>NC_139235.1:76574276-78999276 GCF_977018435.1 Lepisma saccharinum
TAACTTATTATTTTACAACTTTATATTAATTTTTTACCAAAATAACACTATTTGTACTAATCAGGCAACATTTTTTATTAAATTTTGGACTCACAAAGACATTTTTTCAACTTTTAACTTATTATTTTACAACTTTATATTAATTTTTTACCAAAATAACACTATTTGTACTATTCAAGCAACATTTGTTTATTAAATTTTGGACTCACAAAGACATTTTTTCTACGTTTAACTTATTATTTTACAACTTTATGTTAATTTTTACCAAAATAACACTATTTGTACTATTCAGGCAACATTTTTTATTAAATTTTGGACTCACAAAGACATTTTCTTACAACTTTTTAACTTATTATTTACAATTTTGTACCTATTTTTAACCTAAATAACACTTAGAGTAAAAAATAAACCTCGTATAATAAACCAAATGGAAATAACCCAAGTGTTGATGCACCCAAAACACCAGTAATACTTCAAAAATACCTTGAAAAAGGCTATAAGGCTAAATTATTCTTCTAGCCTAGAAAAAAATTTAGCAAGTGGACCTATGGTCCATATAGTCAGGCGTCTGTGAACTTCGTCTTGTCCTGTGAATTGTCAATATATTGATAAATGGTTATATATATTTTTTTAAAAAAAGAAACAATGTTGGTAAACGTCCAGTTATGGACCCCTCGGTAAAGGGATTTCAGTCTTTATAGACACACAATAATTTTCGTTACACTAAAAATTTGGCCTCGTATAAAAGTAAATAGTCGAAATGATAAACATTTCGTGTACTTTATCCAGTAAACCTTAGCTACAAATACAATAACAGCGTTACAGACATAAAAATTAAGCAAGCTTTGATATTCTAGTAGCACATAATAAATATAAAATATCCTTTAAAATACTCTGACAAATAGTTGTGGGTTATCTGAAATGAAAATTTTCAAGCCCTCTCTCCTGCATAAATAGGCTCTAGAATTCACTAAGCCTCAAAATAATATTGGGTACATAAAATAAAAAGCAGATGGAGAGTGATGCTGATCGCATCATCTCCAAACACCAAAAACAAAAGTCTATGGATGGAGCCCTTCCTGATATATTTAGAAAACTTTACCTAGTATAAAAGTAACAAAATACTCAGCAAACTCTAAAATAAACAAACTTTCCTACATAGCAGGCGTAACCTGACCTAAATAAATACATATAGAAATACAGAACCAAAAATAGCATAGTGGAAATCAGTAAACCCTAATAATAATAATAATAATATATTCTGTGGCTTACATTTTAGCTAAAAGTACTTTTTCTTTAGTGTTTTTTGAAAAAAAATAAATAAATACTAAACTCTAAATTAAAAATTTGTAAATGTATATATGATACGAAACAAAATAAATACAAATTAATACATACCCTGCAAAAAAATCAGTAAAAAAGTTGAAAACATCTCTTTGTGCATCCAAAATATAATAACAAATCCTTCCTGACTGGATTAAATTGTGTTATTTGAGTAATAATAAGCCTAAACTTGTAAAATAAAAGGGTAGAACTTGTCAAAACATACTTTTGCATCCAAAATATAATTCAAAACACATCTAAATTGTGTTATTTGAGTAAATATTAGGCTAAACTTGAGAAATAAACAAATAAAAGTTGAGAACACACACTTTGTGTGCCGAAAATATAACTAAAAGTCTTTCCTTAATAGTGTAAATAGTGTTATTTAGGTTAAAAATAGGTATAAACTTGTAAAATAATAAGTTAAAAAGTTGTAAAAATATCTTTCTGAGTCCAAAATTTAATAAAAAATGTTGCCTGAATAGTACAAATAGTGTTATTTTGGTAAAAATTAACATAAAGTTGTAAAATAATAAGTTAAACGTAGAAAAAATGTCTTTGTGAGTCCAAAATTTAATAAACAAATGTTGCTTGAATAGTACAAATAGTGTTATTTTGGTAAAAAATTAATATAAAGTTGTAAAATAATAAGTTAAAAGTTGAAAAAATGTCTTTGTGAGTCCAAAATTTAATAAAAAATGTTGCCTGATTAGTACAAATAGTGTTATTTTGGTAAAAAATTAATATAAAGTTGTAAAATAATAAGTTAAACGTAGAAAAAATGTCTTTGTGAGTCCAAAATTTAATAAAAAATGTTGCTTGAATAGTACAAATAGTGTTATTTTGGTAAAAAATTAACTTAAAGTTGTAAAATAATAAGTTAAAAGTTGAAAAAAATGTCTTTGTGAGTTCAAAATTTAATAAAAAATGTTGCCTGATTAGTACAAATAGTGTTATTTTGGTAAAAAATTAATATAAAGTTGTAAAATAATAAGTTAAACGTAGAAAAAAATGTCTTTGTGAGTCCAAAATTTAATAAAAAATGTTGCTTGAATAGTACAAATAGTGTTATTTTGGTAAAAAATTAACTTAAAGTTGTAAAATAATAAGTTAAAAGTTGAAAGAATGTCTTTGTGTCCAAAATTTAATAAAAGTGTTGCCTGAATAGTACAAATAGTGTTATTTTGGTAAAAAATTAACATAAAATTGTAAAATAATAAGTTAAAAATTTTTTAAATTTCTTTGCGAGTCCAAAATTTAATAAAAAATGTTGCCTGAATAGTACAAATAGTGTTATTTTTGTAAAAATAAGGATAAGCTGTGAAAATGTTTGACATAAAGTCAAAGATTGGTAAAAAATAAACTCAAAATTAAGTTAAATAGCACACAGTAACATACATTTACTACCTAAATCAATAATCAAAGGGTCCTAGGTTCGTTACCCCGTGATAAAAGCAAATGGTGAAAACTGTAGGCCCCGTCCCTAATAGCTCTCCCTTCTTCATAGTACAGATAAAAAAACCTGCGCTAAAGCGTCCTGTGCCTTGGAGGCAAACCTGAGCGGAATATTAATTGGCGGCGGAAACCGCATAGCTTCAGAGATTTGACCCTTGCTGCTTATTTCCAGACATCCTTTGTTGTCTGGTTGAATACCTCCCCTGCCCTACAGTATTGCATAGCTTTCCCCTGTTCTTGCGTACTGGTTAACCTTGAAAAAACCGGTTCTGAAAATCTACCGACGCGTTCTCTGATTGGTCAATCAGGATCTTCCTTTGTTCTGACGTTGTGACGTCATTTGACCTTGAACGCGCTTCCCCAAAATTCCTTTCTCCTCTACCTGCGCGGAATATTAATTCATTCGCCATGAACCTTCGGGTTTAAGAAGGCTAGAGAGTTAGTTAGTTATACATTAAATAAGCATAATATTTGAATTGTAAGTAGAGAATATAACAAATGTACAAAGCATTGTGCGAAAACTATGTCAACTTTGCATTATAAGCAGAAAATTAAACCAGTTTGCCTTAGAAATACATTTTAAAATAGCCCAAAATAGCATGCGTAATAGAAAATTAAGAAAACTTTCTGAAGCATAAAAGTACTGACTAGTGCTGAATGAATCAATTACTGTAAAATATTATTCTCTGATTCAAGTAATTTAACTGTATCTTTTGTGTGTAAAATATAATTGTTAGTTGAACTGATAACTACAAATATTAACTTTATACGCCTTGATACACTCTAAATAACATAACTTTGATATATAAATTAGTAACAATTTGTTAAAATTAAGTTAAACTGTAGAATTGTTTTCTTAAATAAATATAAATATAAAGTAAAAATAATAAACAAATAATTCCTTCTTTTCCTATTTAAAGGATGCCAAACAGTGTAAATCAGTCGTTAGTGGCTAAATAACATAAAATTTGAAGGCAGTAACAATATTTTTAAAAAATACTGCTTTTTACCTAACTTTGTAAATTAAATACTAGTACATTTTGTCAAATTATAAATAAAATATACCTATTTCTTTGGTATTTGTACTAAAGTGAAGAAAATATTACTAAAACTTGGCTAGTACAGTAAATCTAAGAGTTTTAGCTTTATTTGTCCGTAACTGGATATAATTGTAACTTGTTAATCTCGCCAAACACAATCTTTACCTCAATTTTGGAAGCTAGCTGAACTTTAGCGTTTCGAATTACATATAGTGAAGGCCTCTATAGTGGAAAAATACACCTAGTCTGTAAAAATTTGGAAATGTTGTCTCCTTCTCTGTCGAACCAGACCAAAAGTGTGCTCAGGTGTTTCAATATATTTCTTAACATAACTAACTTTTCAAGAAAAGAATACCTTGTGCCCAGATAGCTTAGTTGGTATAGCGTTAGGCTTTTAACCTATCTGTCCAGGGTTCGAGTCCCTGTCTGGGCGATTACAATTTTTAAATTTTGTCATCGGATCTTGCGCAACAGTAAGTCGTAAGTAAGCTTTTAAGTTTCTCAAATATCAGCATCTTTAGCTAACAGTACAGCATAACCATTATTATTATGATAGAAAAGTTCTGGTGGTAGAACCTACACCTACTGTAATATCTCTGTGGTATTAACTTACATGCAGCCCATAACTTTTGGGACTGTTTCTCCTCCGTTACATTTCCTCGCCATTTACCCTTTGCGTCGCGATTAGCCTCAGAAGCAAAAAAAAAAGCGAAATCTTATATTTGTTCTTTTTATATCTCTGAAACCACCTATACTATAGACCTACATTTAATGAATTTTGCAGTCTTCCTGTTTGATCTGTTAAATAATCCAGTCAATAAAAATATACTTACATAGAAAAATATGTTTTTCAGATACTTTAATCGGGTAATCTGCTTTTGCGTACTTCCTCAGAAATATACACAATCAGTGTTCTTGCTACATTTAGCACCTGATATAGAATAAGTCGAAGTCTAGTTAGAGTTGGCCTGTAAGTGCTTCTGGTACATGTAGTTACTTGAAAAAGCAAATATTGGGTGTATAAAAAATAGCATTCTTGTGAAACAGTAAAAAATCAACCTCATTTCCTCGTAGCATTAGCTGTAAATGCTTCTTGCAGGTTAACAAAGCTCTGGCGTGTGGGCCTACATCACCTACAATCCTTTGTAAGGTTCGTGTTGTCCTATAAATTGTCGATATACATACTAAATCCCTAGTTACAGCCTAAGCTTTTAGTTTCAATCAGAGGATTTCAGTGTTCAGATAGTGATTGTAGCCTAGTGTAATAAACCAAATGGAAATAACCCAAGTGTTGATGCACCCAAAAAAACCAGTTATACTTCAAAATACCTTGAAAAAAGCTATAAGGCTAAATTATTCTTCTAGCATAGAAAAAAGTTTAGCAAGTGGACCTATGGTTCATATAGTTAGTCGTGTGTGAACTTCGTCTTGTAATTATATTGATAAATGGTTATATATATTTTTTAAAAAAAGAAACAATGTTGGTAAGCGTCCAGTTATGGACCCTCGGTAAAGGGATTTCAGTCTTTATAGACACACAATAATTTTCGTTACACTAAAAATTTGGCCTCGTATAAAAGTAAATAGTCGAAATGATAAACATTTCGTGTACTTTATCCAGTAAACCTTAGCTACAAATACAATAACAGCGTTACAGACATAAAAATTAAGCAAGCTTTGATATTCTAGTAGCACATAATAAATATAAAATATCCTTTAAAATACTCTGACAAATAGTTGTGGGTTATCTGAAATGAAAATTTTCAAGCCCTCTCTCCTGCATAAATAGGCTCTAGAATTCACTAAGCCTCAAAATAATATTGGGTACATAAAATAAAAAGCAGATGGAGAGTGATGCTGATCGCATCATCTCCAAACAGCAAAAACAAAAGTATATGGATGGAGCCCTTCCTGATATATTTAGAAAACTTTACCTAGTATAAAAGTAACAAAATACTCAGCAAACTCTAAAATAAACAAACTTTCCTACATAGCAGGCGTAACCTGACCTAAATAAATACATATAGAAATACAGAACCAAAAATAGCATAGTGGAAATCAGTAAACCCTAATAATAATAATAATAATATATTCTGTGGCTTACATTTTAGCTAAAAGTACTTTTTCTTTAGTGTTTTTTGAAAAAAAATAAATAAATACTAAACTCTAAATTAAAAATTTGTAAATGTATATATGATACGAAACAAAATAAATACAAATTAATACATACCCTGCAAAAAAATCAGTAAAAAAGTTGAAAACATCTCTTTGTGCATCCAAAATATAATAACAAATCCTTCCTGACAGGATTAAATTGTGTTATTTGAGTAATAATAAGCCTAAACTTGTAAAATAAAAGGGTAGAACTTGTCAAAACATACTTTTGCATCCAAAATATAATTCAAAACACATCTAAATTGTGTTATTTGAGTAAATATTAGGCTAAACTTGAGAAATAAACAAATAAAAGTTGAGAACACACACTTTGTGTGCCGAAAATATAACTAAAAGTCTTTCCTTAATAGTGTAAATAGTGTTATTTAGGTTAAAAATAGGTATAAACTTGTAAAATAATAAGTTAAAAAGTTGTAAAAATATCTTTCTGAGTCCAAAATTTAATAAAAAATGTTGCCTGAATAGTACAAATAGTGTTATTTTGGTAAAAATTAACATAAAGTTGTAAAATAATAAGTTAAACGTAGAAAAAATGTCTTTGTGAGTCCAAAATTTAATAAACAAATGTTGCTTGAATAGTACAAATAGTGTTATTTTGGTAAAAAATTAATATAAAGTTGTAAAATAATAAGTTAAAAGTTGAAAAAATGTCTTTGTGAGTCCAAAATTTAATAAAAAATGTTGCCTGATTAGTACAAATAGTGTTATTTTGGTAAAAAATTAATATAAAGTTGTAAAATAATAAGTTAAACGTAGAAGAAATGTCTTTGTGAGTCCAAAATTTAATAAAAAATGTTGCTTGAATAGTACAAATAGTGTTATTTTGGTAAAAAATTAACTTAAAGTTGTAAAATAATAAGTTAAAAGTTGAAAAAAATGTCTTTGTGAGTTCAAAATTTAATAAAAAATGTTGCCTGATTAGTACAAATAGTGTTATTTTGGTAAAAAATTAATATAAAGTTGTAAAATAATAAGTTAAACGTAGAAAAAAATGTCTTTGTGAGTCCAAAATTTAATAAAAAATGTTGCTTGAATAGTACAAATAGTGTTATTTTGGTAAAAAATTAACTTAAAGTTGTAAAATAATAAGTTAAAAGTTGAAAGAATGTCTTTGTGTCCAAAATTTAATAAAAGTGTTGCCTGAATAGTACAAATAGTGTTATTTTGGTAAAAAATTAACATAAAATTGTAAAATAATAAGTTAAAATTTTTTTAAATATCTTTGCGAGTCCAAAATTTAATAAAAAATGTTGCCTGAATAGTACAAATAGTGTTATTTTTGTAAAAATAAGGATAAGCTGTGAAAATGTTTGACATAAAGTCAAAGATTGGTAAAAAATAAACTCAAAATTAAGTTAAATAGCACACAGTAACATACATTTACTACCTAAATCAATAATCAAAGGGTCCTAGGTTCGTTACCCCGTGATAAAAGCAAATGGTGAAAACTGTAGGCCCCGTCCCTAATAGCTCTCCCTTCTTCATAGTACAGATAAAAAAACCTGCGCTAAAGCGTCCTGTGCCTTGGAGGCAAACCTGAGCGGAATATTAATTGGCGGCGGAAACCGCATAGCTTCAGAGATTTGACCCTTGCTGCTTATTTCCAGACATCCTTTGTTGTCTGGTTGAATACCTCCCCTGCCCTACAGTATTGCATAGCTTTCCCCTGTTCTTGCGTACTGGTTAACCTTGAAAAAACCGGTTCTGAAAATCTACCGACGCGTTCTCTGATTGGTCAATCAGGATCTTCCTTTGTTCTGACGTTGTGACGTCATTTGACCTTGAACGCGCTTCCCCAAAATTCCTTTCTCCTCTACCTGCGCGGAATATTAATTCATTCTCTCTGTCTGGCATCAGAGCGGAGTCGAAATTCTGAGACAGTCTCCTGTCTGGCGTGTTGCACCATCGTGTTTCATACAATAATAACATACATTATTACATAGTACTAATTAATAATATTACATATCGCGGGTTCGAGTACCGGGACCGTCCCCAATCGTAATTGGACCTGTACCTACAGCCATTACCACCGTTCATAGCGGTTCATAAACCATAGAAAACTTATTTTCAATACTATAAACATTAATATTAACATTTTATACATTACATACTTTGCAGTAATGAATATAAAAACATATGCATAGCCTTTAGTACCTCTAATTACCTTCTATATACATATTTTTCATAAAATAAATAAATATATATTCATAAAAAGTTATAAACATGCAAATACATAAATGTAAAGTATTCTAAGTACATGCAAATAAATTCTAAGTACATGCAAATGAATTGCGAATATTAAATAGCGATTGACGTTGGCGGGGATCAATACTACTGCCGAGCAATACTTTTGTATCCCACTGTACAAGAATAGTCTTTAAAGAACATTACAGTCAATAGAAACAGTGGATTTTTCGCCTGTTGTTTATACAGTGATGCCTTGACTTTAAAATATAATGAAAAATGATTGCCTTCACTTTCATCGCGATATGACGTAACGAAACGTTGGCTATATCCAATCGAAAACAAACTTTCGACAGTCTCGAGATCCGAGCTGTTTTTCATTAGGCAGCCTTTCATTTGATCCCACCCTCTGGGTCTCTTGATTTCGTCTTCCTTGGCGACGACAGAGTCACATAAAGCGACCTTCCGTCATGACTTTGGAACTTTCTGTATTGCAGCTTCCGTTCCTTCGACCCGCTGCTATTTCAATCCGAGAGGAGCCAATTTCTTGCCAAATTCGACGTCGAAACTTCGGTGGTTCCTTTTCAAACTGCACGAACGTGCCGCGGTCGGTGTTCCAAACTTTTTCGTTTACCAGGAAATTTTTCTCTGACGTGACCGGAGCACTACGCTCAAAGATTCGTTTCGGCCCGTATCGTAAATCTACCGATCATAAATTGAACTTAATAAATTATACAACTAGACTGACACGAGAAGAATAAGGCCTGACATGTTTTAGGCGGGAGCATTTCCTTTAACATTTTTGCTAGTATAAATACTTTGTGGGATCCATGAGTATTACCGTGCAAATTGTCCATGACTATTTCCATTATTTTTTTTCTTTTTTGTTTTTAAGCGATGGATTTTCATGTATGCTGATGCAGAAGTTGAGTTTTGTTTTAATTCTTGAGGCTCTTATTGGGTAAAAAAAAAAGTGCACGAACATAGTGATGGACAATTTGCACGGTAATATTCACGGATCCCTAGGACCGGATATACCTCTTTGCCGCTCCTTGTGTCGCCCCTGTCAACACATACTTTTTCAAAGCACAGAACTATTCAATCTGTATTGTATTAATCTATGTTGGAATCTTTTCTTTAAAAATGTGTTATTGTTAATGTTACAATAGGAAATGAATTGTTTAACTTAAATCAGAAAAAAATGTTGAAACTATGGAAATATAAAACAACTATGTAATAACCATGTGTGAAGTTTTTCCTGCGCGATTTGTACTAAAGAAGTATTACGTCATATTTCGCGTAGGAAAGACATCACATGTCCTCCTTCGTAGTACGCCTTGCGTCTCGTTTGCCTTGTTGGTTGTGCCAGTCGCCGCTAGGTGTCTCCACCTATCTTTGCCCAGAGCTGCTTTTACGAACGATAAGCTGAATCAGTTCCGATCCGACAGACTTCCTCGTAACAGCCAGGTTCTCGCAGGGAAACGAGCGAGAAAAAAAGGAGGATGACGTGCGATTAGTGTGGAACGGTGTCTCGCTGGGCGAGACTTGCATTTTTTGGATCCTAATTGCACGCACTCGTTTTGCAGTATTTCTCGATACTTCGCACAACCACTCAAAAGTGGATTCTTCTACAATGTTCGCATTTCAAGTTAAGTAGTGGAAAGATTACATTTCTTGTGAGGAATCAAATATGCGTGTTCCGTGTCACGTTTGACGTGTGCATAGACTGTTTGCCGTGTTACACTTGATACACGTTACCACTACTTCTATGGAGCGTTCCCACGAAACCAGGATTGAGAGGAAAGCTGACTTTCGCCATACCAATGTGAGGGAAAAGACGACCGGATGAGAAGGAAGTCAAATCCTATTTGACCCTCCAGTTGCAGAGTTCGATTGACCAGATGGGACAGTTTCGAGTGAACTATTGAGGTATGTACTGTGTCAAAAAACCTTCTTTTTGTGGCATATCGAATAAAGTGAAGTGCGTCGGTTTCATATACTTTGAATCTCTAATTTGAATAATTGGAAAAGAAGATATAAACGTCGATTTATTAGATCTATGCAAATGGAATTAATCACGTAATTGTTTGGGCATGCGCGTCGTCGCCTCCATTCGTCGAACACAAAAGGCAAATGAGAATTTCTAAATTCCTTAGTAATAAATTTGAGCAAGGCGTACGCTAGAGTAATTTATTATTGCGTCTAAGGGGGTTGACAGAATACAATGAGAGATAATGTTAGTCGGGCACAAAAATTAAAAATAAAATAACAAGAGAGAGCATCAAAGTAAAATAATGGGACAAATTGTTACAAGGAGAAATAAGAGCTTTTTACTATAATCTTGTTGAGAATTTAACTTGTTAAAGGTATTTGATATTGCATGATACAACGGTTTGATTGGATTTGTTCTTATTCGTTGTCGTAATTATAACGACCTAATGTATGAAATTATGAAGTAAACAGAGGGAGAAATAATTGTTGAATCTATTTTGGATGTAATTTTGGGTGCTTTAAAAGACGGGGTTCTCATTGATAATTGTTTTGATGTACATGTTTTCAAGTTGGGACGTTAATCATTCTCCGCTGCGAGATTAACGCAATAAATTTTGACTTAAGGTCGCAAATGAATTTTACTCTCTCTTTTCACCTTTTTCTGTTTTGGAACCTTGCTTGTTAACAAGAACGAAAGATTACTAGTGTTAAATGAAAAGATGAATTGATTGATCAGTATTGTGCATATATTTTTGGTGACGTTCCGTGTACACACCTGTACACGAATATACACATATTTATATTAAGGGTTGATACAGTGCAAAATTTTCCACGATATTCTGTGATCATATTTATTACATTTACATTTTTTGTCTTGCTGACTGTTTTGGGAGGGTCCCGTACATTTAAACGCGCCCCCCTCCTTTTTTTTTTTTTTTTTTGGTTCTCAATTGAGACTGAGGCGGCAGTGATAAACGCTTGCCATTAACCTCAACACTTTAGCGACTTTTGTAACTGGTTAGTTGTTATTCGTTTCTACGGACGTACGATAATTGATCCCGGACCTCTTGCACGTTTCCTTGAATAACTTTCACTGTCTTTTCTTACGTACGCAACAACCACGTTACAAAGTTCCTGGTACCAGAGCAGGTTATTTTTTTTCCAACTTATCCAGTCGAAATATTGCAAAAATTTTTTTCCCTTTCTGATATTACTATTTTTGGTAATCTTGGTGTTACGATAACTCTGGTTTATACCTGTTTTCCTAGCATAACAATTTTTTTTTTTTGCTTTGCTAATTTTTACCCCCCCCCCCCTTTTTTTTTTGCGTTACTTCCGTGTAAAGTTTTTGGGAGTGCGTTTGTTACTTAGGAATTTTTGGATTTACTGATTCTAATTATCTCACTGGATATCTTGATGTTGCACTTTTGCAATTGTCTTGTAACTTGGATATTCTTGACTTTTCCTTTGTTTGGGCTATTCCCTTGTGGACATTTTGGATATCCTAGCCAAGTGATAAATATAATGTCGCTTCCTCTTCAAGGCCATTTGCATGGGATTGGGTCGGCTTCTTTTCCCTTCCCGCCCGTTAACATACAACCTTCGCCATTTTTGCAGACCCCAAACCTTCACACACCTAGGGAACTTTTGTTGCCTCCCGATTATTCCAATATCACAAACTACATTAGATATTCGACAGCCGTAGATCTTTTACAGGTATTACTACCGACAGATGGTTCGGACCCCGACCAGTTGTTCCATTTCTTGTTAAATCTCCATAAAATTTTTAAATTAAACCTTATAGATTTAGAATCCTTATTATTGATGGCATTTGCATCCACACGGGGACCTCTCCGGGAAACTTGGCATGATTCTCTTACTGAGAAATTCCCATGGCCAACGTTTAGACGCATTATGTGGTATCGCTTCGTCCCTTATCCCAAAATGCAAATGTTGCTAGATAAATACCTCCTTCGTCCTCAGCGAACCGGGGAAATGCTTTCCACTTACTTGAATGACATTTATGATGTTTATCATGTACTACCTGTGGACTGGTCTGAATCTAGTCTATTGGAATTCGTATTATTGAATTTACAAGATACCACCCGCATGCATTTAATGGGCTTTGATCGACCAACTTCCATTACTAGTTTTATTTGTTTGTCTAGGGAGTTATGGCCCATGGAATTACGTCGACAGGACCAACAAGAGCAAAACTGTATTTTACACTCTATTGATTCTCATCTCCCACAGCCTCTACCAACTTTACCTGTATTTCCTTCTCCTCCCCCTTCCTTGGATAGTTCAAAGAAAACTGATGATCTACCCTTTAATGTCGTCTCACGGCATAATACTAATTTATCGAATATTGAGCCCTCTCCTGTTGATAAGGAACGTTCTTCACCATCAGAAACTACGACTATAACTCATATAGAACACCCTGTGACGATTATTGAAAAAGTCATGCCTATTATTCATGCCACCTTGAATTCTACACCGAGTCGTCTTCTTGTCGATTCCGGAAGCTCTGTGTCCTTAATCGCGAGGGGATTTTTAGCCACCTTACGTCCTGTACCATCTATTTTTCAAGACATCAGTCGTACGTTGCAAACTGTTAATAATCAATCTATATGCCTTGACTCACATGTGATTTTGACATTGAAGTTACAGGGATTGTCTTGGAAATGGACCTTTTGGATTTCGGACACTTTACCTTTTCCAGTTATTCTTGGCTCAGATTTTTTTTCACATTCAAAGGGTACTATTTCCTTTGACCAGTTAGTTGTTTCATTTCCCTATTCAAATGATCCCATTCCTTTCGCCTCTTCGGTACCTCAGAGAAAGAAACATCAGGTACGACTTATTGAGGAAGTTAGTCACTCTCCAACTAATAACTTGTCTCCCAGCATTACCAGTTTATTACAGGAATATGAGGATGTTGTCACAGAACGTGTGGGTACTTGTACGCTGGAACCTGTTTCTATTCCCCTAATTACTAATGTTCCTTTTCGCTCAAAACCCTTTCAATTAAACCCCACCCAAACAAACATTTTACGTCAGCAAATTCAGGAGTTGTTAGACCAGAAAATCATAGAGGAGTGCGCCTCCCCTTATGCATCCCCTTGTTTCCTTGTAGATAAGAAAGATGGCGGTCATCGCCTTGTTTGTAGTTATAAGCATCTTAACCGGCTTATTGCCTATGACGCCTTTCCACAAAGCCGTATAGATTTGATTTTTCAACATTTACAAGCTGCTAAAGTATTTTCTTGCTTGGATCTTTGCAAAAGTTTTCACCAGATAAGACTAGATGAACCTAGTAAAGACTTAACGGCATTTGTCACCTCTTTTGGCCAATACCGCTATACTAGGGTTCCGTTTGGTATCAATCTTGGTACCCAATTATTGACTCGTGCCTTGGACAAAATATTGGGTCCCTTTAAATATAAATTCCTGGTCAATTACGCTGATGACGTTTTGATCTTCAGTCCCGATGAAAAGACTCATTTGATTCATCTTAAATTGGTGTTACAGGCATTTCGTGAGGCCGGCCTAACTGTAAATCCCGTTAAATCCAAATGGATGCAAACGGAGGTTAAATATTTGGGATATATTTTACGCGAGGGACAACTTGTTTTAGATCCAGATCGTATCTCAGCAATTCAAGATATGCCCTCTCCTAGGAACGTCAAAGCTGTTCAGCGCGTTTTAGGATTATTGGGATACTATTCGCGCTTTATTCCATCGTATTCTGATATTACCTCCTTCTTAACAGACAAAAAGAAAAAGGGTCTTCCCTTTACGTGGTCTGAGAGCGATCAACAACAATTTGATCATCTTAAACAGGTTTTTCTTAAACATACCGTTTTGGCTTTGCCCGATTTTTCACGGGAATTTGTTTTGCAATGCGATGCTTCAGGATTGGCTCTGGGAGCTACCCTGAACCAACGTATGCCAGATGGATCATTACGTCCTATTGCCTTTGCTTCTCGCAAGCGTACTGACATAGAACGTCGACAATCCATATACGAGGCCGAATGTTGTGCCATTGTTTATGGATTTAAAAAGTTTGAAACATACCTCACCGAGAAGCATTTCACTCTCCAGACGGATAATCAGGCACTTTCCTGGCTTTTACGCCATCCTGAGCAATACGGCAAGTTTGGTCGTTGGTTGCTTTATTTGTCACGTTTTTCTTATTCTGTAGAACATATTGCTTCTCGACTAAATCCCGTTGCTGATTGCTTATCTAGAATGTATTCACCGGATGAATTTCAGATTTCTCCTCAATCCATTACCTCTCTTGCCTGTGCTGCACCAAAATTCCAAATTATTCCCTTTAGCAAATCGGACATTCTAGATCTTCAACACAAAGATTCTATTCTACTTCCAATTATTCAGAAATTGCAAACGGGTCAATCCTATAAACATTATGCTCTTTACAATGACTTACTTGTCTGGCAACCTCCACGTTCTAAGTTCTCATTAGTTGTCGTTCCTCAATCTCTTCAACATCTTATTTGCCGTTACTACCACGATACCCCCGTCGGAGGTTCACACTTGGGTGTTCAAAAGTGTACCAAGAAAATAATGAGTATATTTTGGTGGCCATCATGTATTCAAGACATTAAGACATATGTTAAGTCTTGCGACATTTGCCAAAAGGCCAAATTAGTTATACGTAAACCTCCTGGTTTTTTATCATCGGAGATCATCAAACATCCTTGGCGACGACTGTATATTGACCTTGTTGGCCCTTTGGTACGTTCGTCCAAAGGAAATTCCTACATCTTGGTAGTGGTTGATGCATTTTCCAAGTGGGTTTCTCTTTATCCTCTTCGGGGACCCACATCTAATCAAATAGTGGAAAAACTTCGGTCTTTGTTTCTGGTGTTTGGGGCACCGTGTGAATTGGTATCTGATAATGCATCATATTTTCGATCTCGCTATTTCAATTCCTTCTTGTTTGAGTCTCGAGTCAAACATATATATACAAGCTCCTACTATCCAAATCCTTCATTGGCAGAACGCTTTATCCGTAATCTCAAGGCCTCTCTGATCGCCTATCACTCTGACGACCATACCAAATGGGATGTCCATTTAAATGCAATTTCGTTTGCTTTCAATACTGCGGTACAGGATAGTATACAAACTACTCCAGCACAGATTTTGTTTGGACGTGACATCGACGGCCCTATGAATTTTTTTTGGGAATTCAAATCTGATTCTGAATTAGCTGGTCCTCCTTCCGCTGATCGTGCAAAATGTTGGGCGCAAGCCTTCCATCATTTACAAAAAGCATGGCTAACACGGCGTAATAGATACGACCCTAAAAGGCAACCTTCCTCCTTTAAAGTTGGAGATTTAGTTCTTTACAAAACCTTCCCACAAAGTAATGCCTTTCAGAAAGTCACTGCAAAGCTCCAACAACGTTGGGCAGGTCCTGCTAAAGTTTTTAAGGTTTTGGGTCCTGTAACTGTTCTATTAGTCGATTCAGAAACTGAGGTTTTCCTCCGGAAGGTACATATTTCACATGTTAAACCGTATTATCTGCGAGAGGAATCTTCATTAGAGGTGGACTTATCAGACTCCCAGATGGCTTCCCTTTTGTACCCCAACCGGGAGCAGAATCCTCACCGTTCTTCCCGCCCATTTCAACCTTTCTACTGTAACTTTTGCCGCCGAACTGGACACTCTGCTTCACATTGCCGACGTCGTCCCCCCACCACCCGTTACTCTTCTCATGACCTAGTTCCTCGCATCTAAGAAATGCTTGGAATACCACAATTTTGGATTTTGTATTTTGGTCGTGTATTTGACTTAGAATCTTAAGAACATTGAAGATTTATATATTTTATGCAATTTTGGTGTATACATGATTTCATTGGTAAATAATTTTTTATTGCATATTACTTAATGCAATTTTGATGTATACATGATTTCTATGTTAATATTTTTTTCTTCATGCTGTAAATTAGCTTATGTGTAATATTTTGCCTTTTTAACTAATGCCTTTTGTCAGATGTTAATCATGATTTCATTGGTAAATAATTTTTTATTGCATATTACTTACTGCAATTCTTGGTGTATATGTAGGATGACTGTTTTAATCACAAATTGTAATTGATGCTCCTATTTCTCATTGTATTCCCCTCTGTTTAGGTTTCCTCTCCTCTGTCCTATCCTTTTTTTTCTTCTTCTCTCATTATTCTCTTCTAATTCGCCTTTTTTCTGTTTATTTTTCATGTTTATTGAGGAAACATAAATATCGAGTGTGCCATCTTGGAATCTTCATTCTACGCATTAAAATGGAAACACAACCACCATATTATCTTCTAGGAGTATTGATTTGATTGTAAAACGTCTTCTCTTTTTTTTTGAGAAATTCTCCACATTATAGTGTTTATTTGGACCTTCGTTTTCTACTTACAGGTGTTGTTTAACGGGTATCTTTATATTGAGTGTATTGTGAAACCTGCATGTTTATTTTGATGTAATGCCCTTTTAATGGCACATATACTCAGATATCAGGTAAAGAGTTTTCTTATTTGTAATGTTAACTTTTCATCTAGTATGGTCAGTTCATTATTACGATTGCAATCGACTTTTCATGCTTACCTTTTTCGTCATCATTTTTATAGACTATTTATTTATCTTATTATCTATTGTGTCTAAATTGGTTACCAACATTGTGCTTATTTATGTCATTCGTCAATCTAGTCTCAATCTAATCCATTTGTGTGGGATATTTATATTTATATATATTTTTAGGTACTAGTTTGCATATATTCTCACATGGTATGTGTGTTCTCTATTTATTATGTGTCTTTATGGTTTTTTACAACACATACATTTGGGTATTTCTTCTTTGATTAGGGGGAATTTCTTTATATAGATATTAGATGCTCTCGAAATGGTATATTTGTGTCTGGTTAGTTCATGTGCCTTTATTGCCAAATAATTATGGTCGTTGTTATCATATATATATTGTTCTCTTATATTTGTTAGCCGGGGGAGTTTGTGAAGTTTTTCCTGCGCGATTTGTACTAAAGAAGTATTACGTCATATTTCGCGTAGGAAAGACATCACATGTCCTCCTTCGTAGTACGCCTTGCGTCTCGTTTGCCTTGTTGGTTGTGCCAGTCGCCGCTAGGTGTCTCCACCTATCTTTGCCCAGAGCTGCTTTTACGAACGATAAGCTGAATCAGTTCCGATCCGACAGACTTCCTCGTAACAGCCAGGTTCTCGCAGGGAAACGAGCGAGAAAAAAAGGAGGATGACGTGCGATTAGTGTGGAACGGTGTCTCGCTGGGCGAGACTTGCATTTTTTGGATCCTAATTGCACGCACTCGTTTTGCAGTATTTCTCGATACTTCGCACAACCACTCAAAAGTGGATTCTTCTACAATGTTCGCATTTCAAGTTAAGTAGTGGAAAGATTACATTTCTTGTGAGGAATCAAATATGCGTGTTCCGTGTCACGTTTGACGTGTGCATAGACTGTTTGCCGTGTTACACTTGATACACGTTACCACTACTTCTATGGAGCGTTCCCACGAAACCAGGATTGAGAGGAAAGCTGACTTTCGCCATACCAATGTGAGGGAAAAGACGACCGGATGAGAAGGAAGTCAAATCCTATTTGACCCTCCAGTTGCAGAGTTCGATTGACCAGATGGGACAGTTTCGAGTGAACTATTGAGGTATGTACTGTGTCAAAAAACCTTCTTTTTGTGGCATATCGAATAAAGTGAAGTGCGTCGGTTTCATATACTTTGAATCTCTAATTTGAATAATTGGAAAAGAAGATATAAACGTCGATTTATTAGATCTATGCAAATGGAATTAATCACGTAATTGTTTGGGCATGCGCGTCGTCGCCTCCATTCGTCGAACACAAAAGGCAAATGAGAATTTCTAAATTCCTTAGTAATAAATTTGAGCAAGGCGTACGCTAGAGTAATTTATTATTGCGTCTAAGGGGGTTGACAGAATACAATGAGAGATAATGTTAGTCGGGCACAAAAATTAAAAATAAAATAACAAGAGAGAGCATCAAAGTAAAATAATGGGACAAATTGTTACAAGGAGAAATAAGAGCTTTTTACTATAATCTTGTTGAGAATTTAACTTGTTAAAGGTATTTGATATTGCATGATACAACGGTTTGATTGGATTTGTTCTTATTCGTTGTCGTAATTATAACGACCTAATGTATGAAATTATGAAGTAAACAGAGGGAGAAATAATTGTTGAATCTATTTTGGATGTAATTTTGGGTGCTTTAAAAGACGGGGTTCTCATTGATAATTGTTTTGATGTACATGTTTTCAAGTTGGGACGTTAATCATTCTCCGCTGCGAGATTAACGCAATAAATTTTGACTTAAGGTCGCAAATGAATTTTACTCTCTCTTTTCACCTTTTTCTGTTTTGGAACCTTGCTTGTTAACAAGAACGAAAGATTACTAGTGTTAAATGAAAAGATGAATTGATTGATCAGTATTGTGCATATATTTTTGGTGACGTTCCGTGTACACACCTGTACACGAATATACACATATTTATATTAAGGGTTGATACAGTGCAAAATTTTCCACGATATTCTGTGATCATATTTATTACATTTACATTTTTTGTCTTGCTGACTGTTTTGGGAGGGTCCCGTACATTTAAACGCGCCCCCCTCCTTTTTTTTTTTTTTTTTGGTTCTCAATTGAGACTGAGGCGGCAGTGATAAACGCTTGCCATTAACCTCAACACTTTAGCGACTTTTGTAACTGGTTAGTTGTTATTCGTTTCTACGGACGTACGATAATTGATCCCGGACCTCTTGCACGTTTCCTTGAATAACTTTCACTGTCTTTTCTTACGTACGCAACAACCACGTTACACATGGTAAATTGTAAACAACAATATGATATAAAAGAGCTAGACTTTTGTAAGTCTACGGGACATTCTCCTGGTTGCCGAAAGGCTGATGGTTCAGGGGACGTTGGGTAATATCTTTCTTCAATCTTCGGATTGGCTGGTGTACTTGTACTCCATTTGGCAGATATTCCACAAACCCAACTCTGAATAAGGCGTTCTCCTGCATCATCAAAAAGACCAGGGTTATAAACTTGGGTACAACTAATAGGTTTAGGCCTACAAGTTGTACCGGGTGAATTGTCTGTTTGAAAAAGTGTTTGTATAACATCGGAAGTATAAATAAATCTTCGAGTAAAAGATCTTAAGGATCTTTCATTTCAAACCTACATAGGTGATAATTAAAAATAAATCCTACACCACAGACCTCGCAAGGGCTTGGTCCTACTACCATTAGAAGCCTTTGAGAAGTCCGATAAAAGGGTTATAAACAAACTAGCATAAAGCCCTAAAGGCAGAAGGTGCGTGTCAGTGATTTTTGGCGACCGTGACCAAGACCATCGAAGCAACCACCTGTGGATCTTCGTGGCCCAGCAGAAGAAGAAGAGGCCTGTTCCAGAAACAGAAGAAAAAGCCTTTTCCAGAAACAGAAGAAGAAGCCTATTCCAGAAACAGAAGAAGCAAACATGATAGGTTTCCAGAGACCTTTGACCAGGCAGCAAAAGGAGAGACTCGTTTGCTGTGCGAATGAAGAAAAGAAGGAGGAAACCTTATTACCATGCTCCGGCTGTAGCAGATACGTCCATGAAAGTTGCGCCCATAAAACTCCAGGATCTGATGTAGCTGCGGAGGTAGACGTTAAATGTAGACAGTGCGTGGAAAAACAAGTTACGCCAACCCCAACAAGTGATAGTTGTAGGGAAATGATGATCTCTTTTATGACTGATTTTAAGAAAGAGAAAGAAGCAGAAAGAGAACAAAGATTAAAAGAACAGGAAGAAGAAAAAGAGCAAAGATTAAAGGACAAGGAAGAAAATGACCAAAAGTTTGCACGTTTGATCGAAAAATTGGGTGAACGAGATGTGGAACAGAAAGCAGAAAGAGAACAAAGGTTAAAAGAAAGGGAAGAAGAAAAAGAGCAAAGATTAAAGGACAAGGAAGAAAATGGCCAAAAGTTTGCACGTTTGATCGAAAAATTGGGTGAACGAGATGTGGAACAGAAAGCAGAAAGAGAACAAAGATTAAAAGAAAGGGAAGAAGAAAAAGAGCAAAGATTAAAGGACAAGGAAGAAAATGACCAAAAGTTTGCACGTTTGATCGAAAAATTAGGTGAACGAGATGTGGAACAGAAAGCAGAGAGAGAAAGAGAACGAGAAATGAGTGACCAAAAGTTCGCACGTTTGATTGAAACCATCAACCAATCAGAAGTGCTGAACTTAATCATTGGCCAATTACCTTCACGAGTGCGACAACTGGTACTAACTCGAGATCCCGCCAACATAGACCAACTCACGAATTTCCTGGGAAAGTTCGAAGCGTCTGAACAAATGGAAGGATGGAAAGCCGATCACCAACGAATTGATGAACGAAGAAATCCTCAACCTCGAATAAGGAATCTAGAGCTATCCCGGAGGAATGGAGGAGAAGAAGATAAGAGGCCTACACCGATCAACCAAAGGTTTAATGGAAATCTAAGGTTCCAAAGGATGGATGCCGATAGAAGGACATTCTGGAATAAGAACCAGAATCAAAGAAACTGGAACCAGTCTCGTAAAAAAGAATGTGGAATACAGACTGACGAAATTCCAGAAGACTGTGCTTTGAACTCTAGAGCACCTGTATGGGAAATTCCTTCCACTATTAAAGCACCTTCTTGGGAAATTCCCTCTAGCAGTCGAGCAAATTTAAACCAGAGGTCGTTGTAGATGAAGCTCTCCCTTCTACAACGCGACACAATCTTGATGTTTGTGAGAGCGAAGAAGACAAACTAATTACTAATGAAAATTTAGATGTTTTATATCTAGATCTAAATTCTTATCCAAATTCAGAAGAAGAGAAATTGTTTAATGTTTTCGAAGTAACTGGGAATTGCAGCAAGAAGCCAGAAAATCTAATAGAAGTTTTAGGATTAAAAATAAGATGTACTTTGGATACAGGAAGTGAATGCACCGTCATGAATTACAATGTTTGGGTAAAGCTCCGAGAGAGATTACCAGGCTTGAAACTGCAAATATGTCCAGGAATAAGGTTAAAGGATTTTGTTGGACATGAGAGGTCCCGTATTGTAGGATGTCGAACCATTCTTTTTGAAATTATAGGACACACTTTTGAAGATCAAGTCTACGTAGTGAAGAATTTAGAGGCAGATTTGTTATTTGGATATCCCTTCTTCAAGAGATATATAGTCAATTTGGATGCAGGTGCAACAAATTATATTTAACGGTGAAGGGACAAGTCGTTGAAGAAAGTTTGATTCCAGATGACCAAGAAGATAGTTTTGAAGCAATTAATGGTAAGACTTCGTGTGTTAAACTATCGATGGCTCAAGGGAATCGCATTCAGACAATAGGTCCACCGCCGAGGAAGATATAAGAAAGAAGGCTTTCGGTCCAGGGTTGCCGAATCAAGAAGATGAGGAGGAACTAAACTGCCCATTATTTTACGACAAACAGAATCTTGTAAATCCTTCAATCTGCAAGATAATTGCAGAACAACCTGTATTTCCTTTACAAAATCCATCTCCCATTCCAAAAGAGAAGAATCTAGAAGAAGACCTAAATGGATGGAAGACCTGGCTAATGGACGTCAAGAAGTTTTACGAAGGAGTGTGTTAAACAAGATGTAAAACCATTTCCTGTTTTCTCCGGAAGCTACATGCAAAATGAAGAATGAAGTCCAAGTCCATCGCCTCACATCATGAAGAAGAAATGAAAGAAAAATGAAAATATACAAAAAAGGAGAAAAAGTTATAAAACAAAATTAAATGACGTTCACTTATATTTCATTTTATTTTTTCTGGGGGAACGCTATGTGTCGCCCCTGTCAACACATACTTTTTCAAAGCACAGAACTATTCAATCTGTATTGTATTAATCTATGTTGGAATCTTTTCTTTAAAAATGTGTTATTGTTAATGTTACAATAGGAAATGAATTGTTTAACTTAAATCAGAAAAAATGTTGAAACTATGGAAATATAAAACAACTATGTAATAACCATGGTAAATTGTAAACAACAATATGATATAAAAGAGCTAGACTTTTGTAAGTCTACGGGACATTCTCCTGGTCAAGGTTATTAGAAGTATAGGTTGGGCCAATCCGTTGTTTACTCGTGATGACGAAACGACGGTAAGAGGTGAATTTATCCATGAAATGAATTCCAAATCTATGCACTAGTGTTGCACTATACAGATAGGAAACCATGCCAGAAACTGAACACACGAAATCGAGTACACAAATGAGCATTTCCACCCATTTACATTTTGTGTCTTCAGACAAATTGAAAATAAATATATATAGGTACATGCGGGACAGAATATTATTGATCGGAACGGAATTTTTTTAAATACCGACATTCGGGACGGGAAATATTCACAATTTCTCGAATAGTCGGGAAATCTCAAATTTTACACGTCATTTTCACCTTAAGTGATTTTCCTTGCATTTCTGGAATGGAAATTAACAATTTCCGATAAGTTCCAGACACTTGCAATGTAGAAAATGTCAAGAATTAATACCGTTTTAAAATGACCATTCGGTATTTCCCGACTGCTCGGGATCCAGAAAAGTAGGGAAGTCGTTTGCTGAAGTCGGGATCGGGACGGAATTTTTCTTTCCGATCCCGGTCCCGACTTTTCGAGATACCGCACACCACTTGTTATTTTTTTTTTTTTTTTAGTTCAGCACAAGATACATCTTCCAAGTACGTTGAACGTGCATACCAGAAAAGAAAAGTTCAAATGAGCATTTATGTATGCTATATTTACACTAGGCTATGCACTTGTATTTTTTCCTTCAGTGATATATTCCGCGAATATATCAAAGTCTGCCTAACATGAAATGTAATACTGTTCAACTTTGCTTTCACGCAAACTTGGCGTGAAGTAATATTTCATTCTCTTAGGCAGTGGCCCAGTATTCCTAAAAAGAAAGATCGTCAAATGTAGGAAAAGATGGCAAAATGAGGGATGACTACCAAAAATAGTGTACGTAACACTTCCCTTTCGAAAATCCTGGGCACGCCACTGCAGTCTCAGGTTAACATGCAAAGGCACGCTCGACGATGAGGATGAACGATGATTTGATTAAATACATTTCACAGCAAAGACAAATTCACTGTGCCATGTTTTTTTTTTATTTTAACAAATGATGATACTTGCATTCCACTTATGTTTCTGACAAACTGTTAATTGTTATAAGATGTAAAATATATTTACATTCTCATCCGCTAATCATATATTTATGCCGTGCAAATAAGCAAAAAAAATTGATATTTCATAACTTGAACATTTGAAGCAATGATAGTATCATTCATTTGCATGTCAGAAGTTAAATTTAAGATGATACAAGGTATATTTATTTAAACTCATCCTCATACCTATGTGGGAATTATGTAGAAATTAATGAAAATGAACAGTAGTATTAATCGTGGCAATAGATAGCGTGAATAATTTGCGATATGAAGCCTCGCAGCAGTGGTCCTTAACAATCATATGAAATATGAATTAGAGAAAGGTGGAGGAATTGTGCGCTCCTAAGGATAATTACTCATGGTCGGGCATGTAACGGAGTTAAACGAATTGTAAAGAGTAAAAGACACATCAATTTTGACTGGAATACTTTCAATCCGTCAATACTTTTTCCTTCAGGGCAGAAATATAGTTTTCTCGAAATATTAATTTAAAACAAAATTAAGGCGTACAGCAAACTACAAAGATTAATTCATTGATTTCCATTCACTTGATCATACAAGTATAAGTTTCATTATGATATGGGATATGTCAATAATATTAATGTCTAATTTTGAATACAAGGAAATTAACCTATAGTCTAGTTATATCTATTAAATTAGTAAAAACAATAATACTTTAAGAAAGTTATGTAGTGTATTTTGTAATAATAAAAAAAAGTTTTAAAGTTAATGTCCATTAATGGAAAATGTGACACAAATAATCTTCTATAAAACAAATGTTACATTAGCAAGCTCTTCAGTGTGGTTCTAAATTTAGATGTATTTTTATTCTTGAAGAGATAAATAATAGTAGGCAAATTGTCCATCGCTATTTTCATCTTTTTTGTTCTACATCCTGTGTTGTTTCAAATAATGGAAAGCAGATGTTTTATTTCAATTTGTGATCACCAGATTGGGGAAAACAGACTGGAGGAAAATGGTGATGGGCAATTCGCCTACCATTTCTTTTGCCATTGGTGTACAATTCTCTCTCGTTTTTCCCTACATATTCATATAAAGCAATAAAAATACAAACTGATAATTTTTCATTCTATTTTGGTTATTTATTAAACGGTATGTGTTTGTATTTATATTTGGTAAATTTACTTTGCTCTTCCGGCCATTTAAGTCAATTGAGATGATGAAGAAGTGATAAAATAGATAAATGACCAATCACAGTTCCCTACTTATAAGAGCGACCACAAGAAAGAGAACCTTCGTCGAAAAGTCCCCGCGCACCTTCCTCCTCACCCGTTCAACTCGGGCTCTCCCCCTCCCCTCCACACTGAAGTACGGTGCACAGGAGTCACGAGTCTGCGCAGGTTTCTTTGCTTGTGATTCCACTATAATAGTAATGTAAAATTGTACACTCACCTCACATAGTTCTCCGGCAGTTTGTTTCTTTATACAGCATATTTGGAGAAGATACAATTCTGATCACATCACCCCCACTCACGACCGGATCAAGAAAGTGTGAGGCGTTACCCTCACACCCCCTATACGCCTTCATGGCGTGCTGCTATGCACAGGGGAACACTTTACCTTTACCTTTTACCTTTTACAATTCAATCTATAGGTGTACACTAGGGCCGGCGTAAGGAGGGGGGAAGGGCGAACCGTGCGACTGCCCAGAGCGGCAAAATTTGAAGAGAAATTATATAACTTGGAAGTTAATATATGCCAACCCACCGTTTTGAAGGAACATATCAGTAGTCACTTTAAAACCACTGAGTGCAACATGGTGGGAAAGCAGATTCGATGCCTTAACTCTGTTGAGATGTCAAATGGGAGAGGTCTATGATGCGCTCCTTCAAATAATTGGTGACAATAGAACTGTCCAAATGGTCTCACATGAAGCTCAGTGTATTGCAAACCAGTTGTGTGGCTTTACATTTCTTTGCTTACTAGTTATATGGTACGTATGACTTCTTATTCCACGTAATGTAATGAGCAAATGCCTTCAAAATATTAATCTACGATGTGTTTGATGATTTCTTGCAAACATATCGGCGTTTTGAATGCAACGTCCACCCACGCAGTGCTCAGCACCACGGCGCAGGAGTACTGGTACTGGCTGCGTTCAACACGCTAAACACTGTAGTTGGGTGGTCGGCAAAAGTTTACCCATATGTGCTAACTGATTCAGTCGTAGTACAAAGACTCAGAAATATCTCAGGGCTTGCTGGGTGTAAAGAAAGACTAAACCAGGTTTATATATATAGAGATGTAACAGTTTATTATAATCCTATCACAAGGATGTCCGTTAGCACACTTACATACGTGTCTTTACCTTTACCCCCTTTAGACTCGAAGAGGCAGTGAGGCGGCAATGGGGAGTATGGGGACCGCAGTCGTCACGGGTTCCCCTGAAGGAGAGAGTAGGTTGTCTGGAAACCCAACGCCACACTACCCTGGCGGGGTGCCGCAGGTTGATAGGAGAAAGAAACCTCTCGCAGCAAGCGGAGCGGGTCCTCTAACTCTAAAGTGGAGTTGTTCTCTCTCGCCAATAAGCGGAGTGGGGTATCTCTCACTCGAAAGTGGAGTGGGTTCTCTCTCGCCAATAAGCGGAGTGGGGTATCTATCACTCGAAAGTGGAGTGGGTTCTCTTGCCAAAGGCAGAGTTCAACCTCTCTCGCTGGAAGGCGGAGGACAACTTCTCTTGGGTGCTTGGTCTCTCGCAAGAGCGGAGTGCAACTTCCTTCCTTCCTTCCTTAGGATGCTTGGACTCTCGCAAGAGCGAAGTTATCCTTCTTCCAGGTCCGTTGGTAAGAGAGATCTTATCGGGAGCCGACCTGAAAGCCAACTGAAGCCCGGGCCTCGCTGTGCTGGCTTTATACTCGCGGTGGCGCATGGGTGGTGAAAATAGTAACTACAAGTACGCGTTGCTAACTCATTTTTTTACATATTGCAACCTTCGTACTGAGAAACATCCAAGAAGTAACATTAAGAAAACACTAGTGGGAAAATCACTAGTTGCACGTGTCAATATAAACTAAAACTGTGTGCATTCAGACAATACAATTAATAATAATAAGCCTCGTAGGACTCTGCGATCCTAAACATCGAGTTGAACAGTGTAAATGACAATAAATGATAACATTCACCAAATACAACGACCACGCAGGGTCTAATAATGAGCGCAGTTAATAAACGTAGAGGTGGACCCGTTAATATTTACCGAATACAGCGACCACGCAGGGTCAAATAATAATAGCGAAACTAATAACCGTAGAGGTGGATCCGTTAACACATTTAAACATTTAGCATGCATTCTTCATCCATACCTTCTTAACAAAATATAATATTGCGACCTCGCAGGGTCGTTATATGTGGCGACCACGCAGGGTCGTTACATGAAAAAAGCAGGAGTGATGAAAATTTCAAAGTTTCTTAGACGCCACTTGTCAGCCTGGCAGGACTTCCGTGAACTCGACAATGTAACTTGATGAGATTTAGTAAATCATTTAATGAAGTGAACTAATTGTGAGTGGACTAATCGCAAAGGACATAATCAGCTCAGATCCTATTACTTCTTCATGGTATTTGACGTAAAGTTCCCGCCCAACCGTTTGACGGCGTTAGTGGCTATCGCATCTCCTTTTCCACAGCCTGTAGTACACATCCTCATCTAGACATTGTTCTTGTTCTGGTGTTTAATATCTGCGTAATGCAACACTGTCGTTCTGTCATTTCACGTGACTTCACATTGAAGTGATGCATTCACTTGGCCGGTAATACGTCATCGCACGCAAAAACTTCAACCGTTACCAGGGTTTTGGGCCAGGGCTGCTCCTGGTTGCCGAAAGGCTGATGGTTCAGGGGAAGTTGGGTAATATCTTTCTTCAATCTTCGGATTGGTTGGTGTACTTGTACTCCATTTGGCAGATATTCCACAAACCCAACTCTGAATAAGGCGTTCTCCTGCATCATCAAAAAGACCAGGGTTATAAACTTGGGTACAACTAATAGGTTTAGGCCTACAAGTTGTACCGGGTGAATTGTCTGTTTGAAAAAGTGTTTGTATAACATCGGAAGTATAAATAAATCTTCGAGTAAAAGATCTTAAGGATCTTTCATTTCAAACCTACATAGGTGATAATTAAAAATAAATCCTACACCACAGACCTCGCAAGGGCTTGGTCCTACTACCATTAGAAGCCTTTGAGAAGTCCGATAAAAGGGTTATAAACAAACTAACATAAAGCCCTAAAGGCAGAAGGTGCGTGTTACCCTAGGCCAAACAAGCTCTCCAGCCCCCATATCGTTTATCAAGAATGAGAAAAAATCATTATTTTCTGTATTTCTATTTTACTATTAACGGCATGCAGTATTAATTAAATGATAATTACATACAAAAAATGTAAGAAAGCGATATGACATAAATTATATAAATTACATTTTAACATTTACCTTGTTTTGCAGAGAAGACTTTTATTTTTACTTCATTTAAGTGATGGGACAGAACACACACTAGGCTCATGAACGGCGCTTTCCTCACTTTTTTCCTCATTACATTTCTGTATAAAAAAAGAACTGATTTTCGGAACCTTCAGAAATGCTTCCTGGTTTTCATCTTTCTCCGCTTTTCTCTTTTTGTATTGTGACCTACAGAGTCTGACTCTTTGATCACTCATAATGAGCGAAATGACGTTTTGAACTTACCCCAACAATGTCACAACCCGGCATTTAAGGGTTAAGGATCGACGTGTCCCATTTTTAGTGCCGGTGACTATACTGCAATTTCATAATTACTTTATAAAAACACACCAAAATAGTTTAAATATCAAAGTTCATTTTTTACCCTTTTAGTGCACATAAAACAACCTCCTCAATAAGAATAGAAATCATGGAAAAATTGAAATAAATAAGGACAAATAAATTACTCGAATTAAAATATAATGGCATAAGAGAGCAATTATCCAGGTTCTGAAAAGGACAGTGAGAGTTAGGAGGGCTTTTATTTTTTTTCCTTTTCTCTCCAAGGAATGGCCGAAACTTTCGGCTGTTTGTCTTAAGTTCTTGTAGAAGTTGAGGGATGCAGGTCTGGCGACAAAAAACAAGGAAAAGTAGAGATGGGAGGGGGACACGAAACGGTCACTGGTACCCGCACACGTCTGAACTTCTAGTGTGTATATTCGTCCGAGAAAGAAGAAAGGAAGTTTAGGTGAAGAGATAAGGGCCAGTAATGGGACTGATCTAATACCGATGTATCGGTATCGAAAAGCATCGGTTGAAATTTATTACCAACACAACCGATGTTTTACCGGTATTCAGTGATCTGCGTCTACGCGTAAACAACGATAGTCTACATTCTACACGTAGACTATTTTATACACGTAGATGACGTAATCTATGTAAACAACATGGCGAAAGGTGATAACTTAGCAAAGGGCGCCCGGGAAGTAAAACAAAATTCTACTGCGTATCAGCAGTGGCGGATTAGCATATAGGCCCACTAGGCACGTGCCTAGAGGCGGCAACTCTTGCGGGCGGCAAATCTTTTTTTCCAGAATATCAAAAATAATAAAAAGTGTCTTACGTACACAGTGACAATTTAGACCTATGAAACCAGTGTTTCAAATCAACGGTTCGCAACACTTTCGCTTCATACGAAATAAACCTTGATGTATGGGATTTATGTGTTAATTTTTTTTTTTTATCAAGAAATGTTTCGTCTGCTCTGCCTCCTTCAGGCGCCAATCAATTTGTTTTTAACCCGTGCTGTGGCTTTTATCGCTTACAATGACAATGCAAGTTGCCCAGCCTTTGTTAGTTTGTTTTTTGTAAATAAGTACATACCCCTCGATCTTCCACTAAGCGTTTGTTAATGGCCAGGCAGGAAAGAAGATTGATTGTTTGAAACTCGCATCTGTAACAATGCTAGTCATAAAAAAAAATAAACACATAAACACTGCTGATAAGTGAGTGATAGAGTGCAGCTTTCGCGTGGACCGCAACTAGTTTTTGTCTTACTGTATTCTCTGGCTGTTGCATTCAGTTTGTTGCTAGTGCGTTTGCGATTTGGTGTTTTTTTTTTATGCAGCAGGCAGCATGAAGCGAACAAAGTTAAGTGGAGCGGCTTATCGTAAACTTGCAAACGAAAAGCGTGAAAGAGAAGCAACCTTACAGAAACTTGGTACAGTGGACACGTTCAAAAATTGAAGTGAAAGCGGCTACATCGAGTGAACTCTGTGAAACGCAAAATGTCGAAAATATTGTGGGTTTAGTGGAGGAAGAAAGTGCACCTGAGGTAGTGTCCCCTCCTATAGGAGTTCCTGATTGTGACAGTGAGAGTGCAAATTTCGTTAGTGACGATCCTGCCGACTGGTGTCTGAATGAGTCTACAATGACATTCTTCTAAGACGTGGAATTAATCAGAATGCTGAAAACGATTTTTCTAAATCGCAAAGACTCTAGCAGGTAAGACAAGATTTTTAAATAATAGTGATTTTTTTTGGAAACTTGTAAATGTCGAATCAATTTTGCGGAGTTATTTGGTATATTCGTGCAGCACTGGTACCGTTTATTGTACATCATGCAGGTTGTTCAAGGGCAAGACAAACATCGCAACTCACGGCATTTCAGACTGGAAAAACATTTAAAATATTCTAGCATCACACGAAAATTCTGAAGAACACAAAAACTGCGAGTTGGCACTCTTAACAAGGCAGAAATCTGTTGGGACCTTGGAGAACTTCTTTTGTCATTTCTGAACGCGCAGCTAACCTTCAGGCTGCATATGAAACTGATCTAGAATCAACCTTTCCAAACGAATGTGTGCATTTCATGCGCGCCGACTACGTGGGTACTCCGGGGCTCGAGCACCCACATAAATAATCTTGTGGGTGCGCCGCACCCACAAGATTTTTAGTTTGATAAAAACAAAATAAAATAAATATTTCTCATTTGCCATTATCAAAAAATAATAAGCAATTAAAACTTTGAGTTGATAGTTAAAATTTCTAACCTCTAAAACATAATTGTTTCAAATGTGTTTGTGCAAAGGCAACCAAGCAACACATTTCCCCCTTTCCTTGCCTGTCTCTGGCTAAGTCAAAGGCAGTCCCCACAATAACAATGGAAGTACGAGTATATTGTATTGTGAATAGAATCCCGTCTTTTCGGCTTGCTTTGATGGTTCCTTACAAGTGACATACTCCATTCGTCAACAATTGTTTTAAAATAACTACTTGCGGATATTGAGCACTAATAAAGAATAAACCGAAACAACAAGGAAGTCGATTGTGACCGACTACCTCAATAGTTAATTTTTTCTTGTTTTGTTTGTTTCAATCAGATAAGAGCGGCGTGGTTTCCGATTTCAGTGAAGTTGTTTTAATGAAATATGGATTGCTATCCATTTTTTTTTGTTTTGTTTGTTCTCCGAGAGACAATGGCTTGGAAGGACGTGAGAGCTTAGATTGTAGACTGGAAAGTTCTCATTTTCAGAAAAAAGGGGTTTTACCGTGTTAATACTTAGTACAAAGAAGAGGGTCTACTGACCGGATGCGTGGAGCAAAAGCTCTTCGCCGGGCAAAAAATTTCGCAATTTTCAAACGTGGCACGGGACGCGTGTGGAAAGTTGAAACACAATATTGAGTATTGCTTCTTTACATACTTTCGAATTCTAGCAGTAGGTTTGCTAGTCGCTATGGATAAATTCGTCATACGTTTGTCGTCGTCATCACAGGTGGATATTACTGACACCGAACATAGTGAAAAGTAGGGATGCATGGGCGTCCAGAAGGGGGGGCAAGGGGGGGCCGTGGCTCCCCCCTGGAAAACGAAAGTCAACCTAAAATTACATATTTCACACATATAATTTAATTTCAGCCACAATAATGTGTGTTAATTGTTGCACGAACATGATAAATTCAAATTTAAGCAATGTTTTTTGAGGGATGAACACTATTATTGGGGAAAATATGCCATGTTGGGCCCCCCCTGGAAAAAATATCTTCCTTGCCCCTCCCTGGAAAAAATCCTGCGGACGTCCATGTAGGGATGTGACGAAGCTGAAAATGTACCGATGCCGATGTACCCACCGATAATTTTTGGAACCGATACCGATATTTAACCGATTCCGATACGTAAGATTATTAAACAGAAATGGGATGTTATTTTCAGCATGACAAAAATAAATTTTCTATGTACATTTCTATTGCATATCATATGTATATACATATATATTCTCAAGACATGCTAATGTACATTTGCATCTACAAAATGTTATGTGAACCTTTAAGAAGAACATGGGTTCTCAAGAGATTAAACATTAGTACACAAGCAGTTCTTTGAAATGCAAAATGAATTCCTGTTCTGCAAGATTCAACTTCAGAAACACGAGATTTGGAAGCACTTCAGGAAGTAACCTACTTCTTCTCTTATCTCAAATCTGTTCAGCAACACTGAACACTCAATCACTGAATACTGATGCAGCAGGTATGCCCAAGTATTTTCTCAGGACTTGCTTCAGGTTTGAATATTCATTTTTGAATTTCCAATACAACAGCAGATCCTGGTTCAGCAATGTACTGTTTTATTTCCGATTTATAGTTAGGTTGATTCTCTGAATGAGTTTGCAATAATTTTATTACAAAAACTCTACAATAATGACGAATCATAACCAAATTTTCAATAAATCTTACAAAACTAGAATATTAAAACTTATTAGAAGCTAAAAACTCTAGTATAATCTGTACCGGTTTAAATATCGGATTTTTGCCGATTCCGATACCGATGCCGATGTGTCAATTTCGGCCGATTTTCATACATCTGTAATCGGCTTCGGCACATCCCTAGTGAAAAGCATGTTCAGTCAAAAAAGGCAATTTTGTGGTAATTTTTCGATAACAGATGGCAGCACCGTTTGCCATGGCAACCGAGGGCCATGTTGCCAGATCTCCGCGTAATCAACGTAGATACATACAGGTTGGTTGATTAGGGTACTCCTTGATGGGATATCACGTTACGTTGGTTAGCAGATTTTATTGAAAAATCTCTAAGTAGATGTGGAGCAACGTAATTGTTTATCATGAGATTTTAGTTGTATGTTCTTATTGAAAAAAAAATACAACAATTTATCAGCAATGCAAGATAGTAATAGTCGTAATAGTAATATAGAATCCCTTTTATTGTATTATGTATTTCTTTTAATATTTCAAAAGCAGAAGAGAACATACAAAGATAGCTGTAGTTAATTCAAACACGAAATGCATAAAGTAAGAAGTGTAATTGAAATAATTGAAAACATTTTGCAATTACGTTTGAAGCGAATGCTGCAGTGACTGTAGAATTCACTTTATATGACAGTACTTGAACATATTTATATCTTTAATCGGTGACGTTAGCAGATTTTCTTCATAGATTTGCAGAATTTCAGTGAACATCTTGTAAATATTTATAAATATTAGCGCTCTCTAACGATCCTCAATCTTTTATCCTTCAAGTGAATAAACATGTAATTCTGCACCCTTATTTTTACTGAGTTTTAATATCGCGATTTTGAAAGAAAAATGTCCGAAGAATCCTGGATACACAATAGAAGACATATTTGTTATTTTTATAATAGTTCAATATTAAATACAGTCTTGTAGCGCATCTAATTTATTTGCATGTCATGTCACCACACAATGTCCTGTTTCATAGTACTTTACGGATTTGGTCTATTCTGATTTTCAGTTCTGCAGCTGATGTAGAATCTTTGGAAGTATCAGTAACATTTTCAAGTAACAGTAAATGTAAACTACTTACGTTATGAAATTAGTAATTGGAACTCAGTTATTTTTCCACCTAACTAGTAAGTTGTACAATTACTTTACTGCATGGAAAGAAATATTAACTTGAACCAAATGTTCTCCTCAAAGAATGGGTAAATTTACGATTATTAAAGCCGGCCCCCGTGGCGGAGTGGTTAGCACATCGCGCTACGACTCAGTCTGCCTGCAGCTTGTGCAGGAAGCAGTTCGTAGCGAGCTCCGCTCTTCGCGTGAGAAGGCTTAGCGATCGAACTGTCCGAGTTAGCTAGGGACGTATACGGTTGCTAGTGTTGTGTTAGTTCTTTTTTTCCTTTGAAGTGCAAGCGAGATTACCGTGAGCCAGTGAAGATACGATGAAATAGATCACGATGAATACACAAAGAGAAAACACCTTGAAATTTGTTTTCATTGATGTCAAAACGCGACCTACGTCATTGGATTTTCATCGATGGTTTCATGATGTCTACCAAGTGCCTACGAACCAAGTGCTCAGTTTTGAAATAGATTACTTTCGTAAGTGTTTGTACGTGAAATTTGCGACAAAAGTGGTAGGAGAACGGTTACTAAATGATTTTGGTGCTGAGGTAATCTATAGTGACGTAGATGGTGATCATAAAGTTGAAGTAGAATGGGCCCACCAGCGACATGTACTTGTCAGAATCCATGTAGTCCCAATTGAATTAAGTGCATAAGTGATAAGTCGTGTCATGAGGTCTTATGGGGAAGTGTTAAAAATTGAAGACGAGACATACTCTGCAGATCACATTTACCCTACTCGAACTGGACGTGTCTTGATCAAAATGATACTACGCAAACTCATACCCTCATATGTAATAATGAATGGAGACTCCTATTGGGTAACATACCCTGGGCAGGTGCGTACGTGCCTTGCGTGCTCGGGGGAGGATCACGTAGTGACTCAGTGTCCTAAGCGTCGATCCTCTGGGAACCAGCCCCGTAGGGGGCCGGTTAATATACCCGCTGACAATGTACCGATGGTATATGAACCAACTGTGCTACCCGTACGGACTAAACCAAGAGATTCAGCTCCTTCAGTTGCAGAAGTCCCTGCGTCAGGAGATAACAATGGAGGGAACACGGATAGCCCCAGAATCACCGACGAGGACACAGGTACCAGATACGAAGTTAGTGTGAAGAATGCACCAACAGGAAGGGAAGAGCTGGAACAGCCAACATTGACCACTTCAGAGGAGATGCATCACATACCCCCGCCCCCACCCCCAAGTGCTTTGTTCGCGGAGGCCGAATTCCCCGTCGTTACCTCTCCTAGGAAATCACGGTGAAGATCTGTATCAAGGTTACGGTCAGTGGCGGAAGAGTCCATGGTGCTACGAAGAAAGAAGAAGAAAAATAATGAATGCGTAAGTTCCACAATAGTTCATAACGAATTTAGAGTAGAACCTGGTACCCCAAAACAAGATGTTTCAAAGGCTAGTTTAACAAGTAATTCAGCAAATGTAACTAAAGAGAAACCTTCGACGAGTAACAAACTTACCCCAGATTTATTTAGTGGAAAGCATAGTTAATGCATTATAGGCAGAAATTAGAGATCAGTAATGTTGAAGAATGTAAGAAAGTTTAGTTTTCTTTTGTGGACAGTTATCATCATGCAAACATTTACCTTGGCATCTATAAATTTGAATCAAATGCAAAGTAAGACCAAAATAATTGCTCTCAATGACTTTCTCATTAAATCGTCTATTGATTTGGCCCTCTTACAAGAGGTCGCCATCGACGATTTTTCTGTACTGAGCATGTTTAAAATACACAACAATTTTACTCCCTTTGCACAAGGGACTGCCATAGCATGTAGGCGACATTTGGATTTACGTAATGTAGTGCCCCATCCCACGAGCAGACAAATAAGTGCCAAATTAGGCTCAGTGTTTCTCTGTAATGCGTATGCTCCGTCAGGAAGCCAAAACAGACGGGAAAGAGAAGATTTTTTTTCAACAGTTGTAGGGCCCGAGTTGACATCCCACACACTAGACACTATACTAGTGGGAGATTTTAACTGCGTAATTCGTTCACAAGATCAAAATCCAGGATACAACTTCTCACGTGCGTTCTATGAATTAACGCAGGGGTTACAACTGCGTGACGCTTGGATACACGCCAACGGCGAAAGTCAAGGTTACACACATATCACCTCCAATAGTGCGTCAAGGATCGATAGGTTTTATGTCGCACCAAGATTTCAGGAATATATAATTAGTGTTCAAACTTTTCCAGTATGTTTTAGTGACCATAGTGTCCCAATTCTCAAAATAAATTTATATTTGGTTAAACCCCGGCAAGGTAGCGGATACTGGCTTTTAAATAGCACATTATTACGCAATGGTAGTTATGTCCAGCTAATCAGGGAAACGTGGAACGAACTCAAGGCCTCTCGGCCAGTGCAAAAGACCCTAATCGAGTGGCGGGAAACTCGAGTTAAGCCTAAATTTCGTCAGGTCAGTAAATTCTTCAGTGCAGAGGTTAGTAGAGATGAAAGAAACAAATACAATTTTTTGTATGCAGTCTTGAATGATCTCCATCGTTTAGCATTGCAAGGTAATTTCGATCGTCCCTACGCGAATGAAATAAAAGCGCAATTACTTGCTATACATAGGAAACGAAAATCTGCAGCAATAATAAAGAGCAAGATTCTTCCTATAGACCCTGACGAGCAAGCCACACTGTCACATTCTTCAAGAACATAAACACGCCAGGAGTCACGTTATTCATAAATTAACTTTAGATTCCGGTGAAGTTGTCACCAGCCCTCATAGTATACACGACAGGTTTTTGCAATACTATAAAAATCTTCTTGGTCAAGCCATTAATCCCGCAGAAACGCAATGTAATTTTTTGAACTACCTCCCTGCATCACTGACGGAAAATGAAAGAACTGAGCTCACACAACCGTTTAGTAAAAAGGAGGTTCATGATGCAGTATTCAAAGCTCCGAGAAATAAAACTACAGCCGAAGATGGACTACCATCAGAATTCTATCAATGTTTCTGGGATCTAATAGGAGACGAATTAACGGAATGGGTCAACGAAGTGTTGACAACAGGAACAATAGGGAAGACCAGTAGCACGGGAGTTATAGTGTTAGTTCCCAAAAAGGCAAATCCAAAATTCGTTACAGATTTTAGACCAATTTCAATATTGAGTAGTGATATCAAACTTATAAGTAGGTGCATAAATCAGCGTCTAAAAAATATATATGGTTAAACTTATTGGCAATTTACAGTTCGCTTGTCATACGTCTCAAAGTATACATCACTTGCTGCAAACGATAAGAGACGTCATTACCACCAAACAAAATAAGAATGCATCAGAGGCAATTCTATCCTTAGACTTTTCCCAAGCATATGACAGAGTGAGTCACGAATATCTGTACAAAGTCTTAGAAGCATATGGCTTCGGAGACACTTTTATTAATTGGATAAAAACATTATATAATCATATGCTGCTAAAACTTAAAATAAATGGTTTCTTGACAACAAGTTTTAAAATGCGACGGGGTGTACTACAGGGTAGTCCCTTGAGTAGCACATTGTACGTCCTCACAATAGTCCCCTTTTTGTTTAGTATCCAGCATCATTTACAGGGTATTTCTATGGCTTCCACCACAATACAAGTTGGCAGTTTCATGGACGACGTCACGATTTTTCTCAAGGATGAAAGAGATCTGGACAGTGTTAAAAGCCAAATACATACCTTTGAGCTCACACCAGGAGCAAAACTAAACAATCGAAAGTCATTCCTGATGCCCCTTGGTAAGGAGAATCCTTCACAAATAATACGGAGATCCCTGTAGACAAGAAAATAAAAGTTTTAGGTATAAACTTCTATGCAAATATCGATGAAACGATCGAAGCCAATAGTAACCTCACGTGCGAGAGGGCAATCTACGTCCTCAGAGTGAACAAGACGCGCTCTCTGAGTTTAAAAGCACGAGTAAGATTTATCAACGTTTTTGCTCTCTCTAAACTTTTGTATGTAGCAAAAATTCTACCTTTCAAACCACAGCACTTAGCCAAGGTCAACAAAGCTGTTGGCTGCTTTTTGTGGCACGATACAATTTTCCGGGTGGCAATAAATGAGGTCACGTTATCAGAGAAGACAGGTGGGTTGGGACTAATACACGTGAACACACAGGCAAGATCATTGTTTGTACAGACTGGCCTTCAAACAGCTTTCTCACTGCACGAGTCAACGACCCAAGCATGTATACAGACGATAATACGAAACATTCCATTAGATGCTCCCATCGATATCCAAAGTATCCCCAAAAGGTTTTTGTTTTATAAGGACATCGCTTTACAGGTATGCTACCAGTTATTACGACATGAGACAATTATACCATCTGTAAAAAAGTTATATAGAGAAATCAGTAGATTCAAGCACGCCGTACCACGAATAGTCAGGGATTTCAATACACATAATTGGCCACAAATATGGGAAAATGTCTCCGCCAAACACCTTTCAAAAGCGGGCCAATCAATATGGTACAAAGTGGTTCATCGTGTTATAGTGACAAGAGATAGGACATTCCAATATGGAATCAGTAAATCGCCTAACTGTATATCATGCAACGTGCCTGACTCTTTAGCCCACAGGATAACGAAGTGTCGAAACTCCTCCACGGCATGGAACCAATTGCGAACAATGCTCAGTCGTATATGCCGCACCTCATTAACAAAGTTTACGGATACAGATATAGTTTTTCCTGATTTCCATTTTTTGCACCAACAAAACAACGAGCAGTACAATGGTTGATAACAGAAAACTTATTATATATATTTCACAATGACGAGAGCAGTTTTCAGAAACAATTCAGGATCTTCTTGCAAGAACAATACGAAAAAATTCCTCTCCAAGCAAGGAAGAAATGGTATGCAAATTTCTTATTAGTGCTTTATACTTAATTTAGGTCAAACAAAAATGTAAAGGTTAACCAGATAGAAATACAAATTGTAATAGCAGTAATACAATTATGTCAAAAACAATGTAATTCCATAACTTGTATATCAGAATGAGACAATAAAAAAAAGAGTGGTTAGCACATCGCGCTACGACGCCAGGGGTCCCGGGTTCGAATCCTGGCCTGGATGTTCGTGAGTGTCCATTCATCAATTTCATCATATCCACTCATCTCCATCATCGTAAACTAGCCAAAAGTGGCACAAAAAGCGAAGTAAAATAAAGCAAATCAATCAATCAATTGATGATTATTAAAATCTCGAGACCATGAGGACAATTTTGTATTTCTTTCGTCAAGGGCCAGGATGTATCCCAAGTTTATTTGTATTAGAACACTTACCATATAAGATTTGCAACTAAGCTGTAAAAAAGGCCCATTTACTCATATTCGACACGCTCAACCTCAACTGCATAAAGCAGGATCTACCATACAGAGGGACAGTGAAAGCAAGCTGTTATCAGAGTCCATTATTCTAGGAAATTAATTACGAATTTAAAACCAGAAACTTAGATCTTTTCCTCGTTATTTTAAACCGTGTAAAGTACTTTTATAGAATTGTAACAATCAAAAAGTAAATAAATTCCCTTTCTTTATATATCCATAATCACACAACTGTATGATATGCAACTGAAATTTATATTCTACAACTTAAACTGACAAGTAATTAGGGGTCAATGCGTGTATAGTGAATGCGGCCATACGACCGAGAATTCTAAGAATAGGTTCCTCAATACCCAAACTAATATTAATTTAATTAGAAGTTAGAATAACAAAAACCTAATATAGGGTAAAGAAATGAACAAATAAACTATAGAATTTTAAAGGAACCACACTACGTAAATTCCCCATCATATCGCCACACTTACCATACACGTTTACAGTCAGAGCTACTCTGCTCTTTCCCCCGTGACCGTTGCCTCAAGACAAACCGTGCTCGTTTCCTCCTGGTGGCTCTGAGCATAACAGCCAATCAAATCCAAACATGACATCAGTTGCAATGTTACCAGCACATTCAATGCATTTGTGGGTAGAGGGTTATAGATTACATACATAATCTCCAACAATTCTCATGGACACAGTAATTTTATAGTTCAACAAAAATTGTAAAAAATATTTGGTTTGCTCAACAAAATGAAATGAAATATCAATCGTCATTGCTTTGTAACAGAAGTTTACTGTGAATTTTATTGCCTCAATGTTTGTACATGAAATATAAGAAATAAGTTATAATTTCATGAAACTTAATGCTTAACTTTTAATGGTCATCGGTGGTGAAAAGGACATCGCTCTTGCAACTCATGATCCGAACATCTTACGAGATGAAACAAATCTAGAGTAAAGTAACTGTAATAATAACTATGTCAAGTACTTTCTAAAGAACAGTAATAACAGTAATTATATGCGAATTACTTTCTCAATTGATTAATTCGGAGTTACGTTTAAAGAGTAACTATTCAAACACTGCTGATATATCATCGAGTTCAGCAACATATTGGTATGAATTGCGAGGGAAGTTGAGCCTCTCCCTTGGCAAAGTGGTAACGTAATCGCCTTGTAATACAGGAGTCCCAGGTTCGATAGACGGTGAGTGTACAGTGATCGTCAAATAAAAATGGGACAACTAGATCCTGAAAGTCTCCCTTCTCTGCAATGCGTCTTGTGTGTTGTCTAAATCTACGGCGATGAGTGAATTGTAATAGCAAATTTTCAATGGCAAGTTCTGTCACTGCCGTTGAGTTAGCCAACACGCATAACGGATTGCAGGGATGCAGCTTTTTCAGAATATAGGTGTCCCATTTTTATTGCCGGTGACTGTATATAGTGGTTTGGATCCCACTTTAAACTGTAGGTCCAGTCCCAATCAGCCTTTCTGTGTATAAAGAAGATTTAAAAAAAAACGTTTTTCGAGGGAAGATGCAATGCAGTAATAAATACCATTAGAATAGAAGTTCAATAGCTTACAAAATAATTGTTTACAGGGACTACTAAAACTAGATTTTCGGGATATATAAAATCATATTTACTTTTTGTTTCAATGCATATTTATTATTTTTCTTTATCGTACCCTGCAAAACATTATTGCGTTCTCTGAGAGCAGTGTTGGCGATTGGGTTCCAAAACTGGGAGAGGGCAAGGACACTTTAATTTCCATTGGAAGACGAGGTTTTGTATAGTATTGGGGTAAAAGTGGGGCCATCTGCCCCTCCCCCTAATTGCCGCCACTGTCTGAGAGATATGCTGTTTGCAAATCATCATCGTATTCAGGAAGAAATTTATTTTCTTAGGATTTTTGAAAATACCATTCCAATAATTTAAACTTGCAAGAATATCAATGAATGCATACCAATGCTTGAGAGACAAGACAAGTAAGTCACACCCCTGGCACTGTTTTTTTTCTTCTCCTGTTTCCCCTAATATACATTTTACAATTGATGACCACTTGCTATCAGATATTATTAAGGCTTGAAACATAATTTCTTGAGCATATTTTGGACTCTTGATTTCTAGTAAATCATCACCATTCAATCAAGTGTCTACGCTAGCAAGCAAAAATGTATGTACTCTTCCATGTAAAGTTCAAACAGTCCACTTTGTTGATTTACAGTATATTCCGTAGAAGCTTATACACCAAGTGCCATGGTACGCAACTGCCATTGTCGGTCAAACCTATTGTCCTTTCGTACAAATTTCAATAGTGCTCTTTACTATTGGTAGAAGATACTTCGATTAGTTTCTCAAATGCTCATCTGCAAAAGGAACAAATAAAAATAGTTTTAACATCGTATATGAGACTATGAACTTACAAAACATGTTTGAAAAATATTGATATTACATTGTTACAACCTTAGACAAGTTGAGTTAATAATGGAACTTACAGATGTTGAGTAAATGGATTTGAAAATAATGGATCCAATTGGCACTATAATGCTTAACGATATCGTTCTGTTATTAAAGGGCAGTTTGGTTCACGATATGAGCTCACTTCAATGATCTAACTTTATAATGAATGTTAAATATGATGAGCCTACAACAGAAATTGGCAAAATAATTGTTAGAAATATTTTCATATTAGAGTGATGATTGCAACGCTATATGGAGTGAGGTTCCTCCAGGTTCGAATCCTGGTTTCATGTATGTACTTAATCACTATCTTTGTTCCAATCATCCATTTTATCAAATCATTATTCATCATCATTGTTCCAAGGAGCAGAAGTTGGAGGTAAAATAACAGAAATACATTATGAAATGGAAATTCAGTTCCTACTATATTTTTATTTGAATTATTATAGTAGACCAGCCAAGAAGCAAAAAGCTTTAAAAAAACACTTTTATCTGCATGGAATGTTAATAATAGGCATCCATGCAAAATCAATCAGTCATAGTTCTGAGAGAAAAACTAATCAAGCTTCAAACTCACTGGTATTCGAAGTAAACTATTTAGTACAAACGACTGGTGAAATCCAATCTGATATTGAACCAAATATACGTAGCATAATCAGGACAAATTATGATTTCTATGAAGCTCTGTGACATTCACAATTAAATTATTGCCCTTGTACTTGCAAGTATGGGAACATTTATCTATGCCGGTACTCATTTGGAAATTCTCAGTAAACATACAGACTTGTGTTCGATAGACGGTAAGATTTTAGTCTCATGACTGTTAGGGTGTACTTTTACACTTTAAATATATACAGCATCAAGTTATTGGACGAAATGCACTCTCATTATGAGCCGTCCTAAATTATATAAAAGGACAAGAAAACAGAAGAGCTTCATACAGTTTACAAAACCGGTTTTCTGACGTGTTTCTTTAAAGGAAGATAACAGAACTGTGTCCGAAACTTGCAAACATTCAGGGATCTCACATTACATCTATTCGAATCAAACCTAACTTAGCCTGACCTACTTAATACATATGAATATTTGCGAGCTGCTTCAAAAATAAAAAGAGAAAAACTCTTGTAGAAAATAGGTCAGCAAGTACTCGTTTCGGTAAATTTCTCGTATCGGACAAACGGCTGAAATTTGCTAGTTCATTTAATTTTAATATTCGTACTTACGTATTCTGCATTGAGAAACATTGCTGAGGGTGGCATTTCGCTTATTTCACGGAAATAAGCTCTATTTGCGACATATCGAGTAAGTTTTCTTAGTTTCTTTTTGCCTTCGGTAACACGCAAAATGGCGGTCACAGTTTCACTACCGTACTCGGCATGCAGTGTTTCCACTCCACTGCACCCAAAAATACCTACGTAGCCCCACAAACCATTGACGCATAGCCCCACGAACCATTCATGCATAGCCCCACGAACCATTTCCTGTAAGGTTAGGTTAGGTAGGGTCACTATAGGTTACAATAGTTAAAAATTGGTTTCGAAAAAAAATATGCGTAGCCCCACACACCATTCTCGCATAGCCCCACGAACCATTGACGCATAGCCCCACGAACCATTGACACATAGCCCCACAAACCATTTGAGGAAACTTACCTTCTTCAGTTACAAAAACGCGTGTTTGGAAACACTGACCGGGATTACGTCATCACACACAGGCTACATCCACCTGGAAGAAATGGATGTAAGAGCTTTCGTGCATCGGTCACACATTTATATCGAAAAATAGATGATTTACCAGCAAAATTCAATGAACGATGCGAGAAAACACTTCCCCGAACTTCCACAAGTCTAAAGAAACTGCATTCGATAAGTAATTTCTCCTGTAAATTTGAAGAAATCCGTTTGTCCGTTACGATAAATTTACCCTCGTTTCAATCGTGTACAAGGACAAAGTGAAAAACATTTAAACAAACTACTGATTTGTAATAAACATTCCGATGTTGTACATGTGAATAGCACGAGTTTCGGAGGTTTGGAAATTAACTTACAGGAATGAAAATAGAGCATTTTATGGAATATTGATTTAATGATATCAGATATAATCTATATTAAGCTACGTATATTTTATGCTATAGTAATGATCTCAAAACGGTAGTTATTAGGATTATGCTTAACGTAAAACATAACATTATATTCTGATTTTACATTACAAAGAATTATCAACTTCGTTTGGAAGTTAAAAAAGTCATGCAGTGTCAAGCGATATTCTCACCGATATTACATCAGAAGATATTTCTTCAACATGTAAATAAATTATACATTTTGCCTATATTTCAAACATTTTGCCTTTGATGGATAATATTAAGCAACAAGCAATTAAATATTAAGACTTACCTTCGAGCTTGTTCAGGTTTTTAACATCCTCCGTGGAATATTTGTTCCCTTTTTCTCGTATCTGTACGGAATTCGATATCCTCTGGTAGCTTGGTCTGATTTTCACACTTTCAAGAACTTGCATTGATCATATCGTTAGAAAGCACGGAGTGAAATCTCGGCAACAGTGTTGGCTAAAATCTGCACCACGGAGTATATTGCGATGAAACGCCACTTCAAAAGTTTTAATGATAAGCACTACTCTCTGAAGGTACGAAATGTTTTCATTTTTTCACATAGTATTTCAGATGCTTGCGGGAAGAACATGTCTTTGTTTCACCACGAAATCTTCCATATTGTAGTCATAAAGGAAAGAAACTCCACCGGTATTAACAAAACTACCACTTCAGCGCCATCTGTACGCAGCAGTTTGAACATGACGGAGACCTTATATTTTCTGTTATTTACTTAAATCCCTTCAATCGTAACAAAATTATAAGGTTCACGTGTTCTAGTGAATAAAACAATCTTTTATATCGGAAAATTTCTTCCTTACTGAATCTATATTAGTTGTACGGTTAACCTTAAAAATTTGGGTCTATGCTTTAGCATGGCTTTAGAACCCCCTTAAGTTTGTGCCTGGAGGCGGCGAGGAAGCTTAATTCGCCACTGCGTATCAGTTGCTGATGCGTGAGGAGATATTTTCATACCCTTTCATCCAAATTCGAACAATTTCGTACCTAGGAAGAAACCTAATATAGGAAATATTCTACTGTTTTATGGGGAAAAGACCACTCTTGCCTCACGACTGCCATCTGTTGTTGTTTTTTGCATACTATTTATCTTCTTTCATAGTTGATATTATTATAATAGAAGAGAAGAGACATTTTGTTGTAAATGGGATTCTTTTAATTTTGTTAGGAACCAATATAGTTGAAAATGTCACTTTCCTTTCATGAAACCCTTGAAAATTAATTTTAATGCACTTTAGATTGTCTACGTAGTCTATGTAAACTACAACCCAATGTAATCTACGCGTAGATTACGTGTAGACAACACACGTAGACGTAAACTTATAGTCTACGGCACATCACTGCCAGTATTTGATCTTTTCACGGTGTCTGCAAAAATACCGTGAGACACTATCTATCCTGGAAATTATGCAAAATTCGAAGTTTCTTTTCATTTTGCACCAGATTTGGGTGAACAACTGGATTGTGTGATCACTGGAACTCGGATTTTAGGTTTTTTACCTAGTTTTTTTCCTTTGCAGGTAAATAAGAAATACGAGTAACAAATTACGTCAGCATTTCATTAAAAAACTAAACAACTAATGAAGTTTTATAGTGCCTAAAATAACCTATTTTGCTTGTTAGAACCTATTTGAGGTTTATGCGCCTAAATCAAACCATCTTTTAGGTTTTTATATATATTTTAAGGATTTTCAGGATTTTCATGTCGCACAGAGGCATTTGCTCGGTTTGATACAAAAAAAACAATGACTAATGTGTTTGAAACATATTTTCTGTCAATTTCCCTCCCTTTATTTTCCAGGCGGCTTTCTTTTCCTTTCCTTCTTCGATAAAAATAAAAGCTAAACTGGGAAAATCGTCTGGGTATTTGTAAATATGTATAAATTCAATGAGATTTGGATTAATAAAAGTTGGAATTTTTCACGTCAATGCAGAAAAATTCAAGCAGAATTCCCGGAGCCAATAATTCACGGACAATTCCCGGAATTCAAGGAATTCCCAGTGACTAGCCAATTTGAAATTGTGCAGCAAATCATAGATACTTAATTCATTCTTCAGATCAACAAGTAACTTTTGCTAACACAAATATAGGATTACAATAATTTGTAGATAATTTTGAAAATGATGTATGTAAATGAAAATTTGGTTAGAAAATTAATATTTGGTTGTTACATGTAGCTACTAAAATTTCTTACGGTTCTTTTGAAATTTGGTTTTTGAAGATGTACTAAATCAGTATTTTCCAGGAATTTTGAAGCATTTTAAGTTTATTCTGGAACCTACTTCAGGATTTGTCGCCCCTAATTTAAGATTTTTAGAACCTATTTTAGGTTTTTTTAGAACCTATTTTAGATTTTTAGAGCCTATTTTAGGAATATAAAAGCACACTTTTTAGAACCTAAGAATCCGAGGTATAGTGATCACCTAATATTTATTTTAATATTCTGATGTAAATCTTGAAATTTTAAACATAAGTAGAAAACTTACAAGGGTCGTTCAAGAGAGAGACTTTCATTTCTAGGAAAAAAAATGCAAAGTCCTACTAGCACCAAACTACGTTAGGTTTTTAAAGGCACCACTGCCATCATTGTGTCAGTTTCCTGAGTCCTTTGGTGTAAAGCCTCGATTCAATAATTCAGCCATGACCGTGCCGATAGCTAAATGAATGAATGTTTTGGGTGCGACTGCAAATGTGGCTATTTTTACAACTTCAAACTATACGAGGAAAATACCCTTATCTAAAATCCTTACCTGAAAGCTAAAAAAAGGGGTGTAAAAGCCTCTTGAGAATGGTTAAAAGTGCTAGGTTGTAATGGGACCTGTGCAGAACATACAAGAGACATTTAAAAGGCAAAAATACACTACATACTTCAGTGTAAAAGTACTGTACTTGTCGAAAAGTTAAAAAGATTTGTTAAACACTGTCAACATCTCCAAACATAGATGATAAGTAGTTGGGAAGATTAAAAGCTTGTCTGAGGACAGTAAAACAAGTACATTCGATAAGAATATTTTTATAGAATGTGCCGTACACTTAAAATAACATTACGAGGGAACGGTTTTTAAGGTCCAGCACATTTCCAAATATATAGCTGTTTTCGTACAGATCGTTTGAGATATGTATTTTAGGACATGAAATCAGGTAAAATTAACACACTTTGTTGCACCTTTTCGTGATATTAGCACATTTATCCCCTTTTTACCCCGTCTTCGATGCGTCAGCACCATTTTCCTTCCTTTCCTTTCATGTTTTGTTAAAAAATTGGACAGAAAAATAAATGATTTTCACTCTTCTTCAGCAGCTACATAAAATCACATAATCTCATTTTGTAGAGCAGAACGAGAACTATAAAATGGTATAATATACTCAATGCAGCCCCAATAGTTCCCAAGATAATGTAGCAAAATCCGCGAGAGAAAACACAAACTTCAACACAATCTGTGTGGCAGAATCACAGTTTTCTATGCGGTCCGCGCGAATTATATACAGAAAGCGCCGAAAAAGAGAGCATTGAATAAAGGCATTTTATACACCTTTTCTTGTATTTTTTTGAAAAGATTTTCAGAACCTTTTCTAACCCTTCTCGACCATAATTTTGCACCTCAAAATCCTTCTCCTAAACATTACATACACGACACATTAGGAGGGGCGGGGTTCACCCCTCTCAGCAAATGACTATGGGTGAGAAGGCTGCCATTAAAAGTTACTACTGTATGCACGAATGAGTTGGAATTTTTCTATTTTTTTCGGACTGTTCATAAGTTAATGCTTATGTGAGAAATTCATTGTAAAAAATGTTGAAATTATAATACAATATTCCTCGTAACATCAAGGTGTCATGTGAAAACTGTTTTATTGCCAAATTTGTAACAGTGAGATTAGACAACCAATCTAAACTTAAGTAAAATGATCATCATATTACTTGAAGCCGAAACAATTCTCAAAAAGTTCCACCAGGTTTATTGCTAATTCTGCTCAATGTACATTATAATGTGAAAAACTATTAAAAGGACCTGAGAAAATATAATCTTTCAAGAAGAACTGATAGGGGTTATAGTCACAGGAACAGCATCTTGCTTCTCTGGGATTGCGTACACTTCGTTGTGAAGCTCATCGTAGTAACTGTATACTATGGCCAGGCAGTAAACGATAGAAGCTGGAACGAAACCACATTGCATGATGCAGCTTCATTACTCTTTTTATCTTTCTAAAGGTAAACGAAAGGAACAAATTGATTATTGTGATTTCGTGTCAAAGCAAGGTTGCTAAATCAACCATTAATCTAACGTTGTTCGTTCGACTATGATGGTACTATCTTATGTTCACAACAATTTCTGCAAACACCTACCAAGAATATCCACATTATTTTTAAATAGAATACTTGCTTCTAATAGTGTGCATATTTACTTCATAGTTAAATAAAATCTTTTGCGACCAAATATTTATGTCTTCCAGAATACAAGTTTTACAAAAAGGCAATTTTTATGTTATACTTACGTAGTACAGTGGAACCTTGATAACTGGAACTTGAGGGGGGGGGGAAGAAAAAAATCGAGGTTTCAAGCTTTTCGACTTACCAAGGTTCGAGTTATTGAGGGCCAAAATCACAGACTCGAGTTATAGAGGTCTAAAGTTTATTGACCCTTCTGAACGTCGGCACTACGTATGCCTATAACGTATGTAGCATCATTTTAAGTTAATACGTATACTGTACAGTACAACGTACGTAGAAATAAATTTTATCGAACAAAACTTTAGATGCACTACGCACATATACGTTCATTGATTTGGTAAAATATTTGGTACAGTACTGTATGTACATACATACATACATACATGTACAATACGTACGTACTACAAGTACATACTGTATAAAATCACTTAAGAACAGTAGGCCCTACAATTATGAACGTAATGAATTAGATTCTACGCATTCAACTGTCAAGACGTACGTACAAGTCCCAACACGATTGTTGACATTGTACGTACTCACCCTACACTTCGACTTATTGAGGTCCGTTCGACTAAAACTTCGAGTTATAGAGGTGATAGAATTTAACTTCGACTCATAGAGATTCTTCATAGTCTACCTTAGAGTTATTCAGCTCGAAAGGCATCCAATGAACTGAACAAAAATTCGTCTTATCAAGGTTTTATTCGAGTTGTTGAGGTAAAATTAGCATTGAGTGTTATGGACAATTCAAGGGGATTACAAAAAAATCGACTTATCAAGGAATTCGAGATGCTGACGTTCGATTTATCAAGGTTCCACTGTATGAAGATTTATCCTTAGATTTATGTGGCTCCTAAGTTTAAATGTTTAATAGTGATGATGTTATCACAAAATATAAGAATGAGTTGTCGGTTGTTATCAGTGGCGTGCCCTGCATTTTCGAAAGGGGTGGGTTACATATACTTATGTTCAGCGGTCAGCACTCATTTTCCCATTTTCCCCTACCTTTGACGTTTTTTTTAAAGAATACTGGGCCAAAGGGGAGGTATACCAGTCCCAACCTCTCTTAGGCCACTGGTCATTATATTTTGTGAAGAGATTTAGGCTGGACGCCTTGACGTGGCAAGGGGCTTAGTATACAGGGAGGGTATTTATCATCATCCTATGGCATTAATCTTCGACCCCATTGTTACTCTGCACCAATTTCAATGGCCCTCGCTATAACTAAGGGTTTGTACAGTCAACGGCAAAGATAATGGTAGGCGAATTGTCCATCGTTAATTTCATTGCTTTTTATTCTACATCCTGTGTTGTTTTAAGAAATGAAATTATGTTGGTGCGAAACAGGCATTGCCCTCTTCATTTCAATTCATTATCATCATATTGAGCAATGCAGATCGAATGAAAATGGTGATGGACAATTCGCCTACTGTTTCTTTTGCCGTTGGATGTACTAGACGAGGCAACCTCGATAAAATAAATCCTATCGCAAAGGGGTAGTTACCCTGGATAGCATTGAGCAGACTAACGAGACTCTGGCGCCGGGACCTGCAGCCAGGATAATACTCTGTAGGAATTGTGCTGTGTCGTCCATATGTGTTTCTGATTGTTCTTTCATCCATGTTATCTTTTCACCATTCATGTTCATCGTCGCGATTAGCCGAAAGTGGAAGAAAAGCTACGACAAATAACCTAATTCAATCAATCAATCGAGATGTAGGTTGCCTATGGCCAGTGGCGGCGATTGGATTCCAAAACTGGGGGCAAGGACAGTTTACTTTCCCTTGGTAGATAGGGTTTAGCACAGTGCAGGGGCAAAAGTAGCAAAAAGTGGGGAGGGGGCAACTGCCCCCCTTGACCCTCTAATCGCCGCCACTACCTTACTGGACTCGAACATGGCCATCGACATTGGAACTTTTAGTATGTTATTCAGGCTGACCTAAAGAAATCCTTTATCAATTTGCAGTTTTACACTATTTCCAAAACTATTTTCATTTGCTATTATTTTGACAACGTTATATTTCAAATTTTTCATGATTTTTTTACCTTTCAAGCCCAAATTTTTATAACGTACACAACTTCTTATCTTGTTTCGGATAATTTTTCGTGAGCAAATGCTAATTATGTGATCTTTATTAGTTTCAACGACTGCTTCACTAACCACTATACCACGGGGGAGGGGGGGGGGGTCATGATTTGAAAATCAACTGTGTTTGTTAATTCGCATGATGATATGCAAGGGGCTGTCAGAAAGTGATATTCAGTTCAGTGTATTCTGTTCCTTTCAAAGTCGATTGACTGTGTCGCGATAAAATGAAATTGAATTCCGTATTTACCTGTGAAAGCAGCCTGAGGAAGGTACAGCAGTCCATGAAATGAGTAGGTATCATCTGTTGATCTATGATGGAAAGCAGCTCCCATAGTGAATATTGTTGTAATCGAGGTCCAAGGCACTATAAGCATCCGGTCTTCCTAGAATACAGATAAATGTTATCTTAATTTTTCTGTTATTTTAAATTATTATTAATTTTATTGATAGCCTCGTTTTCAACTTTACATTATTTACATTTCTACTTACGGCAACGTGCAGAAAAAAGTCAGAGAAAATTAGTATACAGAAACAAGCTTAGGCGTAATTTGACGGGGGCAAGTGGGGCACTTATCCCCCCCCAAAAAAAATAATTGCAGATTTTTTCAAATTTACAAGTAAGGGCAGCTAAGAAGCAAAGTAATAAAGAATAACATTTGTGATTTCGCAAACGTCACAGTTTGTCATATTTAGCAAATATTCCTGGACGCTGTTTTTGTGGGATGGAAAACTATTCGAGTCTCTTCCGCCAAAGTTAAGCTCCAGGTTTTAATCTACATCATCAAAATTAGGCCAAGTCTGATTACGCCCCCTCAAAATTAGGGTCAAGTCTGATTTTGGCCCATCAAAATTAGGCCCAGTTTGATTCTGCCCCCTCAAAATTAGGCCCAGTTTGATTCTGCCTCCTCAAAATTAGGCCCAGTTTGATTCTGCCTCTTCAAAATTAGATCCCAAGTTACGCCCATAAGGTTATTAGAAATAAACAGGAGGGGAAGATGGACTGTTTTCTTCGTGATGACATAACGACGGTAGAAGGTGAATTTAGCCATGAAACGAATATGCAATCTATGCGCTAGTGTTGCATTAATCACTTAATCGAGTACACAAATGCACATTTCCTAATGTCAGTTGCTTCCTCTTCTTCGTAAGCAATAAACTCATTTAAAGTTTCGGACTTTATCAAAATAATATACAATATTATTATTATTATTATTATTATTATTATACTTATTACTTTGCTACTTACTGCGAATAACGTGAAATGAAAACTTTGCACGATGTTTAAAATAAGCAATAATATTTTTTGTTTCAATATTTTACAGTATACAGTAACATAAAAAATACACTTCACAATTGTAATTTAATGAAATTTAGTCAATCACTTTCATAGGCGTGCGCAGATCCTCTGATTAGGGTGGGGGGGGGGGCAAAAGCCTTGATGAAAGTTCAGTCTGGGGAAAAAATCTAATTCTATCTCACTGTTTAAGTTTTATTGCATTGATGGATATGTATGAATGTATGCACACACACCCCACACACCCCCACATCCCCCCACACACACATACACACAGATACATACACATGTATATCCATCCATCCATACATAATCAATTCATCCGACCTATAACAAGCAAACAGCAAAAATCATATAAATTGTCTCTCACATGTGCGTACTCCTTTTCCTCCAAAGAATTGTTCATGCATTTAAGAGAAAACCGTACAGTATCAGTACTTCTCTCACTGGTAATTTATAATGCATCACAGAAAAGAAATTGCGAGCGAAGCGAGCAAGAAAATTTTCAGATCCAAATTTTTGCAAAATGAATACAATATTGATTTAATATAGCGCAAAAATGTTCATGGAGCGCCATGGCATTCTCTTCTACAATTTTTTTTCATTTAGATCGTTCGGCAAGACTTGAAGAAAAGCGAAGCGAGTAAGAAAATTTTACGAAATGTATTTTTATTTGTATAAAATTTGTAATCGAGGGGGCAATTGCAACTCTGTGCCCCCCCACCCTGCATGTGCTCTTGGCCGTCTGGAAGAAATAATGCAAGAAACACGAGAAAACTAATTCCATCTTGAGTATTTTTTTTGTCCTGCTACTCTTAGATTCTGCCAGTCGTGCTTTCCTTTACTTCCATGTTTGCCCCCAAAAATTTATTTCCGTCCAAGGTTGTGGGGCAACGCCCCCTGCCCCCCCTCCCCCGTGGTTGCGCCACTGCACTCCTTTCCCCCGTAGTTGCTTTCAACATTCATCGACTTGGAAATACTTCATTTTCCGTAAGAGTATAATATCGTTTATACTCTGTCCCAGCTAACTGTGGAGCAGGCAAACGAAAATAAGTTTCTGCGCAAGTAGTGACGCGAGACAGCTCCACCAATGAACACGTAAGAGGAACGGAATTGCGTGGAGTGGGGGAAAGCGACTGCCTTCCCAGCAACGTGTAGTGCTTCGCTCTGACCACTCGATTTCGTTCGCTTCTCTGTCGCTATGCGCTGCCTTGCTCCACAGTTAGCTGCGACAGGGTATAATAACGGCGATAAGATTCCTCTATCCTAAATTTCTAGATGAAAATATAATAATATAGGGGCATGGACGTCTAGAAGGGGGGCAAGGATGGCCACATCTCCCTCTAAGAAAACTAATTTCAACCTAAAAGTACATTTTCACGCGCATAACTTGATTTCAGTCATAGTAATTTACACTAAATATTATAATGGGGATGCAGGAATGCGATAATTTCAAGTTCAAGAGATGTTTTCCTGAGGGGACAACGCTATGATCGGCGTAATATGCCCCATGGAATAAAACTTGCTTGGTCCTCATTGGAAAATACCTGCTGACGTGCATGATTAGGGTGGGGGTGGTGGCAAATTCCCCCCCCCCTCCCCGTGCGCACGCCAATGATCACTGTCAGTTTCATGGCGGCCACAGACTAATTGCAAAAGCCTGTTAGTTATGCATGGTTTTGTAGTTTAAAGTTGTGATTCAACCGTTTGATGGAGCTAGGGACTTGCATATTCGCTTTTTCATTGTCGTTATATGTTTCACATTACAGTGAGACATTACCTTATCGCAAGTACGTCATTGCGCACAAGACATGAAGTGGGATGCAAAAATATTGCTCGGCAAATTGTCCATGACTGTTTTAATTTTTCTCTTGTATCCTACACGTATTTAAGAACTGAATTTTTACGTATGTTGATGCAGAGGCTGTAAGCCGTTTGTTTGGCTATAAGATTCAATTCCCAAAGCTCTCGGTGCATAGAACAAAGAGAATAAACAAGGATGGTGGTGGACAATTTGCTTGGTAATACTCATGCATCACACTGCACGGCACAACAAAGTGTCACCGGGGTTGATACAGAAACGCATGTAACCAACTGGCAAGTTGTTAACATTTCTACCCATGATGCCATTGTCTACAGCAAAGTGACAGATATATGAGTATCGGTGTCGGTTTAGAAATATATACAGTCTGTAACAAAATGACTGCACCACTTAACACAATGGAACGCAAATTGTGTTTTAGGTGATATGTAGACAAGTATACCGCTCGTATTTTACTTTATATTAATCCTGGGCCTTGTTTTATATGTCTATATATGAAAAACCAGCTGATTTCATGGGCATAATCTTGCCTTGTTTGCATGGTGAAGTGTCCCCATGCCTGTACACTGGTCACAGTTACTGTACTTTAGTAATTGAGAATAGTCCAGACTATCTCTCAGACACACTTTAGTAATCTAGCGATAAAGTGAAATCTATTACACAGATTTTCCACCCACTATTCACATGATTTCCACCAGTAAACACGGCTGCACGTCAGCCATTTGCACACTGACGTCAGAGACACATGTTGGCAAAGAGTGGAATGAAAGACAGCAGTGCAAAATAACAAAAAAGAATCAAGATGCACAAAGGAACAATCCCAGGTGGAATTTGCCATTGTTTTGCACATTATTACAACAGCAATTTAAACATATTTCAGTATTCCCTTAATTTGTAGCTGTGGTGCAGTTATTTTGTTACAGACTGTATATCTGCAGTGTTGCAAACTGAACACTTGTTCTTGACCTATGACTAAAATAAAATGAAAGTTCATGCAGCTCATACAAGAGTGTATTTGTTCTGCACATCATACATCCAAGGAGTAAACAAAGCAGATATTCTTTTCTGGAAGGAACTTATGCTTTCCTTATTCGATTATTTTTTTAATTCACATTAACATTTTTAATTGACTAGCTTTTTAGTCATTGCATTACAACACCCTCACACACTGCGTATACCCTCTTCACATATACACACGCGCGCACACATATTCGGTTTTGCCCTTCCTCAAATTCTTTAAAGTTGGCGCCATTGTACACTACATATTTTAAATTTAATTTAACCCGTGGCGCAACAGCCCGTGAGAGACAGGAAATCATCCAACCAGTAACGGGGTGACGTGTGGTCAGCACGACGAACTCCCAGTCGTTGTAGGTTTCCATAACCGGGTTACACTACTCATTCGTAGCTCCCCAATTTCCTCACGATGGTGGGTGGCCACCGGTCCCATACACAGGCCGAAATCTCAGGAGAAAAGTTGTTGGAGACTCGAACCTACGCGCGTCCCGTAGCCAGAGCCCAAAGCATGACACCTTATACCGCAAGACCACGTTGCGGGAAGTACAGCACATATGTTCTTTCATTATTCTGAAGTGATAAATAAAGATACGAAAGATTTTTCTTACAATATATAGAATTGAATTTAAAATTAACATCTGTATTGTTGTAACACTAAAACAGTCGCAGCAGTCATGGGTACCGAAACCAGTTAGTAATAAATTGTTAAATTTAATCTAATTTTTATAATAAATCGTTGTTACTTGGACGTTCACTTACTGTGATGGCAGCAATGATAAGAAGCGCACTCCCAATTAATTGAAGTAACAAAAGTTCATCTGAAAAAGGGAAAAAATTAAAAATATAAAAAATAATTCTTCCACTTTTGTGGTATCTGAAATTCTTTACATTAACTGACATACTCACTAAAAACACTAATCAATATACACATATTAATCGTGTTGTGTATGTGGGTGGGGGTGACAAGGGCAGAATATTTCAATAGTCCCGACCTTTGTACCCTGTGACGACACCTACGACTAGATTCTCAGTAAATTTGCGAAATATCCAGCGCGTTGAGTGGTTGAATTTCGCGCCGAAATGACTAGGTTCGAATTCCTTCAAGGGTAGGGTTGTTTCGTTGTGTTTATTTCATCTATTTGGTTCTACAGAACCTTCCCGATGGCGTAGTGGTAATCTTGTAATCAGAGGGTCAATGGTCCAATACCCGGTGGAGGTATGCAGTGGTTCGGATCCCACTTGAAACTGTAGGTCCAGTTCGGATGAGCCTCTCTGTTCTATCATTTTCATAGCCAGGAACCTCGGTGGCCTAGTTCAGTAGGGCGGCCGACTGCCACGCGGGAGACCCGGGTTCGAGGGTGCTTGACCTACGGTCGGAATATTTCCAGCCTTGTCCCTACATAAAGCTGCTCAGGGGTTCAATCAACTTCAAATAAATGGGTACTTGGGTGCAATCCGGGCTGCTGGGGTAAAGACGGCCGGAGCGTGGTGCTGATCACATCATCTCCAAAATGGCCAAGATCGAGAATGTGTGGGGATCCCCACAATCCTTAATGTAGTTTCAAGGCAAGGGACAATATGCACGGAGAACTTTATCTACCTACCTTACCATTCTCATAGTTTAGATCAATAGACAGAAGTGCGAAGATGGGGATGAGTTATGGTAGGATGAAATTGATGAATGGGACACTCACAAACATCCATACTCAAGCCGGGATTCGAACCCAAGATCCCTGGCATCGTGGCACAAGGACGAGCAAGACTGGTAATTTTCCCAAAGGAAAAATAACTTTTTTAAATTTGAAAATTTGGGTTTCTTTGCGAGTGGCCTGTAATAGAGGGTGACAAGCGAGACAGATCTGGCAAGTGTGTCCGCCTTAGCTAAATCGTAGATAACTGCACGTGAGGTTTGATGATGGCATTGAAACTTGAGAAGTTGCGTGCTTGAAATGGGAATATGTATGTAGTTTTGGTGTTATCTTTACGAGGATTATTATACAGGATGAGGCAAGAGTCACATACATAGGTGAATGGCCACCATGGTCACCAGACATAACAACCCTGATTTTTAATTATGGGGACACGTAAAAGTCATCGTGGAACCTAAGAAAATTAAGCGCTGGGACCATATTAAAGTAAAGTCCACAGGGGATATTTCCCAAATCACCCCCACCACATTAGCAGACGTCTTACGCATCTTGGAGCGTCTACTAGAAGCATGCATTCAAGCAGATAGTGTACACATTAAACATATAATGTAACAGTTACCATTACATACATATCAATGACATGCATGTTTATATGCACGTATTTGTTTTTCCACGCAACCTGACTTTTGACTCACCCTGTATATAAATAAACAAGAATTTTGTTAATTTTAAGTGCGTACTTCACAATATAACTCTTTAAGAACTTCGTGCTGGCCTGTGGTGGATGTGGCAGTACTAGCCTTGCGGACAGGAGTTTAATAAATGAAGCATGTGGCAAGCAGGACGAGGCAGATCATTCAGCTGAAAATGAATACACTGAAGAACTCGGGAAAGCCAGAGTACTTAATGTAAACCCTTTGTACAAATCCAGCCCCACCCGAAAAATCATGCGTACGGTAGTGCATTGGAGTCATATAAAATGTATGATGTAAGTAATTTTAGTAAGTCATTATTTTTCCGGCCCTGCATCCCAACCGGATGGTCATGTCCAGAATTTTGGATTCTAACATCTATTAGCCTGCTTGAATTTTGACTGATAAGCATTTACTTTTCCTTGAAGCGTAAATACCAAAGCTCACCCTCAAGAGTCATTATTTTTTCCCCTCAGCATCGCTGTGACGTAAGTGCGGCGCAGAGTGAGGTTCTGCGGTAGCCAACCAACGCACGCCTACAGTCTGCCGCTGAACCTTTTTCTGTAAATCTGGATCCGGAAGTACTTCACTGTAATCTAACTTGACTGCGGCCAAACGCAATTTCGCTTTTCAATTTAACTTTCTATGTTACAAAATTCCGTTCCCCGTTACTCTTAATGAAACCAAGGCATATAACCTTCAAAGAAGTAGGGAAAGCCGGGTGAATTATGCACACCTGAATAATTACTCATAGCTGAGTATGCAGTAGAAACAAACAAACTATAAAAAACATTATACAAATTAAAACTAGTCCACTTCAGCCCACTAATTAGTTTGAAACTAAAGTTAACAAGATTTTTAAAACAACACAACGGAACAGCAAAATGTACACATTTTAATATAAATAAAAACTGTTTCGTCATAAATACTTAGGTTTAAAAACTAATTACTGTATTTGCCGGGGTATAAGACGCACCCCATTTTTTTGTACACATTTTTGAGGAAAAAAGATTTATACTGAATTTATAATTAACTTACAGTATTTCAAATATAAAGCAATATGAAAATTTACTTTCAACAAATAACTTATCTAATCTAACTAGGAAAGAATATATTTTAATCCTAGAGGCACATAGTGGATCGCATCCCACTTTAAACTGTAGGTCCAGTCCCGATTAGCCTTACTGTGCATAAAGTGGACTTAAAACACTCAATCAATCCAGCATTAACAATATCCAGAGTTTGGCATAGGCATTGAACGCAGCTAGTGGCGCAGGAGCGTTATAGGTGGGTTTCATGTGACGTCAGGATGCGCATAGCCCCCATGTTTGCCGCCAATTTTATTTGTCGTTTGCATCATGGGCGTCGCCAAAAATTTTCCTAGGGGAGGAGGGTCCAATCGAAGATGTCGAGGACAGCCCCTCCCCTCAAAAATATTCTGATACAGACCAGTGACATACCTAGGTATTGTAGACAAGATTAACGTCTCACGGAGTTATCTCTTTATGCACAACATTTATTTACACTTCTACCCTTTGCCGTATATACATCTTTTCATAACAAATCCAATATCAACTGCTCCCGGTTTGTCTTTTGCCCCATAACACAGAGAATTGCACTTATCAAGACTTCACTCTACGAGAGCACTATTTACCATAGCGCTAACCCGCCCCCGCAGTTTGTCACGCAGAGGTCCCTACGCATACGGCGCTTACGCTCTATGTATATCGCTGCATCCAAAAAACTGTCAATCCATTGAGGGACGGCCACTTTCTGCTATCTGTGAGTCTGAAAATCTGAGAGCATAAGAGAGACCGTAAAAAGTTGGAACCGGTATTTATACCTCCGACAAACGACCCCCCCCCCCAACCACCGGGGCACGGCCCTATTGTTACTTTTCAAACGGGGAAGCTGTTGAGGGAACCCAACCGTTGACTTCCCCGACTAAAGGGCAAAAGCAACCTAAGCCAGAGCATTTACAAAGAAATACACTTTTACATACATACTTTCCAATCTCCACCTGTGTGCGTATAAACCACAGCAGTATGCAGAAGTTTGTCAAAGAGGGGTTCAATTATTGCATTATCGGTATTTTAAATTATGTTTTTTTTTATTATTATTATTATTATTACTACTACTACTACTAGTAGTAATAGCAGTAGCAGTTTTAGTTTAGTTTATTTTAGCATCCAATAAGTTTTTTATATGAATAATATAGTACTTGTTACAACAAAGATTACATAATAGTTAATTGTAACATTAGTAGCAGTTGGAGCAGCAACGGCAAACGCAGTAGTATAAGAAGCTTCGGAACGTGTGAAAGTTACAAATTAACAGAGTTTCAGTGTTGCAAATTATGAGCATTTCATACCAAATTCGATATCTCAAGACCATTTTTAAACAATGACGCAAAATGAGGTGAAATAAAGTGCTTCGTTTATAAATTGCCATAAATTGAAAAAAAAAAAAAAAAGTAGATGGAAAAATTTCCAGGGGGGATCGACCGACCGGTTCGACACCCCTGCCGGCGTCCATGGTTTGCATGGAAGTATCCAAGACGTAGCGTTCGTTACATCTGCACCAACTGCGCGTTCGTTTTAAATCACGAATGCCTGTGTTAGTATCTCCCGCCCGCCCGCCTGAATTCCGTGTGCTTAGAAGAACTGGCCTCAATCATGGCTTCTCGTTCCCACAATGCAACAGTTTGTGACGTAGATGAAACATACCTATTGATTTGAGAGGGGGGTACAAAGTTCATTTGCAAAGTCTCGTATCTTCCTCTCTATCAGACAACCTCCGTGGCGGACAGCATAGTGCGCTATCCCCCCAAAAGTGACAGAAAAGCGAAGTAAACTAAACCAAATCAATCAATCAAATTTACATTCAATACTAACCTATCGCTGGAACATCGTTTAGAATTTCGAAGTACACCATCAACATGACGAGGATCTGGAAACAGCGAGAAAGGAAAAGTAAATTTACGAACATGTACAGAAAAATTTATGTACATTACGATCTCAATTAAAACAAATATCCTACAGCTGTTTCTCGTTTACTACAGCATAAATACATGTTTATGATTTTGCAAATGCAACAGTTATTTATCAAAATTGTCCAGGATGAAAACTTTCTCGCAAAATTAATCTCAAAGTTCGATTCTGCCCAGCTCAAGTTAGGTTCCAAGATATGCCTATGCCCTGTCTTTAAATTCGCTTGGTTATACTCTGTCCCGCAAAACTGCAGCGAGCGAACGAAAACAAGAAGCAGAGGGAAACGGCTCCACAAATGAACACATGAGAGGTAACGGGATTGCGTGGAAGGGAAAGAGCGACTGCAGTTACCAGCTTTACAGCAGCTTCGCTCTGCCCACTCGCTTTCTTCCTTTCTCTGCCGTTATGCGCGACCTTGTTCCAGAAATTACCGGGACAGAATATACACTCTATCCCAGGACCGCGCATTTCGGCAGAGAAGGGAGGGGGAGGATTTAGAGGGCAGAGTGAAGTGGTACCACGCTGCTACGAAGGCTGGTAACTGCATTCGCTCTCCCCTCCACGCAATTCCGTACCCTCTCACGTGTTCATTGGTGGAGCCGTCTCGCGTCACTACTTGCGCTTTCGTTCGCTTGCTCCATAGCTACCCTCGACAGAGTATAGTCTAAAGGAACTATCAAAATGATACTTACGATATTTACGGAGGCTATGATGAAGACGCCAGTCTTGAGGGGGAAGAACCAGAGAAAATTTTCAACTATCAGCTCCTTATAGCCTAATTTTTCGACCATATCCATGGTTCTCCCGTAATGCAGCGCCTCCTACGTCATTACCCTGTGTGAAGATAAGAGTTCATTACATTTCTATGAAACAACTCAATATGACATAATTACAAATTGAGCGTTACCTCATACGGATAAGCAACAACAAGAACACCCTGTATTTTCCAAACACTTACTTGACAGCATGAATATTTCAAATTGTGTGTAAGATATTTTAGTCTCGATTTGGAATGTGCGTGTGCGTGTATGTGAATGTATGTTTCATTATATTCTCTCTTAAAATTTTATTATTTCATAAGTTATATTCAATTCTTTCATGTTATAAGAATTATTCTAGTATCATAAATACATGTACGGTAACTTCTTATTGTCCAGAGTTAGATGGTAAAGCAGTCTAAGGCTGAACCTCGCTCTACAGTAAATGAAAATATTAGGCGCGTCCAGAAAGTAAGTTTCCCACTGTTGTCACACAGTGGTTCGGCGCCCAGCTGGCGGACTTCTACGACACAGGTATACATACGTTGGTCCCACGCTATGACGAGTGCCTGAATTCCGGCGGGAACTGTGTTGAAATGTAACTGGACAAGTGCTGTATCTGTGGCAATAAATCATTGAATAAAATAATGTTTCCTTTTTATGCACGACCCCAGGGAAACTTACTTGGTTTGGTTTGAGTTGGTGTTTTAAGTCCACTTTATGCACAGTATGGCTAATCGGGACTGGACCTACAGTTTAAAGTGGAATCCGAACCACTTGTGCCTCCACCGAGTATCGAACCCGGGACCCCTTGATTACACCCAGGGAAACTTACTTTCTCGATGCACCTAATACTTATCTATTCTATTCAAATGGACATCACGTATCGTACCATTCTCAAAAAACCTTCTTGGTAAAGCGAGGATTGTTTTATTTGTTAGGTTAGGCACGTTAGATTTAGGTCTTTTTAGCATATATATAATGATTTTTTCAGGGCTTTACCAAAAGTTATTATTTATGCTAAGATATCTAAACCTAACATGCCTAACCTAACAACGAAACCATTTCACCTGACGTCAGAATGCGAAGGGCGGAGCTTGACCACAAAGGTGTTTGAGAAATGTGCGACAAGTGAGACCCCCTATAATATGTTGATTGATTTCACTTCGCTTTTGTGCCACTTTTGACTAATTGCGAAGATAAGGATGAGTGATGATGTGATGAAATTATGAAATTAATGAAGAGACAATTACAAAGAACACCCAAGCCGGGATTCGAACCCGGGATTGTTTATTGATTTGATTTATTTTACTTCATTTTTCTGCTACTTTTGGCTAATTTGCGAAGATGGGGATGAAATTGATGAATGGACACTTACAAACATCAATACCCAGGCCAGGGTGAAAATCAAGGGGGATGATATCAAAGATATCCCCAACAAACCCAAGTACTCTGCCATTAGAGGTAAATTTTCGGTAACGATTAGATAAGCCGGAGACACATTTCTTGAAATTTACTGGAGAAAAGACGAGAAAGTACTTACGGAATTGAGTTCTTGTGGACTTTCTGAAGCCGGGGAAATTGTTTTTTTTCGAATCGTGCAACTTATTTGGCCTGTAAGTAAGGTATTTTTCGTCATTCATGCATCTCCGTTGCACGATAGCTCGTGCCACCATTGCCGTCGACTACTTGAATCAAAAGTTCCGTGCGTTCGGTTATGTAACCCCCTGTCAGTGTAGCAACCCCGCGGTAGTTTGACAAGATGACGTGTCAAGGTTGCGTTGTGAAAATGTTCACGAATATTGAAGACCCACGAGATTTTTTAATTGAACATGGAATCGTGAAGGAAGAAATGGAATGTCCTAAATGTTCTAGTATATGTAAGCTACACATTGCACGGGATGGGAAGTGGCTCTATATGTGTACAAAGTTAATTTTTTTTTTGTTTAAATTTATTTTTCTAAATTTTCCTAACCTAACTAAACCTTCCGTGAATTGTTTGTGGAACAATTTTCGATTAAAAACGTTTAGTGAATAGCTTGTGCGGCATTTATGGGTTCATAGCATGCAATACATTTAAGTGAAGTAAAAGTTAATGGTTTCTTTTTGTTGTTTAAATTTATTTTTCTAAATTTTCCTAACCTAACTAAACCTTCCGTGAATTGTTTGTGGAACAATTTTCGATTAAAAACGTTTAGTGAATAGCTTGTGCGGCATTTATGGGTTCATAGCATGCAATACATTTAAGTGAAGTAAAAGTTAATGGTTTCTTTTTGTTGTTTAAATTTATTTTTCTAAATTTTCCTAACCTAACCTTCAGTGAATGGTTTGTGGAACAATTTTCGATTGAAAACGTTTTGTGAATAGCTTGTGCGGCATTTATAGGTTCATAGGTTTGGAAACACTGCACATCAGCTGACGATACTGCATATCAGCTGACGACAGACAACGTGAGTCAAGATTTGGCCGCCGAATTAGCAACGACAAATAAATAATTATAATGTTAAAAATAACGCTTTTTTCATGGAAAAAAAGTGATCCCAACTTGAAAAATGTTCCGCTATGCATATGAGGTAAGTAGAAATGATTTTTATTTTATTTTATTTGAAAATAAACGAGTTAAATGTGGCTCCGGCATATCCCTGTCAGTTAATTTTACCTCTCCATAAATATGTCATAAAAAAAAAAAAGTAAAGTGCTCCCCTGTGCTTAGCACCACGCCATGAAGGCGTATAGGGGGTGTGGGGGTAACGCCCCACACTTTCTTGATCCGGTCGTGAGTGGGGGTGATGTGATCAGCATCACGCCCCTGACCGCCTTTACCCCCCAGGGTTTCCCCCAGGTATCCATGTTATTCGACGCTGGGTGGGCGCCGGGGCCGCTTCCATCGTTAGAAAAGTTCCCGGATTTGAACCGGCCGGGGATCGAACCCGGGACCTTTAGCATGGTAGTCAGACGCGTTACCGACTGAGCCACCGCGGCCAACCCATAAATATGTCATATGTGATACAAATATTTCAATTAAAATTTAACACTTAGCCTATGCGTCTTCACAAGGCGAGTATATTTTTGTTCCCTAAACCACCATTGGTGTGGATCGCCTACATCACAGTTGACTATCGCGAAACTGGCTGATCGCGATTCACCAAAAGTGACAGGAAAAGCGACGCTGAACAACATACAGAAACTGACTGTATCTTTGTAGCCTAATATCAAGAAATACTTAACATTTTAAGTATATATTGTAGGGTAGAAATGAGTAATATATATTAATAATTTAATGCAAGAAGCTTATAAATCTACACCATTGCAAAGATTTTTCATTTGTCATTCTCACATTACATTAATTAACAATACGAAATTGGCGAATGGTTCTTGGTAATTCATACATCTAGATACAAAATTATTATTTTAATTTGAATATTGACTCTTTTACATGACAAAACTTACATGTGAGCTAACGCTGTATTTGTAAAAAAAACTAATACTGAAATTTATGGAGATATAAAAAATAACATACAACCGAACACAGACTACTCATTCCTGGTGACAGGCATATATTGTCGTCGTTATTTTGTTGGCTCACACCGCATATTTCTGCAATTTCTAGCCAAAGTTGCTGAGATAAGGTACAGTGGGATCCATGAGTATTACTGTGCAAATTGTCCATGACTATTTTCATTAATTCTTCTCTTACATCCTGTGTGTTTTTAAGCGATGGATTTTTATGTATACTGGTGCAGAATTTGTCAACAGCTTGTTTTGAGTTTTCTTTTAATTCTTGAAGCTCTTATTGGGTCAAATAAAGTGCACGAACATGGCAGTGGACAATTTGCACGGTAATACTCATGGATCCCACTGTACTATTATGTTCCAACATGTTCAGAAATTAATTTCACTTTCTTCAAAACACTACTGACATCTTATTAAAATGCTGCTGTCTTATGTTATTACGACTTTACAGGGTTCTTTAAATTTAATTTGTCTAACTGTAGTTGTGAGGATTATGAGTGTTAAGATTGCAATCCTATGTTTTTGAGCGAAACTGTAAAACATCTAAATAACTGCAGCACGAGATTAAGAGACTAATGTAAATATGGATATCGGAAATAGAGCCTTGCTGTAGGTATGTTTGCTACGGCTGTGTTTCACCTACGACACAAACTGTTGCATTGTGGCTTCGAGCAGCCATAATTGAGGCCAGTTCTTGTAAACATAAGGTATTGAAGCGGACGGGCGGAAGATTTGAACCTTGTTCACGATGGTACAGTGGGATCCATGAGTATTACCGTGCAAATTGTCCATCACCATGTTCGTGCACTTTATTTGACCCAGTAAGAGCTTTAAGAATTAGATGAAAACTCAAAACAAGCTGTTGACAACTTCTGCACCATCATGCATAAAAATCCATCGCTTAAAAACGCATCGCATGTAAGAGAAAAATTAATGAAAATAGTCATGGACAATTTGCACGGTAATACTCAAGGATCCCACTGTACATTGTGTAGTATTCGGTTGTTCAACAGAAGCTTACGTTATTTCACGATATTTCCTTGCACACGAAAAAAAAGAATTGGCCGCGAACATGGCGGCTGTGCGAATGCTGACGTCACACGAAACGTTCAGGCAATACGTATATTTTTTCGCGTTATAATCGTGTGTACTTAGGTATAGCAACTATATCACATATAGTCAAGCATTTAACATACGAATTGTAAAATAGTTGTTTCAGTATATGTTGATAAGTTCATACAGTAATTTGTTGCTACGTTACGTTGGCCACACGGCGTTTATGTATGTGTGTAAAGTTTAAAATATTTAACGGCGAATTATAATTCAATTAGAGAGTTAACTTTCTTGTAAAACCTAATTAGCGAAAAGATACTATCTCGTACTATCACTTTGTGCATACTCGTAAAAGTTCGACAAAGAGTGATCCACAAAGTTCATGTTCCAACCTTCTTCACACGAAAAATCCAGAACATGAAGAACACGTTCGACAATCTAACTTGTGTGCGTGTGTGCCTGCATCCCTTTGTACTGATCAGGGTGATTGCTGATTGTATTATTTTCCAAAACAGCCAACTGTAAAGCTGTACGTCCAGTAAATAATGATGATTAAGGTGGAATTTTTATAGGTGGATCTGTCACTGATATTCAACAAACACGATTAGACATTACATTAAAGTCCAACACTTTCTGATAAATAACAGATTAAATAACTTCCTGAATCAAAAAAGCCTCCCCAGTACATTGTTGAACTTTGATTCATCGTATTTAACTTTATATCTTTTGCATGAGTTATCAGTCTGTTCTGTGTTCTCCGTATTTTTATTTTGTCATTCTAGCATCAGTAGTGTCTCTCATGTAAAGGCCTACATAACTTGGATGAAATTCTATCAAGAAACATTTCTTCTCTCCCACTTTGCTTATATTCACTTCTTACTGCTCTACAATTCGTGGAACTCTGCTCAGATAGTGCGAATGACTCAACTTCATGCATTGAGAAACTCCTGCTACTATATGAGTGATATATGAGAGATTCACAGCACAAGTGGCGTAACTCCATTCATGAGAGTTTTGAGAAAAAGACACATTTAGATAGCTTAGTACTATGTTTAACTGTTAGAGCACAAACATTGTGGTGCCTTTATGAGAAGGAATTTGAAACTTAGGAGATACTTACTTCTAACACTGAAATGTTGATACTTCACAGTTCTAAGTTATACATGCAACTCCATTTTCACGAAATGTTAAGTTACGCCACTTATCCTCTGAACCCCTCAGAAAAAAAAGATATGATATCAAATCAGGAGGGAGAGTTAAGAACAAATGAAGGGAGGGTGTAAGGGGCTACTTTTTTTTTAATACCCTCGACTGTCGCACTCTTCCTCGTAGTACAACCTGAGGTACTATTATAGTATGGGGAGACACCTATAAATCATATATTTCGCACTTTTTTACATTGCTAACGTACTATTTTGGAATGCGGAACATTTCCTAAGGTGAAATAATGCATTTATATCTAAGATAATGTCTATTTCTTACATTTACGAGTACTTACTGTTACTTGTTATTTCGATTCTGTAACACATTATGACGGGCGATAGCGTACTGGTTCAGGGCGCGTTGTGCGAGTATTTTGTCGATGTATGAGTGTTGCAACCTCGTTCACCGGAAAATACCTACTTTCGTGCCCGGATTTGAAATTATGCTAATACCTCGCAAACCATTGACGTTAGCCTCACAAACATTGAGGTTAGCCCCACAAACCATTGACGTTAGCCCCACAAACCATTCACGTTAGCCCCAAAAACCATTGACATTAGCCTCAAAAACCATTCACGTTAGCCCCAAAAACCATTGACATTAGCCTCAAAAACCATTCACGTTAGCCCCAAAAACCATTTTCCGTAAGATTAGATCAGGTTAAGTTAGGTTAGGCAAGCATAGTTAAAAAAAATAATTTAAAAAAAATATTCGACAAGTCATGTTCTAGTGAAAACACGGCGAGTTTGAAACACTGACTATGGGGTTACGTCATCTTAACACACGGAACATTGTGCTCTCGTGCAGAAAGCAAATTGCGGCAGCAGAAACAGCGTGTAGGACAGAGATTTTCGCAGAAATCAACATGTATTCGCATTAAAATTGATCAAAATTACATTCACGAACTTCCACAATGCTACAGAAAATTATTTCCGTAAGTACTTTCTCCTGTAAATTTGAAGAAATCCGTCTCCCCTATACTATAATGTTACCCAACCTGAAACTGATTTATTGGAGATTGGAGAGACTTGGGTACCTGGACATAGAATTCTGAAACATTGTATCTGCTTAGAATTCCTTCTAGCTTCCAGAGCATTCAAATGAATCTTTATGTCGTCTTCTTTTACTGTTGTCTAGACATCTTAGCACAGTGAGCCTATTTTCCAATGGCAGATATCTAAACAGGAGCGAAAGTTTACTCGAATACTTTAGAATGACTTCTCTTCATCTCCTTATGATGAAATTTAACCGAGGTCTTTCCCCGTTAATTTCACGAGTACTTGTTCCCGAATAACTTGGACATAAAATAGCCTTTCTGCTTAGGTATTCATAATTATTAAATCAAGCAATCGTTAAAAGAGAGTGCATATTGCTACCGTTGCAGTGAAAGACGAGAAAAGCTCCTATTTTTGCTTAAGAGAAAAACTGCACATTTTGAACACTCGGAAATTAATCATGTGGTAATAACTAGAATTTCTCAACGTTTCTAGAATTCGGATGTCTCTGCTTGTTCCCGTTCTGTATAATTCTATTATGCGTCGAGCGCTTTCAAGTGACTAGTGCGGAGTCTTCGTGCACCCAGTAAAATATATCCTTGACGTTCCGTTATAAAGCAAGTAAAAGAAGATAAATTTAGAACTCGAATCAGCAACCACTGTGTATTTCAATGATGTTAGTAGCTGAATACAATGGTACTTTTATAATTAAGTTTGTCTGGGAATTAAAACTTAAAGGATTCAGCAGCTAAGAAGCAACAGATGGTGAAGGCAATGTTAATGATCTTCCTGTCTGCATGTATCTGCCTTGTAGTACACACCAAAACATTTTGTACGGCTGTGGGAAGAAGAAGTAGTAGTTTCGTGACATTTGGATCGGTCGACCACCTGAAGGAAAGAACCACAGAAGCTTGCAACAAAATTCCACGCACTGTGTTGTAACATGTTCGCCGTGAGTGGAATGACAGCGTGCAGGAGGTAGCCTACGTAAATTTCAAAGCATCTGCAGAAGAGTGACTGAAACTTATGTATCACCATTTGTATGGAGACTTTTGCATCAGTCTGCAGTTTGCACAATAATTTTTGTTCACTTTTATAGTTCTCATTCGACTCACCTCATATAAATGAAACGTGAAATAGAAAGGGAATCATTTGGCACCGGGCAGCATTTCATTTTATATTCGTTGAGCAGTAAGGGGTTGAATGCTCTAAGGGTTAGTTGGTAAAAAGGTAAAGGTAAAGTGCTTCCCTGTGCATAGCACCACGCCATGAAGGCATATGGGGGGTGTGGAGGAGTAACATTCTTTACAGTGCTGTCTGAACACCAAACCCCTTTTGTTTGTGACCATGCACGTCCGCAGGATTTTTTTTCCATTGAGGGAAACCTCTTATAATAATTAACACAAATTACTTTGACTGAAATGAAATTGTGTGCGTGAAATACATAATTTTAGGTTGAGCATCATTTTAAAAGGGGGCGGGGTGCGCCCGTTGTCCTCCTTCTGGACGTCCATGTTTGTAACCATGCGTATAATATTTCAGATAGGCTACATTTCTGTCCACAGTTTCCCCCCTTATACTATCGGCTGCTTTTTGAGTAACACACAATCACTCTGTCATCCCAATCTAAAATAAACGAAAAAAAAATCAAACATCCATTCGGTGCAGCATAATCAAATTAAATGATCCCATTACAAGTGAAGAGTAAACTTTACTTACTGTATGGAACGCGTAACCCACCAGCTCTCTCTTGGTCGCATCCAAGCAACTGTTTACTTTTACGGGCCACTATTGTTATATCATCTATTGTTTGTTAAACTTCGTCGAGTGATTTTCCCCAGAAAGAACACATTTCATGAATATCCACCTGAACAAGGGCGGAGAATCATGAATGCTTGGGAAGTAAATATTTATCTTCAAATCTCCCATTTACCATCCAGTTGGTAAAAACTAGGGGGCATATTGGTTTTACTAGTATATACAGATCGTTACAGATATGCGTCTAATAAGTTAGAAACCATGATGATTACATGAAACTGATGACGTCACACACAAACATACCCCCCTCACACACACAGCCCAGGCCTGGATTTGAACCCGGAATCTTTCAGTGGTGAGATTGTGAGTCGAGTACCCAACGCGATCGACCAGAAACTAACTTCCATAATTTCACTTTCAGTAAACTACACAGTATGGCCGTATATTGAAAAATAAAAGACATGTTGTTGATACATTCGCAAAAAACATGATTTCATGTGAGGTATTTTTGTGTCGAATGTTATAAAATTTAAATGGGTAATAAGTCAAATATCACCGGCGGCTCCAGGGGGGGGGGGGTACGATTGTACGTCCGTACCCCCTGTTGTTTCACTTACGCCGGGGCGACATGAAAGCAGAACGTAGGCGGATACGTACACCCAACGGCAAAAGAAACAGTAGACGAATTGTCCACCACCATTTTCATTCGGCCTGAATTACACAATGTGATGACAGTGAATTGAAATAATGACGTCAATAAGCAGAGGACAATGCCTGCTTCGAACCAACATAGTTTCATTCATTAAAACAACACAGGATGTAGAATTAAAAAGTAATGAAAATAGCGGTGGACAATTTTTGTACCATTATATTTGCCCTTGACTGTACGTTCGATCCTGTGTTGGGGTGGCATAGGGAAGAAGGCGCTGATAACGCAAAGTACACCTCAAAAACTATCCAAAATGACATCATCAAATCAATCCATGACGTCATGACCGACAAAATGCGTACATCGTTCAAAGAAACTAAACATGTTTCTGTGATGATTGACAAAACAACGGACCGTTCGAAACATGAACAGGTGGCAATATTCATACGCTGGTGTCAGGAGGACTTACAAGTTCATGAAACCCTGATTGCGCTGAAAAGAGCGAAGTCGACAAAAGCGGAGTACTTATTGGATCTCTTGCGGATGTCATTGGAAGTGATGAAGTTGTCAAATGAGAAAGTCTTAGCGTAGTGTTAGGATGGAGCAGCAAATATAAAGGGCCGTTGGAACGGGTCACAGGCGAAAGTGAGTGATTTCTGAGGAAGAGATGTTCTCACCGTTCATTGCTTCGCGCACTGTCTAAATCTAGTACATAGCACGAAATGCGTGCGCGAAGCCTTTTCACTGTTTGGTACCCTGGAGGCTTTGCATGTCTTCATTGAATGCTCGGTTCAAAGATATGCAGTATTTGAAAACATTCAGAATTCAGTCGACTTGAAGTTAAGGACTCTAAAATTAAGGACTCTAAAGAAACTCAGCGATACAAGATGGTCCTGTCGGTCAGAAGCGGAGAACATCATAACAGAAAAATTTCCTCTGGTGATTCAAGCCCTTAAGTATCTTCAGGACAACTCAGAAGATGCCAAGGCTAAAGGACTGCTCTTCACCATCCAGTCATTTGACTTCATTCTGTGGATTCGTATTTTCAGACCCGTCCTGAATGTCATCAATACACTTAATGTCTCGTTCCAACGACTTGACACGAATATGGACAGTGCTCCAGGAGGTGTTGAAGCTCTGGACAACACCATCCAAAACCTTAGATCAGTTGATCACATCAAGACAATATATGAAGGTTCCATGGCTGAATGCGAAAAACATGGAATTCTTCTTCCTTCAAAGCGCAAACGCATGGTCAATGTACGCTAAGATGACAACTCCTCAACAGAAAATATCAGTACAAGGGAAGAGGAATCACGAGCGGCATACTGTGCTGTGCTGGATCGAGTTCTCGTTGGTATGAAGGATCGCTTCTCCCAAAGATGCCGTTCTCGCCTACAGGCCTTCCAAGAAGTGTTGAGGCAGGAATCGCCGTCTGAGGAGAAGATCAGAGAGGTGGCTGAGTTTTGCGACGTAGACTATTCTCTTCTGGAAGGTGATTTGCCTTGTTGAGAAACGATGCGCAGTTTTCTGAAGCTAGGACCATTCCCTTATTGGTGGAGTGTTTCAGATCTGCAGCGACAGCTGTTCTTCACCCAACACTAAAGTCAATCATTAGAGCATCCCCGATGGCGGAGTGGTGTCGACCTCCGTGGCGAAGTGGTTAGCAGAGCGCGCTACAACGCCAGGGGTTCTGGGTTCGAGTCCCGGGTAAGGCATGGGTATTTGTGTTCGTCCAGTTGATAAGAAACAAAGAAATATGTAAGAATTGAAAAGTGTAAAAGTGAGAAAAAGAGTGAATGGTGGGGGATACCTCCGTGTAGGGGGTATTTCCTTTAAAAAAAAAAAAAAAAAAAAAAAAAAAAAAGAGTGGTAGCCTCGTCACCTTGTAATCTACGGGTCCCGGGTTCGATACCCGGTGGAGGCACATGGCATAGTGGTTCGGATCCCATTTTAAATCGTAGGTCTAGTCCCGATTAGCCTTACTGTGCATAAAATGGACTTAAAAAACACCAACTCAATTCAACCATTAGATCATTTTTGTGAATATCAATTTCGACAGCCAGCGTAGAGAGAAGTTTCTCGAAGTCGACTTTGGTGAAATCAAAAATAAGAACCATCATGACACATGATCGATTCGATGAATTTTTGATGATGTTTGTTGAAAAAACTTGTGCAGAAATGTTAATGTTTCGCATTGCATTGATAGATTCAGATCGTACGGCTCTCGTAGGCTTCTTTTGTAAACTCAACTGTTAACCTTGGTATTTGTAACATGCACAGACATTTCTGTACAAATAGAGGAAAATTAAATAAACCTTACGGCACCGGCGCCACTAGAGAAAGGTAGATTTCGTCTGCTTAGGGTGCAAAGTGGATGGTAATATTTTGTAAATAAGGACAGAGTCAATGATCGACCATAAGTTAACTTCGTCTTTCGGAATACATATTGAAAAAAAATTGTATGTAATACCTCGTATCATGTACTAGGTTTTATATAACAAATACAAGACATTAACAATATAGAGGCATTAATTATATTTAATTATTAAATATTAATAAATAAATGTTAATAGTTTCGTTAGAAGCATATAGAAATATGCCTGTATAATGTGGGATCCATTTTACTAGTGCTGCATTTTCCATAAAGTTCTTACGTTAATTATACTGTATTATTAAACTTATATAAAAGAAATCGTACAGATACTACATATAAAATTGCTACAAAAAATTTAGTATAATACATTCTACTACATAGAAGAGAAATCCACGAGCAAATTTTATTGTACAAAATTTTCAATGCATCAACTGAAAAGCAGGAAATTTTAAATTTATTGAAACTCAATGTCAACAAAAATAGGATTGCTTTTGCACTTGCTTCGTTTTTGCAGTAAATTGTACATTAGTCACGTCAATTGGTAAAGGTATTGTAAAAGATAAGGTAAACCGGGGTATTAAGGACCACGGGGCATTAAGGACCGTGTGCTAGAATTTCATAAAAAGCTCAAAGAAATGCGAAGCGGCACGCGCACCAGCCGTGAGCACGGTCTGTGATCCTCTTTTGTTTGTGTAAATAGTACTCTGCACACAAATGGCGTACAAGCTGCGTAGTTAAGACCGGGAAACGGAACCAGCCAAAAGGGAGACGCGCGAAAACGCCATATAGAACTGCTGAGCGGCTGTATGAAGTTGTACAAAAACGTGTGGGAGAACGGAGTTGGTGCAAAAAGGTGAAGAAAGGTAAGTATCCATGGAAAAAAACTGCGGGAAAACAAGTTAGAGTGAATGTATGAGTATTGTACAAGTGTGTCGTCATGAAACCCCGTAATGAAAGGAGATGAAAATCGCTACTATTTGCTGAGGGGATAGTGATGAGCATAATAATTTGTTAAGAAAGTCATATTGCATATACGCAAAAAGCACAAATATTACAGAAAATGAGAACATCTATGTCTGTAGAAGATGTAGGTATCATTGTGTTTTTAGAACCGGAGAAATGATAAATAGTGGGGGAAATAAATAGTGGTGGTCCTTAATACCCCTTAAAACCCTTAATGCCAACAAGATGCAGTTCCATTGTGCAATGGTGGTAATTTCAAATGACTTCTGTATTCGTAGAAGTGAATGGAAAGATGTTATAAGTAAAGTATATGAGCACATAATATGACAGAAATGTACTTCCACTTCACATGTTTTGTACTGTTTTTGCCACTATGCCATGTGGTCCTAATTCCCCATCTCTTTTCCCTTTGGACCAATATTGTTGTTTATTTTATATCTTATTGTACAAATGTTTATTATGTTGTTTTTTTATTGTTATTATCTAAATGTCTGTTATTCAAGGCTACTTATTTTCGATGGACACTTGTCACACCTCAGCTATGCACTATCTGTCATTGCTGTTGAAAACAGTATCTAGTTACTGCGCCTTCCTTCCCATTTGACTCATCTATTACAGTCTTTGGACAAAAGTGTGTTTCATAGCCTGAAGACTCAATGGCCAAAGAAGTTACGCCTTCATGCTAGAGTAAGCTGTGGACAAGTCAAAAAGATATTTCCAAAGCTGTTTGCTGATGTCCTGAAAACAGCCTCATCACAGACCGTTCGGAGTGGGTTCGCTGCATGCGGGGTGTGTCCATTCAACTCATCAGTGTGATCACCGAAGTGGAGTACTCCTCTGCTGAACCATATGCTGCAACAACACCAACCAATAATACGTCCACTGCAGCTCTTGCTATGTCATCTGTTGCAACAGGCAGTAGCTCGTCTTCAGCCGCAACACATTCTGGCATCTCAACTCAAAGTGTTAGTACTACATCACATCCGCCAGATTGCCATAAGTTGAAACACTTTTTCTTATCTAAACGTCAATTACAGCAGCCTTCAAAGTCCAACACTCCTCAACGAGAAAAATCTCAACGTGTGCGGCGTTTTCGGTATGGTGAAAGTATGACATCTGAAGAGACACTGCACTGCAACGACTACATGATGATACTGAAAAGAGTGGCAAGCGTCCCAGCAAACGTGCAAAGGCTACTGAGAGTACACCTGACATTACAGCAACATCTGTTCCTTCTCAGCATCATGCGGACTCCTTCATTGAGTGGTGTGGTCTGTGCCATATGCCCGAGGGCTCAAGGGAGCAATGGATACAGTGTGACTCATGTAGTACATGGTATCACATTAAATGTACTGCCTTGACAGGACAGGAGGATCTTAATTCTCTGATATACATGTGTGATTTGTGTCTATAACGTGCAGTATGGCATTTTTAGCATTATTTTCTGTGTTGGTCCTTATTCCCCCGACCGGTCTTTGATACCATTAGCTGGTCCTAATTGCCCCAGCAAAGGGGAAATTTGAACCATGCAACCTACCTTTCAATTCATGGATGTTTTGCCTTTGCATTATATTCCTACTCGTTTGTGTTGTTATTAATGTAAACTAGAAAATATACATTCCAGAGTGCATCCTGTTTGTGTTTTCTTGAGCAGCTCCTAATGAATTTCTTCAATGAAATAGCAATTTGGTGGTCCTTAATACCCCGGGTTACCTTAAAAGAGGGTGTGAAACTGTGTAATCGATTTTCATTCTGTATAAGTACAGGGGGCGCTGTTTGCTTATCGTCCCCCTTGTTCAGGAATCCTGAGACCGCAGGTGTCAAATATAAAACCTGGCACGTATAACAGCTTTTGAGCATCTACTATGTACCCAATGTGTACTTTCATGTACGAAGGATCCAAACAATTTACTGTAGATATCTTACTGACTTAAGTATCACAGTTTTTATACCAATGTTATTCAATAACGATATATTAAATGAATAATGTTTACATTTAATTCTGTACTAATAATATTGATGATTTGCCATAACAATTTTTCCTATTTAAGTAACCTTTCAATAAAGAGAGATAGACTAGACACTCCGACTTGTGATACACGTTTCATAAATTTTTACATGCATTAAGATCATTAAGAAATAGTGAATTTTGCAAATATAACGTTTGAACGATTTAATTTCAGTATTTGGCCTGGACCAAGCATATGCAATTTTAGAATTATTGAACTAAAAATAATGAAATATACTGGCCGTGACAAACAAGAGTGGTTCTAAATTACAGAAACATATTAACTTAAGATAATAATGTAGCCTACTGGAAATAATGAGAATATTTGTTAGTAAAAGTTAGTATATTTATATTTCCCAAAGTTTTGGTAGAGCCATTGCTTAAGATGAAAAAAAAATATTTACATCGAAATGAAGCAGGTTAAAATGAAAGTTTTTTTTCTGTAAACAACGTTGATAATGAATTAAAATGCCACTGTAGGGATAGTAAAGGTAGATTTAGTTCAAAGGTGTCCAAAATTCTCTGATCAGCCTCCGACAAGAATTTTGTAATAGTTGATCACTATCATGATCATATATATAGCGAGCACTGAAAATAAATATAATGCTCACATCAGATCAAATTTTCTATGCTTCTGAAAGATCTACATCTATTTTAATAAGTATCACGATAAATCGATATGTACACGATATAAATAATGTGTAGTATTTAGTATAAATTGTAATATTATTAGTTATTGTTGACACCTATAGAGAGAGATTCATTAGAATAATTAAAAAGTTCAAAAAATTCTAACTTTATATGCATATCTTGTAAATTCTGGGACATTGACGAGTGTACTGGCATATACTGAGGACATTAAGCACGATTTTAGAATATAAAATAATAGAAGAGCCTTTCTATTGGCTACAGATCGAAGTTCAGTCTTTGGATGCTCTACCACCTACGTCCTTCTACTCTTAGTAGTATCTCAGCTATAGTTTGGTCAACTTGAACCAGATTGTTGAGGTTCATAATTTGAAGCGGTTTAGACATTAACATTACTCATACACATGCGCACGTGGGGTAAAGGAGGGCGTGATGCCCTCCTAATATTTTCATTCAGAAAATTAGTATAGAAAGGTTTTATATTATTGGTATTATTAATAAAACAATTTTACCTTCTATGAAAAGAGCCATTGACATTTTGGTCATCACAGGGGAACTGGGTACAAGGATGTACTTGTGGAACGAAAACGCAAAATGGCCGAGGAGGGAAGCTACTGTCACCACGAACCATGGCCAAAACCACGTTGGCTTCTTCTGTGGATTGAATAATTTGCGTGTTAGTTATCCACTTATAATTAACTAATGTACAAGTACAAATACGTTCAAAGTGATGGGTAAGTTACTATAGTTAATTAAGCCACCAGAAGATAAATAAGGAAGAAATCACATTCCACCTAATATATAATATATTATTTTACAAAAAGAGGAGGAATCTTCAAACAAGAAAGATGTAATATTATACCCAATTCACCCCCCTAATAGAATACAAATAACCGCCTCAACTCTTAAATACAACACAATATAATGGGATAATAACAACAAAAATTGATGGAAAAATTAATCATCTTAAGATAGATCCACCTATAATAGACAAAAATAATAAACCTAATATACCTCTAAATATCCCTAAACCTCCTGCATCTGAAAAATGTTGCACCACTATAAGATTTACCAACTAAAAAATAATTTAACCGAAGATAATTTAACCAGTAGAAATTCATAATAAAATAAATACTACCAAATTAAAAAAAATATATATATTTAATACTTCTAAAATAAAATCCTTAGAATAAAATCCAGCTAAAAGTGGCATTCCACACAAGGCAAGGTTAGAAATACTTATACAAGAAAGAGTTATAATTAAATTTTTAAAAATACACCACAATTCCCTTTAGAGGATATTTCATAAAAATCACTTGATAACGATGCGTTCCGGGTACGTCCCTAGGATATATATGTATATGTATATGTAGGCCTATGTATACATACAACCTCCATAAAGGTAGAAAAAGGTAAAGTGTTCCCCTGTGCTTAGCACCACGCCATGAAGGCGTATAGGGGGTGCGGGTGTAACGCCCCACACTTTCTTGATCCGGTCGTGAGTGGGGGTGATGTGATCAGCACCACGCCCCTGACCGCCTTTACCCCCCCAGGGTTTCCCCCAGGTACCCATGTTATTCGACGCTGGGTGGGCGCCGGGGCCGCTTCCAACGTTGGAAAAGTTCCCGGATTTGAACAGGCCGGGGATCGAACCCGGGACTTTCAGCATGGTAGTCAGACGCGTTACCGACTGAGCCACCGCGGCTACATAAACACACACCCATTGAAAGTAGAGAGAGACAAACCTAGCGATACAGAAAAACTAGCAAAGAGGAACTGATTTTCATGATTTTATAAATTTTGTACAAGTAGTTAGAAATTCTACTATTATTAGTACATTATATCGGATCATATACTATTGTATTTAATATTTTAGTTACACATATCTCCCGCCCCTTTCTTATCTACCAAAGTTCATTTGGACAACGATGAAACATGATATGTAAGAAATGTATCCCCCCGGGATTCGAATCGGTAACCTCTTGCTTGGTATTGCGTCGCGCTAACCGCTACACCTCAGAGGCCAGCCTGAGATCAAATCAAGCGCGTGCTCTAACTGGTAGCCTTAATCTATTGGATTTACCTAGAGGTACCCGAAAGCATTTGTCACTATTATGAAAATATTTATAACGAATCATAAATCTGTGTGTGAAATTAATCCTTTCTTACCCTGTAGATAGCGTAAATAAGCAGGCAGCTCACTGCAGTTTCAAGCCACATCAGCTCATCTGAAATAAAACACATTAATTAGTTACCAAGTAGCATTTTTCAAAAGTAAAGAAATAACTCCCCCTCCCCCCACACACAAAACGGGTATGGAGGACCCCATGGCTGATACCCTTTAATCCATTATATTGTATTAATCTCTCAGACAAGGGTCTGTTGTAAGAACGGCCTACACATAACAAACACACCCGCTCTAATAAAGATGATTTTATTATTATTATTATTATTATTATTATTATTATCAGCACCACCGCGCAATTGCATTTTAGGGCCTGGGCTTCCAAATATATAAACACTGTCGACTTTAGAATTGTTGCTACAAAACAAATAACTTTTAAATTGCAGAACATCATTGGGTATTGAAAAATGCTGTTTTCTTTGATGGTTGTTGAAGTTTGTGTCGGTGTTCACGTCGACATTTGTTTCTTTGTTCTGTTACTGTTTCGGTACATAATATGGACGACATTCCTTAAAATTAGTCGAATGCAAGAAATGTGGTTATTTGCTATTGCAGAACACTTTATTTCGTATTCTTCTCACAGTATTACTGTTTACAGTTGCCCCGCTTTCTTATACTACATTTTTGGAAGCATAAAACATTAGATAATTTCTCTACTCTGACTATGAACCACTTTGCTTTCCCCAATATTCATTCCAGTGTTCACCTCAGCTTCCGTTGAATAAAACACCCTAAGCAACACAGGTCAACAATCAGCTTACTCGTAGTAATACGATCTCGAGGATGCGCGCTGCGACGCCAAGGGTTCCGGGTTCGAATCCCGGTCGGGCTTGGTTGTTTGTGAATGTCCATTCATTAATTTCATCATTTCATCACTCATCCCCATCTTCGCAAATTAGCCAAGAGGCACAAAACGCGAAGTAAAATAAACTAAATCAATCAAATCAATCAATCAATCAAATCTCGAGGATGCCTCTTTCGCCGAGGGGCTTAATCACCGACAAAATGAATCATCTGTCATTCTTTTCCTTGAACTATCACCTTCTCAACCTTCGCTTATATATATATATATATATATATATATATATATATATATATATATTAATGCAATAAGTACCGAACAGACCTACCAATAAGTTCTGAAGTCAGATTATGGATATAGGTAATTGTTAAGGCAGTTAGCAACTCTGCTCTCAGTGGAACGGCAGGCTTCTACGCAGCTGAAGGCCAGAGCTCAAGCTAAACCGAATGGCCTGTACATTCAAATCTATTAATATTTTTCTCTATATAATCTGTGCAAATCTGTATTATAGACATGCAAGTAAGTAAACTAATATATCATAAATGGTTTAATGGCATAGTTTTAAGTATAGCCAAATCTGCTTGAGGGGGGTTCATACTTTCTCAGGAAATATTTGAGGGCATTTTTACAAAAATCTTGGATTAGACGGGGTTCCACACTTGAGCAAAAAGCTCATATGGGCATATTGAGCTTGTTTTAAGTGTAAGCAAATCTGCCAGAGGGGGGTTCATACTTTCTCGGGTTTATAATACAGTCAATACAACTACTTCCGGATTAAGCGAAGTCCGGCTTATTGGGGTCCGCATTAACGAGGTTTTACGGTATTTACATCAATTCAAATAATGTAGTGGTAAATTACTTACTTGCTCACACTTCAGATACCGTATATCTTGATCAAGAATACTTCATTTACATATAACATGAACTTGCAGAGTTTTGAAAAAAATCTCTGAAACATATATAATTTTGTATTTCCACCCTTTCTTATAGGCTACCCACTAGCTATTGAAAATATAATATTAAAGGTAAAGTGTTCCCCTGTGCATAGCACCACGCCATGAAGACGTATAGGGGGTGTGGGGGGTAACGCCCCACACTTTCTTGATCCGGTCGTGAGTGGGGGTGATGTGATCAGCATCACGCCCCTGACCGCCTTTACCCCCCAGGGTTTCCCCCAGGTACCCATGTTATTCGACGCTGGGTGGGCGCCGGGACCGCTTCCACCGTTAGAAAAGTTCCCGGATTTGAACCGGCCGGGGATCGAACCCGGGACCTTGAGCATGGTAGTCAGACGCGTTACCGACTGAGCCACCGCGGAAAATTATATTTTTATTATTAAATCAAATAATTAGTACTCACCATGATATGGGCAGCATGTCTTCAATGTTTGATTGTACAAGGGCCCGAGGCTGATGATCTGGAAGGAGTAGAGAAAGTGTATACATTTATGACTTTGTGGATAGTATTATGTGTGTACCTACAACATTCATCTCTACTATTCTTCATTATTGCCAATTATAACACTATTAAGCCTTGTTTCCATGATATAAAAAACTCAATATGCTGACCAAGGCAGTAATTTATTTTATTATAAAACATAAACTAAACGAGTATTCTCTTCTCCCTTCCTATTTGCTTAGCCTCATCACACTCTATGTCATGTCCTGTTTCTCTCGTGTGTTTAAATATCGCATTTCTCTCTCTCTTAAGTCGTACATCATCCCTATGTTGTTTCAACCTGTCTTTCAGCCTCTTTTTCGTTTCTCCTATGTACACACTCTGACATTCTTTACATTTCACTTCGTAGATAATCCCTTCCTCTTCCTATTCTCTGTTTTCCTTTTTCTTGTTTGCATTCCTCGCTATTCTTAAGATGCCACATTCTATGTGGAAGTATATATGTTTAGCCTTTTAGGTGAAAGTACAGTTGACAAGGAAAAGCCACCTGCTAGAATGTTCCAGAACAACTTTCTAATAGTCTGGAGGGGAGTAATGTTTGTGTATATATATTCGTCCTGTTTTTGTATCTTGTTACATTTCTACTTGGTGCAGAGTCTGAAGAAGACCTTGCTAGAAGGTTGAATGAAACGTTACGTTTAGTTTATGTTTTATAATAAAATAAATTACTGCCTTGGTCAGCATATTGAGTTTTTTTATATTATTGCCAATGCATGAAAAATTCTTGTGTAGGTTTCTAATAAAAGGTGAACAAAAATGACAAGTATAGTGTACGAAATGGCAACTTTCTGGTAATAAAATTAGTGTATGAAGTAATATTGTATGCAAAAATGTTGATTTTAACTAAAAACGAACACGAGAAACCGCTGCAAAGCCTCATAACTAGCGCTAGGATGAGTATGACCTAAATTAAAATATGCATCTATGACCCGAAATTTACGTACATTTGCTCTGAATCAAATGCAGAAAAACAATAACATTTTTGATTGATAAATTGTGTTTTATGGTGTAAGTTTAATGGAGAGAAACGAGTAAAAAGTTTAAAATATGAAAATACGTGTGCCCTTTTTTTTTGGGGGGGGCGTCTGTAGGGGTGGTATTGAGATCAAGACGGACCTGAAAAATTCGAGAACAGAACGAGACTGACTACTGTCAAATCGAAAGAGCACCGAGACGCCCGTTCTCGCTTGAGAACTTGTTATGATATTTGAAAAATTGATCCAAAACAAATTCATCTTACTTTCTTACTTCTTCAGGCATACCAACCGAATGTCTATCAGATTATTAATAGATAAGCCATATATTTTGTATATATTGCTTGCAAAGTCGAGACCTTGCGTCATTGTGAAACTATTGCTTACATTGTTCTTGAAACCGAAAAAGACTTCATGTTGTAACATATTTTTTATTTGGCAAAAAGGTAAAGGTAAAGTGTTCACCTGTGCTTAGCACCACGCCATGAAGGCGTATAGGAGGTGTGGGGGTAACGCCCCACACTTTCTTGATCCGGTCGTGAGTGGGGGTGATGTGATCAGCACCACGCCCCTGACCGCCTTTACCACCCAGAGTTTACCCCAGGTACCCATGTCATTCGACGCTGGGTGGGCGCCGGGGCCGCTTCCAACGTTAGAAAAGTTCCCGGATTTGAACCGGCCGGGGATCGAACCCGGGAACTTTAGCATGGTAGTCAGATCTCATACTGGTGTAAGATCTTTACGTATCTGATGAAAATCAGCCGAAATAGACAAACTTGATAAGGCATATTTTCACATATTTCACCAATTTCGCGTTTTCACAACATATTTATTTTATTTTCTCGTAGTAAGACATATTTCTGTATAATTTCGTAATTGTATTGCATATAATCGGTCATTTTAAATTTATTCTTCGTACCTTTAGCGCAACGGATAGTTCAATATCGATGGTAGAACAAGGAAATTACGAACAACGAAATTTAGAGCTGATTTTTTTTACCAACTAGTACAAAACTATAATACCCATTTTCTTATAGCGAGCTGCCAATAATGCTTTAGTTTCCACAAAGGTGTAAATCTGACATATCAGTAAATGACACTTAGAATATTGCAGTGAGCCTCACGATATTTTCAGTATTTTCCCACTACATTCTTCAGTTAGAGAGATTCAGACTTTATTTAATACCCTTCCCCCCTTGCCAATCTTCCCTAGAAAATACTGACATCCTCATGTAATGAAAAATTCGAAAGTACTGTTGTGCATATTTTTGGCTTTACTGGGAATATGTCTGCCTTTTTCTGACATATCTTTAATTTTTCATGACATTTTTATGACAAAATTACATACATATTTTAGTTTTATAGGACAAATGTCCAATTGAAAAGTCAAGAGAAAAAACAGGTAAGGCAACGATCGTTAAACTTCAGGAAAATTAATTTTAATTGCAAAACGTTACTCAACATGCAAACGGTACGAAAAACTTACGCTTTGATGAACGGAAGTGTGAAATGTATGAAACGAAAGAATGATGTAAAGCCGAGCACAGCATCAACATAGCAGGAAATGACAGGGCGACCTTGCTTACTACAGAAAATTGACTTCCCTAATCCTTAAATTAATTTGTTAATAAACCTACAGGATACTTACTATCATGAACCACGCAGTGGCCAAAGCACCTGTCTCTGGTTCCATGCAATTGGCACACATTCTGCAGCAAGCAGGCATCTTGGAAAGAGGAAGTGACCTTGGATTCCTACAAACTGCCGAGAAAAAAAAATAACGGTAATTACAAAGCTAATATCTGAATGGTTGTTTTCTTAATGAGAAACGAAAACGAACAGTCATAAAACATGTACAGTGGGATCCATGAGTATTACCGTGCAAATTGTTCATCACCATGTTCGTGCTCTTTATTTGACCCAATAAGAACTTCTTCAAGAATTAAAAGATAACTCAAAACAAGCTGTTGACAACTTCTGCACCAGCATGCATAAAATCCATCGCTTAAAAAAGGATAGGGTATAAGAGAAAAATTAATGAAAATAGTCATGGATAATTTCCACGGTGATACTCATGGATCCCACTGTACTCCTAGATCCAAATTATGCAAGCATAGGTGTGAACATCGATCAATAAGTTTCAAATTCCGAGTGAATTATGTGAATTATAAGCACTACTGGTGGTATATTAACCGTGGCAAATACAAGAGCATTATGGTTAATATTAGACTATGAAATTTCTGGCTGATTTGAGAAATATACCGGGTGATCCGTTTGAGATATCAGAAAAGTAAACCTTTATACACAAGAGGTTAATGTACGTATCTGTGAGCAGTTTGTTGTAATATAAGCACAAAGGATGTATGTTTCGAATGAGTGGAGGTCCCGGGTTCGATACCCGGTGGAGGCACATGGCACAGTGGTTCGGATCCCAGTTTAAATTGTAGGTCCAGTCCCGATTAGCCTTCCTGTGTATAAAGTGGACTTAAAACAACAAGTCAATCAAATCAATCAGTCAATCGAATGAGTGGAGGTTTACTGACTTCAGCTGCGTGGAGGAAGTAGCATGCATGAAATACTCGAAAATTTTGCATACTATACGACATACTGTGTGCGCTGTTGTGCCGTGATCACCACCTTTGTTACCATGCACATTAGCGCCAGCATGTAGCTGAAGTATGTAAACCTCCACTCATTCGAAACATACATCCATTGTGCTTATATTACAATAAACTGCTCACAGATACGTACATTCACCTCTTGTGTATAAAGGTTTACTTTTCTGACATCTCAAAGGGATCACCCTGTATACAGTCTATGATCAATCATGTGGCTTACGTATGGGAGGGCAGAATCGAAAAAGTTTTCCATCCTATGAAATAAGAGTCGAGAAATAATTTGCTAAATAAGTGCCACATTGCAAAATAAAAAAAATCACTTTAGTTAAGTAATGTGCATATTAAAATAAGCTTTAATTAAACATTTTAAAGAAATCAATTATTTATACGAAAAGTAACAAGTCCAGTAGAAATTAAAACACACAGTAAAATTCGTTTGTGTAAGAAACACAATTTACAAACTTAAAGTAAGCCTTGATTTGAAGTTTGCCCGAAAAATACAAGTTACTGTATGGCCATGGACGTACGGAAGGGGGCAAGGTGGGGGGGGGGGAGCAGTGTATCCTCTGGAAAATGAATATCAACCTAAAATTATATATCAGACATATGTAATTTCATTTCACTCAGATTAAACTGTGAAAACGATAATGTGCTTGACTTTCCCGGAAAAAAAAATATACGTACCACATGTGTGTGTGGTTAATTAATGAAGGCAAGCAAGCAAGTGCCACATTATGGAGTAAAAGTATGACCCAAGCTGCTGGTCCTAATGAAATTAGTCCTCTTCCTCTAAGACTTGTTTCGGATTCAAATTCAGCTAACATTTTCAAGATATCAGAACAGAAAACAGCAAGGTGATCAAGTCTTTCTTGTCGAGTAGTGTCTCGTCCTGGGCCTTCGGAGGCAAAAATAAGATTGCTTATACTCTGTGGAGTAAGACCGCGCGTAACGGTAGAGAAGGGAGAAAGCGAGTGGACGGAGCAAAGCATTGCGCAGGCATTTGTTTTCGTTCGCTTGCTCTAGAGATTTCAGGGACAGAGTATAGCTCTGCTGAACTCACAGGGGTACTCAGGAATGCTTTGAACATACCATTCAAATTCGGAAAACATTAAGTTAAATGATGTTACACACAAAAAAGGTCTGGATTCCAACTCACAATCAGTGTTGTTACTTGCACATATTCGTGACCACAGGAGCCTATCCGATGGTGTAGTGGCTAGGATTTTCATGACTTAGCATATTTTTTTCGGTAAGGGTCATGTGTTCCCTAAACATATAGATATTCATATTATGAAAAACTAATTAAATTTAGGTGCTTTCTAAGGGCATATTTTGGCATATTTGGCCATTTCTGCATGATAGAGCATATTTTGATTGATTTTTCGTCATATTCAGCATATTTTTGCATTTTCAAGAAATATACAGTCATTTTCGAAGTGGAGTCGTTCTTACTCCCTTGTTTACTTGAGTTTTTTTTTTGGACTGCAGCAAAATTTTTTCATTTTTATTTGAAAATTTAGAGAAAATATTCACTGTGTATTGCAACTCAGGGGCCCATAAAGTGAACTAAAAATAGTACTAATGTAGCATTTGGATATTGATGTTTGAAACAGTCCAGTTATAAGGGCATATTTTTCAAATTATAGTGCATATTTTTTAAAATTTTAGGTCATAAGAGCATATTTTATTTGGCATATTTTGGTGAATTTTAGGCCATAAAAATCCTAGCACTAGTGATTACATAGTCGCCTTGTAATCAAGGAGTCATGGATTCGACCCCGGTGAAGGCAGTTAGTGGTTCGGCTCTGATCCCACGTTAAATTGTATGTCCAGTCTCGATTAGCGTATCCGTGCATAAAGCGGACTTACAATGATGTTCAACAACATTCGTGGCAACGCATTGAGTTCCGAAGTCAGTCATGTCTCCGATATATTATAAGTGGCACAGACTTTTCCTTTACTTGCCGGACCCTGTGGCTGAGTGGTTAGCACATCGCGCTGCGTCGCCAGGGGACCCGGGTTCGAATCCCGCTAGGGCATGGTTGTTTGTGAATGTCCATTCATCAATTTCATCATTTCATCACTCATCCCCATCTTCGCAAATTAGCCAAGAGGCAACAAACGCGAAGTAAAATAAAATCAATCAAATCAATTTTCCTTTACTTTACACCTGAAATTTTGGAGGGGGCAGAATCTCCCTTGCTGTACAAAGTTACGCCTATGCGATTAACGAGAATAAAGGTGTCAAGGCAGTAACAGGAAACAGTGATGTATTAATGATTTCATGTCGGGAGAGCCTCCTCACACACACATTTCGTATAAACAAGTTTTTACAGTGAATATCAGATCAAATGATATTTGATTAAAATAACAATCACAACAATCGTGTTATATTCGAAGTACATTTGTGAAAAGAACTCTAGGGCCTTCCCGATGGCGTAGTGATAACGTCGTACGTAGCTTTGTAATCAAGGGGTCCCGGGTTTGAGCCGGTGGAGGCACATTGCACAGTGGATCGGACCCCACTTTACACTGTAGGTCCAATCCCTATTAGCCTATCTGTGCATAAAGTTGACTTAAAACAAAAACTAAAAAGAAAAAACTCTAATCCATTATTTGCAGAAAATATTTCTACCTATTACATCGACCATCATTACGCTTCTTCCGGTTGGAAACAAATCTAAAAAACAAGTACTTATGTAAAAAACTGACACTGATGAGGTAGAACGCTCCGTACCTTTCCCCTTTAACCACAAACACTGAATGTTACATCACTGTTACATTTGTAATATTTACATTACTGCTTCATCATATAAATGTTTGAACGCTGGAGGATGTAATCTATACGTTACATCATTGTTTGCAGACACCGTAGTTCAATACAACAATCTAATTCATAAATTATTCTGATGATACATATCAGGTAAATATAATTTATGACATTGATCCTGTGCGGTCTTTTTCATTTACCGACTAGCCTATGTTATGATTAATATTATATTGCCATTCCTATGTTTGACTAATGAAAGGATTAAATTTCACAGCGTGTATAACAGGCAATGTTACAAATTTACAACTTTTGGATTTTGTCTATTTTAACGAAATGTCATTTCCCGAGCCTGGTTTTAGTTTGAAATCGTTATTACCAGTGAACATAGATTACCAAACGTTGACATTTTACTAATTATTCAAGGAAATATTTCTGTGGTCTTATCCTTTCTTGAATTGACCTACGTCAACGCAGAAGATATAACGGACAAAATACTACTACTAAAATTACACAAGTAGATAGGCAAAGTGAAGCAACTTTACTACATAGCACATTTAACTCAATCTGCAAAATGAAATAATGAGATACAAGATGTGACAGTGTCGCATATGTAAAACAAATTTTATGACAAATAAATATAAATACTGACCTGAAAAACATTCCCATGTGTCTTAAAAATTAAGGTGATCCCTGCCGATGGCTTCCGAATAATTAAAAAGAGCGGGGTGAGGTCAAAACAATGATAAATATGCTACTACAAATTTTCGAGCTACATAAATTCTTCCAGTTTGGTCCCCAAACAACAGACTCTTGAATTTTCAGATTTATCGTTCTTTTCTTCGTCTATGGATGTTCAGTTCAGAACAAGGTTCAGACAGTCATTTTTTTTCAGAGCGAAGAACGATAGTAGCTAACGTTAAGTTTGGGAAAGGACAGCAAAGAAGAATATTTTATTACAGAAATAATACATTTATAAATAGCACTGAAACGATAGCATATTAGAGGCTTAGTGTTTTGTATTATATACTCAGAATTCAAGATATATGCAAACAGATTCAGTCACAACCTTCGCAAGTGAGTTTATTGGCTGTCACAGAAAAGCCACTGCATGACATATCTACGTCATCAGTAAGACAACGTCTGTATTTTGTTCTTGCTGCCTTTTAGCAAGACTATATTAGCGAGCTAACAATTTATTAATACTGGTCGAGATAAACTTGTATTAAGGAATATGTGTAAATAAAACCATATTTTTTTAAATAGAAGTGTAACCTATTTTTACGTAAAATTATGTCGTTAAATACAAATTAGGCATCTATAAATATCTTGTTGGAATGTTTGCGCAATTAAGAGATTCGTGAATACCAAACGTTATGCAAGCTGTAGTTTTGGTACCCAGACTATTTCCTAGTGGGGGGAACAAAACAATTTCAGGGGAGTGGCGCAAACAACTCTTCCTATCACAAAAAACCGACCATTGGACGACCAAAACATAATACAATCTCAAAACACGAGAGGGGAAAAGTAGGCATACATTGTGAAGAATATTTTATTAACAAATTCAAAGTAACTATAATGACGTGGATACTGTCACGTTTCAACAAAGAACCTAGCTATCATTGAACCACTAGGGTTACTCTATGATAAAAGGAAACCGATTATATAAGTACATAGTCATCGGGATAGAATATGAAAATGTGTAAAATATACTTCAAAATATGTTAATATGAATGCAGCATGTTTCTAATTTAAAGGTAGCGACACAGGCAAGAAAAATGTAACTAAGGGTAAAATAATTCAACTGCTTGTGAATTAAGGTTTGTAAAGGTACCCTGATAGCAGCTCCATCTATTAACTACGAACAGGAAAGCTACTACTCATTCAAAATAGTGTTCAGTTGAACAATGTACAAACTGCTGCGCAATAAGGAAGTAAGGCAGCAATAATCAATTCCTTGTTTCAAGGCGAGACACTTTTGTTTGTTGCTAAGTTCTGGAATCGCTGTTTCGAATAAAAATTATCTTGTAAGTACTGCATAAAATTCAACAGTTCACAAACAAAGCTCATTAAAGTTTGCAAATCTTCGATATAAAATTACGTGTTTGTAAATTAATCCTGTATTTTTAATATCCTCAAATTTTATGAATTATTATTACATACAATAATGTTTCCAGAAAATGGACAGAGAATTAAAATAGGAAGCGAGAAACTAGCCTACGTTTTCAATCTAAGGCACAAGCTCTCACAAACGAACAGTGTTCGGAATATTTGTTTTGACAAGCAACTGTAGGACGGATAAAGTTACTTCTCCCAAACAGTAAGTTGCTGTTACAGTTAAGGCACCAAATGTTAACCTTGTTTTCACGTAGTACATCCCAGTAACCAGTGTTGCCAACCACTTTTCGGCAATGTCCCTACAGACGTAGTCAAAATGTCCCTACAACTGACCAAATGTTCCTACACCATGTAAAGCGACTAAAAAGGAAACAACACTTCATGCAAGACAGAAGATAAAATATACACATTTACTTATCAAATCTCTCTGCTCTATGCTTCCACAATTTATGAATAATGTTGAGTCGTTTACTGTTGATTATGTTATTTGAAGTCATACATGCTGCTGCTGTGAAGAGATAGATGTTGGTTGATGATGCTGTATTTCCTGCAGTCTTCTTCACGTGCCTTAAGGGAAGAATTTATCATTAGCAAAGAATTTAACAAATCTGGTCCCATTTTATTTATATTTTTTTGTTTTTGTATCACTTAACATTGAAAATATTATTTCCGTTTCCGCGTTAGAATGTGGTAATGTTAGCACTATTTTCGCGAGAGTGGAAATGTTTTCAAAAGGAACCTGCCTTCAAAGTTCTTGGTAACCGATAACATGTTCCAAAATTCTGATGGAGATTTGTTAGTTAGTTCTATTTTCTCCTCCTCGCTAAAGTATACATCGCAAAGGGAAACTGAGCGCGATGAAAGTGCAAGTGACCGTTGAGTAAGCTTTGCAGCTTTGCACAATAAAATGTTATTTTCCAACATTGAGAAAAAATCCCTACGTTTTCCCTCATTTGGCAAAATCTGTCCCTACGTCCCTATGCGGGCAAAATGTAGTGAAAAGTCCCTATCGTAGGGACATGTCCCTACGGTTGGCATCATTGCCAGTAACTGCAAATGTTGCAGGCCGACGAGGCTGTGGCGCCTGGACTCGCAGCCATTTTAATTCTCTGTGCGACTTGTGTTTGTGATTGTACCTTCATCCACTTATTCTTATCAACATTCATCCCATTGTCGCAATAAGCCAAAAGTGGCAGAAATATTACGTAAATAGATCAATAAAAAACGAAATTCAAGAATAGGCCTTTGGCGTTTGCAGAAAGTAGTAATGCACCCCTTTTGAAGTCGATAAATCAATTGATTGGAAAAGATCGATCAAAGATCAATTGATGACGCAGCAGTTTTTTTTTTTTTTTTTTTTTTTTTTTTGGATGACGTCATAAAAGGGGCGGGGCTTATTTTGTAAGGATGATTTTGATTGGTTGTGACGTCATAAATGGGCGGGGCTTATTTTGTAAGGAGTGTTTTGATTGGTTGAAGGAATTCGGGTTTTTCCCGCGGGAGTTTCCGGCGTCTGAAAACAGATGGCGTTGATGAGTCAGAAAGTGTGGGGTGGGGAGGAGGAAAAGTACGCGGTGACGGTTGGTTTTCTCGGAATTGGAGTACGTGTTTTCGGGGTCTGAAAACAGATGGCGTTGATGAGTCACGGGTTTTTCCAGTGACGGCTGGTCGGTAGTTTCCGGTGTCTGAAAACAGATGGCGTTGATGAGTCAGAAAGTCTGGGGTGGGGAGGAGGAAAAGTAGGCGACGCGGTGACGGTTGGTTTTCTCGGAATTGGAGTACGTGTTTTCGGGGTCTGAAAACAGATGGCGTTGATGAGTCAGAAATTCTCGGAATTTGGGTGTTTCCGTTGTTTGAAGAGAGATGGCGTTCATGAGTCATTGTTGGGAGGAGGTGTTTTTCTCGGGCGACCGTTGATGAGTTTGAAATTCTAGGAATTGGGTGTGGTCTGAAACATGCCCGAACATGTTATAGATTGATGAGTCATTCTGGGGAGGAGATGTTTTTCTCGGGCGGCCGTTGATGAATTTGAGTGATGGAGAAACGGCAAAAAGAGAAAAAGGAGAGAGAGCGTCTAGATGTAAAGAAAATAAATAGAGTAAAAAAAGTAGGTTTCACGGAGGGGGTGACTGTGCATAGCGTACCAGGGCAGGAAGAAGATAGGAGAGGCACGTGGGCGTTGGATGCTCTGCGCAAAACAATGCGCGCCGAATATAATTCGAAAATACGTCACGGAGACAGTACTATATAAAAAAGAAAAATTGTGTACGTACCGCAGAACTGTTGATCAAAGCCTACCGACCGGAGATCATAACCGAGACTGGCACATCTGTTGCGAGAGTGAAGAAAATTGAAAAGGTAAGAGACAAATATTTAGTTTTAATGTTCTACCTAGAACAATGCAAATCGCTGGTCAAATACTATTATCACCTTCACACAGTGAGAATCGTAAACATAAATACATCTTTCTTTTGAAGCAGACAGCTTGAAAGGTGTGAAAATAAAAAACGGTACCTGTGTCATCAACAGTTTAATGCAGAAGAGGATGACGTTTAACAGTGATCGATGGTGGGGGGGTCGGCTCCCGGTCCTCTTCTGCTGGGGGTGGGAGAGGGGGCGTATAGCGTCCATCCTCCTCTTCTTCAACCACATCTTCTTCCTGCTCTGACAAAACAGGAGAAACAGTAGAAGAAATAGAAGGAGAAACAGGAGGCACCAGTTGGCGCTGCCGATTGGCTATATCGTCATTTCGGTTACGCATTCTGAAAAACAAAATATAAGAATTAGAATATATTCCGTTCCATGTAGATATCGGCTAGAAAGAAAAGTTATCAGATATGTAGCATATATAATCGGAAAAACAGCATGCTATAATAAACGATGTTATCAGAAATAAACTGAAAAATAATTACCTAGCTCTATACCGACGGAGATTGGCGTGGAGCCTTTCCCTGTTCCGGGTACGTCGAGCCCGGAAAATAGCGGAGGCACGCTGTTGGGCCTCCTCAATTCTATTCTCTTCCTCCAGGTACCGCTCAATGTACCTCGTAGCCTCTGCGAAATGCGCAGCGCCTTCAGTGCCTGCCTGATGTCGATAATATGCATTTCGCAGTGCCTCCCCGTGATGGAGTATGTGTTCCTGAAAATATGTGTGAATTAATATATGAAAGTGATTAATTTGTGCAAAACATAATGAACATATTTTCTGTCTAATTTCAGATGTCGACACTCCCTCTCGGATTCAATTTGATGTATGGCGATATTAAGGAGACAACAGCAGGTCCGACAGAACGAAGGAACTTATGGAGCAAAACACATGCAAGACAGGTTGAAAAACACATCGGCAATTATGTGAATTTCTGTGAAGAAAATGGACTGGCGGAAGAGTTATTGGCAAAATTAGAAGAGACATGTAAAGATATCGAGGTATCGGTGGACTGTTTGGTCAAAATATTTACTTACATTGTTGACAAGAAACGAGATGCGCCAGTGTTTGGCGATTTTGTAGAGAATATACAAAGAGCGCAATATGTACCTTCCCATCTATCTTTAAGAATATGTTTCGAATTGATGGAGGTGTTTAAAGGTGTGAGAAATGAGAAGGGTGAAAATAAGAAGACAGGGGGAACAGGGGAAAATATACATGAACGAATGATGGAGATGTTGAAAAAAAGAAAACTGAACGAGTAACAAACACATACTAATACACTAACATCTACCAGTAGTGTAACAAAATATGTAAAAATATCTAATAACCTGTAGTACGAGTTGAAATAAAAAGTTTGTACATGTAGAAAACTTGTAATTTTCTGTAGAAGTTCAATGTGTTAATAAAAGATTTTGTACAGAACAATATTGTTTTTGTATATAAATAGTATTATATTAGAATGCCTAACACAGGATAAAAACCCCAAAAGTTTAATGAAAAAAGTACCACGAATCCTGAAATTAACTATGTTTTGATAAAAGAGGTACCGGATTCGAAACCCTCCAGACATGGTTCGAATCCTGGAATTGCCAATGTTTGCATAAAGAAAACCAGGATTCGAAACCCACTCAGGTATGGTTGCGAATGTCGCCGGAGACCCTGGATTCGAATCCTGCAATTAACTAAGGTTCCCTAAAAACATGTTTGATTCTGCTCAGGTATGGTTGTGAAATGTAAAAGGGTACTTACAACATGTAATAAATCTTGGCCATCCATGTTGCTGCCCAGATGAAAAGGAGATGAACTGGAGGGAAGGATGCCTGCAGAAGGAATTATATCCACTTCCTTATAGACACACACATCTGCAATTATTTTTTGCAACGTACGTTAGAAGTCTGCATATGAGATCACGACGTTTTTGTGAGGCACAACAGTTCCTTGATAATTTTCACAGAAGTTCCTTGTTTCGTGTCAGCACATGTTCTTCGAACAAGACTTCCTTATAGAGACGGACATCTGGTATCATTTTTTGCAACGCGGCCCAGATGAAAAGGAGATGAACTGGAGGGAAGGATGCCTGCAGAAGAAATTCTATCCACTTCCTTATAGAGACACACATCTGCAATTATTTTTTGCAACGTACGTTAGAAGTCTGCATATGAGATCACGACGTTTTTGTGAGGCACAACAGTTCCTTGTTCCGTGTCAGCACATGTTCTACGAACAAGACTTCCTGATAGAGACGGACATCTGGTATCATTTTTTGCAACGCGGTTTCCTAATTTCTTTATTTGCAATCGTAGATCCCCCTTCCGACCACTCTAACGAAAGGTCTCGACGTGCAGAGTACGAATATGTAATCGGATTTGCTCTACGTCAATTAGGGGAGGAGTTAGAGCGATTTGAAAATTTCTATTTTTCACTTTTTTTTTTTTTTTTTTTTTTTTTTTTTTTTTTTTTTTTTTTTTTTTTTTTTTTTTTTTTGCGAAAACTTAAAATCGCTGTAGCTCGGCTCCTAATTGAGCTAGGAGGGTGATCGATAGCTTGTCGGACTCGGAGTGAAGTCCTCTTTCCTGTGAACCAGGTTTCATTGTTCTAGGACCGGTGGTTTCCTACTTTCTTTATTTTCAATCGTAGACCCACCTTCCGACCACTCTAACGAAAGGTCTCGACGTGCAGATTACGAATATATAATCAGATTCGCTCTACGTCAATTAGGGGAGGAGCTAGAACGATTTGAATATTTCGATTTTTTTTACCTTTTTTTCTGCGAAAATTTAAAATCGCTGTAGCTCGGCTCCTAATTGAGCTAGGAGGGTGATCGATAGCTTGTCGGACTCGGAGTGAAGTCCTCTTTCCTGTGAACCAGGTTTCATTGTTCTAGGACCGGTGGTTTCCTACTTTCTTTATTTTCAATCGTAGACCCACCTTCCGACCACTCTAACGAAAGGTCTCGACGTGCAGATTACGAATATATAATCAGATTCGCTCTACGTCAATTAGGGGAGGAGCTAGAACGATTTGAATATTTCGATTTTTTTTACCTTTTTTTCTGCGAAAATTTAAAATCGCTGTAGCTCGGCTCCTAATTGAGCTAGGAGGGTGATCGATAGCTTGTCGGACTCGGAGTGAAGTCCTCTTTCCTGTGAACCAGGTTTCATTGTTCTAGGACCGGTGGTTTCCTACTTTCTTTATTTTCAATCGTAGACCCACCTTCCGACCACTCTAACGAAAGGTCTCGACGTGCAGATTACGAATATATAATCAGATTCGCTCTACGTCAATTAGGGGAGGAGCTAGAGCGATTTGAATATTTCGATTTTTTTTACCTTTTTTTCTGCGAAAATTTAAAATCGCTGTAGCTCGGCTCCTAATTGAGCTAGGAGGGTGATCGATAGCTTGTCGGACTCGGAGTGAAGTCCTCTTTCCTGTGAACCAGGTTTCATTGTTCTAGGACCGGTGGTTTCCTACTTTCTTTATTTTCAATCGTAGACCCACCTTCCGACCACTCTAACGAAAGGTCTCGACGTGCAGATTACGAATATATAATCAGATTCGCTCTACGTCAATTAGGGGAGGAGTTAGAGCGATTTGAATATTTCGATTTTTTTTACCTTTTTTTCTGCGAAAATTTAAAATCGCTGTAGCTCGGCTCCTAATTGAGCTAGGAGGGTGATCGATAGCTTGTCGGACTCGGAGTGAAGTCCTCTTTCCTGTGAACCAGGTTTCATTGTTCTAGGACCGGTGGTTTCCTACTTTCTTTATTTTCAATCGTAGACCCACCTTCCGACCACTCTAACGAAAGGTCTCGACGTGCAGATTACGAATATATAATCAGATTCGCTCTACGTCAATTAGGGGAGGAGCTAGAGCGATTTGAAAATTTCGATTTTTGCAACTCATATGAGTCAGGAAGACATCTGCGTTGAATAACAGAATGTGTCACTGCTAAAAACCATCTTGTAAAGACGGTTAATTGATTCCGAGAATTTACATGAGCCTTCGTATCAGTCAGAAAAACATCTGCTGAAGACGTTTGACGATTTCTGAGAATTTTACATGAGTTGTCATATCTGCCAGGAAAACATCTGGTGAAGACGGTTAACTAGCCGCAGTAGAACCGTTAGGAACGGGAATAACTGCTTTGTCATGCTTGCGTATATAAAGAAAGGCGTTCTCTCCACAACACAGTGTTCGTGAAACAGTCATCGTACGATCATGGATGTACAGTTATCCGCTGACGATCTGTTAGCACGTTATCGTGATGGATATTACACAACACATGGACAGTTGCGGGAAGTGTTGACGATCATCGCGCAAAAAATCATCGCGGGAGAAAGTATCTCCCTAGTAGAGGAGTATGACCGTCTACTACAGACCGTGACATCATTCGTACCCGATCTTACCGGAGAAGGATGGAGAGATATTTCCGAAGAGTCGCCAGGCCCGTCATCGACACCTGATCCTGTATCCAGAGTTGCCGAGGAGAAGCAGATAGCCGTCACATCACCAGGAACTTCCAGAAGCACCGCATCCGGATCAGACCCGGAACCTTTACCAGGACCGTCATGGAGACCGGATCCTTTACCCTCAGCAGAACCGTCATCCCAAAGTGCTTCTGTATCAGATAGAAGAGGTAAGAAAAGAAAACGTGATACAGTGCCTCGTGAACAAATAGGGAACATAATATTACACAACATTCAAGAACGTGAATATCCCAAATTCCGTTCCAAAGGACGTCGTGTGGAATTCAGTTTCTCGCACCCTCCAGAAAATGTCGATCCTCACACATGGATCCGTGAAGGTGTCGAAAATCTTCTCACCTACGTTAAGAAAGACACCAAGGATGAAGACAAGATAGGTTTAACTCTATCTAACATATCTGACCCCGCCGTGAAAGATATTTACATCGGGTGGCATAGGTGTGACCAGTTACAAAGTGATATGGTGTGGAACATCATGTACAAAATATTGCAAAGTGCGAAAACCTTCACTGCTACAGATCGCTTAATTTTGCGAGCTGATCATGTCAACATACCTGTCGGAGGTGGGGGTAAGCGAACATATTGTTTACCTAATTACATGTTAAGCACGCAAAAAAGAAGTGTCGTCGGTGTGCCGAATAGAAAGAAACCACTCTGTTTAGCTGAAGCTTTGATCATAGGAAAAGCCCATGCTGATAATGATCCGTCCTATTCACAGTATCGAAGAAATAGAAATCTTCTTAAACCTGTTTTCGAACTTATGCGCAAAGCAGATGTAGATCTGACTGACAATGCGTGTGCCGGAAGCGGAATTCCTGAACTGAGAAAATTTCAGCAAGTTCTCACAGATCATAAAATCATTGTATACAACAATCTTCGTGATGCTAAAGATGTTCTGTTTGAAGGACAGGTTGAACATGTTTCAAAATTTATATACCTTCTGTATGATAATACCAGACAACATTATGATGTGATAGTGAACCGTGTTGGAGCATTTGCGGCAAAACAAGAATGCCATGGGTGTAACCAGCTCATATTTGGTAAACCTCATAGTCACATGTGTAAGCAAGTATGTTGTATGTGCCGTGCAACTCCACCGTGTGTACCTGAACCAGGTGTCCGTAGAACATGTCAGACATGTCACCGAAATTTCAGAAATGAACAGTGTTTCACAAATCATGTTTCTACACCATTCCGAAACGGTACTGTCTGTAGCGAAATACAACAGTGTCCCCGATGTTTCAGAATTATTCTCACAAACAATAGATATGAGAAAGTACATAGATGCAACATGAAATATTGTACTGTGTGTAATTGTGTGAAACCTGTAAATCATTTCTGCTACATGCCTATACCGAAACCTAAACAGAACTCAAAATTTCTATTTGTGTTTTACGACTTCGAATGCTACACCGATATTCCTTATTCTGACAAAGAAAAAACTTTTCTTCATGTTCCGAATCTTATCGTGGTGCAGACAGCCTGTCACGCATGTCACAAAAAAGAGGATTTAACAGCTCCATGTTCTGTTTGTGGAACAAGGCAGTTTATATTCTGGGATGACCCTGTAGATACATTCCTGTCCTACCTGGAATTGCAACATAAGTTTTCCAACATAACCATCTGTGCACACAATGCACGAGGTTACGATTGTACATTTCTATTACGGAGAATGTTGGAAAGAGAAATGAAACCTCGTGTTATCTTAGATGGTACCAAAATTGTCTGCATGACATACCAAAATCTCCATTTTGTAGACAGTCTCAACTATGTTCAGTCAAATCTTGCAGGATTTTCAAAACTGTTTGGTTTACCTGTGCAGAAAGGACATTATCCGCATTTGTGGAACACTTACAAGAATAGAAATTACATAGGGCCACCACCTCCTCCTTCTGCATACGGATATGAATATATGAAAACGGTTGAAGATCAACACAGTTTCATGTCCTGGTACAACAATGAATGTGAAAAAAATATACCTTTTAACAACAAAAACGAACTTCTCCAATATTGCATCAAGGATGTGACCCTGTTGAGACAAGGATGTCTAAAGTTGAGGCAGAATTTTCTAGACATATGCAAAATAGACATTTTCAGGGACTGCATCACGATAGCATCTGCCTGTTCATTAATTTACAGACAGAAATTTATGCCGTCTAACACTATTGGAATAATCCCTAAAGGAGGTTACCATCATGCAGATCAGATGTCCAAGTTCGCATTGAAATGGTTAACCTATGTTGAAGAACAGAATCATGTAATACTTCTTCACGGTGGACGTACTCGTGAAAAATATGTCATAGGAGGACGTTACAAAGTGGACGGCTATCACGAGGAGACGCAGACAGTGTACGAGGCGCTTGGATGCTACTGGCATGGTTGTCAACGCTGCATATCAATTAACAGAGATATGTATCCGAAAAACGACGACGAAGAAGAAACAGATCAGGATAGTAACAGTCAGAAATATAACGACATGTTGAACACAGCAGCATTCAGATACGAGACAACATGCCGTAAACTTGAGGCTCTACGTTCTGAAGGATACCGTGTCGTTACAATGTGGGAATGTGATTTTAACAAAACATTGAAAGCCGATCCTGAACTCGATAGACATCTATCGACGCATCCTATCGTCTGCTGCATTCCTTTAAATCCACGAGACGCCTTATATGGAGGAAGAGTTGAAACAGTCAGGACGTATTACAAAATCAAGGAAAATGAGAAATTACAGTACTATGATTTTACAAGTTTGTACCCTTATGTCAACAAATACTGTGCCTATCCTGTCGGTCATCCTACCATATTTCTAGGAACTTCTATTCCTTCGGTGAATGAGGTTTTGAACATGGAGGGGCTCATAAAATGTACTATTCTGCCACCAAAAGCCCTTTTACATCCTGTTTTACCTACAAAAATGCACGGAAAACTGATGTTTGTCTTGTGTAACGAATGTGCTATCAGATTAAAATGTGAAGGTACGTGCAGCCATTCCGATGAACAACGCACACTTTCGGGGACTTGGGTCATCGCCGAGGTGCGTAAAGCTTACAGTTTAGGCTACAGAGTACTGTCAGTGTCGGAAGTGTGGAAGTATGAAACATCGATATACGACCCTGTCACAAAAACTGGAGGACTTTTTGCTGGTTATGTCAACACCTTCTTGAAAATAAAACAGGAAGCGAGCGGCTGGCCTTCATGGTGTCAGAACGACGAGGATAAAAAGAAGTACATACAGAAATATTTCGATAAGGAGGGTATTCTATTGGAAGAAAACAGTATCGAAGTCAATCCTGGTAAACGTACTCTGGCTAAACTTTGCCTTAATTCTTTATGGGGTAAGTTCTGCCAACGGGACAACCTTTCCCAGACGACCATCATCAAGGAATCGAAAGATTTTCTCGATAAAATGACTGATCCAAATGTAATGATCGGAGGAGTCGTATTCATCAATCAGGACACCGTTTTAGTGAACTGGAAATATGTTGAAGAGGCTGTCAGTCTGAACAGGAAAGTAAATGTTCCTATCGGAGCCTTCACAACATGCCATGCTCGTCTGAAACTGTACGAACTTCTCGAAAAGTTGGGTGATAGGATATGTTATTGTGATACAGACTCTGTAATTTACGTAGATAGTCCTGAAATGGAGTATCACCCACAGACAGGTGACGCACTAGGAGAACTCACCGATGAATTGGCAGATTTCGGACCCGATGCAGTTTGTGAACAGTTTGTCTCAACGGGACCGAAAAGTTACAGCATGAAAATAACAAAACCGTTCTCCGAACCGCAGTATATCTGTAAAGTGAAAGGAATCACATTGAATACCTCCACATCGGAATTGGTCAATTTCGATACCATGTGCGATATGATAAACGATGAAAAACCTGAAGTTATGGTCGAAAATATTTTCAGGATCAGAAGAACAAGACAGTTCCAAGTAATCAGTACATATGAAAAAAAGCTGTTTCAGCCTGTACTGTTGAAACGACGTTTCGACGATGAACATTTATCGTATCCCTTCGGATACTGTGCTGACTAAAATATGGCTTTAGTGGTCCAGAGTTTGAACCCTTCTTCGGACCGTCAGTGTATAAAATGTGTTTACAATGTGCCAGATCTTCATTTTCTTCAAATCTCCAGTATAAAACATGTTTCCTAAACTTTCCCACCCCTTCACCATGATGGTTTGCGGAGCATCAGGAAGTGGAAAAACTACTTTTGTGACAAATATGGTCGACTCCATTGTTCATCTTGTCCAAGGACCCGTCAAGAAAATCGTATGGTGTTACGATCAGGAAAACAGTATTCCGCAAAATCTTCGAGATGTGCAATATCATAAAGGGATCGTCGATTGGCAGTCGTGGAACGGAAAAACCCCTACTCTCATAATCCTGGATGATCTTATGATGGTTGCTCAAGGAGAAAAAGTCGTCGACCTTTTCACGAAAGGCAGCCATCACAAAAACATTTCGGTGGTGTTCATAACACAGAATCTTTTTCATCAAGGGAAAAATTGTAGAGACATATCGCTGAACGTGAGGCATTTCGTTATTTTTAAAAATCCTCGAGATATGAACCAATTCACTGTGTTTGCACGACAACTTCATCCTCACCGCATGAAGGAACTCGAAAAAGTATATATAGATGCTACCACTCAACCTTTCAGTTATTTGTATATTGATCTTTCACAGTCAACACCGGATCCTTTACGTTATCAGACAGACATTTTTAACCAGAATTACTCAACTGCATATCTTCCTCAGGAATGTTTAAAACATCGAGATGAGGAGAACGAGGAAGACACGTACCAAATCACGTTCTAACAGGAATTCGACTTCTTTCAAGAAAAATTCCCCTTTTTTGCACGTGTTGAAAAATTCACCGACCAAACTCCGTAAATCGTTGCTGAAAAGTGCTCCGAAGAAGACAATCCGTTTCATCAGCGAATGCTGCCTGAACGTTTTAAAAGGAAACGTGAAGATTAAACCGTCCACAAAACGTCGTCTGGCCCCTTACAAGACAGTCTTACGCAATCTCGTGAAACCGAAAGTGAACATCGAAAAAAGAAGAAAACTTCTTGTGCAGAAAGGAGGATTTCTACCCTTACTTCTAGGGTCTTTGTTATCGGGTCTTCTCGGTACTCTCATTCCTCATTGAAAAATGGCATCTTCTTACAAAAAGATGATCGTCCTTTCACCGGAACAACTAGCACGTATTCGCGGTTCCGACTTGTCTGTAACTCAAAAATTATCCGTTCTGGATAAGAAAATGAATGATATTCTGAAAATGAAAAATATAACAGACGATCAAAAATGGCGGCTTTATAGAAAAGAACTGGACGAGTATTTATGGCTGAGTCGAAAATCCCAAGAACCATTACAAATTCCTATTGTTCAAGATAACGACGGTTCTTCTACTATTTCGCCAGGATCGACGTATTTTCCTCCGAACCTAGCAGAGACGTTACCCCGTAATACACGTCATCAGTTACAAAATATCATCGACGAGTACCAATCTACGGCTCAACATTTGATAGACGAACGTCAGGAAAAAACACTTCCTGATCCGAAGACGTTGAACTTCTCAGCGTCGTCAACGGAAAGCCCTGGACCGTCTCATCGACAGAAACAGAAAAAGAAGAAGAAAGTGGCCGTCCGTGTTTCCAGAAAAACTACACCTTTTCTGAGAACACCTGACGCATACAAGCTGGTTCCTTTGAGAAAAAGCCGTAGACAGAGAGATCAGTCATGGGAGTCCCTAAGTTAAAACACGATAAAATCCTCACCAAAATATATTACGATCCCCGACACCGTGCTTCATTCTCATCTGTAGATCGTTTATGGAACGCGGTACGGGATAAAAATATATCCCGCTATACGGTGAAAAAATGGCTGATGCACCAGGAAACGTACACTCTCCACAAACCTGCGAGAAAAAGGTTCCTCCGGAATCATTACAATGTGTGGAACATAGACATGCTTTGGGAAGCTGATCTCAACGACATGACTTCGATACAAAAACATAACGATGGTTACAGATATCTTCTGACAGTGATCGATGTATTCTCAAAATATGCCTTTGCATTACCGCTAAAAAATAAAACAAGCAATTCGGTAACCGAAGCTTTCAAAACTATTTTCGGACGAAGCAGACGAAAACCCGTCACACTACAGACCGACCAAGGAACAGAATTCACGAATTCTACATTCCAGAAGTTCTTAAAAAATGAAAATGTAAATTTTTCGATCGCTTCAAATTATCCTGTGAAAGCAAGTGTAGTGGAACGTTTCAACAGAACATTGAAAGAACGAATGTGGAAATATTTCACATCGAAACAAACAAGACGTTACGTAGACATTTTACCGCAACTTCTCGAAGGTTACAATACAACTATCCACAGTTCCATAGGAATGCCACCTCGAGATGTGAACGAGTCTAACGTTTACATCGTGTGGAAACGTCTCAACAAACCTGACAAACATATTTCACAACCGTCTTCAGATCTGAATGTTGGTGATTTCGTACGAATCTCTGTCGTCAAAGGACATTTCGAGAAGGGATACGAACAATCGTGGTCACGAGAACTTTTCAAAATCCACTCCCTTGTTCAGCGATCACCTGTACCTGTATACATATTAGACGATTTAAATGAAGAACCTGTAAAAGGTACATTTTACAAACATGAACTGCAAAAAGTTTATTCGGATCCTGACGAAGAGTATAAAATTGATAAGATTTTGAACAGCCGGGGAAAAGGTAAAAATTTGGAATACCTGGTTCGCTGGCTCGGATATCCACCTACTTTCGATTCGTGGATCAAGGCATCTTCCGTAAAACAGTTATCAGAAAAATAATTTCCAAAACATATTTATATCAAAATATATCGTCACCACGATCCAGTGAATTCTTTGTGTTCGACGAGAATGGACGATAATTTCTATGTTTACCTTCCGTCATCTGCATCGGAGAATTATTTTCCGAACAACACGCTGACCCATTTCAACGTAAAACTTGCAAAACGGATCGATCTGTCTCCAGAATTGTGGGAAGTCGGATTAGCAGAACTGCATTATTCAACTCTATACGACAATGTTTTGGAAACAGATTACGGAACGGTGACCTTTCCTGTTCGGACGTATGCAAGTGCTGAGGACCTGATCTCTACCATCGAAGAATCCCTCCCCAACGACCTGGAAATACGGAGAAACGTTCTTAAGCAATTCTGGCATTTTCTGTTGGAAGCGCAATGGGACGCATCGGGATCTTCTGTTTCTACGGATAATACACTCTATATTAACGAGCAGCCATTTTATTTTCCTGCAGCAACATATACAATAGAGGAGTTCATTCAGTTCCTGAAAACAAACCCTGCTAACGCCGTTGTTCCTACTCATCTCAGATTTTTCTTTAAAGAGGCTGTGAACAAACATCTGTCCGTGATAGGGGTTCCCGATCCTGAATTGGAAGGTGTTCCAACAAATACTGTTACACCCATAGACGAAACTGATGACTACGCTAAATTTCGATATGACGTATTGAAATCTATTTATTCTACGCACGTAGTGTCCAATAACGTCGTGGATAAAAACCCCTACATATTCATTTATTCCGATCTCGTGAAACAGCAATTGGTCGGAGGAGAAATGCTACGTCTTTTACGTCTTGCCCGAAAACAGTATTCGGAAACAGAATCATCTTGCACAGTACCCGTAGCCCATCATACATTTAATCCGATTCATTACGTTTCTCTGGATAAAGGTTCTTTCGAAACAATAGAAATTGCGATGTATGATAGAAAAGGATATTTTCTGCCTTTGAGAAACGGCTCCGTACCTACAATAGCTGTTTTACATTTTCGTAGGAAAGCAAAGTCCTTTTAAAAAACAGTAAGGAATCATTTTGCTCAGTCTATGTCGAAAAGCTGATGAATCACCATGCATTCGCAGACCGAATATTACAGTAATCAGATCCGTGGGGGAATTGGACCCATCTATCGTTCAACTAGAATTCAAAAAGGGAGAGGATTGGGGTCTCTCTTCGCAGGACTCTTTAGAATGGTGAAACCTCTACTCTGGAGTGGTGCAAAAGCGATCGGAAAAGAAGCTTTGAAAACAGGCGCTAACATTGTCACCGACATTGCAACAAGCCAGCAAACTCCAAGAACTATCGTTCGTCAACGTGTACGTGAAGCGGGTCAAAATCTTCAAAGTAAAGCACAACGGAAAATCGACTCTCTGGTAGGTTCCGGTATAAGAACAAAACCTGCAACAAAAATTGCTCAGTCGATGTTAAAACGTTCAGCCACCCGTATTAGAACATCTGCGATCCGTAAAAAAAGCGCATCCAAAAAGCGGAGAAAAACATCCACAAAATCTAGGACAACACGCAAAAGGAAAATTAAACAGAAGGCGGCAGGAAAAGATATTTTTGGATAATGATGGAGAATAACACTTGCATGATCTCACAGTTCGATCTTTTCAGCAAAAAACCTATTCAGCAAAATGTCGAAAAAACTTACACGGTCGCCTACAAGCCTATCACTTCCATCGATAATCAGAACATACTTCAGTTTGCCGTTCCGCCGGCAGGAACAGATTTTCTAGATCTTTCATCTGCCTATCTTCGTCTGCTAACGCAGATGGTCAATCAAGATGGGTCTCCCATGAGTGCTTCCGAACCTTCCAACGCCCTCACAAAAAACTGCGGGGTCGTAAATTATCCTCTCCATTCACTTTTTTCACAAGTTACAGTGGCTCTCAACGGTATCGCTGTAACAGTTGCCGATAACAATTACGCATATAAATCAATCTTCGAAGCAGAAATCAATTACGGCAGCGATGCTGCGAACACGCATCTCACAAATGCCTTGTGGTACTTGGACACACCTGGACATCAACATGAAATCACAGCCGACAACAAAGGTTTTACCGCCAGAAAAGACTTTTTCCAGCACGTTCCGACAACCGGAAATCCTACGGAAGTGTCTGCCGTAGTCGAACTTATGGGAAAACTGCACATTGATTTTTTCCACCAGCCTAAATATCTGATCAACGGCGTTGAAGTACGTATCGATCTAGCCAGGTCACGTGATGCTTTTTACATCTGGGGAGATCAGACTTCACCAACCACCAGAATAAAAATTTTAAAGGCTGTTCTCGAAATAAATCACATCATTCCTACTCCTACCACCAGTTTGGCCATAGACAGAGCACTCTCTTACGCTCCAGCCCATTATCCGTTCACCAGAAGCGTCATCAAAGCTTATTCTTACGTTGCCGGAACGCAGCAGATTTCGATCGATAATGCTTTTCAAGGTCCTTTTCCGAATGTTGTTCTTTTTGCTATGGTATCCACCGCCAGCTTTCTCGGAGACAGTAAGAAAAATCCGTTCGACTTTAGAAGTTTCAATCTATCTTCTTTCCATCTTGTGAAAAATGGAGAACTCGTACCTTACGAACCCTTGCGGGTCACCACAGGAGGGAACGGCGGATTGATAACACGTGCCTATCAAACTCTATTTTCCGGTACAGGCATTCACCACGCCAATTACGGGCACCAGATCACAAGGAAAATGTTCGAGAACGGATCTTTTTTCCTGATTTTCGACATAACGCCTGACTCTTCAGGAAACGACACGCACACCAGTCTCCAGGAACAAGGTATCATCGGAGCCGAGATGCAATTTTCTCCCCAGCTGTCGGAAAATATAACATGCCTTCTGTATGCTGAATTCGAATGTGCAGTAGATATAACAAAAGACAGAAGTGTTATCCTCCATCAGTGAGACCGACTTGTCTATAAATATGTGTGCTTATGTTTCTGGCTCGCAGTGTTATCGAGACAGTTCTGACGTAGACATTATACTACCTGTGATGGAAAAACCTACCAAAGTGATAACTGACATTATACTACCTGTGATGGAAAAACCTACCAAAGTGATAACTCGTAGTATTAAGCATAGTAGTGTTTCTTCGAAAGTGACAACTTCAAAACCTGTGAACATACGATCGTTTCCCGAACTACTTGACAACAGCCCTGGACTCGTAGAAATGACCAAAGACAGATATATTATTATAAACATATGAAAACATATGTAACGTGAGATGGGAAAACTCATCGAACTGTTAACCTGTGATGATATTTATAATAGTGGTTCTTCGGAAGTACTGGCCGCCAAACCTGTTGACCCGCAACCGTCCCCCAAATATTAGAAGAATATCATCTTACTCTCATTTTACGTTTTCGAAAACATAGGCAGCATGAATACGTCGCAGATCAGGGAGATTCTATCTCGAAACTGTTCCACCAAGAACATTTTCTACGGTGTTTACTCGAGAGATCTTTTACCTCGGACGTTTCCTACCCCTGCCTTGATAATCGCAAACACCGACACTTCCAACTTCCAGGGTACACACTGGGTGGCCTTCTATTTTGGCAAAAACAATATTGCTGAATATTTCGATTCATACGGATTTCATCCTTTCTATCCAGAATTCGTAACTTTCCTGAATCGTCATTCCTCGGTCTGGACTTACAACAACATTCCCTTACAGGGGGTGTTGGCCACGACGTGCGGACATTACTGTTGCGTGTATGCTTATTACAAAGCACGCCATGTTACGACCAAGGATTTCATTCAAGCATTTCCGCCCGGTGTCAGTAAAGATGGATATATCCTACACCGTTTTCGTCAGATCTTCAAATGTTTACCCCATTCCAAGTGCCCGAGAGGGGATCAATCGTGTTGCTCCATCCACACGATCCGGTGTCGTGTTATGCAAAAAGCTATATAAATGTGTGCTGCTGTAGCTTTCTCTCAGTGTCGTCGAGACAGCTCTAGTGAAAACATCATGGAGCCTACTAAGGATTCTACAATGGAAAAACACGATAAACTAGTGAAACGCATGACCCATCAGGATGATGCTTCCAAACGTAAAACCCGCAAACGTGTGCAGCCCCTCAAAATCGAAACTGTCCCTATCAAGAACGAACCGATGGACGAGGGGATAGATTTGACTACTGACTGTGATTTCATGAAACGGCGTAGGGAGATCGGCTTTTCCCCAGATACAATCGAATGTCCTGGACTACACAACGTAGAGGCGTGTTTAGATCTCTATCTTGCTAACACATATTTTCTGAACAAGGAAAAAAACAAGTTCGTAGCAATAGGATTCGAAAAGCAATCCCCTTTCAATTTGGTGTGGGAGTTTTCGCAACAGGGAAGATCACCCGTACGCATCGATTCTAAGCAGATTAGAGAACTGTGGGCTTTGAAATCTGACTTACTGAATTACGTCGAAACAGGTCGTCGATTCAATTACCTGGTTACAGGAAATATCACCGTCAGTGGTGTAAATTTTTTCGGGAAACGTTGTATCTCGATGTATCAGCATCATTCATCCGATGCTTTTATTTTCACAGCCTCTGAACTACACTTATTTTTGTGTAACCTTTTTTGGCCTCTGCAGAAATTAAAGAACGAACGTTATCATAAATTGCAACCCGAAATGGAGGCTTTTGTATATTGTATCAAGAAAAATATGGTTTCAGAAAAAAAAGAAGTGCCCAATTTAATGAACTATTTTTATATTCTTTGGTACAACGAACTGATGATTGAAATATATCTTGAGAACAATCTGGGGCAGACATTGACATTGTAAATAAGTTCTGTTACTTTCATGTATCTGATGTTGTAAATAGCCATTGTAAATTAACCATTGTTCTTTTATGTATTGTACATCAACCACTGTTATTTTATGTATGGTAATATAACCCTTCAGGTATTGTAAACCTTTCATATTCAATTGTGTTATTCTATGTATTTAAACCTTTATCCATATTATCGATTGTAAATAAAACATTTGTATATTTTACAAAACTCTTTTATTTCTTGTACTTATTACAATAGAAACTGTACATCTTCCAGACATTTTCAACTGCACAGTTTTTTTTTACATTTTCACATTTGCTATGTTCTTTGCATCTTCCTGAAGTGTTTTTCACACTATTCAATTTTGGACATTCAAGTTCTTCGATGTTACGTACGGATATTTTACCCTTACCCTTTTTTCCAAGTAATTTTTCAAACCATTTCACTTTCTCCGTACCTTTGACGTACACTATTTGATTCACAAGCACAACATATAACAGATCTCCTAATTTCTCATACGGTAGCCATCCATCTCCCCAGTTGAGACCGTGTTTGTTGGCACGGAGCCAGTAATTCACTCGGCGATACTTTTCACTCAAAAAGTGTACACCATATGGAGATTTCACTAAACAGTCAAACGCATTGTCAAAAGGAAATTTTAAAATTCCGACTTCTTTCCACACAAATTCTCCTCCTGCTCCTCGAAGACCTTGAACGTCCAAAAAACAGACATCCATTTTGTTCATCAGGTGAAAACTGTCAACGTATCTTCAATGCTACCCCGGCATACGGCGCACTTGTCCAATTGGGAAGCACAGGATCCGCAGGAAACAAAATGTCGACACGGGAGAATTACAACACTGCTAGGATTCTCAAAACATATTTTGCATACAGAATCCCCACTAGATTTATCGGACGTTTTCTCAAGAGTCTCTATACTGTCGCAATACTTGCAGCTCTTGGAGTTACGATGTAACGCCGCAACACTCTGTATAAAAGGACACTGGGGCACCAACATGTAATGTCCTAGAATCGGACAATCTTTGTATGTCCAATCGCAAAGTCCGTACGAACAATGAAAACATAATACTCTGTCGCTAAAGCCTGAATAGTAAAATCCTGCAGTCACTAATTCTTCCGGAGTCTGACGTAATCCTATAGGCCACTTTCTGTATGTTATATATCTCGAATTCACTGATAAGTAATTGATAACATACGGCTCGGCGTGAGTCCAGCAGACGTGATAAGTAAACACTCTCATACGTCATAAAAGGTGAAGTAATCGGATACTGTAGGTGACGGCGTCCCAGGTATCGACGATAAAGGAACAGCCAGAGGATCGTCGGGGAACAGACGTCTGCGTACACCGAAACCTTCTGCAGGAACCACAGGGAAACAGGGGTGTCCTTCTAATTTACGTAACAAAGGACGATCACAGCCAGAACACCACAAGGAATTTCTGTCAGCCAGCAATGAAAGCCACTCTTTCACTCTCTCCTTCAAAGCTTCGCCGATCTTGTCCTCTTCCTTCCTGCGACGTAGTTCGCACATACACCCGTGACTTGGAAATCCTGTTCTCTCGTCCGCTCTTGTTTTCCTCTCTTCTATCTCCTTCAACGTCTCGCAGTGATGATGGACTCCTTTTCCTAATCCGTTGAACAGGTAACATCCACACCAGGGAGATTCAGGTATCGCTACATACATAAACGGGAAATAGCTCAGCACCCGATGCAGGGCCGTTCGGTCGTTGTCCAGGTCGCCGCAAGATCGAACAAGTTCCCAGAACTCCTCGTAGCTGACCTCGTAGAAATTCACACCATTATCAGACAGTCTTGTACCGCACACATCCATCCTCGCATGACAATATTCTCATGTATCCCTTCTATTTATACCTTCTTTTTTCCTACGTCACGATTTCCGTTAAACACACTTAAATAGTCCTCAAGAAGACCGAGCCTAAAACGTGTTCGAACATGCTCCTTTCAGACAGAAAACAGCCACACCCACTTCCAGGAATTTCCGAGAATGTCTCATCAACCTAAAACATGTTCGAACATGTTCCTTTCAGACAGAAAACAGACACGCCCATTTCCTGGAATTCCCTAGAATGACTCATCAACGCCATCTGTTTTCAAACACCGGAAACACGTACTCCAATTTATATATGACGTCACATGCCAAAATAACATAACAAAAACTTTTCCTCCTCCCAACCCAGACTTTCTGACTCATCAACGCCATCTCTTTTCAGACAGCGGAAACTACCGACCAACCGTCACTGGAAAAACCCGTGACTCATCAACGCCATCTGTTTTCAGACCCCGAAAACACGTACTCCAATTCCGAGAAAACCAACTGTCACCGCGTCGCCTACTTTTCCTCCTCCCCACCCCAGACTTTCTGACTCATCAACGCCATCTGTTTTCAGACAGCGGAAACTACCGACCAACCGTCACTGGAAAAACCCGTGACTCATCAACGCCATCTGTTTTCAGACCCCGAAAACACGTACTCCAATTCCGAGAAAACCAACTGTCACCGCGTCGCCTACTTTTCCTCCTCCCCACCCCAGACTTTCTGACTCATCAACGCCATCTGTTTTCAGACACCGGAAACTACCGACCAACCGTCACTGGAAAAACCCGTGACTCATCAACGCCATCTGTTTTCAGACCCCGAAAACACGTACTCCAATTACCAGAAAACCAACCGTCACCGCGTCGCCTACTTTTCCTCCTCCAGACTTTCTGACTCATCAACGCCATCTGTTTTCAGACCCCGAAAACACGTACTCCAATTCCGAGAAAACCAACCGTCACCGCGTACTTTTCCTCCTCCCCACCCCACACTTTCTGACTCATCAACGCCATCTGTTTTCAGACGCCGGAAACTCCCGCGGGAAAAACCCGAATTCCTTCAACCAATCAAAACACTCCTTACAAAATAAGCCCCGCCCATTTATGACGTCACAACCAATCAAAATCATCCTTACAAAATAAGCCCCGCCCCTTTTATGACGTCATCCAAAAAAAAAAAAAAAAAACTGCTGCGTCATCAATTGATCTTTGATCGATCTTTTCCAATCAATTGATTTATCGACTTCAAAAGGGGTGCATTACTACTCAGAATGACAAATTTTCCCGCTATAAAATGCCTAATTAACCAATCGCCTTGCATCTTTGTTTACAATGTAAATGTCGGTAAACAAAAGCTTCAGAGATATTTTAACACCATGAATCTTTACTGATTCGCTCTTGTTTAAAAGTCCAGATGAGAAATTCATGTAAAAATATATTAAGTTACGATTTTCTCTTTTCGTTTCAGTGGCAAGCGTACAAATCATGAATGTTGAAACACTGCAAATTTGGTCATTAGTAATAGCTTCGAAAAATGTGGTAAGTACATTTACAAAGTATGTTGCGTTTGTGTGTAGCTTTAATGCAATCTACACATTTTATGCTGAACATTTTTCTGTCGGTTTGTGAGGATTCTAAAATTTAACATTCGTGCGTTTCAAAATAGCTATTTTACCAACTTCTGTACTATTCTAAGAGAGTGTTCCCTTCTTTTAGATCTAATTTTATCCTCTCACTGTACTCACATTTTCTCTTCTATTGAAAATAATATATACTTATTGCTTTTTTTGATCCGCATCGTGGACCGTGCGGTCCGAGGGTTACGGGACGCGCGCAGGTTCGAGTCTGCTGGGCGAAGCCTATAAGAACTCTTCTCCTGAGATTTCGGGCTGTGTATGGGACCGGTGGCCACTCACCATCGTGAGAAAATTGGAGAGCTACGTATGAGTTGCGTAACCCATTCATGGAAACCTACAGGTGGGAGTGAAACCGGCAGTCGATGGGTATGCACTGGCCCTCAACGGCTATGCGCAACGGGTTATTATTAATGATATTGCTTATTCTCCATCTACACCGTTACTGGCCATACCCGGAAAACCTATCCTATGCATTTCCCAACTCCCGAGAGCACTATAAATGGGTTTAACAACCTGCCTCAGGAGAAGACAACGAGAACGCCAAACATCGAGATTGGGTCGTGAGAGCGCGACAGTGCCGGACGCAGAGAATCGACTACAGGGCCACCCAGAAGTCGTGGGGCCCAAGCCGGGGCCTGTCCAGAGGCGAGACACCTCAGGGCAGCCAGCGGAACCAGCGCCCAGCCGACCGTTCCAGCGTCCAGGCGATCCCGAGATAAGTAGCTGCCCTTTATGGTGCTAATCCTTCCACCCCTAACTTCTCCCTTTTGTTATTCTATTGGAGCGCTTACTAAATAAAACTCAGTCAATTAACTATTCAATTAGTGTTACGTTAACTACCTGCTCTACCTCTGTCTCGTCGCCCGTTGGTCAACGGGCCCTACCCTCAAATACAGAGGGTGAAATCCGGTACGACTAAGGTTTCAATGCCGCAAATTGTGTCTCCAGGGATCAGCTCTAGGACAGAACCTTAGCTCGTAACGATACATACAGGTATATTTCTTCACTGTGAATGATTCTGTGATTGATGATGATTCAGCATGCTGACCACATCTTCGCTGTATTCCCCCACAATACACAAGTTCGTCGTCCATTCCAAAGCGAGCAAAAAAGTGTAGAACAGGCACTTTCTCGAAACATAATGTTAGAATCGGTAAAATGCAAACCAGACAATGGATAATCTCACATTAAGGCTGTGTGAAAATTAGAACCATTATGGCCAACATTGAAACGAATATTAACTTATGAACTTCTAGAGTGCGCGTCAAATCTCCTGCATATGGCGATAGCCAATAGCAGCGCACTGCAGCGGTGCCATGTCGAAATCTCGCACGGAAAAGAGACAATGTGGTTGAGCGAAACAGCTTGTCACGGAACTAGGCAACGCCGCACGTCTGTGATTCGCTGGTGCTGTTCAGCCGTTCAAGGCCATATGCAGGAGATTTGACGCGCACTCTAGTGGGTCTACGGTTATCTGTGTTAAAGTTAACGGTTTGTGCGGTCAAAGTTTGGTTCAGAATTATGAGAACAGTTGAAAAGATTGAACGCAAACAAATAAAGAACTCTCCTATAATTAGCCAGATAACAGCTGCTGAAAAAGTCGCAACAATGGAGTTTTACAAACTTAAAACACACTCACTGATTGATAGTTATGAGTTCTTACTTCTCAATACGTCCTACTAGCATTAATATTTCATTTGTTAACAGAATACTATTTCACTTTGTAGAGTTAATACACTTCTTTCTCCCTTTCCAGATTGTGAGCGCTCATGCAATTACAAAATTAGATGTCACGGTTACCTCATGGCAAAGTGAGTAACAGCCAATCAGTGTTCTACATGCATTTAATTTCTCTAAGTACATATTCTTAGTAAGTTTCAAATGAACAAGGTAGACTTAAATGATCCTCGTGTCATAGTTTTATACGTAAAATATCTCCTTGGCAGGTGAGATTCCTTTATATCTCTGTGCTGGTCATGCTATTTTCGTCTCCAATTCACATTATATTTGTTTTATTTTCATTCATGTAGTTTCCATATCTAGCCTCTATTCTCTCCAAAATAATAGGTCGAATTATAATTACATATTTACTTCATTCATTCATTCATTCATTCATTGTTTTCTGCCTAATTGGCAGGTTTTTCACTGCAATCTCCAGCTTTCCCTGTTCTCTGCCTTACGCTTCGTAATAGCATACGACCTAGTTAATTTAATATCATCCATAAGCTGATATCTCTTTCTTCCACGGACTTTTCTTCCTTCAACCATTCCCTCCAAGGCATCTCTTAGCAGGCAGTTTCTTCTTAGACAGTGTCCTAACCAGTTTCTTTTCCTCTTCTTGATGGTCTCCAGTATAGATCTTTTTTCACCAACTCTTTTCAGTACGGCTTCGTTTCTTACCTTGTCCGTCCATTTTACACGCTCCATTTTTCGCCATGTCCACATTTCAAAAGCTTCGAGTCGTTTCTCTTCATTTCTTCTCAACGTCCAGGTTTCTGCACCATATTATGCTACACTCCACACAAAACATTTCACTAATCTCTTCCTTAGACCTATGTCCATGGGTCCACAAAAAACATTTTTTCTTCTATTGAAAGCTTATTTTGCTATTGCGATTCTCATTTTCACTTCTTGGTTGCAGCTCATGTCACTGTTTATAGTGCATCCGAGGTACTTGAAGCTATCCACTTGCTGGATTCTTTCACTGTTTGCTCTCACATTAATATTCCTTGGTTTCCGTCCTATAACCATTGCCTTTGTCTTCTTTACATTAATCTTCATCCCATACTGCTCACAGCTGCTGTTTAACTCTTCTAACATACTATTTATGGTTATTTCATCCTCAGCGAATAATGCCATGTCATCAGCAAATCTTATGCAGTTTATTCTTCTTCCTCCTAATTTGACACCTCCTGTGCCCTGGAAACAAGTTTTCACTATATCTTCTAAATAAATATTAAACAAAGTAGGCGATAGGCAGCATCCTTGTCGTACTCCTCTTCCAATTTCACAGCCTTCTGTCATTTCGTCTCCTGTTCTCACTTTAACTCGTTGATTCATGTATAAGTTGCTTAGAAGTCTTCTCTCTTTCCAATCTACACCAATTTTCTTCAGAATTTCTAAAAGTTTAACCCAATTCACTCTATCAAAGGCTTTCTCCAGGTCTACAAATACTACAAACACCTCCTTTCCTTTCTCTAAATATCTTTCCCCAATGGTTCTCAGTAAACCAATTGCATCCCTTGTACCTCTTCCTTTCCTGAAACCAAACTGTTCTTCCTCTAACTCGCCACTGACCTTCGAGTATAGGCGTCTGTTCAGAATTCTTAGAAGAATTTTTGCCGAGTGAGATATCAAACTGATTGTCCTGTACTCAGAACATTTTCTGGCATTGCTTTTCTTCTGCAGAGGTACCAAAACAGTCTCCGTGAAATCTTGTGGCCAATCCCCTTTCTCATAGATTTCATTGCATAAGTGCAGTATTTCTCTTTTTCCATCTCCCAGGCATTTGATAAGTTCAACAGGAATTTCATCAGTGCCCGTTGCTTTCCCATTCCTCATTTCTTTGAGTGCTTGCTCAAATTCTTCATTCAGGATATAGTATCCTTTCTCATCGTCAGGCACGTCGTCTTCATTTTCTACATTCAGACTGTCTGGGCGATTCTCTTTCTGGTAGAGCTCTTCAACGTACTTTCCCCACACTGGAAAATGATTTTATTACATTGAAATTAATCTCTTCTAAATTTCTCCAAAATTCTTCACTTAACTTCTCATGGAATTAAGGTTGTCAATCAAGTACAAAGACGCGAAACCAATTACTTTTTGAAACTACCTCGTATATACACAAGTTTTTATAAGAGTTTACGTACAGTATTCGATGGAGATGTGGCAAGGAAATAAAAATCAGGGTACTGATGGTCATAGCAGACTAAACATAACTTTATTCTATATAAAAAAATGTGTGTGGTGCAACTATGGCTTCAGGGCCTTCATGAAGAGGATTGATTGATTGATTGATTTGCTTTATTTTACTTCGCCTTTTGTGACACTTTTGGCTAATTTGCGAAGATGGGGATGAGTGATGACATAATGAAATTCATGAATGGACACTCACAAACATCCATGCCCAGGCCGGGATTCGAACCCGGGACCCCTGGCCTCGTAGCGCGATGTGCTAACCACTCCGCCCCGGGGGCCGGCTTAATGAAGAGTAAAGGTTGGGAATTGAGTAAGATGTTGAACACTATGTGGAGAAATAACAAGGGAGAAATATGTAGAAGAACTTTAAAAATATGTGCAACATGATTTAATGCAAGTCATACCAATTAAGAAGTTTAAGACGGAAAGGGAGGGAGGAAGGGAGAGAGAGATTGAGAAACAGCGAGGAGATACAAGGACAAGCAGAAAGAGAGTGAGAGAGAGAGAGAGAGAGAGAAGGAGAAGAAAATAAAGAAGACAGATGATACGGACATGTGTACATATGTAGAGAGATGGACACACACACACACCCACATACAAAGAGACAGAAGATAGATGAAACGACAAGGAGGAGAGATCGATAGTCACGGAGACAAGTAGAAAAAAAGAGAGCGGATACAGACAGACAGACAGACAGACAAAGAGAGAGATGTGTACCTATTTAGATAAAAGTAAATTTGAATGTAACTAGGAAGGCGTCCTTTTACATGTCTCCCGTATCAAAGAATCGTTGATAAAGTTACGTATATAACAGCCTAAAGCGAATGTAATTTGTTTTTACTTCTTCCAGATCTTCTAATAATTGGCCACTTCACCGCCAGCGTGATGTTGCTCTCAGGAATTATTCTGGTAAGTCTCCCATTAATAAATAAGTGTAATAAAGTTGCTTTCGTTTCTTTAAGCACGAAATATGTTGAAATTCTCGAAAAGGCCAAACAAATTCGCATTTTATGCCAAATTCGACTTATTTCGCGATTTCGAATGCATGGTGTAGCAAATGTTATTGCATTATGACCAATAGTGTTATTTTTATAAGCGAAGGGTCCAAGAGCGAGTGAAACACTTTTGCAACAATTGACATTTTTTCTGTGTTATCACATTTGCGGAAAAAAAAGATCCCTTCTTACAGCTTATCAAAGTCTCCAACAACACTGAGAGTCTCAAGCACAAAAGTCTCATTCTCATTTTGACTTTTAAATAGAGCGACCTTATGTCTCGTTTTGACCGGGACAGTCTCGTTTCAGAGGTGTGTCTCGGTCGTCCCTTCGATATTATTAAAAATACACTATTTGTCCCGTTTATAAAAGTCTAGGAGTTGGCTTGAAAACCAAGTCTAAATTTGAGAGACCTTTCATGCTAAGAAATCTTTAAACTAGCGTCATGTGCGTCGAGAATGTTCGAGCAGACGGTTGTTCATGGAAACTAGAACACGATTATCGTTTAGGGTTGGAAAGACTCACCTTCCACAAAAGCACGACTTCGCAACGTCTTCCTTCATTTTCATGCACAAGCTTGACTTGTATTCTGTCAGCAATGTGCACAGCACAAGACACTCTGTTATTTGTAGAGCAAAGAAGCGTTCATGTAGTTTCACTGCAACAAGAATTCAAATTTGTCCATCTTGACATAAACTCAAAAGACGAATCTCGCGTCGTGTGTCGGATATGTGGTGAGTTTTATGAACGGTTAGTGACAGTGGCGGCGATTGGGTTCCAAAACCGGAGCGCAAGGTGCCAAAACGGGGGGGGGGCAAGGACAGTATATTTCCCCTTGAAGATAAGGCTTAGCATAGTGCGGGGGCAAGAGTGGGGGTCAACTGCCCCCCATCGCCCCCCATCGCCCCCCGTAATCGCCGCCACTAGTTAATGAAGTATAAAGATGTTTCTTTCTTATCAGATTCGTTCTTCTGATAAATACTTCTGGCAATCCTCAACAACAAAGCGACAAGAAACATTATGTAGTCATACCGAGATTATAATAACACTGGGGAACAGTGAAATTGCGGCACAGTGTTTGAGAGCTAATTTAGGGCGATTTCATGCTGCTGAATAATGATATAATAGCATATTTCCTGAATTGGCTCTAATTTATGAAATAACTGCAACTAAATCAAAATGGCGGAAACATAAGACATACATATGAATGATCTTCCAACAACAATTTAATATTTCTTTTTGTGATTACAATAATTATTATAAAAATAAATTTATATAGGCCTATGATCATAATAATTAAGAAAATATGTACACAATGAAGTAAAAAACTATGTGAAACGTTTTCTATACGATTTCCTGCTGTATTGCTTTTTAGGACAATCCTTCTGTAAGCTCCAACAGTAGTCGGCCATCATGTGGCGATCCCACCGTCCCTGGCACCTTTCTTCCATTATCCTTATATCCTGATGGAACCTGTCTCCCTGTTCTTCACTAAAATCACGAATGTTTTCAGGGAATCTGTCAATGTGGCTTTGTAGAAAATGTATCTTTACACTCATATTAGCTCCCAAGTTCTAAAACTTTTTCAACATATTTCCAACTATATCGCGGTAATTTTCTGCTCTGTGATTCCCCCAAAAGTTTTTGAAGACGGACACAAAGCTCAGCCAGGCCTCAGATTCGATGTAAGACATGCAAGTTGTAAAATTGGCATAATTTATAAGTGTACGAATTTGTGGTCCGTCAAAGATTCCTGCCTTCAATTTTTTTATACTAAGTCCTGGAAAAGTGTGGCATATATATTTGAAACAATCAACACTTGTATCTAAGGCCTTGACAAACTGTTTTATCAACCAAAGTTTAATATGCAGTGGCGGAAAGATGATTTTGTCCCTATCTATCAGCGGTTCATGAATGATATTAGCTTTTCCCACTGTAATATTTTCCCTTGGGGGCCAAACTTTTATCATCCAATGCTTTTCTCTAGCACGACTATCCCACAGATTAATAAGATCGCTTACTTCCTATCTCTCCTTTGTAATCTGTGCGTATACCAAACCGGACATGTGGAGCCACCCTACGGCTGTTTCGAAACGTAAAGCGTTGTCATAGCAACCTCTCCGCCAATCATATCTTACTCTTGGCAGTGACAGTTGAATGCGTCTCAGCGCAATGATCTGCTCACCCCACCCTTCCATTCCTGCTATCAAGGGGTCCCGGGTTCGATACCCGGTGGAGGCACAAGTGGTTCGGATCCCACTTTAAAAAACTGTAGGTCCAGTCCCGATTAGCCTTACTGTGCATAAAGTGGACTTAAAACACCAACTCTAAATTAATATCTCTCCATTCCTGCTTTTATTTTCTGCTAATAATTCTGGACATATCTCGTAAGGTCGAATTAATTATTTTATTTAAGTGCATAAAAATGTTCTACAAGGATAAATACCATTGTTCAGTTAATGCACGTTACGTTTGAATGATTTCTACATCTAAGTTACGAGATATACAGAATAAGTAGCCCAGAAGCACAACATACGAAAATAATTTCAAGTTCCTGAAATTCCAGCACGTAAATCATTCCGTTGTGCATGAAAAATGGTCCGTGTATTATCTGTGGTAATAAGTATTTTTATGTCGTATTCTCCCTATTATGCGTTGCTTTTCTGACATTTTGGGCAAATCGCGATTTTATCTTGTGTAAACTCTACGGCGATTACTTTGTTCGTAGATCAATGCGTTTTACCCCTCCCTCGTCGTTGTTTATTTAGCGTCGCATTTTTCCAATTTTAGGCTAATTGCGACGATGCTATGAAAAATTGATGACACAAAGAAAGCTCTAACAGGGATTCGAACCCAGGACCCCTGCATTAACTGAACAATGGTATTTATCCTTGTAGAACATTTTTATGAACTTAAATAAAATAAATACTACGACCTTACGAGATATGTCCCGAATTATTAGCAGAAAATAAAAGCAGGAATGGAAGGGTGGGGTGAGTGGATCATTGCGCTACCCAAAGTGTTCTAAAGGGCGCTCGAGCCATGTTGCAACATTTCCCAAACTGTCTCTTTCTCTTCATAACAATTGCTGCACAGTTTAACGTGGGTGGTAATCTGCAGGATACAGCATACTTAATAACAGCAACTGTTTCTGGTGCCGTCACTGTAATTTTCTCTCTTGTGTAGGCCTACCATATTCAATCGCAAGATGTAGACACTTCTGATTTACCAACGTAGAAAATTCCATTCATCTGTCTATGGCCTCATAAAACGAAAGACAAATGCATCCACTTTCTCTGCAGTTAATATCAGTGGAGTACCCTGAGAGGGGGGAGATTTGATGCTGAAAATGGCAGGGAAACAAAAGACAGGATTCGAAGGTTTTGTCTCAGGAAATAAGAATAAATCATAAAACGTATATTAAAAACTACTGATGGAACATTAACACTATTCATCTAACGAAACCATTACAAATCGGCTGGCGGCTTGTAGGTATGAAATATACTGGAATAAAAGATATATACATATAGTCAGTCAGTACTTGTTTTCCAAACTTAACCACCATCCTAAGAAAATTGGGGACCTACAAGTGAGTAGCGTAACCCAGTCTGGGAAATCTCCTATAACAGCTGAGGGTTCGATGTGCTGACCCTACGTCACCCCATTACTGGTTGAAGATCTCCACACCTCTAGGTAGGCTTGCGGGAGGCAGACTGGCAGTCAGTTGATAGGCCAAGGACCTTCCAGGGCTGTAGAGCAGTGGATCTCAACCTTTTTCAGTCGGGGACCCACCTTGAAGGATATTACACTTCATGGGACCCATAAGATGGGAACAAGCGGAATTACTTTGTAGGGGTGTGCACCTAGTCTATAATCATATATTTGCTCTTTTACAACAACACGGCCTGAATTTAAATTGTTAAAACAATATATCTAAGTAATTTAAGGTAATAGGTTTTTAAGACCCAGTTAACAAAGTTTCGAGCCCAACTTCCCGACCCACCAAATGTCCCCTCAGGACCCAGGAGTTGGTCGCACCCTATAGGTTGAGAAACTATTCTGTAGAACCATGGGTTATGTTATGCTGTATGCTCATTGGGGAAGTTATCAAACAGAATACTTTCTGGAATGAAATTGTAATTGTTTTAATTCTATCAGTCTATTTCTCTGTAAAAACTACTATGATGATGATAATGAATAGTTATAGGAAAATAGAGTAAGAAAAGGTCACACCTTACACAAGTTAACCTAGAATGCCTATATAGCAACCACCCCATCTCGAAGTTGTACCTATATGGAGACGCATAGTGGTTCGGATCCCACTTTAAACTGTAGTTCCAGTCCCGATTGGCCTTACTGTGAATAAAGTTGACTTAAAACACCAAATCAATCAATCAATCGAAGTTGTATGAAATTTCACTTTTCTGGTTTGCATGAGAGTAATTTTAACCCATTTCTAAAAACGTGTGAATGTTTGTAAGATATATTATTAACTAATCACTGCATGCTTATTCATTTTAGTATTTGTCAAAAATCCCTAATTTTTAATCTAGAATGGGAGTAGGAGTATGTCATACAAGCGAGTTTTGTTCGAAGTTACTTACTGGAACCACTCTACATATTGACTACAATTTCATCATATGGCATTACATATTTCATAGTTACACAAAAATCTGGACTCGAAATATGAATGTCTTAGAATAAAAACAAAGCAGTCATTGAGTATGTAGGATCAAGCTAGATAAGCACACTCCCAGCCCCCCACTCCTAAACACACACACAATGGAATTAAAAATACACCACTGAAAGATCTTATCCTGCACAGATATGTATTTTATATATTCATATACTTAACACAGTACTGAAGATGATACAATCCATGCATTCAGAATAAATATTCCACATGAATTTTTAAAGCTAATTAAAAAACAAAAGAAATGTGTAAATTTCCAGCTGATGACAAAGAAACCAACAGTATTTTTTGCAATTTAGAGAGATTTCACACCAAAGTGACATGTGACATATGCCACTTGGAAATGAACCAATGAACAGCAACATTTCACTCATAGTGGATGCCATATTGACAAAATCCCTGCTACTTCTAAATAATGTCACTCATGTTTCTAGTCAGTCTAAAAGAAAGTGAACATAAAGAGTTAATAAATAATCATTCTTTCAAGCTTCAAACTATCAGGTCGATCATTGGTGCATGTTTCTCATATCATCCCTTCCATCAAGAAGTAAATTTAACTTGGCCTCGTATTGAACATAGGTGTCTCACTCATGATGATTTGCTGCAAGGGCTAGACCATCCAATGTGTCATGTCTAAATGTTAAGTGATTGGCTTATTCCTACCTAATGTGTAGATTATACTTTCCTCAAACTTTTGATCTTACCAATTATTGACCAGGTTGGGAGATAATGAAAGCACTTTAAGAAATGTCATTACCTTTTTGAGAAGAGCTGGTCTCTTATACTGTCTCTGAGGAAGTTCGTAGTTTTGTGTATATCCTTTGCAAGTCTTTATAACATTTCACTTTCAACCTTTCTCAAGGGGCTCTTCACACCCATTTTTTAACTCCGGTGGAGACCCATAGTGTTTCGGATCCCACTTTAAACTATAGGTTCAACCCAATTAGCCTTTCTGTGCATAAAGTAGACCTAAAAGAACAGTTCAAACTCAAGTAAGGATATTAGATAAGAGGATTCTTCCTCACATACATTGAATGGCCCAATATGGTCATTATGCCTACAAGTCCCAAAATTTATTTCAAGCATCTTACTTCCAATTACACATATAAATTATATTGTTAGCATTAAACATATGGAATATAAAGTAAAAGACTATAAGAAATCCTTAAAACCCTACATCAAATAATTTCCACTGTATTGAATATTATCATAATATTGTTAATGAAATTCCATTAGACAAACCATTGTGTCATACTGATAGGTTTCTTGGTCGGACACTCACTATGGTGACATGTTATACTTCACCAAGAATGAATTTACATGTTGAAATACTCCAGAAGAAGAGAACAGTTTCAGAGTAAGTACATTACTCTTAATGATTTAATACTCATACTGTGGAAATGTAAAACATTATATTCTATTGCTAATAACAAATGTAAGGGAAAATAAACAAACACGTTGTTATTCAGGTATATATATATTTATTGAATCACTAGTAATTAATATATTTTGCATAAGGTATGATAATCTCTTTGAGGTCCTACAGACTTTCACTGGAATAAAAGTTACTGAAATTATTAAAGCATCATTAACACACTCAACAAACATTTCCATAGTAGGTTCACATATGTACAGTCTCAAACAGAAAAATATGTGCATTTTATTTCCTTTAATCAAACTTTTCAAATATTTTACAGGACTGTTTAGCTGAAAATCATATCTTTTTCATCCATCTTGCTTGGAATATTTATTTAGTGAAACATTAAATACATTTGTTTCTAACATCCTCAAGCAATGTATCGTGTTGTTAGGTATTATGTACTTTAAGCAAAATTTATCTCTAAAGCATATATTTTTTTAATGCAGAAAAGGGAAAATACAATTTCTTATGCATGAGCCACATAACTGATGACAATGTTATTCCATAAGAAATGCAATATACTTACTTGGTTCTACATCTGGGTATGCATCATGCACTAACTTATTTCTATTAGAATTCATAAACATTTTCTCTGAAAAATTGTCTCCACAAACTCTGTAACTTTTGTATGCTTTGTGCCTCAAGTCCTTTCGCCATATTTTCTCCAACTATATCTCAGCTCTACGAGAAAAATAAAAGACGAAAAATTATTTTAGAAACATATAACTATGCAAGACAAAGCATTCTGCATTTTATGTCACTCAAAAAAGATAAATTCCAAGATGCAAGAGTTGTTAGTGAGCTAAGGTCAAAGCGTGTCAACACAAAGAAAAGTTACTGAAAATGAATATGCATTAGATCACTATCTCTATCTGTTGAATAAAGTAGTATCAAATGTATAAGGGTCCATTCTATGATAGCTCCTTCAACAATTGCGCAAAATCTTATGAGCTTGTCACCATTCAATTGATTAATTTTTACTCAATTTTCACATTATTTCTCATCGTAACTACTTCTTATGGCACCATACAGTGTGTGGTAATGCAAATAAAAAAATATTATAGATATTGCACTAAACTTCCTAACATATGAAGCAAAGTTTTACCACATTATCTTTTAGAAAGAGTCCCTGAAGCTTACTGCCTAACCTACAACTGGCTAACAATGCAATTTTTGTCATTAAATGGATCATGGAATCTATTCCCGGGAGTGCTTTCAAGAAAAATGTTATGACACAACATATTTCTGAAGAAGATACCAGGACAGGAAATATGTCAACAAATCAAAATCACCCATACCATCTAGTAGATCAAAGCCCATGACCAACAACAAGAGCTATTACAGCAATAATATTAACTACAGGTATAATTAGATGATTCCATCAACAAAATATATTATTATTAATAATAGGAGTAACATCCATAATTCTGTAGTGTTGGATTAAACCACATAGATTAAAATGCGATTTGAAACACAAAATCTTCCTCCCGTGGCACCAGTTAGAAAGGATTTTTCTTTACAGTAACACATGTGTAAATGTTCGTAAAATATTTTGCATATATTGCACATTTAGGTTAGTTACACTCATTTCGTTTCCAAAACTAGTGATTACTTATGATTTGGTTCAATGTATGCTTCCGTAGTTAGGTTAGGCAGGCCAGGTTTGGTTCTCTTAGCATTATAAATAAATTACCTAAATTCATTTTACTAAGGTTCCGATTTACTTCTACATTAATTCCCCCTAGTCTACGATACTTACAGTCCCTTGTCTATGGAAAATACATTGTCCTTGGGAAGCGTGCAAGCTTGCGTAAGGTAATTTTTAAGTTGTTTTTTCAACATAAATATTTTTTTAAAAAAAAATTCCAAAGAGTGCTAATTACTTTAAGAAAGGTTCAAATTTCGTGTGACAATGATTGCTAAAATTCTACGATAATTAGTCTTCCTGCTAAGAGAATTTTTTAAAAAATCATAGAACGATAGGAACCTTAGGTTTCATTGCTTTAATATTTACACGCTTTTTTTCATCTCCTGTACATGTTGACAAAGTTTTAAATGCTAGAAGAAATAAACTTCATGCAGAAGCGAATAGGAGCGCGATAACTTGCAACTTTCTGCATTATAACATGCACAAATGAGCTTTTCCGAACTTCAAACAAACTTCAAGTCATTCCTACTATTCTCGTTGGCTTTCTATCCTCCTGTGTAACTTATAAGTAACATTAAGTTACAAAATCGAACCTTTAATCTTTCAGACGTTTTTTTAACACATGTCCTTTTACTTAAATGAAGCAAAATACAGAATACGAAGACATGCTAGGAATTATTCTCCGTGGAAACTAACTTTATGGAAATTATTTTTACATAAAGAGCGAACAGAATTCATAAATAACTAACCTTTCAGGATATGACAGAACACGAACACAGCTCTGGATTCCTCTTCTGACAGTTTTTACAATAAAAATCTGCACAATAAGCCATTGTTTTATTTTTTGTTCTTCTACATCCTTATTAAAATAGTTAGTGTACGTCCATGACAGATCATATGGAACGATGTTACGTCATGTAGAAGTATTGACTTTAAAAATACGATTTTTCTTATACATGTTTAAGAAGGGAAAGGCAAGTGATCATCATTGATTAATAGATACATAAACTAAATTTTTAATGAGAAAATTAGGATTTAACATCGATGGTGGTGCCGACTGGTAGCTGGTTAATTCATGCACGAACAAATGAATTCCGAAATTAACCTTGTTCGGATTTTTGCACCAGTGCGGGAGGCCTGACTATCCCACAAACATAGGAGATATATTGCCTAGCTATGCTTCATAAGTTGCCTAGCAACAATTTAAAAATATATTAATAAGTTTCTTAATGGGAATTTCAGCCCATTATCAAATTTTGATATTGCCGAGAAAAGCGTGGAGTCATTTTACCTCCTACATTTTCCATGGTGTGTTAATTTTTTAAACTGGAGTCAATTCAACTGAACCAATCATACAATTGGCAATCACAGCTGTTTTGTGTGCTGAAACTGTTATTAAACTTTATGCCACAAAGTAAAATCTTTTTTTTTTGTTCCCCAGTGTAATTATTATCTCTTGACAACGGGAGATCATCTTTTATATATTGCTTATGATGTATCATTTATGTGATACATACTTTAATAAATAATTTTAAACACGGTCACCCTAGTTTTAAACGACATTCTCGGTCTCGCGCCTCTGAATCCATCGTTACTGATCTGCTCAAAACGCAGTGTTGCTACCCACTTCATTTAGTTCGCTGAAAGTTCGCCACAAATTCACTAATCGCTGCTTCCCGCGGATCCCGTTTAACAGTTCATTACTAGTCTGGCCCCGTGTCGATGGATAAGTGAAGTCATCGGTGTTCACTCTGTCCAATCGTAATTTCATTAATGAATTCATTGGTGCATCTCCACCGCAGACCACAGCTTCAATTGTGCAGATGGTTGTAACAGTCATTACACCCTGCTGCACTTCTTTTCCCATTGTTGCCATGAAAACAAGTCACCATCAGCCAAGGATTTTTTCCCAAGGGGAGGAGGGTAAGGGAGGAGTGTTCAAAGTTGGGGAAACATGGGGGGGGGGGGGTGCCATCGCCCAGTTAGGAAGATTCTCTCAAAGTATCCCCCACTAGGATAACTTGCGTAGGTCCATCAAACTAGATATTTCCACTGCGAGTACTGGGGGCAAAGTACAATTTCATATATTTCCCTTCAGCCATAAAACTTATATTTAAACTTTTATTATGTTTACTTATTAACAAGTCAAAAAAATTGAAATCGTACCTTGGCGCTGTTCTTAGGTTCAAACTCGAGTCTACTATTTACATTGATACTGGATTTCACTTGCTACATTTCCGTAAACATTTATAATTTTGTTGTTTTTTGTTCTTTTTCACAATGCACAGAGACCACTTATTCTGCTGTTTTTCATGTCACCCCTCATCCAAGCTACAATTTCACCACACGATTTTTTCCTGATATCTCAAGGGGGCAAGTGCCCCCTTCTGGCTCCCCCCTTCTGCGGGCGCCATTGCCATCAGCCTTACATCAATCATGTGCTACGAAGTCAGGCAAAATCAGGTTCGCATCCAAGATGAGGTATGTTGTGCTCATTCATTCATTTCTCCCATGAAGAAGGTGATCTTATCAGAGGAATAACAATAACACCCCATGTGCCCCCGCCAGAATAAAAGAAGAAAAGAGTTTATCAAATTTATCTAGGATATACTACTACATTGCCATGCATTGTGAATGGCAACTTTTATTTTCTTTGTTACGTTCTGGTTTCATTGAGTTGGTTCATTTTACTTTGCTTTTCTGCTTCTTTTGGTTAATCGCAAAGATGAGGTTGAAATTCAACAAGGAACATTGACAAAGAACATCCACACCCAGGTCGGGATTCGAACCCGGGACGCCTGGCGTCGTAGGGCGCTGTCGGAGGTCGGGATTACGTAAGGAAAACGGTATTTTGTAACTGTAGTGCTGCACGTACATAAGACCATCAAATATATGAAAAACACTGACAGGATTGCACAGACAAATTTCTAGTTATAGCGAAGACACACTACTTCAAAGAACCTGGTGGTGGCTTCATGAAATAAAAGAAACACGAGGTATAAGTCGACGTTTGGTGACTCTGAAGTTAGGTGAAGGGCTAGTGGGAAAAACTTGGGTAATAGAGAAAATTAGATCAATAGTTACACATACTAATGTGGTTTCTAACAAAACACACACTGAATCAAACAGGATTCATATTTCTCTTAAACCTGCACGAAAGAAAACGACACGGGTAGCAATACGCACTCAGTTCAGCTCCTCGAAGGCAAGTGGAGTAGGTTTGCTGTGTCTGCCCGTAGCTCTGCAGTCACGTAATGGCAAACCTTGCAGCGTAAGCAGTGACGTCACGGTTGTCATGTCACCCAACGTAAACAGCTTCCCTTGTGTGCATGGATATTGCTTTCTCAGCTAGAGCTCTGCACTTCTGGATGGATCGGCTCGGTAGAACCTGTTGTCGAAGCGCGCGCCGCGTAACGGACTACAATACGTTTCTTTTAGTATCAATATACGTGATAAGGATAATTTAAAGAAAATATTTTACATATTCATTCATGGTGAAGTGCCACTGCACGATATCATGAATCGATCATAACCTACCTACGATGACGTTGCATGTTAATTGTCTCTACACAGGCCTTGTTAGAAGAAGGCATTGGCTTGGCTCAGATCTAGGGGCGGAGCTGAGCCGCCACCATAGACCCCACCTATCTACAGGTATGAGTAGGAGAATGAAGTAAAAGAAAAGAAAGTAACAAATATATCACTTGTATGTATTATTGTGATTATTATTTGCAGAAGCACGAGTTGATGATGGTTCCGTGGACCTTTTCATCAATGACAATAGTCTGTGTTATATTCGACGCATATCGGGAAGATCTGTGGGAGCCCGTATGGAACCCCATAATCTTTGTTTCTATTGGTGAAACGCTACTTCTTCTAGGTAAGAATCTGTGAGTGTGCAATATCAACCTACTTTCATAATAGCATAGTAAATTAAGGCAACAATCAGGCTAATGTAAAGATATAGGGTAAAGCTGAATTTCATTAGAATGTACGACCATCATAGGAGTTATACTAAATCTAAGGAAAATACAAAAACTAACTCTGCTCACTGTTTTAACCCCTAGACGCGAATATAAAGGGTGCGGTACGGGAAACGGACGGTTTTCAAATGGAGAATTCGAAGAAGGGGGGAGGGGGTAGAGATGGAACTACGGTGGCATTGAACTCTCTCGGCCATGCCATTTACGGCTCGGTTCGTATCGGCTCGGCGTAACAGCAGTACATGCAATGCCAGTTGCAGTCATGGCGCCTTATATATTAGAGCATCGTGTGTTCGCATACGATAGTTTCGTTTAAAGTGGCGAGTTGCTTATTGAACACGAAACTATCGTATGCGAACACACGATGCTCTAATATATAAGGCGCCATGACTGCAATTGGCATTGCATGTACTGCTGTTACGCCGAGCCGAAAATTGCATGACCGAGAGAGTTCAATGCCAACCTACTTCCATCTCTACCTCCTCCTCCTGCTTCGAATTCTCCATTTGAAAACCGTCCATTTCCTGTGAAGCACCCTGTAGATATGCTCAATCTGTCCTACCAAGCAATCCGTCTAGCCTCTTCTTATACTTTTATATCAGCCAAGACAGAGATGACTAACACACATTGATGGGTTTAGCGGGAGGGGCATGGGGGCACGTGCCCTCCAAAAATGGAAGATTAAATATTATTATAAATATTGATAACAATATATTACAATAGAAATAAATGTTCCAGCACGTATTTTCGGGCAGTAAGAGAATAAAACAAAGTTGAGCATAAATACATTTAATAGGCACTTAATTAAGTCGACACTGGAAATCGAATTCTCGGCTTTTTGGTTGGTAGAACTACTACTATTAAAAAAAAAAATCTACTGATGCTATCACTTTATAATCAAAGGGTTTTGGGTTCGTTCTCTTGTCACCGGCAAAAAAAAAGGAATACTTGCTTCCCTGCAAGGTGATATGTAGCCCGACCCTGTGGCCGAGTGGTTAGCACATCGCGCTGCGACGCCAAGGGTCCAGGGTTCGAATCCCGGTCGGGCTTGGTTGTTTGTGAATGTCCATTCATCAATTTCATCATTTCATCACTCATCCCCATCTTCGCAAATTAGCCAAGAGGCACAAAACGCGAAGTAAAATAAACTAAATCAATCAATCAATCAATCAAAGCAAGGTGATATGTGTGTTGCATAACTCTTCGGCGCTGGTAGAAGTTGCCATTGGAAATTTGCTATTAAAATCCACTTATCGCAGTAGAGTTATGCAACACACATAACACCTTGCAGGGAAGTGAGTATTTCAGGATCTAGCTGTCTCATTTTTATTGCCGGCAAGTGTACATTGTACAGCGGTTCGGATATCACTTTGTAGATCCAGTCCTGATTAGCTTATATGATCACAAATTGAACCTAAAAACGAACCCTTGTAGTTGTCATGATGGGATACTACGAACGCGCACACACACACACACATCAAGTTTGAATCTGATTGTTTTGAAGTGGAGTTGTATCGACCCCGGTATCCATTGATTTCAAGGTGACGACGTTACCACTACGCTATCGGCGAGCCCCTCACATACAGATGTATAGAGGCTGTTCTTAATACGTCGAAACATCCACATATTAGAGTTGGGTTGGTGTTTTAAGTCCACTTTATGCACAGTAAGGCTAATCGGGAATGGACCCCACATACTAGAGTTTCTTATCATATGCTTACAGCATATTCTGTTCCCCCCAAAAAAAATTGAATCCCTGACATAGCATATCGACTTATTACTATTATATTACATGATACGAAGTTCCACTTTATTTCCAGCGATAATCCTCTGTTCCATCAAACTCGTCTGGAAATACCGAGAGCAGCAGTTCGGGGAACAATCTCGCTCGTGCGGGACGAACAGATTGAGAACCAGCAGGAGGCGTACGAGCAGTCCTGCTTAGACACCATCCACCAGAAGAACTGCCTCCACTCCAAAACGAACTACTTCAGGGGTGTCAGGTCACACCGGCTGAACCAGAGGAGTAGTCTGTGAAATCCTTCGGCGATAACCGGCCTTACTTCATCTACAGTCAAGAATATTTCTCTTTGTACCCACAATTTTAAAACTGCACTTTGTATGTAAAAAAAATGTTTTAAATTATAATTTTGTCCATCACTTTGTTGATTACTTTTGTTGTTCGACAAGTTGCGCTGTTGTTTTGTTTGTGTCAGCAACACCGTGCGTGACTGCTTTTCCTTGAATTCTGGAGTGATATGATTTGGGAAGAAAATGAATTGATATTTCTGTGGTGGGACAAGGTCCTTGAAAGAGTCGTTGACGTCCACAGGGATTTTCCCAGGGAGGGGTAAGCAAGTTATTTTTTCCAGAGGGGGCAAACAAAGTATATTGCCACCCATAATAGAGTTGCCGACTCAAAAAACACTCCTTGAGTTTGAAGTTCTCACGTTCCTGCAATGCTATTAAACTAATTAACAAATTACTGTGACTACAAATTATATTATATTTGTAAAATATATACTCTTAGGTTGACGACATGTATTTCCAGGGAGGCCCCTTTCCCCCTTTCGAACGCCCATGAGAACAATCACTAAGTATCAGAGGAAAGGAAATAAGCTGATAAATCATATGGATTTATCAAGAACATGGCAATGACTCTATGTGTATCATATTAGTGTTGTACAGTGTGCTATAAAATTCGTCAAACCCTACATTTTATCACTAATAACTTGAAAATCCTAAGACATATTCACACCACGTATTATTCATTGTTTTATGACTTCACGAAAGGACAATTCGACTTAAGTGTGATAGTAACTTACTTCAGTAAAACTGTTGAACAATAAAAATTGTTATACTATTATTTATCAGGAAATCATGGGCTTCAAAATGACTCAACTTTCGTTACTAGAGATTATGAATTAGTAAAATTAAAAAGTAGAATACATAGAGTATAGCACATTGAACATTTTTATCTGTAGTCTGGATTTTTTATGTGGCATAGGTTTCAACACGTCATCACAAAGTTACTAAAACTGACAGTTCAGAAATGAGTTTTAATTTAATGTTAAGCCAAGCTAGGTAAATTAATTGCGTAAAACAGTTAAAACTCTACCATAATTCTGCAGAAAATCAAGAATATTGAACTGAATATGCCTCACCTGTACAAATTTACATGAATTTAATCTCAAACAATATAGCTTACTTTCTCCTCAAGGAGCGGAAAACACCTGCATGTTACTTTCGAACCACAATCACATCGTTATTTGAAGCAAATCAAAGTTATTGTGTTATAGTTATAGCATAGTAAAGTTAACAACATTATTACACAAAAGTTCAACTCGTAAAGGTTGATCTAAAGCAAATTCTAACTGCTGTCTTAAGTCTAAAAAACAACTTTAACAAAATTAGAACACAGATATCCTGATATTTGGTATAATATATTGTTTGCTACAATTATAAATCAGGCTAATGTTAAAAAATAGGGGAAAGCTGAATTTTATTATTAGACGCCTGTGATACAAGAAGTTTTCAACGAACAACATAAAAGAGATTAGACAAATTGATTTGTTTATTTTACTTCGGTTTTCTTCCACTTTGGCTAATCGCGAAGATGAGGATAAAATTGATGAAGGGGCACACACAAAGAACACCCATGCCCAGACATGGATTCGAACCCGGGACCCCTGGGAAAGAGATTAGAGAAAACAAGCACAAAATATCTCACAAGAATATTTTGTACTCGTCGCAAGAGACTCGCTAGCCTTCTTTCCGGAAGGAACTTGAGCTAGCTAACGCCCATTGCAGTCCTATATTTGATGCAGTGTCTGTTGGAGAGATTAGCATTGAAGAAATTGGAAGAGAACCAAATTCTAGGAAGCGAAGAGGAATCCCGTGGTTAAAATGAAAAGAGAATGAAGGGTTGAATGGGCAATTCGGAACAGGTTTGTTTCCTTAAAGATTGGCTCTCCGAGAGTGTATAATCGCCGAAGAAGCACGTGGAGGACCCCGCAACACACGGTGTCACCATTCAGGGCAATGATGGTATACACGATAGTGGCAGCGTCAGATTGAGAAAATGGCCGAGCACGTGGCAGACGCTTGTTATAGACATCAGCCACCAACCGTGGCGCTGGCAGTAAACCCGTTATTGCACCTTCATCTTCAGATGGCGCCGTAATCCCAAGAGGTTAACGGAGGACATGAGAATTAGGGGATATTTTAGTTCGTTGGTGTGTTGTAAGCTGGTCTGGCTAAACGGCTCGGTGCACATGCGACCCACTAGGGGCCGTGCAGCGTTGTCACCTTGCCTCGGAAAGACGGATATTTGCAGAGCGTTTTCTGGGTTCATAAACACCGGACGTGTGTAAACGTCCTGCTCCTAGCTTTTTCTGCCTCTTGAATGTGTATCGATCGACGCTAGCGCCAGTGGTGTGTTATGGAAACTGCAAACCGAGGAAGAGGATAGCACTCTTATCAATAATGGGATTACGACTTAGTTAATAGTATGATATACATTTGTAGAATTAATTTCAACACATATCCAGCATGCACTTTTTGACTTTGTTTGCACTCGCGTGTCTGGTCGGTTATAAAGTGTAACACCGACTTGCAATGGTGTTGATTTGGTGTCACGTAGTGTATTTGGTGTCTGCACCGCTTACACTACGTTCTGTAGCTGTGTACACTCACCTCTGTACTGTGGCAGTTTGTTTCTTTATACACCATATTTGCAGAAGATACAATTCAACTTACAAGTGTATCAATATACGCTGTATAAAACAGACCTTATTACTAACTTCGTTGACCCTGTACAGTGTGGTGTATCGCCACGTGGTACGTGCTAACCAATCAAATGAACGTTGAATTCAGCAGACAGGCTTTTGTTGAATCTTCTGAACTTGAACACCGATATTCTTGAGAACAGGGCATCTACTTGGTTGAACGCAATTTTCTTGCACCAGCCTGACACTGGAATACACCTGCAGTACACCTGGTGTCAAAAGCGCACCGAACTAGACTGGGCCGCTATATACGAACAAATTAATAGATGCTTTAGAATTATATGAAGTACCATGTAGACAAATTAAGTTGACCTTAACCAACAATAAAGCAAGAGTTAACATAAAGTGACATTAGAGAAGAATTCAAATTAATACACACTAATAATGATAGACTCTATATTGAAACAGGTGGAACTAAGTGGAAGTATATCGATTAGATTAAAACAATGTATTGCAAATGTTGACGATATCATTTTAATACCAAGAACAAAAAATAACAGTAACATTTTAACAACTGAAAAATGAAGCAAACAAGTCTCACAACAAACAAACAGAAGACGAAATATCTTAAATATATATAAAAAGGTAAAAGTAGATTAGAAGTACTAATTAGAAACGATGAACGAATAGAGGAATTGAAATAATTTAAATATCTTGGACCAATAGTAAATAGTGACAACATAATTGAAGATATTAGAGATAATTATTTTGGGTAAAAAAGGTTTTTCGGTAATTTTGTTTTATTCAAAAAGAAATTCATATCTAAATCAGCTATATTTATGCCTAAACATTCAGTAGAATAAGTTGTAGTTGCAGTAATCTCAAGAAGAAGAAGAAGAAGATACATGAACATAAAAAAGACTAGAATTGAAATATTCGTGACAATTTGTGTTGGACCCCAACGTCACACAGAAATTCTAGGATACAAAAAGCGTCAGCTGGGCCAACAACATGAATAAGTTCACGTTGGGTTAACTGTGTGATCAAATTACAAAATTCTGACAACATACCGAAGGTTGTTGCCATAATGTAGTTCCGCATTTGCGACAAAAATTCCATTGTCATGTGATAATGTCGGGAATGAGCAAACTTCCCAAGAAATATGTGTTAATTTCCATGAAATTTCGTATTAAACTAAGTATTTTTTAAAAAAATCCTAATTCGGAATCATAGTATCGAAAGGAAAATAATCCATCCATATTCTACGATACATGGTTATTTCTAGCGTACCACATTTACGTCACCAGTATCTCGATGTTCCATTTTGTTCATGAGAATCGAGCACAATTTTTGCCTTTACACATTGTCCAGCAACTTGTCGGTGTTGTGTGCTGACATCCTGTGTAATGCATTGTGAATATAACTTTAGGTATCCTAACGTTCGTGGTCCCGAGTGAATTTAAAGTTATTAATGAATCTTAAGCAAATGTGTAATGTCTCAAGTTTTTTTTAGAATCGTCGAAAGACCACCAAAAGGCAAACTTTTATTGTATCCAAATAGAAAACAAATAGATATGCAGCAGTTACTTTACTCAGATCATAAAATATTTACGAAAGTTTGGAGAAACACAAAAGTTGGATATATGTAAAGGTTAAAATTTGGCATTTTAATGGTTAATATACAACGGTAATGATATTAGAAAGTCTTTATGCGTGTCACTACAAATTCTAAACAGATAGATTCAAAGGTACCATGGAACCTTACAGGTGGTGTTGTACGTTCACTTCACATTTAATTTCACTTGAAAAAAGTGTTCACATGTGGAATAGGAGCTAACTCAAAAAGAAAATTCTATACATATTTAAATACCTAGGACACACAGAACTACAGTCATTTGGTAATTTGAACTGGAATACTCTGTATTCAATTATTCTCAAACATGCAACGATAAAAGAAAAGTTTCATAATCCGATTTAGCTACGGTAGAACACAAATCCGCTCGCGATAACTTCAAATTATCTTGCTAAACTTCCCCCTTTACCCCATTGCTATCACGCTACATGTACATGTTCCGCGTGGAAGCAGATTTAGTGTGCAAGGGCAAAGGATGATTAACTTTGTATGTACAAGATAAGGCGAACAAAAAACACTGCCTGCCTTCCTGACGCATGCGCATAGGAAAGACAGTTAATCGCCTCTAGCGTTTTAGCCATGCGTTATATTTTGTACATATTCTGGTCTTTACCTACATGAGATTATACGTGTTCATCCTACCCCCTCCTGAACATCGCATGGACTTTATTAAAATGCATCTCGAGCAGCTTCTCCTAAAATATGTTTTATCTGGGGACATGTTCATTAAAACGAGTCCGGTACGAAACTTGTCCACTGTTTGCATAGGAAATACGAGCATGTATTTTTAAATATATGGTTGTCTAAACACAACACAGCTTCAAGGAGGACAAGATAACATTACAGTACACAAAAAATAATGTGCTCACTCTTAAAGAAATTAGCTTTTTTTGAACAGCCAAGACAATTACAACTGTGAAAAATCAAAGTTTCCAAATGAATGTTAATGAATCTAGAAGAGAAAGTAAATTTAAATTAAAGATAAGAATAAATGAAAATTTAGAGAACTGTTCACATGAATATCGAGGTTTCATGTATTTACTGATAAGCTAATTAGGAAGAGGATATGAATTTGTTTTAGTAGTCTTATTGCTATCTTTTTGTCGTTCAAGTATCCGATATTTTATTTTTTAAAGCATGTAAAGTTGTGACCCCCCCCTTTCCAACATATTCGCGCACGCAAATGGTTATATCCATAGGTTTAATTTTCCTTAAAATGATCGTCGGTAACATGCAGCTGGATATAATTTTTTTTTGAAGGATGTCACCCATTGATAGATTCAAGTGCAAAAAAGAAACAGATATTTATAACGAAATTCGCTCTTTTTTGAAGAGAGAAGTAAACATTGTTACTATTTACTAATGAAATAGTAAAATACTGAAAACCACACATGTGACTCCTTCATTTTTCATACAAATATCTTTCACAAGGTTTCATTGCTCCACTGTTGATCTCTAATAAATAACAATTACAGAAACAGTTCACCAACTTCCGTCTTCTTATGCAAGGATTTAATGTGTGAATAATGAAATAAAAAACCGTGTAATAATGTAGATATTCTTGTCTTACGAGTCATTGAATTAAATTTATTGCTGTAACAATAACAATTACTTAAAATATTGCTGAGAATTTTCTATCATGCGTACATGATTTTCTCAAAATGTAGATTTGTTGTTGTCAATTGCAACCAAGGTAATTATTGCTCGGCAAATTGCCCATGACTGCTTTCATTAATATTTCACTTGCATTCTGCGTGCTTTTAAGATCTCAAGTTTTATGTAAGTTGGTGTACAGGTCGGCAGCAGCTTGTTTGGAGTTTTGTTTCAATTATTGAAGCTCTCATTGGGTAAAAAAGACAATTAACATGTTGATGGACAATTTGCTTTGTAATACTCAGTGGCGTAGCATGGGCATTTCGGGTGGGAACGCCAAGTCCGAAGGAAAGGTCGGCCCTTTTTTGGTTAATAATTTACTTATGGAATTAGTCGCCACAGGTGTTCTTTATTTGCCTGAAGTCAGCTGGGTTTGCAATAAAGCATCATCATCCATGCAGTTTTTAGCTAGAAAATCAGATGCCTCACTATGCAACAAATGTTTTGAACTCTGGTGTTTTATACCTTTCGGCATGACACAAATCATTATAAAACCTACCTGAATCACAAGCCTCTGGACAACAGTAGACGTCATTGTTGTGAATGATCCAACTAATGATTGATTTGGTTTATTTTACTTCGCTTTTCTACCACTTTTGGTTAATCGCGAATATGAATATGAGTGATGATGATATTGATGAAGGGACACTCACAAAGAACACCCGTGCTCACCCCGGGATTCGAATCACGGGCCTCTGTCGTCTTGGCGCGCTGTGCAAAACACTCTGACACGGAGGTGGGCGGATGATCCAACTATCGTACACTCTACTAACATAACAGTGCCGATTAGTAATTCAGATCACTGTTTATTACGTCTTGAGAATGTTGATAAACATTTTAAAATAATTTTGTCCAGAGACCATTCGATGTTAAGAGTTTTCAAATGAATGCTAAACATTTCCATTGACACAATATTAAGCAGTTACATAATAACTAAAAAATAATAACCCGTAAAACTATTATTTTTTTATTATTATTAAGTGGTAGAGAAGCCACAGGCTGAACTTCTACCACGAGGACTTTAGCAACTTATTTGACAAAAACTGTGTTGATCTTTTAGTTTTTAATGCACATCGCTGTTCTTGCGATAAATTATACAATGCAGTGGCCATTAAGAAGTGCTATATTTCGGTTTGGTAAAGTTACGTCAGTCAATATTGCGTATTGTAGCAACACATAGCACGAGTTGCACGAGCGCGAAGAACCGGGTGGAAATTCTACCGCTGTCGTCTGCTTCAGAAGGCAGGAAGGGTCACGTGAACCAATCACGTAGCCCTCTGCTCCATACGCGGGCGTAAGAGAGAGCATTTGGGCGCATGCTTTAGAGATCCAAGCTTTCCCTCCAGAAAGGCAGCAAGGAATATAGATAGGGTCCTGTACGCCGAACCTGCTCGGCGTACGGCTAGGAAAGGCATTTAAAAAAAATGCTAGAACGAGTGTTGTTAGTGGAGCGTTGCAAGCGGATCGCGAGAAATAGCTATTATATTGCCATGAAGGTCAGACATATATGAAATTAGTCAAGATTTACTTTATATTTACAGCATTTACGCATTTTTTAAATATTAAATCTGGGAACGCCGGGCGTACGGGCGTACTATAACGCTACGCCACTGGTAATACTTATGCATCCCATTCTACGAAACGATAATCTTTTTATGAATAAGTTTCTGAACATTACTTTTATTAGAAATGTGACCAATTTTTAACAGGAAGGACTGATAAAATCGATTCTGATAGGGATGAAAACTGAACTCTAATATCAGGGATCCTCCACCCCTCCCCCCGCCGCCCTTTTATTCAGTCTATGGACTGATTTCAAAATGTAATAAAGCAAACTGCTAAAAACGAAGACACATCCTCCTATTTTACGAAATTCTTTGGCACACTACCGTTTCATCTTTATGATTTGATCATAAATTGATGACGAAACTTTAATTTTGTAAGTCACTCTCAGCCACTGTTCACATTCTCTCTCAGCGTCAAGTAGCCAAAATGAATTTTAACAAGAGATTCATTGGTTGGCAAACAAGAATATTAAAACCTTGCCTCCTTCAAAATGCTGAGCACACAGACTCATGTTTAACATCTTCATTTTCTTCCTAAAGTCTTGACTATTCCTGGAAGCAATAATGTGCCTCTTCTTTCTCCCTTTGCCACCAACGCCTTGTCAACGTTCTTATGAAAGCTTTTGTTCCAAGTCTAATTTCTTTCAAGCTTCCCTTTCCCAAGAATATATAAAAGGCATAGAAAAGATAAAAGGAACGAATAAAAAAAGAAGAAGAACGCCAGCTCTTGTCCAATTTTCTCTGCTTTTAAATTCTTACGATTTCCTAGTTATGACTTGTTGATATAATTTGATGGAACAAAGGGTCATGATGGGCGTTTAATATTGCACAGACTTTGAAAAGAGTCTTCTTTTTGCGTGATAAAATATGAAGAACGCATGTCAAAAAAGGTAGAAGTATTAAGAACGATAATTACACAGGGAACATAGTGCTCTGTAGATGGCGCAGTCTTATAACTTCCATTTTCTTCTGAATTCTTGGCCATATCTAAGGGAATTTGGGACAAGTGCCATGTAATTTTGCAGGAAACAATGGTTTTGTCTGCAGTGGAGGTTGCTTTTATAATTAGAGTGCAGGAAGGGAAATCTCTTGAAGTCAAATTCTCTCACTCCAATGTAGAATTGGTAGTAGAGAGTACAAGTTCAAATAAGAAGGTGAACACTGCCAGTATGTGCGTTTTGATGGAATTGGTTATGATAGAATTTTAGCAAAGAAAGATGAAACATCTGTTGGAAAATTAGGAGAGAAAATCGCTAAATTCATGTCCAATCTGACTGCTGCAAATTTAGAGCCGGTGGAGTTCTGGCCTGGTATTAAATTGGAGTGAAATCGGTCAACACGTTTCAAAGATGGCGGAAGAATAAACAATTTAGTGGTCCGTAATTTTTTTAGACAACTTGACGGTTCAGTGTGATATTTGAGCAAAATATACGTGTTCCAATATGGCGTATTTTATTAATCAAAATTTGGAAAATTCAGTTACCTCCATTCATGTGTTTAGGAGAGCGAAGTGTAATCTAAGTGAGAGGCTGAAAATGTTGACCCTTCCTGCAGCCAAAGCTGTATGTTGCACACCGACAAACTAGAACATTCTGACTGTAAAATTCAATCTGGACGGTTCAATTAGAAAATTGTAAGAAAGAAACATCTCTTCCCCACATAAATGGTGCCAGCTGTATCTTTGTTACAGTAGGTTGAATCACGTTGACTAATTTCGCTCATCCTGAAGTAGAAATTGTAGTAAACACCAGCTTTTTCAAGTTATCTAACAGCTATTTCAGCTAAAAGCTTCTAAATTTAGAACAGTTATCGTCTTGTGATTTGGTCCCTTTACCTTATAGCCTGTTCTAATCGACTTTGTGAGTGTCTATCATCAATTTCAAATCATCACTCATCTTCATCTTCGTGATTAGCCAAAAGTGGGAGAAAAGCGAAGTAAAATAAACCAAATCACTCAATCAATTGGTTTGCTTAAGGGACATGCTACTATCTGTTACCTTCTCTGTCACGCACACGCACACGCGTATACACAGCGTTTCAAATTAAGATACGAGTTAATTCGCGGTGGGTAGGCAGAGAATGAAACCGGATCAATCAATCGGAAAATCCTGTTCGACAAACACCGATTGAATGTAGACAGAAAGACAGTACAGAACAGAACCTGCCGGGAAAGAGGAGGGGTTCCGGATGCGGTTGCGCTGGATCAAAACGTCGAGTGCGAGTGTATTCCACAATTTACATTTCAACAATCTAAATATCCGTTAATTACTTGCGTGCTTCGAGGAATCGTGGTGAACGTTTGGGGGGAAAGCCTCGTCATTTGGGAACGAGCTGACACACTATATTGTTCTGTCCCAAAAGCAGTGTTGCCACCGGGAGACACATAAAATCTCTAAGTTTAAAGGAATAAGAAGAAGATGTTGCTCTTGTATAGATTCCTTGAAGTACGTAGTGACTCGCTCTATCAGCTATTTCTGTTTAGGTTGTTTTACGTCGTTTTCTTACCTCTATTGTTTAATCGCGACGATGAATATGGATGAAATGCATAACGTGACGAACAGCTTTACACAGAATTTCAACTTACGGACTTCTGAACTCATAGCGGGACACTCTAGCCATTCCTCAACGAAGGTAGGTACTTTATCTATTCGTATTCTACTTTAAACTGTAGGTCCATCCTCGATAGAAAGTAACTGATCTCAGTGCAAAAAACAATTAGATTTGTGTTACCGCGAAATGCTTCATGAGCACAGTGGGATCCACTAGTAATTCTTGGCAAATTGTCCATGACTATTTTCATTAATTTTTCTCTTACATCCTGTGTGTTTTTAAACTATGGATTTTCATGTACGCTGGTGCAGAAGTTGCCAACAGCTTGTTTTGAGTTTTCTTTTAATTCTTGAAGCTCTTATTGGATCAAATAAAGTGTACGAACATCGTGATGGATAATTTGCACGGTAATACTCATGGATCCCACTGTACTAATGAGAACAAAGGTCCAGTACATCCCTCTGTTAATTGGCCAGAGTTTTTAAACTTTTAACGAACTTCTAATCATGATAATTTATATCGTAATTACATTTTTAATCAAAGGAAATTTTTTTTTTCTTTCTAGCATTCACAGATAACTAACGTTTTTTTAAAACAAATATCATCTTATCGACATTTCTACACTCAAAATATATTTATACTTTCATATGTTACGAAAAGGTAAATACATTTCGGATTGTTTTGTTCAATTATTTTCTTCAAATTGACAGATCGATTCGTTGATACTGGTACCTGGATTCTCTATTCGTGAATCTGTAGTAATTTCTGAGAAATCAAGATCTATCTTCATCCGAAAGAAGTACACGGGGCCTCCCGATGGCGTAATGGTAACGTCGTCACCTTGTAATCAAGAGAGCACGAGTTCGATACCCGATGGAGTCATTGGTTCAGATCTCTTATAACTAATCTAGTTCCGATTAGCTGTAGTGTGCATAAAGTGAACTTAAAAACAATCTCAAGCTCAAGAAAGTGCAAGTACATCCCTTTCCTCGTAAAGCAAAAGGATGCGGAACTCTTATTGGCGATTGGGTTGCATAGCCACCCTGGTGACGACCCCACGACAATTTCGAAACGAAACACGTAAAAACATGACCAGCTGGCAACACTTCAAGGTCTCCAGCCTTTGGGGCGATTGGTCATTAGTTACTCAAGCAGGGAAAGGGGGATAAATGTGTGCTCGATGGGGTGCGTGCGGGTTTTTCTGATTCCGGGATGAAATTGCGAATTCTAGTAACAAGCGATTACTGAGAAGTGTACCGTGGCGGAGGGTGAGGGGGGGGGAGCTGTTAGCCAAATATAAAAAGTGGAGGGATTGGGCGACTGGGGTAGGCTGGCAAAGTAATTTCACAAATCAAGTCTTCCGGATGCGTGCGGCTGTAACGGGGGAGGAAAAGGGATGTATGCGTAAGTGCGTACTTGGGATGGGGGATGCGCTACAGCAGCTCACGCAGTAGTTTAGTTGATACGGAGCAGATGAAAATTTGATGAATTTTGGGAATATGGGCCAATCCATCTCTACACCGCAGAAACAAGTTGATGTTGGTTTACAGCAATGCTGATTGCATACATAGATACCGACAGTGTGCATCATATCAGATCAGTGCTCCAAGTGGAAGGACTTTCAGGATGCGGCAAGCAAGGAAGCCCCTCCCCTAAATACTGCTTCGGTTTGAAGCTATCGTGTTCCTGTGACTAATTAATAATTAATTCCAATTGTTGTGACTGAAGTAAAATTATATGAGCGGTTCATATACAGGGTGACTCAATGAATGTAAGCATACAAAAAGGAAACAAGAAATATGTTATGCGACACTGAACAAATGGTCGGAGAAGCCCACGTGCCGAGACACTGGGCACAGTCTCACTTCAGTGTGAATTTCCACAACCATCTGGATATTACCTTTCCTGCTCGCTGGACTGGATGGGGAGGCCCAATTCTCTGGCCTGCGAGGTCACCCGACCTGAATCCACAAGTTTATTTCATCTGGGGACCTCTCAAAGCACTTGTTGTCCCCAGCAGAGATGGCCATTTGACTTCGGCCTCGCGAGGACCGGCCTCAGCCTCTAAGTTCAAAGTCGACCTCCGGAGGCTGGACATCTCTGGTCCGCAGTGAACATGGGCATGGAATTAGTTGCCAGCATTGTTGCAGCTGTTTTCCTTTTCATTTCCTGATTTACCTTTTATTACCTTCATTTATGTTTAAAATACAAGTTTCTGCCTACTTATGTTGGGGCAGAACGTGCCTTGCCCCACTCGTAGGTCGAAGTCTATGGCACGAAACTTGTTCTCGTTATGCTTGCATTGTGGTTGGCGGCCATCATATTGAACAACTGTTCTTAGGTACCTGATAGCAGGGCCTCCCCGATGGCGCAGTGGTAGCGTCGTCGCCTTGTAATGAAGGCCGGGGGAGGCACATAGTGGTTTGGATCCCACTTTAAACTGTAGTTCCGATGAGCCTTACTGTGCATAAAGTGGACTGAAAAACACAAACGCAAGGCACCTGATACCGGTTTGTCAATGACACTAGTATTCAAATGTACAAGCAAGTAACTCATAAGCGTAAATCAGTTAATAAATGTCGCTACTCATTGCACGTCAGCAGTGTCACTACCTGCTCATAGATGCACTTATTTGTCCTTTCTATTGACGACGGTACGCGCTAACACTCGACATGTTTCAGCTCCTTCTATGGCCCTAAGTTCCGTATCTCCAAATGTTTAGGGGTGCATCACCTATTTCCTGTTTCATTTTTGCATTCTTTTTACTGAATAACCCCGTATGAGAGTGTGTGTGTGCATAAGTTGGCACGAACATGCACTTTAATGATAAACGAAAGTAATAAAAGAGAAATCTACAAATGAAAAAGGGACGAGATTATTAATATTCAAGCCCAATTCACAACATTCATTCTAGAGATAGGGAAAAAAAGAAGGGTGTAAGAAGAAGAGAAAACGTGCCCCTTTATACCAGTTCGATCCCTTTTAATTTTCATTCCAGCACCTCCTACGCTATCGCCTTCATTTTGTGTGTACGCACGCGGGGAATTATGGGAGTCTGGGGAGCACGGGATAATGAGATTTTAACCAGTCGTTCTTCGTGATACCGGCCTACGAAAAGTAACTTTTTTCCTGCTGATTATATAAAGCGATACCAACTATCGTGCGGGGATAATAATAATGGCAGTAAAGAAGTATCTTCTCGAGCCGAGAAGCAACCATGATGTTGGCTATTAGTTAAATTAAGCAAGGTTCTCGCCTGGAAGACATTTTTGGCGGGAAAAAGAGGCGGGAGAAAAGCGCGCGCACGAAACCGCGGGAAATGTAGGTTAAGCGTTGTTTTGATGGTTCGGTAAATGCGCGAAGCTCATCTGGCATGCTGCAATTTCGCAGATACTCCAAGGCACTCTACGCAGCACACTTTAAACTTAACAGAATTTCCCGCTTAAGTTGGCGACCTGGGCAGCTAACAATGACCAAACAAGAAAGGATTAAATGGAAGGTTTTTCCATTGTTGCGCAACAGTCGCGTGGCTTTTAACCAGAATTTGTGAACTGTACCCAAGGGGCTAGTTGAGCACGTTCTAGGCACTGAAAACTTGATAATGCGAATTACAAATATCACTTTACTTAGATATACAGAACGCAAACATTTTATACAAGGCGAGCGAAGTTGGCGATTCAAAATCTGAAGAGAGCGTTACCTCTAGCGACATAATAACATGGTCGCCATCTTGAGGTCATCCATCTTGAATTTAGGTCAGTAGTTTAAATTGGAAAGGGGATCATATGAGAAATCAGAACGGACTGGAAAGTCCCAGAAAGTCAGTGGTGTAGTCAATTTTCATCTATGTTCATTCGTTCACAAGATATTAATATTCAAAATTAGAAAATTCATTCAGTTGCAGTTCAGAGGAACATAGCAATAACTAGAGTTGGATTTTAGGTTTTTAACCTATTTTTTCCTTTACAGGTATGTCAGAGTTTCATTAAAAAACTCAACTGATGACGTTTTATAGTGCCTAAAAAACTATTTTGCTTCTTAGAACCTATTTTAGATGTATGTACCTAAATCAAGCTTTTTTTAAAGTTTTTCGTTATATATTTTAAAAGGTTTTGCAGTATTTTTATGTTACACAGAGGCATTTGCTTTGTTTGGTCACGAAAAAATTCAATGACGAACGTGTTTGGAACGTGTTCTCTGTAGATTTCTCTTCCTCCAAGTCCATGGTGATTTTACAAAGCTCTAAACAAAGCAAAATGTCTGGTGCCATGTCTTCCGTGCTTTGTGTCATTCACGCCTTGCAAACTAACATTTCAGCATTGAAGTTTGCACCACTGACTATGTTTTTGTTGAACGATTATTTTCAGCATCTAAGATGATCCTCACAGAGTTTGACTGTGGATAACATGAAAGAAGATTGTTGCCTAACTATACGCCGAAGAGTAGATTTCAATAACAAATTTCCAATAGTAAGTTCTGCCATCGCCGTAGGGTTAGGCAACACACATAACGTTATGCAAGATAGTGCGTATTTGGATATAGGTGTCCCATTTTCATTGCCGGTGACTATACCTAATCAGCATTTTTCAGGAATTTTTAACTTTGTTAAGTTTTTTTGAACCAACTTCTGGATTTTTCGAGCCTAACTTAAGATTTTAAGAGCCTATTTTAGGAACCGAAAAACACAGATTATATAACCTAAAAATCCTAGGTTTAGCAATAACCAAAGAGGAACGCAGAGGTATCATCCTGATGACTGGTGTGTCGTCACAGAAGATTTCAATCAGCACAACCCATACATGACAATCCACGTAGTTATAGCGCTAGAACAACTACTGACGGAGGACCTCAGTCAGTTTGACTTTGGTGTTTCCCGTTCTTTACTGTTTTTATCTTTATTTTCTCAAAATTTCGAGAGGTGCTGTAGCCCCATGAGCTCCCCTTGCGTACGCCAGTGAAATCACATGAATCGCATATATGAAGAAAATCATTGGAATCACATGAAATCACAGGTCAACCTGTGAACAACCAGTTTTCTTGATCAGAACATTTCAAGATTTCACAGAATATAACATGAAATGTAAAAGCATAAGGTAACGATTCACAGACTATTACGGCGTTTTAGGGAAGAAGAGAAACGAAGCTAAAACAGAAAGAACACGGTTTTCATCTTCCAAGAGGAAATGTGGGATTTCCTTCAATATTTCGCCCATTTCCCAACGGGAAATCTCGTTAATCCATCTGTTGGGAGATAGATGGGAGAGTCTCGACTGATAACATTGGCGATAACGATGCCGTGTGCACGCTAATGACATCTGGTGTGCAGTTCTGTAGTTGTCCTCAAATATTTAATCGACATTTTCTCTATAACTATAACTATGTATTGCCAATTGCGTATTCCCCCAGATCATGTCATAATCTCCAAAAATTTCTTAATTACGACAGTGTCCCTACCACTATTCTATTACTGAAAGTCACTTTTTAAAATTCTTAGCTTTACTAAACACTTTACTTGATCTGCACGCACTAAATTCTTCCTGTTTTCCATCTAACGGATTACACTGCTGTACATAGTAGCAAAAGTGACTTGGGACCAGCTAAAGTAAATTATTAAGGAAATATATTTTGGTTCCCCCTCCGTATTGCAGCATGGTGACAAGGTGTAAACTTTTTTTTACATATATTTTGGAAAAAGTATATTCATTTTCAATTTTATATTATTTTAAGGAACCCCCAAAAGATTTGGCAGCCCTAATCCGAACCACTGTGCCTGTTTGTTTGAGATAGTTTCAAGTCTTATGCACAGAAGAACTAATCGGGACTGGGCCTACAATTAAAAGTGGGATCCGAACCAACCTCCATCGAATTTCGAATCCGGGATCCCTTGATTATAAGGCGACAGCTTTGCAAGGCCAGGGGCGGCTTAAGATAAAATTTTCACCAGAGGGGGGGGGTGGCTCCTACTGTTCACCCTGTCACCCCTCCCCGACTTTTCCCCCCGATTCTCCTACTATCCACCTTCCTCTAACAAAAAATGACCATATATTTAATATATTTACGGTTTTAATGACGAAAAATAATAGTCTTATTATTTAAATACTTTAGGTGTTACTGTTAAAGAATACTTTGTAGATATAATACATACATAATGATGTAAATAACAGTAAACGCTTAGCTTAAATTGCTAATGATTTTGCATCTTATGATGCAGTAACTATTTCGTACACACAAACCCAATTCTTTTTAAAACAAATATCCCTAATCCACGCTTGTGTAATCAGAAATAAGGCTTTAATTTTCTTAGGGAGGATTACTTCTAATGTACATGTTTTAAAAACTTGACATTTTTCCTTAAATAAAGTCAAGCCGAAAACAAATTACAACAGTTCCTTGGACGTAGACAGAAGAACACGACTTACTGCGGAAGTCAGCTGTCATTACCATGAGCACCATCTGTTGGTGAAGTGGGGAAACAAATGCTCCGTCAGCAATCTGTGGTAGAAGTCCCGGAACTAAACGCGACTGGAACGTTGGGAACGGCTGCTAGTGACAATTTGCTCCTAAAAACTGGCAACTCTGAAATTAACTTCCTTTCTCCTTTTTTTAAAACCACCTTCACCTCTTTTTTACCCTTCCCCTCAGCCAATCATATATCACACAAGGTCTGAAGCTTGCCTAGAATTTGCAAGAGATAAATGTGATGGGATAATTAAAAAAAGAAGAGAAAAACGTAGCGAAGAGGGAAGATTTGGACAAAAAGAAGCCGGTAATTGATGACGTGGATCGGCGTGCGATATTAAAGACTTAAATCACGGACTTTAGAATGTGAACTAGGTACTTAAGCGGTCGTGATTGTTACCGACCGGTATTTTTTTTTGTACTTGATCCACGTAGTGATTTTCTTCAGACTTAACTGCAATGGCCTTAGTACCCCGTTATTAAAGACCCGGTTTCAAAGAGGAATGAGGTTTCTTCCGAAAAGATAGGCGAAATAAATTTTCCTTTGTGTTTAGGTACGTAATGATTCTCGTTTCACGCCCGTTGACTTGGGCTTATATCGTTACCGAGAGATGGCGTTATTTCCTACTAAAATGACTGGAAACCGTGTTTACATAATCAAATAGTAATCTATATGCAGTTATCACTTATTAATTTGATTCAAATGAGTGCAAGAGCGCAGAAAACTTTGGCTTGTATATATATGAAAATTGCCGTAGAAAACCATCACATTAACAAAATACTAAGAGTGAAATTTTCATTGATCAAGTATATGAGTGCTCAGACTGGGAAAAGGTGAAAATAACATGCTGTCAGATATAGTTATTGTCTCTATGTACATTTGTTTGAAACCTTCTGACAGTCACATAATTTAAAAGTAGAAAACAGATTCACAATAACCCCGCCAAGCTCGCACTCTTTGCACTCACGTGTCTCGTTGGTTACAAAGTGCAACAATACAGTAGTTATTCTATTTTGTTAATAACTTTTACACCACTCGTTTAAGAAAAAGCTCCAAGAGAGAACATTTCAGTCATCGTACTTATGCTGTGAGACCTCTCACATGGAACTCAATTTTTCTTTATGAAGACAAATTGTTTCCTGTATTTCCACTTATTCTCTTCGAAGAAAACTATGTAATTGAACTTTAACAATAAATATAAGCTTTCATATTTTTTGTAACTTGAAATTAACGATGCCAATTCCTACAGGGATGTATTTTTTTGTAGAGGGGGCAAACGAGGTATATTTTCTCCCATAATAGCGTTGCGTCCTTAAGAAACACTACATCAGTTTGAAGTCATCATGTTCCTGCAAAGTCCTTGTAACGTGTCACCACAATCGTACCTCCAAGATCTGGAGATGCGAATTGGCAACGCTCTGCTCCTTGTTCCGGCTAAACAGTTGGAAGCACGAGTTCTCACTCACATAAAATAAAATTCAAATATTTTATAATTAAAATGTCCAGAAACTTTAATCACGGATCGCGCGCGTTACCCACTTACTTGCACAATTTAAATGAATAATATGTTGGGTTCTGGTCGCTCGTAAACAGTGAAAAGTAGATTATTTCTCAAGGCAGAATACGCGCACTGCCTTCGCCGTTAAAATCAAGACCTCAATTGCTTACCTCAGGCGCGAGGCACAGCATAACAGATTGTTCTTTCTTAACAATGCTACCAACTCATATCATAAAAATAACACAAGAAAAGCTGATAATTTGTCATATCAATGCTAATTAGCGATAGTAAGTTTAAGTTATGGATGTCAACAATTAAGAATGCCAACGTGGAACTTATGACGTCGCCATTTACACGTAGCATCATTCCCCACTCCTAAAATAAACAGCCAATAGGAAAACGTCGTATTATTGAAAGCGAGGGATCATTCCTGTGCTTTAATGTTATAAATAATATCAAACTAAAAAAGTAACGACACAGATTTTATTAAGTAACTAACTGATTGCCTGGCGTTGCCCGGGTATTTATTTATCAATCTTCTATTAGACAGGAAAATAATGAATTCTAACTATAGTGAAAAATGTAATTAATTTTATTTACAGGTTGATTGATTGATTCATTTGTTGTTTTAAGTCCACTTTATGCACAGAAAGGCTAATCGTGATTGGACCTACAGTTTAAAGTGGGATCCGAACCACTATGTGCCTCCACCGGGTATCGAACCCGGAACCCCTTGATTACAAGGCGATGACGCTACCACTGCGCCATCGAGCAGACGAATTTATTTAGAGGTATTTAAAAGTGTAAGTACAGTACACAAATTATAAAGTAAAATCTTATACAAATTCACCATAATATTGAGTTAACTCAAAACTTGATTATAAACAACATTTTTAGTTTCACCTCCACGAGCAAGAATAAATTAATTGAACGGCATTGGGAGTGTCACTATTGATCTTAGCGACCCTGAAAGCTATGGACTCCACTCTAATATCGGTCGTTACCACCCCTACCCCCAGGGGTGCCAGGGATGTCTTACCCCCACAGTATTTCTTTCCAGATTGTAAGTCATACGTGTACCAAGTTTGGTTGAAATTGCTCCCAGGCGTTCGAGAGTTAGGTAATTTTTGATATTTTACTTTTCACCCCCTCTCATCCCCCATGCCGATAGATGATGAATATGTAGTTGAACGGCATTGAGAGTGTCACTATTCATCTTAGCGACCCCGAAAACTATGGATTCCACACTAATATCGATCGTTTTTCATTATTTTTACACGTCACCTCCTTCCCACTCCCACCCCTAGGAATGCCAGGGGTGTCTTATCCCCAGAGTATTTCTTTCCAGATTGTAAGTCATACGTGTACCAAGTTTGGTTGAAATCGCTCCAGGCGTTCGAGAGTTATGCCGGAACAAACATACACACTTACATACATACATACATTTTTATATATATAGAAGATTAATATTTGCCCTTGTACATAAACTGATTAAATAAAGGTTTAGTTTACGGATTTTTAACTAAGACTAAATAATTCAATCTTGTCCATTGTTGACCAAAATCGATATTAAGAAGAAATCTATGTAACATGTGCTTAAAAAACAACTTCCACGTGAAAGATAGAAATAATCATAGCCATCTTGGATTTGAAAAAAAAACTCAAGACGTTGCATATACTACATTTTGGGAAAGTTGTTAGCCCCTGTAACTTGAATTAGATGTTGTAAAAATAAGCGAATAATACGTATAATAACATGAGATAAAACATAAATATATACATGAATTATGAAAGGTAATCAAATATAAATAATTTTATGCATGTTATTGACTTGAAAGTATACGAATAAGATATATTCCGATATATTAATGAAATTTGACTAACATGCCGGTCGTTACATCCTTCTAATAATTAACATAAATAATTGTGGCTAAAATTTAACCATATTTATGAAATATGTAATGGGGGGAAAGGGTTACGTCCATTTGCCCCTCCTTTCCGGTCATCTATGCCGACACACAATACTGTCGCTCATGCTTGAATTCAATAAGGCTTTACGAAATAAGAGTTGAAGCTGCAAATTATAAACATTATTGAAAAGTAATATACATGTGCAGTCGAAACCATTTATAGTGACAGCGCTTGTAACGACGTATTGTGTATAACGGCGAAATCTAACGGTCCCGTCTAAATCCTACATAAACACAAAAAACTTTCTTAGTACGACATCTCTTATTACGACATATCGCATAAAACGACGTATTTTCATCACATTTTCAGAGAAATTTATCGGCTATAACGTCCAATGTTGCTTTCTTTTTTACGTTTTTGGGGATTGCCAACAACAATGTAACGCTTATTTTCAAACCCTTGCTTTGGTAGTAGATTGTAGATTTCAAATCAGTATGTCTGTTAAATAGTCAAGGCAAGCATCGCTGTCAAGATGTCGCCAAAGAAAAGGAAAGTGTTTAATATTGAAGAAAAGTCACACATAATATGGCGATTAGAAAATGAGGAAACAAACGACAGCATCGCGAAGGAATTGGGTGTATCACACTCAACGATTTCTACAATTTGGAAGGGCAGAGAGAAAATACAGTCTCTTTTCGAACAAAATTCTCAAAGAATCAAGCGGGCAAGATCATCTGAGCACAAAGACATTGAAGAAGCTTTACTTAGATGGTTTAAGCAGGAAAGAACAAGAATGTGCCGATCAATGGACCTATTCTGCAAGTGAAAGGCAATGGATTTGCGCGTCGGTTGGACAATCCAAACTTCAGATGTTCTTCCTGGCGGTATCTGCCACCCGAATCACGTTTATGGAGTCCCGAATGATGCTCAGTTAGATGTGAAGAAGCGTATGAAAGAGGCGAAGAAAAGTGTTCGAGAGAAGGACACGCCAATTACCAAGATTTACAACGATACTCTAGGCAACCTACACGACAACGGTTAGATTAGGCTAGGCTAGGTTCGGTTAGGTTAGGTAAGGTTAGGTTAGAACTGACATAACTAAAATGAAAATCGATAAAAAGGACGAAAAGATAAAACAAAAGAAAAAAGTGGACAAGTTAACCTCAGCTGATTTTAAACACGCCAAAATAGCTATACATACATTATATAGGTAGTAATTTTGCCAGTTCAAAGCCTGGATAAAATGTGATGGAAATAGAGAAAATCGTAATTTCGGTAAATTATTTTTGATGCCGTCCCATCAAGTGGTACGTTTTGTCGCATCGAAAATACTTTTAGACTCATTAGTAGCCGCCCAGGTAGTAGGTACGTTTTGTCGCTTATTCTAAGCGTTTCGCTCAGGACCAATCGGAGGTCGAAGTGAGCGTGTATGGGACTCGTTCTATTTCGCGCAGTTCACCTTCGAAACATTGTCAGTAGCTAGCACGATGAGTGAACAAGCAGTGCCAGTCAGTTGCAGATGAGTTATTATTTAATTTTCCGCCAAAGAAGGCGTAAAGTCGAGTTAAATTAGCGAAGATCAAAGCAGCAGCTCGATACTGATACATTGTTGAAAACTCAAGTGTTTGCGTGGCATAAAAAGGTCGTGAGTGATTGTGAACATGTGCAGAATTGGACTCATGCGTTACGACCTAACGGCAGACCGCCTTAACTCAAGAAAGCTATAATGCACTGGACTCTGTTGAAACATCCTCCGTACAGTCCTGATCTCTCATCAGTTGTTTGGACCACTTAAGGTGGCGTTGGGAGGTCATCGTTCCGAGAGCGATGAGGAGGCGATGTGCTTTGGCACTAATCACCGTCTTTCTATACTCTGTCCAGGGAATCTCTGGAGCAAGTGGACGAAAACAGTCTCTGCGCAAGTAGTGACTCCAGAGGGCTGAACCAACGTGAGTGCTGCTACCTGTTGTTTGCAACAGCGCGCACTGCTTTGCTCCACCAACTCGCTTTCCCCCGTATCTCCCGTTATGTGCGGCCTTGGTCCATAGTTTCCAGAGAAAGAGTATAGACTACGGTCGTCAAAAAATACCAATCCGGTGGCTAAGGTACATTGATCCAAGAAAAATGATACAAGATCTTGGTAACTGCTTGACAAGGCGTTAACATAACAAATCTTTCATTAGAATGACTACACAGGCAATAGATATTGTCCAGTTTCTACTAAGATTACACGAGAAAAGTGATTTGTCTTAACTAATCCCCTTATTTTCCCAGTTCCTTCCTTCATCTTGCTCTCCTATTCCCACGCCCTTCCTACCCTGTAAACCTTCCTTCCAGATTGCCCGTCGTGGCGCTGTGTTGGCCCCTAATAAAACCTCCAGACTCCCAGACCACAGTAACGCCATCTGCATCCAAATGCCATTAAACTCTGGCGTTGCGAGGTGGTTTAATTTCGCTCCACGCCGTCAGAGCGCTACAGTCTGACTCTCAAATTGAGCACCCCGTATTGATTTTTCCATTTCAAATTTTTCTCATCGTTCCTTTTGCCTTCGCGGAACGCGTCTTGAGAGCAAATCGTTATTGCCAACCTACGATATTTTTCTCCAGTACTAGTTCCTTTTTTTTGTTACTTCTTTTCCGCGCGAAAACTCTTTACTTCCTTGAGGAGAACAAAAAAAATATGAGCTTCTGATTAAGGGCGTCAGCAAGAAAAATCAAATGAGGGAAGTAGCTCGGCCCAAAAACACAAATTGTATCCTGAAGTAATGTTGTTATTACTATTATATAGCGTATATAAATATATTCAGTGTGTCCCAAAATAATGTTTACACTCTTTGAACTTTAATAACAGAGAAACAATTAAACATGACTTGCTTGGACTTTTTGCATTTGAAGCTGCAATGTCTATGTGAACATGTGTGAGAGCATATAGGCCTGCTTTTGTTTTTAGCCCCGTCACAGCCTGCCAAGCAGTAGTACACAAAATGGTAGAAGCGAGAAATTTTTCTTTCGAGAAACGTAAGAAGAGTCGAATATCCATCCTGATCTCCTGATACAGTTAAATTAGTACCTGTGGGGAAGTGTGATGAATGCTGTTTACGTCACAAAGCCAGAGACACTTAGTGACGTGAGACAAGCAATTGAGACATCCTACGCTTCCCTTCCCGCAGAAACCGTGTCTGCTGTTTATCGATCTGTTCAGATTGCACATAATGTATTAAAAACACTAAGTTGCAGACCAAGGCAGTTTATTAAGATAAAAAACACTTAACAGGTAACGTTTCAACCCTGTATCAGGGTCTTCCACAGACGAAGAACTAAACTAAACCCTGAAACAGGGTTGAAACGTTACCTGTTAAGTGTTTTTATCTTAATAAACTGCCTTGGTCAGCAACTTAGTGTTTTTAATATGGAAACAAAGCTTAATTATATTATAATGTATTACTGCCAATGGTGGTTATTTTGAACATCTATAACTTTAAGGTATGTGACACCAAAAAACCTTCTTGCTTGCTGTTATTAGTGTTCTTGTTATTAACGTTCAAAGAGTGTAAACACTATTTTGGGACACTCTGTGTATATAGTGCCACCCGAAAGGGTGCCCTTATTGCGGGTGGAATCACTTCGCTTGCCGGCGAAATAGGATTCGCCTAACTAAAGCTTATAGATTTATTTTAATTAACATATTTTACAACAATTACAAGTAAAGCAATCACGTACCTTCGTCAAAGAAGGTGTTGAAAATATTGTCCACTTACTTTTCACATCTTTTGAGAAAATGTGGACTTAAAAATTGCCTCCTCATACTTTTCCAAAGGTTTGATTGTACATAAGAATCGTTCGTAAAAATACTTTGCTCTAAATTTTACTTATGTTGTGGCATTACAACAACACTAATCAAAGTTGATTGATTAAAACAATTGTTTGGTGCATCGGCCCGTAAGGCCATATTGCACCCTCCAGTTTATGCTCGAAGGGGGGGGGGGTAGGTGTAAAGAGTCCCTTTAGAAAGGTTTAAAATGCAAGTGTAAAGGGTCCTGCACGGGACAAACACGACACATTAAAAAAGGTAGGATTAGTCTAAAAACTACCTCAGGAACAGTGAAAGAGGCCTGCTTTTCTAAAAAAACTCAAAACATTAGCTAAAACACTGCTATCGCCTCCGAACATGGCTGAAAAATCGTTGGGAAGGTTCGGAAATAAATAAATCTGAACATTCGAGAAGAATGTGCCGAACAGTTACAACAATGTTACAGACACTGCACAACAGAGGGTTCAGCCCTTGCAGCAAATGACGTGTGAGACTACTGTGTCCGATTCGAAGCCGCGTTAAGATGACTTCTTCACAAGACTCAACCCTCATCGGTTGATTACTCTTACTCATCACCTTAGCAACTGCACAGAAGCGAATATAAATCCTTCTTCAACACGTCACATCCGCTCACATAAAAGCAACTACACATTCAAAGTAGACAGAGGTCTACTTGGATCTATTCTCGATAACACGTTGTATATTGCAGTATTCCACAGGTCGTTATCGAAGAGAAAGTTGACAGAACCTAGGCTCGGAATCAGTGATGTGCATTAACGCGTAAACAACGATAGCCTACAATATAAAAGTCCCACATTGGAGGTATCGAGAATTCATTTTGTCCTTAGGATGGCAGCACTATACTGAATGACCACGCAGAGGGGTAGAGTAATCTATCCATCAGTTTGTGCACAGCAGCTGTTTACGTTAGTTGTGTTGACGAGTGTCTTGCGATTTGCAGAATGTAGACAAATATCGAGCAAATAATTTGTTTGAAATTTTGTGTTGCCAACGGACTGTCGTGTGCTGAATCATTGGAAATGCTACAAAAGGTGATTCGTGTCTGTCGAAAACACAAGCGTATGCATGGTGCAAGGCTTTCAAAGAAGGCTGAGAAGTTGTTGCTGATTTGCCCCGTTCTGGTCGACCTTCCACGTCGACGACTGACGAAAACGTGGACAGTGGTGCTCGAAAACCGGCGTGTGAGTGTGAGAGAGGTGGCTCGTGAGCTTGGTATATCACACATGTCCGTTCACAACATTTTGACTGATGTGTTAGGCATGAAACGCGTCGCGGCACTTGTTCCGAAGGAGCTGAATTTCCTGCAAAAAGCACATCGCAGGGATGTTGCTGAAGACATGATTTCGCGAGCCTCTAGTGACTCAACCTACATGAAACGCATCATAACTGGAGATGAGACATGGGTGCATGAGTACGACATGCAAACAGGTCAACAATCTTCGGAATGGCGCTTCGAAAATAAACCAATACCCAAAAAACCACGCCAAAGTCGCTTAAAAATTAAGGTCATGCTCATTGTTTTCTTTGATTATCGTGGTGTTGTGCACTCAGAATTCCTTCCAGAGGGACAAACTGTGAATAAAGAGTTTTTTTTTGTGACCGTTATGAGGCGTCTGCGTGAGAATGTTCGCCGGAAAAGACCAGAGTTAAGAAAAAAGAATAATTGGATTTTGCATCAGGATAATGCACACGTCGACACGTGGCCAAAAACTCATCACATGTCCTCGCCCAAGCCCCATATTCTCCAGATATGGCTCCGTATGATTTTGTTCTCTTTCCGCGACTCAAGTTATAGTACAGGCAATTTGCACTTTGACCTGGGAAAATTGCTTCAGAAGGTTTTTAAATTTCTAGCTCAGAAATCGTTGCTGAATAACATATCCAAAATCAGACAAAATCGGACCACGGGAAAACCCCCAAAAATGGATTTAAAAATGGCGGACTTGCTGCTTTATATTAAGACAAAAATGAAGTAATTCACGCATTATGGAGAGGTATAACGCTCTTATTTACATTTAATAATATTTAAACTAAAACTATCTTTCAACAATATACAATTTATTATGTAATTTTAATATTAAAAGTTATTTTTAGAAGTTAGAAATCGAGGAAATAACAATTACATCAAATAATATTATTTTTAAAGTTCTCTTAATTATAAAGTCAACTTCTACGGGCGGACAAAGTTTAATTAATTGTCTTCATCACTGTAAACACTGGCGTACACATGTGGGGAGGGCAAATGAGGCTACGGTCCCTCCCGAATTTTTTAGAAAAATCAAAATTTTAAAATGAAAGCAGAAAAAAACTTGGGAAAATCCAAAGTACTAAATGCAAATCTCTCTTAAATTAACCATCAGGTTACAATTTTGAGTGAAAGTTCCAAATATACGAAATATTTTATTGTGTATCCCCTCCAGTAGAACATAGGTAATGCCCAGTTTCACAATTCCACCCCCAAAAAATACAATCATGCGTATGGTAGTGACTGTCATCATAGCATTATTGGAATCACTCGCCACGATCGATTGAAGAGGACAATCGATTACGCTTGCATCCATATCGTGAAGTATCATCAGGTTCGTCGAGGAGGGAAAGCAAATCAACTTAAGTAGGAAATCTGGATTTAGTGGGTGTACAGCCATAGCAGCAATTATTCTTTCCATACCAACCCCATCCTTCTGCCTCGATCATCTCTTCTGTACACCTCCAGATTTCTATTTGAAAGTGTGTGCTGAAGGTATGGTATTTTGTGGATGAATCGGTAGGTGACAATCACTCAGGTGTAGCACACGATGTACCTGCAGCCATGTTTTCAATTAGCATTCGACGACATAGTTCGTTTGTGGATTACAACGGATCGCAGTCATACAACAGAAGCATTTCATTTTTTCCAACGTCTTCAATATCTGAATGCTGACAGGAATGTAAATAAAATGAATTTGCAGCTGAATGCAGCTCAATTACCTTCATCACTTTGTCTAACGCTGAGGATTTCCTAATTGAATACATTCTGGGTGTGGTTTTGAGTTCTTGTTTTAGGTTCACTTTAATCACAGATACGCTAATCAGGACTGGACATGAAGTTTTAAGTGGGATCCTAATCACTACGTGCCTCCACAAAGTATCAAGGTATCAAACCCTGAGCCCATTGAATACAAGGCGATGGACGTTATCACTACCCCATCGGGGAGGCCAGAAAAATGTGGATGTGGCATTACAGCCCGTGAAAACATAGAGAAACAGGAGCAGCTTGCGGATGTCACGACCCAACAATGATAGAATTCCGAGGATAACGTACACAGTATTGGGAGATGCTCCCCGCCTTATGTCACTGCGATAGTACAACTTGAAACCATTGGCATGGTACAGAAGCAAGTCGATCTCTTCCCTCTATTACTGCTGTACAAATACTTGCACTTTGTGATGATGAGACTGCAGCACGAACGATGTCCATATGATCATCCTCACCTGCATTGTACAGAGCATACCGGTGATTCTTCAACGTCTCACCTACAAGAGAAATATCAAGGGCCTCCCCGATGGTGCAGTGGTATCATCGTTGCCTTGTAATCAAGGGGTCCCGGGTTCGATTCCCGGTGGAGGCACGTAGTGGTTCGGATCCCACTTTAAACTGTAGGTCCAGTCCCGATTAGCCTTACTGTGCATAAAGTGGACTTAAAACAACAAATCAATCCAATCAATCCAAAAACAAGAGAAATAATTGCCTGGTTGTTGTTTTCATTAGCTACGAAGTGCTTTATCTTGCCGGCGCTGAAATAACATTCCTACTATGCCCCGCGACAGGTTAAGTTTGCAGCAACATTTCACACATGTAGACCTAAACGTGCGCGCAGAATATAGTTCCGCTGCAATACTGCCGATTTTCTAGGTGCCTGTGACATGAACAGCTCGACGGTTGAGGCAAAATTGGCACGGGGGATGCTGAGCGCAGTTCTCCCGTGGATTGATACATAAAACTTGCTGCAAAGTTAACCTGTCGCGAGGCTGAGTCTTTATGCAGAATCTTCTGAGGGTTCTTCCCTTGATCGTAGCCACTGTAGCCATCGAAACAACGATAGACCTCCCATCTGTTTTCAGAGTGAAATCTACGCAAGGGATTGCAATGTTCTTGTGTGTTTCATTGTTACGCAATGGAACTCAATGTAGGATAGATCCATCATCCAAAACGCACTGGCTTGTACAGCGAACTTTTTTCAATTCGTAACTGATTGGTGTATTTGAGTACTGCATGAACGAGTCCGTGTCATTTGTGCCGAGTAATTTGCGCCGAGGGTTCTTATCGGTTCATCTCCGCCGCGACATATGTCAAGACCTTCCTTGGTGGGTTTTCCCACAATCCGGAGTGTCATTACCGCCGCGCGCAGGTGTGTTTATGACGTTGCCCAGCTCCAGCTGTGTTTATCTTCGATTGAAAAGGAAGGTGATTGGTAAATGAATGTAAGATGAAAGTATATATTCAGTATTTATGGAAAACTGAAACTTGAGAGAGACGACAAGATGGCTGAGAATATGGAAATGATAGAAACAACGCGTGCAATGCCCTCGAACATTTGCATACCTACAAGAATTCAAATAACGTTTGTATTGTTGTTGTGCAAGTGTATCGAAATATTGTGTTTATATATACGTAGCTATTACGTATATAATGTTTTTGACGATTTTATGTAGTGTATAATAATTAAGTGTAATAGACTGGCACATTTATGTTGCTTCCAAAGTGTACATTTACTTGTAGAGTGCTTTCAATATTTGAACAATACTGTATTTACAATGTTTTTTTTTACGATTAACGATAAATGATTAATAGTTAATAGGCTGATACTGATTTATGTATTTTGTGTTGTGGAGTAAAATTGATAGAAGTAATACTGTGTAACGTCTTTTGAAATAAGTAAAGAAAAGTCATATTTGACTCTCTGGATAGGTTTAACATTTCAGTGTAAACACAGCTGTGCATCGTCATAAACACACGTTTGATTTTATGTTTTAAGTCCCCTTTATGCACTAAAACACATATGCCCATAAACACACGTGCGCGCGGCGGTGATGACACTCTGGATTATGGGAAGACCAGCCAAGGAAGGTCTTGACATATGTCGCGGCGGAAATGAACCGATAAGAACCCTTGACGCAAATGACTCGGCGCAAACGACACGACACCCTGCATGAACTAAATGAGACTTGTCAGCTCTTCTCAACATACTTTGTCATTTGAATAATGCACGAGGATACGCACCAAGTTCGTAAGACATGGCATCTTCCAGTGGCACCGCATCTGTGTGCTGCATCTACTCGTATATCGTATCCGACAGGGCCACAACAGCAGCAGAAAATCCTATTGTTTTCACTTTGTCAACCTTTTGGCATAATATTTGAACACCTCTTTCTCAATTATTTTGACGACGATGCCGATGTAATACAATTCATCAAGATTAACTCTAGAATCAGCTGTGACTGACTGCTGTACTAATACAGAAACTTGAGTCAAAATGAAATGGAGATATGGATTCCACTCGTTCGATTACTTTTTAATATCATTACGGTCCCCCGTTTGTCTACTTTCCCGCATTTCATTGTATTGTTCACTAATCTTCAACAAAACTCTGGGATATTCTTGCATTGCTAAGTTGCAAGTGGGACTCAGGTGTACGGAAAGCAGCGATGTTGCCTTCTGGATTTCTGTAAATCCGTTTCCTCGTGCTAATCCTCCCCTACTTTGCAGGGAATGCATTAGTACTTGTTCTATCTTATCCGAGTTCGACCCAGTTTCCCGGATTCGATACCCGGTGGAGAAACATAGTGGTTCGGATCCCACTTTAAACTGTAGGTCCAGCCCCAATAAGCTTTTCTTTGCATAAAGTGGACTTAAAAAAAGTTCAAAACTCAATTCGAGTCTGGTCCATAATCTGTCACTTCATTTTGTCACAAATTTACCTCCTAGGAACATTTTCTGCACGGTTGGATTTCCAGATGACAGGCAAAGTTTTCTGCATGTGCAGGTACAGAGGCCCGAGGTAAATGTGATGTCTGGCTGCTGCAATGATGGAGAGAATCTTCAGTATAGCGTGAAACTGAAAATCGTCGACGAGCCGATTCTGTCAGCATCATGCAATGCTGGTCATTCGTGGTGATCATATTTTAACTACATCTTGTCCATTGTCCAATTTTCTCTCACAAATTGCGCACAATTTAGAGATTTTAATTCTTAAAAGGCAAAATATAATTCGACACAACAAGAAAACACAAATTATAAGTAATAATTCACAAAATATTAAAAGTTATTCACAAATATACTAAAAATGTTGGGAAAGTCCCAGTAGCCAGTCCGCCATTTTAAAATCCGTTTTGGTTTTTTTTTCCCGTGGTCAGATTTTGTCTGATTTTGGAAATGTTATTCAGCAATGATTTCTGAGTTAGAAACTCTTCGAAAACCTTCTGAAGCAATTTTGCCCAGGTTTGAGTCAAGATTGCTTTAGTTTGCCTGGACTGTATATTACCACTTCAGGGAAGGCGTTTTGAATCAATTGAATCCATTAAAGGAAATTCGCAGAAGGAACTCAGAGCGATACCGTAAGTGTTTTTCAGACTGGGTTAAGCGTTGGCATACGTGTGTTGCATCTGATTGGGCCTATTTTGAAGGCGACAAAATAAATGTTGATGATTAACCACGTATTTTGTGTTTTATTCGCAAATTCCGGCTACTTTTTGTACGTACGAGGGTCACTATTTATATTTTGAGCCTTGGCAACACTGATTGAAGTTAGGCGCGATTTGACGTTTGCACGGATTCGTCTGGCATTATTGACCATAACGTACATCAAATGTTTTGTCAATAGCTTCATTTGTGTTGTTTATGTTGCCTTGGAGATTGCGCGACAACAATAAAATGGAATTAACTCGTGAACATTTTCGTGCGATGATATTTTACGATTTTCGACGTGGATTATCAAGACAAGAGTGCATCGATCAACTTACTTCCAGATTTGGCGATGAAGCCCCATCCTTTGCCACTGTGAAACGCTGGTATAACGAATTTAATCGTGGCCGCCATTCGCTCACCGACGAGATTCGCGAAGGTCGTCCAAAATCAGGTGTTGTTCAAGAAAACATTGATGCTGTGCAAAACCTAATACTGCAAGATCGTCATGTGACATACTGTGAGATTGAGGCAACCATAGGCATTAGTTCCACCAGCATATATAAAAAAATATTACATGATCATTTAGCTGTGAAGAAGATTGGAAAAACTGCTTTGACAAAACGAATGCAAAAGTGTTGACCATGAAGGAGAATACTTCGAAAAACAATAAAGCAGTTTTCAATGCCAAATTCCTGTTCTTTCATTGTTAGGCTCAAAATATAAATAGTGACCCTCATAGTAGTATAACGTAATATTCGTAAATAACATGACGAAAGATGATGACTTAGCAAAGGGCGCTGTGGAAGTGAAACAAAATTATACTATGTATGAGTTACTGATGTATGAGAAGAGCCTTGTAAACGCTTACTTACAATTGCAAACATTTTTTCACGGAGGAAAAACCACAGCATGGGAAATATTCTAGTGTTTGATGGGAAAAATACTACTTTGCCTATCGCCTGCCATCTATTATTTTTCATTCAATTTAGCTTCTTTCACAGTTAATGATAGAGAAAAGATAAATTTTGTTGTAAGTAGGATTCTTGTCAGTTCGTTATGAACAAATATAGTTGAAAATTTCACTTTCCTTTCATGAAAGCATTGAAAGTTAATTTTAATGAAATTTACATTGTCTATGTAAACTACATCCCAATGTAATCTACGCGTAGATTACGTGTAGACAACTCAGCTAGACGTAAATGTATAGTATACAGCACATCACTGCTTGCAATGCTACCAAATGACCTAGTAATAGTACTAGTACTTATTAGAAATAGCAAGTAAATTGTGTCTTACATATTCCAGGGGGCACCAATGCTTCTGAACATATTTAAATTTTTTTGTACATTATTTTTGCTGTTTATTTTGAGATTTTTTTTTAAAAAAGGCCATAAGTTTCGGAAAGACTCAACTTACACGCTATTTTCGTCGCAATACTATACTGAAAAACGATATGATAAAGACCAAATAAATATTATGATTGTTTACTTTCTCTGTTCTAGATTATATTTAGATGGCACTGTCTCCTTTTAAGTTTATTAAGTAAAGTTACGCAAAAAGTTGTTTGTAATTATCCAAGATAAAGGCCCTCGAAATTTAAAGAAATTAAAGATATCGATCAGTCTTTAATAAAGTAATGGACACAATTCTGATCTTGGATACTCTGCCAGCAAAATAAGTCCTTCCCGCGCATAAACCTGACTAGCATACTTTCAAAATTTGGTTATAATATAAAGAATATGCTTGTAACTAATATAGTTGTTTAAAAACGGATGGTGCATGCAGGATGCACTCTAAAGTCTTCCAGTCCGCCCCCAAAAGTGAATGAAATTGAAAAATTTAGTTTGCACCCGTCACATTATACGGGGCCAAGCCAATCGCAGTTAGTGATTTGCCGTGAGCGGGAAATATGAACTCTCAATTGCCCAATAGCCATGCATTTTCTGCTAATATTTGCTAAGGGTGATAATTTGCGAGAATTGAGTCTGCAACACTGCCTCCAGGAAAATGTCGACTTTCCCCGCAGCCGAATGAAAGCAGTTTTTGACAACTTTGCGAAACGGCAGTAAGCAACCCTGGAATCTCGGGGCAGGAATTCGTTGAAAAATATTAGTACGAAGGAGAGGAAGGCGAGAAGAAATATGTCGACATAAAAGATACAGGAGTGGAAAAAAGGGGAGGGAAAAACGAAGCGTACAAATCCTTCAATTTGTTGCTGCTTTCCTCGGAACACAATGCGTTCGTCATTTCCCTAGTCGAAAACTTGAGAAGAGACGAATGGTGGGTGGAATGAAATCGTGACGATGTCAGGATATCGAGGAAAAGAGCGGAGGGATAGGGAGATAGAAAGGTGTGTGAATATGTGTGTCAGAGAGAGAGAGAGGACGGAGAGACAGGAAGGCATACAAAGAAGAGAGCGAGAAGAACAGGCACAGAGAGAGAGAGAGAGAGAGAGAGAGAGAGAGAGAGAGAGAGAGAGAGAAACAACTAAAGAAAGAAAGATGATAGAAAAACACACAGACATATAGAAAGAAGGAGATAAAAAGGTGTGTGTGTGTGTGTGTGTGTGTACACACCAGTGATGTGCCGTAGACTATAAGTTTACGTCTACATGCGTTGTCTACACGTAATCTACGCGTACATTACATTGGGTTGTAGTTTACAAAGACTACGTAGACAGTCTAAAGTGCATTAAAATTAATTTTCAAGGGTTTCATGAAAGGAAAGTGACATTTTCAACTGTATTAGTTACTAACGAAATGAAAAGAATCCTATTTAGGATCAAATGCCCATATTTCGGATAGGTTCCTAATTTCGGATACCAAGAAATTTCCACCTTAGAACAGCAGCGCCGAAGTGCAGATAGTGCCAACTAACACGCTACTTTGTCCCAAACTTTCACCCTTGTGGGTGACCTTGAGCAATGTTTCTTTAGTGTGTGGCTGATATTTCTGACTTTTCCGGAGTTTTGATGTAATATTTCACCATCCAAACTTAAGGCCTACAACTGGAAGTTTAGTATTTACTCACTTCTGTCTAAATTTTATATAATCTTGAGAGATTCAGCAAATATTATTACGTAGTTTTAGTCACATTATTTCAGAGGGGGAACGCACAGAATCGCCATATTGAATATGCGACTGGGTTTCCTAATTTCGGATGCTACACGGGTATCTAATTTCGACTATCCGAAATTGTGCACCCTTTCCAAATACTCATTAGTAATCCTATCCGAAATTAGGAAATACCCTATCCGACATTAGGCAACCTTTTTGTCAGACTAAAAATATGCATACAATTCTTTGTTTCATAAAATATACCAAGTATTTCTTATAAATGTTAATATAACTTTCAGAAACATTAATAAATATATGTTCAATGTTTACCAACACATTTATGGCTTATTTTGTTTACATTTAGGTACTGAAAATCTAATTTGAAATTAAGTATCCGAAATATGGGCACTTGACCCTACAACAAAATTTATCTTCTCTTCTATTTTCAACTATGGAGGAAAATAAATAGTATGCAAAAAACAACAACAGATGGCAGTCGTGAGGAAAGAGTGTTTTTTCCCCATAAAACACTAGAATGTTTCATATATTAGGTTTCTTCCTAGGTGAGAAATTGTTCGAATTTGGAAGAAAGAGTATGAAAAGTTCTCTTCACACATCAGCACTGATACGCAGTATAATTTAATTTTAATTCCATGGCGCCCGTTGCTAAGTTATCACCTTTCGCCATGTTGTTTACGTAATCTACGTGTATAAAATAGTCTACGTGTAGAATGTAGACTATCGTTGTTTACGCGTAGACGCACATCACTGGTACACACACACACACACAGAAGTTATGTAGTGATAAGGCTCCAAGGGTCCATAGGTGGAAACATCCTGTTTCAACCATGGTGTGGTGTGGTGCGTTTTATAATGACACCACGGAGCTCCAATTCTGTGAGAAAGGAATTGAAACAACATGCGCACACACACACAGCCTTAACGTGAATACTGTCACAATTCTCACCTAGTGTTAAAGGTCAATAACTTCCCCGGCGAGAAGGAACACGTGAGTCATTATCGCCGTCTGGTTGACTTTTTGATTCTCTCTGCACTCAGACGATCGACTGAAATGTTGTTTTAAGTCCACTTTATGCACAGTAAGGCTAATCGGGACTGGACCTACAGTTTAAAGTGGGATCCGAACCACTTGTGCTTCCACCGGGTATCGAACCCGGGACACCTTGATTACAAGGCGATGACGCTACCACTGCGCCATCGGGGAGGCCCTTGCACTCAGACGAATAGTTGGTTTCAAAGTGCAACATCGATTCGTCTACTTGTAGAGTTGGTATCTGCACAGTTTGCATTACGTTCTGCAGCGGTGTACAGTGTGGTGTATGATCACCTGGTACGCGTTCACTAATCAAATGAACCATAGGGGTACGCACGGGGGGGGGGGGTAAGGGGAGGCAATTTCCCCCTAATCATGGACGTCTGAAGGTTTTTACAACGAAGGGAGAAGCAAGGTATTTTTTCCATGGGGTACAGTACGGGAGGTTGGGTTCCAAAACTGGGGGAACAAAGTGCCAAAAGTGGGGGGGGGGGCAGTTTACTTTCCATTGGTATAAGGTTTAGTGTAGTGCGTGGGCAAAAGTGGCAAAAAGTGGTAAGGGCAACAGCCCCCCACGCCCCTCCTAATCTCCGCCGCAGATTACCCTGATAATAGCGTTGCCTCCTCAAAAAATACAACTTGAATTTGAAATTATCGCATTCCTGCATCCCCATTATGATAATTAATGTAAATTACTGTGGCTGAAATCAAATTATATGTGTGAAATATATACTTTTAGGTTGACATTCGTGCCTTCCCCCTCCAGACATCCATGCCCCTATATTATTATACTTTCATCTAGACATTTAGTTTAGATTAATCTTATCGCCGTAATTAAATGATATTATACTCTTTAAAAAATGAAGTATTTTCAAACCGATGAAAGTTCAAAGCAACAACGGGGAAAGGGTGTACAGTGGCGCGACCAGGAAGGGGGGCAGGGTCATTGCCCCCCACCATGGACGCAAATCAATTCGAGGGGGGCAAACAAAGAAGTGAAAGAAAGTAAAACTAGCAGAATCTATGAGTAGCAGAAAAATATATACTCTAGATGGTATTACTTTTCAAGTCTTTCTTGCATTATTTCTTCCAGACAGCCAAGAGAAACTGCAGGGGGCACGGAGAGGTAATAGCCCCCTTGATTTCAAATTTATCTGGAGTTGGCTCTGAGCGCCGAACCAACTAATAGAAAAAAATTGTAAAAGATAATTCCATGGCGCCCCATACAATCTTTTGCGCCCTATTAAATCAATATTGTTTCAGTTGCTCAAATTTAGATTTAAAAAATTTCTTGCTCGCTTCGCTCAGAAATTTGATTGTTTTCTGTAATGTATTGTAAATTACCAGAGAGAGAAGAACAACTAAGTACTTCGGACTGTTGCTGTTAATCATTTTTATTTCAGACTGAATTTTCATTAAGGCTTTTGACCCCCTAATTTGAGGGTCTGCGCACGCCTATGAAATGAACGTTTCAAGCAATAGAAGCAATAGATAGGCATTTATTTAAAGTTCTGAAATCGAATCCCGCTTTTCTTGCGTACAACGTCAACATGATTCAACACAATTTCCATGCAAGATGTACAGTCACCATCAATAAAAATGTGCCACGGGCCGGCTCTACCGTACGTGCATTTGCACGGGGCGGCAAGCACAAGGGGGCGGCAAAATGTATAAAAAATTGAAGTTGCATTATTTGAGACAGTTTGGTCTTCTTGTGGCGGAGAAAATTCAAATTAAATCCATTTGCATGCGCAGTATAAAGCAGAAACGGATAAGAAAAGCAAAGAGTAACTGCGAAAGAAAGAGGTGCCGAAAGTTTATAATAGTTGTCCTCTTACAAAAGGAGCTATTATTGTTTTGTCTGTGAAAATGGTATGCAACGTCTACTGTGCGTGTGCGGTGCTAAGTTACAACGCTATGTTGTTTGATCGCGCGCCAATCCGCCAGTCCTCCACCCTCGCCCCCGTTATCGAGGTTTGAGTTTGACTGACGTGTCGCATTCGGTAGTCGGAAATACAGCTGCATTGTTCTTTGACGTGTTGATCGCGAAAGGTGGTGATGATAGGTATTGCCGAATCGCGCAAGACGCAATAGTAAGTACGAATATCGGTTGTTTTTGCCGTTGCTGGTTGCACCTCATTTGACGGTGTAACGATAGTGCAGTTAGTGTATGTCGTGTGTGACAATGTATTGAGAGACTTGTGTATTTGTGCTGTCATTAAAAGCACAAGTCAAGTCGTCCTAAGATATTTGAAAATTATTTGTTGGATTTGTTTTTGTAAACTAAGGTGTCTGATAAAATAAAAAAAACTCTCGGGTGCAGAATATCGTAAACGCAAACGAGAAAAAGTTTTTTTTTCGTTTCTTTTTACGTATTTTGGAGTGAGGGCGGCAAGAAGTAAAATTGCAAGGGGCGGCAAAATTCCTAGGGCCGGGGCTGCACTGCGATATGTGTGTTACCTAAATCTACTGGTATAAATGGATCTTAATAGCAATTTCTCAATTGCAAGTTCTGCCACCGCCGTTCAGTTAGGCAGCACACACAAAGCCTTCCAGGGAAGCGAACAATTTAGTATCTAGGCGTCCCATTTTTATTGATGATGATTGTACCTCCACTACACCTGGTGTCAAAAGTGCACCGAACTAGACTGGGCTATTGCTAGTTAAGTACAGACGTGATATAACATTTGTGCTTAGTTTCCATAATGGAATGGTGCGAGCACGACAACCGTGTGTTCGATCCTAAGGCGGAGTGTTAATCACAGAGTGCTACGACGCGAGGGGTTCCGGGTTCGAATCCCGGCCTGGCCATGAATGTTCTGTTCTGTTCATCAACTTGATCATATCATCCTCATCTTTGCGATTAGCCAAAATGACAGAAAAGCGAAGTAAAATAGAGCCAACCAACCAATCAACGTGTGGCTGTTATAGTACTCCTTGAGGTAGGGAAGTGAGCGGAACCAATCAGTGATTGCTCGTGAACTGAACATTACAAAATGTCCATGTCTTGCGTGTTACAAACGATGTACACGTTACTTTCTCACAGCTGAGAAAAAAATTCTCTTATCTAAAACCCTTAAATTAAAGTTAAAAAGGGGGTGTAAAGAGCCCTTGGAGAATGGTTAAAGTACAAGGTTGTAGAGAAGGCTGCACAGGACATACATAACACATGAAAAAGTTAGAGTAAAAAGTTCCCCAGAAAGAGAGAGGGAGAGATTCCAGAAAAGCCACAAAGAAAAAGAGAGAAAGCACTAAAGGAACTTAAGACTGAGAGACAGCCATTTTTTTTTATTTGCTTTAGTTTACTTTGCTCTTGTGCCACTTTTGGCTAATTGCGAAGATGGAGATGAGTGATGATATGATGAAATTGATGAATGAACACTCACAAACATCCATGCCAAGGCCGGGATTCGAACCCGTGACCCCTGGCTCGTAGCAAGATGTGCTAACCACGGGGGCCGGCACAGAGAAGAAGAGAAAGAGAGACAGTCAGAAAGAAAGGAAAGATTAAGTCATCAACATAGAGATAAGGAGAGAATTAGAAATACACAAGCAGAGAGAAAGAGAGAGAGAAGACAAAGACAAACTGGGAAAGAGAGAGAAGTAGAAAGACACAAGCATAGAAAGAGAGAGAGAGAGAGAGAGAGGAAAAACAAAGAAAAATGCAGTCATTTAGTGGAATACAGCTCAATTTTTCTTGGGGGAAAAAGCAAAATATTTCAACGGTTAATAAATGCACAAATAATTAATGAATGCCAATTGGACTTGTAGAGTTTGTGATGAAACGAAGTATGCGAAACACAAAATCTTAGAGATACAATTTTAAATATTTCAAAATGGAGGAGGATTTAAGAAAGAAAGTAATGCATTTTGAATACCTCTCACGGAACTTTTCATTAATTTATCCTTCTGAAAAGGACGAAGAAAGTTCGATAGACATTAGCATGTAACACATGGGAATGACATTTTCTATATGCAGACACAGCAACCTACCATTCCACTTCAACAGACACAAATGGACAAAAAATATTTGCATTTTTTCTAAAAGTTTTACGTTATTAAAAGCTTGCTGGTGCTGGTAACATGAGAAGTACAGGGTTATTAGAATAGTGCAATATTAAAGCTAAACCATTATACCCGCACTGCACAAGCGTGACATGAATTAACACAGGAACTCTCGAAGAATGGACCATATTAGTGTGACGTCACTGAGCAAGATTGAGTCCAAACAAAGTTGTCACGTGGTTTTTCCGTATTCGATAGCATTGGATTTTAGCATTGTGATTTTTTTAGGTATGCAAATTTGTGTTAGCAGTGAGTAAACTCTACTGTTGCCTGCCAGTTCTAAGTACGAACGACATCAAATCTTATGATAACATTTAGACAATTTAGAAACAGTGTATTTACATTCTAAGGAAACCCAAACCCACACACACAAAGAGCTATTGAACTAGTAACACCGAGAAAACTTAACCAAATATCTATTGCGCGTTCAACTCAATGACGGTGTGCGGCGAGAATTGTGATTGATCTACGTACCTCCAACGAATAAGGTTGACGAAATCAACTCTGCTTGCCATGGCGGTAGGCCTCTTGTACTTTATTTGGCAATGGACAGAAAACCTCAGACGCAAAGCAGCATACAATTGTCTTAAAGGTTAATTAACTTTTTTCCCGAATGATTTTTTCAGCGGTGTTTGGTCATAGTTAAGAAATGGTATATGATATCAATTCCATTTTCTTTGGCAGGGATGAACATTTTTCCTTCTGCCTGGGATAAACACTTGGGGGGGGGGGGGGGTAGAATCCTCGGCACCCCCCGTTAATTCGCACACTGTCTGTATAGCATTTCCAAATTCCAACGCATTGTTTTCATACGAGCACAATTTACAATTGCACTTTAATGGTATATAAACATGTTTATTTTCCCTATTTATTCGGAAGATAAGTTTTTTGTTTGCCTTGAAATTTCAACACACCCTACAGTCCATATGCCTATATGTTAACATGCGGAAATGACACATATTAGCAAGCTATACATTAATAATTTAATAGAGTTAAAAGCTTCAAGTAAATTAGTATATATGTATAATTTACTTTAGTAAACCTTTTAACTGCACTTAATTATTGATGGAGAGATACGCGACGGGTCCCTAACGTTACGTTACCCTCCCCCCTTTCCATGCCAATTTTAAATTTCCCGATTAAGTATGTATGAGTTCGGCAATTAACTCTCTTTCTGTGGCACATCCGACGCCCGCACCTGTTATCACGTGTGATCTACATATCATTACACCCGCCCTTTGAAGTAGTGTCATGTTCAATCCAAACATGTGTGTTATGGGTTTGGGTATGCGCCTAATGGAATACGGAACACTTTTATTAATGGAAATTTTCTTCCTTCTCCGTTTCTGTATTAGTGGAAATACCTACGCATTATTGCGTGTTATATAGTATATACATACATGTATACGCACACATACAAATACACGCGTGTATGATACATATAAGGGAGGCGCGAGAAAGAGAACAAAGTAAGACAGAAAGGTGAGAATAGAAAGAATATTTAGAGAATGAGAGAACTGATAGAGAAGATAGTAAGAGAGAAAGTGGGAGAGAAAAATAGAGATCAAGGGGTCCTGGGTTCGATGCCCGGTGGAAAGACATACTGGTTAGTTTGAGTTCTTGTTTTTAAGTCCACCTTATGCACAGATAGGCTAATCGGGACTGGACCTACAGTTTAAGTGCGATCCGAACCACTATGTGCTTCCTTCGGGTATCGAAACCTGGACCCTTTGATTACAAGGCGACGACGCTAACAGCCATAACGGTAAGGAACTGACTTTGATCTAAAGTCCTGTCCCTATTAGCCTATTTGTGCATATAATGGACTGGAAACAAACCCCCCCCACAAAAATAGAGGGGGAGAACTAAAATGTGTGTGTGTGTGTGTGTAAAATTGATTGATTGGGTTGGGTTATTTTATGTCGCTTTTCTTCCACTTTTGGCTAATCGCGACGATGAGGATTGGTGATGATTTGATGAAAATGATGATTTGACACTCACGAAGAACACCCATGCCAGGTTCGAACCCAAGACAGCTGCACGTGTGGAAGAGAAATAAATAAGAGAAAGTGGAGAGAAGAGAGAAAACAAATTTAAGAAGGAGTCTGACTCACAACACACATACACACAGATAGAGAGAGGGTGAGAGAGAGAGATAGAGAGAGAGAGAGAGAGAGAGGAGAAGGAGGAGAGAAAAGTGAGAGAGGAGGAAGAGGGTGTGGCGTGAAATGCTGGGTGCTCAAAAGAGAAACAAGAAAATCGTCACCTACACAAATAGAAACCTTAAATTTTTGACATAAATTTTGTAATGTAAATGATATAATAGAGACAATGAGAAGTGCATTATTGTAATTTCACACAATTGTTAGCAGCTTCCTTGGGTATATTTATTTAACAGCGTTGTCAAAGTTACATGCAGTTACAGATTTAGAGTTAGTACGTGCCGGGTCTAGAGACAGCAAAATTACCTAACCCTACGATGACTTGCCTTCGCTTCAAAATTTTTTTCTATTTTCATTTACCATCTATTTGGAAAGAGACTGTGAGTAAAATTAAGGAGAAACAGCTCGTTTTCAAATCCTCTCTTAACTAATTTCCAATTAACAATATCTAGTTCAAATTAATCGTTCCTTAAACAAATAAAATAGGTGTGCTCTTTACTGTTCAATAACACTTTCGCTTCAAGTGTAAGGGAATTACAGCAAGTGTTTGATAATTTATTAAGTTCATGAAACAGAAATATCGAAGCTGTTTTCGACAAACAAAGATTTTTTTCACTTACGTAGGCTTTCTATATGTCTTAGGAGTTGTATTGTTGTTGTTTCTCTTAGCAATAGTGTAAAACACACACATCATGTTTTGCGAGATTTTAAAATCTGGCATTCTAGGGCACTTTATTTTGGGGATCCTCTTATTTTGAGATCTACACAGTTTTCTGGCCGTCTACTAGTTCCACAACATACATTGGAATATCGTAATAAGCAGGGTTTATACATTTGTGGCAGATTTTACACACTTTTGTATTTGTGCTGCCACCTGGATTGATTGATGAGAACTATTTCACACACTGTTCATGAAAATGTTCCACCATTTGGGGAACTTTCCAGATTCAATTCAAAATTATATCAGGGAATTAATTCCCAATCTTCTGCTGGACACTGCATGAATTTTTGTTCGAGGACTCAAGAAAAGTTCCTCAGATCCGATTTTTCTCCGGTGTAAATGTGTGTATTCTATATCGCAGTTCCACGAAATAACCAATCTGTCAACACTCATATATACACTTGTACATATCGGAACGGTGATCCTTTCATGATTCTCCTACCGTATCTGAATCCTTGAGTGGTTCTTCCATCTCAAAATTTCGAAGATCGTTGAATAATTTTCCCCTAGTAACGGACAACATTGTATACTCTCCTATCTTAACGGAGATCCCCGTGCGTTTCTCTCATCGCAACGGAGATCTTTGTATATTTCTTCCATCGCAACGAACTTGTTTGGATATTTCTTCCATCGTAATGAAGATCTTTGGATATTTCTTCCATCGTAACGAAGTTCTTTGGATATTTCTTCCATCGCAACGAAGATCTTTGGATATTTATTCTATCACAACGAAGATCTTTATATATTTCTTACATCACAACGAAGATCTTTCGATATTTTTTCTATCAGAACGAAGATCCTTGAATGATTATCCCATCGCAACGGAGATACTTGCGTGGTTCTTCCATCGCAACGGGAGATCTTTAAATGATTATTCAATTGCAACGGAGATCTTTGAATATTTCTTCCATCAGAACGAGGATCTTTGGATATTTCTTCCATCACAACGAAGATCTTTGGATATTTCTTCCACCGCAACGGAGATCTTTGCATATTTTTTCCATCACAACGAAGATCCTTGAATAATTATCCCATAGTAACGGAGTCTTTACATAATTCTTCCAACACAAAGGAGATATTTGTATGTTTCTCCATCGGAATGGAGATCCTTGAATGATTATTCCATCGCAACGGAGATCCTTGAATGATTATCCCATCGTAACGGAGATCCTTGGATGATTATCCCATAGTAACGGAGTCTTTACATAATTCTTCCAACACAAAGGAGATCCTTGTATGTTTCTCCATCGGAATGGAGATCCTTGAATGATTTTTCCATCGCAACGGAGATCCTTGAATGATTATCCCATCGTAACGAAGATCCTTGGATGATTATCCCATCGTAACGGAGATCCTTGGATGATTATCCCATCGTAAAGGAGATCATTCTATATTTCCTCCAATACAACGGAGATCCTTGTATGTGTCTTCCATTGCAACGGAAATCCTTGCATGGTTCTCCTATCGTGTATCGGACATCCTTGTATATTTCTCCCATTGCAAAAGAGATCCTTGCATGCAATGTGTCAAATTGTTCTTCAATAGTGGCGCATAACTCGGAAGGCGATTGACAACCGTTTCAAACGACACATTCAGTCTTTACATAATTCTTCCAACACAAAGGAGATATTTGTATGTTTCTCCATCGGAATGGAGATCCTTGAATGATTATTCCATCGCAACGGAGATCCTTGAATGATTATCCCATCGTAACGGAGATCCTTGGATGATTATCCCATAGTAACGGAGTCTTTACATAATTCTTCCAACACAAAGGAGATCCTTGTATGTTTCTCCATCGGAATGGAGATCCTTGAATGATTTTTCCATCGCAACGGAGATCCTTGAATGATTATCCCATCGTAACGAAGATCCTTGGATGATTATCCCATCGTAACGGAGATCCTTGGATGATTATCCCATCGTAAAGGAGATCATTCTATATTTCCTCCAATACAACGGAGATCCTTGTATGTGTCTTCCATTGCAACGGAAATCCTTGCATGGTTCTCCTATCGTGTATCGGACATCCTTGTATATTTCTCCCATTGCAAAAGAGATCCTTGCATGCAATGTGTCAAATTGTTCTTCAATAGTGGCGCATAACTCGGAAGGCGATTGACAACCGTTTCAAACGACACATTCAGTCTTTACATAATTCTTCCAACACAAAGGAGATATTTGTATGTTTCTCCATCGGAATGGAGATCCTTGAATGATTATTCCATCGCAACGGAGATCCTTGAATGATTATTCCATCGTAACGGAGATTCTTGGATGATTATTCCAACACAAAGGAGATCCTTGTATGTTTCTCCATCGGAATGGAGATCCTTGAATGATTATTCCATCGCAACGGAGATCCTTGAATGATTATCCCATCGTAACGGAGATCCTTGGATGATTATCCCATCGTAACGGAGATCCTTGGATGATTATCCTATCGTAAAGGAGATCATTCTATATTTCTTCCAATACAACGGAGATCCTTGTATGTGTCTTCCATTGCAACGGAAATCCTTGCATGGTTCTCCTATCGTGTATCGGAGATCCTTGTATATTTCTTCCATTGCAAAAGAGATCCTTGCATGCAATGTGTCAAATTGTTCTTCAATAGTGGCGCATAACTCGGAAGGCGATTGACAACCGTTTCAAACGACAAATTCAGGGTACCTAATTGTACTCCAGCTCATACTAGTCCGTTACGGTACCATATTTCGACTCTGGAATGAAAATAGGACTTTGAAATTCGACAATCACCGTACTCTACAACTCTAGTACAGAAACGAGAAGTCTTATACAAGTATCCACCACTAGAGTGACATGCGCTTCAATAATCCACCCCCGAGGGACAAAACATCGATTTCCATAATTCGATAAATACCACTCAAGCCGAGCAGATGAAAGGTGTTAACCGAAAAACGACTCTCTGGACGGTCGAGTTTGTTGACGCTTGTTCGCTATCACCGGACCATGTCTCCATTAGCCAGCGGTCCATGTTTGTAATCGCAGGCACTACATGATCCGGCCTTAAATTAACAACAAGTGCCTTGTTTATTTTCCGACAGAGGTTCATTGTTTGCATCCGCTATGGCTATGCTACCCCAGCGGCCTGGTTACAGGCAGACACAGGAAAGCTTTTGGCCTTCCGTTCATTGGACAATGTGCATCATCCAATGCTCTTAATTGTTGCACATTGTTTACCCTCTGAGACCAGGATGCTTTGTTATCTTTGTGTTTGGCGTCAATTTACTCATGACCATATTATACCCCTAGCTTATTATTACTATTATGAATATTTGTTGGTTGATTTTGTTCAGTAGATGCAGTGGCAGAACCATAAGGCGCGGGGGCGGACGACATTCGGTATGGTAACACTTTAAGCACTGCCTGAGTGAGAAAATAATTTGAAAATCATTCCTACAATTACTGCATTTAACAATTAAGAGAAACATATGTATGTATGCGTGTGTATATATGCAGTGTTTGGACCTTCACATTCATAAATACAAATTTTCTGCCTGTTTGATTGATTGAATGATTTGCTTTAATTTACTTCGATTTTCTGATTCTTTCGGCTAATCGCGAAGATGAGGATGAGTGATGAGAGCCCCGTCTAGCACTTTTTGACTCTCTTGCACTCACGCGTCTATACTGAACGCAATTCCAATTGGCGGTTGAACTTGATTGTTGTTTCTGGCGCGTGCTGTCCCCGAATCACTTTCGGGGGCGTGTGGTCCTATGGGTTTCAACAAACTCAGTTGCGAAGTAAAAGCTGAAGGGATTACATCGCTCTCCCGAAGCAACGTTGCCAAGCGTACTTCTGTTTTTGCCAGTTGCCTTTATATGATTGTGTGTTCGCCTGCATTCCGACCTGTGATTGGTCCTTCCGGAAACTTCAACGTGCAGAACCACGTGTGCAGTTGAACCCGCTGATTTCTGGTGTTGACCGAGAAAACTCTTTCTCCCTTTACAGTACCTTTGGCAACATGTGGTGAACCTACGCTCATTTGTTTCGTCCCGCGAACAACGCTCGGTACCTCGTGACTCGAAAATGCCCGATCTCAGTATACTTGATTACAAACTGCAACACCAAGTCCTTGACTTCGTTGATTTAGTGTCACGTAGTGTATTTGGTGTCTGCACCGTTGGTACTACGTTCTGGACCGGTGTACAGTGTGGGGGTATGGTCACGTGGTGGGTGCTAACCAATCAAATGGACGTTGAAAGCAGCAGACAGGCATTTATTGAATCTTCTGGACTTGAACACCGCTAAGCGTCTAATTGGTTCAACATATTTTTTTGCACCAGTCCGATACAGTTATACATCTGCACTACACTTGGTCTCAAAAAGTGTAGAAAACTAGACGAGGCCGATATGATGAAATTCATAAAGGGGCACTCACAAAGAATACCCATGCCCAGGCTGGGATTCGAACCTGAGATCACTCTGATATCTTTTCTGTTTTCTGCAACATAAGAATGGTATGTCTCGGCTCCCGAAGATCTAAATGAATTTGATATTCTTGAGGACTGAACTGAGGGGTTCTGTGAAAGTAATTATCACAGAAGTTGTCTTAAAGATTGAAGGATAGAATTAACTAAACCAAAACATTAAATGAACTTGGAGCTTCGGTTACGCCCTCGACATATCTCGGCAATCACACCGACACCGCCAATCAAAGGGGAAAGAGGCAAATGACTCAGACCGTAGTCAACTTCCACCATTTTAATGACGTCGGAAGTGACGTCAATCACACATAAACCGGGCTAGCACTTTCAGAATAGCTTTTCAGTCTCAAATGTTCTAATCTTCCCCTTTCTCCCGCCGAAACTGATGAATGCGTGTTTAATTAAGATAAAGGCGGGAAGTATTCCCGCCAGAACCGAGTTAACGGTTTGCACGATAACAGCACCATCTTGTAGCAATCTGCTTCACTAAGTTTACGACTTGCGGATATAATAAAAAAAGTGGGAGGAAAGAGCAGAGAACAATCTAGCAGGCTAAAGAACCATGTTGGTCTGGCAGGAGAGACTCGACGGCTTTAAGATGGCGTAGATATCCCAAAGGTACTCGCAAGCAACTTAAGAATAGCTAGATAATAGCCGACTAGCTCAATTTCGCTTATCTCTCGGGTACATCGTTTTGCGATAGTTCTTAGGATGTATGCTTCACACAGAAAGCGGAGCCGAGTTGGCGTAAGCTTAGATTAGAATGGATAGTGTTTGGATCCGCTCCGTTCAACGCTTTAGCCAGTGGTGTAAATTTAGCACGGACGGATCCCTATTACAAGATCTTCAGTTCTTCATAATAATGAACTTAACAGTTTGTTAACGAAGAGACTTGATAGATTAATAAACTGTTACAAAGCTAAAAAGAACATTACCTAGATGATATTTAAGTTAACACTGCTCAACGTTTCAAACATTAATGTTTTGATCTGAAAACAAACTTTCGATACACATTTCTCATAACTAGACTTGAAAGTAAAATGGTCTTTAAGTTTCACTGTGTTTCATAGATTTAGGGAAAGTTGTAAATTAAACGCTATTATTTTCAGAAGTCACATGGCACATATAAAATATCTTGAAACACCATCAGACTTTCTTGCGATTTTATGAAAATAAAGAACAACTGTTGGAAAAATGTATAAAAGAAGCACGCAGCTTTACTTACGCATTGATTATACATATCTTCTTCACTTTTTCTATTCTAATACTACATTCTGAGAGACAACATATCGAAACGTGGTCTAAAAAACTGTTATGATCAATTAAGATTTTATGACAATGAGGAAGACTTTTCCAATGGCGTAGCGGTAACGTCGTCGCCTTGTAATCAAGGGGTCCTGGATTCGATACCTGCTAGAGGTACATAGTGGTTCGGATCATACTTTAAACTGTAGGTCCAGTCCCAATCCTGTCCGTGCATAAAGTGGGCGTACAATAACAACTCTAACACACATACACACTTTTGTTGTAAGAATTAACTTTTTTCGTTGTTCGACTTTTAAAAAATGAAAATGATAAGTTATCGTATGCCCACTTCGCAGTCTATTTATTACAACAATTGCATTTTTAGATCGCAATTAACGTTTGATACTACTATGTTCATCTTGAGTAGAGCCCGAAATTTTATGTAATATCAAAGTACAAAATATGTACATAAATATGTAACAATAATTGATAAAATATGTACCTAAATATGTATTATCAAAAGGATATGTAGCTAAATATATAGTATCAAAGAATAATAATCGAGTATCCAAGCAATTTCGAGAATTCTGCTAGATATTTGTTTATTTGAATATATTCAACGTAATTTTAAAGACATAAGTTGTTCAAATTAAAATTTGTATCAAATTTATAAACTCAAAAAAGCACAGCAACGTGCAAATATTTATGAAACCAATTTTGTCAACTATTAATTACTTTTCACAACGCAAACTATTGTAGAATATGTAAATATGTACGAGAGCTCTTCGTAACTTTCGAAACAAATTGTAAAAAAAAAAGCGTCTACAGGAAGAACATAGCTACTTTTCTCTACAAGGGAATATATTGTGTAACTCGCTAAGTACATGAAAGTAACTTTCTTGTCCACCGATGCCAAGTGTCTAGGTGCTTTGCCTAAACTTAAAAGCGTAAGGAAAATATGTAACCAGAAAGGGGGGGGGGGAGATACTCCAGCATCTTTAGATAAATATCAGTTTTAGTATTTTCTTTTGTCTTCAGCCTGTCTCCCGACTTGGCAGTACATTTTAGGTGACCGTAAGCACTATGCATCTCATTGATTAGAAAATATGACATTACATGAGATACAAATTTTCATCATCATGTTTCAGAGATCGAAAATATAGGAAAAAGGATCAAGATAGGAAAAACATGCCGAAATATGTTGTTTTATGTAAAGTAGGGATGCGCCGAAGCCGATTACAGATGTATGAAAATCGGCCGAAATTGACACATCGGTAGCGGCATCGGCAAAAATCCGATATTTAAACCGGTACAGATTATACTAGAGTTTTTACCTTCTAATAAGTTTTATATTCTAGTTTTGTAAGATTTATTGAAAATTTGGTTATGATTCGTCATTATTGTAGAGTTTTTGTAATAAAATTATTGCAAACTCATTCCGAGAATCAACCTAACTATAAATCGGAAATAAAACAGTACATTGCTGAACCAGGCTCTGCTGTTGTATTGGAAATTCAAAAATGAATATTCAAACCTGAAGCAAGTCCTGAGAAAATACTTGGGCATACCTGCTGCATCAGTATTCATTGATTGAGTGTACAGTGTTGCTGAACAGATTTGAGATAAGAGAAGAAGTAGGTTACTTCCTGAAGTGCTTCCAAATCTCGTGTTTCTGAAGTTGAATCTGGCAGAACAGGAATTCATTTTGCATTTCAAAGAACTGCTTGTGTACTAATGTTAAATCTCTTGAGAATCCATGTTCTTCTTAAAGGTTCACATAACATTTTGTAGATGCAAATGTACATTCGCATCTCTTGAGAATATATATGTATATGCAATAGAAATGTACATAGCAAATTTATTTTTGTCATGCTGAAAATAACATTCCATTTCTGTATAATAATCTTATGTATCGGAATCGGTTAAATATCGGCAACGGTATCGGTTCCAAAAATTATCGGTGAGTACATCGGCATCGGTAAATTTTCAGCTTCGTCACATCCCTAATGTAAAGTAAATTAGCAAATATGTAATATACTGGCAAATATGTAAAAATATGTAACATCAAACTTATGCAAAATGATGTCAGTTACATAATTCGTTGACATTTTCGTGTTCAAGGCATGTATCTAGAAAGGAATAGAATATGTAATTACAAATCCGGGCTCTAATCTTGAGTCTCAACATTTTATAATGAAGTACTACATCATGCTTGACATTCGGCAATTTCTTTTTCTTCTCTCTCTGTAACACATCCTCGTTGGTATCGGCAAATGATCTCATCATACCTCGACCGCCATGTTGAAAAACCATTCCCTGCGAAGTTATGAGCGGACCTCAAGTAAAAAAAAAAAAAAGTAGTGAGAATAGGCAATAATCTACAGCCTGGGAAAAGTACGGTGGGGGAAAGGAGAGAGCGAAAAACAGTTGAGGGATGAAAAACGCGTTTCACATGTTCGAAATGACCAATCCAACGAAACGGTGGGTAGAAGCTATGAGAAATGCAAACGTCGGATGGATAAAATCGAGCCTGAGGGCTGGAAGCATCACTCCGCGGGAGGAAATAGGACCTGCAGGTATTGAGAGAAACGGACAAGCGTGGACAAAAGATGGAATAGCCGGAAGCTCGGAGGAAACTGCAATCGTCCTCCCCACTCCTATTCCTATGGCATTTCCCTTCCTAAATTCAGAAGTTCTCAATCCAATCTGGGCTCGCCTTTATCGTCCTGCCTGAGGAAGTGCATTTCGATGCAAATATCTTCTTTCCACCTTTTCGGATGCGAAAGAAGAGAAGAGAGAGACGGCCGCAGGACATCTTTTCCGGTCTCTGGAGAAGCTGATGGTAAGAACAAACAAAAGGACTGGAAGACGTAAGGCTCGGGGAATGCTATTGGCAGAACTATCCGTGTCGATGTGTGATTTGATCAATCAGAGTGGCTGTTCGTGGAAACTTTGACGAATATCCAGTTCTCAAGTGTGTTAACGCAATTCTACCGTGGCTAGCACATTATATTTGTGAAGATAATTTACCTTACATACACAGGTACTATCAAGGGCGTATTTAAAGGGGAGTCCAGGGGGTCCGGACCCCCACAAAAAACTTACCAAGTACCTAAAATTAAATAATGAAAATAATAAAATAGCTACAATTAAATAATTAAAATATACTTGTTGTTTAATAGAGTGTTATTTACTTCCGTCTTTTTTTTATTACTACTTATAATATGTACTATAAAATATTACCAGGAACTTTGCTTCTCGTCATCTGGATCTAATATCTTTTTTTGATATTCAATAAATATTCAATCCTTTATCTAATTAAATTTCCTTGCCAGGGCAGTTGTTATTTTTTACAAATCTTGCCTGCCTTAAATACGAAAGCTATATAATGAATACATGCTATTATCTCATTATCTTTTATAACGTATTTTTACCTATTCATGTAAAAAAAATGTAAAGTGCTCCCCTGTGCTTTGCACCACGCCATGAAGGCCTATAGGTGGCCGAGCTGGGGGTGATGTGATCAGCATCTGTATCCCCCAGAGTTTCCTCCAGGTACCCACTTTATACGACGCTGCGTGGGCCCCGGAGCCGCTTGAACAGGTTGAAAAAGCCCCGGTTCTCCCCCGCCGAGGATCGAACCCGGGTCTCTTGCATGGTAATCAGTCGCCCTAACGACTTATTTTTTCTTTTTTATGAAAAGGAAAGCCCCCTAAGCGGAAGCTTCCCCCATCACATTCACTCATATCATTTCATTCACATTTCTATTTCAGGACTTTTTCAGGACAGACAATCACAAATACCCATGCCTTACCCGGGACTGAAACCCGGAACCCCTGGCGTTGTAGCGCGCTCTCCTAACCACTTCGCCACGGAGGTCGACAATGACTGAGCTACCGCGGCTGTCCTATTCATGTAATAATAATATAATATTAATTAATTTTAATATTTTAATTAATTTAACATAATTATAATTATTTTAATTTAAACATTATTATTATTATTACTTTGAGACACTTCGTTCGGAACCCCCCAAAATATTTTTCTAGATACGTGCCTGTGTACTGGGTAGCTCGACGCGGGTTTGACTGCTGGTCAAGGCTGCATTTTTCGCTGAAATATCTACATAGAATAGAATAGTCTTTATATTTTCTACTGAGTGACGTTCGGCCTAGGGCTGGTCTACCACCTAACTCAAGACAACGGAGTACAAAGTAGGATTATGTTAAAATGTTTTGATTCAAAAGATTCTCATACCCAAATATGTTCATGTAAATTTTTCATAATGTGATATATTCTGTGAAGCAATTTTTTTTTACGTTTAGATTGTCCTGTGGCCTAGAAGAGGAGAGAAATTAAACTTCTTATTTCCAGTTTAGTTCGTTTGAATAATGGCTTAAAAGTTAACATGCAGTATCAGGTTTGAATTATGGCTTCTTAAAATTTAACAGGTTATGGGCCCAGCCCAGGTGTTCATGAACTGTGCTGCAATGTACTTTGGAGTTGCTTCATCACAGTGAAAAATTTTATCGTAAATTTTTGTGATGTACTCATGACTGATCACATGATATGATAATGTATGTAGTGCTTGTGAAGCTTTGAATCGAAATTTGTGCAATGTAATTTTTTTTGTACGAAAATTACGGTGTCATGAAAATTGAAACAAATTCGATACTACAATGACGACTCCAATCGTGATTAATAGTGGACAGCCAAACATTGAAAAACTGGAAGGTGTTAAGAATTACGCCACGTGGAAGTTCGTAATGAAATTAACTCTGATCGATAGTGGTTTATGGGACTGTATCGAAGCAGCTACTCCAGTGGATCCAGTTCGAGACCAGAAAGCGTATGCCAAGATTTGTTTGTGCGTGCATTCTTCTTGCTACCCACATGTTAGAAATGCTGAGAGTGCAAAGGCAGCATGGAAAAATTTGAAGGCAGCTTACGAAAATCAAGGTATAAGTAGGCGCTTAGCAATTAAAAGAAGACTGACCAGAGTGCGTTATGAAGATTTTCCTTCAATGGACTTGTACCTTGGTGAAATAATCTCATTACAACAAGAGTTGGCGGACGTGGGTTGCAGTGTCGATGATGAAGAAATCGCCGAAATTATGTTGATTGGATTGCCTGAAGAGTTTAATCCTTTGGTAATGGGTATTGAAGGAACACAGACGAAACTTACCAGCGAGTTTGTGAAGTCACGGCTCATGCAGGGTGATTTTCGACGAAATGAAAATGTTTCCAAGGATTCTGCATATTTAGCTTCAGATAAGAAGAAGGGTCCATTTGTACCTATTTGCCATCATTGCAAGAAGGAAGGCCACATAAAGCCTAGATGTCCTCAACTACAGAAGTCTAAGAAGCGGATGAAGAAACCTACAGTTACGAAGCAAGGACCAAGTTCTTCGCAACACAATAATTCGTTTTTGTTGACTACCCACAGTGCTTATGCCAGTAAAATATTTAATGATGATGACTGGTTACTAGATTCAGGGTGTACTTCACACATGAGTAAACGTAAAGATTGGTTTGATAATTATTCAAATTCTAAATCATCTGAAATTACCATTGCAAATAATCAAAAGGTGATCAGTAATGGAATTGGTGATGTGAAAGTAAAACTCAAAAATAATGAGCAGAAGTTAATATCTAAAGTGATGTATGTTCCAGATATTACTGCTAATTTGTTGTCTGTTAACAAAGTTACTGAAAAAGGTTATGTTATGCTTTTCGATGACAAACGGTGTAGTGGTTACAATGTATCTGATATTGAGATAAAGGCTACTCCAAAATTTACAGCAACAAAGGTAGGTGGCATTTATAAGTTAGACCAGGCTGAAAATTTGTCCATGATGAATTTAAACAATACTACTGTAAATTCTCTTGAAAATTGTGAAGAGACAGTAGCTATGTTGTCAGTTAATGCTTCACAAGATGTATGGCATAAACGTTTAGGTCACTTGAATCTAAAAGGAATGATATCTTTGAGAGATAATTTAGCTGATGGAGTATGTTTTCATGATGACACCCCAAAACAATGTATCCCTTGCATTGAGGGGAAGCAGAAAACTGCATCCTTTCCCAAGGGAGTGGCAAAAAGAGCTAAAGAAAAACTAGAGTTAATACATTCTGATGTTTGTGGACCAATGTCCGAATCAAGTTGGGGTGGTGCACGATATTTTGTTACTTTTACTGATGATTATACTCGCAAGAGTTTTGTATATTTTCTTAAATTTAAGCATGAAGTATTTGAAAAATTTGTAGAGTTCAAAGCTTTTGTAGAAAATCAGTGTAATTTAAAAATTAAGAAACTTAGATCAGATAATGGTACAGAATACTGTAACAAGAAATTTTCTGCATTTCTCAGTGAACATGGTATAATCCATGAGACAAGTGTTCCATATACTCCTCAACAAAATGGAGTTGCCGAGAGACTAAACAGAACAGTTGTAGAAAAGGCTAGAACCATGCTTCATGATGCTAATCTCAGTAAGAGATATTGGGCTGAAGCAATTTCAACAGGTGTATACCTGAAGAATGTTTGTCCTACAGTTGCAATTAAAGATGCTACTCCAGAGGAAATGTGGACAGGACATAAAGTTAATCTAAGTCATCTTCGTGTATTTGGTTGTACAGCATATGTTTTGACACCAGACTATAAACGAAAAAAGATGGATAGTAAGTCAAAGCCATACATTATGGTAGGTTACTGTGAGTTTACAAAAGGTTATAGATTAGCTGATACTTCTAATTCTGGTAAGGTTATTAAAGCAAGAAGTGTTATATTCCTGGAAAATGTTGCAGGGTCATGTGTCGATAAGACAGATGTCAACACTGACATGTCTTCTGATGTAATTTTACCTCTGACTGTACAGATACCATTTAGTGGATCACAAGTTAAAAACAATGACAGTCAAAATATTGTAGGTGCTAGACAGAAATCTGAAGAAAAGTCAAGTGACACTTTATGTGTTGATAGTAATGTCGGCGAATTATCAGAAGTAACAAATTCAGAAACTGCTGAATGTTCTAATGTAGGTAGTGATTTTTCTCAAAATGTAGAACAAGAAAATGGTAGACCTGTTAGAAATAAGCAATTACCAATTTGGATGGGTGATTATGATTTATCCGACACATTCTTTATGAGTTTTGAGGAACCTGTAAGTTTTGAAGATGCCACAACATGCAAAGAAAATTCCAAATGGAAGAGAGCGATGGATGATGAATATAAATCACTCTTGAAGAATGAAGTTTGGGAATTAGTAGATCGTCCAAAAGACCAGAGTGTAGTTAAATGTAAATGGGTATATAAAGTAAAACAAGATGTAAATGGGGATGTAGATAGATACAAAGCTAGATTAGTAGCACGGGGCTTTACGCAACGATACGGTATCGATTATGAAGAGACGTTTGCACCTGTTGTAAGACACTCTACTCTCAGACTTTTGTTTGCTATTGGTGTGGAATACAATATGGACATAGATCATATTGATATAAGTACTGCATTCCTGAATGGTGATTTAAATGAGACAATTTATATGGAACAACCACAAGGTTATCAGGTTGATAATAAAGTGTGTCTACTCAAAAAGAGTTTGTATGGTCTAAAACAAGCAAGTAGAGCTTGGAATCAGAAAATACATGATGTATTAATCAAAATGAAATATGATCAATCAAAATGTGAACCTTGTGTTTATACAAAATGTATAAAGGGTAAAAAGATGATTGTAGCATTGTATGTTGATGATATTTTTGTATTTAGTGAAGATGCATGTGAAAAACAAATGTTGATCCATGTACTGAAAGAACATTTTGATGTTAAACTATTGGGACCAGTAAGACATTGTCTAGGAATGGAGGTTGACAGGAATAAGAAATTGAATACTCTAACTTTATCTCAAAAGCAGTATACTAAACAGTTACTTACACGTTTTGGTATGAATAATTGCAAAACTGTTTCAACTCCCATGGAGCTAAATGTAAAATTAGAAAAAGCTGAGAAATGTGAAACCAAATTTCCCTATCAGCAATTGGTAGGTAGTCTCATGTATCTAGCAGTTTGTACGCGACCAGATATTGCTTTTGCTTGTAGTAAACTCAGTCAATTCAATACTTGTTATGATGTAAGACATTGGGTTGCAGCAAAAAGAGTCTTAAGATATTTGGCAGGTACACTAGATTATAAACTTAAATTTCAAAAAGGTGGAAATGAAGTAAAAGTGTACACAGATGCTGACTGGGCTAATGATTTGGTAGATCGTAAGTCATACAGTGGTTTAGTTATAAAATTTGGAGGCTCAATTGTAAATTGGGAATCAAGGAAGCAACGAACAGTTGCATACTCAAGTACCGAGGCAGAGTATTATAGTTTGGGTGATGCTGCCAAAGAGGCACAATTCATGAAAAATTTGTTATCAGAGATAATTGATATTAAGGTGACAATTACAATTTTTAATGATAATTTAAGTGCTCATAAAATTGTTGAAAATTCTCAGCACCATAGGCGTACAAAGCACATTGATGTACGACATCATTATATTAGGGATGCTGTTCAACAAGGAGATTTTCATTTGGTTTATCAACCAACAAATGATATGATAGCAGATTTGTTAACAAAACCTGTATCTAAAATTGTGCATGACAATTATGTATCACAGTTAGGTATGAAATAATTATAGTCACATGTATGTAAAGTATACATATTTGAGTAAGGGGAAGTGTTAAAATGTTTTGATTCAAAAGATTCTCATACCCAAATATGTTCATGTAAATTTTTCATAATGTGATATATTCTGTGAAGCAATTTTTTTTTACGTTTAGATTGTCCTGTGGCCTAGAAGAGGAGAGAAATTAAACTTCTTATTTCCAGTTTAGTTCGTTTGAATAATGGCTTAAAAGTTAACATGCAGTATCAGGTTTGAATTATGGCTTCTTAAAATTTAACAGATTACATTAGAAGTTGATATGACATAAATATGAAGATGTAGGCACTTATCACGCTCGTGCATTCCAGTATGATAGGGGAAAGTGGGGGAATTGCGACCACCTAAGGGAGATTTTAAAAATCTCAGAAACTGTACGCAGTGAAACAAAAAGAAAATGTGGGCCTGAAAAAGCAATGTTTGTAGTACATCTCTGCGTATCATTTTGCTCCCTGTCGTTAATAGTTATATCTGTAAACGTCAAAAAGTAACAATGTGCGTGTGAGCGCAATTGCCCTATTGGTAGGGTAATGGCACTCAGTAATCATCCTAACAGTAAATCAATACAATTTTTGTACTATACAGAAACTATATCTTTAAGTACTTATATTTATTAATATGCAGATACAAATTAAATTGAGCACAATTTTGCACAAATATGCACACATGGGACGCTTATTATGAGAAACGTGTTTGCACCCTTCATGTTCCCATCACAAACAGCGTGAGCGTCATTACCCGATAGGCGCCATATTATGTTATTTGTTTATCGTCTCATGAAGAACCTCAAATGTTTACTTTATAATAATTAAGAAATAAACAGGAGATACTATTATTATATCTGTAAAATTTTCAAGACTCTAGCTTAAACGTTCCGTCTACTTACCATGCACTTTTTTCCTTCCCAATTTTATAAGAAAATATGACGAATTCGTTTTTCGCACCCTGCTTCTTAAAAGTCAACTCCACATGTGCCGCCTTTTGTTTGGTGCCTCGTAGTACTGGGTTCTAGATGTCAGCACGGGTTACTCTTCAATAACACCCTCCGTAACGACTACAGAGGGGTGAGCGCCATTGCCCGCTGAGCGCCATTCCCCCACCTTCCCCTAAGACCAGAAGTGCTGGCCCACAGCATTACAATTGTAAAATACTTGTTTTTTTTTTACTTGAAAATTTTCTGTAATTATCCCTTCTCTATTGTAATGTGCTTGTTCAATGAATATCATGGGTACAGCTTCATCATCATCATCAGCATTCTACACTTTTTGTACAAGTTAAATGCTGTCATACATGGAAACGTAATCCAAGCTTAATGAAAACATGGCGTTCATTTAAAGTTTCACGAAACTCAGCGAAAACCTTCTAGATATTGTGCTACTACTGACAGCACTGTGTCATGTAATTTGAATCAATTTGAGTTGGGAATAAGCGTTGGGTTAACGTTAAATTACCATTGTACTCAGTGTGCGAATTAACCTTTTTGCTTAGGGGGGGGGGGGGGGGAGTGCTCACTCGGTGGCGTGTTTATGATTTCATTGAAGAAGGAGGCAGGCAGTTTTTTTGGTATATGTTACCATTTGGTGAACTAAACGATTGCCTTGCAGTTGTAAGTACAGTAAAACCTCGTTGACCGGTTTAACGAAAGTCCGGATTAACTGAAATAACATAAAAGAACAGTTGAAAGTGCATCAAAACTCCATTTTTTGCAACAAAACACGTTTATTATGGTGTATTTAAAGGGCATAGGTCTAAATACACTATACAGTGCAGTACAAAGTCTGCGGGAAAAAGAATTTCATCAGTGGTTGACTGCCTTTTCTTTGGGATGTTCTCTTGTTGACATTTAAAACCTTGCATTCTGCTTTTGGTTTGGCCTTTTGCCTGTCCGGATTAAGCGAAGTCCGGTTTATCGGGGTCCGGATTAACGAGGTTTTACTGTATCTTAGAACATTGGTTCTAACCTAGGACATTTAGGGTGACCAGACATACTCTTTTTAAGAGTATTATACTCTTTTAGAGGTTCATATACTCTATACTCTTTTCAATTTGCAAAAATCCCCAAATATACTCTTTTCCTTGCTATTTAATTTCATTCATTATTTTACGCGTAAATATGCGTTAAAATCTACAGAACGGAAAACGTCAAGATCTCAACAAACTGAGGTATTTACTCCTTGACTCAAGAATTTCCTACGAACAATTTCAAGAGTCATTTTCATATTCCATCAACAAGCAAAACATATTTCAAATTCATTGGAATTTAATGATAATGATATTTTTGACACTTACTGTGCAATTTCAAAAGCCTTGGAAAAACTTCTTGAAGATTGGGGAGAATGAAAAGAAACAATGATGGGTAAGTGGAGGTCATTACAGGCTGGGTCAAATTTAAAAGTGATTGTGCATCTTATAAAATTCTTCTTTACTCTGTCTGGTACAAATGTTCATTGTGAAAGACTCTTCAGTGTTATTAAAACTTATTGGCGAGAGGAAAAAAGTACACTCCTGGTGTCAACACTCGAACAAGTAATGAAAGTGAAATTCAATGGGGACATCACCTGTGAAGAGTTTAGACTGGCAATAAAGGACGAATTAAACATACTCAAGAAAGCGAAATCATCCCATAAGTATGAATGATGAGTAAGTATTTGTAATTAGCTAATTACATTACACCCATAAGTAATTTGAATCTGTGGGCCTCCCCGATAGCGCAGTGGTAGAGTTTTCGCATTGTAATCAAGGGGTCCCGGGTTCAATACCCGGTGGAGGCACATAGTGGTTCGGATTCCACTTTAAACTGTAGGTTCAGTCCCGATTAGCCTTACTGTGCATAAAGTGGATTTAAAACACTAAATGAATCAATCAATCAATTTGAATCTGTAGTGTAGGCCTATTTTATAGGGGCTATAAAAGAAGTAATAACAAATAACCAGCCGTATTTTCGTTTTCTTTTTATGTTTTGTGCATGCGCACCTTCAACCTATAGACTATACTCTTATTTGGTCAACAGATATCTGGTCACCCTAAGGACATTAAATCTGATGATAACATTTACACTTATTGCCCGTTCTCGTATCCTCAGTGACGGTGTGAGGAGAGAAATGTGATCTACTTCCAACAGCCATTTTTACCCCCGCACTATGCTAAACCCCCATAGTTTTGGCACCTTGCAGCCCCGGTTTTGGAACCCAGTCGCCACCACTGACTTCCAACGAAAAAAGCTGATGAAATTAACTCTATTTGCCATTGCTTCAGGGTTTATAGTTTATTTAACAATGGGCAGAGCAAAGGCGTTAAGTCAGGGAGCTTTTTTCTAAAACCTCTGCACCCGACGACAATACGAACAAGTAAACAATGGGTTATTTAAAAATATAACTTCAGACGAGAAGTAGATACAATTGTTTTAAAGGTTCCTAAAACAGAAAGATTCAAGAATTCACCATTTTTTAGAATGTCCTTTGCGTACAACAAAATATCTATATTGCAATCTAATCTTGATTTTAATATCTCAATCAATGAGTACAGTGGGATCCATGAGTATTATCGTGCAAATTGTCCATCACCATGTTCGTGCACTTTATTTGACCCGATAAGAGCTTCAAGAATTCAAAGAAAACTCAAAACAAGGTGTTGAAAACTTCTACACCAGCATACATAAAAATCCATCGCTTAAAAACACACAGGATGTAAGAATAAAGTTAATGAAAATAGTCATGGACAATTTGCACGCTAATACTCATGGATCCCACTGTACAACAGAATATTAAGACAAATGTTTACAACATAAATTATCAGATTCAGTGTTATACTTAGCAATATATCACTGCATATGAATAAAAATGACATATTCTTTGTTTTTTTGGTCTTGTCTTGTATTGTTTTGGGCGAAGCTCCTCTAAATTGCTAATTGGGTGTTATAAGTGTGTACAAAAATAATGTCCTAGTTTTAAATTGTTATAACTTCTTGTAGAGTACGTAAACAGTGTTCATTCAGTGTCCATTCATAACTTGAATGTTTGAAATTTTGTTGGTGTTCATTAGTTCTCAGTTTTAAAGGTTGGCGGCGCTGGCGTAGCAAAGAAATAGAATAGGCGACAGGGACATGTTAACACACACAATGTTCGTAAACTCAATGTGTTCTGTGCAGTGTCTCGAAGTCAAGTGTATGGGCCGTTCTTCTTCGTGGAAGAAACTGTGACAGGGGTAACCTACCTGGATATGCTTAAAGAATGGTTTTCCCACAACATCTAGCAGCTGAACCAGATAACTTTATCTGGCAACAAGATGGTGCTCCACCTCACTGGCACACTTGTGAGCGGGAATGGTTAAATGGTGTGGTCACCGACCGCTGGATTGGTCGTACTGGAAAGAATGACAGGGCTTGCTTGTCATGGCCCCCCAGGTCACCTGATCTGACCCCTTGTGATTTTTTTGTGGGTTTTTATTAAAGATGCTGTATACTATCAGAATTGCGACGCCGAATACGAACAGCTGTAACCTCAATCACTACAGACATGCTTGTTAGAGTGTGGGAAGAGCTGTCTTATCGTTTGGATGTGTGCGGGGTCACAAAAGGGTCTCACATTGAACATTTGTGAACCAAAAAAAAACTGTAAGTATTACTCTTTCGTTTAATATATATATCATTGTTGTACGCCAAATATGTATGAAATAACAGAGGTTCAAAACTAGGACTTTTTTTGTACACCCGGTATTATTCTATAGTATAATTTAGTAATTTATATTACATTACATTTGTGTATGTGTTCTACCTATGTTATGTCTCCCTGTATTATATTATGTGTTTTTTTATTGGCATATAAATAATAATTTCTCTGTTGAAGGAAATAAATAAATAACTGTTCCTGAATGATTTTTAAGTGGCGATTGTACTTCAGTTAAGCCATTTTAAAATGTATGCTTTCAATCCATTTTCTTTAAGGGGAATTAAAACATCCCTGGCAAGGATTAAAAACAAACTACATATTCTGCCGGGGATAAAAATTTTTATGGGGTCGAAATCCCCAGTATCTTTCCTCCCTGTTAATTCGCACACTAATTGTACTGCAGAGACAGCATCATTGCGAGAGCCCTTGCCATGGGACAACTTACTTCACGATCCAAATCCTCTAAACTCTTTCCTTAATTCTTATTTTTGGATATATGCCTGGTCGAATCATGTACGGAACAGCGAAAGGAAACGTTAATGGAAGCAGAAATGCACAGACTCTTTCTCTTAATCCCGTGCCAAGCTGGACTAATTGTACAACACTTTTGGCAACCGAGACCGGAATTATCTGTTGGCAGACATACGCCACACGTTGCTGCATATTCTTCCGCTAAGGAAAGAAAGTACGAAACACGAAAATCGAGCTTGAGTCTCTCCGGCTATGAAACATAATCACAGGATTTACAACTCCCTATTTTTTCTTCTTTTTCATCCTTTTTTCCTTGCGCCGAAACAAATTACTAACGTTTCCTCTCTTGCCTTCTATCTCCATGGGCCGTATTTCAGAACAGGAAGAGCTACAGCGCCGTGCAGCGGCTAAGCACCGAAGCTTCCTGTGGACTGGATCCAGGGGAAGAGCAAGAATGGGGCCCTTGCGCCATTTTACAATGGTGCACGTCGTTCTGGCTTTTTGGCTGCGTTACTCCGACTTTATATGCTGGCGCGGTCCTGGGCAGGAAGTGAAGCACCACGGGTATGTATTGTGTGCATTAACGTCTTCATCCGTTATGCTCCACAGTGTATTTCCCTCTTTTTAGCTCTGCGTCATATGGGAGAAGGTATATCGCCATTACAAGGAAGTGCTGCCAACTCAAGATTCTTAAAACCTCCATTTTATGAACAAACAACAACTATAGATCAAAATGGGGCAGAAGCACCATGTGTGGAACAATCACATGGCAGGGTTTCCAATTATGGATTCTTGAAATCCCCGTTTCATGGAATAAATTTTTAAAAATGGCGAGCTATATATTATCCAATTTTTCTAGCTACGTTTGATGGAACTGAAAAAAAAAAACAATGCCAGTTTTGCCAAATCGGTAATCTAATCCTAATTTACAATAGTACAGTGGATTTTTGTGTTTTCGTGGGAGTTACTATTCAATCCAAACAGAATTTTTACATAATTCCAGCTTAACTTATAAACATATTATTCTCTTACAATTATTAACAATTTAACATTTATTTTTTGGCACCACACTTAGTTTTTCAGTGTTGTCATTTTTTCCGTGACTATTCGAATAAAAATTAGCTTTCGCCCACTCCAAACAATAATCAAAATAACCACTATACGAATTATACTTTCGCTTGACCAAGGTAATACACACACTATCATATGTTATAGAGACCAGGGAGCTAATATTTTCGTTATCTCTTATATCATCTTGGGCTTTCTTTCCCATTCCAGCCTCTACGATGGTACTCAAAAATGAAATAGGAAAGGTATTACTGAAATGTCTAATTTAACATTTATGGAAAAAAAATCCGTGCACTTACATTCACGCATGGCTTAATACCAAAAATGGAAGAAGTGAAAGTAGTTACTTTTCCAGCCGGGAAGTTGGCAACACTGGTTCTTGCGCTATTTTTTAGCACAGTTGGCGACACTGGCAGGTTCAGAGTAACGGAACACAACTCAAATCTTCATCCTATTCAAGGGCCTACGTGAAGGGGTAAAGTGCGCCGGTCCTATTGAGCGCGCACAGTGAGTTTAATGACTATTTTGCGAAGAAATTCAGCAGTAAATCTGGTAACACTGCTCTCCCTTTCCCGCCAAAAAAAAAGAACAGCACAGTCGAGATTGCACGACGCGTCCTGACGTCACATAAACGCGGGAAAAGTGGGGGAGGGACGATGCGGGGACCCCCTTATACACTTCCGGACCGCGTAAAATGAGTTTAATGGAGTGGTAACATCGTGGCTAGTCACGTGACTTGTTAAGTCCCCCCTCCCTTTCCCCCCAACCTTGGCATCTTCTCGCAAGATTCACTTCCTAGCTCCATCAACGTAAGCCTCTATCCTATAAGAAGGGTCTTTTCTGTGGGTTTAGTTTTGGAATTACGGGGTTTTGTCGCTCTCCGAATGGAGATTTAAAGTTATGTCGCCACGCGGGCGTAATATTGCTTGTTCCAGCGGTATTTGTCTCCGCCTTGACTTATATAGCCATGTCTGGACCGGCAGTGGTGCTCATCGCTAGGGTCGCGTTCCGGTTGAGGCCCGTCATCGCCATGGTTACCATCAAAGCAGAATTGCGCTGTTGCCGCATGTGGGAAAAGCACAGCGAGAGCGGGACAAAAGTCACTGGTTCCCGCGCACTGTGTGTGCGCAACCGGGCTTCGATGCCTAGTTCGACCTTCAGACCGACCTCTCCCCGGGGTACTTTTACGTCATCCCTGACCTTTCTAGCAATACCGTCAGTTTATATCACGTGGTTTACAAAGACCAACTCTACAACGAGATCTTTCATTCTCTTAAACCTCTGACGTGGCAACAGCGCGAACTTCTGCCACCCACCAAATCTAATGACGGTGCGTTTAAATGTTCCAGTTAACAGATTCGTAAGCTTCAATTACACGAGCACGTTTCAGGGAATATGAATCGGTTTATGTATACACATTCAACGGTTCAGGGTATATGAATCACTAATTACACTTTATACTGGGTCTAAAAGTTCCTGTTCTGATCTTTAGAGTTTACTGTAAGAAGCTCGTGTAAATTTTGCAATGTTCAACAGCAGCTTCATACCTCCATTAGACAGGATTATGTGTGGCGTCCCCTTTCCCTCACTACCAAGCAGACATTTTGTGTGTCCTTCGATACTTTCTTCTTTTGCAATGCTTTGTGATTTACATCTTACAAATTTTGAAATAAGGACACAAAGAAAACTCAGTAAAAATAATATAATTTATATTGAAAGATTCGTAGTTGGCATTCCTGATTCTAAAGGAAAGTTTTTATCATAGTGTCTGAAAAGTAACTTTAAACCTTTTCTTTAATTTTTTCGTACATAAAACTAACTTGCCTAACCTATCTATCTTTTTGTATGTTACATTTCAAAGCTCTTATTTCATCTTGCATTATTGAATAACATAGCCAGATGTTGGACACATCTGGTATTGGACTCTGACACGACCAATGTTGCCAGTACACCTCATAATTTGTAAAAAAAAAAAACATACTTTTTCATGAATACGCCATAATTAACCCCATAAATTGTCTTGTAGGGCACAAAATTCGTAGACATTTATCTTTATTTTATCATTTCGATAAATACCCACAGAGATAATCATCGAAAATATTTTCAAGTGACTCCATAGCTGTCTTTTGTGTTTGTTTTCACTTCGTACACAAACTTTATTACTCCTTAGTAACATTTTCCTCACACTGAACGTTCATGTAGACTATCAATTTATTTTATAACGTTTAAAAAAACATCCACATAGACAAAATTAATATCCAGTGCAAGGTTCAAGTCTCAATCGCTTTTTGTTCAAAAGTTGTGTCCGTTCAAAATCTGTTTTTGTTTCGATTTTTTTTTCGATTTAATATTTTAACTTTCATAAAAGTAGATGATGACTATAAATTCAGTTGTGTGCACCATAAATATATTTTTTAAACTTCAATCATTAAAATTACATTACTTACGGTTAACTAATAGCTGTTAATGCTATAAAAAGGGGTATGGACATTTTTTACTAGTTGGATAGCAGCGGAAACTGCCAGTTTAAAACCTTCACGTTCTTACATTAAAATCATGATTGCTGCGAAATGAGTTAGAAGTTCTCGAGTGAGTGAAGCTGTTTCCCGCCTGAGCTAACTTGAATGGAGGGTTGTTTGTGACTTACTATCGACCGTGAAGGACCGGCTATAGACACCATTGCTCTGCTGCTAACCCAGCTGCAAGTTAGAAGCTGCTTCTCTCATTGGACCACGTCGGCCTGTGACAGATTTAGTAAGGCATAATTTCGCGTTCAATATGCCTGAAGAAAAGACGATCGATTTCAAAATTATTTCGCCGCTCTAGCCCTTTTATACTCGTTGGTATATTCCTTTTGCTACGATGAAGCTGAATGATGAATGAAATGGAAGAGGTGAAAGTAGAAGCAGAAATGTTTGATGGGGATTCAAACCCAGTTCCTTAAAAAGCTCAGCGTGAGGAGAACACGATATGTGCTATAGCTGTACTGATTGCATTTTCATTTGGCGGCCGGGAAAGAACGAATCAGCGAGCAGTTCAATTCTCTTCGACTGACATCGGGCATTTTCGTGTCACCAGGGGACCCGAACGTTGCTGGCGGGACGAAACAAATGAGCGTCGGATACACAGAATGTTGCCAAACGTAAAGAGTTCATTAGCGTTGTTACCGGATAAAAGTTGTACAATAGTACACAATGCACTGAACATCAGTACACAATACACCCAAACCCTGTACAAACAAGCTAATAGAAACAACTGACAAAAATAGACGTACGCTTGGCAACGTTGTAACGGGAGCTCTACAGCTTATACTTCGCAACTGAGGTTCTTGACACTCATCGTGACACACACGCCCCGAAGACTATTGGTGATAAAGCTAGAGCTATGTAGCCATGGGCGTTCGGAAGGGGGCAAGGGGGGGGGCAAGGGGGGGCGTGCCCCCCTGGAAAATGAAAGTCAACCAAAAATCATGTATTTCACACATATAATTTCATTTTAACCACAATAATATGTGTTAATTATTGCATGAACACCATAAATTCAAATTTAAGCAATGTTTTTTTTAGGAAACAACACTATTTTTGTGGAAAATGTGCCTTGTTTGCCCCCTGGAAAAAATATACCTTCCTTGCCCCTCCCTGGAAAAAATCCATGTATGTAGCAACAAGTGGATTATGCCCCAGTTGGGCCTGCGATCAGTGCAGTGGGTAGATAATCAATACGACAACGGTATGGTCCTTAAAAGAGGATGGAATTTAGCATCTCCGATACCATCCACTGACGGTGGGTCCTTCTAGCACTTTGCTCGTCTCGCCCATTACGTGGAACTTCCACTAACGACCAGGTGCAGTAAAAGCATCGACGGAAAAAAACAAAAAAACCGCCACTGACAATCGCTCAATGCGTACCAAATCCAAAGAGACCGTGAGGGTGGGGGGAGGGGGCTACGGCTCCCGGAATTGAATTAGCTCTCCCACTCTCCCGTCTGTCTGTCAAAGTAATGCCCCAGACGCGTTTACCTGCCACTAAAGCTACGCTCTCGACATAGGGAGCCCGCGAACTGGGTCAAATGAAGACACGGAAAGACACTTCCCACGACTGTAAAACATCCCATCTCGCTAAAAGGGGCCCCGTGACGCCTCTGAAATTTTTACACGGATGTAACATTAAGGGCAAGAAGGCACCCGCCCTCCCGTGCCCCCCAGCGAACGCTTTTCATTTCTCAAGGATCTTCAACGAAACGCGCACAGGCTGGTTGCTTGTTGACTCTAAAACCTGCCGGAAATACGTCTGTGATGTTCTCTTTGGCTTTAGCTGCAGATAAAAAACCTACGCTCCTGTAACGTAGAGGAATGGGTTACTCCAAGACAACTTCAATAAGAAGGAGTAACAAATTAAGATCAACATTTATTCTTCGTATTGTACGAGGATGGCGCAGTGGTAGCGCCTTGTAATCAAGGGGTCGCAGGTTTCATACCCGGTCGAGGCACATAGTGGTTTGGATTCCACTTTAATCCAGTCGCGATTAGCCTTGCTGTTCATATAGTGGACTTAAAACACCAAATCAATCAATCAACTGTAAACTTTAAAGTCAGACAAAAACAGCAGGAAGGACTATAAACAGATCAAATGAACGGGCTGTATGAGGTGATCCATCTTAAGGACACCCAAATGCGAACCTCATCTTCAAGTAGTACACCCTGGACTGTATTTTGCAGACTAGCGAGACCCTGGCTTCTGGACTCACATCCAGTATAATCACTTGTGGAGAGCTTGTTGTGTCGTCCATATATGATTGTGACCATTCCTCATCTTCGCGATTAGCCAAAAGTGGCAAAAAAACTAAGTAAAATCAAATCAATCAATCAAGCTCAAATGTACATACGTGAGGTATCAACTGTAATTTACAAAACAACCTCAACCTACCACACAGAAGACCCTCGTTCGAGTCCCAGAGTGTGAACTCAGCTGGGGATTTTATGGATGTAATTGGGATCTGGCGGTAATCCTGGAATGTAAAGAAGGCCAGATGTTGGTGGTGATTACATCATCTCCAGCATACTCGAGACCGAGAATGTTTGGAGCCTTAACCTTCCACCCCTTACCATGTGACTTCATGGTACTGTGTAATACTCCGTGACGGAGTGGTTATATCATCACTCATCCTCATCTTCGCAGTTAGCCACAAGTTGCAGAAAACCTAAGTAAAAATAAAAGAAATCAATCAATCAATAATACACAGGGAATAACTTCACTTTTTATATTTGGACGATATTCCTGGAAATACTGGACTCAGAATTCCGCTCGGATTCATATGCAACACGGAACTTGTTACGCGAGAAAACTGACCCAACTCAGCCAATCAGCGAACGCGAAGAGGCAGTAGCGTGACCTTTATTTTCTTCCTTGCGTGTCTGCTGCGAGGAAAAAAAAAACAACTGAAAGACTACTCGAGACGTGGCTGACTTGTTACTCTTTGGCCAGAGCAAGGCATGAAGGAAAAAGAACACGAAAGGTAAGCGGGATCATTGGATATTCTGAAGAAATAACACTCTTCTCACTACTTTACGTTTTTTCCCTTCCTACGCCTGATGTGCGAGTCTCCAGAGAGCTCTTCCAGTATTCCAGGATCCAGACCACAGAGCATGTCTGGATCAATTGGGAATGGCCAGGAAAGGGAGAGAGAAGGAGTGGCTGTCCCGGGGGTTAAGAGGGAAAGCTGGAAGAATTCTTGGAACGAAAATTCTATCTTCATTATTGGATCATATTTTCGCTTGTTTTCTTTTGGAAAGTATAAAAAATGTAGCCTTTTTGGTACTACTTTACTATACCGGAGACACCTGTCAATGATTTATTTCGCACTTTTTCACATTGCTAACGTACTATTCTGCATTCCGAAACATTTATTTAGGTGAAATAATGAATTTCTAACGAAAATAATGCCTATTTCTTACATTTACGAGTACTTACTGTTCTTCCTTATTTCCACACAATATGGCGATAGCTTATCCATTCATCGCGCGTTGTTGCCAGTGTTTTGTTGATTTGGAGTGTGCATGCATTGTTTCAACCTTCTTCACCGAAAAATACCTAAATTAAAAAAAAATTAAAAACACTTCACGAACACTTGACTATGTCCACTTAAGTTTCAATTTCACTGTGTCTTTCTCTTCTCGATAAACATTTTAGGGGCCATCACCACAGACAAATTACTGTTGTACGTATGCTACTGGGCTTCGAGCGTATAATCTCGTTTTGCCTGTTCGAGCGTTATGCGCTCGAGAGAAGCAGCTCTTAATTCCGCACGCAATCTAGCGTCCTCCGTGCGAACTATTGCTCGTTGCAGTACTCTAGTAGCTACAGCTGATTTTTGTTTGCTTGTCTTTAGTATAATTTTTGCCCAAATGGGCTAATAGGGACTTGACTTACATAATGCTCTGAATGTTAGTGACATTGAATATTATCCATGATTTTAACTACGTTTTTATTGATTGATTTCGTTCATTTTATTTCGCTTTTCTGCCACTTTTGGCTAATCGCGAAGATGAGAAAAAGCGATGAAATTGTTCAAGGCATACTCATAAAGAACACCAATACTCAGGCTTGAATTCGAACCCGGGAACCCCGTGTCGTAGCATGTTGTGCTGACCACTCAGTCACGGAGGCAGTGTTGCCACACGAAGGGAAATTTCCCTTTTGCAGGGAAATTCGGACTGAAATTTTAGCCAAAAGGGAAAAGGGAATTTCGATGAAGAATACCACAATTGCAGGAAAATTTTAAGGTCATCTGACTACATTATTACAGTTTATGTTAATTTCGAATTTCATCGTCACATTTTTATGTTATTTATTTTGCTATGCCTACTTGTTTCTGCTCCTTTAAGTTTATTGTATTGCTTTTATGCATCTTTGGATAAATAGTAACGATGGGGATTAACAATTAAATGGATTCCTGAATGGGATTCACACCTGGGACGGTCAGGAAGTGATGAAACTGAAATGTGAATATTCTTTAAAATATTTTTTATTCAAACGAATAACGAATTGAACGGAATACTTAACTACGTACTACTACTGCTTCCACCACCACCACTAATAATGCTGCGCTACTACTACTTATTATTATTATATAATTTGCTTAGGTGAAGGGAAAAATCGGTCCAAAAAGGGAAATTTTGCCCCTTGGAAAGGGAAATTGTGCTCTCATATTGTGGCAACACTGCAATAGGTACTTAAAGACGAACTGGGAAAGTAAAGGTGGCCGAAAAATCACCTTCATAACAGCCAAGATCAATAATGTTTTACACCTGTTTATACTGAGATATGTTAATCAGGACTGGACCTACAGTTTTTGGTTAAGGACTGGTCCTAACCACTATGTACCTCACCGTAAACTGAGTGCGGGCACTTAGACAGCGTTTGCCACTCCGATATCGAGGAGGTTTCGTATCCTAATTGTTTCTTATTTTTCCTCCGGTTATTTTTCATCGCTTTCCTATCTCTTGCGTTAATCGCGACGATGAGAATGAGCAACGAACTGATGAAATGGATGATTGGATAGAAACAATGACGTCACATCCATACCTGAGCAAGGTTCGAACCTGAAATCCTTTTATTCGTAAACCCGTACGCTAACCGCAGACGTCTGTGGTGAAGCGCTCGTCTGGGCATGGGTATTCTCTGTCAGTGTCTCTTCATCAATTCCATCGTATCATGATTTTTCGATTTGCCAGAAAAGCGAAGTAAAATGAACGAAATGAATCAAACCTACGCTAACCACTCTGCCACGGAGGCCGGCGTTTCCATGAACCAGGCAAACATGACCGTTATAAGAAGTGCACTTCAGCCAAAACGAGGGAAGCAATACAGTAAATTAATTCTAAACTTAACACGCTTAAAAAAGAGAACCTTTTAGAGTGTTACACTCGGCAATTTGCAAAGCTAAATTCCACTTCTCAGAAAACTTCGGTTCGTTCCATTGCATTAAGTGCGATTTCATTTGCGAGAAAGCATCGGCGCCCAGACAACATTTTCCTCTCCACGTTGCCCCAGTCTATCTGCAAACACGCGGGAGCCCTAACTCCAGAACGGCGAAATGACGCTTCTGCGTGCGTTAGCAAGCTGCCCCCTCAGGGAATATTTGGGCTCGGAAGTAAGCGAAACATGCATATACGACCGGAAGGGTTAAAACCTTGTCCAAACTGCAAAACAAAGTTTGTTTAACGAGTAGAACAACGCTTGCAGACATTAATGCTCTCATATAAAAAAAATGCTGCTATTTTCATAGTTTCAACGCTGAGTAGATACCTTAGGGCAAATATTTTTTCCCCGTCTATTCCAAAACTTCCATCATAACTTTTCTCCGAATAAAAAACACAAATAATTATTTCAGTATTAACAAAGGTGGAATTTGCACAGGTGGGACCTTCCTGGATATTCAACCAACTCGGTTAGATGACGTCACTTGATTTCCTTAAGAACAATAGCATTAACATTTTAGAAGTTTTAGGAAACTCACATCCCACACGTATCGAATTATTATTAGAAAGCTTCATTATCTTTAAAACAAAAAGGAAGTCCAGAATAGATGATTCGTGTAAATTTATACAACCTACGTCGCAAATTCAGTTCAAAATTCCTGGTAAACCATGTCTAGTCTGTGTATTTCCCTCTGACAACAGTGACAGATGCTCCGAGTAGGTTAGATAACAGGTAAGTGATTAACAAGAACGGGAATCATCATTGGCTGACAAGCGATGACGTCACAGATTTTTGAAGTATATCCACGCATTCATTTTCCACGTAGTGCGTTATCTAACAGGTTCTTGGTAGTAAAATGAGAAAAATTAACAGAGAAACGTAGGAATTTAAACAACCATTAACATCGAAATAAAAGTAGGCATACTATTTCCATGGCAAAAACAAAGAAATTAAAATGTATTGAATACTTGGAAGTCAATAAGCGTAAATGTGTTTGTAGTATTTTGCAAAGTAATACGAGGAGATTTGGATCAAATTTATTACTGAAGTCGGTTTTTTGGTGTTCTAAATTTCGAAATTCGAATCTCCATACGTTTTATTATTTTTAATGGGATGAAGATGAAATTTAGTTTTATCTGAGAAAATAAGTACACTCTGGAGCAAGCGAACGAAAACAATTCTCTGGGCAAGTAGTGACTCGACTGGGCTCGGCCAATGAACTCGTGTGAGGGGAAGTGAGTGCGGCTACCAGCCATTTGCAGAAGCGCGCACTGCTTCGCTCCACCAACTCTCAGTTTCCCCTTCTCTACTGCTATGCGCGGATTTGCTCCATAAATTCCCGGGAGGACAGAGTATAAATAGAATCCTGAATCTTTCTGAATTCAAACGTACCTACGTTTCTTTTTCTACTAGAGCTCATTATTTGTCCCTTATTTTCATCGTGAGAACCTGGCAACCCTGGATAAGACATCTATACTCTATCCCAGGAATCTATGGGGCAAGGCTGCACATAGCGGCGGAGAAGGGAAGAAAGTGAGTGGGCGGAGAGAAGCAATACGCGTTGCTGCGAAGGCTGGTAACTGCAGTCACTTTCCCCCTCCACGCAATCCCGTTCCCTCTTGTTTTCGTTCGCTTGCTCGATAGATTCCCGGGACAGAGTAGAAATTAAGACATGCAAATCTCATAATATCTTCAGCTGTTTAAAGACGATAAATTTCAGTGATTCAAACAAATAGGGCAGTTTCCACTACATTTCTATTTTATTCATTACATTTATTCTTCCACTTTTTTTTACAGGAAAAAGTATTGCTCTCGAATAGAATAACGCTTCCAGGCGTAACAACTCAAACAAAAAATGCTTGTGATTCATAACGGGCGAAACTAGTCGGCACAATGACAAAAACATCCAACTCTTCAGTTATTCAATGAGAGAAAAAGTAAAGAATGTGTTTATTTTATCCTGTTTATTTTGTGTCACTGTGAGAGCATTTTATTATTATTCTCCGTGTGTACGTTTCGCAATTTCCTCCTTTCATCTTTTATTAAGCTTGATGTTTTGTTGAGTACCACTTTCCTAGATTAAATTACGAGATATGTAAACAGTAACGACGTATTTCTTTGTCTAGCGATGACGTTTGTAATGGATGATAAAAAGTTTTCAGTCTAAATTACAAAGACTAAAAATAGAGCAAGTATTTTTTCTTAGATTGTTGCACAGGACTCAGTGACAATGTTGGATCAAATTATGATGTGTTTCTGTTTTATTCACGCTCTCTCGTATGGTGGGATCCATGAGTATTACCATGCAAATTGTCCATGACTATTTTCATTAATTTTTCTCTTACATCCTGTGTGTTTTTAAGCGATGGATTTATTGTATGCTGGTGCAGAAGTTGTCATCAGCTTGTTTTGAGCTTTCTTTTAATTCTTGAAGTTCTTATTGGGTCAAATAAAGTGTACGAACATGGCGGTGGACAATTTGCACGGTAATACTCATGGATCCCACTGTACAAACCTATACTGTGAACACATTTACTTGTTCCTATGATATGCACAGTAAGAAGAATATTGAAGTTGTTAGGGTTTTATTAAAAACACACTGATATTCCTACAACTTAAAATACTGAAAACTACAACAAATCATGTATTTCCTATTCATTTTTACATTTATGTGGCTTGTATGTTCAAAATAAATTTAAATTATACCAATTCTGGAGTTACTTTAATAATTTCACGGCAACAACAATTTTATTAGGACTTCACAAAGAGATGGAAAGCAGTTTTTAGCTGGGAGATTTTAATATTTTTTTAGTATTTACTAGTTCAAGAGTATAAAAAACACGCTTGCAGTTCATTTCCTTTCGATATACAAACAATTGAATTGTGAAATATGTCTATTCAGAAAATCATAATTATATATTGTTATATATTAGTGGAAGTTACGTTATGGAGCCATGGGCTAAAACAGCCATAAATTTCAAATGATATATATATATATATATATATATATATATATATAGTTTTTATGGTAACTTGTTGTTGATTGTATATACATGTGTTATGGAGTTAATATAAAATGTTCGCAAAAAAACCAACAAAAAAACACTTATCATGTATCATGTATATCTCCGACTCACACTCTGGCGCTCCTAAAACAAAATAAATAAATTGCCTTTTAGCTCAAATATGCATTTGTGTATGGTATTTGCTAGCATATTAAACATGTCTGCCTCCCAAGAAAATATTCCCACTCGCCCCTTATCTCGTAACTCATTCTTACTAGCACCCTGTGTGCGACTGTCGTGTATATTTACCATGATACAGAGGCACCGTTGGGGGGTGGGGGCTGAACAGGCGCGTCTCCCATGATTAGCTCCAAAACCTATTTCTGATTACATAAGCATGGGCATTTGTATGAGCTTATTTTCAAACCCACTTTATGCACAGAAATCTAATCGGGACTGGATCAGTTTAAAGTTGGATCCGAACCACTATGTGCCTCCACCGGGTTCGTGGCTATTTCTTTTTTTTAGAATAGTTGGATTTACTGTTGGCAAGAATTAATTGAAGTTACTGCTGCATAACATAATAACTGCAAAATCATGTAGCAATTAAAGCTAAGAGAGTACTGTTATTTTAATATCACAAAGAATACAGTAGTTTCAACTATTTTTTTATTTCTCGTAGCGAATTGGTATGGGGACAAATGTTACATTGGATGAAAGAACTGTGAACATTTTTTTTAAACGTACCCGCGAACTTATACTTTCCCCCACTGCCGCGGGCGACGCACTGTCGAGAAATGGCGACTCCTCAGCAGAAAGCATTCTGCTTTTCTGCCATGGTTTCATCTTCCGACCGCACCCATGTGATTTATTCCTTTGGGAACTTGTGAGAGATCATATTTACATGCCACCACTTCCGACCGATCTGCCAGAATTGAGAAACCGGATTCTTTCAGCCATTCACGTCAGACATGCTGATACGAGCGTGGTAGGAAATGGATTTCCGACTGATGTATGCCGCGTCACCAATGGATTGAACACTTGTAATGTAAGTTGCTCAAACTTGGACAGTTCTTCTTTCATCCAATGTAACATTTGTTCTCATACCTTGCCGGTACGCGTATTTACAAACCCTATAGTACTGCAGAACCTCCAGCGATATTTGGCTACTGATTGGCTGCCATTCCAGAAGTTGATGCAGCGTTCCTACAAGTTAACGCTAGATGGCAGGGTTCAAATTAACAGTGTAGATTTCAGATATCCATCCCAACAAGATAAGAAACCCATTTACAATAAGGTTCATTTTTTAGCAAAAATATTTGAATTAATGTTTTAGAAGACAGAAATCAGAACTCTTCTTGAAGTGAATGATTTTTCTATTTAAAGTCACATCAGTGCAGAAATTGTAACTACCAATGATTATTGAGAAAATTATGTATATCCGATGTATAGCATTTTAAACATTATATTTTATTATGTAAACGTATATTTCTTAACATAATTTCGACAATCTGTTTACAAACTTTATTACTATATAATCACAAGTCTAATTTTTTCCATACTTTTGCTGTAAATGAAGAAACAAGGAACACTGGACACGGAACATAATCACTTCCGGTTCACACAGCCAATAAGAAAGTGTTATATACCTCTGGTTCTGCATCACTATAGGGTTTGTAAATACGCTGCCGGTACGAGAAATAAAAATAATGTTGAAACTGCCATATTATTTTATGTACACCCTGTATAGGTATTAAAAGTGTTCTTTAATAGCAATACTTAAAGTATTTTAGAAACAAGGCTGTTATTTTCGTCATTAAAATGTAAATATACAACGCGGTTATGTTTTTTTTTTTGGAGGAAAGTGGCCAAATATCCACCTCGCCCAAGCGAAAATGATATCTTGATACAAATTATGTCAAATTGTAACCGAGATTCAGAGATTTTACTAATTACTACTAGGCAGTCCTATTAGGTAAAACAGACGCTAAAAACACACCGCCAGGGTAAAAAAAAAGCAGCTCATATTGACAGAATATGGAGAGGGCAGCACTGAACCCTCCCCAACCCTCTTGTCTAACCAGCGTGTTTCTGCCGGGCAATACCTGTAGCCATTGAAACCTTCACATGTTTTCAGGCCTTTTCCAGGTTTGGCTAGGCATGTAATTGGAGTGATGCGGTAACTCGCTTCCAGGTCCCCTCCCCTCCCCCCAACTTTTCAACTTGCCACCCCCTCAGGGTAAGTGGCGAGAGAGAGAGAGAGAGAGAGAGAGAGAGAGAGAGAGAGAGTGAGAGAGAGAGAGAGAGAGAGGAGAAAAAAGCCAACTTTATTGCATAGCGAACAAATGGAAGCTTTGTGTCAATCCGGATTGAATTCGTTGTAAAAGCCTGATATTGTTTGGCGAAGTGCTTGTGCGCTTGTGGTAACTCCCCACTCTCGCACGCGCACACCGGACGACTTCGCATCGGTACACATGCAGAACCCAGACAAAAAAAGGGACGGTAAAACGAGTCAAAACATGAAAAAAGAGGAACATTCACTCGATTTTTTTCACCGTTTTGTTCTGTGATGTGCTGTATGAAGCAGTACCGTCGTACAGAGTGCGCTGATGTAGTTTTGATTTTTCTATTTACGCCTCTGAAATTACGACATCCATACTATCAGGTTGAAAAGTCCAAGGTCAAAATATCCAGGTGTGCCCGTGTGGGTTTTGTACTAATGTGACGTCATTAGTTCTTATACAATTAATTCCCCACATAAAATTTGCGTTAAATTTTGCTTGATTATCTTGTCTTAATACATTCAAATGAAATATTAAACAGTCTCCATTTCCATACTTTCTTCTTTAAAACCGTATTCCTATCTTTAAACTTTCAATATTTTCCTTTGAAGCTTTACAAACGAAATATCGGGTTATTGTAGAAAAAATAACAAATAATATTGTCTTCTAACATTCAACGTTCAGTTTTGCAAAATTATCTTGAATAGTCCCGTATCGCAACCAATGCGGCCCAAGGCGTCAGGCGGGGGTTTGAGTCTCCTGGGGTGAAGGAAATTGGTGAGCTAGCGTAACCCGGGCATGGAAACCTACAACAACGACTGGGGGTTCGTCGTGCTGATCACTGACGCCGAAAGTTGCTTCAAAATCATATATTTTGTTTCAATTTTATTTTAAATATTACCTTTTAATATGAAGTGTTGGAAATTGATTTTTTTTTTGCAAATCCACTGCTTGTATCTTCAAGAAATATAAATTTCCAAAAGGAAATATCTGTTATTTTCGAAAATTTTCACTAAATGTTTTCTATGTACAGCTGTTTAAAAAATATAGTTTTGAATACAAAGCGGACATTAAAACTGAAAACAAGCTACTGCTATTTTGTGCAACTTTCTGTGCACCTTTAACCTATGTCACACCAAAATTCCTTCCTGCAAGATTTAAGTCTGAAGTATAAATGTTCACCTGGAAGAATTAAAATGAAATCACAACATATTGTGATGTAGCCGCAGTGATCAGGACGGTACATCTTAAAAGTAGCTTCGCTAGAGCTACTCTTCCATAAATGTAGCTTCGCTACAGCCACATTTTCCAAAAAGTAGCTCGCTACGCTACTCCTGTTCGCTACTCGCTACTTTCCCGCTACTTCTGCATAAAAAAAACAAATTGATACAACCACATGGATATTCAAAAGAAGCCCCTAGTATGATAGTTGTACTTACTGGAAAATATATCGTTATTTATTATCATACAAGCGTAATTCGTTAGATGTCTGCTCTAACTTTGCGGATAGCTGGGAGCTGCTTCTTTGGTATAGCTAAATGAGCAACAGGTGGAGATATGCTCTACGTAAGTTTCCTGTTGGGAATGCTTATCTGAAGACACTGTGAAAATTTTGTCACCTTGTAATCAAAGGGCCCCAGGTTCAATACCTGGAGGATACACTAGTCGTTCGGATCCAGTCTCGATTAGCTTATCTGTGCATAAAGTGGACTCAAAACAAAAACTAGGAAAGACGTCTAGCTGGGAGGGTGGATCCTCCTGCGCCTACATTACCCACACTGCTCGTCATCATCATTCACCATTCTTCCTCATTCTCACAATTAGCCAAAAGTGGCAGAAAGCTAGCATAACAAAAAAAAAAAGCGACATAAAAGTAGAGGAAATACATACATTTGGAAACTGTATATTAACTAAAGAAAATTATCGTTTCTGCAGAAAAGTCAATAACTCGTACATACTTTTTACAATATCGTAAAATATATTGAGGAAACTGATGTGCAAAATCGAGTGTTCTAAATGTATTGCAATTTTAAAATTTCTGTACAAATAGTATGACGAAAATAATTGTAATTCCAGAAAGTGTATGTCTATCATTCTTTTAACAAAAATTTCTTGCTGGTGAGATCCTATATAGCCTACTAACACTGATCAATGCTGAACCATTGATTGCTGGCTTTGTCATTGTAGTGGAGAATGGATCGCTCGTTTTTGCACTGCAAGAGGTGTTTTACGCAGTAATTAATGACATTTTCCTGCGTCTTGCACCATGGATATCCACAGGATTTGTTCCTGGGGTGGTGCAAATGAAGCTATATCTTTTAGGGCTGCTGCAAACAAGGCATGTTTCTCACCAAAATTGCGATACAGCTAAAAAAAAACATAGCTGTTAGCAAGAATATATTCACATATGTCAGTACAGTTTAGTTATCTGGATATTAGATTTATTCTATACTAATGAAATAAATTACTCAGATCACGTAATAGACTGTCTTTATGAACCTCCTCAAATGTAAGCGTTATTGTAGAATTTTTTTGACGCTGTGGTCACTTTCAAAATGTTCCTCAAAATGCAGAGAAGAAATGTAGCTACAGCTACAATTTTCAAAATGTAGCGCCGCTACAGCTACCGTTACAAAATTTTGTAGCTATAACTTGACAAGTTTAAAAACAAGACGCTGCAAATAGCTGTTGCGCAGCTCATACTACATTTCTCCACTCCATTCTCCGCGGCGACGTTGGTTCGCAGTGTTGCAACCTGGAAGGAGCGGAATGGTCTGAGGATTTTCAACGAAATTTGTATTCGCTTTTTCCTTGGCTGTTTTCTACCTATCGGAGTACAGAAATTTAGCTCACCTTTCGCCTACGACTCTTTCCCTTCTTTTAAAACTTGGCCTCCCCGATGGCGCAGTGATATCGTCGTCGCCTTGTAAGCAAGGGGACCCGGGTCCGATTCCCGGTGGAGGCACATAGTGGTTCGGATCAACTGTAGGTCCAGTCACGATTAGCCTTACTGTGCATAAAGTGGACTTAAAACAACAAATCAATCGAATCCAATTATTTTAAAACTTGAGAAACCATCCATTTAGATACTCCCGTGGCGGCGATTGTGGACTCGACAACATTATACTTAAGATTAAGTAGCTCCTTCTGATTTAGCAAATATGTTGCAGCATTGTAAACAATTTGTCTGGCCTGTCCTCTAAGGGGCTTTCCAGAGCAGATTATGGATTTCGTTGGATTCGGCATGATTTGATTTTTGCATTTCAAAAATATGCAGCCAAGAGTAAAGAGCAAGAACATTTCAATGCTTTAAAAAAGAACACAGGCAAGTGTGTTATCAGATTGCCTTCTCGTAGGGATTGTTGTACGATAAACAAAAGAAATTCCACTCGGTTTAAAAAAAACAACAACAAAAAAAAACAGGCCTCTGCTCGATGTCGCACTCAGAAAATGAAGTCATTCGCCCTGTAGTTTCTCTTTGTTATAAACCTTAACGCGCGTGCGTAATACTACAGTTTACGATCCGCGCACCGCACGCATTTTCAAAGATCGGATTAAATCAAATGAACCACTGATAAACTGATATAATACGTATGAGCCGGTACCGTCAATGTAAAATCGTTTATCATATTTGTTTTAGCTTAATTTTGCTGAGTTGGCACCACTGGTACTCTCAAGGCCAGACCAGTACGTAGAAGATTGGTGGGGAGGATGACGTAATAGGAAGTGCTTCGCAGCGATCTGCGCATATTGGGACTTAACTTGTCAGGTTATAGCTACAGTAGCGACGGTACAAGTACCGCGCTACTTCCGACCACTGGATGTAGGTTGAAGGTCTTCATCAATATTCATAAAGCCAGTTCTGCGGCACTTTCTTTTATAAATAAGATTTTTCAACGATATTTCAACAAAATTTAATGTAAATGTGGAGATTTAATTCCATCAAACTGTTAAAATTTAATAACATCATTCTTCAGAAAACTAGTGGTCTTCGCGTCAGGACAAGAGTCTGCACGACCCAATTATTCCTCCTTAATGAGAATAACTGAAATTATATAATCTTACCTTGCTGGTGATGTAATTACAGCTCTGGAATTGCTGACCAATTAATGAACTTGTTTTGAGAATCGGACACCCTTGTCTTGACGGTGATCCCTGAAATGAATATAAAATAGATTAATTAGATGGTAAAGGCGATTCATACAGCTATGAACATTATGCAACTTTCAAATTTTAATAAGTCCAGATTTTCTGAGTTAATTTTCCAGGAAAACAAGGCGATTTTTTTAATTGTGTAAACACTTATCTCGTCCATAAAAGGCAACTATTCTTGCAGAACATTTTAAAGACTGTTTTCTTTATGCAAATAATACTGTAACACTTCTTACACTGTACGTAAGGGAGATTCACAATGAAGCGATACGCAACATGTCGGTACAGAACGAACCAATCAACAGCAGCGTATCACACTGCAGCGGCATGACAAGCCGCAGAAATCTGCGTTCGATTGGTGAAATCCTAAACATGCAAGTAGGTTAGGCTCGAGCGAGGCCCCAGACAAGGCATAAAATAAGGTTTTCAACCATCGCCTACAGAATTATGCGGTCGCTAATCCAACCCGAGAAACCAGTAGCGAGCACACAGTTGGATAGCAAATGGTCTTAATGCCAAATCACACGAAGCTGGATTTCCTTCTGGAATGCCCTAGTTGGAGCTGGACTGGCTACCAGGCTGGAAATGATGGCTGCCAGGTCAGTTTTGTCGACCACACCGTGTTTTAATTGCAACTTGTTCTGAGCTCGATACTGCGGTTACAACCAATCAGAGCGAACGTTTGGTTATGCGAAGAATCTGTTAGTTTGGCAAGGAAAAGCGGTTTTTGTCTGTGATTTTTGAATGTTGGTTATGCAATTTTTCCCCTCGCTGCTCGATAAAAAAATAGTAACGGAAATTAGGTGCATTCGTGTGTACACGGCAGATGTGATTAGCCGATAATGAAGATCTTTTTTATTACCAGTGTGTTAAATGTTTGATATTGTTTGATATGTTTGGTTGAAAAAATTTGTTTTACATAAATGAATCCTTCAAATTTCAAGTATGAATACATATCAGAGTTTATTAAAAAGCATGCCGAGTACACATTGATTATGAAAACCATATTTGATGGTGCAAATTTGAACTATTTTTTTTTTGTCAGCATTTTCTTCCCCATGGTCTCCATAGCATCTATACCGGGTTTCACTGCAATTCATTGCTTGGAACGGGCTCCGGAGGACTGTGATTAGGGGATCTCTGATTACAACCACCTGGTATATACATAATAAATGGAAGTGATATTTGAATATTTGTCTTGCGTAGTAGTTGTGCTGTCTAGTGTGTTTGAGTTTATCTTGTGTAGTATCGGTGGTGTGTATGTATGTGTCTTGTGTTGTAGTTGTGCTGTCTAGTATGTTTGTGTAGTAGTTGTGCTGTCTAGTATGTTTGTGTAGTAGTTGTGCTGTCTAATTTGTTTGCGTTTGTCTTGTGTAGTGTGTTTATGTTTATATTGTGTAGTAGTTGTGATGTGTTTGTGTTTATATTGTGTTATAGTTGTGATGTGTTTGTGTGTGTCTTGTGTAGTAGTTGTGCTGTCTAATGTGTCTGTGTTCGTCTTGTGTAGTAATTGTGCTGTCTAATGTGTTTGTGTTTGTTTTGTGTAGTAGTTCCTCCATTCATATTGGGGGTTAGGCGTAGAGCTGACAACTCTGCACTGTATGTCAAGAAACAGCAATATAAGGCCATGGATGTTCCCAAGGTAAAATATTCCGGAGGTAAAATAGTCCCCCGTTCGGATCTCCGCGTGGGGACTACTTTGGGAGGTCCCTGGACTAAGGATAAGATCTACATTAGGAATAAGGATATTAAATTAGGCACCTGGAATGTTCTGAGCCTTTACCGGCCTGGGGCATTTCAGTGTACAGTTAATGAAATAGTTAAGTATAAATTAGATGTAGTAGCTGTCCAGGAAGTTAAGTGGCCAGGAGAAGGGAATTGTAAAACTAAAAATTATACTTTTTTCTATGGTGGTACCGAAAATCATAATTTTGGAACAGGCTTTTTCATAAATAATAGAATTATCTCGGCTCTTAAAACAGTAGAATTTATTAATGATAGGATATCATATGCAGTTTTACAGGGTAGGTGGTGTAAAATTATTTTAATAAACATACATGCACCAACGGAAGATAAAGATGATAATACTAAAGATGATTTTTATACAGAGTTAGAACAGGTCTTTGATAAATTTTCTCAGTATGATATGAAAATTCTGTTAGGTGACTGTAATGCACAGATTGGCAAAGAAGAGACATTTAAACCCACGATTGGTAAAGAAAGTCTTCATGAATTAAGTAATGATAATGGCATAACATTGATTACTTTTGCAACCTCAAAGAATTTAATTGTGAAAAGTACCACTTTTAAACATAAAGATATCCATAGATATACCTGGTCTTCTCCAGATGGTAAAACTCATAATCAGATAGATCATATTCTCATTGATAAGAGAAGGCATATTAGTATAATTGACGTTCGTACACATAGAGGTGCTGACTGTGCCAGTGACCATTATTTAGTAATTGCTAAATTAAGAGAAAGACTCTCAGTGATAAATCATAAGCAACAAAATCTAAAAGTTCTAAAATTTGATACAGGAAAGTTTACTGATGAAAGAATTAAGAAAGATTACCAAATTAAACTGTCAAATAGATTTGATGTTCTGCAGGATTTAAATGATGTTGAAAATATAAATGAAACAGACGTAAATAAGAATTGGGAGCACATACGTAATGCAATAGAATCAGCAGCTAAAGAAAGTATAGGATACCATAAACCGAGAAAAAGTAAGCCATGGTTTGATAATAAATGTCATAATCTAATAGAAATAAGAAATCAGGCTAGACTTAGGTGGTTAAATAACTCTGATGATACAAATCTAAACAATTATAATAGAATAAAGCGAGAAGTTAACCGCACGTTTAGAAGTAAAAAAAGAGATTACTTGAAAAGCAAAATTAACGAAATTGAAACAAACAGCAAAAATAAAAATATCAGAGATTTATATAAAGGTGTAAATGAGTTTAGAAAGGGGTGGCAACCTAAAGTAAACTTGATAATAGATATAGACGGTGATTTTCTAGCTGACCCAAGCGATATTCTAAATAGATGGAAGAACTACTTTAATGACCTTTTAAATGTACATGTAGGAGATAAATCAGAAGTGAATGAAGTCCACACAGCAGAACCTATAGTTCCAGAACCTAACTTGACTGAAGTTAAGGATGCTATTAAAAGGCTAAAGAATAACAAAGCACCTGGCATTGATTTAATACCAGCTGAGTTAATTAAATATGGTGGAAATTCGTTAATATGTCAAATTCATAAATTAATTTGTTTAATATGGAATAAAGAAGAAATCCCTCAACAGTGGAAAGAATCCATAATTGTTCCTGTGTTTAAAAAAGGTGATAAAGTGAACTGCAATAATTACCGTGGAATTTCTCTACTCTCAACAACATACAAAATATTGTCTAACATTATTTTAACAAGACTAACCCCATATGCTAATGAAATTATAGGTGATTATCAATGTGGATTTAAACGTAACAGATCAACTACAGATCAAATTTTTCACATCAGACAGACACTTGAAAGAAAGTGGGAATATAATCAAAATGTCCATCAGCTATTCATTGATTTCAAAAAAGCATGTGATTCGGTCAAAAGAGATAAATTATATAATATATTAGTAGAGTTTGGAATACCTAAGAAGCTTGTTAGTATGATAAAAATATGCACCAGTGAAACAGAAAGTAAAATTCGTGTGGGTATTAATATGTCTGACAAATTTACAATTCATGATGGGTTAAAACAAGGAGATGCATTATCTCCATTGCTCTTTAATTTTGCTTTAGAATATGCTGTTAGGAAGGTAAAAGAAACTAAAGAAGGACTAAAATGGTGTGACTCAGCTGTTAGCATATGCAGATGATGTAGACTTACTGGGGGATGATGTGAATACAATTAAGAATAATGCTAAAATATTTTTCAAAACTGCTAAAGAGATAGGTTTGGAAGTTAGCAAAGAGAAAACTAAATATATGATTACAGGCCGAAACCAAGTGTTAGGTAATAATCAAAATCTAATTATTGATAACAACTCGTTTGAACCAGTTTCCAAATTCAAATACTTAGGAGTAATATTAACAAATGAAAATTATATTAAAGAGGAAATAAAAAGTAGGCTTAATTCAGGAAATGCATGTTACTTCTCTCTTCATAAACTTTTGTCTTCTCGTTTAATATCTAAGAAACTAAAAGTTAAAATATACAAAACAGTAATTTTACCTGTAGTATTATATGGATGTGAAACTTTGTCCCTTACATTGAAAGAAGAACATAAATTGAGAGTATTTGAAAATAAGATCCTTAGGAAAATCTTTGGACCTAAAAGGGATGAAGAGACAGGTGAGTGGAGAAGGTTACATAAATTAGAACTACATAATTTGTATTCATGTCCAGATATTATTAGAATAATTAAATCAAGAAGACTTAGGTCGGCAGGCCATGTGACACGAATGAGATAGGAAAGAGGAGTTTACAGGATTCTTGTTGGGAAACCTGATGGTAAGATACCTGTAGGAAGGCCAAGACGAAGATGGAGGGACAACGTTGAGATGGACCTAAGGGAAATCGGTAGGGATGGAAAAGAGTATATAGAACTTGCTCAAGATAGGGAAAGATGGAAGGCCTGTGTTGCTGCAGCCATGAACCTTCGGGTTTAAGAAGGCTAGAGAGTTAGTTAGTTTAAATATTTTCTCTCGACCCAATTTCTAGAACATACTTTTTTATTTCTTCTCAAATCATCAGTTTTAGATAGTGTAATGAAAATAGTGGCAGTGGCTATTCTTCAAGTCGCTCGTCCTCTTCTTCTTTTAGCTTGTATACTCTGCACAATGCTTGTGGGAACAAAAGCCTACAAACGAGTATGGTAAGAAGTATCGTGAGAGACCTAGCAAGCGAACCAGTACCACACAACTAGTCCAAGTGCAGCAGGAAACCTTGCCCCATGTGATTCAGACATCAACTTGTCCCGCGTGGAAAACTGTATTTGAATATTGCGATTTAAAAACAGTTGAAGCTGCCGCTACGAATGCACTGCCCTCTGTTGTTCGCCAGCGCAAACGCTTGCCTTCAAGCGAGCACTATCCCCAAACAGTCACCTGAGGACTTCCAGGCCTCTTCGTTGGAGATTTCCCCAGGGTGCAACTCCGAGACTGCAGAAAGAGTCTCGACTCCCCTCAGATAGGCTCAGTGGCTGGAAATGCATTATGCGTGTCGCCGAAATTGCTTTGAATTGCCTTCAAGTAAATGGCACCTCTCTCTCTTTTGCATCCCCTACAACAGAGCTGTTAGTCCAAGAAATAAGAAAGAACACGTTACTACGATCAATTTGGAACTGCGTCAAGGTATCCTAATGTAGATACTTGCTCACGTACAGTCAGCGTCAGAAAGTGGTTGCAATTCATCGCAAAGCTAGAGTACACATTTGTATACGAAGACAGGCAACCAAAACTAAACTACAGGTACCTGAGAATGTATACATTTTAAGGATACAGTTTTCTATTGGACAGCAACTGAAAAAGGATATGATTTCCATTTTCTGTTTTTGAATTGCAACTACTTTTTCCGCTGACTGTACAAGTCGAAATTTTTCCAATTCTTAGCTTAATTTTCGTTGTTCCTGTTTTTAAATGGTAACAAAACAGCAGAAAAAATGGACATATGTTCCGGAACCAAGACTCCAGCTGCATATCAATATTTCATGTTGCCAGATTTACGCGATATATGCAATCAAGGTAGATACATACAGGTTGGTCGATTAGAGTATGTGCTAATGGATGATAACTTCACGTTGGTTAGTGGCGGGTTCAAAAAAGTAAGTAGTTGTTGAACAGCGTAATAGATTGTCATGCTTGAGATTACTTATTACAGAATAAGTATTACAGAATCGATATTACTGAAAAGGTTGTGTATGGGAATTTGAGCTAATGCGTTACAGAGAGTCAGCAAAGAAACTAAAATATCGCTGCAGAGTCTGTAATCGTTGACTTCCAGGAATACTGTAGTACATACAGAGCATCCTTCGTCTGCTTGTGTCTTTTGTCAGTGTTTCTGCTTGGTTCCGAGTCGTGTACGCATCAAGTGGAATGAAGCAGCCCATGTTTTTGTCCACTTTCTGCCAGGTAGGGTCCTGTAGAATGTTTCTCGTTGCTCCCTTCCTGACACGTGGCAGGAATAGTGAAATCAAGCTCGCCAACTGGTGTTCCTGGTACAGTCCCTCTCTCCGAGAAGAAGCTATTTTAACTCGGCTTCGAATTGGACACGGCCGTCTCACACATCGTCATTTGCTGAAAGGGCCGAACCCTCAAGTAACCTATGTCGTGTCTGTAATGTCACTTTAAGTCTTCGGCATATTCTTATCGAATGTGCCGATTCTAATTTCCTTACGTAACATTTTAACCTTCTTAGGAATTTGTCGTCCACGTTGAGAGACGATGGTAGTGTCTTAAATAATGCTGTTAGCTTTGTGAGAAGGGCGTCACGATCTTGATTTTGCTTTCGAAACGTTTAATTTGGATGAGTTGCGAAATTTGCATAATTGTGGTTGAAATTTCCAATTATACACGTTGAAATTGTAAGTTCTCTTCCTGTCAAATCTGAACTTGGCAACAACGCCAAAGTAATTTCAAGTCAATTTCAATTTCATGATTTGTAAAATATGAATAATAATAATAATAATAACAACAACAACAAAAGTAAAATATAAGTTTCTATGAAAGGTAAGAGAGGAAATCTTACTCTGCCCCTTGAAAAAAAATCCTTTGGACGGCATTGCGTTTCTCACCCTGTACAGTCATGGACACTTGTGGGTTGTTACAACATCATTTACTTTCAATTCGATTATTACAGCCCAGAAGTGTCCGTGACTGTACATTAGGAGTTTCCTTTAAATGAACCGTTCTCTCACACTACATTTACCATGGATATGTTAACCAGAAGCAAAATGAAAGTTTCGTTACCGCAATTCAATATGGCTGCCGAGAGGCATAGCATACGGTGCTGCCATCTCCCGAGGAAGCATACAAAGGGCTTGCGACATCAAATCTGTTAATTGTGACACACCCTGGACGGAAACCGGCCTGGCGCGTCGGATTGCCCCGGGAACCCTTGGGAGAAGCAGGGTGTGGTTGAGTGCACACTAGTTTAGCGGAATTGACAACTGGAAACGGAGAGGTGGAGGGGGCGTCACACAGCAACATGCCTATGGTGGAACAAGGAATGCAACAGATTTGGATCTCCGAGCATGTAACACAGTGCACCAAGGATTATTAAAAGGAAGCTTATGACAGAATTTGATGAAGGGCATATCGGAGGAATCCGCGATTCAAATTATCTCTTATGCCATCTGTCGGGAGATTTTAGAACTACACTTTATGGAGCTGCTTGTTTCGCCATGTGAAGGCAAATGAAGAAAATACATTAAAAGTCCTTTGATTATTGAGTGAAGACCCGCAGCCAGAATTTTATTTCTGGGGGTTGGGGTGGGCTCGTCCTTTATCAGCAGCTGCCATTTAAAGGCGAAAAGAGGAGGTGGAAGTCCTGAAGTGGAATTGTTCAGTACATTACAACTTGATATGAAAGATGTTTAATACTGCTAACGAAGTAAAATTAATTACCACTATACATAGTTTAAAATAGATATCTGTAGGATTTCGTGCCCCCAAACCTCCCCCTGGCAACGTGCCTGATTGAGCGAATATTTTTGCCTGGAGAGGTTTAAAACCAACAACAGCCACCCAAAGCCTCCACCATTACATTTTCATATCATTCATATGTTGTCCTCGCAGGAGAAAATATGACATTCAGCGTTACACTTGGCAATAAACGTTTCCCAATTTCAATCCATTGACATGGTCTGTTCAACGACACCCCCAACGAGATTCCAGTGTCACATGTGACTGTTGCGCAATTACTCCAAATGTCCCGGGAGATAGGATCAGTGAACGACAGGCGACGATCAGGACGTCCCAGGACTTCCACCGATGAAGAAACAGCCAAAGCAGTCCTGGCTTCATTTGCAAAGTCGCGAAACCGTAGCACACGCCGATTATCACAAGAATGTGGTGTTATTCAAGCATCAATTGTTCGGACCTTGCTGCTTGCAATGCTATCACACCTGCTGTGTTGCAAGATTTTCTGCATGCGCAGGAGAGACGCCTACGAGTGTGCATTCAGGAACAAGGACAATATATTGAGCAGGTTTTGTAAGTGTCAGATATGGTTATAACTTTTTCCTGGTTAGATATGGGTTGAAAAAACCGTCACCATTGCATTTCTCGTGAAATTATAGCCTGATTTGATATATCACATCACCCCCTTCCCACTTAAAAATATTGAGTTGAATTCAATATTGAGGCCACCAATATGGCGGATGCCTGCTTGGAACATACAACAATGGATGGTTCCCCCTAGGCCTAACATGTTTCTATCATGACCATTTGTACCCAGCCTAACTGCTTTATATTTTATACGGGGTGTTAAGGGACTTTTGAATCACCCTGTATATAATTTGGTGCCTATGTCATTTCCCCCTGGAAGTTTGCCTATTCCCTCCCGAAGAAAAGTGACTGGATTCAACATTCTTTTATAGTACAGGGTCAACGAAGTTAGTAATAAGTTGTGTTTTATACAGCGTATATTGATACACTTGTATTTTGAATTGTATCTTCTGCTAATATGCTGTATAAAGAAACAAACTGCTGGAGTACTAATTGAGGCGAGTGTACACATTGTTCTATATTACTAGATACTACCTGGTACCTTCACACATTTTCATTTACATTCGGCAAACCAAACCCGTAAACTGAGGAAAACATTACGAGTTGAAACTCCGATACACTCTCTGTCTCTGTATAGAGTAAACTAACTCCCTGTCCGATACTAGCTTCGGTTGCAGAAGAAATACGCGCACACGGCCCGTGACCTTGAGGTGCGAGCGAAACTGTCTACCACTGCTGAACCGAAGCAAGATGGAGATCGCTTCGGCTCAACCTCGGTGCAGGGACTGGTATTTGTTCTATGTGTAGTAAAGAAATCGAACGGTTTTATCTAGATATTATTGAATAATCGTGTGATTATAATGACATAATATATTGTTACGTTATTGCATTCCGAAGCAATGCTTGGGTAGCTTACAATGTATGCACGCCACTGCTTACTAATTAGTCGGACGGAAGCTGAAAATGTTTATTTTGAGAAGCACTCGTTCAGAGGAACCTTTCTTCTCGCAGATCTGCCCATGCAATATTTGAAAACGGAATGGCTAACAAGTGCCATCTTCCCTCACTATGTTATCGGAGAAGTTGATCTGTAATGATGTTAAGACAACATATTAACTGTTTATTAACTTTGCAGAGTAACGAGACTCTGGCGTCTTGACAAACAACCAATATAATCTCCTGTGGGACTTGTGCTGGCGTGCTTGTGTTTGTGATGTCCTTTCATTAATTTAATCTTATCACAATTCATCATCATCTTCATGATTAGCTAAAAGTGGCAGAAAGGTGAAGTAAACTAAATTAAATCAACAACTGCTTATTAAATATTATTACTGTCAGTAATATAAATATTAAAAGTGGTGTGTATATTGCTTCTCATACAACCACATACTTACAAGGAGAATCATCTTGTCAATCAATGGTCGTTGTCCGTCTCTGAATAACTTACCTGTATGCACCCAAAGTGGACAATTTAATTTGTTTTGATTTGTTATTTAGCGTCGCTTTTCTGGCAGTTTTGGCTAATCGCGACGATGAGGATGAGTGATGATATGATGAAATTGATGAAGGAACACTCATAAAGAACACCTATGCCCAGGCCGGAATTCCAACTCGGGACTCCTGATATCCTGCTGCGTTAACCACTCCACCATGGAAGTCGGCCAATTACGAAGGAGCAAAATACAAGGTTGAGGCATTACAGGTAGGTATGCCAGAATCTTTCCTTGTGCTCTGAAATTTTTGTGTGACGTAGATTGGCATAAATTTGCACAAAACGATAGTTTTTATGGATCATCTTTTTGCAGTAACGGCTATCCAAAGACAATTCATACACTTGTGGGAAACCAACTGCATGGAAATCTTAAAATTGCAATAAACTGTTGTTCTTCGAAAAGTAAAGTGTCTCTAATGAAGACATCTGCTTGTGTTCAGAGAATATCCCGGACGGATCCACCTGTAGAAATCTTGCCTTTTCAACTTCTCGATCTTTTATTAGAGTACAGCGCTTTGAATAACGTAGTGTAGAAAACGACCCAAGAAACTGGTTCCCGAGACGGATGAGAACATAGATGGCAGTGCCATCAGTAACGATGCTAATTTTCTTATGAAAGTAATGCGGCTTTGTTAGTTTTTGGAATATATTATGTAGATTTGTTTGTCTTGAAAGGCGGTACGTGAATTGACGGAAACAGTTATATTAGTGGAGTGATTTGCAGTCACGAAATGGCATTAATTTGGAAAGAAAAGTAAAATAAAATGAATAAATAAATAGCATGCGTGCGTAACACTAGAAGAAACATCGCAATGTGATTCCGGACGTCAGGTCTTGGACTGTGTATTAGAGTTTATTTTTCTATGTTATTAGAATATAAATAGTATCCTGAGAGATATTTCATACCGAGGCGATAAACCACAAGTGTCGCTTAAAAGCGAGCAGTTGGTAATCAATGCAGCCTTTTGACCCGTAGGTACACAAGCTCTGACTGCACTGTTTCCTCAAGGAGATTTTAGACCAAAGCGACACGCGACAAACGATACGAGGATTTCACACCAAAGCGACACGGGTCCTTCGGACCAAGGCAACTTTCATATCGAAGCGAGACGCAAGACATGTCGCTTGGAAACGAGCCAATCAAGAGCAACATTTCACATTGTAAAGGCATGACGGGCAGCACAGGGCAGCGTTCGGTTGGTGAAATCCTCAAGCGATAAGTGTCGCGTGCCGCTTTGGTGCGCAATATCCCTAAAGCAACACACTCATTGCATCGCGCATGCGCGAACAACAAACCACGGCAACACGTTGCAAGCTATTGAGGAAATGGCCCAGTTTGAGCGACAAAGCGACACGTGTGGCTTATCGTGTCGCCTAGATCTGTTGTTCGCACAATTAGCAGCAAACGCTTGCTAATAGACATAAGTGCCGTTTCAAGGTTGTCGCTTGTCACTTAGTTGGGAACCCCCCCTGTAGCGCGTCGCTTCGGTCTGAGCACCCGTCCTTTAAGGAGCTTTCCGACCGAAGTAACAAGTAGCATGCGAATACGACATATGAACGAGTCGTTTGCTGTTTCGACCCTCATGTGCAATGAATGCTATTTTACAGTCTGGAAGTGTCTGTGTCACTAGTCACATCAGTGTAAACATCCCGTGTCGCTTGTCCCATTGGTCTGAAAGTTTCCTTAGACTCATGTCGATGGCATTAAGGACGTTTTGTGGGTTTCGCCTTGTCCTTTCATGCAATCATCATTATCATCATTGCCGCGATTAGTTTAAAGCGGAAGAAAAGAGAGTAAATATAAAAAATATATAAATGCTTCAGTGTGTATATCTTTAAAATAAATGATGATGATGATAATAATTATGAACCTAATTCATACACAAAAATTTAGTTCCCAAGAGCATTCCACGAGTATTTTTTCTCCCGTATTATTAATGAAAGTATATAACGATAACAGGACGTGGTCGATTGTATAGAATGTTCGTTAATATCTTAGCGACCACTGTACTAAATATCATATGAATTATCACATTCATAGAAATGCTTCATGTAAAAGAATCATACGTTGCAGCGAAAACTCCATTTACCCTTATAAGCAGACGAATACCATGCACCGATACCAACACCAGCGCCTCTAGCGGTATCATATTCGAGTGGAACCAGCCAGAGCACAGAACCGTGCCGTTTTCCACACTTCGTTATTCAAGGCGCTGTACCCCAGCTAACACCAAAGCTCGACCAAACATCCTTCAGCTAACATTTTCCACTACTTAAATGTAGAAACGACACATTAGGTGTTACACCTACATCCAGGGGTGCCCATCCCCCCAAGGCCCATGACGCACTCCCCCCCAAAAAGGTAGAACATTTGCCCGCTCCCCCCCCCGTTTATGCTGAATTAGTTACTCAAATTATTTTGGTCAGACAAAATTTGCGGCCAATATAATACCAGAGGTGCAACCACGAATTTTTGTCTGGGGGGGTCAAGTACCAGGATAAACGTACCAACAATAATAATAACAACATTAATAATGGCTATATTATTATTATTATTATTATTATTATTATTATTATTAATAATACTAGTACTAGTAGTAGTAGTCGTAGCATCAAAGACGGGGGTAGAAGTCTGCGCTAAAGCATTTGTTTGGAACAAACGATTTGAAATATTTTTTGAACACCGTCAATTTCACATTAGCTAATAATGGAAAACAAGCACACAAACTGTATTTTTGAATGGCAGAAAATGAATAATAAATGCATTCCAAAGATACATGTGTAACTTTCATGTACAACATATGTTTTACACACATATGCAACATGGAGCGACATAAAATAGAAAATACATATGCAACAAGCTAACATCTAAATTGTGTACGTATTCAAAGCTTATTTTCAATACAAATATACAACACATATTATTTAAAAACGTTGTATTACGGAAAACAAGTATATTGCGAGCGAAGCGAACGAGAAATTTTTTAGATCCAACTTTTGCAATTGAAAACAATATTGATTTAGCAGGGGGCAAATAATTTCACTGGACGCCATGGCATTATCCCTTTAATTTTTTTTAAAATTTATCATCTGGGGCCCATGACCGATTCCCGCCGCTCCCCCAACTTGACGAAAATGAGAAAAGCAGATAGTGCGAGCGAAGCGAGCAAGACTATTTTACAAATTTATTTTTATTTGCATAAAATTTGAAATCGAAGGTGTAATTGCTCCTCTGTGCCCTCCCTGCAGGTGCCTTTGGCCGTCAATGTTTGCCCCCCTAGAATTGACTTCCGTCAAAGTCAATGCCCCCTGCCCCCCTTTTGGTTGTGCCACTGTATAATAGACACATTTAAGAACATATTGAACTGGAGAAAAATCGATCATCAAAAATTCCTAGAAACGCTCATTATCCCTGAACAATTGGACCAACAAAAAACACTCAACACGCTAGCAGAGGAACTCTCTGCAAACATCAGACAAGCAATTGAAAATTCATCACCCAGAAATAACCAAAGGAAAATGAAGAGGAAGCCATGGCCAAAGAAACTAACCAACCTTAAGAAACAAATGCAAAAAGCCAGGAAACTATATCAAAAATCCATCATCGCACAATACAGAAATGCCAACCTCCAGATTTACCGTGCCAAAAAAAGCAATACGAAACCGAGCTACTAAATTATAAGACACAACAATGGAATATCTTCATCGAAAAACGTCTGGAAATAAATAAATGGGGCACCCCGTATAAAATCGCTACCGGCAAAATAAAAAAAACGCAAACCATTTCCACCTTAATTAATGACGAGAACAACACGAATATGACAAAGGACTTGGAAGAAACCATCAACTTCTTAATGAAGAATCTCATACCAGACGACAAACCTGAAAACGACAGCGATGAAAATAAGGATACAAGAAAAATCTATCACCAGCCATATCCAGAATCACCAATATTACCTTTCACTACCCAGGAAGTAGAAAACGAAGTAAGCAGCATGAAAATGAACAAGTCCCCGGGACCAGACGGAATTCCTGTGGAAATAATACAAGAAATCACCCCAGTACTTACGCCTTACATTACTCAACTATTTAATGAGTGCCTTGTTCAGAAGATATTCCCAGAAACCTGGAAGGAAGCAAACTTAATAATCATCAAGAAACATCCAAATAAAGATGAAACCAGGGTCAATTCATACAGACCAATATGCCTTCTCAACGTTTTGGGAAAACTCTTCGAGAAACTTATCCTAAAAAGACTCAAAGAATTTCGCCTGCTCAAACCCATATCAGGGATACAATTTGGGTTCACGAAAGGTAAATGCACTGACGATGCATTACGCCTTCTATCGTCTACAACACAAAACACTCCAAACAAGTACATGGTTGGAATTATGGTGGACATCGCCAGGGCATTTGACAACTTGTGGTGGCCCAGCCTTTTTCAAACACTTAAAAATATGAACTGCCCAGGTACACTCTTCCTACTTCTGAAAAGTTATTTCTCTAACAGAAAAGTTAGCATCAAATATCCGGATCTACAAATGAGTAAGATCACGTCAAAAGGTTGTTCTCAGGGTTCCATTCTGGGACCCGAGCTTTGGAATACTAACTTGGAGCCTGCGCTAGTAGATGTATTTACGGGGGGATGAGCGCGAGAAAGTACGAACCCCTCTCCAGCAGCTTTGGCCATACTTAAAACTTGCTCAACATGCCCATATGAGTTTTTGCTCAAGTGTGGAACTCTGCATAATTCAAGATTTTTGTAAAAAATGCCCTCGGGAATTTTTCAGAAAGTACGAACCCCTCTCCAGCAGATTTGCTATACTTAAAACTTGCTCAACATGTTCATTTGTTTAAGTGTAGCACCTGCCTAACCCAAGAATTTTATAATTCGGAAAATATCAAACCCCCCTCAAGCATATTTACAAAAAATTGCATCAGTTTGTCTATAAACTTGTATCCATACCCACCTATACATATTTACTTCAGGTTTAAGTTCAATTGGATACCATTTAATTTGCTTATCCAATATTAAAACAATGCAATATGCAGAGCCTACCTCTAGAATCGCTTCGTGTTTGCATGTTTCTCCTCTGTGTCAGTGTGTGGAATTCCCGAGACGGTAGTATTGATTTTTGCTTTGCATGTTTCAGCGCCAGTATTTACAGAAATTCCCGAGTATTGCATCATTCAGTATTGTGAGACTGACTGAGGAGAACAGATGTGTTGATACAGTACTTCTCATACTTACAGGTTTAAATTCATATTGAACAATATAAAATCTGATATTTGTTGTAATCCACTCATATTTAGAGTCAAGCTTATATTTGTCCCAGCGTGTTATACATAACAAGGTTATTGCTATTCAAGACATGCATGTCCGTGCAGGTATTTGCGGAAGGTTGGTGTGAATGATTTTATACTTGTGGGCTATTGGCTTTACAACCTGTCATAAGATTAATATTATTAATATTAATCCATAGAGATTAGATTTAAAACCCAGGAAATTTTATATAAATACCAAATCCAAAAATATTAAGTGTATATACACATACACACATACACACACACACAAATCACAGTGCTGAACCCAACTGATATTTTTTATTCAGTATAAAGTTTTGAATTGAATCCCAGGAAATTGTATATAATAAACAACAACAAAAATGCCGAATCAAAAATATTGTAATCAGTGCAATAAGAATATATCCAGCTCTAATTGGGCCAAGCATCAAAAAATTTGTAATCCAGACAAATACAAAACTCCCACAAAAATTTGCCCCAAATGCAATAGAAAATATAACATGGAATATTTCACATATAAACATAAAGATACTTGCTCTGTACAGTCATCAGCATTGCCCCCTCAACCATCCACATCTGGCCTGAAAAGAAGGCACGAAGTACCTGTTAATGCCAGAGCAGAAAAGCAACCACGCTATGCACCCATCCGTAGCAGTTTTAACGGCCAATTAAGGGATCACTGTTTTGTATCAGAGCCAAGATGCGGCATTGAGAATTTCTTGAACAGTATAAATCCTAATCTGCAGGCAATTCTTAATGCACAAAATGGCTCTTATAAGCTCTCCCTCAAATTGTTTGTACAATATAAGAAGCCAAATGGCACAAAATTTATACATCCCCACTTAACAGAAACTGTACCTGTATATTCAAATTCAAATTCAGACACAATAATAAGCAGGTTGATAAATCAACTGAATATTAAACACTCTGAATTTGCGGCAAAAGAATCAGGATGGAGCCTATGTGGCTCTCCGCACAAGTTATATGTTAATATTTCTGAATTCAGCCCATTAAAAGGTTCTACATATCTGCCATTACCTGCTAATATCAAAAACAAAAGAGCCGTGGTCAATATAAAAAATAATGACCAGAAATGCTTTTTGTGGTGTATATTAGCTGCTCTGTATCCAGTTTCAAGGGATCCTCAGAGAATAAGTTATTACAAACAGCATGAACATGATTTTGACGAGGCAATGGAGGGTTTGGAATATCCAATGTCTGTCCAGAATATTGACAAATTTGAAAAAAGGGCCAGGCACATCAATGGCAAACAATTATCTATTAATGTATTTATTTGTTCCACTGGCAATTGCCCGATAGCACCTCTCAGAATCAGTACAATTGATGATGAATCTGCTATTCCGATTGATCTGCTCTTAATTGAAGGGGATGGCACATATCATTACACTCTGATAAAAAATCTTGAAGCTTTAGTGAGAAAGCAAATAGACAAATATAAAAAAATATTCAAATTGTGCAGAAGATGCTTAACTGTATTTGATGGTCAAAAAATGGTGAAGGGGGTTCGGGAAGAGAGTGCAGAAATTGCTAAAAACAAGTTAATTGAGCATCTGAAATACTGTGGCAACCATAAACCTGTTCATATGGTGATGCCTAATCCAAGTGAAAATTGCAAATTCAAAAAGTCTGAAGCCTTGTTGGAACACCCAGCATATATTGTCTGGGATTCTGAATCAAATCTCAAATCTCTTGCATCCTGCAATCCAGATCCAGAAGAATCTTCAATTACACCATACCAGCAACATGAACCTTCCAGCTTTTGTTATGTGGTTGTACAGGATGGTGTTGTTATTAAAGAATATTCTTACAAGGGACCAAATGCCATCAAAATATTTGCACATAGAATAGAAAATGAGTGCCGTGACATAGCATATAACATCTTATTAAAATCAAAGCCCATGTTGCCTTTAACAGAGGAACAGATTGAGGATTTCAACAATGCAGAAAAATGCCCGGTATGTGATTGTGAATTTTCAGATACAAATATCAAGGTTCATCACCATTCTCATACAGATGGTAAATTCTTAATGGCCCTGTGTAATAGCTGTAATATTAAGATCAAGAGACCAAGATTTGTCCCCATATTTTGCCATGGAGCATCCAATTATGATTTCCATCATCTGATCAGGTACGAGGGGTTTGAGAAGCAGAATTTAAATATTTTAGCTGAAAATGATGAGAAATATATATCTATTAGCAAGATAATTAAAGTTGATGGTGTTCCTATTCACATAAGATTTCTTGATTCTTACAGATTTTTATCAGCTAGCCTGGATACACTGGCCACTCAATTATCTGATGATCAATTCAAAATCACACGTGCATTGTTTCCAAATCAGGACCTGAAATTAATTAGGCGGAAGGGTGTATATCCATATGACTATGTTACAGGTTTTTCTAAATTTGATGAGTGTTCCCTGCCACCACAAGAAGAGTTTTACAGCAAAATCAGAGGATCTGGAATCACTGATGAAGATTATCGCCATGCTCAGTTGATGTGGAACAATTTAAAATGCAAGACATTTGGTGATTATCACATGGCATATTTAAAACTTGACGTGACCCTCTTAGCTGATATATTGCAGGCATTCAGAAAATCTTCCATGCAAAATTATGGACTGGACCCAGTGTATTTTTTCAGTGCTCCGGGCCTAGCATGGTCCGCAATGTTTTTCAACACCAAAATGCAATTGGATCTGATCCACGATCAAGATATGTATCTGTTTATGGAGAAAGGTATAAGAGGAGGGATGGTGCAATGTTCCCAGAGATATGCCAGAGCAAATAACAAGCATATGCCTGATTATGATCCAGCACGGCCATCAAATTATATACTGTATGTAGATGCCAACAACCTCTATGGTCATGCTATGATGGATAAATTGCCATATGCAGGGCTTGAATGGGTCGAAGATTTCAATATTGAGGATCTTCAGGATTTTGATGACAGTGAATATGGCTTCTTCTTAGAGGTTGATCTGATAATTCCAGATCATTTGCACAACAAATTTTCTGATCTGTCCCCAATTCCCGAGGTTCAGTGCTCACCTGGCTCTAAACAGAAGAAGCTCATGATGACTCTGGAGCCAAAACAGGGTTATGTTATATATTACAAAAACCTCCAGTTCCTGATGAAACATGGTGTTCAAGTGACCAAAATTGGCAAAGTCTTAAGGTTCAGGCACTCAAAATGGTTGAAACCATACATTGATACAAACACGGAGCTTCGAACATCTGCAAAGAGCCAATTTGATAAGAGCTTGTTTAAATTGATGGTGAATTCAGTGTATGGCAAAACTATTGAAAATGTCAGAAAACATACCGATGTTAAAATAATTACTGACCCCAGCCTGAGCAAAAAATTGGTTGCAAAGCCCAACTTCAATTACAGAAGAATTTATGATGAGCACATGGCACTTTTCAACATGATGAAAACAAAGATTAAATTTGATAAACCTATTTATGTAGGGGCTGCGATATTGGAATTGTCCAAATTACATATGTTAACATTGTATTATGATGTGCTGAAACCTTTTTATGGTGATCGTGTAAAATTATTGTACATGGACACGGATAGTTTTATTCTTGATATTCAAACAGAAGATGTTTATCAAGATATTGCACAATCTGAATTGTTTCAATACATTGATACCAGTGAACATACAATAATTCAACCCCACAACAAAAAGGTGCCTGGCAAGTTAAAAGATGAGACGCTTGGTGATGTTATTGTGGAATTTGCTGGGTTAAGAGCCAAGATGTACACTTTTGAGACATGTAGTGGTGCTGTTGTCAAAAAAGCCAAGGGCATTGGCAGAGTTACTGTGGAAAAAGATCTTGTATTTGAAGATTATAAAAATTGCATCAAATCCCAGAGTTCAATCAGAACATCAGAAAATAGAATTCAGAGTGAGGATCACTTGCTGACTAGCAATATTGTAAGAAAAGTGGCCCTGGACCCACATGATGATAAGAGATGCATTTTATCATGTTGCATACATACTCTACCTTGGGGGCATTGTGATTTGAAAAATGGGAAACAATGCCCAATTACAGAGCATGATTTGAAATAAATAAACATGCCTATGAACTTATTTGGGTTCAAGAAACAGGCTATTATGGAGCTGCCGACACCACAAGCCTCTCCTGATATGCTGTCTAAACTGAGTGGCTTGTTAATTATTCATCTGAACAGCATACTTACAGATAATGATGATGAAACAGGCAAAACATTGTACATATTTAACAATAATTTAAATCATTACCAATTACCAGTAGGTGGGCAATTGCAATTTATTACAACCCCTGAGGGTGATGTTAAAATTTCAATAGGGAGAAATATTTATAGAATTAAGCACTCAAACATGATTTCTGGCACTGTATATACTGTTTCTGCTGGTGACTGCTTATATATTGAGGTCCCGGGATCATATGACAAGCTTATACCTTTCTTCATAGAATTAAGAATCAGATACTCTATAATAAATAACCAATAAAACAAAAATGCCTAATGATATATTTGGCCATACAAGACATGAAGATCACAGTGATGAGATTCTGATGCTTGATGTCAGAGTCAAGAAATTGAGAAGTGATTTACAAGCTTTACAAACCACACTCAATGCCAGTCTTCAATTAGAAATTACAAATTTACAATCACAATGCATGGACCCTCTTCTTAAAATTGATTCTGAACTCAAAGTGCTGCTTCAGAAATATACTGATTTGGCGACATTGGATAATTTTCAAAGTTTAGAAGAAGCTGTTGCAGCTCTTCAAGCCAAATTTAAGACCCAGGCTAACAACTCCGAGCAATTGAAACAGCAATTGGAAGAGCAAATAAATAATGTCCAGACACAGCTCCAAACAATTGTCAAAAGCATAAAATCACAGGAAGATTTTGATCTAGTGATTTCCACTCTAAAGGAACAGATTCAGTCACTCCAGATACCTAATCTGGACCCTCTGAACAATGCCATAGCCGAGGTTAAAGAAAAAATTGAGACACTTGAAAATTTTATGAACAACTTGCCATCTTCTGATGCTTTGAATGCAATAACTCGGAGTGTAGCAAATATTAAGCTGCAACTTGAAACATATGAAGATTTTGGAAAAATTCAAAGTTCCATAACCCATCTTGAGGGTACAATAGCAGCAGTGCAAAATGATTTGGCAAATGTACTAGAATCTCGCCTGCCCGGGATTGTAGATACACTTGTCAGTGTCCAGCACCAAATCACAAAGCTTGAAAACCTCAACACTGAATCTGAACTATCTCATTTTCATCACTTGATTGATGATATCCAAACAAAGCTTGAAATTTTACAGCAATCCACACCCACTCAGGCAGATATAGCCCTGCTCCAAAATGCTATGCAAAATGTGGCTGATGCATCTGAATTAAACAATGTGAAATTGGCACTTGAATTTTTGCAAAATACTGTATCAAATCTTCCCACATCACAGGAACTTAAAAATATTAAGAGGGCAGTGAATCGCATATTGAAATCAGAAGATATCAAGAATATCCAGGTAGAGATCAAACAACTCACTCAGACAGTGGCCACTCTACCAACTAATCAACATATTAATGAACTGCATGCCCTGTTTGAGGATATCAGAAGACAGGTCCATGATCTTACTGCTCAAAATTCAAAATTGGCAGTTGTTGAAAATTTGCAACAAATTGTAGCTAATATCAAGCAACAGCTAGGAACCATGGAATCCAATCAAGCAAATGCTCTGTCTGTTTTTGCCACCCAGCTTCAAGAGATTGTGCAACAATACAAGAAACTTGTTGTGGACGTAAAAATTAAGCCAGGCCATGATGATGTTGTTAGGACCATCAATGAGCACCTTGAATCTGTAACAAGCAGATTGCTTACAGCAGAAAAGGAAATAACAGGCATAATCGAGAATCCAAAACATACAGTAATTCTTGAATTGTACAGCATCCCCAACAAAGAATATGATTCACCATTTACACCAGGTGGCAAAATATATATGCTGTCCCCTGCACAATTTTATTACCAATTTTTTGTTGGGGGCACATTGAGACCAATCAAGATCAAATATTGGCTTCAACCACAGGCACACCACTACCCCACCTTATCAATAACAAATGCTGACAACAAAGTAAAAATCACCAGTGTAGAGTTGGAGGATTTTACAGACCCCAATACATTAGAAACAGCCTATGCTGAAGATGATGGATCTCAGGAATTTAATATACAAATAGGGGACAAATTATATTTAGAAAATCCTGCAGTATCAGCTGCTGAACACCCCATAGTTGCAATATTCTTGTTTACATATTATGTCTAGACAAATTATTGTTGATGAATTACACAGACAAGCCAGACATAATTTTAAGAGACTGCCAGTAGTCACAAAAGGCATAGATGATTTATGGCAGAGCGACTTGATTGAGTTGTCAAGTGGGCAGTTGAAAAACTTAGACAAAATCAACAAGGGCTACAAGTATCTACTCACTGTGATAGACACATTTTCAAAATTTGCCTGGGCTGTGCCACTCAAATCCAAGACTGGAAAATGTGTTACAGAAGCCCTCAGGACAATCATCAATCATTCAGGAAGATCACCGCGCTATTTGCAAACAGATAATGGCAAAGAATTTTATAATTCAGTGTTTCAACAATTTATTAAAAGCCAGGCAATAAAACATTATTCGAGTTACAGTGACCTCAAAGCCTCAATTGTAGAGAGATTCAACAGAACCTTAAAAAATCTTATGTATAAACAATTTACCCTGCAAGGTAATTATAAATGGATTAATATTCTTCCCGAACTTCTACATAAATACAACAACTCGGTCCATTCCACAATCAACATGAAGCCCTCTGAAGTAACTTCAATTGATGAGCAAAAATTGATCAGGACTGTTTATTATCCTAGATACCAGCCAACAACAAGAAAGGCCAAATACAGGGTGGGTGACCAAGTAAGAATCAGCAAATATAAGCACTTATTCAAAAGAGGCTTTACGAGAAACTGGAGCACCGAATTATTTACAGTGGTTCAAGTTAAACCCGGGACCCTTAACACATATATAATAAAAGATCACCGAGGAGAAATTCTCAAAGGCAGGTTCTATGAACAAGAGCTCAGCAAAACTAAGCAGCCTGACACATATCTCATAGAAAAAATCATCCGCAGAAAAGGCAACAAGTTATTTGTCAAATGGCTGGGTCATCCGGAAAACAGCTGGATCGATGCAGACAAAATAATAATATGAGCACCTGGGATGTTAAAAGAGGCTGCCAGAACCTGAACAGCAGAATAAGAGAAATGGCAAGTTGCTGCCTGAAAATATTAGGTGTCTTATTGTTGGGCCATCAGCTTGTGGTAAAACTACACTAATGGTTGATAATTTTTTATTGGCACCCAACTGGTTAGACTGGAAAAACAGGCACTTGTATATCTTCTCTAAGAGCTTAGAACAATTAAAATATCAGCAGTTGATGAAGCTATATGATGGATTGGATATTGCCACTTTTGAATCAGATGTTAAGCCACTTGATGAATGTCTCGATAATTCTGTTGTTGTGTTTGATGACATTATACTGGATAATCAAAACAAGGTTAGAAACTTCTTTACACAGGGGCGGCACAAAAATATTGATTGCTTCTACCTTGCACAGACTTTTTCTAAAATACCGAAGCAACTGATCCGAGACAACAGCAATTTTATATGTGTGTTTCATCAAGACCATACCAACCTCAAACACATACATGATGAATATGTAGGTGGGGACTTGAGCTACAATGATTTTTCCAAATTTTGCAGCAAGTGCTGGAACCAGGACAGTTATGGGTTTGTCACAATTGATATGACAAGAACACCTAATAGTGGCAAATACAGAAATAAAATCAACGATTTTCTAGACGTTGAGACATAAATAAACAACCATGAAACGACCAGTCATTGATGATCTTAAGTTAAGAGATTATCTTGTAAAAAGATTTAAGGGATGGAAATCAGAGAACCGTGGAATTTATGAAAAACACAAACAAACAGAACAGCCTGTCATTGATGCTATTAATAATTTAGGTAAGAATATCAAAACTGTTACAGAGCAAAATCAAAATTTGATCACAGAGCTTGTGCCTGTAGCTGCAAGGAACATATTAGATTATCCATTCACCCCACTTTCCAGCATTCATACACCTAGTCCTGTTGCTCCTAGAAGAATTGAAGCTACTCAGGATCCTATTGAATTGGGTCTTCTTGCTCAAAAATATTTAACCACACCTATAGACAACAAAGATGAGGTGTTTGGCTTATATGCCGACACAGAGCTTGATGGCAGCATTATTCATAGAATCGGTAATTTCAGAGTAACTTTTATGGGGGATGATATAATTGTATATTCAGAATCTCGTCTCGGAGAAAAAGGTGCTTTTGTTAAGTATACCGGCACACCTGGATTGTGGGAACTGATGACTAGGAAAAGGCCTGGCAGCTATACAGATCAAGATTATGAGGATTACAAAGAAATATTAATAAAATCAGATGCTCTATACCAGAACAATGATCCCACACAAAAAAGGGTCAAGTCTAGCAGTGGGGCAAAATACAATAATTTAATCAAGCCCATATGGTCACAGATCAAGACTGGCAGTGGAATCAAACAATACAACACTCTGCCTAAAGAATTTGTGTGGGTTGATGATGTCAGGAAACTTGTGGATAGGTTGCTGGTAATAGCTGGGGAGGAAAATGCTGGCAACCGCAATTTTTACAATGAAAAAGTTGGAATTATGGACATGATAAGCACAAAATTGTCTAATTTTATAGTGAATGACCCTAAGGGGATTGGATATCTCATAAAAATTATTAATACTCTACCCCCCAAATTTTGGAATGTCTCTGAGGGCCGGGGGTTGGTTAATGACATCATAAACAAGCTGCCATTTGAACTACACATACCAGGCTATCAGTATTGTGGTCCCGGTACAAAATTGGACCATAGATTAAACAGAGGGGATCCTGGTGTTAATCCTTTAGATGCTGCTTGTAGAGACCATGACATAGCATACAACACACATACTGATCTTGACAAGAGACATGTTGCAGACAAGAAATTAGAAGAGGCTGCATTTGGTAGATTTGTAAGCAAAGATGCTTCTTTGAGTGAGAGAATATCAGCATTGGGAACCACCATAGCTATGAGCACCAAACAAAAACTGGGGTGGGGGTTGTGAACATGTATATAATAAACCTACAATGAAGGCCAAGGGTGTTATGTATCAAATACCTTATGCAGGTCTCAAATCTCTTAAAACTATTGACAGTCTTTTAACCAAAAAGCAGCGGAAGAAAAAAAGCTCTTGTCTTGCAAAGGGCCATGGTATGAAATTGTTGCTTAGTACCCCCCAATTAAAAAAATTACAGCAATCCAGGAAAAAATCACATGTGGGGGGATTTATATTTACCATCCCTGCCATCTTAGCTGCTCTCGGGGCTGTTGGGAGCTTGGCTGGGGGATCAGCTGCCATAGCAAAAACAGTAATAGATGCCAAGAAGAATAAGGCAGAATTAGATGAGCAGAAGCGCCATAACCTGGCCATGGAGAAAAAAGGCAAAGGTGTCATGAGTAAGTTTAAAAAAAACAAGAGCCGCTTACAAACCAAGATATTGAAGCTTTAATCAAGCCATTGGGCATCAAACATTTTAGAGGTGTGTACATGTCTGATTCTTTACCGGAACAACCACTCAACAAAGAGTGTGGCATTGTTAATTTGGATGAGTACAAAAATCAGGGCACTCACTGGATTTGTTATCTTAAATATTTAAACAATAAGGCATTTGTGTTTGATTCATTTGGAGGTGTTCCTCCTGAAAATTCAATAAAATATCTAAATTCAGCTAATCTTTATTACAATAATGCCCGTGTTCAAAACTTCAAAGATGTTAATTGCGGACATTTGTGTTTATCTGTTCTCAGATATATGTCTCAAATAAATAAACCATCAATTGAAAATTTTCAAAAGGCCTTGTGGTATCTGAAACATCATGGGGGTATTCCATCTCACCAGCCAAAATTCAATATTGAAACTCAAATTGCATGATGACATAGTGTATCCCAAAACAATAGCTCTCAGAGCATTTTACGGCATGTACCTGATCCCTAATATTACGCACCACAACAACACAATTGCAGTAGGGGATCAAAAAATTGTCATCACTCCAGGGCAGTATAATCTGTCCACTCTAAATGCTCAATTACCCAGAGGTATAGTGTTAAGTCAAAATTCTGTCACTCACAGAGTAGAGATTGTATCTGCTACAGAAACAGTGCATCTGGGTACTATAGGAGAGCTGTTAGGCTTTGAGAACAACACAAAACTTGAACCGGCCATCAAACACACTGCTATGAATATACCCAAATTCTTAGCCATAGAGACTCTGAATATTCACTGTAATGTGGCCGAGGGTATGATCACCAAATCAAATGGCATAGGCACTCACAAACAAACCGGCATCATTGCAACATTCAAACCTAATTCCGAATTCATGGAGCCCATCATCTACAATCCATCCCCAACATTATATTTTCCTGTGTGCCATAATAGAATAGATTACATTGAATTGATGGTCACTAATGAAAAAGAAGAATTAGTTGATTTTGCTGGAGCCACAACAACTGCTATCATAGAGATTAACATTTAAATAAAAATACATACAATGGAAAATATTGAGAGTTATGAGCTACAATCGTTCCCCCCAAACAGGAGGACATTTGCAAATTTAAATCAACCCAACACAGAGATAGAGGTGGATCTTGATGTAGGGGACGGCTTTATACACCCCCACAGAGCAGATCTATACATCAAATTTGATGTCGTAAAGCTCGATGGAACAGATTATCCGGCAAATACAAATATAAGACTGGTGGACAATTTTGTGCCGCATCTATTCTCTGAAATTGAGATCAGAAAGCATGGTGTTGTTATAAACAGAATAGATTATCCCGGCATTACCTCCACGGCTTTGGCCACATTAAAATTATCCAAAACCGAGGCTTCTTACTACAAAATAGGCGGATTTGAGGCTGGTGATAAGATATTATCCAAGAACCACACAGTGCTGTTCCCGATGCGCCTGTTGCCAGGATTCTTCTCGGATTACAAAGAAATTATGTGGAAGGGGGGGTTAAGAATTACATTTAGAAGAGCTGCCAATGATAACAATGCTTTGATGAGGTACAGTGCGATAAACCCTACAGGGGAAGCTCTGCCCAATACCTTACCTGATGCAGGCAAATGCATTATTCAGACTATGGAGTTAAGAATCCCTGTTGTTGAGTATGAAGCCAGTTACGCTCTTAAATACAAAGCAGATATCCTAAAAAATCCGCAAATTCCTCTGCAATTTTACACATATCAATGCGTACAGAAGGTTGCCACTGGTACTTATTATGAATTTGATGCTACAAATTCATTCTCCAGTATTCAATTTGACATGCCTGATTTTGTGGTGGTACTGTTTCAGACTGGAAGACACAATAATCAGGAAAAAAATTCAAGCAAATTTGATAACTGCAACATCAAGAACATATATCTTAAAAATGGCAGAAATGAGGTATTTCCTAGAGAAAATTACAATTTAGACATGTCCAAGGATGATTTCCTCAAATTATATGAGGCTTTTTCGGCTTTCAAAAGAGTCACTACAGGCAATACGGATATGTATTACACACCAGATGAATTCAAAACACGGAGACCCATGTTTGTAATTAACACTTCAAAAAGAAAACAAGTTGTGGTAAATGACAGAACAAACATTAAAATTATCTGTGAATTCCACGAGGCTTTACCAGATGACACCATATGTAGCGTTATTCTCATAGGTGAAAAATCATATGTTTATGATGTAAAAAATGAGCGGGTCACGGAGCAGTTCTAGAGGCCCGATTCAAACACAAAGGCCCTTTGGATATAAAACAACACTTTACCGTCAGAAAATATATTACCTACCCATTTTTTACCACCTCTGCTCGTAGCAGATACCTACCCAAAATACAATACATTTGCCAAAAGCTGAAATACAGAAATATTGTAATTCTGTAAGTTACAGACTTGTGTGCAACAAGACCAAGCCTAAATGCAATTCAGTTTGAAATGACAATATCCGAGAAGGAATTTCCTCAATATGATGGATGGTCCCTGAAAGAGTGCATAGTGTAGATAAGAATTTTTCTTTGAGTTCCATGACAAATGACATGTAATTTTCCTCGGAAAAGGCACAGTGTAGATAAGAATTTCTCTTTGAGTTCCATGACAAATGACATGTAATTTTCCTCGGAAAAGGCACAGTGTAGGTAATATCAACAGATATAATCACTCATGCATTTACTAATGTCTCTTTGATGATGAATAACTCTCTGAAAAGACACAATAAAGATTATATCTATTGACATACAACTTCCAGGCATTTACTAATGGGACTGATCAAAAGATTATAAGAACATGGAAAACATGTTTTGTTCGCTCTTTCCCATTTACGCACAACTCGGGAAGCAAAAATCAATACATAACCTTGTTATGGCTAGACTAGAGGTAGGCTCTGCATATTGCATTGTTTTAATATTGGATAAGCAAATTAAATGGTATCCAATTGAACTTAAACCTGAAGTAAATATGTATAGGTGGGTATGGATACAAGTTTATAGACAAACTGATGCAATTTTTTGTAAATATGCTTGAGGGGGGTTTGATATTTTCCGAATTATAAAATTCTTGGGTTAGGCAGGTGCTACACTTAAACAAATGAACATGTTGAGCAAGTTTTAAGTATAGCAAATCTGCTGGAGAGGGGTTCGTACTTTCTGAAAAATTCCCGAGGGCATTTTTTACAAAAATCTTGAATTATGCAGAGTTCCACACTTGAGCAAAAACTCATATGGGCATGTTGAGCAAGTTTTAAGTATGGCCAAAGCTGCTGGAGAGGGGTTCGTACTTTCTCGCGCTCATCCCCCCGTAAATACATCTACTTGCGCTTATGAAACTACAAGACCATCCAGACATAGACCAGATCATAGCTTATGCGGATGACATTATCATGCTCACTTCCGGTAACTCAAGAAGGGAAATTGAAGATAAAGCATCTACTGCAATCAATATGCTATCCAATTGGTGTGATCATGCTAAACTCAAAATAGCTTCGGAAAAGACTCATTATATTATCCTTAAGGGGAAGTTACAAAGAAACCCTCAAATCAAACTCAGAGAAAGAAACTTAAAAAGAGTAAGAGAAGCTAAATACCTTGGTATTACTCTTCAAGAGAAGATGTTTTTTTAACAGACACATAGCCCTGGCAACAACCCAGGCCGAAACAACTATAAACAGTCTAGCCACATTGAGTTCAGCAAACTATAACCTTCCACTATCACACATAAAAAGATATCTCATTACCATATATAATTCTATTATTTCCTATGGCTCGCCCCTGTGGGCCATGGAAACCAGTAAACAGTACATTAAAAACAGATTGAGATCTTCACAATGCAAAGTGATACTTCGCCTCATGGGTGCATTCAGAACAACCTCAACCCTGGCTCTTCTCATGATAGCGGGCCTACAGCCTATTGAAATCGTTATTAAAACTAGAGCATCAAAATATTACTTTAGAAATGGACAAGAGGACGAAATCTATAAACTAATTGGAATACGCCCTGCCACGGTACCAGAAATTTACAACCACTTATTTAGCGTCTGGCAACAGGAATGGACACAAGCTACGCAAGGAAGGAGACTTCACAGCTTCCTTCCAAACATAAAAGAACGACTTTCGATGGACCATTTCCATCCCACGAGAGGTCTCATACATTTCCTAACGGGACACGGTCCCTACGGTCAACACCTAAATAAGCACAACCTCAGACAGACTGATAAATGCCTGAAATGTAAAACCGAGACGGACACACCGGAACATAAAGCCTTCTTTTGCCAGACATCAAACAAACAAATCGAAGATTTAAGACAAAAGCTACCAAACTTCAACACGTACCAGTTAATAAGAAATCCCGAGCACTTTACGTCACTAAACGACTTAACAAACCTGGTGTCGAAAGAGGAACATTCCCTCTTCAAATCCGGCATCACTCAAATCCCCATTCAACCCCTACCTCCGGAATGTAATATACCCCCAGAAGATCACAAAGAATCCACCTTCGACAAACTCAACAACAGGACATCCCTCCTTAGGACTAAGATCACCAAGAGGATAATGAAGCAGAACCTCCCACAGGAACATCAAGAAGGAGACACTAATACAGAAGACAGTGATACGCCAAAACGAAAAAAGGTTACGCCTCCCCGGAGAAAGGCAAAGGATAACACTGCAAGGACTCGACCTAGGAACCAACCGAATTTAACCCAGATTTTTCTTTTTCGTTTCTTTCTTAAATTGTAATCTTACACCCCCTTCTTTATTCTCGTTACTAAACACACTGCAAACTTCTCTCACTGATTCTTGACAATTCTCTATATTTCCACTACCGAACGTACTAATGTACCCGATACTTCCCAGGAAATCCCTCCCTACGTCTTCCCTTCCTGATGATGTCCCGGGTACCAACCGTCGTACCGATGTTCATCCCAGTCCGACCAACTCTTGCTGGTCTCCCGCAAGTCTCCTTGCATCAGGTACCACTCGTTCTTTCATATCTCTTCCTACTATTAATACGTACATCTCAAAGCCAATAATACTCTCACTATCTCAAACATAACATACTAGAACATAGACCCTGCTTAACATTCATAGAATCGTGTTAATGTCCATTCCTCATCTCATCCATCAACACTAATGCACACGACACACAACAAAATTTATCCTAAGAAAACATTACCCACCCAATTACACATTTATGTAATTTCGTATCTGTGATCATAAATAATATTAATGTTAAACACTAACACTTTTTTACTTCCTACTATTTCTAACCTTTATCTTAATCTTCTTACCTTGTAGAATGATGTGAAACCAACTTTGTTCAGGAAAACCGAACAAATTTGGTTCTTCACACTGGGACATTCTTGCCAATGTCACAGTGAATTATTGTAATTAAAAAAATAATGGAAATCAAGGATGAATCAAAGAAAAGCGGGGGAATCCGTAAAAAATTCACGGAACTGACGCCCTGGGTTAATTTTCAGGTACCAGGGCATAAGCACATACCTCCGAAAGTAGCTTGACTACTTTTATCCGTATACATAAAATAATAATCGTTCTATGTAACCATATCTTGTATACTGTTTAGGAAATAAAATTCTTTGTCTCAAAAAAAAAAAAAAAAAAAATTAAGAAATATAAGTTTGCTTTAAATACTTTAGGCTCACTTTCATGTTTGCAAACATAAAACGTACAAAACTGCTCAGGCCAATGCTATTGTTACTGTCTGGCTGCCTTAGCTGAGACCATGGACGGAGGTACGCATGCGCCAACTGGACGTGTTTATTGGCAAAATAGGGGTTACTGCATTTTGGCCACGAAGCGGGTTCCGTGAAAATGATCTGCTGTGGAAACAACAATGAAGTTTCAAACGTAGTAACATCGCCGGCAAAATACGTAGAGATGTTTACTAAGGGTACAGAATGAAAGAAAATATATACTATATACGCAAACAGGAAAGTATTCATTACTTCACATTAGTAGATAAACTTACTATTTGTAAACCAGTAACTTTATTTTGGGCCATTCAATTGAAATGATCTCCTTAGTACACAGCAGTAATCAGGATAGTTATCACTAATAATAGTTTTATTATACATAGTAGGCCTATTATAAATATACGAGGGTGAATAAAATATGAACGAGCCTTGATTGACTAAGCGTCAGAATGGGTAGCAGGGTGTGATTGGGCATGTGCGGCCGGTAGGTGGGGCTGCCGTGAGTCAGGAACCAGAAGAGCCGGCGTGTCGCATGCTTCGTTTAATAGCTCTCACAATGAGTGAGCAGAGTGTGCCAGTGTCTGTTGCGCAACGCATAATAATCAAGTTCCTCACACAGGAAAACGTCAAACCGGCCGAAATTTACCTGAGACTGCAGGCCCAGTTTGGGAATGGTACCCTCTCGTGGACAAGACTGAAGGTGTGGTGTAAGGAATTCCAGCAAGGCCGTGAACGTGTTGCAAATGAAGTGCACCCCGTACGTCCTCGCACCAGTGTGACGAATGACAACATGGCTCGTGTTCGTGAGCTTGTCGAACAGGATCGCTGAGTCACTGTGAAGCAAATTGCGGCAGAACTTGGTGTGAGCTATGGAAGTGTCCAATCAATCATCACAAAGCACTTGGGCTTCCGCAAAATCACAGCTCGGTGGGTTCCCAAGCTGCTGAATGTTGCTAAAAAAGATGACCGAGTTCGCATTGCTCGCCAGCTTCACACTCGTTTTGACGTGGAAGGGGAAGCGTTTTTGCATCGTATCGTTACCTGTGACGAGACATGGGTGCATCATTACACCCCAGCATCCAAGCGTGCCAGCATGGAGTGGAGGAGGAAAGGCGAAGGAAACCCCGTGAAGGTCAAAGTTCGGTTGTCTGCGGGGAAGGTGTTGACCACGGTGTTTTGGGACTGGAGGGGGATCCTACTGGTGGATTTCTTACACGAACGTCGGACCATCAACGCACCCTACTACTGCGGCCTCTTGGATCAAGTTAAGCTGCAGTATCGACGCAAACGACGAGGCTGTCCCATCCGCCAGGTCTTGTTCCTGCACGACAACGCCAGACCCCATACAGCAGGTGTTACGCGGCAGAAACTGGTGGAAATGCACTGGGAACCGCTTCCGCATCCACCGTACAGCCCAGACCTTTCACCATGTGATTTTCACCTGTTCGGACCCCTCAAAGAAGCACTTGGGGGCGAGCGATTTGCGACCAACGATCAGGTGGAAACCTTTGTGCGCAACTGGTTGGCAACCGCCCAGCTTCATTCTACGAGAACGGCATCAAGAACCTACCACAACGTTGGGAAAAATGTATCACTAAGGGTGGAGACTATGTAGAAAAATAGGATGTGGCAATGTCTCTGTTTCCTTCAATAAATTTTGTTTTTCCGCACAAGGCTCGTTCATATTTGATTCACCTTTGTAATAAAGAAAATGTAGTAACTGCATGGTTTGTGGCATTGTGTATTATATCGAGGGCGTTTTGTAGAATGTGCAACGGGGACCAAAACGTCACACTTTTCTTTGTTCCACTTTGAAACGGTTTGTTACGAATTATTGTAAGAGACATAACAAACACAATACAACACAGTAAGCAGTAATAAACACAACAAGCGAACCCATACAAGCAAAATGCCACAGGGCGGTTTGGTGATGTTCTACCTGCTTCCCCTCTCGCGTTTGGAATCGGACTTTCCAGTTAGTTTCGTTTCCCTTGGGCGGACTGTAGTGTACTGAACCTTATTCTGCACAGTTTGTCTGCTCGACTAACCTTGTGTTAATGCGAATACCACGCCCCCCTCCATCCAAACCGATTCTAAAGGCATAAGAGGTGCTGTTTCATTCCAACCCTATCGCCGCGATCACCCACAGGTAGAAAAACTATACATAATAAGCAAAACTAAAAATCAATATCAATCCGATCAAACGAAACGATCCCCCTATTTTGTGTGAAGATATATAGAATTGGTATAAAATTTTGTTCCCCCAAAAAATTTCCATGACGCAGGCGCGTCGTAAAACCCTCCTGTGGGCACCCCTGCCTACATCACAAAGTGTTGCATTGTGACTTCGAGCAGCCATGATTGAAGCCAGTTCTTGTAGAGGCAAATTACTTTCGGAACATCTCCAGCGGACTGCGCAAGTATGTCTAGTGAGCCTAGTGGGCGTGTAGAACCTGAGTAAGGGGCTTAGCGATAGGTTCTGGGTTGCGATGACGTCTGTAGCTCGCTTGGTTAATTGGCTGCTTCGAGAGTTGTGACTCGTTCCGAAGCTTCAAATGTATAACAGCCAAAGATGTTACGGAAATAATCTCCCGGAATTCAAGCTATAACAGACATTCGTGATTTAAAACAAACGTGCAGTTGGTGCAGATATAACGAGGTGGATATGTCCTTGCAAACGACAAACACAATTGGCCGAAAACATGGCGGCTGTGGGCATCCTGACATCACATGAAACCGACCTATAAGAACATGGTGTATTATGCACCCACACCGCGAAATCGGGTCCTGCTGAGCTGAAAGACAAAACACGCTTCTTTTTTTTGTAGATAAACGAAGCCAGCAAAAATCTTTCAAAGGATTGCACGGGTAATGAAATAAAAGCATTATCCCAAAATCACTCTGGGATTTTCCCGCAACGCATCAACTTCGCTCACATCCCACCTGTCCCCCAGGTGGGGGTGGGGTGCAAATCCCAAATTGATGCATCCAGCTGATGGGCTAGGATATCCCGAAGGGAATTAAGCCCAGACCGTGTAATTGGGAAAAATGGGTTTGGATGGAGTTCTGCAAAATGGCGGACAGCCATGAGCGGTAAGGACCAACCATTATCGAGCACGATTGCGCCACTGTGATATCTCGCGGATGGGATGCGCGTTCAAGATATGGACCCTGTTGACAGAATAGCTTCGGGATGATAGTGTGCGGTAATGAAACGGAAAAAAGAGAGGGGGGATTTGATCGTATCCACCAGCTCCAAGCGGCAAATTCCAGCGGCGGTTCAATTGAGCACATTTGCCTTGGATGGACAGATTATTCTAGAATGCCCCGGTTAAGTGGCCGGGAAATGGAATCGTCAGAGCTTTTTTTTTGGAGATCCATGTTAATACGCATTTTAAAAATCCCCCACTTTGATGCTGAGCTGATAATCTGTATATGTGGTCCAGGTAGCATCGTTTCGCTGAACCGCTTCAGCACGGGACCGTTTCTATCTTTCTATGTATACCCAGGTACCATTTCAATATTATCCAAGTAAAGTCTGAAGCTTTAATATAGCATATTACATCAATGTGGTGTCTTCTTGTATGACGTATATGATGACTAGGGAATCAGATTCGTGACTTTCTGAAAATGTTTCACTATTCCGTGGTCAAAATTCGTTTTAAGTCAACAGAAGCTGGAAGTGGGTTCCGAAACTTTGTACAAAGTTCACTCCAGCGGGTATAGGATCCACAATCTCTAGCTTGTAAGACGAAAGCGTTAGCTACGATGCTATAGAGGAAGCCACACTATCACTTAAGAGAGAATAGTTTGGAGTTCCAGCTTGATACGCCTTGTTTATCTCGAACATGTCCCGGGTGTTTCAACAGAAACGCCGTGATTTCAAATGGCATTTTAAAATATTTATGATAACTACCAAAAAAAAAAAAAAAATACATAATCTGATAGAGAAAACGTAAGAGTTTAATGGAAAACATGTTCGAAATGTCCACCTTGACGATTTATCACTTCTTGAACCTGGTTGCACATGTTGTCAAATATCTGACCAAGGGTTGCACGACTAACTTGTGCAGTACAGTGTTCGATGTTTGCTTTCAACTCATCTAGTAATCGCAGTCCTCGTTTTAAAACTCCCTGCTTTAGGAAACCCCACAAGAAATAGTCTCACGGGTTTAAATCGGGCTAGTTGGAGGCCACTCTAAACCATTTTGAAATAAATGTGTGTAGCAATTGCCAGGACAGGTTCAGTTGTATGCGGCCTAGCTCCGTCTTGCTGGAACCATTGCTGACGAATTGGACAACGTTTCCGTCGAAGACCAGGAATGAAGTACAGTATTCCTGCAGCATTTGCAAATACTTTTCTGATGTGACATAGCCATCAAAAAGGAAAGGTCCAATCAAGCCACGTTTCGATACACCACCATGCCAAAACCTTTTGTACGTACAGAGGTGTCTCCTTCGTTCATGTGGAATATAGGTTGCCAAAAACTAAATTTTAGACTTTTGTCAATCCTAACATATATAAATTATTACTGTGAATATTCTAAATATTTTTTTAGGGTCATTTGAAATCACGGCGTTTCTGTTGAAACACCCGTTATATGTCTTGCTGGTTTGGAATTTTACTATTAATATGTTTGAGTCATTTGTTTGCTGTAATATTGTTGTTAGTGTTATCACATTTCTAGTTTTTGGATTTGTTGTGATTAAAAGTGGTAACGGAAGATAAAGTCATTTAAGGTTTCTAGACATTTGCAAAACTATCTACTCTGGCACAGATATCTCTGTTGTTGATGGAGTTGCCATGACAACAGTGCGTGAAAAGACGAAAAGTAAGTTGAGTTTCGCGAGATGATGTGAATTTTGTGAAAAACGTTGTTATAAAAGAAAAGCCACAGCTTATTGTAGTGTAACTGCGTTAGTGAGTATAGTGGTATTGTATTGCAATGAATGTTTAAAGTAATATGATTTTTATTAAACGTTGTACAATGGCAAGAAGCTAGTTATTTTTCTAATTGCACGTCCTGAGAATGCTCAGTGTACCAATAAGGTAAAGGAGAGTCACATAACTCTGCCGCACAGGAGATTGGGTATCTGCCGTGACGTGGTAATCCAGTGTCGTGCACCAAAGAGAACGTCACATGTTTGCAACGTTAGCTGCTGAATGATTACCAGCAGTTCAGGAAAAGTGAAAGAGAATTACAACAATACCAACTAGTACCAAGCTTGGGATACTAGTTCGCCAAATATACCACAATTTGGTGGTGAATCATGTTTTTTAGTCTATAGTTATTTCTAAGTACTTTAAACTTTTACTTCTTAAACGTATTCAGAATGACATTAGTATTACTCAAGATGCATAGAAAACCTTCAAAATCTCTAATTCGTATTTAACTACTGACTGGTTTATGTGTGTCGAGAGATTCTAGAATGATTCCTGATATGTTGAACTACAATTACAAACATGGTCGATACCGAGCCTTTTGAACCTTAGAAACAAGTTTCCTGATTTATTCATTACGTCTTGTTTTTCATGGCGAAGTTATTCCTTTATACCATTTTCTACCACATAACCATGGGTACATTGAAATTCAAGTGTATGAAAATTAGAAAATAACATTTAAACCATCACATAAAAAGGGAAATATTCAAAACAAAGAAAAATATAAAATTACAATTAAAAAATTACATGCAGGAATAAAAGTCTAACCTATAGCCTACTTACGGGCATACAACAAAAACACACACATGCTGTCACATAGTCATGACAGTTATTTGGAATTTGAAATATTAAGTTGAATAAGGGGTTTCAGTGTTTTTCTGTACTTAACTGTAATCAATTTGTTCCTAGCGTAGGCTTGCACTAATGTGCTAACTATTTGTGCCCAGTGAAAAATGTTTTAATTGTGTTGCTTTCACGATCCTATACTTTGTGATACTCTAAATGTCTAAGTGTTAATATTTAACACTTTGACATCATGACCACCTATCTTTATTTCGGGGGATGGGAAGATACTCTTTGATGCATGAAAACAAGGCATTGGTACTGTTTCTAGATTTCGCGCTAGTATTAACATGATTACAAAAATACTATTAAAATCTTTAAATAAATAAAATACGTTTGGATTTGATCTGCGGAAGATGAAAACAAAATAGTTTATTGCCATTTATAACAAACTGAAGTTTAGTGTATTGTTTTGCAAAACACTTTGGTTCTAAATACATTTGCTTTAGTGTAAAGGAAAATACCAAACATTGATTGTTCATGTATTTGCTGTTATTACTACTACTGATACTAATGTGAAACAAAAAACTGTGAAGTATGTGCTATAGAATATCTAATGCTATAGCTATTATTAAATCTAAAGAGAACAAAATAATATTGTTTATGATGTACTGAACTCGTAAATACTGTACTTCGTTAAGTTCTTAACATACAATATCTTATTATATCAAGCGATTTTCATTTCGCATATTTGAATATATACATTCTCAACAATTAGAGCTATTTGAATAAATTGTCAAAACTACTGGCTTTACTTTTGAATTAAAGAATCTACTTCTCTCATAGATATTGCTGAGTATAGCCGTTTGCAACGATTCAAGCAGAGTTCATTAATGTCTCTGTAGCGTGTAGCGAACATCCCCCTGCCAAGTGCAAATCCTTGCAATAGATCTACTACGCCCACCGCAAAAAAACAAAAAATTCAAAATTAGCCATGCAACACGAAGCAAATGCTTTAGTTCCAACCGATACATGATTGTAATGTAGACAACCAAATCTTCATCTTACAGAGAACACGTTTTCCACACTTTCTCTCCTGAAGTCATTAATATTTTAAACTTGCTACTTGTTTACAAATCTCAAGAGACACAGTACCTGCAAATTCTGCTTCCTCTTGTATTTGTGATAATCTTAATGTATTTTTGCAATATATTTGATCTTTATTACATGCGTACGTGTTACAAACATAGGATGGAAGGATCAAATGCTTCAAGAGTTAATTTTTTATGCAGGGCTCAAGTACGAAGATGAATTTTTACTTTATTAAAACACATAATATATTACGTACCCCCCTACACACAGATAGGTACCCAACAAACATTCTTAAACATAAAATTATAATTGAAACTAATACAAGATTACATGATCTGAGTAGCCTAGTTAATATTGACTAAGTTCACAAAATAATTCAAGCTTATAGGTGGGTTTCATGTGACGTCATAATTCGGACAGCTTGCGGCCAATTTTATTTGTCGTGTGCAAGTAAATACTTACCATGTAACGTTCGCTATATCTGCGCCAATTGCACGTTTGTTTTAAATCACGAATGTCTTTGTCAGCATCTACCGCCCGCCCGCTTGAGTTCCTTACGTTTACAAGAACAGGCCTCATGACTGCCCGAAACCACAATGCAACAGTTTATGACGTAGGTGAAACACGCCTATAGAAGTTAAAGGTGACTTAGAATAAGGTTTAATATAATTTTCTCATTTTGTCGCAGAAGTTTGAGTAAAATATTGTATATAATTTTCAATTAACCCTATTTTCCATTTTATATTATTATGTTAAGAACAAGCAACGTGCAGTACGTCGCGCACACACGAACACACACACACAAACGCACGCACTCACACACAGAGAGGAGAGAGAAAAAGGTTGCAAGTAATCAATGTTTAACGCCAAGTTGTAAGCACACAGGTTAGACAATTTGAATACTGAAAGGGCATTAGTAAGCAATAATTTACGTTATGTGGGTTCTTTTAAAATATATAATTCCAATTGAAAAGAAGAAAGGTGCAAAATATTTATCATACATTAACAGGAGAAGTTCTGTTACATGCTATTACTCTGCTATTGAAAGCAAGAAACGAAAATAAAACAGTTTATACACACACATGCGCGCACAGAAAACTTCTTATTCACACATACAGTAATCACACTGTCATTATATCAGCCGTGTGTTATAAATTTCTCATTTGAATTATCATATGTAATCTGATTCGTAATGAAAGTGCACCGGGTCTCTAAAGGTATTTCCAATATATGTCAAGAACGAATACACTCGAAAGTTTCGCACTCCTTACACAAACCGACAGTGTTTACAGTTGCCCTTACTTTTCGATAACACCTCGTACATCCCACTCTCATTTAGCCTCTCGTTATTTAACCGCTATCTTCCATCATAACCGAGCTCGACATTAACTCGATGGCATTGGTTATCATACCTTTAAAGGCCCTATGTATTTTTTTTCTTGGAAGAACATAGAACGTGTGACTTCCAAGCAAAGCTAAAGAAAATGGATGATAAAGAAAAAGTCTGTAAGACTTCCGCGAGATACCCGGGCATCCTCATATGTTTTGATGCTGATGTGGTCCATCAGTGTTAACATCAGAGCTAGATGAGCTTGTTTCTTTTCCCTTGCGGGTAGGGGAGATCGGAGGAGGGGCCAAGAATAGATGACATGGTTGCTCTGATAAAGCATGGACCGCAGGGATGCTGTGCCTCACTTAGTGATGAAATCTCAATCTTCCTGAGCATCAATATGGGAGATATGGTGCACGAGAAAATGCCACGGTGATTTAAAAGAACACGATAAGGGAAACTTTGCAACACTGCTATGAGTCTTTTTAACGAAGGATATAGGTTGGCAACATTGACTGAAATGTCGTTGATAAATACGGTTAATGGAAAGGTGGAATTTATAGAGATGGGTCAATTGTGTGACGTCACCTGTAGGCCCATGCGTTCTTAAGAATGGCGATATTATATTTTTAATAGTTGTATGTAAAAAAAAATGCCGTTTGTATTTTGAGGTGAAGTAATAGTTCTTCAAATTCTTAAGATTAATCATATCGTGAAACTTGGTGGGGTTGTACAATACACGAAAATTTCCGAAGGCAAGAGAGGTGTCTGATGGAAATCCTGTGGTTAACAGCATCCTGAAGTTAGTTATATAAGCGCCGGCGCGCGCGCACACACAAAAACACACACACACACACAATATACAAGGGTGTATGTGAATTCATAAAGTACGTTGAACCTCCTAGGGAAAATAAACTGGTGGTTCAGGATTAATTTTCCCCATTGTTTCCTGCTTGATTGATTTACTTTATTTCACTTTTCTTTTCTGCCACTTTTGGTTAATCGCGACGATGAGGATGAGTGACGATATGATGAAATTGATGAAGGGACATCCACAAAGATGCCGAGGGCGGGATTCGAACCCGGGACCCCTGGCGTGATAGCGCGGTGTGTAACCACTCCAGCACGGAGATCGGAGACACTAACAAAAAAAAACAAAAAAAACATGTCGACAAGTGATTGTTACACTCATCAGGAGAACAATGGAATTTACGGCAAAACGCTGCATTGAGGTCCGAGCAATAAATCAACAATATTTTCACAGAATTGTTGTTTGGGCCCAACAGGAAATACTGCAGCACGCTTCAATCAGAATTAAGCTAATCCGTAATTGCATGTCCCCTGCATGTTCTCGCGATACGACATGAAGTTCGTATGGGAATACATTACCTTGCCGGTAATATATCATAACACGCGGGACAAGGTTTGTCTGCCGGGCATCAACGCCATTTGCTGGGTTTACAATAGACGCCAGCTGATTGGCTGGGGCAGAAGCTATAATTTATGTTCTATATATTGTTCTCGCTAGAGGACTCTTTTATATTGCACAAAGAGGGGGTAATTTATCGTGCATAAAGATTTATTGGAGGTAGGTTATTATACACCTTTCAAAGAATATAATATAATCAGGCAATATATATGCATTATTTATATGGATGATGTCCAAACAGCCCTTAGAAATAGACGAAAAGCGGACTTGTCGACACAAAACCGAGAAGACAATGAAACTTAGTATGACTTTGGTATGTGAAATAATCGCATAATTATGGAAGTTAGAGATCCGTTAGTTCATTGAACTGTCCAGCCTAACTATTCTCTATTTTCGGGGGAGCAGGAAAAGGTATATTTAAGCTCTTGCCTTGCTTCATTCTCACTCAACAGGTCGGTGGGTGTCGAGGTTTGCCCCGAGTTGAAAAAGGTTATTAAGCATTACAATTCACATAATCGAAATATTGTTTTGTGTCATGTCCAGATATACTAAACGGATATCTATCTACCTGACTATAGAGAGGCCATACTACCTTGTTTATAGTAATTTCAATGTCAATACAATAGTGGTATTTGTAAGCCTGTGCCTCGTGGTTGCATACATTCAGGTTAAGTTTAAGTTATTCAAGGGCTCGTAGCGTCGAAACGAGGTTTCAAACAGAAAAACTTTATCAAAGAAAGTTGTTTGCCTTAATGACGTCTATTCGCTGTTGAAAGTTTGAGCGGTGATACTTTTTGTGAAACTATCGATATTCACGTCGTCGGTTTTGTTCCCGCACGCAGTGTGAGTATTAACGGAGGGGAGGGGGGTTACGGAGATTTCCTCCCCACAAGAAAATTCATACACGGCAAAGGAATACTATTTTTTTCCCTGTCAGGGACGTTTTATTTCCCCTCAAAGAAAATTGAAATCATACATTATATAATTTCTGAACAATGGAAGAAACACAATTGAAAAGTCATTCTGGGAACAGTTAATTAACCTTTAAACCAATTGCATCCTACTTCACGTCTGAAGTTCAATTTTTAAGTATCCCTTGTTTAGCCTGCTTACATTTACGTTGGTTGCAGAGGTTTTTCAAAAAGCAAATGTTTTCAGTATGATGAGAGTACTATTGTTTAACCCTCAACTACAGTTATGACGTCCCACGGACAGGAGTGTTCCTTTTGCTTGTTACCCCGCCAGTAGTTTTGACCTTGAGGCTGCCTCTCTTTCAGTACCTTCCTCAACTTCAGTGTGCTGTGAAAGCGTGAAGCGAAAGGTTGCATTATGTGCTTCTGTAGTGTTCTATTTATGTACTGCGGTCCCGCGGACGTCACGACTGTGTTTGAGGGTTAAAAATCACCGATGATTTATTACAATCAATAGACAACAGAATTGCAGATTTTTTATTTGTGGCATATACTGATTATAGGGACCCGTGGTTTTGAAGAATGAATGTTAAACAATAACTAAGGACCAAATTCACGTTGATCAGCTGTGTGTAAATACTCAGTTAAGATGTATTTTGGCTTAGTGAATTTGTTTTCCTTAAACTCACAATATAAACAAAATATTATTTAAAAAAAGTTAAAAACGAATGTTTCGCTCTCAAAACTACGTAATTGTGTTCAGTGAATAACAAAGCATACATGATTAAAATCACATCATTTAAAATATGTCTTGATATACAGGGTGACAAGAAATAACCCGTACTAATGTTTGTGATCATAAAGTTATTAAACCGACACAATTGAGCAAAACAACACTGAAGAACAATGACATGGGACCTTAGGAACAAGATGTTCAGCCGGTTTCGAAGTGGCTTCCCTGAGTGACGATACAGAGGTCCAAACGGGCTTTGAAATGTTGAGCGATGGGCCGCAGGTCCTCGGACAACAATCGATTCCACTCATGACGCAGCAATTGCTTCAGCGACTCCAAACTGTGGTGGCGTTTAGCACATACCCTGGCCTCCAAAATTGACCAGACACTGTAGTCCTTTGGGTTGAGGTCCAGCGAGTAGGGCGGCCATTCCGTCGATGCGATGAAGTCCGGAAAATGGGTTCTGCACCACGCTTGCGTCATTTTCACCCTGTGGGCCGGAGCGGAGTCTTGCTGGAATGTCCATTGCCTATCGCCGAAGTGCTGCTGGGCCCACGGAAGGACGACGTTCTCGAGATTGTCGCGGCGGTACACTTCTTGGTTGATTTTGACCCCTTGATCCACGAAAACCAGGGGCGTCTTGCCGCTTGCGCAAATTCCGCCCCACACCATGACCGACTGCGGATTTTGGCGGTGTTCGACGATGGCTGAGGTACCGGGAGCCTCTGCAGACCAGGTCCTGTTGGTTTGGTGGTTTGTGCGCCTGCTCCACGGTGAACAGCTTCTCGTCTGTGAAGAGAATGCGCTCCCATCGCTGACCTGCAGCCCGGCGCTTCAGAGGGCGGCATCTTTTGAGTCGCAGGCGCTTGATTTCGTCCGTGACAAGCTGAACTTTTTGGAGCTTGTACGCCTTGAGGTTGAGGTTCTTTTTCGCCATTTGCCGCACCGATTCGCGGTTGATCCCGATCTCACGGGCGACTTTTCTCATGGAGACCCTCGGATTTCGCTGAACTCGCTTTTTGATGATCTTGCGGTTCTGGGACGTGTTGACGGTAGGCTTTCTTCCTCTTCCGGGACGGTCGCCTTCATGGCCGAGCTCCTTGAATCGATGAACTGCGTCTGAGACTGTCATTTTTGGAACACCCAGCAAACGAACAATTTCACATTGACGCTTTCCTTGACGCCACAGTTCCAAAATAGCACTGCGTTTGGTTGACAGTCTGAAGCACAAAGACTGTAATCGCTATGAAGCCGAAACAACAGGTACAGTTACAAAAGACTATGGAGAATCCAATAACACAACAATTATTTGGCTACGGTACACTACATTCTTGGCAGGATACGCCAAACTTTGTACGGGTTATTTCTTGTCACCCGATATTTATATTCCTTATTTTCATAGAGGTCCTGTGGACCGCACGACTGTGTTAGTGCCCAAAATGTTCACGAATGTGGTTAAGGGTTAAACATATTGTGCCTTAACATATCGTCCATTCCGAACGCAAATGTTCTATCTCCAAATTGTACACAAGTGGAGATATTTTGGCTGTAGTATATTACGGATGCAATTGTTTCATCTGTGCTTTCTTCTGATACCTACATACAACCAAAATTGATATATTGACTGTGGTTTTGGGACCATGTACAGAATTTGGAAGCAGCCACGAGAGTGCAAACTCTAACAGCCAATGAAACCTTACGACAATTTCCTCAACCATCCGAGTGTGAGATAAACTACTTGCATCCTAGCCTCAGTCACTTGTGGGATATGCTTAGCAATAGTAATGGTCTTCGGTTCTTACTTTTGTGGTTAAGATACACACATTTTGAATAATAGTGGAATCAAAGTAGTTGATTTCCAAAAATATGAATTATTTATTTTACTTTGCGACCGAATGACAAATTTATAATTAAATTGTTTCATCTCCATATCGTTTCTATAATGCCTGGTAGAGAGAACATTGGCACTCTCAAATCAAAACCAGTGTTGCGTGCAATTATTCTATCTGAAATTTCAATTATTAATTACAGCATAAATACCTAACCAAGCAACTACTTCTTTTTAGAGAGGCTTCAATATATCAGCCCTTGCTATGTTACAAACGTTCAGCGCAATGATGACAACGGTTCAATAAATATACCATGTCAAACTTTAAAGGGCTTTCCTGAAAAAATGAAAAATTGGACATAGAACATTTACATAGTGGACGATATCTGTTCGCATTGAATTGAACAAGTTCGGTAGCTCTTTTGTGCGTGAGTTTGGGTTTCCTTAGAATGTAAATAGCCAAACTAAGTACGTGCAAATGTTATAAGATTTAGTGACTTGGTTTAGAACCAATGTTCTAAAGTATTTAGAACCGCAAGGCAATAGTTTAGTTTAACGACTTGTAAACAATGTTTATATCTAAAAAACTTAACTCCCGAAACAAAATCACTAATACACCACTGAGTGGTCATCCCCTTCCCCCCCTCAAAAAAGCATAAAGCTTAATTCGCACAGTGGTTGTAATTCTGTAACAGCAACTCTTATGTAATATTTCCTAACATTATCATAGAAGTCGATTCGGAATAACACTAAGTGAGATAATTTTAGATGTGTTTCACCTATGTCACAAACAGTTGCAATGTGGCTTCGAGCATCCATGACGGAGGCCAGTTCATGTAAACATACAGAATTCAAGTGGACAAGAGGGAGATTTAAACCTTGTTTACGATGGTACATTGTGCAGTATTCGGTTGTTCAAACAGAAGCTAGCGATATTTCTTTGCACGCGGCAAACACAATTGGACGCAAACATGTCGGCTGTGCGAATCCTGACGTCACATGAAACCCACCTATACTTTACTGGCAACACTGATAATGTCAAGTATGAGGAAAGAAAGAAGGTAGTGAAGTAGGTCATGGTGGTGCATCATAGGCTTGACGTTGGACTGCCGATTTTAAGGCAACAGATTATAAGAATGGAGCTGTAAATTGTATGAATGTATCGCGATAAACATTCTTGTATTTTGCAATACTATTTCAAGTTGATAGTCCCCGTGCCTCCTCAACTCAACCACACAGTAAGCTTAATCGGGATCTGGCATCACTGCTTTCGTAGCTGTGCTGGACAAATACGCAGTAACAAATAACCTCCACTACAAACAACGGTCTTTATACCAATCTCGCTTCCAGAACACAATGTCGCATTACAGTAAATTACACAGGAAAATAACACGCATTCATGAAAACATATGAAGACCAAGAGGATGTCCCAACGGGAAGAATGCAGGCCCTGTTCCACTATATTTATTGCATAAGGAAGCAAGCTGTTCGGGGAAATAATGGTAATGTTGAATTATTGAGCATCATTCTTCTTTATGGGAGATTCCGCAGTGCAAGGACCGTCCACGAGGGTCCGTGCAAGGGAGAAAAGAATAAAGGGGTTCCCACTCCTCCTTTTAGTTTCGTCTCACAAGCACCTCATACGTTCATACCCAGCTGTGACGTTTATGCTTCGTAACGTTCATTTGTTTTGGAATGTCTTCGCAACGTTGCTACCAAGCCACTATTTCCTCCTTTTTCCTTTCGTCCGCCAAATAAATAAGAGAATATTTTAGCCCCTTTTCTCTCGACAGTTTACGAGGAGATTCCATTGCCTTCGTGATTTTGTTGCTTTCTTAGTTCTTTCCACTGTCGGCTCCCTCTTTTGTGCACTCTGTTCTATTGTTAATGTTTTCGTGATTCTGTGGGCAAGGTTCTGTTTTTCAAGGCACTATAAAAAGTATCGCATGTGTGGTATATTAAGGGAAGATCAAAAAATTTCCAGACTTATTTTGTGCAATATAAGTGCCGAAAGATGACGCGCAGTTTCAATTTATTCTAAAAGCAGTGAGTAGACAAATATACTTGAGATGCATAATATGAATATAAGAAAGACACTTTTATTACTTAATGAAATCATGTGTTCGACTTCATATGTTGCCGTACCTTCCCATCATTTTGTAAATCGTAAATTGTTGTCCACAGTCCAACAACAACATCGGCCAGGAAGACCTTACCCCATTCATCACACATTCAATCACCTCTTGTTTTGTTCCACATGTCAGAAGTAGTTGCCACTTATCCATTCCACCTCAAACACGACGCAGGGAACAAGAAACCTCGATTATCAAAACGTATCACATGTGCAGTGCTGCCACCTCTGGTCAAGCGCGAAACTACTTCCAAGCAGTACAAGAGAAGCTGCTTCTGATCGACTGAATCCTTTTAAATGTGACTGGCTCATACCTTTCTCTTTAAAATAGCACCTAAGTGATAATCGGATCATGTCGCTACTGCGTAAAGGCAGATGTGCTTACGTTGTATTATGTCAACAGGCACGGCAGAATGACAATTTACGTTTTACATTCTTGCGCTTGAAACCGGTTTCAAAACAGTTCGAAACAAATGCTTACAATAAGAGTACTCCCAAGTGGAACGAGTTCATTGATCCGTTCTTCCCGAAGTCTATTAACAATGTACTGAACGATGAAAGAACAACGCCTAAGTTAGAGACATCTGTTGGGATGCTGCTATACTACTGGACAGTTGTATACGATGCTTCTCGAGGCGAGTTGAAGCGTCTTGTTCTCCGCCGTTTTGTTCCACCTTACTTGTGGTAGCAGCAAGAAGGGGCCACCATCTATATACATAAACATCAGCAGATTCCACTGCATCAGCTCAACAACCAACAATCTTAGGAGGAAAGAGTGTCTCACCGCACCAGGGAGAGAAAATTAAAACAGAGGAAAGACAGCTAATACAGAAACATGGAAAGCTCAGGTTTGACACAACAGCTCAGTAAGTATAGGAACTAAGTATGCTAGAGACTGGTTTCAAGTACTGGACGAACCTTCTCTTTCCTTTTGTTTCTACGACTTAGAACACGTTGCGTTCGCCAACAATTCGAGGCAGTGCTCGTTTTTGCGATATCATCAGCCTATGGTAAAATAGAAAATAAAGTGAAAGTTTAATTTTACTTCATATTATAATAATTATCAGCCTCTTCAGCAGGTTAACTTCCCAACCACTTCTATGTCTTCACGGGATGAACTTTGATCCACTCCACCGCCATCTGAATAATTGGAAATTAATACGTAAAAGCAGCAGAATCTTGATTATTTGAAACTGAAGCACATAATTGTATCCCGACCGCGATAATTACATTTCATAATTACTGGCTCCCAACGGATCACGTTGTACCGAAAAACTGCAGTGGAATATCACACGAGATCAAATTTTAATAAAAATTGTAACCTGGTTTCTGAAGAGCAATTATCTGTCATTTTCCATCTTCGCTACCTGATCGCGGATATTGGATCTACTAAGATTAATTGTTTTGGATGTTAGATAGCTGGAACAAAAAGCTGTTCTACTACAGCGGATCGGGGATGAAAAATACTGAGGGATACTGTGCTTCATCGTGTTTGCCAAATAAAAGATTTGAACTCCGACCTCCGTGGTGGAGTGGTTTCGTGGTTAGCACGACGCAGAGGTTCCTGATTCGAACCCGGCCTGGGTATCTGTATTCTTCGTGAGTGTCCCTTCATCAATTTCTTCATATCGTCATTCATCCTCAGTCTTTTCAACTCTTACGGCAAGGGAAGTGGAGAACGGGGATTACGACGCAGACCAACCAGACAACAGCAGTGGCGCCGAGAGACACGACGCGGCGGGAAGAAGTACTACGTGAACCACGTTCCACTGGCTGCTGCGTTTCTTATCGCGCTGGATTGGTCGCTTCCCCGCTCTCCACTTCCCTTGCCAGCATTAGGATCGGCCGCCGTAACAGTAGAAAAGTGGCAGTAAAGCGAACTATAATAAAGCAAATCAAAATTTTAAAAGTCAATCAGAAAGATTTGTGCGTTAGGATGTTATTACAAAATTAATCAAGCCCATTGTTTGTATTTTTGTTATTTAGCGTCGCTTCTCTACCAGTTTTGGTTAATCGCGATGATGAGGATGAGTGATGATTGTGTGAAATTGATGAAGGGATACTCTCAAAGAACACCCATGTCCAGGCGGGGATTCGAACATGGAACTTCGGCGGTGAGATAGAAAATCGACCACTTTACGCGCTAGGTCACCGAACCGGCTTCTGTCCATTGAAAATGTGCGTACAAAGTTACACGCAAAATTAATTGACTTAATCTTCCATAATGAAGTGACAATTTTTGGAAAAAAAAATAATGTTAAGTGTAAAACACAAAATCATATTTTTATTATTTATAGAGTACTTGATAATGAAGTAAAATGACAATAACCAGATATGGACTTATGATATTGCTAGTGACATTTGTCATCTTATACATGAATATTATATTGGTGCTATTCACGTTCTAGTAGACGACTGACGTTTCGAAATAGTTTTTGCAAAAGCGTTTGATGTCATTGCTTCAACCACTGTCTATCAGAACATTCAATTCACAATACAATACGCCATCTGTGAGCGTTACTATTGCTCTGAGTTCGTGTAATAATAACAATCACTTAACTTCATCGGTGTATCACGATATAACTCAGTATCACGAATGCACCTTGCAATGTTTCTGTGGCAGCCACTGTCGTCAAGTATTCCTGGGTTGAACCACTGAGTGAATCTGTGGCAGGCTTTATCTGCCACAACACGGAGTGAGGTAGATTCTTAATCTGCTAGCTCTTCTGTGTCACAAACAACAGCACTGCTCCTTTCGCAACCTCAAACTTCACTTCCGGGTGTCATATGAGAAGGTATACAAGCTTCAAGGTTGTCTTCAATTTGAGTTTCTGTACTCACACAACCAGAACAACCTTCAACTAAATATTCACTGATGCAGTGGCAGATATCTTCAGTCTTCTGAGCATCAACTTCCAGATTAACAGACTTGAAATGTACTACCTTTGTCGCTACCTCACCAGATCCAGTTCCCGACTCAAGTTCATCAGCAGCTTTAGGTAAAAACAGCTTTTTGTCTTCGATCCAGTCATTTATCTCCAACAAAACCTCGCTAAAATCTTGTTTCAAAGATACAAAAATGTGGTGCCAGAATTCTGTGAAGAATGATTCACTATCTCCAACATTTTCATGAGATTTGTTACGTTCAGTTTGCTCTTCTTCGATGCTTCCTGCTTGGTTTTCGCTGACTTTACACTGCTTCTCAAGAATTTCCACATCGACTTCGTCTATCTGTAGGTATTTCTTCCTAAGACTGGGATCTTGGCTTTCCTCAATCATTTGACCTTCACCCTTTACCATTGTGGAGCCTTCAATATGGTTACTAAATCTGACACCAGTTATAATATCATCACTCAATCTTTGATGCTTTTCAATATGATCACCCGACGCACTCCTGCAATCCAGAGACTGGTGATGCTGAAATCTTCTACGCTTGATTGTAATGTTCTTCTCGTGCTCACTTACTTCAAGAATTCTGTCCACGTTCTGGATTTCTGCTGTCTGTGAAGTCAAGACAAAAACGCTTTTACTCCTACGTGCCGCCGTGGTGCTTAGGTACTTATTACAAAAATCCTGTAGATCAGCTTCTAACTGGATGGTCCCAACATGGATTCCGCTGGTTGTCCTAAGTGCAAATTCTCCTGGTAATATTGCCTCTCTGCTGGGCTCAACGTTTTTAAAGTGCGATGCTCCAATCGGCATATCTACATTATAAATAAAATCATTGACACTTATTGGAAGTTTACTCTTTTTCACTTAATCTATAACGAAAATAGATTAAATAAAAAAAATAGAACCAGTACGAACTATAGCTTCGTACTCTCAAACCGTAAATAGAAATATCTGATATTGGTTCGAATCCTGGTTCTAGTAACAGCTAGTTTTAAAACGCCCTCAAAACGCCACATTACATTTTGCTATAACTACACACTGCGCTACAATAGTTCTTTTTCCACAATGGTTCTGCCCATCCCATCAATGAATACAAACTTATAAAACTGTTGCATACAAAGTATTGCATAAAGATGAAACTAATAATGTTTCATTCGATTTGCCTAACCGTGCCTTTATTATATTAAAATATCACTATTGTTTTATTTCCCATTGCAGTAAAATTCAACTTTGTAATAAATCTAATTGAAACAGAAGCATACACCACGGATTCCCTCTGGTTACAATTTAACTTTAACGTTATATGGTTGTTCGAAGTGAAAGGGGGGTGGGTGGAGGGATACATCCTCCAGTTTTGTAAACTCAACCAAATCTGCCTCCAGTTAGGAATTTCCACTTTGAGCGCTGCGTTACATCACTGTCAACTTGAAGTTTTACTTTTAAACAATTGCACAAAACCCATTGCATAAACATTTCAATTATAATGATTTACGTAATATAAGAGTCGTGAAATAAAAATATAATTTACATTTTTATAGAAACTGATATTGATTTGTTTATTCCTTATAAATGTTTATATTTTCCCCAAAGTTGGCTAATTTATGGAATACGTCGAACCAAGGTGACATATTGTTACACGTCTTGCTTAAATGGCATTTCTTTTACTACTGAATTATAATTAAATATACGAGTCTAACATAAACACAACTAATTGGATTTCTCACCTTTTGGCTTTACAAATAGAAGCTGTTCATTATCCTTATCACAATATTGACGAGCTGGAGATATCTTTGGCTGCGTTGTTTCAGTTTGAAAGCAATCGCATACATAACGATGCGAACAAAACTTATGTTTCCGTATACCAGGTGAATTCATATTTCAGTGAATATACCTGCATACGATCCAAAACTTTTCGCCTCAATGAAATTTAAATATAAAAACTCAGATATCACTAAAAAAAAGCAGTGAAAATTCGATGCGAGATTGTTATATTGTTTATTTTTTGCGAATAAACCATTTCGTAATGTAAATATAAAATTATAAAGCAAACAACTCATTAAAATATAGCTGCAAAAATTAAGTGTGCATTATAAAAACGTTTCATTACCTTAGCCTAGTACGAGATACATTAATTAACAAAAACTGAATTATGAAACTAAACATAAATGTGATCCATGATTGTCAACGAAGCTAACAACTCAACTCAACAAAAATTTATTGGACTTAAAGCTTTACAGGTGGCTGTTTATGCCCAGCATACTTTAGATACATTTTTAATATAAATTTTACACACAAAGTTCATAAACGCTCTTAAATACAATTTTATGTAACTACATTAACTCATTTAGTAACAGAAATATATTATAATTTTATATCAGCTTTTCTTAAAAAAGCAAGTATAACATATCCAATTCTAACATCTGGAGCATACAACATTGAAGTCATATTAATGGGAAAAGGAACATCAATTTTTGACAAAGTTTTATATAAAGCCTTTCTTTTCTCTGAGTGAATTGGACATTCCAAAATAATATGCTGAGCATCACCCCTTAAATCACCACAGTCACAATTCGGAGATTTTAAAAAGTGTATTTTAAATAAATGATGATGTGTTCTCCCGTGACCACTTCTTAGTCTGTTTATTAAAACAGTTGCATTTCTTGAACATTTACAATTATAAAACCAAGGTTTTTTCCCTAGTTTAATCAACATAAGGACGATAACTTTCACCAACACTTTCTAATGAATTATTACACCATAAGTTCCATTCTTGAAAAAATTTTCTTCTTAACCCTCGGCAAAAGATCTGTGTAATGCAATGGTAACTGGATTGTTTCATTCATCTGAGCAGCTTGTTTTGCATATCTGTAAATATTAATGTGTGATTTTACCCACATATAATGAACTACTTTTCCATTTCTAATTAAGCTATTAGTTGCACGAATACAATTGATGACATATGGTGATATTTTAAATAAATTTTTATAATTAGATTGTATTGCTTGTAAAACACTTTGCGAATCAACTAGTATTAGAAATTTCTGTTCAGGAACTGTACCAATATAAATCAAAGTGTGATATACCGCATATATTTCTGCTGTAAATATGGATGCCTCCACTGGTAACCTAAACATTTTTGATATATTTCTTTCAGTATCATAAAAAGCTGCTCCTACTCTACTTTCAGTTTTAGACCCATCTGTATATATTTGTGAGAAAAGTCTTCCCAAGATTCTCTAAACTCAACAGAATGATTATATTTCGGGAAATATATATCTTGAATTGGTTGTGTGGGAAATTCTAACGAGTACACTGGCAATGTTCTTGCTATGAGTACTTGACTACATTCATGGTGATATTTACTAAATAGTTGCACCCAAAGCGTAGCTGATTTATCATTGGTTATTCCTGAATCATGCAGCTCTAAAAGATTTAATAAAACATCATTGAAAGGATGCCGTGGTGAATGTTGAATTTTAAATAACATTTTTATTGCGATTAACTTTATCCTCACAGAAACCGAACATTCTACTGACTCCATATATACCACTACATTAGGAGTACTGTTCATAAATCCCAAACATCTTTTTAGAATTTTTCGTTGCTGGACTTCTAGTGGAGAAAGTTTTGTTATTGGAAGATTACACAAGACCATTAATCCATAATCTAATACTGCTCGATAATAATTCTTATAAAACATAAGGTAACGAAGGATGCTGCTTAAGATTAATTCTACAAGGTACGTCCACTAACTGCAGAAGCTTGCCGATTGGCTGTAATGAAGATGTGTTACTGGACATAGGCGCATATAGATTTTATTCCTGTGAAGGGCACAGAATATGCTATGAGCATATTAGATGACAGATATTTTCTAGGTATTAAAACAGTCTTAAATATAAGACAATTACAAGGGTTCGTTTTAGGTCTAATAAACTAATAGAGAATGGAACTTCAAAGTAGAATCTGAAAACCTGTAGAGTGGGATGAATAAGTATTACATAGCAAGTTATCCATCTTGCTGGTTCTGGTTGTTTTATGCAAAGGAATTGGAACAAGTCAAGCAAGCTGCTGAAATCCCTCTTCACCAGCACACATAATAAGTTAGTCCTTGCATTCACTAAGGATCCAAGAGAAAAAACAATGAAAATAATCGCGGACAATTTGTAATTGTCGAGTAATATTGTGCACCCCACTGTACAATGTACCTCCACCAGGAAACAAGCCCAGGGCACTTTGATCATAACATCATAGCATTAGTGGTTGTAAAATGGAAATCGTAGAAAAGTTTTTTTCTATTAGCAATGATTACAGAAAGAATAGATAACTTTAGAATCATTTCCTCAGGAGAAACTGTCAACCAACGTCGGAAATATTCGACCCAGAATGCTCTCGCTTTGTATTAGCAGTTTCCAGTTAAGGTTATTGCTTCACAGTCAACAAATCCCGGATTTGATTTCCGGTGTCTTCTAAATCTAATCCCAATTAATATATTCGTGCTAAACTTCAATTTATTCTTTTACTATCTGAAATTGGATTGCTGGAACATTTTCTGTTCGTTGTAATATACCTGTAATGCTATCTATACTTCGTCATCCGGGAGGGGAACGATTCCCCGTGTCTCTTCCCGCTAAATCCACCAATGTCTCTGTGGAACACATATGTCATCACTAACTTGATATTTCATTAATCTTGCGCACCAAACCCTTTTTCAAAAAATCGTCATGAGCATGAATTGAAATCCAATGAAAATTCACGAGACAAGTTATAATGACATAACAATATATCATTTAATATATCGTCACTCATCTTCATCGTCGCGAATAGTCAAAAGTGACAGAAAAGCGACATTAAATAACAAAAATCAAATCAAATGGTCTTAGTGCCGTGATATTAACAGATAATGGGATTGATACACTGCAACTTTTTTCTTTTATAGTTGAAGCACAGAGCGTGGTTGGGTTTCTGAAGACAAACAGCCTGAAGGTAATGGCTACAGTGGCGGTCGTAATGAAGACGCATGGTTTCAGGTGCTCTGAACACGTGATCCTCTTGCATCTCTCACGAACAGGTGCAAAGGCTGGCAGTGATAGACCGGCCCTTCTGCCGGCCCTTACGGCTTGCTCTCTGCCGCAGAACCTCTGCAGATAGATCTACAATTCGCAAGCACTGACCCTTAGTCTTTTACCATTCGGGAGAAAATGGGGAAATTCTCGGAAGAAAGACTGTGATCTTGTGCAGAAAGTCGTTTGCGTGTTTTGATGCAATTCTTTCAAATGCTCGACCGACGAAACATGCTGAAACAAGCAGAAATAAATACCAATGAAAAGGTTTTTACAGTAGTTAGTTCCTTGATATTCTTACCCTTAATAACACGGCCTGTGCCCCAGCGGCGGCTAGTGACTCTGAAGTTAGGTGCTATTAGAGAAAAATGGTGTAATACAGAAAATAAGATCAATAGTTACACATCCTAATTTTGACAATGAAGTTCACAATGTTTTGTATATCAAATTGATCCTTCTGTTCTTTAAGGCCTATCAGTCATGTACTCGTGAAACGGCTGATTCTTAATTAGCTCAAGTAACAGTTCTTTCTGAATTGCAATATTAGCTAACGAAGAAAGTCTCTTTTGCGAAATTGCGTTTGATGCATGAATGGTTTCATTCCATGGACGCTTAACGGATTTCTTAACCTCTTCACTAGCCCTGATTGTTAGTGATTCGGTGGGACGTTCACAATGTAAAACGTCCATCTTATCTTTGCCTTTCCAGCGATAAAATGGTGTTTAAACAAAATTCACACTAAATCACAAACTGGGTTCATATTTCTCTTTAAACTGCACGGGCAACAATACGCACTCAGTTCAGCTTCTCGAAGCACAAGTGTGCAGATAACTCATTTGTCTCCCGCAAGCTCTTCAGTCGCGGAGCCCGTGCCCAAGAGTGACGTCACGGTTGCCGTGGCAACCAACGTAACACAGCTACCTTGATGTGCAGAGATATACCTTTCCCAGCTAGAGCTCTTCACTTGTGGAAGGTTCTGTGCGGCAAAAGCGCTGTTGTCGAGAGCGCGCGACGCGTAAAAGACTACAACAAATATGTTTCTTTTAATACTAATATACGTGATAACATAAATTTAATAAAAATATGTTGTACATTAATATGTGGTAAAGTGTCACTGCACGGGACAAAGCCAGGAGTCCAGAAAAACAGATTTAGTTCACAAGAACAGAACTGAAAATTCTGGTGAAAATGAGACTGCACCTACTTCACTTGAATAGTCAACACTGCTCTGCCGGCCTCATATCATCCCCCTTCTAAGCAAGAACTGCTGAGTCAAGTGAGTAGTCTGTGGCGGGAAAAGGCGTTGTCGGTCACATGTAAAAGGTTTTACAGTTTACATGCAGTAAGGCATATTTCAGACCGAAGCGACACGTTACAAGCGACTCGCGACAGTGTTTACACCAAAGTGACAGGCGATAAGCTGCACGGGCCTCTTAAGTCTATAATCCAGCATTAACCGCGCATGTGCGAAAAACCGACCGAGGTGACACGATGCATCCATTGATAAAACGGCTCAGTAGGAGCGACACTTGCAAGTTGTAGTGTCGCTTCGATTTCAAATGTTGCATTCATATCTGAGGGTTTGCTTGCAAGTGACACGTGCAGCGTGTCGCTTATTGCTTTGGTCTCAAAGCTTCCTAATCTAAATAAAGCATACACCTATGTTCTATCACAGCAATCCAGTACTCTTGAAAATCTGGCTCCCTCTATGAAAGCAATGACTAGCAACGGTAGGCCTACGTCACTCCCATTTTACCCTGGTTCTGCTATAAGCCGCGGCGGCGATTGGTTTCCAAAAATGGGCAGGGCAAGGTGCCAAAACTGGAGGATCAAGGACAGTTTACTTCCCCTTGGTAGATAAGTTTTAGCATGTAATATCGAGCGTCGAATGTTAGATACTGAAGACCGTTATTATTGTATGCAACAGGCAAGCACCACTAAAAGAGGTGCCGATATACATACTTTCCTGTAGGTGGCGGCAGCCTCTATAAAGCTATAAAGATCAGCGGCCGTTTTTTCCTTTCGTCAGCATTGTTGTTATGAATTTTTTCTTCCTTTTCTTCTTCAAGTGGTCTGTTTGTGGTTTTCGATAATTATCTACGGATTAATGTGAGTTATATATTTCTTTCATTTTCTTTTGCATTGTTGATAAATGGTTTATTTTCCGCTTATTTGTTCTTCTTCACACTGGAGCAAAAATTTCAGCTGCTTACAAGGTATCACCAAGTCACTGACCAAGTCGTGCTCGGGAAATTATTATTAACGCGAGTTGTTACATGAAGGGTAGTTTTCTTGTTAATAAGTTCAGTGTATTTGTTCCACTTAACATGTCTAGTAAACGTACCATTTCACGCTTTTTCAGAATCCGTTAGAAAGAGGTCCAATGTTCACGAAGAAATTTTACAGTTCGTTGTTGGGGATAGTGCGGCAGAAGGGATTTTAACGAAGACGAAGTTCATGTGCACTTCGCGTTTTGTCCTGAAGTGGCAGACGGAATGTGCAATGTACTATGTATTTTGTGCCTCCATTGGTTGCAGTGAAAAGGTTAAAAAATTGTGACACAAGGAAAATTTCATTTTTTATTTCATTACATAGTTCAATAAGATTGCAACTTGTAACTGAATGTTTACACAGTACGACCACTTTCTTGAGGTAGAAGACTTAATATCATCATGTAAGTCCAGGGGGAAGGCAAGGAGGCACAGCCTGCCTGGAAAATGAATGTCAATCAAAAGTTATTATATTTCACATATACAATTTCATTTCAGTGAGTAATTTTTGATAATCAGTAGCGACGAGTAGAGGCGCAGTTGCCCCCGCACTATGCTAAACTGTCCTTGCCCCCTAGTTTTAAAAGTTTGCATGCGTGTTTCATGGTTTTCCTTATTTTCAGCATCGCACCCCCTCATCACCCCTTGATGATTAATCCTGGCGCCGCCGCTGAATGTACTAGGGCGTGTCAAAAAGTAAGGTAAATTTGTCTGTAAAACCCAGAGTTTTTGTGTAGCTAATTAAATTTTGTGTATGTAGATAACAAGGTGATGCAAGTCTGACGGCAATTACAGTTTTCTACGTCAACCCGTCTGGAGCTAGAGCAATTCAAAGATGGTGCAACGACTTGAACATTACTCCAAGGAGGATGTGCGCGGTGTTATTCGTTTTTTATGGGTCAAGGGAAAGAAACCATCTGAAATTCATCGAGAATTGTTTGGAGGTCTATGGAGAGAGTGTTATATAGCAGAAACAAGTGTATGTGTGGTGTAACTCATTTGCAAGTGAGACAGATGATGACAGAAGTGGCAGACCAGCAACGTCCATCACCGACAGGAATGTTTGTGACGTGCATGCGATGATTCGTGAAGACAGAAGAGTCAGGTTGCATGACATTGCTGATGCATTGAACATCTCATATGGTTCAGTGAGGAGTATCGTCCATGACCAACTTGTCTTCAGGAAAGTGTGCGCGCGCTGGGTGCCCAAAAATCTGAGTGAGGACCAAAAACACCACCGAATGGGCATTTCCCTGACCCACCTCACACGATATGCCCACGAAGGCAGTGGTTCCTATGTCGAATTTTAGTGTGATACCATGTGTCAAACATACTACAGTTTCATATTTATTTCTATGCACGGTTTTCAATAAATCGAAAATTCACCCTACTTTTTGACACGCCTAGTAAGTCCATCACGATCAAAGACTCAAGAACTTTGCCAAATACAAATTTGCATTTGCGTCACATCTCTTATTCGTTCTAGAGATCAAAGCGACTGTAAGATCTTGCATTGAGATGAATTAAAAATTACCGAACACAAAACTTCCAAAAAGTTGTATCTGCATTTATTTCAAAAAAAGTAAAAAAAAAAGTAAAGTGTTCCCCTGTGCATAGCACCACGCCATGAAGGCGTATAGGGGGTGTGGGGGTAACGCCCCACACTTTCTTGATCCGGTCGTGAGTGGGGGTGATGTGATCAGCATCACGCCCCTGACCGCCTTTACCCTCCAGGGTTTCCCCCAGGTACCCATGTTATTCGACGCTGGGTGGGCGCCGGGGCCGCTTCCACCGTTAGAAAAGTTCCCGGATTTGAACCGGCCGGGGATCGAACCCGGGACCTTGAGCATGGAGTCAGACGCGTTACCGACTTTTTTTTTTTTTTTTTTTAATAAAGGAAAGCCCCTATGCGGAAGCTTCCCCCATCACACTTCATTCACTCATATCATTTCAATCATATTTCAATTTCAAGACTTTTCAGGACAGACAATCACAAACATCCATGGCCGAGCCGGGAATCGAACCCGGGACCCCTGGCGTCGTAGCGCGATGTGCTAACCACTCCGCCACAGGGGCCGCCCATCCTGAGCCACCGCAGCATTTATTTCAAACGGATTTTATTTTACTTTCCTTGTAGTGTGCAAGTAAATAGGATGACGATATTCCAGAGTACTAATTAGATAAATTTATCTTGAACACTCGCCCCATCTGGCGGCAGGCTTGAAAAACAAAAAAAGTTGGGCTGTGAAGAGATGTGGCGTTGTTGTGACGGCCTGCTTATTATCCGGCCGTCTAGTTGAATGGCTCGGGTAATGAGAAGCTGTGGTCCAGCCTTATTTTCTCTCGACTTCATCAGTTGACGTGATTGATGTCGGATCGAATGAGGAAAGAAATAAAGTGCCTTTGGAGAATATCTGGTGTGGACGGATTGAACCAAAGTTAACTTCACAACAAGTCAGGAGGAGATGGACGTGTCACTGAAGTTCAGAAGGTTTATCTCGCTTCCATGATTCTCAACTTAAACTTCTCCGTCAAGGGATTACTTTCGCTCGCACGTACTCCTTTGACTCTCCCACCCTTGAGAGCATACAATGGAATATCATTTTAATGTGACAATGATCGTGGACGCATATATGTAAAATATCTGCCTTGGTAGTTTCAGCCCACAATCATCCGTTTCATATTCATGCATGGGCCTCGAAAGTATACCACTCGTTTTACCTGTTCGACCGTCATTCGCTTGAGCGAAGAAGCTCTCAATTCCGTACGCTATCTAGCGTCGTCCGTCCGAACTATTTGGCGCTCGAACGAAATCCTCTCCCTGCAGCACTCTAATACACACACTTTTAGGATAGGGTAGAGTAGGGTATTGGAAGTAAAATATTCAGTTACTCCTATTCTTTCCTACCACTCAGACAAATAATAATAATAATTAATATTCATATATTCACCATAGTGAAGTTAAGGGAGATTTCAGACGAAGAACTAAGCAACATAGGGTTTTTACACCGATATGACAAGCGACAAGCGACACGGGCCTCTTCAGTCTATAAAAAAGCATTCACTGCGCTTGCATCAACAACAGACCGAGGGCACACGATGCACACCATTGAGTAAACGGCCCAATCGGTGTGCAATGAAAGCTACAAGCGGCAAGTGCAACTTGTGTTGCTTCGGTTCGGAAGGTTGCTTTTATTTCTGGAAAAGAAACCCTCAGTTCGGTCTGGTGCGGGACACACCCAGTTTATGCCGAACGCTAAAACTAAATACTAAGAGTTCTAAATCAGGCCCTTATAACCTAACAATTCATAACCTACAATTCCGTTTAGGTCTAACGTTGCAGGTTTACAGCACTTCGCAATTACTTTTTGTCGTTGGTGGAAGCTGATTGTGCCTCGCACCAGTCCCACCCTTAGTCACCAGTTACACCACATCATATATACATTTCTTGAACTTGCAGTTTACATTTGGCTGTTTATGCCCAGATCATGATCAAATAATGAGATACATTCAAACCAAGATGGATGCATACAGGTTGTCCCATCAAACACTTGTCGTGTTTGGTAAATTTCGTGTGACGTAACCTGCAGGCTCCAGAAATGTCTACACAACGACTGTTCTTTGTTTTGTTTCTTTCAGTTAAGACTTTACAAGAAAACTTCATTATGCTTGACAAAAGCATATTCGTGTAAACAAATGCATAAAACCGTTAAATGTATAATAAAAATATAATTTTTCAGAAAAATCGGGGATTTCTGCTTGACGTCATCTGAACGCTATTGTTGATATAAAAGAAGGAAAAATAGTCAGAGATGAATATCCTTGTGTATTAAGTAGTTGATGGGGGCGACAAGATAAATATGTTTATTACAAAACATGTTCGATATTGTAAAATTATGCAAAAGTTATGCAAAGAGCAACAGGTGTGTAATAATGAATGCAATTCTCACAAAGTGTTCAAAATTTCGACCCGGAACAAAGTAATTTATGGGCCATGTAGTGACAGCGTCGATTCGGAGTAACATTTCGAATCGAAAATAGATTTTTCTTTTAGTTGACTGGGAATTTCACTAAATAATGTACGATGGGTAGGCACATTAATGCTCATCCCCGTAACAGAATTGTAACGGATTACTTCCGGTGATAAATTAATCAGAACCATTTAACACTCAATTTTGAATTGCGCCAGCGGATATTGAGTTTGAATCTCTCTAAACGATTCATGTATCCTGTATTTTTGCTGTTCTGTGTCGACGAACAGGTAGCATAATTATCAGCAATTCTGTGAAAGACATTATGCGCACTCCATGATACAATACCACAAATCCAATTGAAGAAGTTACTCCTTGTTTATCCTATCATTATTATTATTATTATTCATTATTTGAAGTAGGATTACACTTAAGCTTACAGATTATTTTATACAGATTATCTTACAATAAAACAGCTCGTTGCCCTACATGAATGAATTTGTTAAGCTATGCAATTAAGCTAAATGTTTATAAATGTACAAAATAGAAAATTACAAGTGTACCTATATTATTGAAAAACACAAGAAATAAAAATTAAGTAAGTATATGTGAAGAAGACAATAAGGTAAATGAGGCAGGGTGTCAGTATTCATAGAAGAGCATCTTAATTTGTTGTCTAAATTTGGTCAAATTTCTCTCCTTTCTCCAGGCTACAGGCAGTTGATTTCACGCCTTACTTGCCAGCGATGATAAGGATTTTGATCTGTATCTTGCCTTGTACTACATATAATTTCTTGCCGCTTATTGGCTTGAAAAGCCTTACAGACGAAGAATTGGTAACGTTGTCTGCTTGTAATCAAAGGATCCTGTGGTGCGGGTCACACCTTGAACTGTAGGTCAAGTCCCGATTAGCTTACACGAACATAAAGTGGACTTTATATACGAGTATACACACACACACCACAACGAAATCATTCCCCTCCACCCCTGGAACTATAGGTCTTCTCTAGTCTTACGGCGGCCAGTCTCTGTTCTGGCAAGGGTAGTGGGGAGCGGGGATTACGCCGCTGATCAACCAGACAACAGCAGCGGCGCCGAGAGACACGACGTGGCGGGAAGAAGTACTATGTGAACCTCGTTCTACTGGCTGCTGCGTTTCTTATCGTGCTGGATTGGTCGCTTCCCCACTTCCCTTGCCAGCATTAGGCTCGGCCATCTTGACTTTTCTTTCCTTTCTCTTGACTTTTCTTTCCCCTTTTCTTGATTTCTCTTGCCTTTTTCTTGACCTTTCCTTTTTCTTGACCTTTCTCTCCTTTTTCTTGACCTTTTTGCCTTTATTTTACTTTTTCTCGACTTTTCTTTCCATTTTCTTGACTTTTCATTCCTTTTTCTTGACTTTTCTCTCCATTTTGTTGACTTTTCTCTCCTTTTTCTTGACTTTTCTTTCCTTTTTCTTGACTTTTCTTTCCTTTTTCTTGACTTTTCTTTCCTTTTTCTTGACTTTTCTTTCCCTTTTCTTGACTTTTCTTTCCTTTTTCTTGACCTTTCTCTCCTTTTTCTTGACTTTTCTTTCCTTTTTCTTGACTTTTCTTTCCCTTTTCTTGACTTTTCTTTCCTTTTTCTTGACTTTTCTTTCCTTTTTCTTGACTTTTCTTTCCTTTTTCTTGACTTTTCTTTCCTTTTTCTTGACCTTTCTCTCCATTTTCTTGACCTTTTTTCCTTTTTCTTTCCTTTTTCTTGACTTTTCTTTCCTTTTTCTTGACTTTTCTTTCCCTTTTCTTGACTTTTCTTTCCTTTTTCTTGACCTTTCTCTTACTTCTTCTTGACCTTTTTCCTTTTTCTTGACCTTTCTTTCCTTCTTTCTTAACATTAATTTAATTACCCCCTACGTAGATGTAGTTAGACGTTAAGAAAATATATATTTTTATTCAATGAAAACCTGTACCACAAGGCCAGTTAAGATGAAAATTGAAGCTGTATTTTAACAAGAGATTTAGACTTGCTTTATTATCGGAAGAGACCGGGGTGCATTGTGACAGAATGAGGATACTTTTTTCTTTCGCTTAACATTTTCTTTATTTTCACAATACATTTAGCTATTACCATGATTTTTTTAAATATTTGTTCAAGTTACAGTATAAGGACATTATTTGGAAGAAAAGAAGTATTAGTGTTTTGTCAGAACATGCCCCCGGTGCGAGGTTATTTGAGAAAATTGTGTATCATCAGGTGCAGTAAAAATAATTTCAATGGTTAGATACATAATTAATTACATCGTTAGGATGAAAAAGTTGCCTTGTCATCTGATTTTCTAATTATTATTCAAGTAATATCTCTAACACCATGTCAGGAAAATTATGGTGTAAGCCCCCTCACAACCAACCCCGGTTTCCTCTGCATGTAAAAATTAATGCTTCAGACTTCATCCTGGATGGGAAATGGCCACATTACTTTCATATTTTTACAAAACTTCACGCATACATGAATGTATTTTTTATGAAACAAAGTGAACAGAAACTACAACTAAATACAATTTTAGATTTCCAAATATTCAATTTTATCAAATTCCAGTACAGCTACAACAATGTAAATTCACTATACTGTAAAAAAAATAGTAAAAAATGATTGACCACAAGCATAATTTCTTGAATTTTTCTTGACTTTCTTGCTTGGTAGACAATCTGTATATTCATGAATTTTATACCCCATTTGCGACATAAGCGCAACGAAGGAAAAGTCGTAAGTTCTTCGGAGATGCTCCACCTGTAATTAAAGCATTGCTAAAGTACATAGTTCATGCTATAGGGTAACTTCGGTGAATAACGCCACCAATTGGTCATTTTGTTCTATAACTCATACATTTTTATTGTTAGGAACATGAAACTTACATGTATATGAGAATGAACATTCCTCGATTGTGTAATAATAAAATATTGATTGCCCTGTTATAATGAAAGCAATAAAATACTAAATTCTGTGTTAATGCAAAATGGCGTTATTTCCAGACCTGTCGGGTAATAACGCCATGTTCTTAATTACAAGTAAAACATTCACTTTATCTTAATTACAAGTAAAACATTCACATTTTCTTTACTAAACTGTACTAGAAGAAAAAGCATGTCTTTTTTTATCTTTTTGCGATACCCAGTCCCTCAAAGTTCTGCGAGGAATTTGGAACAAACTTGTAGCACATGCTATCTTCATCCCTTGTTTGACGGCTGCCATAGCTTGCCTAAAGTCATCTACTGACCATTTGGCCTGTATATTTCTATATTTTCTTGCCATCTGAAAGAGTAAATTAACCGAGAATAAATATCTGTACGCCTCAAAAGTAACTGAGCAAGGATAAACCTATTTTCGAAATCATTTCCTTAAATTTGAGTTTAAATTGAGTGGCGTTATTCCCCGACACGATGATGGCGTTATTTCCCGAAACAACAGATGGCAGTTTAACCAACTGTTCTAAACGTACGACACCGACCTTGAAAACCGTACACACATCATTCTCTTACGTAATAAACGTATTGTGTACGTACAACATTGTTAACATTTAAAATCTAATCCTACAATAGAAAAACACTCACCTTTGTCGGCGCGATGAAAATGTGGACCCTTTTTCCTCAAAACGCAACTCAAACGTCTACACTGTTCAAAGTGTTTCTCTTAAATGAAGGGTCGACAATGGCAACCGTTCTTATTAGCAATGCTACCAGGCACCATTGTTTATCGCAAAACGGTGAGTCACCCCTTAACTTTACATGCGTCCATGCTTTCAGAGTTGAAACTTTGAAATGGCGTTGTTTCCCGCCTGGCGTTATTCACCGAAGTTACCCTAAGGTAGGTGAGCCAATGGTAGCCCGTGTTCCCACTGTACGAAAATCATATTAGTATTTAACACATCTAACAAATGGCACTACATTAATATACCTAGTCCCACTCAGGTGCACCATGCAGAAAACAAATTGTCTCGGGCTGCCAGCAGACATTTTATGTAAGTTATTGTGGAACCCTTGGCGTCGTAGGTACTGTGCAGACCATTCCTCCACGGAGGTCGGTTATTCGTCGTTACTGTCTACAAAGCATGTCAACAATCAAACAATTTACTCTAATAAGATGTAGAAACGTGAATGAACATGAATAAATATGTTTTCTTGATCACAAGCATAATTTTCTAAGCCAACTAAAACCCGTGGGCCACCTTGGGAACAGATGTAACGGTTTTGTAATTCTTTTTCATTTTTAATGTTACAAGCAATGTTACAAAATATCCATTTGCTGAACGTTGATAATTAGTTGTAGGCAGTGGCGAAGCCTGACACTTTTACGTAGTCATCGCAAGACTTTGCGAGACGTCAGGGTCAATCTTTCAACCCGGGAAGGGTTGATAATGATGATAACAGTGTTCGTACATGACGTGTGAAGTAGAGATGGCTAATTCTATTCTAAAAAAAATGGAGAAATTGTTAAACTTCTCTCTCCGAAATTCGGATTGCTTCCGAAATCCGGGTAGTAGAATTTTTGAATCAAGATTTTTAGATTTTCCGGAATCCTGATATTTTTGGCCCATCCCTGGTGTAAAAGTAAGATATGTTAAGGGAAATGTTCTGTTTGAGTAAGTATGTCTATCACCTCGAGAACAAAAATCTTGATCAATCTTGTCATTTGTAAGCATAGTAAACACAAAACAGCAGGAAGTACTTCGTGTTTTGTAAACGAAGAACAATTTTTTTCCAGAAATCGATATTTGGACCGCAGGATCCAAAAAAATTAAAAGAAGAAATACTATGAAGGAAATAGAATGAATCCAGAACTGCTCTTTTTCCAGTTCTTTCAAGCAGTAACCGTGGGGAAATTTACGCTTTTGCTTACTGATATTTTCTTCTATGCACCATTACTTTCATGTATCCTGTGCAAGTTCCGTTGCGATGCTCTTCAATGTGTTTTTTCTTCTCTTAAAACGCAAGAGCGTTGCATGCTTTACAGTGCTGGACATTCTGTGAAGTTTCATCTTCATGTCACAGAAACCCTGCCGTGTTTGTAAACAAGGAGGCTGAAGAAAAAGGTATCTTATGACCAGACCTTCAAAAGCGGGGGAAAAGCGGTCGAAGGACCTTGGATTCGCAGACCTGCTGCGATGAGCTGGCCCGCCTGACACCATTGCACTCAACGGAAACGCAGCGGGACGGTTCAGCACGGAGGGAGGCGGGGTAAAACTGGGCTCTCCTTTTAATGCGCTAAACTTAGCGAATCTCTTGGGTATTTCTAGCTGTTTAATGATGTTACTTGACTAATTTCGCTCAAATATGCGAATATTCTGATTTATTTTTTCTTCTTTAAAATATTTCAAAAGCAATATTTTTATTATTTTGCTATGTCATCGCCGTATCTCCCTCTGGTTGTAGGAGTTATTTCTCTTCATTTCGGAAATTTATCTCTCATAAGATATTTCTAAATTGTCCTAGAAGCTTAACTATGTCCGCCGTTTGCTCACCTACCTTATTCTATCAACTCACGAATATGATATATTTTCTTTTCAGAAACCTGAGCTGAAAAATGGTAGGGGATTAAGGCCCACCTACTGCTTACCGAACACTCCACTCTCAGTGACACTGCAGTCGTGGGTCAAAGTATATTCTGTGAGAAGATAGATCACTGTATAAATTGAAGGTTTTATGATATTGATCATTTTCTGTATGTACGGATGTATTAACTGAATGAAAATATTATTTATATGCCCTTTCAAATTACAAAGGGTTAGAAAATACAGTATTCTTAAAGCAATGCTTCATAGCTTGTATCATGAAAACTGCCGAGAGGTGTTCACCCCAACACCACGTTTTCAAGTACTTATCATACAATCAGTGTGTGAATTAATGGTGGGATGGCGGCGATTTCCCCCCACAAAAAATATTATCATCGGCGAAAGAAAATTATTTTTATCCGTACCAGGGATGTTTTTATCGCCATCAAAAAAAAGTGTAATTGAAAGTACACAATTTCTTAACTATGTAAAATACGCAATTGAGAAATACTTCCTGTCCATGGTCCAGACATCAAAGTATGCAGCCTTGTGGATTTGAAGGACACCATTCTACAACTGACCCACTTCACCGAGCTGAGAAAACAGCTGTTTTCCAATTAAGATACTTTTTTTTTCGACTCAAGTTTTCATGACAAGGTGCATGTTCACAAGAAACTTGTTGGTTAGATGGATGTTAAATTTGAACTTGAGAATAGAAATCTGATTAAGTTTTCGGTGTTGCTGGTTCGATAGTTCCTTTTTAGTGCATGAGCTTGGGTAGGGTGACCATACGTCCCATTTTGACCAGTAGAATCCCGTTTGAGAGTAGAGTACCGGTCGTCCAGTCCATATTACTAAAAGGTCACTATTTTTCCCGTTTTATGAAAGTTATCTTGAAAAAATCAACAACAAAAAACAAGTCTAAATTTGAGAGACATTTCATGCTAAAAAGGTGTATAGTTGCGTGTGTCTTGTAGAACAGTGAATAAGCATGAAGTTTCTTTACGGAATTACAAAAAGAATTTAGAGTTGTCTTGACACAAACTCAAAACAGAAATCTAGAGTTATGTGGGGAAAGGTTTTCGGGGAGATTTATAAACGGTTGATGAAGAATAAAGCTGTTCTCAACAAGATTAGTTGTTCTCATAAATACTTCTGGCATTACTCAACTTCAGCATAGGATTAACATCATAGGTTGTACGAGAAAGTCAAACAGAGATTTTAATAATTAATACATTTTGACATTGGGACATCATATTTCATTTATGATGTATCATTAATGTGATCCATCCTTTAATAAATAATAACACGTTAATAATAAAAATAATTTTATAATTAGGCCTAACCGATTTTTCAGGGGGGGTTTAACTGATATCCTTGGAATGTCCCGATTTTGGGACAAAATATTCTGGCAACCCTAAGCTTGGGTCATATTAGAATGTTAATACAGTGGACTCTTTAATTCGAACTCCAAGGAGCTACAAAAAAATTCGAGTTATCCAAAATTCGAATTAACCAGAATATAATAAAAAAACACACCAATGAAGTAACACACTATTAAACATAAAGCTGCATTAATACGCAAGCAGTACACCTTACCTTACAACTGCTATGTTTTATCCATATCTCCATCCAGGAACAGTACAATACACTACACAGTATTAACTAAGTAAAATGTAACATAGGGTAATTGCAGTTAAATTAACAACACACGTGCTGTATTTCATATGAAACATAAAATCACTACCAGAAGTACTGACGAATCCACTAAAACACACAGACAAATGACCCGTTCTGTCCGGCTATCCGCTCCCCTCTCAACTTGTTCCTGAGAGGGTGAAGGTCACATTCCTACAAACAAAATCTCTGAGGATTCCCGCTGCCCTCTCTTATCTGCCGTCGGCACATCTGTTAACCATAAAAACAATATTTTCAAGAAGAAAACGGGGACGAGTCATCTGTTGGAATTTCTTCTGTAGCAACCACTTTGGTCTTTCTTGGAAAGATTTATGTTAAATTATTGGAAACCTGACTTCGAATTATCCAAATTTAACCTTCGAAATTCAAATTAGGTAGTCATTTTTAACATTGTTTTAGATAGGGATTTCAAGGGCAATGTGCTTTTGTTCGAATTATCCAATAATTCGAATTATCCAAGTTCGAATTAAAGAGAGCGCACTGTATAATTTTTCTAAACTACATGTAGATGTTGTAGGATTTTATGGCCCAGGTTAGAACCAACGGTCTAAGGCACTTAGAACGGCAAGGTAATAGTTTAGTTTATAATGGTAACATACACAACTTGCATACCCCCCAAAAAAACCTACCTCCAAAAATGAAATCACAAACACGCCACTGAGTGGGCATCCTTCCCAAAGCAAAAAATATTAATTCGCACAGCGCATACAACCGCTTGAATAATTACAAATGCAGTGTTCGGTTATCTTAACGTATCTACTCGCTTTGAAAAGCTCCATCTGTTCCCCTTGGTGGAGTAGTTACGTCGACTTGACTCTTGAAAGTGAGTAGATACGTTAAAAAACTGAACACAACATTGGAGTTAAGTTTCTCTGGTTCTCAGACGCCGAAATCAAAATGTTACATTGGAATTTTACGCTCAACCTTAAATTACGTTGCACCTGGCAACACCATAAGATTTTATGTCTGGGCACGACATTAGATGTAATGGAGCGTGGTAAAATCAAATCAGGGTAGCCAGCTATAACCGATATTTCTTTCGAAGAGCTGTCTTGGCGTAGAAACCATTACAACTTCTCTCGATAATGATTTGATTTCTCGATTCGAATCTTCAAGCCCTCCAAAAACAGCCATTGTAATCCGGTACGTACAGTCACTGGTAATTCTGTATTGTAACATTGATTGATTGATTGCTTTAATTTATTTTACTTTGCTTTTATGCCACATTTGTCTAATCGCAAAGAATGGGATAAATGGTGATTAGATGAAGAGGCAATCATAAACATATATGCAACAACTTTCCCAGAAATATTTGGTAGAAGGGATTTTTTAGGACAAAGTTACAAACTTCACGTGTCGGTGACTGTACGTGAATAAGCAGGTGGCACTGATTCATGGTTACCAGCGATATTATTTCTATTGTAGGATAACATACTAAACGCAGCATTACCCAATAGTATGGGACGTTAGCATTGTTTCATATGAGCGCCGGACAATCACTGAGGACAGCTGGATCAACACACAAGCTCATTTTCGCTGGCATTCCCCAAAGCACTAGTCGGCACACTAACGCACTATGTAGCCACTAAGTATTGGTTCGTGTGGGTGAATTACCACTCAGCTAACCTGTCGCAAATGGCGCGTGAGTTCCCTGCGCGCGAATGCATTGCATGGGACATTAATTAACTTTGACGTCCCATCAGCGGACGAACTTGATCTTATGGGCCAACATGCAAGCCATCCGGGTTGATGCAATGTTGTGCTTACGTCACATCGAACGTGACGTAACGAAATGGAGAACCAATAGAGAGAAGAGCTGGCAACGATCTAATAATATGTCTTCATTAACCTGTGTGATTATACACCCGTCGTGATGCATATGGCCGGTGTTACAGCTGCAGTTACCACGTTTACCAGCGGTAAACCAACTTTTATAATATTTTTTACACATTTAGCTTTAATATATTGCTCGTATATCATGAAAACTATTAAGACAAGCTTCTAAAGCAGTTCTTTTAGTAAAATATTAAAAAAAACTTAAAGACTATTTCACGTACGTCAATGATCGTTCTCCATCGCACTCTTCAGACGACCGGATTTGTTTCCTCTCCAATTGTACGCCGGGGGGGGGGGGGGGCGAAGAAAATGTGAGCGGGTAGCTATTTAAAAACACACGTCCTGCCACCGTTAGAAACAGCGTTAGTGGGAGAAAACTGCTTGTTCGTTCCTGCTTTCTGTGCCGCGCGGTGCTGCTACACGAAAGGAAAATTCCCTTGGTGCAGGGAAATCTACGGGAGATTTTTATGAAAAATATTGGAAGTTTTCGGAAAATTTGAAGTACATCTAATTAATCTAGATCCGGGTATAAAAAATACATACAATAAATAAGAATTGTTGCTGTAAACCAGGTCAAATTTTCAGAATACGCCACTGGTCATCAGCATCTGGTGCGAGGCTCGAGTTACCCCTCACTAAGGGGGGCCTATGGCCACCAGAGCGAACTAAGTGACATGGAGAGAAAACCCTCGATATGTAAAAAGATCAAAAACTTGGCGAAGATTTGTCTCCTTGGTTCAAATCAGAAACGAAAAATTCTCCAACGAATAGTTCCCATTTATCCATGGGTAACGGTTTATGCCTTATTTAATGAAATCACTTACCTAGGAAATGAAATGTCACAGAAATTCATTGACAGCCATTTACCATTTTCTGTTTTGATGATAATATTGTCGAACCCGTCACAAAGTGTCGTATCTAAAAAAAGCGAAATTTGAGATATTTCCCCACAATCTGGCACATCGACGTCCCTGAACTATCATCCGTTTTCGGGATATTCAGTTTTTTTTTAGGATTTGTCAGCGTCGTATCTCAGCATTTAGCGAAAAAGTTATTGTCAGAAACTGTAGTAACTTGAGTTACGTCTCTTCGTGACGAAAATCTTGCAGCACAAACTGAGATAACGCCCGCCTGGTCCCTTGTTTGTAAAGACCATTTATCTCGATGGGAAGTCAATAGTTTTGGCATTGACCGAATTGTTGGACATATTGTTGCAAGTAAAAAGTTTCAACTTTGTCGGAAACCGAAAAAGAAACGTCAAAAGGCTTTGCAGTCATTAACAATGGTACCTATGAACAGTGGCGGCGATTGGGTTCCAAAGCTAGGGGGGCAAGGTTTAAAAGGGGGGGGGGAAGACAGTTTTCTTTCCCTTGGTACCAGTAGCGTACGCAGGATTTCATCAAGGTGGGGTTATTTCGAAAACTTTGTACAAATTCACATTATCATTGTTTTATTGTACTTTAATTAATTATTAATTAATTAATTAATAATACTTACAATTAATTAATTAGTTTAATTACTACCAATAATACTACTAATGCAGATGCTGTTACTACTTATATCACTACTATTATTAAGTAGTAGAGCCCGACCCTGTGGCCGAGTGGATAGTTCCTCGGTGGACGCCGTGGGTGTTGGACGTGCTGATATCGTTCTCTGGTAGTGCGTTCCCCGAGTGCAGCTAGTGAGTCAACTACGTCTGAAAAATTGGACTTGTAACATAAGAGACAAATCGATAAACTTGTAAGTACTATAGTGGCAAGTAAGAATAACGAAATGAATAGGTTAAACACGATAAAGATAAGCTTTCCAGTGAATGCTCCTAAACCGAGGGCAACGGATATACATGAATTTATTCACGGACAATTCCGTCTGCATGTTGACGAATTGATGGGAATACAACTCCCGACAATTTTGCGTTGTGTGTATATTAAATTTGTGAGAGAAGCGACAATGAGAAAACTATTAGAACAACATGGTCCTGACATGGAATTTCGTTACGCTGATGGCAATAGTGTGTAAGTGTCATTAGAAGATGCGGGAAGGGAAGTGAAATTTGTGCGTGTCTTTAATCTCCCATTGGAAATGGACGATGATAGCGTGAAAGAAAAACTGCGAGAATTTGGAACTGTCGATAGTGTAGACAAAGAACAATGGTCGGGGAACTTTCGATACCCAGTGTATAATGGAGTGCGAGTGGCTAAAATGGAAGTCACAAAACCAATACCTTCGTTTCTAGTAATACGCTCGTTTCAGTGTCACGTTATCTATGATGGACAGCAACGGACGTGCCAGATTTGTCACCAGCCTGGTCACGAACGTAGGATGTGCGACCTTCGTCAACCCACTGTCCTGAGAGTTCCGCTCAGGCAAGGACGAAACTACAGTCAAGTGGTGCAACAACGAGAGGGACCATACCAAGAAGTTCCATCCAGTGAAACACCTTCTACTAGCCTTGAGAATCGGCTGGAATCAACTGAAATACACACAGAAAGACACCCTAACCCCCAGAAGGACGGCACACCTACCAACCCCGTAGAAGACACTACGAAAGAAGCAGAAGTGGCAGTGGCGGCTTCGGAGATCCCAGAGGAAGATGGTGGTACACCATGCTTGGTAACTAAGGAAGAAAACTCCAAACCGGAATCAGTGAGAGAAGTAGTCGTAGAGGATGGCGTGGTACGCACCAATGACATTAAGGAACAGAAAACAGCAGAAAGACAGGAAGAACAACAAAACGCAATGGGAGACGATATGGATAGTGAGTTGATTACTGATGAAGATAGTGAGAGTAATAGTGTAAATATGAAAATGGTAGTGGAAAATGTAACAGGTACAAAAAAACGGACTAAAAGTGCGGCGAAAGTGAGCGACATGAACTTAGCGAAAATAATATCTAGGCGAAGGGTAGGTGATTTAAGTAAATCAAAACAATAATTTAATAAATAGTTTGGCCTTAATAATTGGTGTGAAATATTGCATATATAGCCAAAATAAGATTAAGGTAAAATGAACTGGAAAAAAGTATTTTCTTATAATTCTATATATATTTATATATATATACATGTAATCCTTAGTTTTTCATTATACATTCATAATATGTTGACCTATACAGTAGCTACTATTAATTATAATAAGTCGTGTAGTAAAATTAAGCAGGAAGCTTTACTAGACTTCCTTAAAAAAGCATATGTGGACATAGCCTTTTTGCAAGAAATTGGAACTCCATATTTAGAAGACGGTAACATATATGATGTGTATAATAATTTTACTCCACAAAATCATGGTACAGCTCTCTACATTCGTAAAGGAATACCGATACAACAGGTACAATGTTACTATTCAGGAAGAATGATAACAGCAATATTAAATGGAATAAAACTTTGTAATATTTACGCACCGTCTGGTTCACAAAACAGAACACAGCGGAACCACTTCTTTCTAGAAGACGTGGCGGCGGAATTAAGTGGTAATATTACATCTATCATCTTAGGAGGTGATTTTAATTCAGTTCTAAGAACCATTGATCAAAAACCAGGTTACAACTACTCCCCAACTTTAAAGGCATTAATAGATGGATTACAATTAGTTGATACATGGGAATATGTTAAAGGAAATGAAGAAGGTTATACGTACATCAAACCAAATCATGCCTCGCGCATTGATAGAATTTATGTATCTAATAATATTAAGCACCATGTTTTTAATGTGCAAACTTTCCCAATTTGCTTTACAGACCATTTTGCATATATCGTTAGGATCAAAATAGATTCAGATAATACTTCTAGAGGGCCAGGTTTCTGGCATTTAAATAATGCATTGATTCAAGACAAGGAATTCATAGAACGTTTTCAAGAAAAATGGAAGACGTGGTCAACAAAAATTACTTATAAGACAAATCTTGTGGAGTGGTGGGAGAGTTGCTTTCAAGTAGAATTCCAAAAACTTTGTAAAAACTATGGAAAACAAAAATATCAAGACAGAAATAGTATGTACAATTTTTACTATAGTGTTTTGCATGAATTAAAATATCAAGTATTGCAAGGTAAGTCAGTACAAGATAAAATTAAGCATGTTCAGGCGATATTATTAGGATTCCATAGAAATAAAATAAAAGGTATTCAAGTAAGAAGTAAGGTACAGCCCTTTGATCACGGAGAAACAACCACATTATATCATATAAAACAAGAACGAAATAGAGGTCAGAGAAAAATTATAAACAAAATTAAAGACAAACATGAGAAATAAATTATAATGCAATCTGAAATTCAACAAGCAATAAAGGAACATTTTCAACAAAAATTTGAAACAGAAACGATCGACATAATAGAGGGCAACATAATAATAAATAATATACCCACAATACTTCAGGATGAAGATAGAAATATATTAGAAAAAGAGTTTACTCAGGATGAAATAACTAAAGCGGTTTTCAGTTTACGTGGAAATGTATCACCAGGTATCGATGGTATTACAAGCGAAGGTTATAAAAAGATATGGCCTACTATAGGACTCACAGTAACTAAGTGGGTTCAAGAGGTATTTCACAAAATTAAGATAGGAAAAAAATTGTAGTACTGGAGTGACTGTTTTAATACCTAAGGTAAAGAAACCGATAACAATTAATGAATACAGACCAATTAATCTAATGAATGTTGAGTATAAAATCTTAACAAAAATAATATCAAATAGGTTAAAACCATATATGTCATTGTTAGTAGGTAACACACAATATGGAATGCCAAGTGTTGACACCATACACCAAGCATTAATGATAACTAGAGATATAATAGCAACATATGAAGAGAAGAATGACACTGACGCAGCTATTTTCACGCTTGACTTTGCATCTGCATATGATTATGTTAGCCATAAATACTTAAAATTAGTTTTACAAAAGCTTGGATTTGGTGACAAATTTAATAGTTGGGTACAATTATTAACTAGAAATATGTATATTAAGGTACTTGCTAATGGGTTCCTAACATCGACAATACAGGTGAAAAGAGGAGTCTTACAAGGATCACCACTAAGTTCATATCTGTTCATGTTATCGTTATCACCTTTTCTGAACATAATTCAAACAAAATTGCCATCTCTGAGATATTGTCAAAATAACTTACATGTATGTGGGTATATGGACGATGTAACAGCCTTCATTAATTCGAAGACTGATTATGAGGAAGTTATAGTCTGTCTAAATGAATACATGCAAATATCAGGTGCAAAAATTAATTATAAAAAATCGTATTTGTTGCCACTGGGAAAGCAAACGAACTTAACATATGGACGTGAAATTGTAACTAAAGATAAAGTAAGAATATTGGGAATAGTTTTTCAGAATAAATTACAAACAACGATCAATATAAATTTTGAAACAATAATAAATAACATACAAGGTTTGATTAAAACCAATGTGTTAAGAAATTTATCGCTTATATCACGAGTGCATTATTTAAACAGATACATATTCGCAAAAGTTTGGTTTGTTGCAGCACTCTTCCCTTTCTCAAGAAGTTTTGCAACACGTTTACGATCGCTAGCTACGTATTTCCTGTGGCAAGGTCAGGTTTTCAGAGTGGCTTATAACACTGCAGTGCAACAGCGAACGGCAGGTGGATTGGGACTAATGCACGTGGAATGGAAAGCAGCGGCATTGTTCAACACGCGTAATCTACAGATGCTTATACAACAACCAGATAGCTACACAGCTATAGTGATACGATCGATCCTCGATAAAACTCCCTTGACCTTGCCAATGCACACAGCAGCTATCCCGAAAAACTTTGCTTATCTTTTACCTTCTATTACAGAATGTGTGTACAGACTGGGAGCAGGAAGTACGATAGCGAACCTACAAGTCAATGACTTGTATCGCCAGGAACTTGACCTAAATACGCAGTCAACGAAAGTAGAGCAACAAACTCCCAATAAGGAATGGAACATAGTATGGACGAATGTTTGGGCGAAACATTTAACTAACAAGGTTCAATCCTTATGGTACATATTAGTACATGATAAATATGATACCAAAAGTAAAAGACATCGACTTCAATTCAGTGACACGTCATTATGTAATGTGTGCAATGAGGAAGATACAATAGAACACAGAATATCTAAATGTCGTCACGCAAGTACCATGTGGCAACAATTACGAAACATGTTAAGTAGAATATGTCGTACATCAACAGCTAATTATACGACACAGACTGTAATAATACCAGATTTTAAGTATTATCCTAAGACCAAATGGAATGCAGTACAATGGCTTATTAGCAATTCTATTTACTATACTTTAAACTGCATAAATATTAAGTACGCATGTAATTTTAAAGATTTCTTACAACAAGAATTAATGCAAAACACTATTGTTTATAATAGAAAGAATTATGCAAATTTCCTAAAGGTTGTATATGAATAAAAAGAAGGTATCTTATTTTTAACCATGTTCATATAAAATGTAATTTGTAATAATAGTAATAAAAAAAAGAAAAAAAAAGAAAAAAAAAAGTGGTTAGCACATCACGTTGCGACGCCAAGGGTCCCGGGTTCGAATCCCGGTCGGTCTTGGTTGTTTGTGAATGTCCATTCATCAATTTCATCATTTCATCACTCATCCCCATCTTCGCAAATTAGCCAAGAGGCACAAAACGCGAAGTAAAATATACTAAATCAATCATTCAATCAATTAAGTAGTAGAGATCTTCATAAATATATTTATGAAAGCAAAACAATAAAATTACATTTTTTTTTGTTTCTTCGTTACGAAATAATTGTCTAGTCAACTGTTATTTGTATATGATAGGCGAGACATTCTAAGTGTGAAGAAAATCCATAAAAACAAGCAAATATATTAAATTTATTGAAATAATCAAAATATGAAACTCATTCAAGGGTCCGCGGTGGTCTAGTCTGACAACCTCGTGGGAGATCCGGGTTCGATTCCAGGAATTGGTTGGAATTTATCCAGCCTTGTCTTCGCACCCAGCCTCATATCAATGGGTACCTGAGAGCAACCCTGGGGGATACAGGCTGACGGAGCATGGTGCTGATCACATCCCCTGCAAAATGGCCGAGATCGAGAATACTGTTGCCCACGAGACGAGACTTTGGACTGTCTCGTCTTGTGGAAATGCTGTGAAATGCTGTCTCGTCTCGAAAATATTCGTTTGTCTCGGGACACATGATCAATCTCGTCTCGTCTCGAATTTTTAAAAGCATGTCCCGTCTCGTCCCGTGGGAAACACTAATCGAGAATGTGTGTGCCCCAGCACACCACTACATGTGCCTTCATGCACGGTGCTATATGCACGGGGAAATTTACAACACCTTTACCTATGGAACTCACCCAGGATGACGATGAGGAGCGAGAATACATGTTGCCAAATTCCACTGAGTCTATGTTTTCGTTCAAAAGTAAGTTTATAGGCATTCCAACACATTTATCACTTCTAGGTGATTCACAAAGCTCTTCTTCAACATTATTTTAATGATGTGGATGTAGACTCAGCATCACTTGAGAGTCCACAAGGAGATATGAAATCAGTACCGGGAAGAACGTTTGCAATAAGGTCGGCACACTACGACGAAGCAAGGAATTTTCACAATTCTCGCGAGAGACTGCGCGACTTTTTGCAAAAGAATTGCAAAATTGAACTTTGTGGCCGCTTAGATTGTGTTTGGAATGTTGTTTTTCCCCATGCTGCATTGGAATAATAATTCAAAGTATTATTATTATTAGTATTATTATTATTACTGTCGCAGATCTTTGACTGTGATAAATTAGCCATTTTAATTTTTTTCTACAACATTATCCATAATATTTCAAAAGCTCAAGGGAGGTTAAACCCGGTAACCCCCCTTGCGTACGCCACTGCTTGGTACATAAGGTTTAACATAGTGCAGGGGTAAAAGTGGCAAATAGTGGGGGGGAGGGAGAACGGCCGGCCCCCTCTAAACGCCACCACTGCCTATGAACATTGTTTACAGTCCATTTACGACATATTTCTATACTTCCTTAGCTCTGGTAATTTGTTACTAGAAAAAGAAGCAAGATGGATGGATATTTGAATTGACAGGTAAGACCGGAAGGACGGTATGTGTCAAGAATGTTGTGTCTACTGAACCCTTCAATTTTTTATAATGAAAATACTTTAAAACAAGTTATCAACTTCAAAAATATTCGGAACCAGAACAAAAGTAGTATACAGGAATCGTGATTATTGATATTTTAGGAATCATCGCGAAATCCTCATCTGGCAGGGACGTTTCTTTGTCGCATAAAACGAAGAAACCCGCCTTTGAGAATTTCGACGTAAATTCCTATGGCGATTTCTGTGCTTGTGATACTAGCAATTCTACTTGCACGCAGATGTCATGTGAGGTCCTTCATGTAAGAAGAAAGTCTTTCGTCCGTGTACCAAGTGGGGAGGTTATTTCAGTCGTTTACCGCCAGACCGTCGGCCGCTCGACGGCCCCTTCATGCAACAGGTCCCGGAAAATTGCGTTACAGGAAGTCCGTAACAGAAACCGCTTGTTTTGTAATGTTTCCACTTTTCAGAATTACAGTTACAATTACAATTGAAATAAGCACGTACCTTGTCGCAAGGATGCTGGAAAAGGTGTCCTCCCAAATACAAATATTTCTGGCACCTTATTTCTGACAGCTAATCTTATATTAGACATCGCTACTTTATCCTCAGTTGACAGAAAGGGAAGACATTGATTGATTGATATGTTGTTTTAAGTCCACTTTATGCACAGTAAGGCTAATCGGGACTGGACCTACAGTTTAAAGTGGGATCCGAACCACTATGTGCCTCCACCGGGTATCGAACCCGGGTCTCCTTAATTACGAGGCGACGACGCTACCACTGCGCCATCTGGGAGGCCAGAAAGGGAAGACAGCATCCCGGCGCATAAAGCAAACCGAAACCATAAAATGATATTTAAAAGTAATAATAATGATGATCACTAACCTCCTGTGTTATAAGAGATGTTGAAAATGACCTCCTTCAACAGCAATACAACACGTTTCTTAGGTTCAAGAGATCCTGTCTGTCGTAATTGCCTGACCACTTTTCTGCAAGAGTTCGTTTTCACGTAATTATCGTACATAAAATCTTTGTTGAAGACTATATTTGTTTAGCGGAATAACTAATGAATGAATAACAATTACCACACAATAAAGCACTAGCACTGAATAGCAGAAAAAACTCAATAACACAGTATAAACAACACGCGTACTGATAAACGCAAACAGAAGTGAACATAGCGTAGACTCACTACGTCTGGTAGCCGACAGTGTTGCTAACCATTTTCCGGCAATGTCCCTACAGACGTAGTCAAAATCTCCCTACAACTGACCAAATGTCCTTATGCCAAGTAAAGCGACTGAAAAAACACCTCATGAGCGTGCAAAACAGAAGATGAAATATAAACATTTACTTACGAAATCTTTCTGCTCGGTGCTTCCACAATTAATGAAGGAGCGAATTTACAATACAGAACCCCTCTCCGATTTTTGTAATATTTCGCATACTCACTAATTGAGGCCTCCTAATCACGAATTTGAAGTTAAAATTTGGGGGTCACGTGTAGAAATTGCGAAATAAGTGAAATTGAGTGGTCTCCGATCGGCACGATTGCTCATTATTTACCGGAAGATTTTGTGTTTCCAATACTTAAAAAACGAAATATACATTCCTGATATTACTACGACCTCAAATTTTAACTATGTTTGCCTATCCTAACCTAACCTAACCTTACCGTGAATGGTTCGTGGGGCTATCCGTCAATGGTTTGTGGGGCTACCCGTGCATGGTTTTTCGACCCCAAATTTTAACTATGTTTGCCTTGCCCAACCGAGAATGGTCAGTGGGGCTATCCGTGAATGGTTTTGCGCTAATTGTTGTTACGAACCGATAAAAAAAATCTTATTTTCGTAGCACTTTAACGGCAAACGTTCATCATCGAAGACGCCATTTTCGTATCCTGCAATTTTACGATAGATACTCTGTTGCCAAACTTACCTGTAATCAAATCAATCCACACTCTACATGTTCTTCTACATCGTGATTGTCGCTGTCACATGTAAGCACCTTCTTTGGGCAATATACCGAAATCCATAAGTTTATTAATTAGCCCACGGCCATCCTCCTGCACACCCCACCTAACAATCTGTACAACATTAACAACTTTTTTACTGTTCTCTTCCACCATTCTTACATGATCCATGCTCTCCAAGTATGAAATCAACAGTGTGGCAACGCTGTAGACAGCGTAACTAATTGCGAAAGTCAATTGTTCATATTAACAAATATCGAACCCATACTTGTATACGGAGAATCATTGCGAGAATTGAAAAGCTTATTTTACAACTTCTACACGTTAATGAACAATTTTTTCACCTCACCCCAACATGTTAACTTCAGATAAATCATCACGACTAATTATTTCTTGAGTATAAGACGTAGCATAGAAATTACAGAAGAGTCCGGTATTGTAAATTCTTGCCTTAATGAATAAGACAGAATTTTTTGGGTCGGGACGGGAATTTTTTTAAATCCCGACATTCGGAACGAAAAAATTTGCAATTTCCCGACCAACTAGGAAAATTTTCGGGACGGAAAATGTTCGAAATTTCCCGAAGCTCTGGAAATCTCGAATTCTACACGTCATTTTCACTTTAAGTGATTGTTTTTGCATTTCTAGAATAAAAACTTACAATTTCCGATAAGTTCCAGAAACTTACAATGTAGAAAACGTCGAGAATTAACGACTTTTTAAAGTGACTGTTCGGTATTTCCCGACTGCTCGGGATCCCGAAAAAGCGGGAAGTCATTTCCCGAAGTCGGGATCGGGACGGGAAATTTTTTTCCCGATCCTGGTCCTGACTTTTCGGGGTCTAGCACACCCCTAATGAATAACGTTGAGTCATTTACTGTTGATTATGTTATTTGAAGTCATACATGCTGCTGCTGTGAAGAGATAGATGTTGGTTGGTGATGCTGTATTTCCTGCAGTCTTTAACAATTCTGGTCCCATTTTATTTCTCTTTTTTGTTTTTGTATCACTTAACATTGAAAATATTCTTTCCGTTTCCGCGTTAGAATGTGGCAATGTCAACACTATTTTTGCGAGAGTGGAAATGTTTTCAAAAAATAAATTGCCTTGAAAGTTCTTGGTAACCGATAACATGTTCCAAAATTGTGATGGAGATTTATTAGTTATTTTTTCTCCTCCTCGCTAAAGTATCCAGATAAACTAATCCATTCATTCCAAACTGAGCACGAAGAAAGTGCAACTGTCTGGCGAGTAAGCTTTGCACCATAAAATGTTATTTCCCAAGATTGAAAAAAGTCCCTACGTTTTCCCTCATTTGGAAAAATCTGTCAGAAATAAGGTGCCAGAAGTATTTGTATTTGGGAGGACACCTTTTCCAGCATCCTTGCGACAAGGTACGTGCTTATTTCAATTGTAATTGTAACTGTAATTCTGAAAAGTGGAAACATTACAAAACAAGCTGTTTCTGTTACGGACTTCCTGTAACGCAATTGCATGAAAGGGCCGTCGAGCAGCCGACGGTCTGGTGGTAAACGACTGAAATAACCCCCCTATTTAGTCTGCTGAGCAAGAATAATCATAAACCAATTACGATGTTAAAGAAAACAACCACTCCCTTTGTAGTTTTCGCAAAATACGGCTGGAGACGGAAAAAAAATTGGAAAGCTAATTTTTATTTTATTACCTTCTTTGGGATCCCCCTGCACCTCTAGAGAAAAATCACCGAAAATCGAAGCTGGCGAACATACCTAAATTTTCAAAAATGTCCACCATTTTGAAAATTTCGGAAAATTGCGTTTGGGCAATAACAGTGAGCCACAAAATGTTGCTGCTTGCGCTATTTTACTTTACACGCTTTCAGAAACCTAAACTATATAAAAGAATGAACAAATGATTGAAATTCAAAAAAAATATTTTTGTAAATTTGATCCAAATACTTGATGGTATCAGCTATTTTGATAGCCTATTCTTGGATTTTCATGTGAGCTGAATGAAATGAAGAGATAACTTGAAATTTCTATGTTGGCCCGATTTTCGATTAATACACTATTATTAGAAGACGTTGCGCAGCCCATCGGTACGCATGCGCAGACAGAACCGGCGCATGTTCCGGCCTGCCCCGTTCGCCGTTCGTCTGAATTGCAGTATGAACGCCTGCAAGCGCATCGCTCAGATGGCGTTGTCTTTGCAATTCCTGTTTATGTATGTTGTTTTGTGGAGGAATTCAATGTATGCATGACTCCCCTAAACTCCTGAGTCGCATAAAGTGGATTTAAAACAAAAAATCATTCATTCATCAAGTCCTGCGTTATGGGTTTCCAAGCATGGAATTTCAATCATTTGTGTATTCTTTTATATAGTTTAGATTTCTGAAAGCGTTTGAAGTAAAATAGCGCAAGCAGCATCATTTTCTGGATCACTGTTATTGCCCAAAAGGAATTTTTCGAAATTTTCAAAATGGCGGACATTTTTAAAAATTTAGGTACATTCCCCAGCTTCGATTTTCGGTGATTTTTCTCTGGATGTGCAGAGTGTCCCAAGGAAGGTAATAAAACAAAAATTAGCTTTCCAATTTTTTTTCGGTCTCCAGCCTATACTATTGGAGATCAGCCAAATAATCCTGAATATTTTTAAGTGTCAGAACAAGATTGGTCTGCAAAATTACCAACATCGTACATATATAAAAAAGGTGATAGACTAAGAAATCAAGTTTGGAATCTTAGAACGAAGAAGTTTGTTCCTCAGCACCGTATGTGTCGCTTAAGATCTGGTGAAGAAAAGGAAATATTTTATATTATGTAAACTGTGATCTTAAGTTTAAAAGTTAATTTATTGCTAGGTTTGTTTCCGGTCAAGACACAAAATTGAACACAATCAACGAAGTGGCTCGTTGTTAGAAAACTTTCAATATTTTCCCTTTCTTCTACTAATGAAAAAACTGCGTAGGGATGTGACGACCTCATCGCCCAGTGACTTATTCACTGCAGTTAGTCAATCAACAGAGTGAAATGGTAAACATTTTGCTCTGTTGGGATTTACAGAGCTGTCCTCTCATGGCTCTATGAGCGTCCCACAATCGGCAGAAGTGGGGTATGGTTGGTGGACCACAATGTGATCCTCCCAGCTAGATCCGAGGGATCCGCTGACCAACGACAGGTGCGGTCCTCCATTCATATTGGGGGTTAGGCGTACAGCTGACAACTCTGCACTGTAAAAAGACATGTCAAGAAACAGCAATATAAGGCCATGGATGTTCCCAAGGTAAAATATTCCGGAGGTAAAATAGTCCCCCATTCGGATCTCCGGGTGGGGACTACTTTGGGAGGTCCCTGGACTAAGGATAAGATCTACATTAGGAATAAGGATATTAAATTAGGCACCTGGAATGTTCTGAACCTTTAGCGGCCTGGGGCATTTCAGTATGCAGTTAATGAGATAGTTAAGTATAAATTAGATGTAGTAGCTGTCCAAGAAGTTAGGTGGCCAGGAGAAGGGAATTGTAAAACTAAAAATTATACTTTTTTCTATGGTGGTAATCAAAATCATAATTTTGGAACAGGCTTTTTCATAAATAATAGAATTATCTCGGCTCTTAAAACAGTAGAATTTATTAATCATAGGATATCATATGCAGTTTTACAGGGTAGGTGGTGAAAACTTATTTTAATAAACATACATGCACCAACGGAAGATAAATATGATAATACTAAAGATGATTTTAATACAGAGTTAGAACAGGTCTTTGATAAATTTTCTCAGTATGATATGAAAATTCTGTTAGGTGACTGTAATGCACAGATTGGCAAAGAAGAGACATTTAAACCCACGATTGGTAAAGAAAGTCTTCATGACTTAAGTAATGATAATGGTATAAGATTAATTACTTTTGCAACCTCAAAGAATTTAATTGTGAAAAGTACCACTTTTAAACATGAAGATATCCATAAATACACCTGGTCTTCTCCAGATGGTAAAACTCATAATCAGATAGATCATATTCTCATTGACAAGAGAAGACATACTAGTATAATTGACGTTCGTACACATAGAGGTGCGGACTGTGCCAGTGACCATTATTTAGTAATTGCTAAATTAAGAGAAAGACTCTCAGTGATAAATCATAAGCAACAAAATTTAAAAGTTATAAAATTTAATACAGGATAATTTGCTGATGAAAGAATTAAGAAAGATTACCAAATTGAATTGTCAAATAGATTTGATGTTTTGCAGGATTTAAATGATGATGAAAATATAAATGAAACAGACGTAAATAAGAATTGGGAACACATACGTAATGCAATAGAATCAGCAGCTAAAGAAAGTATAGGATACCATAAACCAAGAAAAAGTAAGCCATGGTTTGATAATGAATGTCATAATCTAATAGAAATAAGAAATCAGGCTAGACTTAGGTGGTTAAATAACTCTGATGATACAAATCTAAGCAATTATAATAGAATAAAGCGACAAGTTAACCGCACGTTTAGAAGTAAAAAAAGAGATTACTTGAAAAGCAAAATTAACGAAATTGAAACAAATAGCAAAAATAAAAATATCAGAGATTTATATAAAGGTGTAAATGAATTTAGAAAGGGGTGGCAACCTAAAGTAAACTTGATAAAAGATAAATATGGTGATTTTCTAGCTGACCCAAGCGATATTCTAAATAGATGGAACAACTACTTTAATGACCTTTTAAATGTCCATGTAGGAGATAAATCAGAAGTAAATGAAGTACACACAGCAGAACCTTTAGTTCCAGAACCTAACTTGACTGAAGTTAAAGATGCTATTAAAAGGCTAAAGAATAACAAAGCACCTGGCATTGATTTAATACCAGCTGAGTTAATTAAATATGGTGGAAATTCATTAATATGTCAAATTCATAAATTAATTTGTTTAATATGGAATAAAGAAGAAATTCCTCAACAGTGGAAAGAATCCATAATTGTTCCTGTGTTTAAAAAAGGTGATAAAATGAACTGTAATAATTACCGTGGAATTTCTCTACTCTCAACAACATACAAAATATTATCTAACATTCTTTTAACAAGACTAACACCATATGCTAATGAAATTATAGGTGATTATCAATGTGGATTTAAACGTAACAGATCAACTACAGATCAAATTTTTCACATCAGACAGACACTTGAAAAAAAGTGGGAATATAATCAAAATGTCCATCAGCTATTCATTGATTTCAAAAAAGCATGTGATTCGGTCAAAAGAGATAAATTATATAATATATTAGTAGAGTTTGGAATACCTAAGAAGCTTGTTAGTATGATAAAAATATGCACCAGTGAAACAGAAAGTAAAATTCGTGTGGGTATTAATATGTCTGACAAATTTACAATTCATGATGGGTTAAAACAAGGAGATGCATTATCTCCATTGCTCTTTAATTTTGCCTTAGAATATGCTAGGAAGGTAAAAGAAACTAAAGAAGGACTAAAATTAAATGGTGTGACTCAGTTGTTAGCATATGCAGATGATGTATACTTACTGGGGGATGATGTGAATACAATTAAGAATAATGCTAAAATATTTTTCAAAACTGCTAAAGAGATAGGTTTAGAAGTTAACAAAGAGAAAAACTAAATATATACTTACAGGCCGAAACCAAGTGTTAGGTAATAATCAAAATCTAATTATTGATAACAACTCGATGAACCAGTTTCCAAATTCAAATACTTAGAAGTAATATTAACAAATGAAAATTATATTAAAGAGGAAATTAAAAGTAGGCTTAATTCAGGAAATGCATGTTACTTCTCTCTTCATAAACTTTTGTTTTCTCGTTTAATATCTAAGAAACTAAAAGTTAAAATATACAAAACAGTAATTTTGCCTGTAATATTATATGGATGAGAAACTTGGTTCCTTACATTGAAAGAAGAACATAAATTGAGAGTATTTGAAAATAAGATCCTTAGGAAAATATTTGTACTTAAAGGGGATGAGGAGACAGGTGAGTGGAGAAGGTTACATAATTTAGAACTACATAATTTGTATTCATGTTCAGATATTATTAGAAGAATTAAATCAAGAAGACTTAGGTGGGCAGGCCATGTGGAACGAATGGGAGAGGAAAGAGGAGTTTACAGGATTCTTGTTGGGAAACCTGATGGTAAGAGACCTGTAGGAAGGCCAAGGTGAAGATGGAGGGACAACGTTGAGATGGACCTAAAGGAAATTGGTAGGGATGGAAAAGAGTATATAGAACTTGCTCAAGATAGGGAAAGATGGAAGGCCTGTGTTGCTGCAGCCTTGAATCTTCGGGTTTAAGAAGGCTAGAGAGTTAGTTTGTTAGTTCTACTAATGAAAAATTGGTCGTATGGAATACTACTTTCCTAAATATCAGGAAGCGTTGTTAGAACTGGACTCTAAAAAATGAAGGAATCCAGCGTTTTGGAAATAGAGAAGAGAGTCCCTTACAGAAGCCTTCAAAACAGAGATGAGGCTTCCCTGATAGCGCAGTGGTAGCATCGTCGCCTTGTAATCAAGGGGTCCCGGGTTCGATACCCGGTGGAGGCCCAAGTGGTTCGGATTCCACTTTAAACTGTAGGTCCAGTCCCGATTAGCCTTACTGTGCATAAAGTGAACTTAAAACACTAAATCAATAACAACAACAAAACAGAGATGAGGTTTCAAAAAATGACTTGCTTATTTATAGAGATTTCTACGACTGGAATCTCATTTCAATAACTGCAGTAGCCAGTCCTCGAACAACATTGGAATACAGATTTGACTGTGATTAAAATGTATGACAGTTATCTCCAAGAGACCCCCAGGACACAAGGCACAATTTTCACTACAAGAGGTTTGATTTAATTTCACTTTGTGCAAAGAGAAGCTAATCGGGACTGCACTTACAGTTTAAAGTGAGATACAAACCAGCGTGCAATATGGTTTCACCGGTGTAGTTTCACAAAACACGGCAAATAATTTAACAGTCTGAATTTGACTGTGCACTCTCTGCTGAACCTTTCATGATTGAAAATAAAAACTAAATCTGACCTACATGGAAAATTGACAGATCGTCAGAATGCAATTGATAAAAGAGGATATGAGAATTCTTTCCTTGTGAAGTACCAATGTGAGATGCGTTGCATGTGATATACAACAAGTTATGTACGTGTCCAAATGCCAGGAAACTGCACTGTGTTAAAAACGACGATTTGCTAACTAGTTTCACGGTATGTAAGTACAATAGCCTGTTATTGCTGCTAATGGTATGAAGACATCATCACCTCGTCAAAGTTTGACAGAAATGTTTGTGCATTCCTTTCTTATAGTTAGAAACATTGTTTGAATCGAAAAATTGCAGACAATCATGTTATTCAAGTATTTTAAGTGTATTTTGTGAAAAATGTTTTTCTGTTTTTCATGTAGAAGCAAGGAAAAATAAAGTGATGATCTACCACAATGATACAGCATTACAATAATAGTAATAAGAAGTCAATACACTAAAATACAGTGTTATTAAAAAAGAAAGAGCAGATTTCAAATGTTTATTTCTCACGAACTACAAAAGATAGAAACACGTGCCATGATCAATGGAAAGAGGAAGGTTTGAAGTTTTATTGTTGAAAGTTTCAATGTATGCACTCAACATAAGCACCATGTGTTGCCCGACAAACATCAAAACAGTACTCCATTTCTTGCCACACACGAATGAACTGCTCCCAAGTTATTGAATGATAGCTACAACAATTCGATGTGTATTGAATGGAACTAACAGGCAGGATTATAAAACTTAGATTGATTGATTTCCTTTTTTTACTTCGCTTTTTGTGCCACTTTTGGCTAATTTGCGAAGATGGGGATGAGTGATGATATGATGAAATTGATGAATGGACACTCACAAACATCCATGCCCAGGCCAGGATTCGAAACCGGGACCCCTGGCGTCGTAGCGCAATGTGCTAACCACTCCGCCACGGTGGCCGGTTATAAAACTTTGAACCTTCCTCTAACCATTGATGTATGGCACGTGTTTCTATCTTTTATAGTTCGTGAGAAATAAATATTTGAAATCTGCTCTTTCTTTTTGAATAACCATGTATAATGGAAGAAGTTGCTCAATCACTTTATAAAAGCTGTCGCATCTCAAGCTTTCAGACATACTACACGCGTTACCAATGGTCGTATTTTGTTTATACCACTAGATACAACACAATTTTTAAAATATTGTTTGAAAATGAACTTTAATCTTCAGTAAACACGCATCCGAAATACTAGTTTCAGAAGTGAAATATTATTTCTGTAGTAAAACCTTTAAATCGCTCTCCTAAAAAATTGCAAACATTGAGATACGACACTATGCGGAATAACCCACGGATTAAAAATGCTTCCCAGTATAGTTTGTCCAACCATCCTTTTTGACCGATCTCTTATAATGGATATGAGAGAATTTTCATACTGACACAAATATTTCTAGAACAAACGATCCTTTGTAACGGGCAAGAGTGAATTTATATATCGGCACTAAAATTTTCGGACTAGCTAAGAACTACAGGACAACATAATACAAAATCGTTGTACAAATTAAACTTTTTATTTCAAAAGAATTAGTGCCACCTATTGGTTAAATTGTAAACATTAAATTCATATATTTTCAATGCCATCAATTTAAAGAAGGGTAAATTCAGAGTTTTATCATTATTATTAAGAATTTCAATTTCAAAGGGCGAGGTTCAGCCTGCGGCTGTTCTACCACCTAATCCCGATGGATACATATACATACTAAATATATTCTACGTACTAAATGTTTGTACAATAACAAACAAAGAAGAAAGAGACAAAAATGAGACAAGAAAAGAACAAACAAAATTGAAACAAAGGCTCGTCTACACACTAAACAGAAAGAAAGATTTAAAACAAATACAAAATTAATTGACACAATTGTGCTTGGTGTGACATAGTTAATACCAATTAATATTATGTGTAAAACATATAAATGTTCTCAATATACGAGAAAGGACAAAATATCGTCAAGGGTTGGCAAATGTAAGGGGAAAAGTAAACAAGCGAAATAAAAATGAAAATACTTGTTTTTAGAAAGTTGGTGCAGAAATTAGATATATTATTCGTGAGTGCTGGAACACAGATATTGTTAATTTAACAATAGATTTTTGAGTTTGTCTACGAAGTTGTTGCGATTAGTGAGGGACGTCATGGAAGGAGAAAGTTCATTCCACGCTCTTGTAGCGGAATATGTGAATGATGATTCGAAAAGCACTAGTGTGTTCTTTGGAAGCTCAAGTTTTGATTTTCCCCTTGTTTTATAATCGTGTATTCCCCTTCTGAATTTCTGAAATAGGTTTCTAGGTGTTTTGGTTTGCAAAAGATTATGAATAAAACAACACAGATGTAATTTTCGGCGTCTGGCCATGTTCAACATTTTGTTTGCGTTTAGGGTTGGGAGAAAGAGACATACTTTCTTATATGGTACACGAAACGGAACCATGAATTTTTAGGCATTCTTTAAAGATGTACAGCGATCTTAGCACAGCGTAAGATTTTTGAATTTGTTCTTGAACATGAATATCCCAGTTAAGGTGTTCATCGAAAATGACGCCTAGATTTTTAACATTTGTTGAATAAGGGATTATAGATGTGTCTAGTTTGATGCATATCTCGTTAGGATTTATCAGAGGGAGAATATTTCGGGAACCAATAACAGAGAAAGTTGACTTTTGTGGGTATTTATGCTGGATAAATCATCATTGAGCAAAGCTAAGGCTGCATCCGGTGGAAAAGGAATTTGTAGTTGAGTGTCATCTGCGTAAAAATGAACTTCACTGTGATTGATTACGGTAGGTATGTCGGCTGTAAAAATGGTATAGAGGAGATGGGCTAGAATGGATCCCTGTGGGACACCAGTTTCCAATGGCAGGCATGCGGCCCCCGTTGCCTTTTTCTGCGGCCCGCGAAGCCAGTTTGCAAAATACGTTAATTTTATTTATTTTTATTAAAATACCTTCTATATTTACTGAAGGAACGGAAGCTCTGTGAAGAAAGACAATATCACAGGCAGAATTGATTTTGCAGTCAATAATGATCATCAGAAGAATCTAAAGTGACGTAACTTTCTCTTCACATCATGCATTCACCCCTTCGTTATGTGGGATGAACTCGCCCGCTTCCGTGAAGGCTTCACTCTTTGTGTTTAGAAACAAACTGCGGCGCTATAGAGATCTGTTTCACTACGCACGAAGTACGAAGAGATTTCCAGTGTTCCAACTCGGATTGTACTGTGACTGGTTGTTCAAGTTTGTGCAAATGAGCAATATCTCCAAAAAAACGTAAGATTGAAAATGAAAATAGCTTCTCTCGAACCTGAACTGCGTGATTTGCAAGGCGATGTGTTCCTTCAAACTAGGCAAGAAAAGAGGACAGAGTTTTTCAAATACCTTATAAAGGAACGCTTTCCAAACCTTCGTAGTTTTGGGCAAAGAATGACATCATTGTTCGGCAGCACATACACGTGTGAAACTGTTTTTTCTTCAATGAAGTTCATCAAGAACAGCTAAAGAAGCAGACTGGCAGATTCTTCACTCCTTCATCTTCTGAGACTTTCAAATACAACTTAAAACAAGCAGATCAGGCTCAATTTTCACAATGAACACTTACTATGAAGGATTCTTATTTGTATGGTATTTCTTTCAATTCATCCATAAGTATTGGGTTTTTGTGAAATAAATTGTAATTATACAATTTTGATTTGTAATTCCATTGTCTTATTGCCTCATTTTAGAAATTTAGGTCATGCGAAAATACTACATTTTCAGTTCAGTACTTACAATTTTTGTAATTTGTAATCCCCCCCCCAAAAAAAAAAATGCGGCCCGCCTATCAACTGCTGGATATAATTTTGGCCCTCGGACCTTTTGAAGTTGGAAACCACTGATCTAAACCATCGGCGATCGAGAGGTGAAAAATTGTAGTATTTTAATTTGCTTAAGAGCAGGTCATGATGATCACTGTCGAAGGCTTTAGTGAGATCCAGTAATACTAACGCTACTGTCATTCTCTTGTCTATTGATCGTAATAAATTGTCAGTGATTTTAAGAAACGCCGTTGCCGTGCTGTGTAAAGAACGGAAACCGGATTGACATTTCGGAAGCAGATCTAGGTTATTAACGTGCTTGCGAGTTTGCTTGTAAACAATTTTTTTCAGTTATTTTGGAAAATATAGGTAAGACACTTATTGGTCGAAGGTCATTCAGGGACGTTATTACTTTCTTCTTTTGAATCGGAACAACAAAAGCTGTTTTCCAGCTGGCCGGGTATTGTCCTGTCCGGAATGAGAAATTTACGTTGTGCGTCAGGGGACGTAAGATGTGTGGTAATAATAGTTCAATAATTTTTATGGATATTCCATCATTACCAGAGGCATTGGATGATATTTCGTTTATCGCTTTCATTGTTTCGGTTTCGTTTATTTCTTGCAGGTGGAAAGTTTGAGCGCTTTCGTTAAAAGTGTTACGATCCAAGACCTCTCGAGTTTTGTTAACGGCATCTTCTGAAACATCCGTTTTGCTCCATACCCTAGAAAAATGTCGGTTAATTGAATCCACGTTTCTCAGGTCGGAAGGTATCTCGTTGTTGATATTTTTACTATATACACCTCCACAACTTTTTGCTGTTATTGTTGCAGCGGAGGTAGTGATAAAATATGCTTTCTTTTCTTGCCGTTGGACCGAAGTGGTAAAGTTTCTCAGTTCTTTGTAATAGTCCCAGTTTGCCTGGGTTTTTGTTCGCTTATATTTTATTAGGGCATTGTCACGGAGTTTCATAAGTAGTTTTGTATTCTCAGATATACACGGACAGTTTTTTGGTTTTATTAATTTAGTTTCAAAGGGCGCATGCTTGTCGAAGAGATTTATTACATTTTGAGTAACGAAGTCACTTTATCGTCGATGTTGTCGAAGCTATCAATTTGCATCCATTCAATTGTTGCAGCATCCCTATCGAATATCTCTTTGTCGAGGGTAGAGAAGTTTCGAGATTTGATAAACTGTTTAATTAATTTTGGTTTTTCGATGGCAAGTGTCGCGTTTACTAGACAGTGGTCGGACGTTCCGACGGGAGCGGTTATGTTAATTGAGCGTACAAGATCCGTGTCACATCGAAGAGTGATTGGGTGGTTGCCGTTATTCTGGTTGGTCGGTTAATAATCTGAACCATGCCGAAAGAGTCGATTATTGATTGTCAATATACTCTTTCTGGTTTATGGGGAGAAAGGAAATCTGCGTTTACGTCACCTAAAATAAGTAATTTGTGAACGAGTGGGAAAACTTCCGAGATCGTCGTTTCTAGACGCGATAATTTTGTATACGATATATTAGGGGCTTTGTACACACCAATTATTCCCAGAGTTAGATGCTGGAGCTTCACCGTTTCGACTTCGTCGTCATTTTCGTGATTGCTGCAAGATGGAATGATCTTGACATTTAAGTCTTTACGGTAATACAGGATTAGGCCATTAGAGAATTTTCATTTCTTTATTAACAATTATCTCCGTCTTTTGTTTTAAAACAAGTTTACATGTCTATGGAATCATTAGTTGCAGTGGCGGAGATTAGGCCCCCACTATTTGCCACTTTTGCAGGGAAGGTTAACTGTCCTTCCCCGCGAGTTTTTGCACCTTGTCCCCCTGGTTTTGGAACCCAATCGCCACCACTGATTAGTTGAAGTAAATTACAAAGAATTAACATTGTTTCCCAAGTCTCTCCTGGATTTTGAAGTGTGAACGTGCAGTAACAATGCCAACGGTTGACGAAATGTACATGTTTGTTTCGCGACAAACCTAGTGACTTAGTTACCCATTTCTCCGCTAGGATGCAGTAGTGTGCAAACATAACATTTTAAGGTAAACAGAAAGCTTTCTGTATAATGCAATTTGATAAAAATCAAGTAAATTGTTACAGTGCAACGTGATTTTCGAACCAAGTATCGCACAGACCCATCAAAGCACAAAACAATAAGAGATACTTATAAAAAATCGAGGAAACTGAGATGTTTTTGTGTCGCAAGACGATCAAGCAGGCTGGTGCCAATAACTGAGACAAGTGGACCGTGTTAGAAATGAGAAAATAGTTTCAGGAGTCCTAAAATCCACGTTCAAGTCGAGAATTGCAAATATCTCGTGTGACTATTTGGCTTATCCTAGGCAGAAGACTTGTTGCAGCTGGTACAGGATCTCACTACCGAAGATCACAATCTCCGTTGCCAATTCTGTCTGAAATTGCAAGAACGTCAAGAGGAGCATGGAAAGATAAACTTGTATTCACATCCTTTCATCAACAGAAGACTGTTGCGGTTTTTTTTTCTTGGGACATGCTGCAGCAAAATGCAGTTACAGGAGGACACTGTGACGTTCGTTTTGCAATAGGATTGCTCCACATTTTCAATTGGAAGTCCAGAATTACCTGCAACTCATTTTACCTCAGCGTTGGATTGGACGACGATTAGATGAAGACTCAACATTTATTCACTGGCCTCCCAGGTCACCCGACCTCATTCAATCAGACTTCTTGTGTGGGGTTATGTTAAAGATTGTGTTTATGTGCTTTCTTTCTCAAGACATTTACCAGAGCTTCGACAAAGAATCATGAATGGAAGTGATATGCTGGAACGTGTGTGGCAGGAGCTAGATTACAAGATTGACGCCTGTCAACGTATGTAGTAGACATGAAGGAATATGAAATCATGTTCTCAGAGTGCGTGTGTTGTGATGCTAAGGACGTTCTCTTAGCTATGTTTGATATTAATAGATATGGATTAACAATTTGAAGGTGCTATTCAGCATCCATATCACGCCATGAACAATCTCCTGGTCATATTAGAGCACATTTGGGCAAACAGGAATGGATCTTAAGTTAAATCAAGAAATTAAAATATCTGTAACGCTTCATAATGAGGCTATTTAAATATGGAGAGTTTAGATCGACTGATAGGATTGTCGTTTTGATTCCATGATGAGTCTGCTGATTCGACAATGGGTGAAATCACATAGAATTGAAACTTTGTAAAAGCTTTCCTGCTTACACTACACGAAAGTTCCCGAACAAAATCGAAAGTTCCCGAACAAAATAAAAATAGCATGGAAGCGTGCGCATACGAATCTGTAGTTACGACAGGAAACATTTCTAATATTGAAAATAACACTAAGATTTGAAAATATATTACTTCTTATAACAAAAGTGAAAATTAAATGTTATTCACATACAATTTCAGCTTCCTTGCTCGATTTTTATGTAATTATACTTTTAAATTTATGTCAATAATATATCTGTACACAACGAAAAAGACACGGTAGCTAGTAGTGTACGGCAGAGACCTCTTTGGGGCTTTCTGGCAAACATGTGCCTCAGATGTGTCGGTGGTAATCCAATAAACCTTTGATGATCCGTACATAACCGATTGATTTCAGGATGTAAATATTCATGCTGTGCAATGGATATCTGTTTACTGTCACAGTAAACGTAACCCGTAGGGACCACGAATGTTTTTGATCTAGATGTAGGACATGCAGATCAATGCCAGGTAAGCCTTTGCCGAAGTTGGAGATGTCGAAACCATAATGGTCTAGACAGTGGCGGCGATTGGGTTCCAAATCTGGGGGGCAAGGTGCCAAAACTGGGGGGGGGCAAGGACAGTTTACTTTCATTTTGTACATAAGGTTTAGCATAGTGCGGGTGAAAAGTAGCAAAAAGTGTGTGTGTGTGGGGGGGGGGGGTCAACTGCCCCTAATCGCCGCCACTGGGTCCAAAGGTAACAAATTACTGTTACAAGATCATTAATGTTGAATTTATCAATTACATCCATTTACTTGTACAGGGTCCGGCAGAATGAATAGTAGGATATAAAAAGGACAGAACTTCGAAACAAACAGAATAATTTATTGAAACACACATTCAAAACAAAGAATAATAGATGCCATTACATATCATATATGCCATTTTACTTGGATCTGAAGATAACGCCCGACAGATGGTCGCCATCACGTTCAGCGCATTCTTCCAGGCGGCGAACGAAAGCTCGCATCACCCGCTCCAGCATGTCCAAAGAGATCGCCTCCACAGCTGTACGTATCCTTGCCTTCATTCAGCCACGGTATGAGGACGTGTAGCGTACACTTGACTTTTCAGGTAGCCCCACAAGAAGAAGTCAGGGGCATTCAAATCGGGTGATCGTGATGGCCAATGAATGTCCCAAAATCTGGAAATCAATGGACGAGGAAAAAGACGCCGCAAGACAGCCATGGACCGGCGGGCCGTGTGGGCTCTTGCCCCGTCCTGTTGGAACCATACGTCGTTGTTCACCCTTGGAAGGAGGAAGTCATGTAACATTTGGACATAACGATCCCTATTAACGGTACCTCACGTCCATGAAGATCCTCAAAAATTATGGACCGATGATGCCAAACGATGCCACACTGCACCACACCGTCACACGTTCATTGTGCAGCGGTTGCTCATGCAGCCAGCGAGTATTAAATGGCGCCCAGTATCTGTAATTCTGTTTATTGACACCACCGTGCAGATCAAAATGAGCCTCATCCGACATCAGTATGTTGATTCGCATCTGCAGCTCGGCTGCTAAAAGTTCCAAGCTGCGCAACGCAAAGGTTCGTCGGGAATGTTTATCATGTTCGGTTAGTTTCTGTGCGACCTGCATTTTGTAGGGGTGGAAGTGGAGGTCTTCATGGATGATGCGCCGCAGGGAACGATCTGACATTCCTAGCGCCAGGCAGGGCATGTCTGGCAGCAGAACGTCGAGGACTTCGGATCAGTGCTTGACGGGCCTCCCCCACTCGCTCCTGGGTCCGTTGTGTCTTTGGTCGCCCCGGGCGTATTTTTTCTGCACACGATGCAGTAGTCCTGAATTGTTGCACCCACCGTATAATCGTCCTATGATCCGGGACGATCTGATGTCGGCCCACCTGGAAATGGCGACGAAAGAGTCGCTGCACGGTCATTAGAGACACGTTATTTTTTAAATACACTTCAACGGCGAATTCTAGACCTTCCGAACTCCGCAAGACCATACTTACAAATGGCAGTCCTTCCTCAATGCAGCGCACACACACGTCGTTGCGCAGGCGCAACAGCGACGCCGTACTATGTGACTCAAATCAGGCTATTCATTCCGCCGGACCCTGTATTAGTTAGGAATGATTCTGAGTAACACTATTTTTATACTGTAATCCGCTTGGCTTTGCCGTCTCCTTTCGTTACTAACAATCCTCACCATTTTCATTGCCTATTTTGGGGAAAGATTTAAGTTACTTCCCTCCCTCATTCTCACCCAACAGCTTGCCAGGTGCCTGGGCTTACCTACTGTTGATGGCTATCCTGAGAATGCTAGATTTGGTGTTTTAAGTCCACTTTATGCACAGTAAGGCTAATCGGAACTGGACCTACAGTTTAAAGTGGGATCCGAACCACTATGTGCCTCCAGCGGGTGTAAACCCGGGACCCCTTGATTACAAGGCAACGACGCTACCATCGGGTAGGTCCATCCTGAGAATGAGTCTTGCTCAAGAGGATCAAGCTATCTGATTGGTTAAAGTGACAATTATAATCGCCACCACTGATTCAACAAAGAAACCTGGGTACAGGTCCTATCAAAATCTTATAGTTATCCTTCCACGAGTGATTATTGTCCAAGGCAGTTCAATTGAAATCAAACAATGATTCCACAAAATATTTAGCTGGTAACTAACTCTTTGTGCACAGCAAACAGAGGACAATCTTTCAACAACGCTTCGGATAAAGCAGTTCAAGTTTATGGTAAAACCACTTGCGGACGGAAAGTCGAAGAAACGCATCATTTGAGAAGTAATAATTTATTATGGATACTAAAACAGAGGGAAAAAAAAACCTGAAAAATAGCCGCAAACGTTTGTGCGAATAAAGCAACTGAAAGGTAAAAAAACAAAATTCTCATCTCTGAGGTCTATGGCTTGAAAAAACAGCCGTAGGTTACGTCAAATGTAGCAAGACATAAGCGATGTCCCGAGTAAATAACAGCCCAGAAAAATCTGTCAGTAAAAAGGAATGAACTGCAGTAATCCCGGCTAAAACTTAATAGAAAGTCAATAAAAGATTTATGAACGCTTTTCTCTTGTATTGGGAGCTGCTTTCCAAGCATGTTGCTAGTTTTATTATTCTCCAGTAACAAAATATGCTATCTTGCAATAAATCTGCTAGATTGGCAACACTATCGCAGGGGAAATTGAGGCAAGACAGTGGAATTATTCGATAATTCGAACAAAAGTCTATTCCCCTTCAAATTCGTATTGAAACCAATGTTAAAAATTCATATATAATTCGAATTTTCGAATCTTTTATTTGGATAATTCGCGTGACAGCCCTAGGAAAGAGAAATTTCCTGTTTTCTGATATTCAGCAGCCACCACCCTCTCTTCAATAATATGGGATTGCCCACCTCTTTTGTGTGCATGTGTTCGTCTTTCAACCCCCACTAAAGGTCTTTTCTACTGTTACGGCGGCCGACCCTAATGCTGGCAAGGGATGTGGGGAAGCAACCAATCCAGCACGATAAGAAACGCAGCAGAACGAGGCTCACGTAGTACTTCTTCCTGCCGCGTCGTGTCTCTCGCGCCACTGCTGTTGTCTGGTTGGTCTGCTGCGTAATCCCCGCTCCCCACTTCCCTTGCCAGAACTAGGACCGGCCGCCGTAAGAGTGGAAAAGACCTATAGCCAACGATTTGTGAAGGTCTTCCTATCTGGCCACATTGCCTGTTTTGATTGGTTAATGTACGTTGTTCGCAATGTCCAAGCTTGGCACGTTGGATCCCAAGCAAACGTTACTGATAATTTTCTTCACGCCATTCAAACTTCTTTAAGTGAGAACAGGCAGCTAATGTTGCTACACGTGTATGCGATTTTGTGTGTTAGTACAGTGTACTAACATAAACCTGTTTTCCATTTACTACAGCTCTCGCCACGAGAACAGTCCAGTCAAGGTCAGAGCTTCTCCTTGCCTCCTCCACACCCCTGGCCCTCCAGGGTTGCCACATTTCTAAGCTGCTCAGTCAACACTTCGAGCGTTGTACGTATGCGGCTGATTTCGTCGGTTGAAATTGCTGCTTATTGGCAACACTGTAGGTGTGTGGCGTGACCTTGACTGGACTGTTTTCGTGGCGAGAGCTTTAGTAGCTTAGTTACTATTGTGAGAGGAATTGTTTTTCGCTTGCACTACAGGACTACACACAAAATACGAGAATTTTTTGGTAAGGCCCAGTCCATTGCATGCTCCTTATTTATGGTTATATTTAGATCCCGGATTTGTAAGCGAAATGCATATTCTTTTCCAGACTTCTAATGGTAAGGAGAAAGGTTATACTTCGTATTACATACCTTGATGAGCTATTTAACTAAAGTTGAAAGTGCTTATAAATGCTTATTTCTGCAGGAAACGGTTATGCTTGCTTATTTTATGATTTTGGTTTAAAATAGCATATTTTACCCAAATCTGTCTATTTCAATTACGCGACGGCATTGGGATGACGAGATCATTGCTTCTAAATAGCCGCACGGAAGAAACGGCATCCAAGAAAAGATACAGTACATCCAAAATCATTTTTCCAAATTGCCTCGTATCATAACACAGTTGAAAGCTCGAAATAATCCATTGCAACATTCGCTTTCTCTCATTGATGAAATTTCAGTAACGTTGTCTTCATAAACTCACGGTGTTGCTAAAATTGTGTCGGACAAGCTCAGTCAGGTATTACTGAAAAATCCCGGTTACAAAACACTGTGTCAAATTTATAAAAATATTTCTGGTGAAGAAACAGACATGGAAGACGAATTCACCGAAGAAGAACTGTGGTGTTTTTCACATGCGCCTGTGATGTCATGCGATGTGGAAAGAACATTTTCACTGTACAAATCATTCTTCACTGACAGACACAGGAGCTTCACACAAGAACATCTCAGGATGACCTTCCTTACATACTGTAACAGCTTTGAATAAGGTAAGAGATCTAATAAACAAATGTTTTTTTTTTTCAGATTTTCCTGTATTTGTTTATGCTTATTTTGATGCTTATTTTACTGTTTGATTGTTCTTATAAATCAGGGCCCTATTGTAGTACAGTAATATTGTTAATGCATGTTTTTGTTAATTCGAATTGAAAAGAGTCCACTTATTTTGCTTCATAACTCCGAGACTATTGCATGGAAATCGATCTAATTGTCCAGATGCATGGCTAGAACCTTGTGCTACACGAATAGAGTACACGCGATCATGGCAACAATGTTATGTAAAGCACATAGAACAATTTAGGAGCAGTGCACAACATAGCAAAATTGCTCCAAAGTCTGGGCAAGTTGACGAACTATGCGGGGTAAGATGAAGAAAAGCATCTCTGAGATGAATAAAGTATGTAATATACCGGGTGATCCGTTTGAGATGTCAGAAATGTAAACCGTTGTGTACAATAGGTTAATGTACGTATCTCTGAGCAGTTTGTTGTAATATACAGGGTGTCATTTTAATGGCGCCCACGGACCACAGATTCGTATAGAGGACATCAAAACAAACAACTTTTCTCAGTAACATTTTTCTCATTGGTGCGTCGATTCGACGCTACAGCCGTTCAAAAAAGACCGTTTTGCCGCCTGGATGCTGGCAACCCAACACAACATTTGATCGTATCTGTGACGTAATTTCCTGCTGCGAAACTGCGCACGGCAGGGTTGCAAAGAACACACAAATTTTGTGAAAAATGACAAACTACCAACCATATTATTAGCTGCAAAACGAAGAGAGAAACGCGTCCAGCAGACCGAACATCATAGCGTACCACCTAGATGATGAGCAGTCATCTCGGGGGAAGGGGGAAGTGAACCAACGACATGAGAAATGGTAAAAAAGTATTCAAAATGAAGTGTCAATGTCGGATTTTGTCTCAGCCTACATGTCAAATATCAACAACAATAAATTTTATTGGCCTTGCAGCTTACATGTGGCTGTTTAAGCCCAGCTACATGTCAATTATATTTGCAAATGTAGTTGCAAATTTGATATCTACAGGTTTGTGTCCAAATGCCTTGTGATACTTTTGTGCTGATAACGGAAGTATACGAGGTTCACGTTGTTATATTACGGCTAAATCACGTACAACCACAGTAACAATCTAATGATGAATCAGTAGCGAATGTACTGCCCTGTTCACAGTGTATCCGGTGCATGCATAAACACAGTCGTCGGAGAGCTTGTATTACTACTACTTATATCCCTGTATTTTCAACCATTTTTGCCACTTGCCTCATAATGACCTAAATATACATTATATTATGTGTTGCTTACCTTTGGAATTTTGAGTTCGTTCATTTCTATTTTGTCATCTGTTCAATGTGTCACAGACAACTAGTATCAGAAGGACGAAGTGGATAGACTAAATTATAGATGCCAACTTGGTAACTAGATTTGAAAATATTTGACATGTAAGCTGAGACAAAATTCGATATGACCACTTCCACTTGAATTATATTTTCTTTCTACCATTTTTCGTATCGTTTGTCTACTTTCTGTTAGGTTACAGAACGTGTTTTCTCATTTTGTTTTACGGTACATAGTGGCTGATTGTAGCCATGTCATTTTTCATAGAATATGTGTGTTCCTGGTAACCCTGGAACGCATCGCTTCACGACGGGATATGACGTCACAAATGCAATCAAATGTTGTGTGTGGTTGCCAGCATTCAGGCGGCAAAACTGCCCTTTTTGAACGACTGTAGCGCCGAAACTACGCACCAACGAGAGAAATGTTACTGAGAAAAGTTGTTTGTTTTGATGTCCTCTATACGAATCTGTGGTCCGTGGGCGCCATTAATATGACACCCTGTATATAGAAAGGATGTAAGTTTTGAGTTAGTGCAGGTTTACAAACTTCAGCCGCGTACATTTACCTATTGTACACAACGGTTTACTTTTCTGACATCTCAAACGGATCACCCGGTATTATCACAGAAGGTAATACACCAATTGTGCTATCACTTTAATTTATAGTATGTAAAAAAATTGAAATGTAAAAAAAAATCAAAATAAACAGTAGAATGTCGGATGTATGATCACCGCCCCACAAAGCATACTTACATTCATCGCCATATTGCATTCACCAATCAGGAGATTAACACTTTCAAATATCCTATACTGTGCTCTAATAGGTTATAACTACAAACTATATTTATCTAATTTATTAGTGAAATATTTACGTTTCCGAAAATGTTTTTACATAGTTTGAAAATCGATAACGATTATGCACAATGTAATATTTCCTTGCCTGCAAGGAGTTGAGTATTTTGAGATCTCAAGAGCTTCCTTTCCCAATGACCGCCATGACGTTTGCCAACTTTGGAATGTTGTCATCCGAACCCACAACAGACTAAACATATGGAATTCGTCGTCTTGCCTCAAGTTCCTCTACGCATTTTTGTTTTCGGTAGAGGCTGGAACTGTATATGTGGATATTACGTAGCTGCGTTCTAAAGGAAGGGCTGGGAGGGCAATAGACACTATAAAATATTTGGTTATTTCCATTTCTATCCTTCGGTTTAAAATCTGTCCAATGATAAAAATGCAATCATGGTCATTTCAGGTTAGTTTCCATCTACCAATTAGAATTATTTTACTGCTTTCATTGATTGATTGATTTGAAAAAATCAATCAATGAAAGCAGCAAATAATTATTTTTTTTAAACACTTTTTGCAAGGGCAATGACCCCATCAATTCTCCCTGTGCACGCCAGTGGTTGGCAACATAAGATGCCTATTAAAATGCTGAGATTAACATAGTAAATTTCAACATTTTAACAATAGATGGCGGAAGTGCTTACGAATTTCAATTCACTTGTTCTGATTTTAAATAATAGGCAAGGAGATGCTATTCTACAAAATAAAAATTATAAATATTACAATAAATTAGCTCTGTTATGTAGTAGACACATTATTCCTCGTTTATCGTACGCAAGACCATTTGTACATTAGTGCATATCTATCGTGCACTGAAATTTTATAATATTATGTATCTACTGTTCGAGTTCTAGAATAATAAAATGGCTCCAATTATTTTCAAAATTGCTGACTTTAAACTTGCATACATTGCAATATACTTATCGTTGTTAATCGACGTGCAGATATTTAAATCTTCATTAAGTAATGCTATGGTTGCTTCTGGTGATTTCGTTCGAAAGAGGATTTGTGGCTGTCATCTGCAGAAAGATGAATTGAACTGAACTTGGTTACGGTACGTAAGTGTGTTGTTAAGGCACGGAGAGGAGCTCGTATAGATTCTTGTGGGTTTCCGTGAAAAAAATGTTGGTAAGTGATATTACCTTTTAACTTTGTATCGGAACAACACGTCTTGCTTTCCAGTTGACTCGATATTATCCAGTTCGAAATTAAAAATGTATGATGTGCCAGGGGATACAGTAGAGGTAAAGGTGGTATTATGAGCCCCCATTTTGTTTTGTATTTTTTTAAAATATGATTTTTATCTTTTTTGTTCAGATTCTTATGATAACTTTAACTATAACATTTCATAAAACTACTGTTAAAATATAAATCAATTTGAGCAACTTTAAGGATATGAAAAAAAATACAAAACAAGTCATTTTGTGGAAAAAAAAGTTTTGTGCTAGGAAAAAATAATAGAATAACTGGTTTAGAAAAGTGTATGAAAAATTGAATCATACAAACAACATTTTATTCATTACAAAACCTTAAAAAAGATATTATGATATGAAATACCATAAAAGAATTCATAACAAATTCATTGAAAAAATCATTACAAAACCAATGGAAAGTGTCATTAAAAATGAATTGAAAGGGTCATTAAGAAACCATTTAAAAAGTTTAATTTTGTTTCTTTGTAATGTCTATTTACAAAAGTCGCAAATGTGAATATCCTTCTCGCATCCAGCGCAGTCGTTGTGTGCCCACATTTCACAGATGAGACATTGCACCCACAGTTCTCTTCGGTTATCAGCCGAGAATGGACCCTCGAAGAACAGACCCTTCTTCATAACCGGGATTTTTCACTCCGATTGGTGTTTCTGAGACAGATTCCCTAGGATCGATATCTGATTCACAGGATTCCTCATCTGAATCTTGATGAAGATTCGGTTTCACTACATGCTTTGTTTTAGTTTGTGTTTTTTCAGTAGGCTGTTGATCATCATCAACTGATATTCCTGTCTCGTCGACATTAAATACTCTATCTGCCGGGCGTACTCGGCTTCCAGGATATCAAAGAAATTGTCGACTGCCTCTTTGTTAAAGCCATTTGCTCTTGAATTACGATGTCGCAGCAGGTTTCAAAAGAGATAAAACATTGGTATGACGATTCATGAAGTGGTCGAACCAAGCTCTACCAGCTAACCCTTCTTCTGTGAATGGGTGATTAATTCAATTTCTTTCACACAGTTGGTAAGCTACTCTGCGAACATCTTGTCTGGTAAAACCATAGAATTTACTTTCCATGATAAGTAAATACTCGACTCACTCTGTTTCCAGCTCCTCGCCCATTATAGGTTTTCTTCCTAATTTTGTTAAAGCGGCTTCATCCGGTGGTTTGTCGACTCGAACAAGTCTTTGAAGAGTAGGTCTTGGAACAAGAAACATTTTTGATGCCTTTTTCAATCCCATATCTTTGTTTCTTACAGCCTTGATCGCCTTAACCATATCTTCAGTATTCTAGTTTCTTCTTTTGGTCTTGTTTTTTGGACCTAGCACTTTTCGTGGCATCTGAAAGGACAAAGCTGAAACCACTCCTGTAGTGTATATAATATGAGCCCCTTAAAATTTGGGGGCTCATATACCAAGCACGATGGGGCTCATTTTACAACCCTCGCCATATTGGAATTGGAACACGCATAACGAATCTTTGTTACTTGCAAAATTACATAGTATCTACACAAAAACAATCTTTTAAACATGCTTTATCCAATGCAATAATGCACTACGATGAGTTTAAATGAAGAAGTACTGCAATTAAAAGCAAAACACTTACCTTTCAAAGTTTTTCAGATCGAGAAAACAAAGAGAACACGTTTACTCATAAACTATCAGCTGCAACTGAACGAGAACTATCTGGCGGCAAAATGCATTACTAAACTAGCAGTTCAAATCGTCGCCTCCAGGTTGAGCGCGCTCCATGAACAGATATTAGGGGGGCTCATAATACATGAATGGGGTCCTCACCTGTGGAATATCAACTTAGAACCTTGTCTTCGTACCCTGGGTGAGAATCCGGACGTGGTCAGAATTATAGCCTACGCGGATGATATCGTCCTGGTCTGCGCTGACGACTCTAGAGCTAAGGTGGAACGCAAGGCAAACAATGCTTTAAAAACCTTGGGAGACTGGTGCAGAGACGCTAAACTAGAACTGTCGGCAGAGAAGACTAAATATCTTATCGCTAAAGGCCATCTTAGCACCAGCAGGAATCCATCCATTAGGATACTGGGATCAGCTATACAGAGATCGGTCAACTTTAAATACCTCGGCGTGACCATGGGAGAGGGTATAAAATTCGGAGAACATATCAAAAACATTACAGCAAAGGCGGAAATGGCGATGGGTAAACTCACCAGAGTGGCATCCCAACAGTTTGGCCTGAAACCAAGCACAATCGAAGCATATATCCGAGCAATATACTACTCCATTGTGACTTACGCAGCCTCTACCTGGTTTGAGAGTCTAGCTTTGAAAAAGAACGTCAGAGTTTTCAGGGCTTCTCAACGAAGAATATTGCTAAGAACAACAGGCGCGTTTGGAACAACTTCCACAGAAGCATTGCTAACCCTGACTGGACATCTCCCTTTAGATTTAGAAGTAAAATGGAGGGCGGGTAGATACTTTTTTAAGAAAGGAAATGAAGACAAAATGATCTCCTGTATAGGAAACTTCACCCCAACCCTGCATGAAATGAGAAAATCCCTGTTGGACAGATGGCAAGAGGAATGGAACAATGCCGAAAATGGGAGACGGACATATACCTTTATCCCGGATGTCCGAAGCAGTACACAGACAAAAATATTTCATACAGGGGGCCTGTTGCATCTTCTAACAGGTCATGGACCGTATGGCAAATATCTTCACCGAATTGGCAGTGCCCTGGAACCGAAATGTACCTACTGCGGAGCTACGGAGGATTCTCCCGAGCATAGAGTCTTCTTCTGCCCGGAAACAACTGACAGGATCAAAACTTTGCGAAGAGAACTTCCTACGTTTGATATTAGAACACTTCTATGCGAGCAGCAAATTCAAAATCTGAAGATCTTGGCTGACGAAGTCTCAAAAGAAGAAAAGAAGAAATTCAACACACGACACCGTAACACGGCCCCCACAAACAGCCAACAAACACCGGAAGAACCTAGGAGAAGTGCGAGAATACAAAGGCAAAGGATCACCCCGGCCCTCGAGCAGGAGGAAGAGAATGATGAAGAACAATGAGGCACCACCAACTGTATCAAGAAGAAGGCACTACGTGGTATCAACTGGAAGACGGGAAGCCGCAGAAAGAAGAAGAATTCGTCCTGTTCGGATGCTAGGGGAAAAGCACAAAGATTATTTGTTGAGAGTGGCGGAAGCCAGGTTAAAATATATAGTAATTAAATAAAATAAAAATAAAAATTTAAAGAAATATGGTATGCTGGTATTCCAGCACCCGGTGGCATTGGCATTCCAATGTCTAATCTAAACCCCAAACTAATTAACATCAAATTAAACAAGCACTATATTATTATTCATTTAAATTATTTTTATTCAAATTCTAACAAATTCAAAAAAAACAAAAACAACTTAATTCACTGTATGTCATATAATGAAGATCAGAGTGTACCCATTTTGATCGACAACTTAGCATTTCAATATTGTTTTATTTTATTTTTATTTTATTTTATTGTTGTCATACCTTATTTACTCTTTTGTACAATTAATATTAACTTTAAAATATTTCAAACGCAACTCAAGCTACATAAGTCATGGACTGAAATAGGAGGAGTAGGACGAACCGACAGGGATAAGAACACCTAGCCTCTGGGGTGAGCAATCTCCCAAACAATAAATTCAAATAACTAAAGGTCCTCAACCTATTGCGATCTGTCCTTGGCGGTTCGTCTTGCGGCATGGATTAAACATACTATAGATTCCGGGAGTCCGGAATCCGGATCACAGTGCATACATAAAACAAGAAAAAGAATGTGAAAAGAAATAAAATAAACATAACTAAATAAAAATGACACAATTATACTAAAATATAACTATGTGCTGGTATCTGTGAAGACCACTAACAATACTGTAATGTGTAATTTGTGACTTGTAATTTACATATAATAATCAAATCACTGTATTGGGAACCATGTATATGTATGTGTCTTATATATATATATTTTTTTCTTTCTCTTCTTATATTTGTTTTATATATATATATGTGTGTACTGTAGTAAAGGATAATTTAAATAAAGGTAGTGTGTGCAACAATAATGGGTGAACCGTAATACGAGCAACTGCCGTCCCAGTTTATATCAGAGGCACTGGGACATGCGCATACCCTCGAATGTATGCGGGTGGAGGTTAGGATACATTCGGGGGTTCCCCCATTATTGTCTCAAAAAAAAAATACATGAATGGCTCATAATACCACCTTTACCTCTAATAGTTTTATGATTTTTATTGATATTTCACTATTACCAGAAGCACTGGGTCGTATTTCATTTACCACTTTAATTGTGTCGGGTTTGCTTTTTATGATCAGAAGTGAATATGCGCATGCATATGTCATTAGTTACTTCCGAATTTATTATGGCGAATTAAATGATCTATGAACGTAATGTGCAGAATTATAAACATTTTCAAGCTCCGTTATCAAAGATAATGACACGTATTTGATAACTTGCTTGTCATTAATTTAATTCCCCAACTCAATTGTTGTTAATTTATGTATTCCATTCGGGTGCGTCAAAAAACTGTATACACACTTTGAACTGTCATAGAAAATTTATTTTCCAACCTACAAGGTTAAATTTCTGGGAAAAGAAAGGCTACAGTCCAATTTGAAACACAAGTGTACTTTCTGGTCAAACTAAATGTTCCAAATGGTGGTTAAAGTAAATGTACAAAATGTTGGCCTTCAGCTTCGATACATTTCTGAGTACGAGTCACGACTGATTCCGTACTTCCCACCAAAGTGTCCAATGGGATTTCTGGACACACCGCTTGAATCACATCCAAAAGTGTGTCCAAGTTACGTTGTTTACGACGATACACCTTATCTTTTACTGTGACCCCATACGAAAACATCGAGCGGCGTAAGGTCTGGAGAGCGTGCAGGAAACTCGATTGGTCCCCTGAGTCCTATCCACTGCCCTGGTACATTTTGAACCAGGTATGCTCCCACATCCCTATGATAGTGCTACCCATAAATCCCGGTTCGCAAGTAACCATCTCTTGAACCCATTCACAACATTGTACCCTGCGATCTGGGTCGTCGTCACTTAGCTGTTGCACCAGCCTTGGAATGTACACACGCAACTTGCCTTTCTTCAGAATGCGTAGCACACTACTAGCACTTACACCACTCTCACGTGACCCTTGCTTAGAAATGTATCGAAGCTGAAGGCCAACATTTCTTAACACTTCTTAAGCTATACTGAACACTTTACTTGATCTTCCCCCTCAAAATCTTCCTTTTTCTTATCTAACGGATTAAATATTGTGCACCTAGTAGCAAAAGTGACTTGGAACTAGCTGAAGTAAATGAGTTAGTGAGGATATACGTATATCCTGCTTCGCCCCACATCATCGCACATACTGTAGCATGATGCCAAGTTGTAATTTTTTTTACATATATTTAAAAATATATATATACATGTTAAGTGGACAGCCCCAGCATGGTTACGGATTGGGGGGTGGAAATAGCATAAAGATTGATTGATTGATTTTATACTTTGCTTTTCTGCAACTTTTGGCTAATCGCGAAGAAGACAATCAGTGATGAAGTGACACTCACAAACAATAGCGTACCCTGAGGGGGGGATTGATGGGGCTACAGCCCCCTTAGAAATTTTGAAATGATCAATATTTTCAAGTAAAAGAAGCAAAGAAGTAGGCAAAAACCAGAGTGGTAAATGCATACCTCTGTCAAAATGACCCACAATTGCAATTTTTGAGAGTGGAAAGTTTTAAAATTACAAAGTATCATACTGTGTATCCATCATATAATTCCAGCCCCTCCCGAAAAAAAATCCTGGGTACGCTAGAGCTTATAAAGAACACCAACACCAAGTCCGGGAATCTAACCTGGGACAATAGCATAATGAAAAACAAAATATGTTGTTTCAACTGATCTCACTCTCTCTGTGTGTGCGTGTGTGTACGGTTATTACAAAGACACAATTAACCATCATTATTTGGATGGCAAGTGGATCGTAAATTGATTTATGCGAAACTCGCAACATCATTGGGAGCGCAATTTGAAATTCCAACAACGAGCATTCGCGGGGACAAAACGCGCAACGCTCCATCGACCAGGCCTCACCATCAAAGCGGAAAGTACTTTCAAAAGCTATGTGCACTTCGACGGACGGGGCCAGAGCGGATTGGTGTTTGCCATTTGGCACGTACCCGCAGCCGAAACCCACGTATGATCTGCGGTCCCCGATGCGGGAGCGAAATACCAGCAGATCGGAACCAGGTCGCATCAATTATAGGTCACTGGAAAACCCTACGTGGGGTTTTATTCTTCAACTGGATTGTGCGCCGCCCCACAAATAGCGCTTACTTTAGAATGGACTGTTTGCGTCACAATTTTGGTTACAATCCTGAATGAGAGATTATTATGTGCTTATCCTGTCATTTACTACACTAGACAGTCATTTATCCTTATTATTCTGCTGCGGGATAGCGGGAAAAGGTTGACGAAAATGTTTTCACGTGCTCTGCTTCCATCAATGCTCAAATCTTCCTTTTCTCCATTTTCAAACTGTCTCTCTTTTTCTCAGTCCCTGTTTTTCTGTTCCTCTCTTTCTTTATTCTACGTTGTTTTCGTTTTCTTCTTTTTTCTCGATTTCTCTTCCACAGAGTGTATAAATTCCATTCTTTCTTTTTCTGTCTCTTACTCCCATCTAGGTTTCTATATATTTCTATCTCCGCCTGTCTTTCTTTCTTTATCAGTTTGTGCTTTCCTACGCTTCACTTTCTTCCTCTGTGGTTACCTTTTCTATCTCTTTCTCTCTCTCTCTTTCACAACCTGTTTGTCTTACTTTGTCTTTTCCTGTTGTCTATATCTCTTTCTTTCTGTGTTTGTGCTTTTCTATACTTCTCTTTCTTCCTCTGTGCTGTAGTTAACTCTTTTATTTTTCTCTCTTTCTTTCACAACCTGCTTCTCTTCCTTTCCCTTTCTATTTCTGAATCTTTTCCTGTTTTCTGTACCTATCTCTCTCTATTTCTCTCTCCTTCTCTTTACTTCTGTATCTTTCTTTATTCCTCTGTGGTTATCTTTTACTTCCTTTTCTCTTTCACACCCTGCTTCTCTTGCTTCCTATCTTCCGTTCCTTGCTCTCTTCCTGTTTTCTATATGTTTATAGCTCCACCCTCTCTCTCAACCCGTTTCCCTTTCTTCATTGTTGCCTGTTTCTTAGTCTCTTCCTTTTGTCTCTATATTTCTATCTCCCCAAATGCCAAGGTTATTATAAATATGGATTTATGAGCTCAAAGAGTACGAATTTTACAACGGTGACTTTGAAGATGGAAGTTCGAAAACCTGATGGTTTAGAATTAGTGTAGTTACTTTAAGCTTTTTTAGAAGCATAGGTACTGCTCACACTACAGGTATTAGATTAATCTTGTTCAAGTATGCGAATAATCTCATATGTTGCCTTACGCTCCGAAAACGTGGCCATACAGTGTAGTAAACATACAAACACAAATTACAGGCATATTGAACTATTGCTCAAGAAAGAAAACAAAACAACTCACATTAAAATGTAGGGAATTATTGGAAATCAAAAAGGATCAGCTGAATAAACAATGTTTACGTTCATGTGTACTAAACATAAGAAGGGAGAAATTCAACAACAATGACAAAGACAACAACTGATCTTCGTACAGTCTGCCACCAGTACATGAAAGTAAATGCGGCATCTTTCTTCAAATTTGGATCACTGACTTCTAGGTTATATACAAATAATAGCGGTCTCACATCAGTACCTAACATTCTACGCTCAATGTGACGACATGGTTTCAATAGTTAATTATCAAGAGTTGATAATGTTTTCGGTTCAAAATAGGTTTTCAAAAAGAGATGGAGACGAAAATTGAGAGCTGCACAATACCCCTCCCCTCCCCCATGGCGCCGCCCCTGGTTACCACAAAAAATCCTGACCAACAGAACAGCCTGTTCCTGTGTCTTACAGCTTCAGCCGCGGGATGGAGAGTGTAGACGCACCCTAACCTTACCGCTTCGCTGCCCGTACCAGCAGCATCATTGGATTATTTCATTTCCCGTTTCCGTCGGGTTCACAAAGCAACTGTCACAGCCAAAAGCATCACAGTCGGGCGTTATCAAGAGAAGTAAGCAACATTTTTTTACCCCATCTCTGAGCGGATATTGGAAACACGAGTTCACAGCGACTGATGTTTGCACCATTCACAGATGGCTCTAAAAGCTCAAGAGGATACACGGGCATCCGTCGCAGTGCTGATTACACCATGAATCTTGCAATGCGGGAGATATTTTCAGGAACAAATACGTGACAGCGTATACAGGCAGGAGAGGAGCAATACAATGTTTTATTTCTCTCCAACTCTCTCTTTTCGTCTCTCTCTCGCGTATTGTTTCTCTAATTCTTTCTATTCCCTTCTCTTCCTGTCTCACTGGTATTCAACCCTGCCTATCCCCACTACATCCTTCCCTCTTCTTTCTCTCTCTCTCTCTCTTTCCATCCCTTCTCCCTCTCTCATTCTCTCCCCCTTGTCTCTCCCTCTATCTGTGTGCGCGCGCGCATGTGTGCGTGTGCTGTCTCTATTTCCCTGCCACCTCCCACTCTCTCTTGCCACTGATACTCACGCACACATATTTGTTTCATTGCATACGCGCAGATGAATATGGAAACAGGAAGAGGACTAAGATTAATATGTACATTTCAGATGGGTAGAGAGTTTCCGAAATGGCAAAGGGAGATTTTATGATGTTGTCAAGGAGAGGGGAAACGACGACATGGAAACCAATTTTTTTAGTGATGTCCCCGAGAGCAAAAGACAACACCAGAGGTCGTAAAAGCAAACAGGTACTTCGCATTATCTTTAATTATGGGTACGCATCGCTGAAATGATACAAAAGAGAAGGTGTACTGCAGGGCGGTCAGGACTTCCACACGAGTCTTCTTCAAGCAGCAACGCGCAAATACATTCACTGACAGGAAATCAAGATATCGAGGCTTCGATTCCCACTTCAAAATAAATTAATCCTGTTATTCAATGGTTAGCCCACTTTACAATAAGTTAGAACACCAGAGAGAGCAAACGGTTTAACAAAAATTTGCAGCAAAACCTCTTTAATTCCTGCTTTAATGAGCGATGGGAGGAAACATTTTCCCCAATAATGCAGTGCAGGTGCCTCCCCATTCTTTGGACCTATTACAATACCGATGGGGAGGGAGGTATAGTGCGAGTTAAAACCCCTCGTTTGGCTTAAATTTCTTAAAAAATGCTATGTACTTTGTATATAAATGATATAGAGTACCTACTAAGGAAAAGGAACGACAGTCCTGTAATTTAAAGTGACCGTTCGCAATTATCACTATCCAATTATCACTTTTCATGCTACTGTCCGTAATTGTTCAGTTTATATCTTTGCTGAGTTACAAAAATGTCGCCAATCATCATATTCTTGTAGTTTTGTCACCTGGATTGGTTATATAGAGAAGTATATAGTACTTAATGTGCAAATCCTATTTCTCTGTGAATTCCAGGTGGATGTTTCTTAATTCTATTGCAGTGGTTCCTTACAAATGCTCTATATGAATTGTACATTTCCATTCGTACTCTCACATTTCATGCAGCTCTCCTCTCAACTTTAGGTGAACTAGTTAATCATCTCAATGCGGGTATCGAGCCAACGACGGTTTTGAGATAAACTACTACTGAAGGAGAAATTCCCTGCAGTAGCGTGTCCGGAAATTTTGTTACGTGGGTTTTACTGCTCCTTGTTTAATAGTCATTACTGAATTTTCCCGGCTTCTCACGTGTTTGACGTTCATCTTATTTAACAACTGTCATGTGACGCTGTGCAGGTAACTTTTACATTGATAACACAAACAATTAATATAATTCACCTCTTCGCCAGGGTAAGTGCCTAGCGGTCGGAGCACAAGAGATGTATATAGGGTAGACTATTGACTACTGTTGTAAATTACACAACCGACAGGATTAGTTTAATTAATATTATACAATTGAGAGATAAACACAACATGAATATACAATTACATCAATGCCCCTTGCACTCAATCATTCACACACTCACTCATGCCTTGGCATTTCAAACATAATCAAATTACAACTTATACTTCATGATTTTAGTAACTCTTATGATTCAAACTTTATGACAATTATTCTGATTACATTAGTAAATAATAGTGCCGGACGAATCTGAAAGTCATTTTGCAAAATGATTTTACTGAAATTGGTACTCTGAAGCAATAATCTCTTCACAAGTACGATACTATAAGCAATGTCAATTTACAAATTACCGTATCTCAGCGAGTTCAGTGGGCGATATTAATTTACTGCGGGTGAACGAAGCTTCTTAATTTTAATCACCTCACACGCAGCCTCAAGGGACATACTGTGGTTTACCTTTGCCGGATCGAGTTGGTGTATCCACCCAGGGCGATGTTGGGCTGCTGGCAGCGTGATTACAAGGGCGGGTTCTTGTTGTTACGGCTTCACACTCCAAGCTTCCCAATAGCTACGGGGGAACCACCCCCACGGGCTCCTTTCTCTTCTCTACTCCATGGAAACTTGATACACTCCCGGGTGAAAACAATAAACAGCACGGATCGGTATACGCGGAAGATACGTGTCCTTTTAACCGTAGATGAGTAGCGTATGGTCGTGAGACATAAACTGTGTGTTCTTACTGCTCAAATTCCCTTTTTATGTTGTACAAGGGTTGGATAAAAAGTAATGGCAACACTGGTATAATTGCTACTTGACTGTATTGGCAGAGGAGCACGTGTTACATTCCTTCAATGTAATCACACCCCATCTCTACGACCTTCTGCCACACGTATGGAAGGCGTCGTACACCGTCAGCGCGTCGATCTCTGTCGATGTCCCGCAGTGACCGCCCTATAGCACGTATGATGGCTTCGCGCGTGTCGTAGTGCATCCCGCCCAGTGGTTCCTTCATTTTGGCAAAAAGGTCGTAATCACAAGGTCTCATACCGGTGAATACGGCGGATGTTCCAGTACCTCCCACTACCAGTTATGCAGGAGTGCCGTCACAGTGTTCGCAGTGTGACACTTTGCATTGTCAAGCAGGATGATGGGACACCGTGCCAGAACGTGCCGTCGCTTCCTTCTTAATGCGAGACGAAGGTGGTGTTGCAAGAAGGTGCAGTAGTAGGCTGCGTTGACCGTCTGCCTAAGAGACGTTGTTCTTCTTGCCTAAACATATTGTTAGGGCGCTTGCACTCTCGTCCTCTGCTTCAGAGCACTGCTGTTTTTGACTGAATAACATACAATCGCACCCCACTCACTATACTTCCTCGTCTGACATTCCTTTATCAACCACGAAACGGTTGTGGCGCTGTGACTCGCCCCTTTCACGGGACAGCAGTGTTGCCATTACTTTTTATCCAACCCTTGTATTCAAAATGGTCGTTATCTAGCCTCCTGGTTTAGGCCTTGTTAAATTCTTCTGCAACCGTGTCTTCCAACCCCTATCATCGCCTGTTCTGTTGCAGTTCCTTAACAACTTCTCCTTGACATCTCTGAAGGGGCTATCCTAGTAGATGAAGTGGGCCGTCTGTGAAACCGAAAATGAGGCTCGGTGAGGCTCGCCTTAATGGATTTCTCTTGTAAGGCATGAGCCTCATTTTCTTGCAGTGTTGCCAACTCCTCACTCGAAAAAAAATCACCAAGGTTTTTTTTGGTCCAACGTAACCTAAAGCAAGGAGCTGGCAATACTGCTTGAGGCTTCTTAATGGTTTGCTCTTGTAAGGCATAAGCCTTATTTTCTCGCAGTATTGCCAACACCTTACTCGAAAAAAAATCACCAAGGTTTTTTTTCTGGTCTAACCACCTAAAGCAAGGAGCTGGCAACTTTGCTTGAGGATTGCCTTACAGTGCATAAAGCAAGGTTGCCAACCTACTGCTTTTGCCATAGCTTTTTACAAAAAAAAGAGAGAGGAGAGAAAGAGAGGGAAGAGTTAAACAACCGATAGCCTACCTACAGTTTTTCTTGGTCTAACCTAGCCTCAAGCAAGGAGCTGGCAACTTTGCTTGAGGCTTGGCTTACAGTGCATAAAGCAATTTTTGCCAACCTACACACACTGGGCAAGGAGAGTTGGTACTGCCGTAAAAGAGAGAGAGGTGGGCGGATGGCAACACAGTATGTGTGTGCGTGTGTGTGTATAATATGTAGCATTATTAACTAGAGTGTGTTGGCAAACCACCTGCAACTAAAAAAATAGAGATGCCAACGTTGCTGTAAGATGAAGAGAGAGAGAGACCTACGGCTGGCAACAGTAATAAGCGAATGCGCCATATCGTAATTTTCCAACTCCGTATATCGTGATTTTGTAAACCTCTCTCGGGGGAACGATGTGCCACACACACACACGCACACACACACATGCGCGCGCGCTTGTATTCTTAAATAACTAACAAGAACAATGAATCTTTTTGGCTTCCGCAAACAGATCAACATGGAGACTGCACCGCCAAATTTCAATAACCTCTTACCTTCCGTGTTATCTAAACTCAATGGTTTACTGATCGTTCACCTCAACAGTATTTGGACGAAACTGAATGACGATGTGGGCAAGATGTTTTATGTTTTTAATAACAATTTACATTTCTACGAAATTCCGATCGACGGGAAACTTCAAATCACCGTGAATCCGGTGAACGCAGGCGAAATCAAAATTTCTACCGGCAAGAACATTTTTCGAATCAAGCACGACAAGATGCTTTCTAATATTACGTACGATGTTTCCGCAGGAGATTACCTGTACGTGGAACTCCTCGGAGATTACGACAAACTTATTCCTCTCTTCGTAGAATTACGAATCGTTTATCCTATTATAAATAACCGTTAACCAAAAATGCCTAACGACATTTTCGGCAACACCAAGCGTGTAGACCATGCAGAAGAGATTCTCATGTTGGACATTCGAGTTAAGAAGTTGAGGACCGATTTGATTGCTTTGCAGGAGACCTTAAACAAAAGTTTAGAGTCGGAAATCGCCACGATCCAAACGCAATGTCTCGACCCCATTCTGAAAATTGATTCCGAACTGAAGACGCTGATAAAAAATTATATCGACGTACCTTCTTACGACAGCGTTCAAAATATACAGTTGAGCGTGGATTCGCTTCAAAATGATTTGGCCAAATTACAGCAATTTCAATCGAAAAATGAAGATTTGGAAAAATTGAAACTCGAAATCGAAGAACGAACTTCCGCAATAGAAAAGAATTTCTCCGAACTTCAAACCGTCGTGAACGATATAGACGCAGAACGCTTGCACGTCGTCGTTTCCAAATTACAAGAAGAATTCACCAGCACGTTGGAAGAAATTAAATCCAAGTTGCAGACTTTGGAAGATACCATGACGAACCTACCATCGTCGGACGAACTGCAGGTCATCGGTAAAAGCGTCGCGAACATAAAAATTCAATTGGAGGCGTATCGAGATTTCGAACACATTCAAACCACCATCGCTACGCTTCAGGCGTCTCTGGAATTGATCAACGAAGAAATTAAAAATATTCACGCTGAAGCGAGAGCGTTGACGAGCATTCAAGACACGTTGAGCACGGTTCAGCAGAAGATCGAATATTTAGAAAATTTGAACGTCGAAACGAATCTCGCTCATTTTCATCACGTACTCGACAACATACAAGGTGACTTGGAATCGTTACGGACGAGCGTGCCTTCGAGCGAAGATTTGGAAAAATTAAAAACGGCGGTGACGGCACTATCCGATTCGAGCGACATCAAAAGTTCATTGAGCGATCTCGAGAGTAGGGTGGCCAATCTCCCCACCTCCAAAGAATTGCACGCTAGTAGTGCAATCAGCCCGGTTCAACGCCATCAAGTGGTGAGCTGAAGTGGTGAGCAGTGTTGCCAACTCCTCACTCGAAAAAATCACCAAGGTTTTTGTTTTTGGGTCTAACCTAACCTAAAGCAAGGAGCTGGCAACCTTGCTTGAGGTATTTTCTCGCAGTGTTGCCAACTCCTCACTCGAAAAAATCACCAAGGTTTTTTTTTCTTGGTCTAACCTAACCTAAAGCAAGGAGCTGGCAACCTTGCTTGAGGCTTGCCTTACAGTGCATAAAGCAAGGTTGCCAACCCACTGGTATTTTTGCCATAGCCTTTTACAAGAAAAAAAAAGAGAGAGGGAAGAGTTAAACAACCGACAGCTTACCCACAGCCTTTTTTGCTCTAACCTAACCTAAAGCAAGGAGCTGGCAACTTTGCTTGTGCAATCAACCCGGTTGACCGCCCTCAAGTGGAGATCAGTGTTGCCAACTCCTCACTCGAAAAAAAATCACCAAGGTTTTTTTGCTCTAACCTAACCTAAAGCAAGGAGCTGGCAACTTTGCTTGTGCAATCAACCCGGTTGACCGCCCTCAAGTAAAAATCAGCGTTGCCAACTCCTCACTCGAAAAAAAAATCACCATGGTTTTTTTGGTCTAACCTAGCCTAAAGCAAGGAGCTGACAACTTTGCTTGAGGCTTGCCTTACAGCGCATAAAGCAATTTTTGCCAACCTACACACACTAAACAAGGAGAGCCGACAACAAATATGTACTGCCGTAAAAGAAAGAGAGATGGGTGGATGGTAATATAGTATGTGTGTGCGTGTGCGCGTATAATATGTAGCATTATTAACTAGAGTGTGTTGGCAATTTACTTACAACTAAAAAAAAATAGAGATGCCAACTTTGCTGTAAGATGAAAAAAGAGAGAGAGATTTATGGCTGGCAAGAGTAATGAGCGAATGCGCCATATCGTAATTTTCCAACTCCGTATATCGTGACCTTTGTAAACCTCTCTCGGGGGGAATATTGTAACACAAACAAACAAACAAAATAATAATGGTTGTTTTTAGGATGCCTGGCCCCTATAACCTCGCCAGGGTGCGTGGTGCCCAACCAAAAATGTAAAAGTTTTCTAACGGCTGCGGTTATAGATTACCGCACCTCTATAGAGTTTCACGTGTTTTTTTTTTCCCCCAAACTTCCATGAAACCCTACAGAGGACCTCCGTAATGCATGCAACGTGTACTAACGACTCTAGTGTTATTTGATGTTGTGATATTTTTGGATATAGAGTTTTATTGTGAGATATAGATAAAAATAATTATGTTTATTATAATATTTTCTTGATGAAGATGGAGAATATGTGTGTGTTACAAATAAAGTTGCATGCTTTTTTCTAGTGTGTGTGTATGTGTTTTTGATGTTTCGACAGCATCTGAAACGATAAAAAAAAATTTATTGTTAATTTTCACGTGTAAAAAACAACAACAAATTTTTTTGTGCAAATTTTCTGATTGTCTCGTGCTATAGTGCAAAAAAGATATTGTAGCTGATAGCTAATAAAATTGATATTTGTAACTGATCTGAACTAGTGAAATTCGTATTGTGCCATTGCAACTGATTGTGCTAGTGCAGAAAATTTCTTATTTTGCAAGAAAAGATGTTAAAAACTTGTTAAAACTGCTCTGTGACCCTCTCGTTCTTCACGTCGTAGGCGAAGGACTTCTCTGCAATCAGGATGACACTGCATAGGGTATCCTCGGGCAAGGCATCGTGGAACTCGCAGACGACCTTGATGTTGGTTCGATCGTTGACCACAACCTTCTTTCTCTTAGATGTGTTGATGACGGTCATGGGTCTCCGTGCTTTGAACTCGCTGGGCGTGTAGTACATGTCCACGTTTCCCTCGGTCACGCGTTTGTAAGCCGAAAATGCTTCGTAAAGTTTGAGGTAATCGTTTTTGGTCACGTCGAGGTTGTAATTCTCGCGCGGGAACACTTCGTTGCGTCCATTTTTGAGATAAACATTCTTGATCTTGCAGTCGTCGAACTTGCTGGAATCTTTTTCCTGATTCTTGTCCCTCCCGGTCTGAAAAAGCACTACGACGAAATCTGGCATGTCGAACTGTATGTTGTTGAACTGCGTCGTCACGTCGAATTCCATGTGACTTCCCGACGCAACCTTCTGCACGCACTGGTAAGCGTGAAAGTGAATGAACACCTGCGGACTTTTCAAGATCTCCGCTTTGTACTTGAGGGCGTAGTTCGTTTCGTATTCCACCACCGGCATTCTCAATTCCATGCTCCGGATGACGCACTTGGCTGCTTCGGGTAAAGTGTTGGCTATCGGTGTGGTGCCGTCCGGACCCAAAGTAGCGTATCGCATCAGTGCGTCGTTGTCGTTGGCCGCTCTTCGAAACGTGACCCTCAGCCCTCCCTTCCACATGATCTCCTTGTAGTCCGAGAAGAAACCAGGCAGCAGACGCATGGGAAAGAGCACCGTGTGACTTCTCGTCGATATTTTGGTCCCGGCTTCGAATCCCCCGGCCTGGTAGTACGCTGCGTCCGTTTTGGATAATTTCAACGTTCCCACTGCCGTCGACGTGATGCCTGGATAATCGATTCTGTCGATGACGGTGTTGTGTTTCCTCACCTCCACCTGCGAGAACAGGTGAGGCACGAAGTTGTCTACGAGTATCAAGTTTGCTGCTGCAGGAAACGCGTCTCCGCTTTCCTTCTTTACCACGTCGAATTGAAGGTAGAGGTCCGCTCTGTGAGGATGAACGAACCCATCCCCTACGTCCACGTCGTATTCGATCTCCCTGTTCGCTTCGTTCAGATTGGCGAACGTGCGACGGTTGGGAGGGAAAGATTGCAATTCGTAACTTTCGATTTGCTCCATTTTACATGTATGGTTATTTATTATATGTTGATCTCCACGATGGCCGTCGTAGTGGCACCTGCGAAATCCACCACCTCTCCTTTCTCGTTCGTCACCACCAACTCTATGTCGTCTATGCGGTTGCGACATACTGGAAAATAGATCGGCGAAGAGGGCGTGTAGATGATCGGTTCCATGAACTCGGAACTTGGTTTGAAAGTGGCTATGATTCCCGTCTGCTTGTGACTTCCTAACAATCCGTCCGAAGATTTCGTGATCATACCTTCGGCCACGTTACAGTGTACGTTCAGAGTCTCTATGGCCAAGAATTTAGGAATGTTGGTTGCTACGTGCTTGATGCCAGCTTCGAGTTTGGTGTCGTTGTCGAAACCTAAAAGTTCTCCCATGGTGCCCAGGTCCACGGTCTCCGTAGCGGATAGGATTTCCACTCTGTGAGTGACCGAATTTTGAGAAAGGTACGTGCCTTTGGGTAACTGAGCCTGCAAAGTGGAAAGATTGTATTGGCCTGGCGTGACGACGATGTGTTCGCTTCCGACGCTAATTTTGTTGTTGTGATGCGTAACATTGGGTATGAGGTACATGCTGTAGAATGCACGCAGAGCCACGGATTTAGGATAGACGATGTCGTCGTGCAGCGTGAGTTTCAAGATCGATGATTCGCTCGTGAGATGGAACACGCCCATCCTAGTGATGCTGTTTGAGGTTCCACAATGCTTTTTGGAAATCCTCGATCGTAGGGTTATTTATTTTAGAGAGAAACGCGAGCACGGAGAGGCAGAGATGACCACAGTTCACGTCTCCGAAATTTTGAATGCGTTCGTCGTTGTAGTATATGGAGGTTTTGTTCGTTTTCAGATAATGAATTAAATTTGTAGGTGGGACACCTCCGAAAGAATCGAAAACGAATGCTTTATCATTATCGTTTTTGTGGTAACATATCCAATGCGTGCCTGGATTTTCTTGACCGTCCAAGTTGACTACTCCGCATTCTCTTTTTTTAACGCTTGAAGGTAACGAGTCGGACATGAAAACTCCTCTGAAGTGTTTGATTTGTAACGGTTCGATCAGAGATTCAATGTCTCGGTTGGTGAGTGCTTCTGTTTCTTTTTTTTAAACTTTCTCATTACGCCCTTCCCCTTCTTCTCCATGGCCAGGTTGTGACGTTTCTGTTCTTCCAACTCGGCCTTGTTCTTCTTCGAGTCGATGACGGTTTTCGCGATGGCGGCACTTCCGCCGGCCAAACTTCCAACGGCCCCCAATGCTGCCAGGATGGCCGGGATGCTGAATATGAAGCCTCCGATCTTTTGCTGTTTCCGCGAACGCTGCAATCTTTTCAATTGAGGTGTGCTGAGCAGCAATTTCATTCCGTGTCCTTTCGACAAGCAAGAACGTTTCTTCTCGCGTTGTTTCTTGGTGAGTAACCCATCGAGGGCACCTAGATTTTTTAGATTGGAGTATGGTATCTGGTACACGACACCCTTGGGCTTCATGTTGATGCTCTATGTGTTATTTTCACGGTATGTTATTTATATATATATTCTGAGATTTTTTTTGTGTAGTTTTTTACGGTATGTTATTTATATATTTTCAAGGCCTCGCAGTCGTTACACAAATTCTATTACGTGCTTTGTTTTCTTGCCAAGAAGTTCCTTTGTCCCCTTGTACACGATTCGAGTTTTGTTCTCGATTAAAATAGATAGCTTCTCGTCGGATAACATGTTAGCGTATCGATCTGGTAAAAATAGACTGTATTGTGCGTTGAGCAACAGACGTACCTTGGGGCCATACTGGGTAGAAACGATTGAACCGGAAGTTATCGTGTAAGATTTGTCGACTTCCAATTCCTGAATTTTTACATACTCGACTGACAAATTTAGCATTTGTTTTAATGCTTGGAGATCACTTATTTTTTCGGTCGTCATATCAAAAAAAATTTCAGAGTGTTAGAGAGAAATTTAATTGTTTTTCACGATGTGTGTTATTTATATATACCGAAGATTATTTTTTTTTCACGATGTGTGTTATTTATATATCAAGTTTTTTTTGACATATATATATATTATTATTTTTTTAACAGAGGAAGAAAGTTCGTGCTTCGGAAAACGCGAGGATGTGCGTAGTGATATCTTCCTTCTCCTGCATAGACTTGTACCAATCATCAGTATACTGTCTTCTTCCCTGCATCGCCTCGTACAGTTCGTCCGACCTATCGTTTAATTTTTCCCCTGCAGCCGAAAGCAGAATGTTGAGATCACCGCACCTCAGGCCGCTGATCTCCCGAAGAAGGTCCTTGAGAACCATTTCACAAGGGATGCGAAATTCCGGCATTGTTTTTGCCATGCTTACAAGTTTATTAACATCTCCGTTAACTACTTTCTTGAATATTTTAGATAGTAGCTCGTGCGGCAAATCAGTTATGCAAGCCATGTTGTTTTTTTTACTGTATGTTATTTATATACCCCACCCCAATTTTTGTTTTGTGTTCATGGCGATGGTGGTGCCTAGTGCGGCGACCCGTTCACCCAGCGATGCGTCTCTGCTCACGAACCTTTCGAAAGCTGCATGCTCTAACTTTCTGTCTGCTTCGTGACGTGCGTCCAGATCCGTCTGCGTGGTGTTGTAGGCGATGTCGTGATCTTTGCATGCGGCGTCCAACGGATTCACACCCTTGTCTCCTCTCTCCAATCTTTTCTCGAGTTTTCTCGAGTTTGGTGCCCGGTCCGCAGTACTGGTAGCCAGGTAGATGCATCTCGAAAGGTAACTTGTTGATGATGTCGTTCACGAGTCCCTTTCCTTCGGCCACGTTCCAAAATTTCGGAGGCAGCGTGTTGATGATTTTGATCAGGTAACCTATGCCCTTGTCGTCGTTCACGATGAAGTTGGAAAGTTTCGTGCTGATCATGTCCACGATGCCAACCTTCTCGTTGTAGAAATTACGGTTGCCTGCATTCTCTTCGCCGGCTATCACCAACAATCGGTCCACGAGTTTCCTAACGTCGTCCACCCAAACGAATTCTTTGGGTAACATGTTGTAGCGTTTGACGCCGCTGCCTGTTTTGACCTGGTTCCAAATCGGTTTGATGAGATTCCTGTACTTCTCGCCGCTGCTCGATTTCACCCTATTCTGCGAGGCGTCGTTGTTCTGGTACAAGGCATCCGTCATGATCAGAATTTCCTTGTAACTTTGGTAATCTTCGTCGGTGTAATCTTTCGGCTGTTTTTTGGCGACGAGTTCCCACAGTCCCACCGTACCGGGATACCTGTTCCAACTATCCTTGTCGCCTAAATTGACTTTAATGTCGTTGCCTTCGAAGGTCACCTTCGATTTCCCAATCTTCCACACCACACCGCCGCCTTCGCTGGTTTCCATGCTGGGATACAATCCGAACACTTCATCCTTGTCGAATTTCCCCGTGCTCAGGTAGTCTCGTGCCAAAGGTCCCAACTCGATTTTATCCGAAGACGACGACGTGCTGCCTATGGCTCGACGTCGTGCCGGTGCATCCTTCAGTTCGAACGGTGTCGATGGAATGCTCGAAATGGGCGTGGGTACGGCGTAACTTTTAGCTGCGAGCGGCACGAGTTCATTAATCAAATTTTTATTTTGTTCCGTGACACTTTTAATTTCTTTACCTAGACTGCTGATGGCATCGATCACGGGTTGATCCTGACGTTTCTTCTCTTCGTAGAATCCGCGATTCTCGGATTTCCAACCTTTGAAGCGCTTCGCGAGGTAATCGCGAAGCTTGAGATTTTCGTCCTCGATTTTTCGTTTCGTCATGATGTTATTTATATACGTCGTTTCTCACAACGTTGCAACGTTTAGAAAGTCGTTGATTTTGTTTCTGTATTTTCCATCGTTGGGTTTTCTCGTCATGTCGATCGTCACAAATCCGAAATCGTCACCGTTCCAGCAAGTAGAGCAGCAGCGTAGTTTGTAGTTCATGTCACTGCCTACGTAGTCATCGTACGCGTGCTTGAGGTTGGTGTGATCTTGACGAAACAAACATATGAAATTGGCGTTGTCGCGCACTAACTGTTTTGGAATTTTGGAAAACGTTTGAGCTAGGTAAAAACAATCCATTCCTTTGTGACGACCTTGCGTGAAAAAGTTGCGAATTTCATTTTGATTTTCCAGGATGGCGTCGTCGAACACAACAACTGAATTTTCACGACAATCGTCGAGTGGTTTTATTTCCGAGGCGAATGTTGCAATGTCCAGACCATCGTACAGTTTCATCAGTTGCTGGTATTTGGATTGCTCCAAACTTTTCGAGAACACGTACAGGTGCCTGTTCTTCCAATTTAACCAATTCGGTGCGAGGAGAAAATTGTCCACGAGCAGTGTTGTTTTCCCACACCCCGAAGGACCTACGATCAGACAGCGGATGCTGTCGGGAAGCAACTCGCCGTTTTTTTTCTTCGTTTGACTTTCCGGATCCGGTAGACGCTTCACCACGTTCCACGTACTCACAAGATCACTTCGTCCGCGTCGATCCAACTCTTTTCTGGAAGTCCCAGCCATTTGACAAACAGTTTGTCACCTTTCCTACGCAATACTTTCTCGATGAGGTACGTGTCGGGGTGTTTCGTTTTAGAGAGTTCCTCTTCGTAAAATCTTCCTTTCAAAATCTCGCCGCTACTATCTTTTATTATATACGTGTGTCGGTTTCCAGGTAAAACTCGAACCACGGTAAAAAGTTCCGTACTCCAATTTTTTGTGAACTCCTTCTCGAAGGTGCGTTTGAATTTGCTGATCCTCACCCGGTCTCCAATTTTGTATTTAGCTTTTTTTGTCATGGGTGTGTACTTTGGACAGTAAACGGTAGAAATTAAACGCTGCTCGTCGGACTTGGTAACGTCAACTGGCTTCATGCCTATCGTTCTGTGTACCGTTTCATTATAGGTGTCGACGAGTTCCAGCAGGATGTCGACCCATTTGTAATTTCCCCGAAGCGTGAATCGTTTCCACATGTGTGTTTTCAAGGTTCGATTGAATCTTTCCACGACGCTGGCTTTGACGTGACTGAAAGTCGAATAATGTCGAATCTTGTGTTTTTGAATAAACTTTTGGAATACGGCGTTGTAAAATTCTTTACCCTTGTCTGTTTGCAGAAACCGTGGTCGTCTGCCGCCGCTTTCGCGAAAAATTGTCTTGAATGCTTCCGTGACGCACGTTCCCGTTTTCGCCTTCAAAGGTAGAGCCCATGCGAATTTCGAAAACGTGTCTATGACGGTGAGAAGGTACTTGTTGCCATTGTTCCATTTATGTATGTTTTTCAAATTGCCGCTGCTCATCTCCACGAGGTCGCTTTGCCAGAGGTCGTCGATGCCCTTGGTTACCACAGCCAAACGTTCGTAGTTACGGCGTGCAGGTTTATGCAATTCTTCGACGATGGCTTGCCTTGACATTTTATTATTTTAGAGATTACGTTTCAAGAGAAGCACAAGCGTGATGGGATTCAAAGAGGGTGGCACTTCGCTCGTGTTTTGAATGATCAGCTTATCGCCGGCACTCACGTCGAAAACGGTAAGATCTTCGTCTTCGTGTATTTCATATATGTTGCGCGTTTCGTTCCAACGTGCCAGAGGAATGTTTCCTGCTTTCTGGACACCACGATTCGATATCAAGGTCATGGTGGGAACGCTAGCTTTTCTGCCGTGAGACCAGTACGAAAATTCGTTTATCTGAATCGTGCCATCGAGGAGAAACTTGTAGTACGGATGATAAGGATGCAACATGTACAGTTTGTTACCTTCGACGAACGTGGAGATTCTCTGTTGATTGGGTACGCTGTTGATTTCGATGGCTTGCAGAGAATGCAGTTTAGCGAATTTAGTGTCGACGCCGAGCAGATTACTGTGAACTTGTCCGAGTTTATTTTCGATGGGCAGCAAATGCTCGATTATGGTATCCGTTACGGTAGAAAACGACGGTTTGATTTTCACTTCCACGTTCAACTGCTTGTAGTTTTCGTTGAGTTCTTGCAACTTGGCACCGAAAGAGGTCAGCGTCGATTCCTGCGTGGATTCCAGCACTCCAACTTGATCTCTGATGTTGACGACGATGTTCTGAAGGTTCTCGACTTGATTCAATTTCGAGCTCTTCTCGGTAAGATCGTTCACGATGCTTCGCATCTCTGTAAACTGCATGTGAAGGTCGGCGACGCTCTGCGAAGTGGGCAGCGTCGACACCAGCGAAGTAATTTCGTCTCGAATCTGTTCCACGTTCGCCGTTTCCGTTTCCAGTCGTTTCAGCATACGTGATATGTTTCTTTTCAAAGCGTGCAATTCTTTGGAGGTGGGGAGATTGGCCACTTTACTCTCGAGATCGCTCAATGAACTTTTGATGTCGCTCGAATCGGATAGTGCCGTCACCGCCGTTTTCAATTTTTCCAAATCTTCGCTCGAAGGCACGCTCGTCCGTAACGATTCCAAGTCACCCTGTATGTTGTCGAGTACGTGATGAAAATGAGCGAGATTCGTTTCGACGTTCAAATTTTCTAAATATTCGATCTTCTGCTGAACCGTGCTTAACGTGTCTTGAATGCTCGTCAACGCTCTCGCTTCAGCGTGAATATTTTTAATTTCTTCGTTGATCAATTCCAGAGACGCCTGAAGCGTAGCGATGGTGGTTTGAATGTGTTCGAAATCTTGATAGGCCTCCAATTGAATTTTTATGTTCGCGACGCTTTTACCGATGACCTGCAGTTCGTCCGACGATGGTAGGTTCGTCATGGTATCTTCCAAAGTCTGCAACTTGGATTTAATTTCTTCCAACGTGGCGGTGAATTCTTCTTGTAATTTGGAAACGACGACGTGCAAGCGTTCTACATCAATATCGTTCACGACGGTTTGAAGTTCGGAGAAATTCTTTTCTATTGCGGAAGTTCGTTCTTCGATTTCGAGTTTCAATTTTTCCAAATCTTTATTTTTCGATTGAAATTGCTGTAATTTGGCCAAATCATTTTGAAGCGAATCCACGCTCAACTGTATATTTTGAACGTTGTCGTAAGAAGGTACGTCGACATAATTTTTTATGAGCGTTTTCAGTTCGGAATCGATTTTCAGAATGGGGTCGAGACATTGCGTTTGGAGCGTAGCGATTTCCGACTCTAAACTTTTGTTTAAGGTTTCCTGCAAAGCGATCAAATCGGTCCTCAACTTCTTAACTCGAATGTCCAACATGAGAATCTCTTCTGCATGGTCTACACGCTTGGTGTTGCCGAAAATGTCGTTAGGCATTTTTGGTTAACGGTTATTTATAATAGGATAGACGATTCGTAATTCTACGAAGAGAGGAATAAGTTTGTCGTAATCTCCGAGGAGTTCCATGTAAAAATAATCTCCTGCAGACACATCGTACGTAATGTTAGAAAGCATCTTGTCGTGCTTGATTCGAAAAATGTTCTTGCCGGTAGATATTTTGATTTCGCCTGCGTTCACCGGATTCACGGTGATTTGAAGTTTCCCGTCGATCGGAATTTCGTAGAAATGTAAATTGTTATTAAAAACATAAAACATCTTGCCCACATCGTCATTCAGTTTCGTCCAAATGCTGTTGAGGTGAATGATCAACAGACCGTTGAGTTTAGGTAACACGGAAGGTAAGACTTCATGATCTGGTATGGTTTCCATAATAATCTGTTTTTTGAAACCGAACAAATTCATAGGCATGCTGGTTATTTAAGAATACGGTCATAGTTTTTTTTGTAATGACAGTCAAAGTGTTTTTTTTGTTTTGTTTTGTTTTTATGAATCTTCTGTTGAAGATGGACATATGTTGCAGGTTTTGCTTTCTGCTAAGCGATAGTGCCCCCACGGCAATGTGTGAATACCACACTCGAGGACGCACCTCTTGTCGTCGTTGGGATCCAGCGCAATTTTTCTAACTTTGTTTGTGGTCAACACATGGTCGACGCTCTGGATGCGCTGTTCTTCTCTTAGAACCGACGACCTGGTCTTGAGGCAATCGACAAAGTCCTCGAATGCGAGATGCTCCCGAACCACCTGTCTGCCGACACCCTTGGCCTTCTTGGTAACGCTGCCCTCGGCTTTGATGGCATAGGCCTTGGCGCGAAGACCTGCAAACTCGAGAATTACATCACCGTCCTTCTCGTCTTTGAGTTTGCCAGGCACTTTTTTGTTTCGGGGCAGGATGCCGTACTGGTTCGGCTGGGGATAGCCCGAGGTGTCGAAGAGGTTAACCAAAGATGGAGCTGTGGCTATATCCCCGTACGCATCGTCCGTGCGAACGTGGTACACCAAGCTGTCCGTGTCCGTGTAGAGAAGCGAGATGTTGTGGCTATAATGTGGACGTAATATGTCGTAGTACGTCTCGAACATGTGCAGCTTGCTCAGGTCTAATACTGAGGCACCAACATAAATTGGCTTGTCGAGCCTCACCTCACTCTTCCTCATATGCACCAGAGCAAGCTGCTCGTTATAAATGGTCCTCGATTAAATAATGGGTTTGCTACGAGCCTGCGACATTGTGCTTTGCTCGTTACCAATTTTATGTCCATGCGATTCCGTACATTCTCCATAGTTTTGCCAAACACTGCATTATTCATTAACTTGAAGAAATCCTTATCGAGCTCGGACGTGGCTGCGGTGCGGTGTTTGGTGTTGACTTCAATATATGGACGCAACCATGGAGAATGCTCGAACTTGAGGATGCGGTGAACTGCGTGGACCGCGACCCCTCGCTGCATCAACCACCGGAGATTCTGGTAGTACAGGACATAACGCTCTTTGGGCTCGAAGTCCATGACGAGCTTCTTCTGGTTGGAATCGGGTGGACACTTGAACTCGGGTGCAGGGGGAAGATCGCTGAACAAATCCTGCAGCTTCTCGGAGAACTCAAGATCCACCTCGGCGAAGAACCCATGTTCCGAATCGTCGAAAGCTTCGACGTCGAAGTTGGAAGGGTCAGCCCACTCGAAGCCTCTAAAAGGGAGTGGCTGCATCATGGAGTGTCCGTAGAGGTTATTGACGTCCGTGTACATGATGTAGCTGGACGGTTGTGAGGGGTCGTAACCGGTGGCCATGTGGTGATTGTTGGCGCGCGAGTGTCGCTGCGACACCTGGACCATTCCACCCCGCACGGCACGTTCCACAAACAGCATCATGTCCACGTTCGAAAGAAGCTCCAGCTCGATCTTCGTCACCAGAAACATGGCTGACCACGCCAGTCCGGGGAGACTGTAGAAGTAGGCAGGGTCCAGCTGGTAGATCTTCATGGCGATCGCACGGAACGTCTGGAACACGTCGGCGAGGAGCGTCACGTCAAGTCTGAGGTAGGCGTCGTGGTAGTCCCCGAGAGTTCGACAGCCCAGCTCGCGCCACATGGACTGGGCGTGGTGATATTCCTCGTCGGTGATGTTCGAGCCTCGCAGCTGACTGTAGAACTTCGCCTGGGGAGGTAGCGACGTCTCCGCGAACTTGGAAGGGTCTGTGATGTATTCGTAGGGATAGACTCCCTTACGCCTGAAGAGACCTGCGTCCAAGTGCGGAAAGTTCGCGGAGGTGATGAGCATTTGCTCGTCGCTAAGCTTCCCTGCGAGAGCATCGAGGCTGGCCGGGAGGAACCTCAGAGAGTCGAGGAAGCGAAGCTCGACGGTAGAGTGTGTTCCTGAGATTCGCACCCACTTGCTCAAGCTAATGTAACGCTCCTCGTTCTGCGCCAGGACGTTGATTCGCATGTCGTCGTACCCAAGATGCTTGACGAGGTGGTGGAAGTCGTATCCCGAGCCATTATGAAAAAACACAGGAATAAATCGCGGGTCCCGGGCCATGAGGTTGCATCCGTTGCACCATGGACCAACATACCTACCGTTAAAGTGATCATGGTGTTGGACTTTACGGTTGTTGGCGGTGTACTCCTTGACGCAGACAGGGCAAGCAATAGCCTCGTCGTGTCTACGCTGATCGTCGGGAGACAGTGGGAGCATAGACTTGGGGGCCAACAGTACCTTCCCTATCTCGTTGGCCTCGACAACCATCCTCTCGAGGAAGTGTTTGGCTGCGTCGGGACCACGGTACACGTAGGGCTCGGAGGCGATGTGCTGGTCACGTCGCACCACAACGTAGGCATAACTCGAGGCCTCGTGGAGTTGGTAAGAGGTGGTGGAAGAAACTTCAGGGTCAGGATCGCAAGTGGACAGGGGTTTGAGGAAGGCCTCGAAATCCGCGATGATGATAGCGAGATGCTCCACCATGGCACCGTGCATGTGGAAACGCTCCACGGTGCCAGGTTTGGGCAAGACTGCCACACCCGGCTCGTTGGTATTGCAGTAGATCTTGTGGCTGGCGAGCTTCTCTGCAGCGATGTTGGAGCCTCGAACATGTTGGTAATTGTGTTGATCCCGTCCGTCGAACATTGACAAGCACCTGCGACACACCTCGACGTGGTGACTATCACTGCTTCGCTGGCTCGAAACAAGTCTAGAGAGGGAGCGAATAAGGGTGTAGTGGTGATGGGTCTCGTCCTTGATAAGTAGGAGATGGATTTCTCGAGCATCATTGTTGTTTACGTCACTCACCCGGATGGGGTACACCGCATTTTCGTCAGTGAGACCGTAAACATTGATGGCCAACCGAGGGTTGTGTGTACGGGCCTCAAACTTTCGAATATCCGGGACCTCTACCGGGTAGTCGATCCCAGCCATCGCAACTTCCAGCTCTAGCTCGTAGGGTAGGTAGTGGTTAACCCGGTGTGGATGGTTTTTCCAGTGGACAGGGTGTAATGCTGCAAGCACCGACCATACGAAGCACTTGGCGTCACTGTTCTGAATGTTCAGGACGGCCCTTTTTGCCGCAATAGTAGGTGGTAAGGGGACGTAGCTGGAGGCGGAGAGAGGTATGAACTTGCAAAGTTTGACGCACAGTTCGTGAGGCTCGCCACACAGCGAACCCCCCGAGCCTTTAGCTTGATGTTCCTCCTGTTTCGCCACCAGCTCATCGGTAAACTGGTTGTAGATGACCTCGAGGTTGTCGATATCCGCCAGATGCAGCGTCTTCGCCTTGGTGTTGTGGCAGAAGCTGTAAATTTCATCAGACGGCTTCTTGTACTGGCAACGTAGCGATGCATAGAATTTGGTGGAGTACGTAGCCAGTGCATCGCCGAGGATGGAAATGATTTTGGCTTGCACGTTCTCCAAAAAGCTACGCACGTCGCATGAGCCCTCCGAAGTGATGACAAAGTCCTCTAACAACCGCTCGAAAGCAGTCTGGTTCGCTTTCGCCACAGGCTTGACGCGTTTGGCAGGTGGTGCATTGATGGAGGCTGCTTCTGCCTTCCTCTTGGTCGAGCTGGTCGACGGTTGGGGGACAGGTGCTTCGACGACAACTTTGCATGATGTTATATGCCTCTTCAAATTATTAATGGTAATAGGTATACCGCACCTGGGACATGGTTTTTTAGCGGTTACACGCTTACCAGGTGTGCAGGTACGACAATGTCTTGCAAAATGTGCGCTTGATATGGTTATCTTGCACACAGGGCAACTTTTCTCAGATTGCATTTTTTTGGGGGGTATGTTTATTTATATGTGATCTGTTGGTGGTAGAGTGTTTACAAAAAAATATCTTACGAGAAAAATTTTGCAGGCTAATTCTAATTAGTGTTAGTTTGAGGGGTTTATTTATATATGGGTGGCGTTGTTTTCCTCAAATATGTATTTTAATAAACCCTGTAAAAAAATTTTAAAAAATATATAAAAAGTTTGAGAAAAAAACACGTGAAACTCTATAGAGGTGCGGTAATCTATAACCGCAGCCGTTAGAAAACTTTTACATTTTTGGTTGGGCACCACGCACCCTGGCGAGGTTATAGGGGCCAGGCATCCTAAAAACAACCATTATTATTTTGTTTGTTTGTTTGTGTTACAATATTCCCCCCGAGAGAGGTTTACAAAGGTCACGATATACGGAGTTGGAAAATTACGATATGGCGCATTCGCTCATTACTCTTGCCAGCCATAAATCTCTCTCTCTTTTTTCATCTTACAGCAAAGTTGGCATCTCTATTTTTTTTTAGTTGTAAGTAAATTGCCAACACACTCTAGTTAATAATGCTACATATTATACGCGCACACGCACACACATACTATATTACCATCCACCCATCTCTCTTTCTTTTACGGCAGTACATATTTGTTGTCGGCTCTCCTTGTTTAGTGTGTGTAGGTTGGCAAAAATTGCTTTATGCGCTGTAAGGCAAGCCTCAAGCAAAGTTGTCAGCTCCTTGCTTTAGGCTAGGTTAGACCAAAAAAACCATGGTGATTTTTTTTTCGAGTGAGGAGTTGGCAACGCTGATTTTTACTTGAGGGCGATCAACCGGGTTGATTGCACAAGCAAAGTTGCCAGCTCCTTGCTTTAGGTTAGGTTAGAGCAAAAAAACCTTGGTGATTTTTTTTCGAGTGAGGAGTTGGCAACACTGATCTCCACTTGAGGGCGATCAACCGGGTTGATTGCACAAGCAAAGTTGCCAGCTCCTTGCTTTAGGTTAGGTTAGAGCAAAAAAGGCTGTGGGTAAGCTGTCGGTTGTTTAACTCTTCCCTCTCTCTTTTTTTTCTTGTAAAAGGCTATGGCAAAAATACCAGTGGGTTGGCAACCTTGCTTTATGCACTGTAAGGCAAGCCTCAAGCAAGGTTGCCAGCTCCTTGCTTTAGGTTAGGTTAGACCAAGAAAAAAAAACCTTGGTGATTTTTTCGAGTGAGGAGTTGGCAACACTGCGAGAAAATACCTCAAGCAAGGTTGCCAGCTCCTTGCTTTAGGTTAGGTTAGACCCAAAAACAAAAACCTTGGTGATTTTTTCGAGTGAGGAGTTGGCAACACTGCTCACCACTTCAGCTCACCACTTGATGGCGTTGAACCGGGCTGATTGCACTACTCACGCTTTGAAAAGGAACATATCACGTATGCTGAAACGACTGGAAACGGAAACGGCGAACGTGGAACAGATTCGAGACGAAATTAGTTCGCTGGTGTCGACGCTGCCCACTTCGCAGAGCGTCGCCGACCTTCACACGCAGTTTACAGAGATGCGAAGGATCGTGAACGATCTTACCGAGAAGAGCTCGAAATTGAATCAAGTCGAGAACCTTCAGAACATTGTCGTCAACGTCAGAGATCAAGTTGGAGTGCTGGAATCCACGCAGGAATCGACGCTGGCCTCTTTCGGTGCCAAGTTGCAAGAACTCAACGAAAACTACAAGCAGTTGAACGTGGAAGTGAAAATCAAACCGTCGTTTTCTACCGTAACGGATACCATAATCGAGCATTTGCTGCCCATCGAAAATAAACTCGGACAAGTTCACAGTAATCTCGTCACCTTCGACACTAAATTCGCCAAATTGTTCACCTTGCAAGCCATCGAAATCAACAGCGTTCCCAATCAACAGAGAATCTCCACGTTCGTCGAAGGTAACAAACTGTACATGTTGCATCCTTATCATCCGTACTACAAGTTTCTCCTCGATGGGACGATTCAGATAAACGAATTTTCGTACTGGTCTCACGGCAGAAAAGCTAGCGTTGCCGCCATGACCTTGATATCGAATCGTGGTGTCCAGAAAGCGGGAAACATTCCTCTGGCACGTTGGAACGAAACGCGCAACATATATGAAATACACGAAGACGAAGATCTCACCGTTTTCGACGTGAGTGCCGGCGATAAGCTGATCATTCAAAACACGAGCGAGGTGCTACCCTCTTTGAATCCCATCACGCTGGTGCTTCTCTTCAAACGTAATCTCTAAACAAAAAAAGTCTAGGCAAGACATCGTCGAAGAATTGCATAAACCTGCACGCCGCAACTACGAACGTTTGGCTGTGGTAACCAAGGGAATCGACGACCTCTGGCAAAGCGATCTCGTGGAGATGAGTATCGGCAATTTGAAAAATGACATAAATTGAACAAGGGCAACAAGTACCTTCTCACCGTCATAGACACGTTTTCGAAATTCGCATGGGCTCTACTTTTGAAGGCGAAAACGGGATCGTGCGTCGCGGAAGCATTCAAATTAATTTTTCGCGAAAGCAGCGGCAGACGACCTCGGTTTCTGCAAACAGACAACGGTAAAGAATTTTACAACGCCGTATTCCAAAAGTTTATTCAAAAACATGGCATTCGATATTATTCGACCTTCAGTCACATCAAAGCCAGCATCGTGGAAAGATTCAATCGAACCTTGAAAACACACATGTGGAAACGATTCACGCTTTGGGGAAATTACAAATGGGTCGACATCCTGCCGGAACTCGTCGACACCTATAATGATACGGTACACAGAACGATAGGCATGAAGCCAGCTGACGTTACGAAATCTGACGAGCAGCGTTTAATTTCTATCGTTTACTGTCCAAAGTACACACCCGCGACAAAAAAGCTAAATACAAAATTGGAGACCGGGTGAGGATCAGCAAATTCAAACGCACCTTCGAGAAGGGATTCACAAAAAATTGGAGCACGGAACTCTTTACGGTGGTTCGAGTTCTACCCGGAAACCGGCACACGTATATAATAAAAGATAGTAGCGGCGAGATTTTGAAAGGAAGATTTTACGAAGAGGAACTCTCTAAAACGAAACACCCCGACACGTACCTCATCGAGAAAATATTGCGTAGGAAAGGTGACAAACTGTTTGTCAAATGGCTGGGACTTCCGGAAAAGAGTTGGATCGACGCGAACGAAGTGATCTTGTGAGTACGTGGAACGTGGTGAAGCGTCTACCGGATCCGGAAAGTCAAACGAAGAAAAAGAACGGCGAGTTGCTTCCCGACAGCATCCGCTGTCTGATCGTAGGTCCTTCGGGGTGTGGGAAAACGACACTGCTCGTGGACAATTTTCTCCTCGCACCGAATTGGTTAGATTGGAAGAACAGGCACCTGTACGTGTTCTCGAAAAGTTTGGAGCAAACCAAATACCAGCAACTGATGAAACTGTACGATGGTCTGGACATTGCAACGTTCGCCTCGGAAATAAAACCACTCGACGATTGTCGTGAAAATTCAGTTGTTGTGTTCGACGACGCCATCCTGGAAAATCAAAATGAAATTCGCAACTTTTTCACGCAAGGTCGTCACAAAGGAATGGATTGCTTATACCTAGCTCAAACGTTTTCCAAAATTCCAAAACAGCTAGTACGCGACAACGCTAATTTCATATGTTTGTTTCGTCAAGATCACACCAACCTCAAGCACGCGTACGATGACTACGTAGGCGGAGACATGAACTACAATCAATTTTCGGAACGCTGCTGCTCTACTTGCTGGAACGGTGACGATTTCGGATTCGCGACGATCGACATGACGAGGAAACCCAACGACGGAAAATACAGAAACAAAATCAACGACTTTCTAAACGTTGCAACGTTGTGAGAAACGACGTGTATAAATAACGTCATGACGAAACGAAAAATCGAGGACGAAAATCTCAAGCTTCGCGATTACCTCGCGAAACGCTTCAAAGGTTGGAAATCCGAGAATCGCGGATTCTACGAAGAGAAGAAACGTCAGGATCAACCTGTGATCGATGCCATCAGCGGTCTAGGTAAAGAAATTAAAAGTGTCACGGAACAAAATAAAAATTTGATCAACGAACTCGTACCGCTCGCAGCTAAAAGTTACGCCGTACCCACGCCCATTTCGAGCATTCCTTCGACACCGTTCGAACTGAAGGATGCACCGGCACGACGTCGAGCCATAGGTAGCACGTCGTTGTCTTCGGATAAAATCGAGTTGGGACCTTTGGCACGAAACTACCTGAGTACGGGGAAATTCGACAAGGATGAAGTGTTCGGATTGTATCCCAGCATGGAAACCAACGAAGGCGGTGGTGTGGTGTGGAAAATTGGGAAATCGAAGGTGACCTTCGAAGGCAACGACATTAAAGTTAATTTAGGCGAGAAGGATAGTTGGACCAGGTATCCGGGTACGGTGGGACTGTGGGAACTCGTTGCCAAAAAGCAGCCGAAAGATTACACCGACGAAGATTACCAGAGTTACAAGGAAATTCTGATCATGACGGATGCCTTGTACCAGAACAACGACGCCTCGCAGAATAGGGTGAAATCGAGCAGCGGCGAGAAGTACAGGAATCTCATCAAACCGATTTGGAACCAGGTCAAAACAGGCAGCGGCGTCAAACGCTACAACACGTTACCCAAGGAATTCGTTTGGGTGGACGACGTGAGGAAACTCGTGGACCGATTGTTGGTGATAGCCGGCGAAGAGAATGCAGGCAACCGTAATTTCTACAACGAGAAGGTTGGCATCGTGGACATGATCAGCACGAAACTTTCCAACTTCATCGTGAACGACGACAAGGGCATAGGTTACCTGATCAAAATCATCAACACGCTGCCTCCGAGATTCTGGAACGTGGCCGAAGGAAAGGGACTCGTGAACGACATCATCAACAAGTTACCTTTCGAGATGCATCTACCTGGCTACCAGTACTGCGGACCGGGTACCAAACTCGAGAAAAGATTGGAGAGAGGAGACAAGGGTGTGAATCCGTTGGACGCCGCATGCAAAGATCACGACATCGCCTACAACACCACGCAGACGGATCTGGACGCACGTCACGAAGCAGACAGAAAATTGGAGCATGCAGCTTTCGAAAGGTTCGTGAGCAGAGACGCATCGTTGGGTGAACGGGTCGCCGCACTGGGTACCACCATCGCCATGAACACGAAACAAAAATTGGGGTGGGGTATATAAATAACATAGAGTAAAAAACAACATGGCTTGCATAACTGATTTGCCGCCAGAGCTACTATGTAAAATATTCAAACACGCAGTAAACGGCGATTGTGAGGATGTAGGCGCAAGTCTAAGCAGGAGACGCAAGATATCATTACGCACATCATCACGGACTTCCTTCCTCTGTTAAAAAAATAATAATATATATACGTGTCAAAAAAAACTTGATATATAAATAACACACATCATAAAAAAATAATCTTCGGTATATATAAATAACACACATAGTGAAAAACAATTAAATTTCTCTCTAACACTCTGACAACTGAAAAAATGAGTGATCTCCAAGCATTAAAACAAATGCTAAATTTGTTAGTCGAGTATGTAAAAATTCAGGAATTGGAAGTCGACAAACCTTACACGATAACTTCCGGTTCAATCGGTTCTACCCAGTATGGTCCCAAGGTACGCCTGTTGCTCAACGCACAATACAGTCTATTTTTACCAGATCGATACGCTAACATGTTATCCGACGAGAAGCTATCTATTTTAATCGAGAACAAAACTCGAATCGTGTACAAGGGGACAAAGGAACTTCTTGGCAAGAAAACGAAGCACGTAATAGAATTTGTGTAACGACTGCGAGGCCGTGAAAAAAAATCTCAGAACATTTATATATAAATAACATACCGTAAAAAAACTACACGAGAAAAATCTCAGAATATATATATATAAATAACATACCGTAAAAATAACACATAGAGCATCAACATGAAGCCCAAGGGTGTCGTGTACCAGATACCATACTCCAATCTTAAAAATCTAGGTGCCCTCGATGGGTTACTCACCAAGAAACAACGCGAGAAGAAACGTTCTTGCTTGAGCAAAGGACACGGAATGAAATTACTTCTCAGCACACCTCAATTGAGACGCTTGCAGCGTTCGCGGAAACAGCAAAAGGTCGGAGGTTTCATATTCAGCATCCCGGCCATCCTGGCAGCATTGGGGGCCGTTGAAAGTTTAGCCGGCGGTAGCGCCGCCATCGCGAAAACCGTCATCGACTCGAAGAAGAACAAGGCGGAATTGGAAGAACAGAAACGTCACAACCTGGCCATGGAGAAGAAAGGGGGAAAGGGCGTGATGAAAAAGTTAAAAAAAAAGAAACAACAGCACTCACCAACCGAGATATTGAATCTCTGATCGAACCGTTACAAATCAAACACTTCAGAGGAGTTTTCATGTCCGACTCGCTACCTTCAAGCGTTAAAAGAAGAGAATGCGGAGTAGTCAACTTGGACGGTCAAGAAAATCCAGGCACGCATTGGATATGTTACCACAAAAATAATGATAAAGCATTCGTTTTCGATTTTTTCGGAGGTGTTCCACCTACAAATTTAATTTATTATCTGAAAACGAACAAAACCTCTATATACTACAACGACGAACGCATTCAAAATTTCGGAGACGTGAACTGCGGTCATCTCTGCCTCTCCGTGCTCGCGTTTCTCTCTAAAATAAATAACCTTACGATCGAGGATTTCCAGAAAGCATTGTGGAACCTCAAACAGCATCACTAGGATGGGCGTGTTCCATCTCACGAGCGAATCTTCAATCTTGAAACTCACGCTGCACGACGACATCGTCTATCCTAAATCCGTGGCTCTGCGTGCATTCTACAGCATGTACCTCATACCTAACGTCACGCAGCACAACAACAAAATTAGCGTCGGAAGCGAACACATCGTCGTCACGCCAGGCCAATACAATCTTTCCACTTTGCAAGCTCAGTTACCCAAAGGCACGTACCTTTCTCAAAATTCGGTCACCCACAGAGTGGAAATCCTATCCGCGACGGAGACCGTGGACCTGGGCACCATGGGAGAACTTTTAGGTTTCGAGAACAACCACCCAAAACTCGAAGCTGGCATCAAGCACGTAGCAACCAACATTCCTAAATTCTTGGCCATAGAGACTCTGAACGTACACTGCAACGTGGCGGAAGGCATGATCACGAAATCTTCGGACGGATTATTAGGAAGTCACAAGCAGGCGGGAATCATAGCCACTTTCAAACCAAGTTCCGAGTTCATGGAACCGATCATCTACACGCCCTCTTCGCCGATCTATTTTCCAGTATGTCGCAACCGCATAGACGACATAGAGTTGGTGGTGACGAACGAGAAAGGAGACGTGGTGGATTTCGCAGGTGCCACTACGACGGCCATCGTGGAGATCAACGTATAATAAATAACCATACATGTAAAATGGAGAAAATCGAAAGTTACGAATTGCAATTTTTCCCTCCCAACCGTCGCACGTTCGCCAATCTCAACGAAGCGAACAGGGAGATCGAATACGACGTGGACGTAGAGGATGGGTTTGTTCATCCTCACAGAGCGGACCTCTACCTTCAATTCGACGTGGTGAAGAAGGAAAGCGGAGACGCGTTTCCCGCAGCAGCAAATTTGATACTCGTGGACAACTTCGTACCTCACCTGTTCTCGCAGGTGGAGGTGAGGAAACACAACACCGTCATCAACAGAATAGATTATCCAGGCATCACGTCGACGGCAGTGGGAACGTTGAAATTATCCAAAACGGACGCAACGTACTATCAGGCCGGGGGATTCGAAGCCGGGACCAAAATATCGACGACAAGTCACACGGTGCTCTTTCCCATGCGTCTGCTGCCTGGTTTCTTCTCGGACTACAAGGAGATCATGTGGAAGGGAGGACTGCGCGTCACGTTTCGAAGAGCGGCCAACGACAACGACGCACTGATGCGATACGCTACTTTGGGTCCGGACGGCACCACGCCGCTGCCCAACACTTTACCCGAAGCGGCCAAGTGCGTCATCCGGAGCATGGAATTGAGAATGCCGATCGTGGAATACGAAACGAACTACGCCCTCAAGTACAAAGCGGAGATCTTGAAAAGTCCGCAGGTGCCGATTCACTTTCACGGTTACCAGTGCGTGCAGAAGATGGCGTCGGGAAGTCACATGGAATTCGACGTGACGACGCAGTTCAACAACATACAGTTCGACATGCCAGATTTCGTCGTGGTGCTCTTTCAGACCGGACGCGATAACGACCAGGAAAAAGATTCCAGCAAATTCGACGACTGCAAGATCAAGAACGTTTATCTGAAGAACGGTAGGAACGAAGTGTTCCCGCGCGAGAATTACAACCTCGACATGACCAAAAACGATTACCTCAAACTTTACGAAGCTTACACGGCTTACAAACGCGTGACCGAGGGAAGCGTGGACGTGTACTACGCGCCCAGCGAATTCAAAACACGCAGGCCGATGTTCGTCATCAACACATCTAAGAGAAAGCAGGTGGTGGTCAACGATCGAACCAACATCAAGGTCGTGTGCGAGTTCCACGACGCGCTGCCTGCCGATACACTGTGCAGCGTCATCCTGATTGCAGAGAAGTTTTTTGTGTATGATGTCAAAAATGAAAGAGTGACCGAACAGTTTTAAGTAAAAAAATCACATAATTCTCAAAACATTATACTGACCGCAGGTTCAAATATTAAATTAACCTGCAACGCAATGTTTAGGATGTACTGCGAGGAACACCTTCTTACATTTGTGAGAATAATCTGGAATAAAAAAATAATAATAATAAAAAAATTAATTTTAATGCATTTATAATAAATCACACTTGAACGCACAAAGGAACTTCCCCTTTGGCCCTGCGTGTGCCCCATATTCACCCCGTAGGGCGCGGCAGGGAGTTAGTCCCGCTAAAAATTCCAAACCTCCACCTGTTTTTTTTTTGCATTTGAAGATAAACAAAATATTGTTCTAATATTTTGGCTATATTAAATTAGAACTTCTGTTACATGAATTGTTTTTTTCGTACATACATACATACATGCCATTTACCACATTCTAAGCTAATTTTTAGATAATAGTGGCCCCATGGGAGCGTGTGAATCCCACATTTCAGAACGCACCTCTTGTCGTCGCGTGCGTCCAGGGCAACCTTTCTCACCTGGTTGGTTGTCAACACATGGTCGACGCTCTGGATGCGCTGCTCCACTCCTGCAATTGACGTCCCATTTATAAGGGCTTCGCGGTATTGCACTATCTCGAGTAACTCTCGGACGACCCGCCTGTCCACACCCTTAGCTTTTTTCGTGATGGATCCTTCTGCCTGAATAGCATAGGTTTTGGAGCAAAGACCGACATCCTCGAGAGCCACATCACCTTTCTTCTCGTCTTTGGATTTGCCGGGCACCATCTTGTTGCGAGCCGGGATGCCGTATCGGTTCGGCTGGGGATAGTTCGAGGTGTCGAAAAGGTCAACCAAAGATGGAACCGTGGCCATATCCTCGTACGCGTCGGCCGTGTAAACCTGGTATATTAAACTGTCCGTGTCTATGTAGAGAAGCGAGATGTTGTGGCCGTAGTGTGCACGTAATATGTCGTAGTACGTCTTGAACATGTGTAGCTTGCTCAGATCCAGAACCGTGACTCCAACGTAGATGGGCTTGGCGAGCCTCACCTCACCTCGCTTCATGTGAATCAGAGCCAGCTGCTCATTGTAAATGGTCCTTGATTTGAATAACGGGTTTGCTACGAGCCTGCGACATTGTGCCTTGTTTGATATTAACCTCACATCTACACGATTTCGCACATTCTCCATAGTTTTCCCGAACACCGCATTGTTCATTAACTTGAAGAAATCGCGATCAAAATCAGAAGTGGCGACTGTGCGATGTTCGGTGTTGAGCTCGATGTATGGCCTCATCCATGGAGAATGCTCGAACATCAAAACTCGATGTACCGTGCGGACGGTAACCCCTCGCTTCATCAGCCACCGGAGGTTTTGGTAGTGCAGGACATAACGCTCTTTGGGCACAAAGTCCATGATGAGCTTTGCTTGGTTCGAGCCGGGCGGGCATTTGAATTCCGGGACTGGCGGAAGATCGCAGAACAAATCCTGCACCTTCTCGGAGAACTCGAGGTCCACCTCGGCAAAAAATCCGCGTTCCGAATCGTCGAAACCTTCAACGTCGAAGTTGGAGGGATCGGCCCACTCGAAGCCTCCAAAGGGGAGCGGCTGCATCATGGAGTGTCCGTAGAGGTTGTTGACGTCCGTGTGCATGATGTAGCTGGACGGTTGCGAAGGGTCGTAACCGGTGGCCATGTGGTGATTGTTGGAGCGTGCGTATCGCAGCGGCACCTGGACCATTCCACCCCGCACGGCACGTTCCACGAACAGCATCATGTCCACGTCCGAAAGAAGCTCAAGCCTGATTTTCGTAAGAAGAAGCATGGCCGACCAAGCCAGTCCGGGAAGACTGTAGAAGTATGCAGGGTCCAGCTTGTAGATGGTCTTCGCAGTTGCACGAAACGCCTGGAACACGTCGGCGAGGAGCGTCACATCAAGTTTGAGGTACGCATCGTGGTAGTCCCCGAGATTTTGGCAATCCAGCTCGCGCCACATGGACTGAGCATGGTTATAGTCATCCTCAGATATGCCCGAGCCTCGCAGCTTGCTATAGAAGTTTGCTCGAGGAGGTAGCGACGTCTCCGCGAACTTGGTAGGGTCCGTGACGTATTCATAGGGGTAGACCCCCTTACGCCTGAAGATACCGGCGTCCAAGTTCGGAAAATTCGCAGAGGTGATGAGTGTTTGCTCGTCGCTGAGTTTCCCCGCGAGAGCATCGAGGCTGGCCGGGAGGAACCTCAGGGAGTCGAGGAAGCGAAGCTCGACGGTAGAGCGTGATTCAGGGATTCGAACCCACTTGCTCAAGCTAATGTAACGCTCCTCGTTCTGCGACAGGACGTTGATTCGCATGTCGTCGTACCCCAAGTGAAGCACCAGATGGTGGAAGTCGTATCCCGAGCCATTGTGAAAAAACACAGGGATGAAGCGCAGGTCCCGGGCCATTAGGTTGCATTCGTTGCACCAAGGACCAACATACCTACCGTTAAAGTGATCGTGGTGATGGACTTTACGGTTGTTCGCGGTATACTCCTCGACGCAGACAGGCCAAGCGGTGGGTACGTTGATCGTCGGGGGACAGTGGGAGCATAGGCTTGGGGGCCAACAGTACCTTCCCTATCTCGATGGCCTCGACAACCATCCTCTCGAGGAAGTGTTTAACTGCGTCGGGACCGCGATACACGTAGGGCTCGGGGGCGATGTGCTGGTCTCGTCGCACCACAACGTATGCGAAACTGGATGCCTCGTGGAGTTGGTAAGGGGTGGTGGAGGAAACTTCGGGATCGGGATCGCAAGTGGACAGGGGTTTGAGGAAGGCCTCGAAGTCCGCGATGATGATAGCGGGGTGCTCCACCATAGCTCCGTGCATGTGGAAACGCTCCACGGTGCCAGGTTTGGGCAAGACTGCCACCCCAGGCTCGTTGGCATCGCAATAAAGTTTGTGGCGAGCAAGCTTCTCTGCAGCAATGTTGGGACCTCTGATGCGCTGGTAATCCTGCTGATCTCGATTATCAAAAGTTGACAAGCACCTGCGACAAACTTCTATGTGGTGTTCGTGTTTGTTCCGTTGACTCGAAACAAGTCTAGAGAGGGAGCGAATGAGGGTGTAGTGGTGATGAGTTTCGTCCTTGATGAGCAGAAGGTGAATTTCCCGAGCATCATCGTCGTCTACATCGCTCACCCGGATGGGGTACATCACATTTTTGTCGGTGAGGCCGTAAACGTTGATGGCCAACCGAGGGTTGTGTGTACGGGCCTCGAACTTGCGAATGTCCCGGACCTCCACCGGGTAGTCGATCCCAGCCATAGCATCTTCCAGTTCCGACTCGTAGGGTAGGTAGTGGTTAACCCGGCGTGGTTGGTTTTTCCTGTTGACAGGGTGCAACGCTGCAAGCACACACCATACGAAGCACTTGGCGTCACTGTTCTGAATGTTCAGGACGGCCTTCTTTGCCGCGATGGAAGGTGGTAAGGGGACGTAGCTGGAGGCGGAGAGAGGCGTAAACTTGCAAAGTTTGACGCACAGTTCGTGAGGCCCCCCACACAGCGAACCCCCCGAGCCCTCAGCTTCATGTTCTTCTTGTTTCACCACCAGCTCCTCGGCAAACTGGTTGTAGATGACCTCGAGGTTGTCGACATACGCCAGATGCAGCGTCTTCGCCTTGGTGTTGTGGCAGAAGCTGTAAATTTCATCGGACGGCTTCTTGTACTGGCAACGTAGCGATGCGTAGAATTTGGTGGAGGAGTGCGTAGCCAGTGCATTACAAAGAATGGAAATTATCTCTGCTCGCTTCTCCTCTAAAAAGCTACGAACGTCGCATAAGCCCTCCGAAGTGAGGACAAAATCCTCCAACAAACGCTCGAAGGCAGATTGGTTCGCTTTCGTCATACGCTTGACGCGTTTCGTAGGTGGTGCATTGATGGAGGCTGCTTCTGCCTTCCTCTTGGTGGAGGTCGAAGGCTGAGCCCCAGATGTACTTTCGCTTAGACAAGTAAGCTTATGCTTCTTGGCATACGCAATTGTGATGCGTTTATTGCATCCGGAACACAGTTCGGTGGCAGCCAAATGCTTGCCTGGCACGCAGGTGCGACAATGTCTTGCAAAATTTTTGCTTGATATGCTTGTTTTGCACACAGGGCAACTTTTCATGGAGCGCATTTTTTTGGGGGTATGTTTATTTATATGTGATCTGTTGGTGGTAGAGTGTTTACGAAAAATGCCTTATGAGAAAAATTTTGTAAGCTAATTCTAATTAGCGTTAGTTTGAGGGGGTTTATTTATATATGGGTGGTGCTTATTTTTGCTACAAGTAAGTGTAAGTGGCAAGTAAGCTGGTGTCGCTTGAAGTTGGCAATAGAAATATTTTTTCCACACTTAGAGCACAGTTTGGTCGCACATATTTGTTTTCCCGGCACACAAGTACGACAGTGCCTTTGAAAATGTTTACTTGACACAGCAGTTTGGCACGTAGGGCAATTTTTTACAGAACGTATAATGCAGAGATTTTTTGAGGGTATGTTATTTAATATCCAATGCTGTGCAATGCAAAATATAATTGTTCACTTTTTTTTTTAACTATTCTCTATGACCTTAATTGGTTTTTTTTTTTTCGCCAAATTATATGCTTCTAGTCTCCTATACAATACAATATACATACAATATTGTCAACAGTATCATATTTGAGCAGGTCGCTTGTCACCTAAACACTACAGCTCACAGGTTGGCAAAATCTGACATGAAAGCAGATAATACGCTTAAGTCTTATTTATATATAATTTTCACGGGCGTACAATATTGTCAACAGTATCATATTTGAGCAGGTCGCTTGTCACCTAAACACTACAGCTCACAGGTTGGCAAAATCTGACATAAAAGCAGATAATACGCTTAAGTCTTATTTATATATAATTTTCACGGTCGTACAATATTGTCAACAGTATCATATTTGAGCAGGTCGTTTGTCACCTAAACACTACAGCTCACAGGTTGGCAAAATTTCACATGAAAGCAGATAATACGCTTAAGTCTTATTTATATATAATTTTCACGGGGCGTACAATATTGTTAAGAGCGTCATATTTGAGCAGGTCGCTTGTCACCTAAACACTACAGCTCACAGGTTGGCAAAATCTGACATGAAAGCAGATAATACGCTTAAGTCTTATTTATATATAATTTTCACGGGCGTACAATATTGTTAAGAGCGTCAGTTTCCGTAGAGCTCTCTTTTTCCATCTTCCCTCTATACAGTGAAGCTGTAGAAGACACAATTAGCTTACCTAGCATACAACATACTTTCCTAATTAATATGGATATTGTCACACATTCGTCTTATTTTATACTGTTGTAAATGGAAAAGATTATGTACGGTAAATGTTTTGTACATTATAGGGAAAAAATGCAAAATATCCCCCAACTTTAATTCGATCCACCTCTGAATCGAATTTTTACATATTCTCACGCCGGCACATATGTTGTTCTATTTTGCTTCTTTTACTTGCCTTGCTTAATTAACTCTCGCTAATTAGCATTTTTTTGGAAGAAGTCAACTAGAACAACATATGGCGGTATGAGAAATATGCAAATTAAAGAATATTTTAGTAATATAAGGGCCCTAGCAATTAGCTTCGTCGACTAAGAGTACTCTTTTAAACGTCTTCAGCTAGATCGTATTACTACGTGAGGACGTTTAAAATGTTTGGGTGTTGAAAAAGTTGGACCTATTTTTTATTTCTATTGTTTGCTAATAGATGGCGCTGATAGTACCTCCTCTCTCTCTCTCCCCTCTTCTCCTCTCCCCCTCTTTCTCATCCTCCTCTGCTGTATGACAAATAGCACAAACATAAAATCAAGATTTTGGAGAGCAAACCATAAAATTTGCATGCATCTGATGTCGAACTAGGAACTTTATCTTTCGGGGAGTCAACATTATTTTTTTACTCAGTCGTCATATAACATGAACACACGCAAACATTCACATGTGCTTTTATTATTTTGTGTTCGGTAAGTACAAGTATATTCTTACATAAATTATTGTTTAATTTAATAAATTGTAAACTCGAAGCCTGCTATACTAACACTCCTTCTGTGTTTCATTATACTATTGAAAGCGAATGTTGCGTGCATACGGAAATAACACAGAAAAAAAAAGCGGAAGGAAGCAATTTAAAATCAGTGGAGCAAGGTTAGTATTACGAGAACGTAAAAACATGTGCTTTCATTCAACTTCGAAAAATAAGAATAAATATGTGCATACAGAACACATATGCTTTCTTTTCACAGTTGTAAAATCATATAAATTGTACATGAAGTAAGTTACGGGAAGGCTCTTTCTTTTATGTCTGTGTATATGTATGTTGTACAATTAGGTACAAGTATTGTACAATTAGGTACAAATTGTTGTACAATTATTTCCCCCAGTTGCCCAGTTGGAGTTGGGGGCATAACACTGGTACTATTTGTTTAATATTTTATTTCAAATTCACTGTCAGAAACTAGTGTTGCCAGTTCCTGGATGTAGGTTTACCTACTCTGTTGCTTGTCACTGTCAAGCTTCCAGTATTCGTACAGCATAAAAAGCTATAACCTCGAAATTATTATTTGATGCTCGTCGGTGTTGCCAATTCCTATTTGTAAACCTTTACTTTTTTGGTTGGGCACCACGCACTCCTGGCAGGGTTATGGGGGCCAGGAATCCTAAAAAACAACAATTATTATTATTTTGTTTGTTTGTTTGTGTTATAATATAAGTGTGTGTGCGTGTGTGTGTGTGGCACATCGTTCCCCCGAGAGAGGTTTACAAAATCACGATATACGGAGTTGGAAAATTACGATATGGCGCATTCGCTTATTACTGTTGCCAGCCGTAAGTCTCTCTCTCTCTTCATCTTACAGCAACGTTGGCATCTCTATTTTTTTAGTTGCAGGTGGTTTGCCAACACACTCTAGTTAATAATGCTACATATTATACACACACACGCACACACATACTGTGTTGCCATCCGCCCACCTCTCTCTCTTTTACGGCAGTACCAACTCTCCTTGCCCAGTGTGTGTAGGTTGGCAAAAATTGCTTTATGCACTGTAAGCCAAGCCTCAAGCAAAGTTGCCAGCTCCTTGCTTGAGGCTAGGTTAGACCAAGAAAAACTGTAGGTAGGCTATCGGTTGTTTAACTCTTCCCTCTCTTTCTCTCCTCTCTCTTTTTTTTGTAAAAAGCTATGGCAAAAGCAGTAGGTTGGCAACCTTGCTTTATGCACTGTAAGGCAAGCCTCAAGCAAAGTTGCCAGCTCCTTGCTTTAGGTGGTTAGACCAGAAAAAAAACCTTGGTGATTTTTTTTCGAGTAAGGTGTTGGCAATACTGCGAGAAAATAAGGCTTATGCCTTACAAGAGCAAACCATTAAGAAGCCTCAAGCAGTATTGCCAGCTCCTTGCTTTAGGTTACGTTGGACCAAAAAAAACCTTGGTGATTTTTTTCGAGTGAGGAGTTGGCAACACTGCGAGAAAATGAGGCTCATGCCTTACAAGAGAAATCCATTAAGGCGAGCCTCACCGAGCCTCATTTTCGGTTTCACAGACGGCCCACTTCATCTACTTATCCTCTCGCCGAATTCACGCTCGCCTTCCAGAGCGCAATAGGCCGTCGGTATTGTCAATCAGCCATATTTTTTATCTTTTGATATCTCCCATGATTCGCCGCCTACGAAGTTGTGCTTTTGCAACCTCGACGATTATGATGTTATAAAGAGCTGTACAAAGTTTCATTCAAATCCGATCAGTAGTTCTAAAGTTCATTTTTTGGTGGTTTACATCCGTGGACTGGCCTTTCCGAACGTAAAATACTGCGTTAACTTTTGTTAACAGCGTATCTCTCGGGCCTTTACTCACGTTTAATTGCCATTGCGTATTACGGTGAAAATAATCTATTACGTTATACAATTATTTAATGATACCTGATCAGCTTAAGCAAGATTTGCTCGTCATGATTTCTTTCGGAAATCCTCACCAAAAGAGAACGGCGAATAAGCCACACGACACGTCCATGATCCAAGAGGAAACATTTAATCTAAAATTAATACATAAAGTGCACGTACCTATCTAGAAAAACACTTCGGGCAGTCCGAACTACTACTACTAATAATAATGTTTCAATAAAAATAATTATATTACATGCATATCAAATTTAATTAATATTAATTAAAATATATAAATTAATTAATATTGTATTATTACTTTATGAATATGAAATGAAAGTCGGTATAAGAATATAGATATAACAGCACGAACTCAATCTATGTAGCTTACATGTGGTTAAGATTACCACATTTGCATAAAATCAACTACCCTGCCAAGGAAATTAATATCAAATAGATAAATAATTGAATATTTATTGAATAAGAAAAAGGGATATTAGATCCAGTCGCTGGAAAAGTAAAGTTCCTGATTAATATTTTATGCATATTATCATAAATATTAGTGTGCAAAAATATTATGTGCTGTCAGTTCAAAGCCGTATGATGACCAATATAATCCTCGACTTACAAAATAAGTTCAGAGGAAATGAATAACCATTGATTATACGAGGCATATCTTTAAAGTAAGTTCCGTTTTGCATTTAGGCCGCTGTAGCGCTACACTCGCCGTTTCGCACATGCCCGCTGAGGACATGCATCTATGGGCTTGCCACAGACAGCAGTACGCAACCGCTCCCCCGAGTAGACAGTTGTTCAGGTGTGGTTACAATGCCTCAGACGATTGAAAGTCCCGCGGAGTGTGAACCACGCTCTGTCATTCGTCTTCTAAATGCAAGAGACGTGAAGCAGGCGATATCCATCGGCAGATTGCAGAAGTGTATGGAGACAACGCTATGAGCGATAGCATGGTAAGAAGATATGTGAGGGCATTTAAAGATGGCCGTACAACCGTGCACGACGAGTGACGAAGTGAGCGACCGCCCGGCATTAACGATGACCTGGTGCAGCAAATTGATCATCCTCTCTATAGCCTTGACCTAGCGCCCAGTGACTATCACTTGTTCCTGCACTTAAAGAAGCACCTTGCTGGTCAGCGCTTTAACGCAGATGACGTTGGTCGTACCATACGATAAGTGTCTTGATGTAGCTGGCAATTATGTTGAAATGTAGATGTAGGCCAAGGCTTTCATGTAAAAATAAAATGATTACAACATGTGTTCTTGTGTTTATGTAATATCAAAGCGGAACTTACTTTAAAAATGACTCGTAGAACAAAAGCGAAAGCACTATATTTTCATTATTTTATTTTAGTACTTGGAAATCTTTCGCGGGGGTCAGGGCCCCCTGGACTCCCAAAATCCGCCCTTGATAGAGTGCCCTTTGTTAAGGTCTATTCTGTCCTGACATGGAAACACATTTTGACTCTTCGCCGTATTCCAATCAAACTTTTAACCTCATGATAGTACTGTACATACGAACGTTCTGCATACTTAAAAGTATTATCATTGCATTGATCGTACGTATTCTGTAGATGAACTCTGAGCACTTCTGGCGCCACCAGGTCTATTCCAAATATTTTCCAATCAGCGCGAAAGTTACGACGTGACGTAACATGCAGATATTAAGAGGAAGAAACCCCAAGACTCCTTTCGTAAGAAGCTACACGTATATATATGTTCTTATATTAGAGTCACGTCCCAAGGAAATATCCAAGCTGGCGTTCTCTCCCTCCCTCAAGCTTCTCCCTTATCCTCTTTTTTAACCGAATTTCCCCCGGTCAGACCCGTGGATGATATTAACCCCTACAAATCAACTTAGAAACGATTCTTAACCTAGAGGGGGAACTCCCATCTTAAGGAAATCCCACGAATGTTCTCATAAACTCGATTCAATATCTCAGCTTCCGCCCACTCACCCGACAGGGCACGTAATCAACTAACATATATACGATATATATACATTCCTTTATTCTCTATACTACAGGACTGCATCAAGTATTTCTCCCTAACCACCAGAATAGAGTCAGGTTTTGCAGAGCACTTAGTGAACACTTACATCAAATTTGTGGCCTTGAGTATTATTTCGTTTTATCCTAACATAGTGATAACCAGACTTACTTCGGCAGATATTTGCTTGTTCTTTGAGCCCACTTTATGCAAAGAAAGACTAATCGGAACTTGTACTAAAAGTGGGATCAGAACCACTGTGTGTCTCCACCGGGTATCAAACCCGAAATTCCTTGATTACTAAGCAACCACTTTACCACTACGCCACCGAGGACGACCATTTATACCAACTGTACCTTATTATACTACCAATTACCTGGTAGAAGCAAACAGCATGCTTTCCATAATAATTTGAACTCTGCATGTAACTTGCTATTAAGTTCTGACTTCCTTATAGTGTAATGGGACGTATGCGCCTGAGTCTATATAAAGAGTGCCGTTCATTTAGGTATTTCCTTGTAACTATATCTATATAATTGATTGATTTGGTTAATTTTACTTTGCTTTTCTGCTTCTTTTTGGCTAACCGCGAAGCTGAGGATGGGTGACGATATGATGAAATTGATGAAGGGATACTCACAAAGAACTCCAATGTCCAAGCCGGGATTCGAACCTGGGATCCCTGCCGTCGTAGCGCGCTGTGCAAACCACTCCACAGCTTCATGATGTCAAAATAACTTTTAATTATTTTTATTAGGGTTTAAAATCACAGACATCTGATCGCAGAAAGGTTATCATAGGCTATTATCGTCAAGAAGCTTCACAGATTATATTAGATACACAATGGTTTACACAGACGTCAACCTTCAGATTAGATTTCACAGATAATTAATTACAGAACAAGGAATAAAATGGAAATATTGGCCAGAATAGTTACCAGTTGCTCAGGATTTGAAACGATAATAGCTACACTGTGAGTAAACTGTGACTAAGTCTTAGGGATCATTAGAGCTTAGGGATTGTGAAAATAATCGACATTTTAAGACATAACTTTGATATGACATCTATGGACATTTATGGAAACAAATCAAAATATTAATGTACTTTTGAGTGCATTTTTTAAGAATAGGTACATAAATATTCCCTAAAGTTTCGGAAGCAACATTTGTTCAAAACGGGTTCGTTTGTTAGTCGCTATGGAAACAAAAGGACAGAAAACTCATTTGAGAATGTTACTTAAGACTATTATACAATCTATTTCTAAAAAAAGCAAGTCAGTATTTACGTGGCAGCAATTGAGCAATTGTCTACTCCGATATCAAGAAACTCGCCGTTCGAACAGTCATATCGATAAAATAGAATCGACAATATACTTCACGTCTGCGGAAGAGCCAAAAGATGTGAACAGAAAATGTAATATACTAAGGCATTTTCATGGGCAATTTACCGTAATTTGATGGCTTGGAAACGCAAAAAAACAGTAATTTAGTAGCATACCATGATCACTTCAGACGTTATATCTTGGAAAACCTATCACCGCTAACGTTTATTGAGTCGCGAAACCTATTGGATGAAATGGGCAGACGACATATTGAGGCATTTTGCTTGATTAAAATTGAGATGGGTTTGTTTACCAGGATTTCCGCGATTGTATCTGACCGACTTAACCTCCCCATTATTGTTAAACACTTACCGGTATATTTTAACAAAACAAAAGTTCCTAATTCTTTTAGGTTTTCCAGACCAAGAATCAAAACCTACCAAACCAAATAATTAGGGCATTAAACGCACAGGCATGAAATTAGGCGGGTGGTAGAAGTTGGCGCTGTTGGCAGGTCGAAGCACAACCCCGGGTGTTTGGAGGTAATGAAATACGTCGTTGTAGAGTTGATCTTTGTAATCCATGACATGCACATTGAATATAGGATGCACCACTGGAATCTCGGTTGGCAAGTTTCACCCAAACATAGTGAAAAAGCAAAAAGGTTGCTTGTAATGAACACGCCATGGGGATTATTGCAAAATACAAGATTGCCGTTCGGAGTTAAAATTTCGTCTCAAATATTTCAGAGAGTAATTGAACAAATATTGCATGGTCTTAATTATGTAATTCCATATCAAGACGATATTCTAATTTGTGGATCTGGATTAAAAAAAACGGTTAGCAGATGTATTGAGGTCATGGACAGGTTAGCTCAATATAACGTGAAGGTTTATTTAGAAAAGTGCAAGTTCTTTAAATCATCCATTCATATTTAGTATATGAGTTTTCTGCGGAAGGAATTAAACCGTGCCAGTGCAAGATTGAAGCATTGCTTAATTGTCCACGTCCGCATGATGTGAAGGAATTGTAGTCGTTTTTGGGAGGCATTAAGTTTTTTCGAAGGTGCATTCCAAATATGGCTATACTGATTCCAGCCTTGTACAATTAGAATGTGCATTCGAATTGGAGTGATGACTGTGAAAGTCAGTACAAAAAAGTTAAAGAAACACTGCAGTCATCTGAAACATTAAGCCCGTTTGATCATAGCAAGGATGCAGTAATCATATGTGATTCATCGAGCTATGGACTAGGAGCTCAGATGTGCCATAGAATTAATGGTGAATTGAAAACAATAGAGTGTGCATCTACTACTCCTTCGCAACATGAAATGGCTTATCCTCATCATGAAAAGGAAGCTCTTTCAATGACATTTGCCATGAAGAGATTTAGAAAATATATTTATGGAAAATAATTTCAAATATGGACTGATTCACTACCCGCCAAACAACTACTTCAATATGGAAAGGCTATACCCATTATGGCTTCATCCAGGATTCAACGTTGGTGTTTGTTCTTGGCTAATTATGAATATGAAATTGTGTAGAAGAAAAATGTTGAAGTAGCAGATCTGTTGTCAAGATTTCCGTTGCAAGGAAAAACAGTCAATATCGACGGGATTCAGTTTGTAATTCAATTAAGTTCACGGATCGTCTGAAAGATGTCTTTCGAACTTTGCAAGAACAATATGTGATGTCGAAACAGGTCAAAAGGTACGTTATGGAAGGTTGGCCAGAATCTAAGATTAAGGATCCAAATATAGATACAAATGAATTCGAAGAGCTGAGAAGAAGAAGAAATGAACTACAATGTGAAGAAGATATGTTGCTGTGGAATGATAGAGCTATCGTACTTAATTCAATGAGGCAGCAAGTCTTGGAGAAAGCTAATGAGAATCACGATGGCACAGTTAAAATTAAGTTACTATTGCGTGAAAGATATTGGTGCCTTGGAATAGACAAATGTATTGAAGATCACGTAAAATAGTGCAACGTTTGTAATGCTGTAAAACCCGACACCAAAACGAAAGAATACAATGATTGAAAGGAAGTAATTAAGCCGTGGGAGAGAGCACACATGGAGTTTTTCTATTTTCAAGGTAAAGTGTTGCTTCTCGTTGTTGACGCATTTACTAAATGGTCAGAATGTAAAGTTGTATCTTCTACATCATTCAGGAATGTAAAAGGATTTATGTCGTTCAAGGTATAATCTGCAATACACCTTAGTTACGGATAATGGTCCTCCCTTGCAATCTGAAGAATTCAAGAAATATTGTGAAGATCAAGGGATTGCTTTGATGCATTCACTGGCTTATCATCCGGATAGTAATAGACAAGCTGAGAGACGCGTTCAAAGAATTAAAAGTGCTCTGAGATGCAAATTATACCAAACTAGAAGAGATGACAAGCATTTTGATTTATTTTAATCTTATTTTATTTATTTATTGAACTCAACAGGTGCATACCTGATTGCAGAGCCCATATGAAGGATATATAGTCATACAATTACACATATTTCTGTAATATAGAGATAGACAAATATATATATATATATATATATATATAAATATATTAAAATATTTATTTTATATATATATACACTTTATCACACAATTTCAATACGAACTTATGTGTTTAAGCTTAGGTCATTGTGTTAATAGTGGCTTTACTGAAGTCCCTTCAGTTCATAGAAAAGATTTCAATGGTGTTATTCTTGATTAGCAAGCAAGCTGGTGCACATTCTCTACAATGGAGATTTCTTTTTAATTTCCGATCTAGCCTTCTTTATAAGAAAAAATTCGTTCTTGAGTCTAGTTTTCGACGACGGCATTCGAAAATTAATCTGGAGAGTAGATGTTCAGCATCTATTTCGTGATTTAACAATTTCCACAAGAATACTATTTCATGTAACGTTCTTCTGTGACAAAGCTTTGTAAACCAACATTCATATATTAGGTTGTAGTAGTGTTCAAATGCGGGGTAAACTTTCTGAAATTTGTATTTTAAAAATCTAAGAAATCTCGATTGAACTCTTTCAATTGCTACACTGTACTTTGGTGTGTCTGTATTCCATATAACAGATGCATATTCGAGTTTGAGTTTTACATATGAATAATACAAAACTTTTAGTGTCTCTATACTCTTGAAATCCCTCCCCATTCTAAGAATATACCCAAGGTTCTTGAACGCTTCACTAATTATTTGTTCTACGTGTTTATTAAAAGTAAGATTTGAATCAAAAATAACCCCTAAATCCTTGACTGTAAAATTTCTTGCTAGAATATTGTTGTATATTCGATACTAGAATTAATTGGGTTTTTCTTTCGAGTATATATTACATAATGACATTTATTGATATTTAGTGTTAAGTTATTGATTTTTGTCCTCGTTTCTAACTTTGAAACATCATTTTTAAGTTGCACACTGTCATCTTGTTTGCTTATTTTCCTGTAAAATTTCAGGTCATCTGCAAACAGCAATTTGTGTGAGTTTTCAAATGAATCAGGCAAGTCGTTAATAAGTAATGTGAAAAGAAGTTGCCCAAGGTTAGACCCCTGAGGTACTCCTGAGGTGACTCTTATCTCGAAGGATGCGTGGCCTTTATACGTTACGTGGTCAACACCGATCTAAGTGGTACAAAGCCATGGTGAAACGATGCTATTACAGGTTTTACGTGGGTAAATATGTAACAGTGCATGATTTTTTCGAATATTTTTGCTGGGGCTGATAATATACTTATTGGTCGGTAGTTTCGTACGTCATTAGTGTTATTGCTTTTGGGAACTGGACAAATTGCCGTGGCTTTCCATTCTTTAGGAAATTTGTGTTTTGCAAGAATTAAATTGAAAATTAGATATAATGGGTATTTCAATATATTACTGCAACCTTTGACTACATAGGGTGGTATCTTGTCCGGTCCGACTGATTTCTTAGGTTTTAAGTTTTTAATTGCTTTTTCTATGTCTTCAATTCCTATCTTTGTAATATTAAGATTATCCAAAGTTTCATATTGTTTATGGTTAGGCAATACTTTCATGTCATATCTAGGGGGATCTTTTTTACTTTTCCTGCGCTTATTTGTAACAAACGACCAAAACTGGGTGCTATCTTTTGCAATATTTATTTCCGAATTGGCAACATAACTGTTGTATGCATCAATAATTTCCATCCCAACTATTGTTCGAAATTCGCTAAATTTGTTGTAGTGGGATCGAAAGTCTCCCGCATGTTTTTTCCACTTCTTGTGGTGGTAATGCTTCCTACTTATCCAATATATATAAAGCCCCAATCCCACCACTCACTCACTCACTCACTGACATAAATGTTCTCCATGAATGAAGCCCCGGAGGCGAAAAATGCCCGATTACGACCCCCCATGAAAACGTCCCGAAAGGCCGAGAAAATTAAGAAATCGCTCACTTTGCCCTTCCTTAAGGGTGAAAATGCCCTTTTTTCACGTCCTTAGCAACCGTTGCCACGGGCATTTCTTTCGCACACATTGTTTCCTTCAATTCTTAATTGTCGAGATACATTATATTTCTCACAGATCAATAGCACACAGATGAATCAACTCCTGGCTTTGAAAAGGTGCCTGAAACAAGGGTGACATCTACATAATAAGGAGTTTCAGCCCAGATACAATTACGTATATATTGGTAAACTCAATGCGTAAATATCTGCATCGTGCTTGTTTCAACTAAATGTTTAGGGGGTATAATGACATGCAATTCCTTAGAGCTTGCCGTGCTTGTTGTTCACCATGGAAACGGACGTTGCTAGGGAACTTAAAGAAAGTTTATTTTCACCCCGAATGCTACTGTAAGGGAATTATGCTAGAGTTTTCGATTGATTGATTTGGTGTTTTAAGTCCACTTTGTGCACAGTATTAGAGTTTTCGAATTTTAAAATGTGAGCATCAGAATTCATTGCAGAGGAGAGATAGAAATTTGCGAAGAATGAAGGAAAACATTTCTTTATTTCAATTATGTTTAAAAATGTAAAGGTCACTACAGAAGTAAAATGTTACTTTTCCAATTTAGTGTCGCTATTGAATTCGTTTACATAAAACATATAACTAACTATCTTGTAACTGTTATTACTTACCCAGCTTATTATTAAGAAAAAAACAATAATATTTTGATTAGTTGTACATATTACAGCGCAAACACACATAAATTTACGTTCAAAACTTTCCAAATAAGAGAACCACGTCGGCGAGCGCACGAGACGTGGCCAAAGGCCACGTCGAAAGTGCGCGAGTATTTTTAATAATGCTGCTCGTAAACCAACACGGGTACTGTCTTTAGTGGCTTTTCTTTAAGGGGACACATTCATCGAATATTTTATATATAATTTCATAAAACACGTCTGTAACTTGATCAACGTCATTCTTTGTTTTCAATACATCCCAGTTCGTGTTAAGCAGCTTGTGATAGATGGATGGAAAGATGGCCTTACTGAAATTGTACTGTAGCTTACGACAAGTTTTATAGCGGGTTTCTTTGACATGATTAATATCTACTAGCAGCGAGGGATGGTGTGTGTCTTGAGGAACTAGTGGCTGTGTGTTTCGTGTTACTTTTATTCCCTGCCCATTTATCAAAATCAAATAGAGTGTTTTTCAATTGCTATTTTTAATGTCGTTGAAGCTTTTTAGTTGATATACATTAATAAAGTTGTTTAAATCAAGATACGTTGTTGCTGATGAACTAGTTAGATTGTAATTGCTGCCAGCTATATCTGTCAGATTAAAGTCTCCACCTATCAGGAGTTTAGCGTCACCAGGTTGACAGTGCTTTTCTATGAACCTAAAGAATAAAGTGTATGTGTCTTTGTTATAACCAGGTGCTATGTACACAACGCAAATGTATACAATTCCTAATCCATTTAACCATAGTTTAATCAAAATGCAGTCTATATTCGGATGTAAACACGGCGAATCTATTAATGCACTCTTAACGTTTGATTTCACTGCAATGATTACACCACCACCCATTGTTTTACCAGACACTTTTTTGCTTCGGTCCCCCCTATATACAACATATCTTTCATCGAAAAGTTCACTATTCTCGTGGGAATCTGCTAACCAACTTTCAGTTATCATTATTGCACTAAAGTTATTACAAAGGACATTCGTGTAACATACTCTTGTTTTGGTTCGGAGACCCCAAACATTTTGGTAACATAATTGAAACAACGAAGTGTCAAGATCTGCTTAAATACAGTTGGAGTTGCTTGTACTTACTTGGCCGTTACTTTTGGTGAGATCTCTTTTGTCACCGGGTTTGCTGACCTCTAGCCTGGTACGTGGAGGGAAATCTTCTATTGTGCCTCGGGGGTAAGTTATTGTGACTCGTTGAGGGAGGGGAAGGATTGAACACTCTTCTGTCCTCGATTCCTGCTGCATACCTGCGGGCGCCGTTCTGCATCGCTGATTGTGGTGCGTCTAGTTTCCTTGTTGCTTCACTGTATGATTTCCTATTCTTGGTTTGAGCTTTTTTGGGGGAAGGGGGTGGATGCTGATCAGCAAAGTTCTGTGACGATGATGATGCTGGTTCTGCAGGTGATTCAGCGGGGAGAAGGGGCTGGGTGCGGAGATGTTCAGTTTCTCGACCGGCACTAGTCATTAACTAAATCATTTGAAGTTTGAGAATTGGCAATACTTTCACTTATTACGTCACTCGCTGCACACGGAAGTCCATTTTCACTCAAATAACTTAAAGGTGTACGATCTGCCTTCTATCACCAACTTATCAAACCTCATGACTGCATATAGGTTCTGTTCTCTTGCCTGTTGCAAATAGTTTGCTAATTCCCTCCGGGTTTCGCACACACCCCTTGAAAAATCCTCATGCACAATAATCCTGTTCCTCTAAATAAGCGAGCCCTTGCAAGAATCAACTGCTTGAATTTATAGTTAGACAATTTAACTATTATTGGTCTCTTAGACCCAGTCCCTAGCCTGTGAGCTCTTTCTATATCGAAATCGCCGGTGTCTATTTCCAATAGGTCCCACAAAGCATCCCGCACTAGACGTTCCGAGCATTCCCACGTTTCACCTTGCATTTCGTTGAACCCTCTAAATATCAAATTCTCTCTCCTCGATCGGTTTTCGAGATCGTCTAATTTGTACTCACAAAACTGCAGTTTTTCCTCTGACATGGTGTTTTCAACCTTTAATTCTCGTAGTTCTATTGTTAACGACCTTACGTCAGCTTGGACGTTTGATGTTGTTCGAGCCATATTGTCAAGTTTTCCGTCAATCGATTGCAACTTTTGGATAACATCATCAGTAGTGTATGGACCGAAATTCTGTTCCACACCCGAAATAATCAATGTCATTACGATCACCAATCCCAGGAAGAACATGCCGCTTAGATTGAGAACAGTTTTTGCTTCCACTTTTGTCACTGGCAACTTCCTGGCCGATGCATTCCAAGCACCGATCGAACAACGCCACTGCTGGAAGGAATTTCCCATCTTCGCACACTTCACGCTTCGCTGAGCACGGGAGCCTCGAGATAACACGTTCGAACCGAATTACATTTAAATAATGCTTTGCTAGATGTGCTACATAATATCCGAATGGCTCCAAACACCGTTAATTTGAAATCTCCTGCTGAAGTAATGCATGCATTGGGGCCGAGATCGAAAGATGATGTAGATCCGTTGAAGGATATTCCTGATAAAAACAAACGTGAGGATACCAGAGGAGGTGTTGAAGTTTGGGGGAAACTTGCCAACCGAGATTCCAGTGGTGCATCCTATGTTCAAGGTGAAGTTGTCCGGAGAGCAGGGACATATACTTGGTATATTAAAGTTGGTAAAGATGTTAAGTTGGTTGGAAATCAGATCAAATGGTGGAATGTGAGACAAAATGGTAGTGGAAATCACCTTAATGGTGAACAGAATGGTAAAACAGGCGATAAGAATAATGATGCATCTCCAGACGTACACGAAAGAAGATATTTAGATGCGAATGATACGTTTAAGGATTACGAGAGAGGAGACAATCATGAAGTGGTGGAAGAAGCTGCAAGAGGGAACATAGATTTGGATAGACGTGAAGCAGCAGAGTCAAGAGTGTTAAGGAGAAGTCAGAGACAAAGAAAACCACATGACAGATTAGATTTGAGTGATTATGGTAAAAACAAGTAAAAGATGCAACCAAAATTTTGCGAACGCAAAATTTCATCGACGCGAGGGAATTTCGTGTGTGTGTGACGCTGATTATGTAAATAGACTGTCTGGTTTATAAGACTTTTGAAATTGTTTATATGTTGGTAAAAACTGATTGTGTTAGGGTCTTGTATAAATGGAGTTAATTATAGTTTGTTATATGGTAATTTGATGTCAATTAAATAACGTTGAATTATGCGGTGCATATAATTTATAATGTATTCGACACCTTGAGTGTGATCAGCGTGTGTTACAATACACAACAATGCAAAATGACAGTATTTGTTCGAAAGGTCAGGGACGACACAAAAGTGCCGGGGAGAGAGGTCGGTCTGACGCTCGAACCAGGCAATGTAGCTCGGTTGACGTTGCCACACCACAGTTCGCGGGAACCAGTGAGTTTTGTCCAGCACTCGCTTTGCTTTCCCCACATGTGGCACCAGCGCAATTCTGCTAGTCGCCTACTTTCATGGGTGACCTCCGTGGCTGCGAGTGGTTATCATAGCACACTACAACGTCAGGGGTCCCAGGTTCGAATCACCGCCTGGGCATAGGTGTTCTTTATGAATGTCCCTCCATCAGTTTCATCATATCATCATTCTCATATCATCATTCATCCTCATCTTTTGAGATTAGTCAAACGAAAGCCGAGAGGCAGCACTGAGGTGCTTGCTCTAGTTTGGCGGGGTTGTTCTCATCTTGTTGAGTTGTATTTTCAAATTGCTACATTTGGCGACTACAAATAATGCTACAAATATAATTGTTTCCAGCAGTAGCCGTACTACAGTTCAATATAAAAAATTGAAGTAATATATCTGAAAGAAGCAATCAGATGCATTACTTCCCTGAGAATAGTAGACTGATTTCTCATGGGTGTCGTGAGAGAATGATTGCTTTACACACTAGTAACCTGACGGGTATGCAACCCAACGTTATTTGCTGTTTAGTGGTTTCCATAGTGCTCAGGCTGATTGTCAAATGCTCACAGAGTCTGAAATTTCAAGACCTCTTCGAGACAAAGCTTGGGTTTAGAAGTCGACTTTATAGAGAGTGTCTAAAAGGAACTGGGCTTACAGTTTCAAGTGCGATCTAAAGTGAAACTTCCATAAGTCCGTATGATTGTACCGCAATCCGGAAAACATCCTTCACACGGTAAACTTTGCCTTAGATAGTGTAAATGTAATTTCACCGTGCACTTTGCATCATACAATGAGACATACGTACGTAGGACCCCACACATTCTATCGATCTCGGCCATTTTGTACGTGATGCAATCAGCAACAAGCTCCGGCCACTTTTACCCTAAAGGTTTGTCCCCAGGTAACCATTTACTTGGGGCTGGGTGAGCCCCAGAGCTGCTTTACGCCGGACAAGGCCGGAAACATTACGACGTTAGAACACCCATCCCGGAAATCGAACACGGGTCTCCCAAGTGGCTGTGCAACGTGCCACTACAATCGCAACCCCAGGGTAAGGAGCCACGAATTGGTAACACACCGCTCCTTGCTCCGGCTAGACAGTTGGAAGCATCAGTTCTCACCCAGGGATCGGGATTAAGGCAATCCCCAATCTACCAGGAAGGTAACCACCTAGCTGCACATCACGTCAAATAAAATATAAAATGTCCAAAAACATTAATCAACGAACGCGCGCGTACATACTTATTCGCACTGTAAAATTATAGTATGTTGGGTCCTGCTCGTTCGTTAGTCAGTGATAAGCAACTTATTTAACTCGACAGAATCCGCGCACCGCACAGTTAATAGGAAGACCTCAAATGCTTACCCCAAGCGCGAGGTGCAGCATAAGAGACTCATTCTTACAATCCTTCAAACTCATAACATAAAAGTAACACAAGGAAAGCTAATAAGTATATGTCAGATTAATGCTAAATAGCGATAGTAAGCTTTGGTTATGGTTGGCAACAATTGAGAATGCCAACGTGGAACTTTTGACGTCTCCAAATACACGTAGCGTCATTTCCCACCCCTAACATAAACAGCCAATAGCATAACGTTGTATTATTGAAAGCGAGAGAGAATTGCTATGCTATAACGTTATAATATTAAACTTTATAAAGTAATTCACATTTGCCCTTGTACATTAAATGATTAAATAAAGATGTAGTTTACGGATTTATAACGATGACATAAATTACTTCAATCTTGTACATTGTTGAACAAACATCGATATTAAGAAGAAATGTATTTAACTTGTGCTTAAATAACAACATTTGTGTGAAAGATAGAAATAATCCTAGCCATTTTTAATTTGAAAATTAATTAAAACGTTGCATATATTATTTGGGATAATTATTAGCCTATAAAATCTGAATTAGATGTTGCGAAAATATGCGAATAATATAATAAAAAGATAAAACATAAATTCGAGTGGGTATCAAAAAGTTTTGCCTGTTGAGGTGTAATTTGTTTAATAATGGAAAGATTGAAAACAATGAACATACATATAGTTTGCCTGTAGTGTTCTCTACTCAGAGCTACCCTTCCACGCAGTTGCCATCACGTTCGATGCATTTGTGTCAGCGTTTTATCCAGCCCTCAAAACCAGTTTGGAAAAATTCCACAGAACACTCCCTGCCCCACTGTTCAGAGCTGTTTTAACCTCCTGCATGTCATCGAATCTCATGCCACGAAGCACAGACTTAGCTCAGACTTAAGTAGTTAAGTTCAAAGTGGGAGAAACCGAAAGTGTGGAAATGACAAGGAGTGGCAGGCCATCAACGTCGTTGACCGACGACAACCGCCACAGGGATGATGAGCTCATTCGAGAGGATAGACGCATCACCATCCAGGATGTTCATGATGCAGTGCACATATCCTATGGGTCAGCACATGCAATGATTGAGAGTTTGGGATACCATAAAGTCTGAGCTAAGTCTGTGTTTCGTGGCATGAGATTGCAGGACCTACAGGAGGTTAAAACAGCTCTGAACGGTGGGGCAGGGAGTGCTCTGTGGAATCTTTCCAAACTGTTTTTGAGACATGGATAAAGCGCTCTCTCAAAGGCATCGAACGTGATGGCAACTGTGTGCAAGTGTAACGTTGAGTAGAGGACACTACAGGCAAACTATATGTATGTTCATTGTTTCAATCTTTCCATATTAAACGAATTATACTTCAACAGGCAAAACATTTTGATACCACCTCGTATATACACGAATTATGAAAACAATTAAGTGTAAACTATTTAATTCAAATTATAAACTTGAAAGGATATGAATAAGGTAAATTCCAATATATGGCTGAAATGTGCCTAGCATGGCGGTCGTTACAGCTGTCAGAGACTCCCTATCGACTAGACTACCGCGGCTCCCCTCAGATAGTATACAATTTAAAAAAATAACATTAAGATGCATCTGAGAAAAGCATATATATGTACAGCCCATACCGAAATAACAGATTGAGTTCTTAATACTATAGTTGTGGTTCACCTACGTCCCAAACTGTTACATTGTGGCTTGGAGCAGCCATGATTGAGGCTAGTTCTTGTGAGAACACGGAATTCAAGAGGGTGAGCGGGCGATACTAACACAGACATTCGTGATTTAAAAGAAACGTGCAGTTGGTGCAGATGTAACGAACACTACTTGCAAATGCCAAATAAAAGTGGCCCTAAACATGGCGGCTGTGCGAATTCTGACGTCACATAAAACGCATCTACAGGTGAAATTGCTATTGTTCCTATTCGATTTATAAGTAAACCAATTCAATGTGTTATAATAGACAAGAAATAATAGCAGACTGCCAAACAAAGACCTCAATCAGGGAACAGATAAGAGGAATGGGGGAAAGCGAAATATATCAAGGTTGTGAGAAAAAATGAAAGAGGCGCGCTGGCATGGTTCAGATTAGGGGGATGGAAACAACTAAGAAATAGAAACGAAGCTGGGCAAACGATATGTTCTTTGTGCGATGGGGAGGAGACGGACGAGCATATCCTACTGAACTACCCTTCTACACGTGACCTAAGGGACAAATGGCTGAAAACTTATCAGGGAGGGAGGTGATAGAAGTGCTGGACGACAGAATAAAGATAAAGGAAGCGGGGCAGCAAGTGGGGAAATACCTGGGAGAAGTAAGAGAACGGCGGGGGAAAGCTATTAGAGAAGGCAGCGAAATGAGTGATCATGCTCCAGACGAGCCATCTTTATAGTGTAAGTATGTGTAAAGTAAAATGTATGCGTTTTTGGTGAGAGTGCAGGAAAAGAGAAGTGGGGCCGAGGAGAAAGAAAATAAAAAAGTATTCAATGGACCAAATCTGGTGCACTGCCATCAGAAATTTTAATCGGTATTTCGTTATATTTATTATATATAGTTATATTTTATTTCCTCTTCTATTGTGTGACTCAACTTCCGGTTTCAAACATCTTGGTGAGTCTACAACGATATCAAATAATTTTATTTGTTTACTTGATTTGATATATTTTACTTTGCTTTTCTACACTTTTGGCTAATCGCGACGATGAGGATGACATGATGAAAGTGATGAACGGACGCTCTCATCCTCAATCCGAACCCAGTCGTAGCGGGATCTGCTAGGTCACAAAGGCCTGGACGATAGCAAAGAGATGCAAACACAAAAACAATATCAAACTTGGCTTTCGAAGCTGCAAACAAAATCATTCCCATCCCCAGAACCAAGCTTTCTCCTGTGCTTTAAGTCTCTTATATTCTGGTCCCTTATTCTAATTCCCTCTCCCTCAACCCGATGACAGTGTCAAAGCTCAGAATCAATCTTTATTCAACGCCTTCATCCGCCTTCCATGAGGGCCGAGACTTAACGTTACATTTCTACCCCCCGCTGTGAAGGCTTGGCGACTGACAATCTCCTTCTGCACAGCATGTGGCAGAAACAATGCTTCACCGGGAATAATGAAAGACGTCCAAGCGGGAAGAAGACAATATTTCTTTCCATTCATCCTTTTTTCTCTCTCCAAGACATTCTTCCACGTCTCGTCTTTGTTCTTGAGTTTGCAAAGTGGGAAAGTTTTTCCCCCTAGGGAATGTCTTCGACGTCCTAATTTTTTGTGTACGAAAAATAAGGGGTGAAAAAGTACTAGAAGTTTAATTGTACTTGGATTTTTGCCAGATTTAGAAAAAAAAATCTGAAAATTAAGAATTGTATTTACAACCTTTCTCCAATCACGATCGGATTGAATTTGTTTTCTATTTATACAATTTCACAGGGAGTTGTCGGTTTGAAAATACAAAAAAACAGCACTTGCTTTGTTCTCACGACGATAACATATCGAAGGAGTTTTGAAAAATAATGTTTACCATAGCTTACCGCAGAATTGAATAACCTAAATTTTGGTGTAACTCATTTTTATGTAGGTCTACAGGTTAATTTTCAAATGGCGTCCAAACGCGAGTATCTATAATTTTTAATTCAATAGTAACGGTCACGAGCATTAGTTAGAGAATGAATGGGTGGGCCATTCTCTGCTTATTCCTGTATTGCCAGCGAAGGGTGAATGCTGACACGCCCTTTCTTCTTGTACAAATATTTATTGTTATTTATCTTATGTTCATGTGGTGATTGTGGTAATATTTAGACCTATCACTGATAAAAATCAGGATAGAAGCGGACGTTTATGTACATCTCTTGTATGTGCTGTTGGCATGGGAATTACGATCGGGCTTTGAGTTTTACAGAAAGGTCAAGCTGAATTTGTTTTGGACTGAAATGGATTTATGCACATAAGTATTTATTGTGCTAAGAAGAAAAATATACTTCCTTTTTCTTAGTGAAAACTTTACTTTGATTTATTTACACATGCAAACGACTCAAGCCCTTCAGAAAATATACAATAGTTTCAAACAATAATATTTCTGCCTTTAATTCACAAAATGCCTTGACAATTTTCAAATTAGAAATTCTTCATAGCATGCTGTTATGAACTTTGCAAGTGCTGACATCTAGCGTCATTATTTGAAAACCGTAAAACAGAAATCTGTAATGAATAACATTTTAGATGGAATAGTAGAAAATGTCTAGTTCATGGTGTCACGTGACCACCTTTGTATTTCATAAAATCAAGTTGACGCAAACATGGCGGACTTCAAGATGGCAGACTCCCTAAAATCTCCTCCTCCTTTCGAAATCACTTATCAGGATATTTGGTTCGTTTATCCTCATCCGTGTTTGTTTTAAACGGCTGTTTGCGGATCACCCTGTACATTTCTTGACTAAACGTTGTATTTTAACATCGTAATTGCATTGTATGAATCAGTGGCGGCGATTGGATTCGAGAACCGGGGGGGATGTGCCAAAACTAGAGGAGAGAGGCAAGTTTACTTTCTCTTGGTAGATAAGGTTTAGCATAGCGAAGTAGTGCACCTCCTAATCCGCACTACTGCGTGAACCGATGAATAGTATATGCCAACCATGTTTGAACGATATTGAAGTATTTAGTACACTTATACTTAGTATAATGTCGTCAGTAATCTCCAATTGCTCGTAGGCAGCTTTCAAAACCATCAGGCAAGAGACACGCGACACATGTCGCTTGGGAACGAACCAATCAAGAGCAACGTTTCATACCCTAGCGACATGACAAACTGCCGAAGCCTGCGTTCGATTGGTGAAATGATCTAACATTTCAATGCGAGAACCAATTAAGATCTGAGGTTATAAGTCTACTCGGAAGCAAATCTGTATCTCTGGATAATACGTGATGTAGAAAATAATATTCAGATCATTACATCTGCTTTAAAAACAGCTATAGGCTTTTTTCCGGTGCCGCAACATGAAAGAAGGAAATACACTTGGCCAATCGATCTGTTGAAAAGAAGAACCACTACAAGACGACTAAGGATATTATTCCAAAAAGCAGTAGATCCCAGATTTAAACAGCAATATTTAGAGAAGTACCGGAAGTCTAAGTGGATTTACGCAGATATGATTAAACAATACAAAGTCAGGATGTGGGCTTGACTGGTACAAAGTAAAATTACGAAGGACCCATGGGGCATTCCATATAAAGCCGCAACAGGCAAATTAAAAGAGATATTCACTCCTACCACATTGAAAAAGATGGAAAACTGGAGGACACAATCTCATATTTAATGGACGTGTTGTTACCATCCGATAGCGAATTGGAGGACTCAGAAATACACCAAAATGTAAGACGACAATCACGGGAGCCCTATGAGAATGACACACTGGTTTATCCATTTGCCAAGGAAGAAATTGCCTTAATAATAGATCGACTGAACTGCAAAAAAGCCCCTGGACCTGATGGCATCACTAATAAGGTCATTAAGATATTAAAAAATGAAATGTTGGAGTCCTTGCAAGTGGTGTACGTCCAGAGCTTGGATCTTGGTAGGTTCCCAAGGGAATGGAAACATGCAAATCTTACTATACTTCTTAAAGATAAGAAAAGAGATCCTGAGGAACCAAAATCCTATAGGCCGATATGCTTATTAAATGGTTTTGGTAAGATACTCGAGAAACTTATAATATCAAGACTCAATGAAAGAAGACTATTAACCAAACATTCAGGAAAACAGTTTGGTTTCATTCATTGAAGATCAGCCGAGGATGTACTTAACTATGTTATGAATTTCGTCCATGGAATTCAACACAAATATGTACTGGCCATCACTCTAGATATATATGTGGAGCTTTCGATAATGTATGGTGGCCATACATCCTGAAAGTACTGAGAGACAATTATATACCAGGATCTCTCTATAATCTGATAAAGGATTATTTAGGCAATAGAAGCGTACAGTATAAAGGATCACAAAAGGTCGTAACAAAGGATGTGAACGAGGATTGTCCGCAGGGCTCAGTGTTAGGCCCAACCCTATGGAACCTTACTCTGGAGCCTCTGCTGATGGAATTACATCAGTCTAGGGAAGTTGCTGATGTGATAGCGTATGCAGACGACATACTTATTCTGATTATCGCCAATAGTAGAACTGAATTGGAAAGAAGAGCTAACCGAGCCATAAGTCTGGTAGAAGACTGGACTAAGACATCAAAAATGAAAGTTGCCAAAGAAAAATCTTATCATATCTTCCTTAAAGGGAAGCTATTAAGATCCCCAATTATAAGGGGTACAAAAATAGCTATTAAAAAGTCTATTGAAATTAAATACCTTGGCGTGTTCCTGGAAGCTCAATTGAGATTCAGACAACATATAGAGGAGGTTTCCACTAAGGCGAAGGCCCTACTACACAATATATTGAATATGGGGAACTCGGCATATAAACTTCCTTTTGATGTTTCAATGATCTATTATAGATCAAACTTCCTGCGAGTGATATGCTATGCTGCGTCAGTCTGGGCGCATCTCGCAGCGCTAAAACAAATCAGAGATAGTCTCAGATCTGTACAACGGAATGTCCTGTTAAGGATCCTCGGAGCGTTCAGTACAACAACCAAGACTTCGATGATAGCTGTTGCTGGGGTACTCCCTTTAGACTTTGAAGTTCCACAAAGTGCCGCTTGTTACTGGTGGAAAAAGGGACTAAAAGAAAAGGCACATGACCTGCTTGGAACTCGGGTCAATTCCATCCAAGAAATTAAACAACACTTATGGAACTCTTGGCAAGAAGAGTGGAGTCAACTCCAAGAATCTGCCCAGACTAGAAAGTACATACCGGACGTACGGGATAGGATGAAACTTTCCTTCTTCAAACCAAGTAGGGTTATGGTCCATTTCATGACGGGTCGTGGCCCATATATAGGACTTATCTTGGAAGATTTAATCTTAGCAATGATGATTAGTGCTTAACATGTAGGGTGAAAGGAACACCGGAACATGCAATAGTGAGCTGTAAAAAGTATTCTGATAGTCTAATACCACTATTAAGGCAAGGTCTAGATGAGGTCACACTGGCACAGGAAATCCATAGCATCAAGACCTTCGGCAGGATTAACAGAATGGCTGGACTAATTTCGTCATTAGAAGAAATGGACTACAAATCAGCATCTCGAGTTAGTTCTGGAAATGAGACTTCAACATTAAGTACCATCCGACAAGTTGGAATAAGAAGAAGTAGCCGAATCAGGTAAAAGAAGATCCCATCTTCAAAACAGAAGACCGAAGAAAATTGACAGACTCAAAATGAACTAAGATATTATGAGGAGGGCCCAACCTCCTTGAATCGAAGGAAGTTCTATATAAAATCCTTAAGAGGCACTGAAAGTACGAAGAACTATTGACTTGCAAAGTCGTATGGGTAATTGGTGGAAACTAATTAGCGATTGTGAGGACATTGACGTTCCTGTAAAACGGATTGATAGTGTTGAATTAAGTGTGGTTCTATCAAGATTTGACTATGTATGGACGCGAAGTGAATAATGGAAATTTGGGAACTGGTATAGTGTGAACTTTGATATAATGAGAATCATTAAGAAGAATGAAGAAGATGACCACAACCTTACGGAATGAAGAATAAGCTCTTGGAACTTCCTTCTCTTCTGGAACTGAAATGAATGTACGAACCGGTTCCTAGGTGCAAACCCTGGATGAGTTGGCAACGCGTACTTGTAGTTAGAATTTTCACCGGCCATGCGCCACCGCGTGTATAATGTAACGACCCTGCGTGGTCGCCATTCAATTATTATTAGACCCTGCGTGGTCGCTATATTCTTTTTAATATCGGATGAAAGAATTGAGCGGAATGTCCCTGCGAGGCGTACGCTTTTAGTTTAAATGTATTCTGTAAACGTTAACGGATCCACCTATAAGTTTATTAGCTTCACTTATTATTAGACCCTGGCGTGGTCGCTGAATTCTGTAAACGTTATCAATTATTGTCATTAAACTGTTTAGTAGAGTCCTGCGTGACTCATTATTAATTGTATTGCCTGGATGCACACAGTTTTAGTTATGGTAGCACGTGCATCTAGTGATTTTTCCACTAGTGTTTTCTCAATGTCAAATCACGATAATTCTCAGTACGGAGTTTGCAATATGTAAAAAAAAAAAAAAGAGTCGGTGCTAGGTGCCAGGTTCTACCTGCCCGGCTTGTCTGGGAGCACCAGGACCTCCTTCCTAACCTGCCGTCCTTGTACAGGAGACACCGGTCGGCTTGCCGATTCCTAGCTAACGCTGGGGTGTCGCGGCATCCTTTAATCCTTTACCCAGCGCCCGCTTGTCGGCCGTGCCGGCTGGCTACGGCCAGTTCCCAGCTGTGGTTGGGGGTACCGCGCACATTCTACTTTCTTTTACAGGGGAGCCTGTGACGTCGGCCGCGAACAGCACCAAGAATAAAATTAGGTCCCTATACTTCCCTGGCGCCTCACTGCGAGGAATAAATTGAATGGTCCCTGCCCCCCTTTCAGTCCAGAAGTGGTGAATGCACGTGTATGGTAAATGTAAATGCACGTAAGTGATAAAGGTTAAAGACTAGTGTGCTAACATATATATATATATATATATATATATATATATATATAAAGCTGTTGTTCACGTTTTACCCAGCAAGCCCTGAGATATCTAAAGTTTGTGTCCACCGATTGAATTAAGGAAGTTAGCACTTATGGGTAGACTTTTGCCGTCCTCCTAATTGAAGTGTGGCGATTACGTGGTAAGACGTTGAAACTTTAATATGATGAAAATCATTATGAAGAATGAAGAAGATGACCACAACCTTATACAATGAAGAAGAAGCTCTTGGAACTTCCTTCTCTTCTGGAAGTCCATTTCATTTGATTATTTTATGAGGCTCCAGGTCTAAGGACTTATAATTTGGTATGTTCTAATTATTCAATATACGTATATAAAATTTCCTTTTCATTACTTATCCATTATTTATTCTTAATGAACAAGATAGCCTAAATTCCTTAAAAGCAAAGTAAGAAGAAGCCTATGGAACGTCCTACTTCTGGAAGAACAGATACTTGCAACTCCTGTTCCTTTGGGAGGCTTAATAGACTGGGACAATTTTCGAAAATTCTGACTGTAGGAAGCATTTTTGAGGAAAAGCGGGCAAACAACATTTTCTGAATGTATTTGATGTGCTGATTACGAAAATTTTGTTTGCCACTCTCGATTTTGGTGTTATATGCTTCAAATCGCTAAAAAACAAAATGGCGGCCATACGAAATGAGTTCCTATTAACTTTTGAAGGAGCAGAATCAAAATAGTGATCCTGGTGTCAAACATTATGTTCTTTGGTATGCTGAATCCAAATATTATGTTTTCTAATCTGAAATTTTAATCTATGTGCTCCAAATCGCTAAAAAAACAAAATGGCGGCCATACGAAATGAGGTCCTAATAACTTTTGAAGGAGCAGGAAGAAAATAGTGATCTTGGTGTCAAACATTATGTTTTTGGGCATGCTGAATCCAAATATTATGTTTTCCAATCTGAAATTTTAAGCTATGTGCTCCAAATCGCTAAAAGACAAAATGGCGGCAATACGAAATGAGTTCCTATTAACTTTTGAAGGAGCAGAAAGAAAATAGTGATCTTGGTGTCAAACATTATGTTTTTGGGTATGCTGAATCCAAATATTATGTTTTCTAATCTGAAATTTTAAGCTGTTTGTTCCAAATCGCTAAAAAACAAAATGGCGGCTACGTGCATCCATGCAATGTTTAGTATCCATACTTTTGAACCAGGAATAAAACAGTGTAACAGTACGTTTTTAATACAGAAAAAAAGTATAGAACATTTCTGAAGTAAAGATGCAAAATAATAATATTATTCAAAACATAAGACCATATTGAAATATTAACAGTACCAGTGTATGATAAATCCGCACGTTATGCTTATTTAACGTTATTTTGCCTACAAAAATAGTATAACATTTTTCTAGTCACGGATATTCATGCACTCCTTAGTGCCAGTATCTGCACATTTGCAAGCTGCAGTACATACAAGCTGGCCTTTCCTGCAGGAACATGTAGCGGATATGCAACCACCCAAACATCCACAGGTGACAATGTCGTAGCAGTGTTGTGGAATTGGTGGCAGGGATTGAAGTTTTGGAACGAGCTGTCCATCAACCATTTTCCATCCCAAGATAGTAGGTGGTGGTAACACAGGTTTTGGTATGACCGACTGCCTCCACACCATGGCTTGATAGTGGGCCCGTTGTACATGTAACCGTAGAGCATCGGTAATGGGGGGGGGCAGTGTTTGTGGTGTTTTTCCTTTGCTGAACAGCTTTACTCTGGCTTCACAGCTGCTTGCATTCGGTACACCATACAACTTGCATATGAACTTCTCTGCCTTGTGTGCTGTTTCTTGTTTCAATTCGTCAACACCAAGATTTAGTAGATCATTATTATTAGTGTTAAATATTTTCCATGCTGTCTTCTTACTGATCCCAGCAATGTACGATACTGTGTCGCATCCTGTTATGGCGTGGAATGGGATGAGAGCTTCGAAGACAGGATCCGTAAATGAAAGCTTCTGCCTGACTTCATGTACTGGAATGTATTTTTTTTATGTTCCTGCTCGCAACCACAATTTCGTACATCTAATCTTGTGAAATAACGCTACCAATTGCACTAATACATCTGCATCACGTGCTGAGACAACAATGTTATCAGCACCAGAATTAAGACAGTGAACTATAGTGCAGGAGGCCTTAGAAAGAGCGTTTCGCGGGCTAACAGCAGACGTCGCTCGCACACTATTGCCGATACTCTCGTGTCGTCTGCTCCTCAGCCGAACAAACAGGCCGAGGTAGCAAGAGGCAGAGGTCACTCACCCTTCCAGAAGGGTGCAGCGAGCTAGCTGTGGCAACCGGGCTCGCTCATTCGCAGACCTGATTGGTTCTCGCAGACACACCCCCATATTGTCATCTGCTGTAAGCCCGCGAAGCGATCTTTCTAAGGCCTCCTGCACTATACACTTCGTGGTTTGCCTGCAATCCTTCAATAGACAAATCACGATTGTTTGTTCGTACGTCATCCTCCTTGTGAAATCCACCGGAAACCACAAATATTTTGTCTTCAGGAGCATTGTCGATCAAATGATTAGAGAGAAAACAGGCCAAATCTTTTTTATTCTCCGAGTTAGCAAGAAAGTCACTGAATTTGTTGGGGATTGGCACGGATCCATTTTCTATTACTCTCCTTACTAAATGAGCATGTTTCAAGCCCCTATCCCTTATTCCAGCCTTGATTGAAGTTGAGTTATACCGATCAAAGTTGACATCAATCCTCTAAAAGCTTCTTCCCATAGAAAAAAAAGGTTAAGAAATGCATCTGCCAGTTGACCAAAGTTTAAAAACTCCTGCAGGCTTTCCAAGTGCAACAACTAATGCTTGACCATCTATTATAAGGCATGATGCAGACTGAATTGATATATCAGGTGGACAAATTACATCCTTGGTCATCACATCAGCTAGAATGGCTTTGTTTCCTGTTCTCAGACTTCCGTTTGTGTTGGCAAGGGAGATTGGAATTGGCATTAGTTCATGACACAAAATGACACAAAATGCGATTTAGATCCACATTACGACCTGCCTCATAGGCAGTTACGAGGCGCTGGAGAATATTCCTGTCAGTTTTCAAAATGGTTTCCTTGCCACTTACTGCCAATTTACCAATAAGAGGGACTTAAACGTCTTTGCATTTGACTTATGTAGAGGATCACTTAACGTGACTTGTGTGTGACTTTTACCAAAGGCCATCATCCTTTCCTTCACGAAGGTGTCTAGCTTTACCTGGCCCAGTGTTTCAGCTTTGAGGCGAGTATCTTGAATATCTGAAGTAGCTAAATCCTTTGTTTGTGGCAATGTTCTGAAGGAACTGATAAGAAACGTCTTAAGATGATGACTCACAGGTGCAGGTCTTTTCAAATTTGTAAGTGGATCCATGGTTTATGTTTCTATCATTCTGACATAAAGTAAAAAAGAAAAAAATGTATCACAGGTTTAGTCATTTTTGTGGTTCTTTTGTTTAAAAAAGAGGATAAAAACTACAACAATTTTCAAGCATGTCAGATTAGAAAACATAATATTTGGATTCAGCATACCCAAAAACATAATGTTTGACACCAAGATCACTATTTTCTTTCTGCTCCCTCAAAAGTTATATGGAGCTCATTTCGTATGGCCGCTATTTTGTTTTTTAGCGATTTGGAGCACATAGCTTAAAATTTCAGATTGGAAAACATAATATTTGGATTCAGCATGCCCAAAACATAATATTTGACACCAAGATCACTATTTTCTTCCTGCTCCTTCAAAAGTTATTAGGACCACATTTCGTAATGCCGCCATTTTGTTTCTTAACGATTTGGAGCAAATAGCTTCAAATTTCAGATTACAAAACATAATATTGGGATTCAGCATACCCAAAAACATAATGTTTGACACCAAGATCACTATTTTGTTTCTGTTCCTTCAAAAGTTATATGGAGATCTTTTCGTATGACCGCCATTTTGTTTTTTAGCGATTTGAAGCACATATCATCAAAATCGAGAGTGGCAAACAAAATATTCGGAATCAGCACATCAATTACATTCCGAAAATGTTGTTTGCCCGCTTTTCCTCAAAAATGCTTCCTACACTTTTTACAGCCACATTTCTGAGAATTTGCACCAGGCTATAATGTCTAAGGACCTATATTACTCAATAAATTTACTAAAGTTCAAATCACAAACCCTGAGACCTTCTGTAAACAAAACCACCTGCATGCAGAAAGCATTGCAAACTCATAGAAGTAAAATAATCCACACGAAAATCCAGCGTTGTTACATGATTCATTACGTAAGGTAAAACAATGGCCAATTTGTAGTATGGGATACGCTGCCGCAAATGACGTCTCACTTTAAACCGAATGCTCTTTCTATTTTTACTTATTGCTTCACCTTTATGGTTAACTCTCTGCACCAGTAATCATTTCTCATAAATTTGGCTTCTTTCTTGCATGTAAATTGAATATATTTTACTTGCATTTTTTTAGACAAAATGATATAACATGGTGTTTGTAGATTTTATGTAAATTGTATCTTATGTAAATAAAATATATAATGGGCATAAACAGCTATATGCAATGCTGTAAGTCCAATAAATATATTGGCGAAATAGCTTTGATAAGCAATCTACGCAAAAGTATACCAAGAGAGAGGGTTGTGTAGTGTGAGTGGCGAGAGGAGGCTGGAGGACCTCGTCCGTCCATCAGTGTCCCGATCCTAAAAATAAAATAATTAAAAATGCGAGAATATCTTTCAGCTAGTTTACCCGTTGTCCCTCCCTTTAGGGCGGTTCTGTAACACTGTTCCACAAAAAACTTTTTTCTTTTCTCTGGGGGAAAACGTTCTGGTTCCTATTGCAAATTTTGCGCTGATTTCAAATCTGTATTTAGATTTTCTCTGTCAGGGATAGTTTACGAGTAATCGTGGTTTTAATGTTATCTAAATGTCTTGCAATTTTAAGGCAAATACTGAGTGAACTCATGGAATAATTTAATCATCCTTTCTCGAAAACTAGCATTTTATGTTTAAAAGTTATAAATGTGATATGTGGCACAATATTCGCACACAGAATTGTTATATAACACTTATTTTAAAAATATATAATACAATATTTGCAATTTATATTGCATATAACAACATTAGATCCATGCTCTTTTTCCTTTGTCTGTTAGACATACTTCTAACTCTGGATTTGGTGAAGTTCTCTAATTTGAGGCCCCACAAAGTACCTTCCTTTCCCTTTGCTGGGGAAAGACGAGGCAATTTGAAATACACTTAAATCTTCTTCCAGTTGTGTCCATAGCCTTTACAAATTGTTTCGTAAGGCCTAGCTTAGTGTGAAGAGGGGAAGAGGAACATCACACGCTGTATAATTTTTCTCCCACTTGTCAATTTCGTTGAGACCAATTCTTTTTTGTGCAGTGGTTCTTCTGTCACGGGTATATCACTTACAGAGGAAGCAGGTATACTTTGTGTAGAAATGTTGCATTCCCAATCTCATTCCAACTATCTTGAAGTTGTCAATTATCTTTCACTTATGTTCATTATATTCCATGGATTTCTTCAAATATCCCTGGACCTAACGGAAATCGGTAAGGATGGGAAACATTGGATTTATTGCCCAGGATAGGGACAGGTGGAAGGCGGCTTGTGTTCCTGCAACCATAAGCCTTTGGACTTAAGAAGCTAGAGAGTTAGTTAGTTAGCTTCTGATATCTCACAGGTTTCTTTGTGACATCAGAAGAACGTATGAACGTTCATTAAACCACTAACGTTGTTGCGATCAGTCAGTAGGTGGTCAGTTTCAAAATAGGCACGTTTGCCTAAATTTAGTAATGTTTGTGCTGGGGTGGAGATTATATTGGTCGATTCCAAGGTAATGTTTGTAGTACTTCTGCATGATAGATCGAATCCTCTTCTTCTGCCTTACAAAGGCCAAATCTCCACAGATGTAGCAGAAGCTACCTGGTTGATTTCGACAGGCAAAGTATATCGACTTAAACAAAATCTGCAAACACATTGCTTAGTATTTTGACAATATCTTGCAAGTACATCATGTAGATTAGTAACAGAACTGCCAACATCTGAAACAGAAGCTCAGAAGCAGATGTTGCCAACTGCTCATCTGACAATTCCCTGCATTTATCACGAACGGTGAATCTTAGTAAAATGAGACTCTTTATTTCCTTATTACTAGAAAAACTGTCCCTGATGGCGAAATTATAATTACGGATTTGAATTTTCCATACAAAATTCCTTCAGAAGAACTTATTTTCACATAAGAAATAAAATCTTTGTAGAACAGTGTAATTAGCCTACAACGTAACTCACAACATTACATGGTACGGACGTGAGCGAATTTAGCTTAGCTCCTGTTTCTTCAATGCTCTATCGCAACAGAGAAGCTTTCCAGTTGGTTATCCTTAGAGAGCTACATTCATAGCTAAACGAAGGCGATACAGTTGTTGACTGGTTTCTATGAAATCTCAGCATCAATTCTCTCTGTGAAGCATGTACTTCTTCTCCTTTCGGAAAAGATGGAAAGGAAGATGAATAAATCCTGAACACTACAATCGCAAGAAAAGAAGATAAAACACGGTCCTTGTAAGGACCAGACAGGAAAACAATGCCACGAATTTTCCTCTACCTTCTATCCCCCTTCCCCTGCGCCTACTGTAACTCTTGTTTCGAGGGGAAGGCCCTGGGAGCATTATCGGTCTTCAAGATCTCTGATTGTTGCTGGGCGGTTGCAGCGCCTCTACCGGCCGGTGGTGGAGATACGAGGCTCGGCCACGCTTTCCAATCGAACCAAGGCCTGTGGGCAAAAGCAGCCTCCCAAGAGAGAAAGTTTTCCCTTACTTTTTCACCCCTTTCTCTATTGTTCGGTTACTACAAGGGAAGAGAAAGATTGGTCTGTTTTCTCCGAATTGCTTACAACGGTCAATGTTGCCAGCTCCATGATTAATTCTCCGAAACTAGGATAAAGATCCGTAAGTCGACTTTATAGGTGGATTGAGTTTGCTTTTAAGTCCACTTTATGTGCAGAAAGGCTAATAGGGACTGGACCTACAGTTTAAAGTGGAATCCAAAACACTATGTGCCTCCTCCGGCTATCGAACGTGGGATCCTTTGGTTTCAACGTTACTATTACGTCATCGGGAGGCTCTTATGCACAGATAGGCTTATAGGGACTGGATCGAACCGGAGGCGCCTTGATTACAAGTCTACAGCTTTACACAGTGGGCCTCTAACCCCAATTGATCTTATCTTCTATATATATATATAAAAACGGATGTATGTGTGTGGGTGTGTATATATGTTTGTTCCGGCATAACTCTCGAACGCCTGGAGCAATTTCAACCAAACTTGGTACACGTATCACTTGCAATCTGGAAATAATATTTTTGGGGTAAGACACCCCTGGCACCCCTAGGGGTGGGGGTGGAAAGGAGTGACATGTAAAAATAATCGAAAACGACCGATATTAAATTCCGCACAAATCAGCCGTGACTCTATGCATCCCGCACAACAATACTGTTTCTCGGGTTGTCTAACATTCAGGCTGATATGAGTTTGTGTTGCGAAAATGTCCGATATTAGTGTGGAATCCATAGTTTTCGGTGTTTCTAAGATGAATAGTGACATTCGCAATGCCGTTCAACTCCAAGTTCATCACCTATCGGCATGGGGGGTGAGAGGGGGGTGAAAAGTGACCTACATTAGTGTCGAATCCATAGTTTTCGGAGTCGCTAAGCTAATTGGTGGCATTCAGGATGAAATAAAATTACTTACATTTTACACTATAGTTAGAATTCATTAGTTTCCTGTCTAATAGAACATTGGGTTAAAAAAATACCCGGGCAACGCCGGCTAATCAGCTAGTTTTATTATAAAAAACAACGTTAAATACAAGAAAACGCATCGTAAATGCAACATTCCAAAGTTGTATGTAAAGATAAAGTAATATCCCCCTTTACACAAGTTCTGGGTACACACCGCAGTTCGTAATAAGACTAAACCTTATACTCAAGTTAACTGACAATCTCTACAACAATAATCTAGCTTATGTATTGTTCACTTTGTCGATTCTTACCCTTTTCTTTAACGGCGATGCATAATACGCTTAAGCTGTAATTGCACTTCCTTATCGCAGACTTTTCGAATAAATTTTAGTAAAACGCGTGGCTACGTTTAGAAAGACCCCAAGAGCAATGAATTTACGTTTACAAAACGAGCCTTGGTTTTTTCGTTAGACTTGCATGTTAAATATATTACAAGAGGAAGAAGAAAAATTTCCGTTCAAGAGAGACGAGAAAGATTTGATTTTGACTTACGTCATAAAGCGTCGCTTTTATGCTACTTTCGGCTAATCGCAACGATGAAGATGATTGATGATATGATTAAATTGATGAAGGGACACAATCAAAGAACACCAACGTCCTTCCCTAAGCGAGAACGAGACTTTCCTTCGAGACTGAGAGAAGAAAGATACTTTCCCTGCGAGAGTGAGATGAGATTGTGATTTTATAGTCAAGACGAGACCATAACGAGACTTTCCTTTCAAGATGGATAAGAGAATAACACTTTCCATTTATAACTATGATTAGAATGAGACTCATGGAGACTGAGAAGATAAGACTTTCCCGCCGAGACTTAGATAATAACAACTCTTTCCTTCGAAATCGAGACACTCCCTTCGGGACGGAAATGATATGGTAGAGTTGCACAGTACCGGACAGTAACTGTTTCTCTGTATCTCCGCTAGTTGTCATACACGAACAGCAATAAATATGTAAGAATAGCCTGTGTGGCGCGGCTTCTGCACGTTGGAAGAAGAAAGTGAACGACGGAAGATAATTTGCAGCAGAACAATCTTTCCTGAGGGGTGAGTTTCATGAACTGTAATAGGTATTTATTAATTTATGATTAAGTAAGATCGTAAACCATTAACAACCTTTGTTAGTGTTAAATGTGCGTCATCTGTGACCGAATTTCTTAACACGTGTATGTGGCGCAGTACCGGACAGTAGGTCTGCTCCCAGTACCGGACAGATGAAAGTAAACTCCTTTTGTCTTGGAATTGTGTAATTGAGCTTTTTTCTTTCTTTCAGTTGGAATATCACATTATAAATGAAAGAAAAGAGAAATGCAATTGGAATGAAGAAGACATGAAAAGTGCAATACAGAAATTCAAGACAAAAGTAGAGTCGATTAGAAACATGTGAACTTCCTGACTTCATACGTCTACCTGAGGTTCCTGCACAGTCTACACGTGGACCGTCCACAATGTCTACTTCAGATCATCTTCAACTTGAGCCTCTACAAGACAAACTTGAAATTAAAGCAGCCGAGGACAAACAGAAACAAGGAGAACCCACAGAGATGCAAAGAGTGAAGAAAATTGGGGGGGATCCAAGTGTCAACATAGGAACGGTAAAGTGTTCGCACTAGACAAGAGAAAGAAAGCAGCAACAGGACAGTAGGTCTCAAGTGAAGTTCAACGGATGTTACAGTTACATAGTGATGAAAAAGTAGCTACTAAAAATCAAACTACATGCATCATTTGCCAAGAGACTTTTGATGAGGACTGGGTTCAGTGTCTTAAGTTTGACGGGTGGGCCTATATTGACTGTGCTGATGCAAAACATACTTGCTTTTATACTTGTGACCAGTGCCGGAAGTGTCCTTATAAGAAAACACAATTGACTTACTTTCTGTGTTTCAGAATCTTGATAATAATGATTTCACGTTTGATGTCCGATACTGGGAGCCTGTTTCTACATCTGTAAATTTTCACTTCAATTACCACCACGGGCCAATGTTGACTGTACTGATGCAAAACATACTTCCTTGTATACTTGTGACCAGTGCCAGGAGTGTCTTTATAAGAAAACACAATTGACTTACTTTCTGTGTTTCAGAATCTTGATAATAATGATTTCACGTTTGCTGTCCGGTACTGGGAGCCTGTTTCTAAACCTGTACATTTTTACTTCATTTAGAACCACTTTTGTCACTTCCTTTGTGTCCTAACATTTGTGTTCATGATAGCTAATAAATAACATATTTACCTATCGTTTGGCCATTTTTTTTATTTTTGAATAAGCAATATAGTGTCATTCGATGTCGAGAACAAGGCAACTCGGCACGAGGCGGGACAAAACAGTGCCTCCTCTTGTCTCTATATCCCGTCCCTATTAATCGCACTGTTTCCTGCAAGAGAATCCCTTACATCCTATGGCATCCAGAACTCTGCAAACACGGAGGCACACGAGAGGGCGTTCCCCTTTAAAAAGCCACTCACCTCGGCGTGCGGCTCGGGGGGTGCCTTTGGCTAACACACCGGTGTAATCGTGGCTCTGTGTCACTCGACCCAATTTCACGTCTCCCTGAACCACGGACCTTGTGATACGCAATTGCTTTGGGATTCGTTTCCCCGTAGACCCTCATTGGAAACACTCGAAATGAGAAAAGGTGCACTCCGGAAGCAGTGTTGCCAGTCCAAAGTGTCAATTTGTTGTAATTTCATTTCAACTTTTTCTAAGTGTAAGTCTTCTGTACTTTTGACATCGAGCGTTCTTTACACGTGGCGTACCCGGGAGGGGATTAGTGGGGCCAGAATCCCCTATGATAGAATTTCCTCAGAATGAAATGCCAAATGCGGACGAAGTTAGATCTATATACTCTTCACGCTCAGACAGGGTAATTGAGACCGAATCTACAATTCAACAATGGACCCTTTGATGCGGAGGAATTTATTGACGACTTGAAAAGACTATTTTACATATTTTCTCTACCCATTTTTGCAAAATCGCGACGGTTAGAATGAGTTAAGAAGAAATTGATAAGGAGACATTCTCAAAGCACACCCATGCCGAGATTCTAGCACGAAACCCTTGCGTCGTAGCACGCTGTGCTAAGTATTCCGCCATGGAGGCCGGGCTTTTCCGAAGAGAGAGTTGCTAATCGGTGTGCTAACCTGACCTGCTGTGTTGGGTATTTCGGTGCAAATATACAGTGATCATAACATATTTAACCAATGATGGAATTTGTTCTAATTATAATCCCACTTAATTTCATAATTAAAGGTGCTTATAATTTCAAAACCTGTTCTATATAGTAGCGAGGGCCTCCCCCATGGCGCAGTGGTAGCGTCATTGCCTTGTAATCAAGGGGCCCGGGTTCGATACCCGTTGGAGGCACAAGTGGTTCGGATCCCACTTTAAACTGTAGGTCCAGTCCCGATTAGCCTTACTGTGCATAAAGTGGACTTAAAACACCAACTCAACTATATGGTAGCGAATATTGGACCCTTCGCCAATATGATAAAACTAAAATAAGTTGTTCACGAATAAGATTTTTGCCGTCTTTAACTGTAGTTTCCTGACGAGTCAAAATAAGAACTGAAGAAATCCGGAAAGAATGCGGATGGAATCAATGATGGAATAAATTCAAAAATATAATATAAAGTGGAATCAACATGTCCTGAGGATGCAACTGATTGCCTCGAAAATTATTAAATTAGAGGCCACAAGGAAACTTTAGGAAGACAATATCAATTTTTGTAGTCGCGGAACGGGCTTTGGTTACCCAAGCCATAAGAGGAAGAAGAAGAAGAATTACAGGTGACACTGGACTGGTCATCATAGTTACCTTTTAACGACCCCGGATTGTCACAAGTAAAGACGGATCCACCTCTAAGTTTGTTAGCTTCTATGATCAACTTTTGTAACTTTTTAATGTAAATATTGTTAGTTCAAGATTGTAACGAACTCGGATCGTCGCAAGTAAAGACGGATCAACCTCTACGTATAGTCAACTTTTGTAACTATTTAAGGTTAATACAAGTAGTTCACTATTTTCCCGCTCGCCTACGCTAGCATCGCTGACCGTATATAAGGCCGAAAGCTTGGCTGGCAAGTTAGTTAGACTCCGCCTGCGGGCGAGAGAAGGTGTGCTCCGCTACTGCGAGAAACCAAACACCTAAAGGAGAAAGGTGCCCTCCTCTAAGGCGAGAGTCCAAGCACCATAGAGAACTTAAACTCTACCTTCTGGTGAACGAGATAAAAGGCCCTTATAATATTTAGTTTCGGCTTAATCCCACCTAATAATGGGAAACTATCTCGGTTGCTTTATAAGAAACCGGTTGAAGCAAGAAATGTGTTTTTCCGTCTCCCTACTTCTATATATGTATAGTATAATTTTAGTAAGATTAATGAGTTAGCTCTCAAGGTACTTATTATTGTTAACCCTGGGTAGTTTTGTTTTTAAAACGTGTATATATATATATATATATATATATATATATATATTTATTTTGTTAAGGAAATAAACTGGAATATAAACTTTCATCACTTGTTGTTCTGTAGAGGTAAAAAGCTATTGGTCCCATTTCATCTGAAATCTTTGGAGAAGCTCTTTCTCCCTGAGAACTATGGAGTCTCATCTCTCCACTGAAGAGACAGTTAGCATTATGGGTAAATTTATGCACATTACGAAAGGTTGTCGTTCTCCGCAACGCGCTCGCCGAGCAAAGGTGCGTGTCTACGACGGAGGACGTTGCAACCTGACCTCAACCCCATGGACTTTGCCATGTGAGGAATTGTTGATTTTGTGAAAATCCGAAACCTGGATCATCTCCTCGCAGTTTGAATAAATTCCAAGGAAACGTGTCGAAACATTTGAGGAAGTGTAGTGAGACTGGTCGCGGATATGGATTAAGGAAATGTCCTGTTCAGCGGTTTTCCAATTGGTTTCAAACTTTATGGGCACACAATACTGCTGGAACCATTTGTGCGTTCAGCAATGTGGTTGTCCGTCTCGCTGTGCTATAGGATAGGATAGGATTCAAATTTTGTAAGGTCTTGACAGAGATATATAGCACGATTTCATCCAGGGATGGGAAGGCAAGTTCCTCATGTACGAGAGCTGGGGCATAAGTCATGACAACTATATGTTTTCTCCAACTTGGTACGGTGGTATCATAATATGATCTTATATCCCAGAGAAAGTCGCACCTGTAGCTAGAGAACACGTGTTCATTTAAGGCGAATAGTGAGAATTCCGCACGAGTTGTGCATTTATTTCAATATCGTCGAAATAGTAAATGCTCCTGAAAAAAGACACCATTGTACGAGTGAGTATAAATTTCTCTCCATATTGCAAGTGGAAGTGATTTTTAAAGTTGATTATTAAGCTAGAAACGATCTGTGAATAATATGACGAATAAGTATTTACAGAATCCCATGTACTCCTTATGGAGAAGCAACTTCATGTTACGGCTAATCAAATAGAAGTTTCAAATTTTTCCCCACCACTAACAAAATCTTCAATCTGTTCTATTTCCGGTCATGTGTTTTACTAAATCATCAGAAGTGTAATATTGCCAAGAGAACAAGTAAAATAATATTCCCATAAGCGTAATGTTAAGTTTCCCCCCTTCCTACAACCATCCATTGCACAGACCTCTCCTTCTCCAGCTCGCCGTGAGAAAAGGTCGATGGGGGACGGGCAGTTTGCGGTCCTTCTATAAACACTGGATACTGAAACTATTACCCGTCGCCTTAACCACACAGATCGTACTAATTCTCAATAGTTTATAGTGACAACGGACACTATTATTCACCGCCAACACTGTATTTAAGACTGTATGCTGCGGACAACCTTTTCTCTGCAAAACGTTCTTCCGTGGAACTCGTTCTATGTGCATGGGCGATATTGCACGCATTGTACAGGATGACTCAAAAGGTCCTTTCACACCCCCGGTACAAGGCGCAACGTGGAAATAGTGACGACCAATCGTTGCCAGCCCCATGGGAAACCACATTGACACCATCCGCGCGGTCGGCGGCCATCTTGAAACCAACGAGAAAATTTTAAAAGGGAGGAGGGTTGTACGACACATCAATATGGGCTAGAATTTCACCAGGAAACCAACTGTGACATTTTTTTTGCATCTAACTTTAATTTTAAGGACGTTTCCCGCATGGGACAGTTACTGAAGCACATTTTTTTTGTTATAGATCTGAGCGAAAATGCCACTAACACATGAGGAACGCATTGTGATCATACTGATGTCGGGAGAGAGAAGTACGTGTGACATCGCCGCAGACTTCAATCGCCGCCATCCTACAAGACAACTGGTGTCACATGTGGCCGTCAGCCAGTCGCTGGCAAAGTTTCAACAGACCGGATCAATGGACAACAAGCCGCGACGTGGACGTCCGAAAACAGCCACGGATGAGGGTACTGCTGTAGCGGTGTTGGCATCATTTGCGAAGTCCCCAACCCGTACGAAGACCGACACTGGAGAGCGGTATGAGCAGGGGTTCAATTCAAAGGATTGTACGTGACCACCACTGGCATCCGTATCAGATACAGCTGCAGCAGCACCTTAGTGAGGACGATCCAGACAGGCGTTTGCAGTTTTGTGAGTGGGCCCTAGGACAACTGCAACATGACCCAGCCCTTGGTAGCAAGTTTCTGTCCAGTGGGGTTTCTGACTTGTTGGTCCATTTTTCATTGAGGACAACTTAAATGCAGAGGGCTACTTGCTTTTGCGATGGGAGGTGATCTTACCATCCTTCCTGTCCGAGGATGGGAGCTATTCGAATGGTTCCAACAAGATGGTGCCTTACCGCACTATGGGATGATGGTCCGTCAGTACCTGGATCGACAATTCCCTCACCACTGGATTGGTCTCCGAGGGTCTGTGAAATGGCCAGCATGCTCACCTGACCTGACACCATTGCGCTTTTACCTCTGGGGACATCTGAAAGCCATGTTCTATGCTACGAAAATGAGGGATGTGCCCCATTTGCGCACACGCATAATGGATGCCAGTGCTGCAATATTTCCTGAGGTTCTGCGGAATGTGTAAGGTCATGGAAGAGAGCCATATTGAGCATGTGTTATACTTTTGTGGTACCGTTATCTCTGCAACAATTAAAGTTAGGTGCAAACAAATGTCACAGTTGGTTTTCTGGTGAAATTCTAGCTCACATTGATGTTTCGCACGACCCCTTTCCCATTTAAAATTTTCACGTTTGTTTCAAGATGGCGGACATCAAGATGGTCGCCGACCGCGAGGGTGGCGTCACTGTGGTTTCCCCTTGGTCTGGCAACGATTGGTCGTCACCATTTTCACGTTGAGCGCTACAGTGGCCTTGTACCGGGAGTGTGAAGGGACTTTTTGAGCCACCCTACGCAGTACATTAAATAAAAAAATAGTACACTTACCATAAACCGCAACGTCATTATTAATAATAATTGATCAGCGCCAACATTGAAAGATGACACCCCTCTGAAAGAAGAAAAGTCGTTTTGTACTAATTTGATGGATTGAGGTAGGTAGTTAACTGTAATGTCAATTGAAGGCATGTTTCAGGTTTGGGGATGCATAGAGAATCTATGGACTCAATGTGTAACCGTAACGCAACAGTCTTTTACAGGAGTGTACTGTCATAGCGAGAGATGGTAAGAACCACCGTTTAATATTCTAACCACGAACGAGACAGGTATTAAAGTTCCATAGCGGATAGAGAACGAGACAAGCACTTTCAATTCGTGACGAGACCGAGATTTTCCTTTCCATACAGTGCTCAGAATGAGACTTTCCCTTACACACGAAGACCAGAACCAGTCTTTCACTTCGAGATGGAGACGAGAGAGAGACTATCACTTCTAGACGGAGACGAGAACGAGACTTTCACTTCGAGACGGAGACGAGAACGAGACTTTCACTTCCAGACGGAGACGAGAACGAGACTTTCACTTCAAGAAGGAGACGAGAACGAGACTTTCACTTCCAGAAGGAGACGAGAACGAGACTTTCACTTCAAGAAGGAGACGAAAACGAGACTTTCACTTCAAGAAGGAGACGATAACGAGACTTTCACTTCCAGAAGGAGACGAGAACGAGACTTTCACTTCAAGAAGGAGACGAGAACGAGACTTTCACTTCCAGAAGGAGACGAGAATGAGACTTTCACTTCCAGAAGGAGACGAGAACGAGACTTTCACTTCCAGAAGGAGACGAGAACGAGACTTTCACTTCAAGACGGAGACCAGAACGAATCGAAGACAGGACGGAGATTCCTTTCAAGACAAAGAGAACAATAATTTCCCTTCGAGACGGAGACAGAAATGAGAATTTCAATTTGAGACCGAGATGTTCCGGTGGATGCATATAGTGGTTCGGATCCCACTTGAAACTGTAGTCCCGATTAGCCTTACTGTGCATAAAGTGGACTTAAAACACCAAGACAATCAATCAATCAATTTGAGACCGAGATGTTAATAAGGCATCCTCATCGAGGAAGAGACAAGAGAGAGACTTTTTCTTTTATGGAGAGACGATAACAATACTTTCCTTCGAGATTGAGGACAAGACTTGGAGTAAGAATTAGCGAGTGTACTGGAAACGACATTGTCAACTCGAGACGAGATGAAAATCGAAACTGGAATACGAGATCGAGACAGGCATTTACAATCAGAGATAAGACCGAAAACAAGAAAGGCACTTTGAACATAAGACAAGACAAGCTCTCTAGTGACGAGACGCCACTCTCGGTACCACCCTCACTCACCCTCTTCGCCATTTCCGGTTTACCGTCTCTCGCCGTACCCTCCTCTCCCGTGGCAATTACTGGTTCCGTCCGTACTCAAGACGGTCGTTTCGAAAAAGGTGGAGGATGTTGTTTCGCCTGCAATCACCGGTGCAAGCAAAGGCACGATGCCGAAGGAGCGAATTCACTCCAGCCGCGTCCAGAAGGTAACGGCGCCTGGGAGAACCCTCTCCAGGAAACTCCAGGACTGGAGCAACTTGCAAGGGAGGAAGGAAAACCCGAATTGCACTTCCGGGACTCGAACGGCGGCAATTTGGCTGGACGTCTTACGATCCCGAATGGCTGGAGTGCGGCTGCCGTTGTGGACCTTAGAGGGTACCTTTGGCTGCGGAATGCTCTTCTGGCTTCCACAAGTTCCGAAGTTCGACTCCTTCTCTTGACAGCAAAAAGAATGTGGTACACGAGCATCTACTGTTTCCTCTGTTGAATAAATTGTGATTTATTCGTGGTTCTTCCACGCGAGCAGTGTTCGCGTTGAACAAGTGGCTTGAGGGGGAACAGGGGAACTCCTGTCCGCTCTGTGAGAACACATATAAACGTATTGAAAGCAGATATTGAACTCGGGTGGCAAAGCATCTTCGTTATGAATTCCTGTCCGCAAGAAGTTCTGCCATTCACCACTGAGAGGCGCTACTGGCACATACGTTTATCTGTAATGAGAATACATATTCAATTCTCGTAATTTCTCAGAAAAGAAAGGAATAATTTTTCTACTTCATCTAAAAGCATGATAATCATTGAAGTTTCATTGATTGGTTTGGTTTATTTTGCTTTTGCGCCACTTGTGGCTAATCGAGAAGTTGAACATTACGTGATGATATGATTTTGATGAAGGGACACAAATAAGAATGCCAGGCTAGGAATCGAACCCGGGACAAGAAAAGCGAAGTAAAATAAACCACATCAATAATTAAATCATTATTCTAAGATTTTGTTTATCTCTTCTGAAAACAAGAGGGGAATCTATGTGTAAATATAAGGGTTGCCCAAATGAAAGTGAGACTCTTGGTTTTTTTTCTGTAATGATTTATTGGTTGGAATATATGAACAAACAGAAAGTAAGAGTGTTCCATGGGTGGCACATCCTCTACACATAGTCACCTTGTCTGTTCAAGCAAGTGTCCCAGCACGTCACAAGGGTATGGATACCCTGAGCGAAGAACGTCCGTGGTTGAGTGCGAAACTAATCTTCAACGGCGTCACGGACCTCAGCATCGTTGGCGAACCGGCGGCCCTTCAGATGTTTTTTTTAGTGGCTCGAATATTTGGTAGTCGCAGGGCGAGAGATCGGGCTGTAGGGAGGATGCTCGAGGATTTCCCAGCGGAAACACCGCAGCAGATCACGGCACACCTGTGCAACATGAGGGCGTGCGTTGTCGTGCAGCAGAAGAACCCCATTAGACAACATGCCAGGTCGCTTACTCTTCATAGTCGATTGTTTAACGCAGTGCAGTATGTGGTTGAGTTGACAGTCCCACCTGCGTCGAGTCAATCCAGCAATGGGCCCTTCTCGTCGGAGGTGTTAGTAGAGCCAACCATGCTGGGGTCCGTGACGCCGTTTAAGATTGATTCCGCAGTCAACCACGGACGTTTTTCGCTCAGGGTATCCATACCCTTGTGACGTGCTGGGACACTTGCTTGAACAGATAAGATGACTATGTGTAAAGGATATGCCACCCATGGATCACTTTTACTTCCTGCATGTTCATATATTCCAACCAATAAATAATTACAGAAAAACCAAGAGTCTTACTTTCATTTGTTCAACCCTTATATATACAGTTCTTGCTTACACACAACCCCAACACCTCACCCAAAAAGCAAAATGCTTAGTTCGTACACTGTTTCCAAGCAATCTTAAACATGTAACATGTAGTACTTATTCCCGCGGTGTAAACTGATCGGTTAATGTTCTTGATGTTAACCAAGAATTCACATGGACTTGTTCACTGATCATGTTCACTGATCGGTTAATGTTCTTTATGTTAACCAAGAATTCACATGGACTTGTTCACTGATCTTATTCACTGATCTTGTTCACTGATCGGTTAATGTTCTTTATGTTAACCAAGAATTCACATGGACTTGTTCACATTTTTGTCGACCACTGTCGTACCAAGGGAGGGAGCTCATGGGGGGGGATTCAATCCCACAGAAAATTTGAGAAAAACAAAATTTTCGAATGGAATTAGTAAAGAACTCTGGAAAACTCAGGTGACGGGCATAAAATAACCACCGCTTTAATAAAGTTGAATTACTAATAATGCTAAAATATTTTTCAAAGCAGCTAAAGACATAGGTTTGGAAGTTAGCAAAGAGAAAACTAAATATATGCTTACAGGCCGAAACCAAGTGTTAGGTAATAATCAAAATCTAATTATTGATAACAACTCGTTTGAACTAGTTTCCAAATTCCAGTACTTAGGAGTAATATTAACAAATGAAAATTATATTAAAGAGGAAAAAAGCAGGCTTAATTCAGGAAATGCATGTTACTATTCTCTTCACAAACTTTTATCTTCTTGTATAATATCTAAGAAACTAAAAGTTAAAATATACAAAACAATAATTTTGCCTGTAATATTATATGGATGCGAAACTTGGTCCCTTACATTGAGAGAGGAACATAAGTTGAGAGTGTTTGAAAATAAGATCCTTAGGAAAGTATTTGGTCCTAAATGGGACGAGGAGACAGGTGAGTGGAGAAGATTAGATAATTTAGTAGTACATAATTTGTATTCGTGTCCAGATATTATTAGAGTGAATAAATCAAGAAGAATTAGGCGGGCAGGCCATGTGGCACGAATGGGAGAGGAAAGAAGAGTTTACAGGATTCTTGTTGGAAAACCTGATGGTAAGAGACCAGTAGGAAGACCAAGACGAAGATCGAGATAATGTTGAGATAGACCTAAAGGTAATTGGTAGAGATGGAATAGAGTATATAGATCTTGCTCAGGATTAGGGACAGATGGAAGGCCTGTGTTACTTCAGCCATACACCTTCGGGTTCAAGAAGGCTAGCTAGTTAGTTAGTTACTAAAGTTGTCTTTGAACAACTTTTGAAACAGGGTTAAAAATGGTGTCTACGAAATAGTTTGCAGTGTATCCAACCCCAATCCACAACACTTCCATGTGATATTCGATTTTACAATTCCAGGCTAGGCCTCGCTCATCCGAGTTTGTTAAACTCAAGAATAAAATCTGAATATTCATCAGGCATTGAAGAAAAATCACTTATAATGCTAGTAACAGATGTCGCCGAAATCAAATACCATATAGAACTTCCAACATCAGCCTATGAGCTTTGTCATTCAAGCTATATCCATTTTAATAAAGAAAATAAATATTGGAACTGTCTAGTATGTTTAATATTGACCATTTGTACATTGCTATTACACAATATAATGTAATGTTTAATAACTTATTTATAATGCTTAATAATTCATATATAACTATCCCAATTCAAGACATGGAATGAATCTGCAGTGATCGATGAACTTTCCAGCCTGATCATTACCAGTGCGTAGTTGGAGATCTGTTAGTTCATTGAACTCTCCAGCCTAATTATTGCCTATTTTTGTGGAAGCAGGAAAATGTTTATTTTCCATTTTGCCTTGTCTCATCTCACTCAACAGGTCGCTAGGTGCCGTGGCTTGCCGCGAGTTGATAGCTTCCTGGAGATGAGGCCTTGCTCGAAAAAAGGTTTATTAGCCATGGAACTAAACTGCAGCATGAAATTTGGGGCCTTTCTGGAATAATCTGAGCTGTTTGTGATATCGATAATGGAACTTTCGAATGTGAAAATGAAATAAGATAGAGAATACTGCAGAATTTCTTATGAATGTTACAAGAAATATTTTTGCACAAAGTATTTGAGTTAAAGATTGATATTAAATATTTGTATGAATTGTCCAGCGTCCCTTCTATTCCTGAAAGGCGGAGTTTGCAAATTCTTTCACATGCGTAATTTCACTTTGTGGCTAGTTGTTTCAGCTAATATGATAATGTTTAAACAGTTTCAAGGGTAAATGCGCACTCTATTAAACTTTAGGAGTCATACTCCACTTCTTGAGGAACGACTTCCATACGTACTAAGTGCAAATCTGTCTGTATTTGTTGCAGAGTCAACTAAATTGAGAAAGGTTACAGCAAGACTGTGCACCAGCACATATCCAGTTACGAAGTGTTCAGCTGCAGGAAATGTCTGGAATGGCTTAATATTGTCAAGACGTTGTACAATATATAGCCTTTTCTTTATCTTGAACAAATCAGGCTCGTACCCAAGGGGGCAAGGGTACCATGTAACCCATCAAACTATGAAATATTTTAATGTGAACCTGTGAAAATTACTGACGATTTTTTAGATTTTGTAAGAATTTCGATTTTACCCTTGCATAAATATATGCGTTGTTTATGAAGAGGCAGGATCCAAAAGTCTACAGACTGAAATATTTCGAAAGTAATTTCAGTTGTTTAACAAATGGTGCAAGGCTACCAGACGTCGCGATTTATTCGGGACAGTCCATAACTTATAACCCCTGTCAGATTTTTTCGAACTGCAGTCTTTACACGAAAATGTACCGGTTTTTATATTAACTCACATTCAGACATGTTTTTCAGTATAAGAATCATTGCTAATACATATAATATATATTATTTTATAGAATTATCATGAGCATGACTCTTTAATGTTTCTGTTGTTAACAACATTACATTACATTTTGCGAAATACAGTACTATTCAAATACTTTTCAGAATTGTTAAGTAAACAATAAGCACCAAGCTCTACGCCGTGTGACAGCCTTTGTCTGTAAGCGGCTGCGTTGCTGATTGTCAGGTCGAGGAGGTCTATCCGTAAATTGACTTATTTCCGTTACTCAAGGCCATAACATTGCAACTCTACAATTGTGCGGTTTGAAACGATAGATTAAAAATTAGAAATTAGAATATTTTTTACAAGATCTGTTCCAAAAGTAATGAGACAGTTTTTGGCGGTCCAGTCAGAAGGGTCGAGGGATGGATCTGTTAGGCAGGACGGTTGGTGGGGGATGTCAGGTACAGTCTGATGCAACCCAGTTGCATCCGAGCAGTTCCAGTGTTCGGATCTCCAGCTTAGTGAGAAGCTGTTTCAGAGTCGCGTCAAGGTCTAAAAATGCAGCGCAGTTTGGAGCAGCCGTACGCGATAAAAGTTTGTGACGAAGAGTTACAGCAACGCTGGAACTGATGTGTTGCCGCTCAAGGATCCTACTTTGAAGAATATTAAGTGTATTTGAACCTAGTTTCAATAAAACGATTTTGCCAGTCTCATTACTTTTGGGACAGACCTTGTAGGTACAAAATATAAGGGTTGGCAACTGTGTGAGTTCTCTACGGATGCAACAAAGAAACCTAACAGAGCAAAAAATACGGCACATCTTCATTCCACTTCTCCTTACTTTTCGATCAGCCTTCTTGACGATGATTGACGGGAAACACAACGACTTGCCCCTCGTATCAATTTCTCGCCGACGTCGAAAATGAAAAAAAAAAACCCAACATTTTCTTTTTCTTTAATCGTTTTCGATACCGTTCCGCTAACTGTTTAAACCTTCTATTCCACTTCTTTAACTTCATCGATCCTGACTGCAACAAGAGAGGGAGAGAGAGAGAGAAAGGAAGAAAGAAACAGAAAAACGGCCGAGAAGAAAACGACGTGCCCTTATGAACCAGGTGCTGGCGTCAAGCTTCGGCCAATAATTCAATAACTCACCGCTAGAAGGAGCTGGTGTGGCAGTAAATCAGCAAGCGAATTCAATATATGAAGGAACGCTCGAGTCTTGGGCACAGTGAATGCGGAGAAGTGTGAAAGACGGTAATGGAAGGGTTGAAAAGAATAATAAACAAAAAAAAAAAGAAAGAAAGAAACAGTATGTTGACGAATGTTGCTGAAAAGCAAAGATTTAATTGCATTTAAGTGCAAATTCTTGGATTACATGAAGGTGAGGTGTTACTGCTGCAGTGAACGGTCATTGGCTTACGAGAAATGACGTCAAGTGAAGTTGGCGAGTTTTTGAGAAACGCTAATAGATTCACAACCAAACTTCTTATTCTCATAAAACTCGGTTCAGAGGCTTTTTAGTAGTGTCAAATGCAGTATTATTATTATTATTACGAATTGTTATTTTCATTGTAATTATTATTTCTTTGTGAGAGGGATCGTATGGAGGCCTATCTTTACATCTCCATAGGGAAAACGTATGTCAGAACACATAAATCAAATAACTATCAAACAACGTCAACTCATCCCCATTGCGGAGATAATATCCTATTGTACAAGCATGCTCACAAATTATTATTTTGCTCTGAAAAAAACAATTTTATTATGTGGCATTGCGGCAACACATTTTTAATTATTGTGGACCTTTGGCTGACGCATAGAATTTCCATCTTCTTTCATAAAACCGCTATGATATTCTAAAATCTGAAAATGTATACAGGGTGTCTCATAAGTAATAGCGTAAACTGACACACTTGAAAGTACACGATAAAAGAAGCAAAAAAAGTCTCAGTAAACATGGGTCTGCAAACGAGCCGTTTTCGAGATAATTGCGAATATGTGGTTACAATCCGCCACTGACATCATTGTAAAAGTCGTCCTAGTTGGTAAAATGCTAATAATGTGTGCGAATGTGTGGTTAGAAGCCGCCACTGATTGCATTTTGGAAACACCGAGTGCTTTACTCCTTGCACATTCCGAGGTTTGCTATTTCTTTACAAAACAGAACAGGGGTCCCAGGTACGATACCCGGTGGAGGCACATAGTGGTAAGGATCCCACTTTAAACTGTAGGTCCAGTCCCGATTAGCCTTATTGTGCATAAAGTGGACTTAAAAACACCAACCGAACAACAACAAAACAGAACATTTCCGAGAGGTGGCGTTGTAATCAAATGGGATGGATACAATCAATACAGATAATTGTACATGCTTGTGACCAATTCCGAAATGAACCGGGGGTGTTCGAAAGCATTTTACCAACTAGGACTACAAACAATGAAGTCAGTGGCGGCTTGTAATCACACATTCGCGATTATCTCGAAAACGGCTCGTTTGCAGACCCATGTTTACTGAGACTTTTTTGATTCTATTATCGTGTACTTTCACCTGCGTCAGTTTGCGCAATTACTTTTTAGACACCCTGTATATGTTTAGAATTCCTTCTAGAGAATTTACGTTAATGTTCGTGTGGATTCAATAATGTAGCCACGAAACTATTGAGAATATCTAGACAACAGCGCAAGCGAATGGTACAAAAATTCACATGAATGCTCTATAACAATGGTTCTCAAACTGTGGCACGCGTACCACCAGGGGTACATGAACGACTTAAAGGGGCTACGCGATCATCTCGGAAGAGAAATGTCGAGAATACCTACACGACTATATACTTATGTGAGAACAATTTTTCATCCATGGTGCACCTAAAAAACAAATGCATAAATAGACTAAATTTGTGGCCGAATCTCCGCTTGAAAGTTTCAAGGGCACAACCACACGATAAGGAACTGTGTCCTCACTAGAAACTCTGGGGATTTACAATAAAAGCTCCAAAATTATGCTTTTTTACAGACTTATGTTTGATCTCTTCTTTTTTCAATAACTCTGGAATTATATGAAAATTATTTCTTTTAAATATTTTTCTTAGCATACATGTCTTTCACATTTTTATTTTTCTAACTAATCATGAAGATTGTATGTGTGGAAACACCAAGCAAAATAATAAACATAGCACTATAATGTTTATTTGTTTATCATCTTTTCACATACAGCCCGAATGCCATTCTGCTGTATTGCAGACACACGCCACCAACATATAAAGACGCCCGACCAATCAAGCTGTGGCGTAGCGTTTCGTCCGAATTCCAGGAACAGGCAGCTTACGGTTACCTGACCGAGTAGCGTTTCGTCCGAGGGCTACCATCCTAATAGTGTTTAATGAAGCTTTAAAACCTATTGTTCATTGCTTAGGTTTACATTGCGATAAGGTCCATCTCTATGAAAATAGACGTGGGCCTGCCGTATAGCATCGCACTCGACATGCACGACAGGGGGTCATAAGTGACCCATGAACCCGCACGGATAATCCATGGATATTTTAAGTTATTTTTAGAATGTTTAAAATACTTAACAGCTCCATGGAATTACCGCACTCGGCAGCGATCTAGCGGCAATTGAACGAAACTACGCTATGTTACCTTCCGTTCAGAACCACTGGACTGTAATCCGATGAGTAGTTTCAACAGCATACTTGTTTGTAATACGTATATTCTTTGTGTTATCACGGTGTACTTTAAGGATAGCTTCAAATAGGCAAATGTAGGTAACTTTTTTCTTATAAGGAAGCAACGCAAAAACTGCAGGCGTAACAGTTGTCTCTTCTCTAGTGTTTCCTAAATCTACATGCTGTATACAATTGAGCCAAATGTTTGCTAAAACACTTTAAATGTTCCATCCAAGAAAATACTTTTTTGTTGTTTTAATATTTCTTTCCCTCTGGAACTTGCAAATATTAATAACCTCTCACCTTCACAGTCGCCACCTAGTAAGAAAGTGTTGCCATCTGCCATGACTAAAATTTACGACTAAAGGTGTACAATGAGAAAAAGTTTGAAAATCGCTGCTCTAGAAGGAATTCTAAGCATTTGTAATTTTTCAGATTTTGAAATATAATTGCGGTTTTATGAACGAAAAGTTGGCCAAAGGTACAAACGAGTCTCAACTCACAGCTAATCGAGCTGCCTACTGGTGTCTGTCGATTTGGTCGACAGTCGGTAGCAGATGGACAAAACCTAACCAACAATACTTGTAAGGCAATTCCATCATGAAGCTGGCTACATGAGGTATGGTGATGCGTCAAGGTGGAATCGTGAATGTGGAAGGAAGCTCATTTTCATTACATGACCTGGCTCTTGTGTTCTTAGAAGAGCAGAATAAACACCCAACCTCCAAGACATAAAACACAGCAGAGGAATGGGATGAACTTGCTTAACGGAGACAGAAAGGAGGGTTTTATTCCTCCACTGCTTTCTTTCCAACCCTCTCTCAAGGGGTAATTTTCATTCATTGCAAATTGCGGGGGAAAACAGAGTGACAAGCCTCTACCTCCGAGATATACGAACCAACACGTAGGAGTTGTATGTATATAAACGCGGACAGGCAGACGCCGTTTGCTACAGTTTTAAATCAGGACGGTTCGCAATAAAGGAGGACGTAAATGTTCCACGCACTACGTTTAACGCTGCAATGAAAGGGGCTTGAGAAACGGAGTTGGCAACGGAACGGAAATAAAATAAAATGAAGGAAGACAGGATGAACGGTGCATACGTAAAGAATATTGGACGGAACTTGGGAGAAGCAATGAAGGAGAACTGAGTGTAAAGAGGATGTGGTGGAGGCGCCGGGTATGGAAAATAAATTGAACCTTTATTTGTTCAAGGCAGCTTACAGTCTCGATCATTGGCTTATAAGGAGTTTTACATCCAAGTAGACATATTGTATTAGGAAGTGTTGTATTAGGAAAATACAGCAGTTCCAGGGTTCAAACGAGACTCCATGGGAAAAAACCCAGCTTTTCACCAAGGTGACAGTTTAAATTTGTTTTCCGAAACGATGTACGACCAAAGTATCACAATATGCAGATTTTAAGCATCTGATCAAGAACAATATGTAGATAAGGATGTTTATGATAACCTACGGAAAAGCAAAAATGGAAGTCACTAACGCCATCAAACGGTCGGATGGCAACTTTAAGTTACAAAACCTTGGCTTTTGTGATTAGTCCGTGACAAGACATGAATCCAGCAAAATGGCTTCAACAAATTACGTTGTAGTGTGTATATTTGTGTTAAACTTTGTGTGTATATTGGAAAATATTGAAGCAGAAAGTTTCCACCAGTATATTTTATTTATCTGAAGCCAGAAAGTGTAAATGGGCTTATTGCTTAAAAAGGAAACATAATTGTGTACTGGATTTCAAAGGTTCAGTTTTGGACATTTTTCCTATCTCTACAGTGCAACACTATCGTATAAATTTCATATTCGTTTCATGGATAAATTCAACTCTAACCCGTCGTTACGTCACCATGAAGAAAGCAATGCATTACCAACCTCTATACTTCTATTAACCTTGGATACATTCTTACATGTAGGTGCAAGGATGATGAATACTGGTGAGTCAATTAACGACAACGAATGCTTATTGGTTAATGAAATGACCTAACTAAGGAAATACATGGAAGATATACAACAAACAACATTACTTAATAAAAACCTCTCAGTCGCAAAAGGTATCTTAATGAAATGTATGTACTCATTTTTCAAGTGGAGAATGGCTTAACGGCTGACGTTTTCAAACCTTCCGTTTGGCGGCGTTTGTAAGTTCCGCAATAACTTTTGAGTACCTGAGTGACATATCTTCTTATGGAATCTTGTGCATGTACGTCTACATAAAAGAACTCAGAAAACTATTTAGTCGTCCCGCGATACAGGGGTCTTGATTGATTGATTTCCTTCATTATACTTCGCTTTTTGTGCCACTTTTGGCTAATTTGCGAAGATGGGGATAAGTGATGATATGATAAAAATTTGATGAATGGACATACACAAACATCCATGCCCAGGCCAGGGTTCGAACAAGGGACCCTGGCGTCGTAGCGCGATGTGCTAACCACTCCTACACGGAGGCCGACAGAGGGGTCTTGAAATCGTCTTGTTGTAAGATTAGTGGAAGACTTTTCAACTCCCATTGGGGAGAGATCTCAACATTTTGTTACTTTCCTGTTTTTCACGTCCGTTCGTTAACACCTGCTCTTCTTTTGTAGCTGAAGTAATCAAGTTCACGAGTGTTCCAGAAACTTACAAACTAGTTCTGGGACAGTTTCTGCGTTAAGGAACACTTCCTGTCACCATAGTAACGCAGACTACTTAGTTGGATAGCGCAAAAACTCATCAAACATATACAAAGGGGCATACGTTAGCATATCTTAACTTCTATCGAGAAAAACAAATAAACATTTTATACTCTATCTTCACAAGTTTCATACATGTGCATTTCTTACACGAGCCTCGCAATTCTTCTCAAGGTTTTGTACGAGGATTGTTCTAAAATTAAGTTCCTAAATCCGTCAAAAGTCTGTATAAATACAAATTGGACTTAAATCATTCAGTAAGCTCCCTTCCACAAACACATCTGATGCCAGGACACGATCAACATTTATGAACAAGGGTTGTTAATTTCTGATGCGACATCGAGAGATTCTCATTTGTTTCTCCTAGCTCGAACGTATTTGAGCAGAAAATGGAGGCCACAAGATAGCGAGATGAACCCTGGCTTCAAATTTCACGTCTCTTGGTGAATTACGCTAGCTTACTAGCGCCAGATACGCTGGGGAAAGATGGACATTATAAGACGTCATCATCATTGACGGGTAAATACGCTTTGCATTTTAAGCACATAATTTCCCACACTACCGCTAGATGTCAGCAAGAGACGTGCTAAGCCTATCGTCTGACGAAAGCAGAGCTAACTGCTTACTTAGCATGCAAATACAGGGTTAAGCAGCCACTTAAAAGCATCAAGAAAAGCAATCCTGCAAGAGATTTTCACGCCGGAGACAAGAAAAAACGCTAAGCAAATTCGGTGGCGTTCATGAGGAAAATGTTTGTTCTAAGGTTTGAATATTTCCCCTCTTGTTCAGAAAATAAACAGTAAGGGTTGGGGAGGAGAAAGTTTTCATTCAATCCAGGCACAAAAAGCATTTGCTTTGTTATTCCAAAGCGCTTTCAAGCCGAATACTTTTTCCGCTTCCCCCTTTCTGTTGTTTTGGAGGGCGCGCACGGCGTGGGGGACGACGGGGAGCCTTCCCCCACGCACTTGTTTTCCACCCTAACCTTCACGACTGATTAGCTTCATAGAGTGTGGAGGGGTTGGGCCTGGCTGAAATGGGATTTTGAGAGAAGGGAAGGTGGGGGAGGGATGCCTCCTCCTCGTGACTAGTGATTTGGAATGCGGGTTGGAATCCACTCTACGTTCGAGATGAACATTCTGAAGGGCCGAGGGAGGCGTTCTGCGTGAAGTTCATTCCCAGACGATCAAAACGTCGTTGGCATAACAAAATGGATTCGCGGGAGAAGAGGGAAGAACCGAGGAGGCAGATAAAGCGCAGGGTAGGAAGAAAAGTCGAATGGTGTTTCGAGTTAAGTGAAAAACGATCAAGAAGCACGCGGCTCCATAACCCAACGCTGCATCGTTCAGGTACTTCGTGGCAATTGCATTGATAGCAGCCACTTATCGAATTTGAGAAGTGCTGCCGGGTATGACAGGTAAAGCTAAACTTTATTCTCACTCATTCAATGAGATTTCCAATTTCAATATGGACGTTAATTTAGTACACTGCCACATAGGTGTTCGTACAAGAACTGTTGGAAGGAATCTTCAGTCCCATATGCACCGGCGGCGCCAAGAGGGGTGCTGAGGGGGGGCGAAATGCAATACAGTATAAAGGGTGCAGTGCTGGAATCAAAGAAAAGAGGAAATATGAAAGCATGCTTTCCCCATTACTTGAAATACCAAGTATTACGACAAAATAATGACGAAAGAAAGACAACAGCCATTCATCATTGTACGGACTGCCGCCAGCACAGGAAAACCAGATAAGAATCAGGGAGCCTGTTGAATTAAATGACAGCTGTCTCACTTGAATACCAAACATCTTACGCTCAATATGACGTGATTTTATTAAGTCGTAAATTAATATGACAATGCAAGAGTAAATAGCGTTTTCGCTTTTCTGCCACTTTTCACTAATCGCATTGATGAGGATGAATGATGATATGATGAAATTGATGAAGGGACACTTGCAAACACTAACAATTACCAGAAACCTGAGACCTCGGTCGTCTTTTCGCGCTATGCTAACCGTTCCACCACGGAGGTCGGCTGTAAAATATAAATAATAATTAACTAAAATATACTAAATTTAGTATTCCTGTTCCCATTAGATAATAACTACGTATGTACAGTAAATATTCAGATAATATATATCTTTGATAATGTTTTAATGGAAATGAAAAATTCATCATGAAACAATCGAAGTAATTCACTATTTTGGACAGAGGACTTTAGGCCCATTATTAGTACAGTCAAACCTCGTTAATCCGGACCCCGATAAGCCGGACTTCGGTTAATCCGGAGAGGCAAAAAAAGAGCAGAATGCAAGGTTTTAAATATGGCTAGAAGTCAACAAGAGAACTTCCCAAAGAAAAGGCAGTCAACCACTGATGATATTCTGTTTCCCGCAGACTTTGTACTGTACTGTATAGTGTATTTAGGCCCTAAAAATACACCATAATAAATGTGTTTTTTGGCTATAAACGTTATTTCAGTTAATCCGGACTTTCGTTAAACCGGTCAACTTATCCCCCGATTAGTCAGGATTAACGAGGTTTTACTGTATGTATCCGTAACCTACAAAACAGCAAAAAAATGCCACTATATTTACAACGACATTCTGGTGCTATATTTGGATTATATTACTTGCACCTTGCACGTACATACGGACATGACAGTAGCAGTACTGTTTCAAGGTCAGAGGTACAGATATGTTGGCAGATCTATATGAACATACAGTAGCGGCGATTTGCCAATTTTTCTCTCGCACTATGCTAAACCTTATGTATCAGGGAAAATAAACTGTCCTTGCCCCCCCCCCCCCAAGTTTTGGCACCTTCCCCCCAGTTTTGAAACCCAATCGCCGCCACTGTTAACATAGTACAATAAGTATGCCATCTTTGCTTGATAAACGTCACAGATATCATCCAAAGATTTGAATTGTTTTTTGTTATTTTAGCGTCGCTTTTCTGTCACTTTTCGCTAACGGCGACGATGAAGGTGAGCGATGATGATAATGGCACTGATGGAGGGACACTCACAAACAACACCCTTGCCGGGATTCGAACCAGGGGTGCGACGTTCTAACCACTCCTCCACGGAGGTCGGCATCATCAAAAGAACGGAACCTATCATTTAAGCGGAATAAACCGCATTACCCCACTCTGGAGCCGAGATCTCGTCTCAATAGAACTTTTCTTTGCCTTCTTTAAGAGCAATATCCACAAGATTATAGGATAATTATCTTTGTATTCCAGACTCTTAGAGTTCTGTGGGCTGGAGGAGGGCGGAAGTAATTGAATTGAAAAGTGTGTGGCGGTCCGGAAGAGGACAGAGACAGAGAACACCACGCTTAATCTATATGAATTGAAAAGGAAAGCGGGAGAGAGGAGGAGAAAGTTTCGAGAAAAGGATTAGGAAACTTTCACATTTTCAGGTTTTTTTCCCTTCTGGAGGCTTGAAATGCCTGACGTAACTTCAAGGAGACAGAATCTAATTTTTGCAGACTCCGGGGAATGCGCGATTACTTCTTCTAGGTTGGGGGAAGGGAAGGGGGGAAGATTCGCCCGCTTCAGGGACAAACAATTAAAACTCTCTTCTTTTAATCTTCGCAAAGGAGGAAACAGTCGAAGGGGAACTTTATTAGAAACGTCCTACGGCAGGAAACGATCACCCCCTCTACCCCGCATTCTAAGTCAGGTTTTCTATTAAAATGCGGTTCCTTATGCCGACATAATTTCAGCTAATGATCTGTCAGAGATTGGAATCAGGGCTTACCTTCAGGACTGTGTGTGTAGAATGGTTTTACTACCTTGAGATCAAGTTGACAGCATTTGAAATTCTTTACATTCGTTAAAATAAGTGACGTCAGGGGTCACGGGTTCGAATCCCTTCCTGGACATGGGTGTTCTTTGCGGATCTGTCTTAATCAATATCATATCATAACTCATCATTGTCGCGATTAGCCAAAAGTGCCAGAAAAGCGACGCTAAACAACAAAAATAAAAAAAAAATAATAGTTAAAATGTCATTGCTTCAAAATTGTATGAATTGTGTTATGCAAAAAGTCTATTTCAAAATTTAAACTACTAACTTTTCTGTTAGAAAAGCAAGAATGACAAAACTGTATGAGGAAGCAGTTCAAATGTACACAAACTCACAAAGTATCTTTTGAGGTTCATTTTCGGTAATTGTTATTATGTAAAAAGATACGTTCATATCTTGAATGTACTGTTTACAATGTAAAAAAATCTTATTTCGTTTTGTAGCAAATTACAAAGAAATTAAGAACGAGACCAGTGTCATCTATCCCCCACATTTGAAACTGCAGTCAAGGTCAAAGGAAAAAGTGGACCATCTGTACCAAAGATGCAGGTGTACCATTGAAATCTCTTGTTTGTGGTTTGGACTTTTTCATGTGATGCAAATTGGAGGCTGTCAAAAATCTCAACAAAATGGCAATTCTATTTTTTTTTAATGTTTGTCTAATTAAGGCTCTCCAAGAAATTCAAAGAATGTGTTCTTATTGGAAAATGTCCTCACGTTCATAAAAACGTAATGTTCTTCAGAAAGACAAGAGCCATCACGTGACGTCATTAAATTCTATTAGAATGCTATCTACAGACCCACCTGTAAACCTACCTTTTTGGTCTATGCAAGCACATGTAGCATCTCAGGTGGATCAAAAACAGGCAGGTCCATCATGAGTAGTATAAGGGCATTGGTTAATAAGAAATGGCGTCACTTGGAGATATAAGTCTATATTTCTATGAAATATTTGCTCCATAGAGAAAAAAACAGTAATTTGCGAAATGAAGTGAGCTAAATTGTTAACACTCTTTAACAGTACATATTATAGAATTCACATAAACTTTCCTTCTACGTGGATTTATTTATTGATTTAGTTTATTTTACTTCGCGTTTTGTGCGTCTTGGCTAATTTGCGAAGATGGGGATGAGTGATGAAATTGATGAATGGACATTCACAAACAACTAAGTCCGAGCGGGATTCGAAGAAGGGATCCTTTGCGTCGCAGCGCAATTTGCTAACCTCTCGACCTACGTGGAGATTTGTATTTTGCCGCAAGGGGGATTAGCAGAGTATGATGACGTCAATGTTGCTTTCATCTTTTTGTGTCTGGTGATTCTAAATATTTACTTTTCTATTGGTTAATTATTATTATTTGTTGTGTCTTGTGGATTGGATTGTTCTGATGGAGGTATCCTCCTGCACAAGATCTTTACGCAGCTTCGAGTTCTCTTTTCAAGATCATTCATTTTTCTTTGTAATTTTTTTTGTATTTCCTGATTAATATAATTTGAAAATAAGATCCTTAGGAAAATATTTGGGCCAACAAAGGGATTAGGAGACAGGTGAGTGGAGAAGGTTACATAATTTAGAACTACCTAATTTGTATTCATGTCCAGAGGTTATTAGAATAATTAAATCAAGAAGACTTAGGTGGGCAGGCCATGTGGGACGAATGGGAGAGGAAAGAGAAGTTTACAGGATTCTTGTTGGGAAACCTGATGGTAAGAGACCCGTAGGAAGGCAAAGACGAAGATGGAGGGACATCGTTGAGATGGACCTAAAGGAAATCTGTAAGGATGGAAAAGAGTATATAGATCTTGCTTAGGATAGGGACAGATGGAAGGCCTGTGTTGCTGCAGCCATGAACCTTTGAGTTTAAGAAGGCTAGAGAGTTAGTGAGTTAGATTAACATAACAGTACATAGTAAGCATTTTTCCTGCTCGGCGAGTTAATTAATATTCACGATTTCCATCTGTTTTAATTTTAAAAACGGAAGAAAATTCCAGAACACTTGCGTCAATTGTATTTCATATTATTCGTTGTTTATGTAAATATTTTATTCTTAACTATTATTAATTGTAATACAGCGCTTAATGTAAGTAGTCGGTAATCTCTTAGTTGTAATTATGGGAGACAAAAAGAGGACAACGTCGTGTTAGAGTGAGATTACTTTCGTAACATCTCTGGTTGTTTTGCATTGATAGCTTCGGAGCGAGCCATAAGTCCCGGAGCAGCCAATCAACAAACGAACCGCTGGCGTCATCTCTACCCACCACCTATCGCTATCCCTGTTGCTCGCGCTCTGGACTGTTGGTAGGCTCACTAACTGGGCTCGGGCGGTCAGCTGGAGTTGTTATGAAAATAATCTGGCTCTAACGAGAGTGAAAATTTTCATTTCGAGCCACGTTAGTACTAACGCAACTCTAACATGTTGCAGCCGAGGCTTCTTTTACTGCGCCTGTGCCCTGCTGACCAATAACTTCGAAGCAATTTCCTCTCTGCTTCAGTACACGTTTCCGCTTGTTTCCTTACTCCGGTTTCTCCAATTTCCTTTAGGCAACCTGCACCTTCATTATGTACATAGTAAACTTGGTGGGATTTTTCTGCGAGCTCTGTTCCCTAACCCCCTACACTCCCGGGAAACAATGGCGGGATTCCCCTACATTGTATCTAAATATGTGGTGGAATTATTAATAAAAAAAGTAATTGAAACCGAAATGCAGTGCTATCGTTTTGGCTCTGGGCCGATATAGTGAGTGAACAACTTTGATCAACTCTTATCACTAGACGTCGGGTTTTATGTTTTTAACCTATTTTTTCCTTTACAGGTATGTAAGAAATAATAAGTTATGACAGCGTTTCGTTAAAAAAAAAACGGAACAACTGATGAAGTGTTATAGCGCCTACAAACACCTATTTTAGGTTTTTGCTCCTAAATCAAGCCTTTTTTTAGGTTTTTATATATTTTTAAACGTTTTACAGGATTTTTATGTCACACACAGGCATTTGCTTTGGTCACGAGAAAATTAAATGACGAACGTGTTTGAAACGTACTCTCTGTCGATTTCCCTTCCTCCAAGTCCATTGTGATTTATCAAAGCTCTTAACATAGCAAAATGGCTGGTGCCACTGTTAACCTGTACAATCCAAAGTGGTTTGATCTGTGTGGTATTGCTCACTTTCTCGTCATTTCGGTACTTTGTGGCATTCACGCCTTGCAAACTATACGGCGCACGCTTTTAGAAGGAACATGAGTTCGGCCAATACCCAGCCAGTGCTACTGCGCTGTTGCCAAACTATACCGCGTTTGTTACAACCTGTCCCCTTTCCCGCGCTAGGGAGCGCTCAACAGTTTCGGTGCCAATGAGAAACGAGGAAAAAATCGTCTGCTGGGCAGCGAGGAGCGAATGGAAGCCAGAAGAGAGGCGCTTACGTAGACGCTGTTGCGACGTTGCGCATTTTAATTGGCTGCCTGGCTTTGACTTTCCCCAGCACCGAGAAAAGCCAGGGAGCAACTAGCGCGGGAACCGGGACAGGTTGTAACAAACGCGGTATAACTGCAAGCGCAAGGAAAGGACAGAAAATTCGCGATGTGTCCATAATTTTGATAATGCATGAACAGTATAGGCCTATATGAGTACAGTGAAATAATATAGTGAATATTTTACACAGGATTATAATATCATTATCACTCTAGCATATACGAGAAACCAGGGCCTCCCCGATGGCGCAGTGGTAGCGTCATTGCCTTGTAATCAAGGGGCCCCGGGTTCGATACCCGGTGGAGGCCCATAGTGGTTCGGATCCCATTTTAAACCGTAGGTCCAGTCCCCATTAGCCTTACTGTGCATAAAGTGGACTTAAAACACAAATTCAAACCAATATACGGGAAACCCATACCTGAAAGAAGCTTGAAGGTATTTATTCATCACCGCTCTCGTCGTCTTCCTCGGTCTCCGTGTCACTGATTTCACTCATTTCCGAGTCACTCTCCTGAAGGTTAATGATTAGATTTTGCACCCTTGGTGCCTGTACTACTGGTGCTAGGTTTCGAGAGTGACATTATTTAAAATAAAAAGAATACACGGAACACACACTATTACACGAAAGGGCTGTATTTAATCTTTTCACAAACTGTTCTTTGTGGCGCAGGAGTGAATGATAAGCGAATAATTTTACACCGGCCTTGCTACGAAAACGCTGAACTCAAAGTGACCCAGGCTTTCAATGTTCGAGAACGCCCAAAACAATGAAGGGTCATTGTTTACATCAAGCCGAATTTAACACCCACAGTTTTCCCTAGACGCAACAATTCAGCTGCGTCAACATGGTGGCAACGAAAAAAACAGGTGGAAGGAAATGAAAGGTGATGTTTCCCTTGTTTCTTCAAGGAATGATAACTCCGGCTGTAGGCGACTGAAATTCATGGGACTTGGACAGTCAGGTTCAAAATGTCGTGCCCCATCTTATGATGATCCTTAAAGTGGCGAGTTTTATGAAAACTTCTTGCGCGCAAGAAAAATACAGAACACGGCTTTTAACTTCCGCGCCGCAGTCTCCTAACTGTACAACGTTGCAGTCCTGTCATTGGCTGGTCGCCACGCACACCCTCTGCGTGGCCCCGCCCGATATCGCTTCTAAAAGCGTGCGTCGTATAACATTTCAGCATTGAAGCTTGCACCACTGACTATGTTCTTGTTGAAATATTATTTTCAACATATAAGACGATCCTCACAGAGTTTGACTGTGGATAACATGATAAAAGATTGTTGCCTAACTATACGGCGAAGAGTGGATTTTAATAGCAAATTTCCAATGGTAAGTTCTGCCATCGCCGTAGGGTTTGGCAACACACATAACATTATGCAAGATATAGGTGGCCCATTTTCATTGCCGGTGACTATACCTAATCAACATTGTTCAGTAATTCTGAACTATTTTAGGATATTTACAACCTATTTTACGATTTTTAGAACCCATTTTAGGATTTTTAGAACCTATTTTACGATTTTTAGAACCCATTTTACGATTTTTAGAACCCATTTTAGGATTTTTAGAACCTATTTTAGGATATTTAGAACCTATTTTAGGATATTTAGAGCCTATTTTAGGATTTTTAGAGCCTATTTTAGGATTTTTAGAACCTATTTTAGGATTTTTAGAGCCTATTTTAGGATTTTTAGAACCTATTTTAGGATTTTTAGAACCTATTTTAGGATTTTTAGAGCCTATTTTAGGATTTTTAGAACCTATTTTAGGATTTTTAGAGCCTATTTTAGGATTTTTAGAACCTATTTTAGGATATTTAGAGCTTATTTTAGGATTTTTAGAGCCTATTTTAGGATTTTTAGAACCTACTTTAGGATTTTTAGAACCTATTTTAGGATTTTTAGAGCCTATTTTAGGATTTTTAGAGCCTATTTTAGGATTTTTAGAACCTACTTTAGGATTTTTAGAACCTACTTTAGGATTTTTAGAACCTATTTTAGGATTTTTAGAACCTATTTTAGGATTTTTAGAACCTACTTTAGGATTTTTAGAACCTACTTTAGGATTTTTAGAACCTATTTTAGGATTTTTAGAACCTATTTTAGGATTTTTAGAACCTATTTTAGGATTTTTAGAACCTATTTTAGGATTTTTAGAACCTATTTTAGGATTTTTAGAGCCTATTTTAGGATTTTTAGAACCTACTTTAGGATTTTTAGAACCTACTTTAGGATTTTTAGAACCTATTTTAGGATTTTTAGAACCTATTTTAGGATTTTTAGAACCTACTTTAGGATTTTTAGAACCTACTTTAGGATTTTTAGAACCTATTTTAGGATTTTTAGAACCTATTTTAGGATATTTAGAACCTATTTTAGGATTTTTAGAACCTACTTTAGGATTTTTAGAACCTATTTTAGGATATTTAGAGCCTATTTTAGGATTTTTAGAGCCTATTTTAGGATTTTTAGAACCTACTTTAGGATTTTTAGAACCTACTTTAGGATTTTTAGAACCTATTTTAGGATTTTTAGAACCTATTTTAGAATTTTTAGAACCTACTTTAGGATTTTTAGAACCTACTTTAGGATTTTTAGAACCTATTTTAGGATTTTTAGAACCTATTTTAGGATTTTTAGAACCTACTTTAGGATTTTTAGAACCTACTTTAGGATTTTTAGAACCTATTTTAGGATTTTTAGAGCCTATTTTAGGAACCTAAAAACACACTTTTTAGAACCTAAAAATCCGAGGTCTACTCATAACACAGGTTGGTACTCGTTATGCAATATGAATATAATTGTCTACATGCTGAAGATATGTGCGTAAATAAGCGAGACGTTACGGGACGAAAATGTCGACATATGCGCCATGACAAGCGGTATCTCGGTCCAGAGCCAACGTTCGTATTGGTCATCTTACACTAAACTTTCTTGTAATTTACATAGAAATAACGGCCCAAATTCAGAATCCTCTTCCGTTAGAGCGGATGAGAAACAGACAACAACATTATCACAAAACCGACAGTATGTACTCGGAGGACACACTTTTAAATTTGCCGATGTTCGTGGCCGAGTGGTTACCACACCACGCCAGGGATCCCGGTTTCGCATCCAGAACTGTGCGTGGGTTTTCTTTGCGACTGTCTCTTCATCAATTTCATCATATCACTCACCCTCATCGTTGCGATTAGCCAAAAATGGCAGAAAAGCGACGTAAAATAACAAAAATCAAGGGCAATACAAAAGTCCGGTCCCACAGGACAAATCCTTCCTTGGTGCACATAGCGAAAAATGGAAAGAGGGAAAGTTTTTGGGAATATGTTGGTTTCAGTATAAAGAGCTGGAATTTTCAATGTAGTCTGTACCCTAGTACGAGCCTCATTGGTGAACGGAAATTCCAGTAATGTTGTTTCCATACATTTCTTGTTTTCGTTTATCATTGGTGGAGCATTTCCTCCAACAGAAGTATTAATATATTATTATTATTATTTGCATTGGGACCCGCGGTAAACTAGTCGGTAGGGTGTCTGACCGCCGTGCAAGAGACCTTGCTTCGATCTTGGTGACCTTGGGTGAATTTTGGTGCGATATTTCCAGCGACTCTAAGGTTCACTCAGCCTCTTATAAATAGTTACCTGGTGGCAACTCTTGAGAGCTAAGGCGGCCGAAGCGTGGTGCTGCACCTTCAACAAAAGGCCGAGATTTAGAATATATGTGGCCCTACACCCACGTCAACCTACATGTCTTCATAGCATGGTGCAATGTGCACTGGGACATTCACCTTAAGCGTTGCTTTTTATGCCACTTTTGGGTAATTACGACGATGACGGCCAGTGATGGTATGATATGGTCCAGCTGCAGTGGCGGAGTTCGAATCTCGGCCTGAGCATGGATGTTTTGTGAATGTCTTTCTTCTCTCATAACCTTGCTATCCTGACGAATCCCAGGAATAATCCAGAATAGTCAATATTGACGCGCTCTCAATATACCATTCCCTCTAACTAAAGACACTCCCACAACATATATATCCCCCTTATCACACTTCATACGTTAGCCAAAATCCAAACTGTTAACCCTCTCACTTGATACACTTCTTCTCCCTGCCCTATTACCTTTAATCAAATAACTTTCAGTCTCCCTTTACACACTCACAGAAACAAAAACTACACACACATAAATTCACCAAACAACAATACAACTCGTGAACAAGTCTACACAACGTCACATGTACTCACTTGTAACGGTCGGATTGACCATTACCGGTTTTGGTAATATGTTAATTAATTGCTGGCCGGCTACAAGGTGTAGAGTTAAGTAATATGTTTCCATGAGTGTACTTTTATGTTATTATTGCATGTAAGTGCATATGCTTATTGGATTGTGCTTTTCTGGATGTTAGACTCCCCTGTTTTTATCTCCCCGGTTGGGGGAGCTAGCTGTCTTTCAAAAGACCGTTGCAGTGGAATTTTCCAACGCTACGGGGTCCACGTCCACGGACGTTTACCCCGACTATAAAAAAAGGCCAGTGGGCTTTAGCAAAAACAGTGTTTCCCCATTGATCGACGAAAGAGGAACGTCTCCTCAAGTTTAGTCCACTTATGGTGGCTAGACTGGATATAATAATGTAGCATTTGGTTAAGCCAACCACTGTTGCTGTGCCAAGTCCCCTTTTAGAAAAAGCTTTGATTATGTGGATATTTCCGTATTGATTAATTGATGCCCAAGAGAAAGAGTGAAAGCGTAAGGAAACGCATTTGTAAGGAACGGAATATCATTTAAGCTGAGGATAGGCCCACGGAGATAGTTATGCTAACTCTGCGGTAAAGGAAGTGCCGATGGTTATGCCATAGGTGCGCAATTATATTGATTTAGAGATTTGTTAATTTGGTCTATGCAAGACACACATGGAAACGCTATGTAAAATATGTATATATATATAACTACGAATAATAAACCAATATATCCTACTAGAATGTTATGATTTAAAGAACTATGGTACTGTCCATTTAACCAGTTGTATATTCACTTGCTGTACATGTGTAAACGAACCAGGGACATAAAAATATAAATTATTGTGTGACCCCCCCCCCCTTTGTAATTCCGGCGCAAATATAATCTGCTCGCTTGGCACCCAGGGTGAGGTGAAAGGAGAGATTGAGTGATTAAAGTAGGAAGAAATACAGAGGGCCGGATAGAAACGAGTAATAAGGGGGCCGGACTTTCACACACTCAACTCCTAACACTTTCTCAGTCGAGTGACGTACTGAAACACACACTACATACCTATAAAAAAACGACCACAAAACAAATATATTTTTTAAAAAAGTTTGTAAACCGGGTTTTTCGGGACTGCCGAACAAGCCCGGTACCAGATCCTGCGGTTTACATTGTAACTTACAGGAATGTATTATATGAATTGTGTATTAGGGGGGATCGAAAAAAGCAAATTTTTTATGATGCTTTTGGGGTAGAGCGGAAAAGTTGCCTCTATACATAAGTAACTTCTGTTCAAAATTTCACCACCCTAGGATAATGTCTTCTGTTCTGGCAAGGGACGTGAAATTTCAAAAAATTAGTAAAATCGGCAATTTTTTTTTGATTTTTGATTTTTTTTTCAAATTTCACAGCACTTTGCGGTAGTGTGCAAAAGTTGCACCTATGTATGGTTAATTACAGTGCAAAATTTTGGCGCCCCACGGACAATATGTTCTGTTCTGGCAAGGAGCCTGAAATTACCCAAAAATCGACAAATACACTGTTTTTTCATTAACTAACATTTATTAAACATAAACCAGAATTGTCATACACTCGCATACTATTAGATATAAGAATTAAGAAATAAGTATTCAAAATTAAAAGTACGAAAATGTGTGTTTTGTGGGTAATAATAATGTAAAATATGTGTCTTTAGGTTTTGTACTGTCTCTTGCACCTAAATTCAGGCATGGCCTTTCTCGATTTCAGAGTGAGAGTTCGGACATTGACAATGATCATTTAACAGGTCTTTACTTCGATGGCCGACGTGACAAAACATTGTCAACAGAAAAGGAGGATGATAAATACTACCAAAGAACAATTGTAGAGGAACACTATTCTTTGGTGAAACAACCAGGATCTAGCTACGTTTGTCATGTTACACCAGCTTCAGGATCAAGTCTGGCCATTGCTGAAAGTATTTACGACTATATCACAGCAGAAGTGCCCGGAGGTTCAAACCATATTCTTGTTCTAGGGTGTGATGGAACGGTCGTAAATACTGGAGTTCACAATGGGGTACTGCGTCGTCTTGAACTGAAGATCGGGATAGCTGTGCAATGGGCTGTTTGTCAACTACATTTCAACGAATTGCCTCTCCGCCACTTGTTCGAGTCCCTCGATGGTCCCACCTCCGGACACAATTCCTACACTGGTTGCATTGGAAAATCTTTGAAGGCGTGTGAGCTGCTTCCAGTGGTAACATTTGAGCCAGTTAACTGCACCTTGCCATCAGATGATATATCCACTTTGAGTAAGTACCAGAAGTATCTGAGGGATATTGCTCTCGCCGTTAGCTCAGGCATGTGTCCTCCAGGTCTTGCTAAGCGCGATCCAGGTCCCCTAAACATGTCCCGTGGTTGACAACAGCCAACAGGATATTAAGACTGTATGTTTCCACCACGGAACCATCAGACAACTTACGTACCATAGTAAAGTTCGTTATCAGGGTGTATGTGCCATCTTGGTTCCGCATCAAAATCCATCATTCAATTAAGGATGGAGCTCGGCATCTTTACCATTTCATTCAGTCATCCAGATACTTGGATCAAGTTAACCGCAACGTCATCGACCCAGTGATTTCTCGGAATGCTTACTTCGCATCTCCAGAAAACATTCTGTTCGCGATGCTGACTGATAAGAGAACACATATCAGAGCCCTTGGCATTCGAAGAGTCATAAAAGCACGAGAATCATGTGAGACGGTTGGACACGTTGGGATTAGAAAGTTCGATATTCCAAAAATAAACTTCGAAGCAAACGACTATATCGAACTAATTGACTGGTCGTCGTCCAGCGAAGTAACTCCACCACCAATACTCGATGATGTGACTACAGAAGATTTGAAAAGTATGCTGAAAGAACCAATACCAATTGACTGGACTTTTACAAAGTTCCCATGCCACACACAAGCTGTGGAAAGAACAGTAAAATTGGTTACGGAGGCCTCAAAGAAAGTGTGTGGTCATAAAAAACGGGATGGATTTATTCGCTGCACTCTGAAATCGAGAAAGGCCATGCCTGAATTTAGGTGCAAGAGACAGTACAAAACCTAAAGACACATATTTTACATTATTATTACCTACAAAACACACATTTTCGTACTTTTAATTTTGAATACTTATTTCTTAATTCTTATATCTAATAGTATGCGAGTGTATGACAATTCTGGTTTATGTTTAATAAATGTTAGTTAAATAATGAAAAAACAGTGTATTTGTCGATTTTTGGGTAATTTCAGGCCCCTTGCCAGAACAGAACATATTGTCCGTGGGGCGCCAAATTTTGCACTGTAATTAACCATACATAGGTGCAACTTTTGCACACTACCGCAAAGTGCTGTAAAATTTGAAAAAAAATTAAAAAATAAAAAAAAAATTTCCGATTTTACTAAATTTTTGAAATTTCACGTCCCTTGCCAGAACAGAAGACATTATCCTAGGGTGGTGAAATTTTGAACAGAAGTTACTTATGTATAGAGGCAACTTTTCCGCTCTACCGCAAAAGCATCATAAAAAATTTGCTTTTTTCGATACCCCCTATTGTGTATTCCTTGAACCACATAAATTAACGAGGAAATGAAAACGGAAGAACCGATATTCCGTGGAAAAGACGTTCTGGTCTTTTTAGGTCCCAGAACATAAGCGCATACCCTCGAATGCTGACCAAGGCAGAAATTTATTTTATTTTAAAACATAAACTAAACGTAACGTTTCAACCTTATAGCAAGGTCTTCTTCAGACTCTGTATCAAGTACAAATGAAATAAGGTACAAAACAGGAAGAAAAATATACACAAAAATCACTCCCCTCCAGACACAAGAATATTAGAAAGTATTAGAGAAATGCGATATTTAAACACACGAGAGAAACAAGACATGACATAGAGTGGGATAAGGCTGAGCAGATAGGAAGGAATAAGAGAGTACTAGTGAGAAAATGGAAGGAGGCCAAGGAAATAGAGAAGAAAGGGGAAGAAGACACAATGTACTGGAATGGGGGACTGAAGATAAACAAAGAATGCAAGAAGATGGAAAGAGTGGAAAGGACAAGAGCGAAAGAAGAGAGAAGAAGGAAGAGGAATGAAGAAAGAAAGGATAAGAAAAGGAGCGTGAGATAAAGAGTCCAACTACTTTCCAGATGAAAGGAAATGTTTAGCTAAATCGCCATTCAGATGAAAGTACAGTTGACAAGGGAAGGCCACCTGCTGGAATGTTCCAGAAAAAAAAAGCTTTCTAATATTCTTGTGTCTGGAGGGGATTGATTTTTGTGTATATATACCTTCCTGTTTTGTACCTTGTTTCATTTGTACTTGGTATATAGTCTGAAGAAGACCTTGCTATAAGGTTGAAACATTACGTTTAGTTTATGTTTTAAAATAAAATAAAGTTCTGCCTTGGTCAGCATATTGAGTTTTTCATATCATGGAAACAAGGCTTAATGGTGTTATAAATGTATACGGGTAGAGGCGGGCATCTTCGGGGGTTCTTTCCTTTTCCAGTTATTGTCCATTCATCAATTTCATCATATCATCACTCATCCCCATCTTCGCAAATCAGCCAAATAGTGGCACAAAAAGCGAAGTAAGATAGAGCAAATCAATCAATCAATCAGTGATGATATGATGAAGCTGATGAAGGGACACTCACACACAACACCAATCCCCAGGCCGGGATTCGAACCCGTGCCTCTGACGTCGTGGCAAGCTGTGCTAACCACTGCGTCATGGAGGTCAGTGAAGATCAGGGATAATTAGATGAAATAAATGAAGACATTCACAAAGAACATTCATGCCAACACCGGGAATCGAACCCAGGAACGTATGTAGCGAGATCAAAAGCCGACCACTGAATGCATTCAACCACCGAGGAAGTCAACATATTAGTACAATAATATTAATACAATGAAGAAGAAACTTCAAACTCACAAAGTAGACCCCAAATACGAACCTACTGGTATATAATATGCGGAAATAGGATATATTAATATATCATGTTTCCTTCTCACTTGTTTTTATTATTTGCAACACGTTACATTCGTAGAGAAATAGAGATTGAAGAAACGTGGGCGAAAGCTTGAAGGTTTCTCTCCGCACACGTATTGGAGAAAAATTGCCGACAGGGGACTGTTAACATGGCCCCGCCAGTTTGGATCTCAGGAAAGCTTTTGACAGATCATCCTTCATTCTCGCTTATCAGCCACGTCACAGCTACAATGTATCAGGAATCAAAAAGGCGAGAGAGCAGTGTTGCCATAAGCAGCACGATTTCAGGAAACATATAAGGTAGGGGGCACTAGTCACTTTTTCCCACCTGGAGATGGCATCAAACGACTTAAATAGCTCTAAAATTTTATATTCCATTCGTCAACTATCTCTTTACCTGGGAGCCAAGCCAAAGCGCCTGTGTAATCCATTGTTAATAACAAAACAAATTAATTTCGAAAGTATCGCAAGATCAAAAAAATAGAGGGTAATAATGATTTGCTAAGGTATTCATATTACTTACAAAATGTCATTACAACAGTGAACATAATGAACATAATTAGTCGAATGCAGCAAACTGAAAACATAAATTTAACACAACTCAGAAACAATATTATGTTCACTTAAAAGAAAAAAACGTAAGTTATTATTTGTTAGCCATCCAAGCAAGTATCGCAAATAAATTACAAACAATTTTTGACGCCGGAGCAGCGTTTCATGGAACCATATGTGCAGCGGATCAATGTTTCGTCACGTCTATGTGCGGAATATGTTTTCCCCACAGACTGGACATTCAGCATCATCGTCACTGTTGCTGTCCTCAGTTGAGTCATCACGTTGAAGATCGTGACTAGAGTCAATGTCGCTGGTCGTTTCTGCTTTTTATTCTGGAGGATGGTTTGACGTTCTTTTGTTTGGAAGTCTTCGGACAGACTGCGCTGCCGGTCTTCAGTCCGGTTGCTTGTTGACGGTTGGTCAGAGGGGACGAAATTAGGAACAACCCTCAAACTAACATGGCGATTTCTACCTTTTCAAGAAGTCACCTTTAACACAACACAACGCACACACCCTTCTACGGTGCCTTTCACGACCGAGTCTTCAGCGAAGCGGCGGCTGTTACACCGGGCAGCGAGAGCGCATCTGCCGGCAAACTGGATGCTACATCCGCGTAAATGGAACCGCTGGCTGTGTAATGAAATAAGCTCGTACAATTACAGGGACAGTTAAAATTAAAATGAGCACGCACCTTGTTACAAGAGGCGTTGGAAATGATATCCTCTTGCTTCTACACATTTACGTAATATTTTAAGGAAATTTTCACAAACACATATCAATCAGCTCCTCTTCCGAAATTGCTTCATTTTCTCTCATGATATTTACATTCAATGCTTCTAACGTATGGCTTCATGTTCAAAAGCTTGGTAGCTCGTCATGCAAATGTCTGTTTCTTGTGCAAGGCGCCGGAGGGATTTTTGAAAATTGTGTTTCAATCGCGCTCATTTCTTCCCAGTAAGCACACGCCGTCTCTCGTTTGCTTCTTATCAAGAACAGACCCAGTTTCTATAAATTTGCTCCTAAGTTCTCGAAATTTGTCTCTGTGTGGAACAGGAACATCTGGGAATTCTGCTGCCAAACGCCGTCTGACTTCCCTCCAAGAAATCGTAATGTCGTAATAGCCGTACATAAAAATGTGTTGTTTTAAATTGCACGTGGCATATTAGACAGCAGAAAAGTAATACGTAAATTAAAACAAAACAATCAAAAACACTTGTTAACACCTTAACACTTCACAAATACGTGCAAAAGGGACACCAGTTATCTGGATACAGAAGCACTGACGTGTCCAGTGCTAAGGTCAGCGTACATCTGTGGGTCTAAATGCCGACAGACAACACTGCTAGCCGTGTCGCCGTCGCTTGACGAAGACTCGACAGTGAAAGGCACTGTATATTGACAACGTACCTACGCCAATGACATGCAGCAAATATAAAACCTACTCTCATACTGCCAACAATGATATTGCAAGAACTCAGCTTGTCACGTAACCGAAACTTCTTGGTTACACCGGATCATGAACTGTCTTGAGCACAACATTTTCACAACCCTGGCGTGCTGGATTGCGATTTTAGCGACAGGGCCGAGGGGAACGAAATTCGGGCCCCCTACCTTACGGCCGAATGACTGAAATACATTGTTCTTGAAAATGTAATTTCCAAAGTTCTGAAGTCTGCCATATTGAAACGCATTTATAAGATTCCTTCAAATATAAATCGGGAACATTTCTCCAAAATTCACCTCAATATTTCTCAATTTACAGAATTTGATACTGGCTTACATTCACCATAATGAAGTGCGTTGACCAATTTTCCTGTAATGTATCATCAGACTTTTACCCTCCTACATGTCTCACTATAGTTTAAAGTTATTATCGTCAAGCAGAAAACGAAAGGAGAGAAGCAGTCGAAATTGAATGACCAAGTAGTGTGTATGTATGTGTGTGTGTGTGTGTGTGTGTGTAAATCACTATTGGAACACATGGACGATCTAGAACTGACGAAACTCTTGTTGAAATTCCAATTGTTCCCAGTTCCATTGAGGATGCGCAACAATGGACACATTCTACTACTACCATTGTGTTCCATAGATATTCAATTTTGCTAGGTCCATCTCCGGGAATTCTGAACATTATCAGATATTTCTGTGAACAATTCAACCCTCTTTCATCTTTTAGGGAGATGTTGCGTTAACCATTTAGCAGTTCTTTATCATGTGCTCTGGCAGCTTGCAAGCGTTTTCCCTATTTACGCCAGTTTCCAGAAACTCCGTTTCCATGGCAACGGGATGTACAGAGAAGATGCAAAAGCAATTTCATCTACACGGCCGAATTCCTACATGCTTCCTTAGCAACAGGCTATACGTATAATTGTGGCGTGTAGATGACGCTACAGTGCAAAGTAGGAATCCTCATGCCTTGTTAATAAATGAAGCTTTATAAATTACAAAATATTTATCACATATTAGCACAATAAAACGTTTGTATTTATTAATGAGATTCTCGTCGAATTTACTTAGAATGTTTAATGAGTTAGAGATTAAATTTCAAAAACACACAAAACTATTCTAAAAAAGATTTTCTTTAAAAGTTTGTTCAGAGTGGTCTGGTGTGTTCATTTGATAATCAAGCTTTCCTTGGTGAGTAGTGATGGGTCATGGCAGTTCCTTTTCGGGAAGCAGTTCACCGGAGCTCGCTCACCGAAAGGAAGCGTTCGCTGGAAGTCATTCAAAGGAACTACGAGGCCACGGAGCATGCTTTGCTCTCGGACGAGGCAGTTCCTTCTAGAAAGGCAGTTCACTGGAGCTTCCTCGTTGAAGGAGTAGTTTACAGGAGGCGCTACCATACCAACACAGCTCGAAGTTGGCTTCGTTGGGCGGTGGAGGGGATGTGGGAGACTGCTTCTGGAGTGGGTGAAAAGAATTAGAGTGGATGAATCCGCCTTCGCGCACATATTAAACAGCTAATGTATCGACTGACCGACCGAGGTTCGGGAGCTGCTTTCAGGGTGAAGGGGGGGGGGGTGAGGGTGAATAAAAATACATTTTAATGGATAATTGAACCTTAGCGGACAAAAGTCCTCATCGAAAAGTCGAAGGCAAACCTGAACAAAGCGGTGCCGTTAATAAAGGAAAAGTTGGACAAGTTATATTCTCCCCTCTTCCTTTCCAAAAATGAATTCCTACCCCTTGTTGTCGCAGTGCATTACAGCGCCTGGTGATAGATGAGGAAAAATAATTGTAAATATTTTAAACATGGACGTCCGCTGCATTTTTTTTCCAGGGAACGGCAAACAAGGTATTTTTACAAGGTCCTAAACGATTTTCTTTCAAAATAGTATAATCTCCTAAAAAAAACTTGAGTTGGCATGCACCTGTAACGCCCTTCTAATAATTAACATAAATTGAGATTTGAATGAAGTAATATGTGTAAATTGTACAAATTTTAGGTTGAAATTTATTTTCTAGGGTGGCCGTCGCCCCTCCCCACCTTTCCAGACTTTCATGCAATGAAATGGATACACGGTCAAACGAAACACCCATAAGAGAATGGAAGGAATGACGCTAAACCTTGGACTACGAATAATAGCATTCGTATTTTTCAAGCTCTATCCGCCTCCCGGCTTCACTTTTACTTTACGATAATGGAAAAGCACGGAAACGGAACGTTGTCGTAAGTTAGATATGATGATCTTCTATCTGTCAAGTTCCTTCTACAGTTCATTTCAATGCGAGTTGCGAAAACATGCCACAAAAAGGGTTAAAAGTGAATTACTTGCCCATCCCTCCCTCATTGTTGAGCTTCTGCAGCATTGCTGTAAACAGAGTTGCACGCATAGTTACGCAGAAAACCGCCACTATTAACAATCAGCAACAAAAGACGGGACCTCGCGCGCGCTTTCTCTCTCTCTCTCTCGAAGATTCGTAGAAGTGAGTCATCGACTGGGAGAGCAACATACAAGCAAAGCTCACGGCTCCTGAGGAACTACCACGGGCCATGGCAGTTCCTTTTCGGGAAGCACTTCACCGGAGCTCGCTCACTCCAGCAGTCATTCAAAGGAACGACCTAATCCTCCCGATGTTGGTTTCGTGCAGCTGAAGTGAAGGGGAATGGGGGGGGGGGGACTTGCTGGAGTTAGCTTGACTGAAACGTATTAGGGGATAGGGAACTGCGCTTACTATTAGACTCCCCACAAGAAAACCAGAGAACATACACAGCAGTAACAATAAACGCAAAGCCCACGACTCCTGGAACGAGGAACTGCTTGTTCACTCCGAAGGAGCGATAACTTCACAGTTCCCAAGACGGAGTCGTTCAAAAGGAACGGTTCGTTCACGAACGACCCATCACTATTGGTGAGCAATTTGGGTGTTTTTTAAAGCATGGAAACAAGGCTTAATACTGTTATTGATTATTTCGCTTGCTAATAAAATAGCTGCTGATTGAAACTCTTTTTCATTTTTCACGGATCTCTTACAAATGTTACGCCGATGGGTTCCAATGGTAATCTGCATCTGTCTACCTATTGAGTCACTTTCCCAGGAATAACTCTTCTTCCCTTCTGTCCATCATATTAAATCAACTGTTCAGTATTGCATAAAAATCACAGTTTAATAGAAATCGCAAACGCACAGACAAGAAAGGCACTCTTCATTATAGCTCTTGTCTCTTGTCTACCTACATGCTGGCAAGGGAAGTGAAGAGCGGGGAATACGCCGCAGACCAACCAAATAACAGCGGTGGCGCCGAGAGTTACAACGTCTCAAAAGGAGGTGCAGCGCGCACCTCGTTCTAGAGGCTACTGGTGTTTCTTATCGCGCTGGAGTGATCATGGGGTAAAGGAGGAAGGTCAGATACTCAGCTAGACAAAACAATCGTTGATAAATGGCAACGTTAAAGCAACACACCCGGAACTAGAGACCGTCCGCGACAAACGCAGGGTAAACTGTAGGCCCTGTCCTGATTAGCCAATCTGTACATCAAGTGGGCTCAGAAACAAACGATTCAAAAACCGAGCTCAGAACGATTCATATGGACTGGTCGCTCACGAGAGCACGTTCATGACTAATATGCAAGACTTCAAAGTCCGACGTCGCCAAACGTAGATCCGTGCTGCTGAATAATTTCGGGCATAAATATTCATACATTCCGTTAGATCAAGGGTAATGTCACTCTGATAGATAATGACCTTTTCAGCTGGTTCACACAGAACACAGGAACTTAAACGGGTGAATGAAGTTCAAGCATAAAATTGGCAGTTACTTGTTTCTCGGAAGAACGATGGACAATATTCATATTTAAAACAAGTAGAAACAAATGAAAGCATTCACACTGAAGTTGTGTGACTGAAAAGTAGCTCAATAGATAGCGCTGATGATTCTAAATTTATAAAACGCTCATTGAACGTGACGTAGAAAGACAAATGAACAATTTTGTAAAATTTTTGTTGGCATAAATTACATTCGCTTCCGGTAAATAAATGTAAAGCCGCTCAATTTCTGAAAAGACTTAACGTAAACGATTCATACAATCTGCCATATATGTTTAACTGTATAAATAAATTTTTAATGCATGTAGGTAGGTTTATGATCCGTGAAACTAGTTTCAATTTGTTTGGTGTATCGAGTTGAAAGTAGTTTGATTAATCAGAACTAAAACCATCATCACATTTACACATACATGCGCCGAAGTGGTTAGCCCAGAGCACTATGACACTAGGGGTGCCGGATTCGAATCCAGGTCTGCGGCCGAAGCATGGGCATTTGACATGACACAACTTGAGATTTTGATGTAACGAGTAAATCTCATGGATGTCTTGTTTCTCTCTTTTTTTCTTATTGATTGTGTTGGTGTTTTAAATCCACTTTGTGCACAGTAAGGCTAATCGGGACTGGACCTACAGTTTAAAGTGGGACCCGAACAACTATGTGCCTCCACCGGGAATCGAACCCGGGACCCTTTGTTTACAAGGCGACGACGCTACCACTGCGCCATCGGGGATGCACTTGCTTCTATTACTGGCAACAATTGCCGGCGGACTACAATCATTAAACGCGACAATCGAGGTTGCTCTACTTCAGTTTTAAACACTGCTTTTCTGTTAATTTGTTCGGTTTTATATATGACTAGCTGATTAGCCGGCGTTGCCCAGGTATTTATTTATCCCAAACTTGTATTAGACAGGAAAATAATGAATTCTAACTATAGTGTAAAATGTTACTAATTTTACACTATAATGGTGATCGTGAATGTCACCAATTAACTTTGCGACTCCGAAAACTATGGATTCGAAACTAATCTAGGTCATTTGTGGCATTTTATTTTTCAACCCTCATGCCGATAGGTGATGAACTTGGAGTTGAACCGCATTGGGAGTGTCACGAAAACAATGGATTCCATTCGAAACACAGCCTGAATGTTAGACAACCCGAGAAACACTATCGTTGTGCGGGTTGCATAGAGTCACGGATGTCTGTTTGTGCGGAATTTAATATCGGTGGTTCTCGATTATTTTTAAATGTCACCCCTTCCCATCCCACCCCTATCGGTGCCAGGGGTATCGTACCCCCACAGTATTTATTTCCATGTTGCAAGTGCTACGTGTACCAAGTTTGGTTGAAATCGCTCCAGGCGTTCGAGAGTTATTGCTGAACAAACAAACACACACATATAGACACATACATACATTTTTATATACATATAGAGATTAATTTTCGAAATATAGTGAAATTAGCAGTATTATTAAAGTCATAAAACTTTACATGCTGATAATTCACAAAGCAATATCAACAAGAAAATAAAATACATTAACATGCTACGAGTTTCATATTTTCATTTAAAAAAATGCTTCTGTACTGTAATATGCTTCTTTTATCCAAATATTGGGTATAGCATCATCATAATGATCAGTATTCTACCATTAATGACATTTTGTGTAGAAGTTAAATGCTTTTATCCATGGAAACAACATAAGAATTGAATGGAAAACATGGACTCCATTTAATGCTTCCAGAAACTTAGCGTATACACTGTAAAATTTTGAGACTACCATCACTGTAGACACGTTTTTGGCTGTCTGAAGGTTTGAATTTTTGCCCTTGCACACTTTTGTGGTCTGAAGTTGGCAGCACTGACTGCGATAGTTCTCATGTCCACAGGTAGTACACGAGCATGTTGTAAAATCAAGGAGATGTTGCAGAACTATTACTGCATTTTACCCCAAACTGAGGATTCCTTGAATTTCTGCGCGAACATTCAACCTACCCTTTCAGTCTAATCTCATTCGCTTCTAGCGATACGAAAGAGGAAATAAAAGAGGGGGCAGAATTACACGAATGCTTTCAACAAGTCGGGCAGAAGACGATAAAAAAGAACAAAGAAACTGAAGAAGAAAAAGATTCTCCCTTCAATTTCTCTCTTTTTATCTTATCGTTCATTCTTACTCGAATAAGCGCTCTCCAATACCGGAATACCAAACATCCGGAATGAAAAAGAGCAAGAATGCTCAAAAATTGACTTACACTTTCCTCCCACGTCCGATTTAAGCCGAACATAAAAGAAACTTCCTTCCCCCACCCCCTTTCTCTTTCTTGAATCTCTTTAAGTTCTGTCTTCTTTACAGTTCAGAAAAGAAGAAAAATGTAGATTTTTTAAAAACTTCTTCCTCGCGTTCTTTCACCGTGCTAGGTATTCGTAAAGGGAGCACCGCTAGTCCTTATGTCCCTTTTATAGCCGTTCGGGCGAAGAACTTCTTTGACTTTCCCGTACTTGCTTGAACAAGAAAGAAATACTAGGTGTGTAGAAAGCAGATCTGCTAAGAAAAAATATCAAAAGTTGCAACTACGCACGAAGCCGGTAGATGGCTCTCATTCCTAGAAGTAATTTTAATATGGGATAACAATAGCAAATCGTCTTTTACAGCACAAGACGGCAAATAATTTACAATAAATAAAAGACGAGATACTATTTATAGGGAAAGAAGACACAATATGTATTTTTTAACGTCCATAAGCACTACATATAACCTGACTTGTATACATACGTATATTATATATACTCAACTAAATTATAACGGAAAATAACTACCAAGTTACTTAAGCCAAAATCATACAAGTTACACAAATGTTAAGTATAGTTAGAAAACGCTTAGTTTACTAAACTGTCCACTCTAAGTTAAAACACATTCGGGTCTGGCCTCATAATACAGCATTTTTACCTCTGGACTGCGGTTTTTGGTTGCTTTTCAAAAAATCATAGAAAGAAATATTTTTAATTTGTTTTTATTTACCCCACATTTCTTAAATCTACAAAACTTCCTCTTTTCAATGAACAAAACTTTGTTAAATTTTCTTTTCATTTTCAGACATTTTTGAATATTTTTTTCAGCAATGTTTTGTGAAAAAATAAAAAGTACAACATTGTAACAAATGTTAATATAGAGATATTTTAAGTTCGTAATCTGGAAATTTCAATAATTAACTACATAAACTATCAATACATCTTTTGAATCTTGCATAAGATTACTTCTTATGTGCACATAACAAAAAATAATTACAAATTATAGGTAATTAGCTCTTGTATGAAAAAGTTCGAAACATTCAGGAATGCAGAGAGCAACGTCACAGCTGGGGCAGTAAAATGTTGTGTCTTTTCTTGCCCACTTGCCAGTTTCTTTTTTGTGCCTGTCTCCACAAACTTTACATGACCTACAGGGCCTTGACTTTTTCTCTGTAGGGGGGATTTTCCTTGGAAAATGGCAGCCTGTTAGCCTATCTGCTGTAGTTGACATTGATGTTTGACCTTGAATATCTTCACCCGCTTTGATGAGTAGCGCTTCCCCTACTTGAATGATGAACTCTTCCAGAGACATATTATGATTTTCCCTGTTTACTTTCTTATAAATTACATACGCATTCACCACTAACCTAATGAACAAATGGAATGCACAATTTCCGCTATGCAGTCTGGATCTAACGCCATTCTAAACAATGCAACATACATCAACCCGACAACAAACAGTCCCGGGTGCGAGATAAAAATAGGACATGAGTCGCCTAGCGGTCAGAATTTCAACCAAGATGCAAAGCGATTGCATACCGCAGGACGGGCTATGCCCGTCTTTCGTCCACATTGACTTTAAGTGCACTGAGGGCTATGCCCGTCGTGAGACCCCAATGTGACAACGGTGTTATTTAAACTTCAAGTAGAAAGGCTAAAGCAATATCTTCATGTACGTACACACGGAAAACTAAATGTATTTTTATGTTTTTGAAGAACACTGCAATTAAAACCAGGAGGCAGTCGAGCTGTAGGAAGACCAACATTAAGATGGTTGAATGACGTAGAGGATGATTTGGAAACTGTAGGTGTAAGAGCATCGAAAAAAAGAGACAGAAGAGAATGGTCGGCAGTTCTGAGGGAGGCTAAGGCTAAATTAAAATGGCCGTAATGACACAGAAAAAGAAGAAAAAACGTACTGAACTGAAGTGGGTTTTTTTTTTTACCTTGCCAAGAATCCGGTTTACAGTTGAAGATCACAGGAAAGGAACGTGCTTTGTCAATTTTTAGCCAAACTGAGGTAAAGGAAGGATGACCGGGCTTCAGAGCCGTGTTCATGTTATTTAAAAACCACTATTTGTCCCGTTTTATAAAAGTCTAAATTTTAGACATTCCATTCTAAAAACAAAATGGTGATGCAATTTTTAAACCAGCGTCATGGCAAAACAGCTGACCTGCGTTCAAAACTGCTACCTTCATTTGGTGCAAAGGTACATAAACCTTAATCTCAAAACTCAGTTAGCTTATCTACAGGGTAGTGTTCTTTGTAGACAACGAAACCAGACAGGATGCCTTCCAATGGAGACGTTTAAACGAATATATTATTTAAACACAGGATACATGGAGTAAGAATTTTACATGATAAGCTACATTCTTCTATAATTTTCTCGTTTACAGTCAATTTTCATCTCAATATTCTTCCTTCGTAATGGGCGGATCTGGATCGGGACTTCCTTCTTAATGTACGGTCTGGATCTGGACTTCCTTCTCGATATGGAGGATCTGGACTTCCCTCTTAATGGACGTTCTGGATCGGGACTTCCTTCTTGGTGGACGATCTGGATCGGAACTTCCTTCTCAATGGACGGTCTGGATCTGGACTTCCTTCTCAATGTGGAGGATCTGGACTTCCTTCTTGATATGGAGGATCTGGACTTCCCTCTGGATTTCAATTTATTTCGGTTTTGACTATTTAACGAATTCCTTTATCCTTTTCCAACTTTTTCCTCTAAGCTTTGGGAATAATACTAATATCCTCCCTTGGGGCTGCAATTGGAAGGCGCCACCACTAACTAGGTACAACAGAGTGTATACTTGGTGCAAACGATTTACACGCGCATCCAAGTAGGTGCTACGGTTAAACCGCGCAACCAAAAAGTGCTGTGGGGCGTCGATCAGAACGCGCTCGCCACTGATGTAAACAAAATTTCCCCTATAGGAATGGTAAATCAATCATACAGATGCAATATCTGTTCAAAGACACAAACTTGTATCAGTGCTTTGACTTCCTTAATTTTCATATTACATGTGATCACTGATTTGATTTATAAAATATATATATTAATTTACTTTTTTCATATTTATTCTTTGTCTTCTTTTCTTATAATATATTCTATTGTTTTTCATCTTTCCAATTTGCTTTGTTCTTATTTGTAAAATTATTCACATATATTATGCCAATTCTTAACCTTGCACGCCTGGTGCTGCCATCTCTATTCGTCTTTGGCAAACTATTCACATTACTTGATCCTATTGGGTACGTAACAAAACACTTCATAACAATCTAACGTTTCATTGTCGTCGAGAACATTCTAGCAGACAGTAGTTTACTGTTAGCTCGCATCGCGGGTTGTTTGGTTTTGTGTGTGTTCCGTTACTTGTAGAGCAGTGAATAAGCATGGTGATGAAGCGTATGTGTAGTTTCAATACGGATACGTAAAACGAATTCAAAATCCTGCGTCTTGACGCAAACTCACAAAACAAATCTCGGATTGTATGCCAGATATGTGGGGTAAGTTTTTCGGGGGAGTTTTATGAACTGTTGGTTAAGATTAATGCTGTTCTCAAGACGAATGGTTCTTCTGCTAAATACTCTTGGTATTCTTTACCTTTAGCGTAAGATTATATCAAAGGTTAATCAGAAGAGAACAGAAACACTATATAAGCCATACCAAGATATCATACCAGGTATCAAAAGTTTTGCCTGTTGAGGTATAACTTGTTTAATAATGGAAAGATTGAAACAATAACATACGTATAGTTCGCCTGTAGTGTCCTCTACTCAGAGTTACTCTTCCACACAGTTGCCATCACGTTCGATGCATTTGTACCAGCGCTTTATCCGGCCCTCAAAACCAGTTCGGAAAACGTCCGCAGAACACTTCCTGCCCCACTGTTCAGAGCTGTTTTATCCTCCTGTAGGTCATCGAATCTCATGCCACGAAGCACAGACTTAGCTCAGACTTAAGTAGTTAAGTTCAAAGTGGGAGCAGCCGAAAGTGTGGACATGACAAGTAGTGGCAGGCCATCAACGTCGTTGACCGACGACAACCGCCACAGAGATGATGAGCTCATTCGAGAGGATAGACGCATCACCATCCAGGATGTGCATGATGCAGTGCACATGTCCTATGGGTCAGCATATGCAATGATTGAGAGTTTGGGATACCATAAAGGCTGAGCTAAGTCTGTGCTTCGTGACATGAGATTCGAGGACCTACAGCAGGTTAAAACAGCTCTGAACGGTGGGGTAGGGAGTGTTCTGTGGAATCTTTCGAAACTGTTTTTGAGACCTCGGTAAAACGCTCGCTCAAAGGCATCGAACGTGATGGCAACTGTGTGCAAGTGTAACGTTGAGTAGAGGACAGTACAGACAAACTGTATGTATGTTCATTGTTTCAATCTTTCCATTATTAAACAAATTATACCTCAACAGGCAAAACTTTATGATACCCTCTCGTATAATAATTACTACCTTTTCACAACGGACGATAATATTTAATTTATGTTTATGATGTATCATTCATGTGATCCATAACTAACTAACTAACTCTCTAGCCTTCTTAAACCCGAAGGTTCATGGCTGCAGCAACACAGGCCTTCCATCTTTCCCTATCTTGAGCAAGATCTATATACTCTTTTCCATCCCTACCGATTTCCTTTAGGTCCATCTCAACGTTGTCCCTCCATCTTCATCTCCATATTCATGTGATCCATACTTTAATTAATGATGAAAATAATAATGAAAACATTAGTGTTATAATTAAACCTAACCGATTTTTAAAGAGAGGGGGGATAACTAGTAAAGGTCTTATCAGATAGCTCTGTGGAGGGTTTTTCAAACTAAGAATTCTACAAGAATAGAACTTGCTTTTTCCATCCTTTACAAAGAGGTTTGATTGTGTATACAGGGAAAGAACATGCTCATGACCATGTGAACAGGGAAATAATGTGCTCTCCTGTAAAATGTATTATGTGGACATAGCAAGTTATGTATTTCCCTTTGGTTTCCAGCTTGATGTATTTTTTTGTTTATTGTTTGTAAAGGTGATACCAAAGTGGTATATTTTTCTATGTGCTTTAATGCATCAGTTGATCCGGTTTTTGATGCACCTACCTGCATCTTTCTTTTATGCACTTAACATTTCTCTGAACTACAGACTCAATGCATTTTCTTGCTTCAGCTGATGCATTTATTTTTCTGAGTACAGTTTCTTAGTTTACTGATCAAGCAAGACTAACAATTCGACTGTTTGCAGTTAAGATTTAAGTAACCTCAGTTTTCTTATTTCCCCGGTCGTTGCTAGGCGCTTGGACGTCATGAGAAATGATTGCTTCCAAGAGAAAGCTCCCCGCTCCCAAATGTTTAAGAAAACGGGCGTTGAATTTGCTACAAGAAAATATTCGTCCGATAAGTTCAAAACGTAGGGAGTATTTGACTGGCCGGTTAAACTAACTCGCTTATTTGTATCGTTCGGTTAACTGCGACAGAGAGAGAGAGAGAGAGAGAGAGAGAGAGAGAGAAAATGAAAAAAGAAAAGAAGAAGAATATAAGAAGTCAAAGGCCTTCATTGAATCTATGATTCGCATTGCCTTCCCTTTCTCTGTCTCTATGATTTCAATTTTTAAAACAACTGCACTTGAAAGACAAACACACGAATGAACATTAGATTGCGCCGGCGGACGGAAAGGGTGAAATGGTGTTTTAGTTCCATGTGTTTGCAATTAGGACATGGAATTATTTTTCACTTTCGTGTGTTCGCAATTAAGATCATTTAGGCACTTTTCGCAATTAGGATTCAACCTTCCAAAAACTATGAAAAACTTCCATCTGTTCTCATGTACATGTAAACAGGGAAAGGTGAAAGGTAGTATGTAAAGAGCGATAAATTTCAGCTCTATCCAAAACAGGCACGAAAGAGATTATAATGAAATCGTCGACGTATGTCAGCATAACCTGAAACAAGTTAATGACACTAAATAGTAAATTAAAAATATATAAGTTAGAGAGGACCACTTCAGTGATTAAGTGGCCGACTCGCAATCAGAGGTTCGTGCCTTGCCTAGACGTTTGTGTTCCTTTGTGTCTGTATCTTCACCAATTTATGCAATTATCATCCATTCTCATTGACTATTCACTCTCAGATGTAGAATAGCGACGTAAGATAACAAAAGATAACTCCAAAGTTAAAAGAATGCATGTTAAAAACACCAGAATGAGGAAAATTTTCCCCCCTAAATGATTAGTACGTATAATATTCTGTATTTATGAAATGTTGAATGTCAAGTTACAGATTGAGTGTTTCTTGTTAGTAGAATGTTCATAATTACCTCGCTTGTAAATTTCTATCTTGAATGTACTGGTGTCACTTTCACCGTGTTATACGCAAATATGTCCCGCAATTCTCGAGAAAATAACTGCAGAAATAAGCTACGTTTCAGAACGGCTCTCTGTCCTTTACACAGAACAAAACAGAACATGCAGGAACTTGCACCAGACCAACTACGCTCTGCGCATGCGCCGAACTGCGCAGTCGTGACGACGTGATATTTTAATTTCAACCTCTCAGGTGTTTATCACAGGTTGGTCTATTGCGGAGCGCGAACGGGCATTGGGCCAGTAGCGTACGCAGGATTTCATCAAAGGGGGGGGGATTATTTCGAAAACTTTATACAAATTCACATTACCATTGTTTTATTATACTTTAATTAATTAATAATAATAATAAATTAGTTTAATTACTACTAATAATACTACTAATGCAGCTGCTGTTACTATTTATATCACTACTATTATTAAGTAGTAGAGATCTTCATAAATATATTGTTGAAGGCAATAAAACAAAATTACATTTTTTTTTGTTTCTTTGTTACGAAATAATTGTCTAGTCAACGGTTATTTGTATATGATAGGTGAGACATTCTAAATGTGAAGAAAATCCATAAAAACAAGCAAATATATTAAATGTATTGAAATAATCGAAATATGAAACTCATTCAAGGGTCCGCGGTGGTCTAGTCTGACCTCGTGGGAGATCCGGGTTCGATTCCAGGAATTAGTTGGAATTTATCCAGCCTTGTCTCCGCACCCAGCCTCATATCAATGGGTACCTGAGAGCAACCCTGGGGGATACAGGCTGACGGAGCATGGTGCTGACCACATCCCCTGCAAAATGGCCGAGATCGAGAATGTGTGGGTCCCGGCACACCACTACATGTGCCTTCATGGCACGGTGCTATATGCACGGGGAAATTTACAATACCTTTACCTATGGAACTCACCCAGGATGATGATGAGGTACGAGAATTCATGTTGCCAAATTCACACTGAGTCTACGTTTTCCTTCAAAAGTAAGTTTATAGACATTCCAACACATTTATCACTTCTAGGTGATTCACAAAGCACTTCTTCAACATTATTTAATGATGTGGATGTAGACTCAGCATCAGTTGAGAGTCCACAAAGGGATGTGAAATCAGTACCGGGAAGAATGTTTGCCATAACGTCGGCACACTGCGACGAAGCAAGGAATTTTCACAATTCTCGCGAGAGACTGTGCGACTTTTTGCCAAAATTGAACTTTGTCGCCGCTTAGATTGTGTTTGGAATGTTGTTTTTCTCCATGCTACATTGGAATAATATTTCAAATTATTATTATTATTATTATTACTGTCGCAGATCTTTGACTGTGATAAATAGCCATTTTTTCTACAACATTTTCCATAATTAAACCCGGTAACCCCCCTTGCATACGCCACTGCATTGGGCAAATGACGTCATAGTAGCTTGAATAGTACATTGGCCTGTAGCAATATACGAAATAATGCTGCTTTCTGCTAGTAATTTTCATATTTCGAAGAGAAGTATGAGGAAGTAAAGCAAATGATTGCAAATTGTGGCTAGACAATACGAGACGAAGCTTGGTATTGAGAAAACTGTTTCGTTCTCAGTGTCGTCTACAAATTCGAAATAATAGATACAAAAAAACAGAAAACATATTAAACTTGAAACATACGTTCTTGTATCTCAAACAACACACCTAAATAATGAGACAGAAAGCCGCATGGTAAAGAAGTTTTGATTTCGCATATGAAACTTTCACATAGCTATTTTACCCGTATATTCTGATACACGGTCTAAGATGGCATGGCACAATCTCTCTGCCGCACACTCTCTTTCTTTGTCACTTGTCGTCCTGTTCCACTCTTTATGTCCTTTTCTGCCTCATGGATTCTCACAATATGATTATATATGTAGTAAAGTTACTAATTTATGTTAGACAATTCACATTCTATTAAAAGTTGAAAATTTGTATAATAATTTCTTCTGTCCAAAGTTGATCATGTTTCACGTTAGCAATTTTCTCTAAGCGCTATATAAACGACGTATATTTGCAATTTTGCCGTTGCTATTATGAAAATCAACAGCCAGGTAATACTGTAGCTGCATGTGTGAAGGGAACTGATTAATGTAAAGAGTGAATCGCATCATGCATTCCTTTATTTCTAAAAGTAATAATATCTTTGACTTTGTGTTCTCTTTAAAGATATTTATGAACCAATGAACTAATTGTAATATGATTACGAAGTGATAGTTGCATGCTGTCCTTTCCCTTCTCTCTCTCTCTCTCTCTCTGTGCCACACATTCACTTTCTCTTTGTAACTTTCTCTCTGTGGCCATCTCTCTGTCTTTTTCCACACTATCTGCCTCTTCTACTTCTCCTATCTGTCTGTGGCAGCGATAGAAAGAGAGAGAGAGAGAGAGAAAGAGAGAGAGAGAGAGAGATATTGATTTGGTATATTTTACTTCGCTTTTGAGCTAATCGGGAATATGGGATGAGTGATGATATGATGAAATTGATAAAGAGGCACTCACAAAGAACAGCTATGCCAGGGCAGGATATATATTAATACACACACACACACACACACACACACACATACATACATATATATATATATATATATATATATATATGTTTATATATATGTATGTATCAGTAGCGGCTCGTGCCTAAAATAACAGGTGAAGAAGTACATTTATAGGCAACGAAAAACAAATAGTAAGTGTCAGTGGCCCCCCCACAATTTAAAACGTCTTTTTTGTCTTCATCCGTCCATCTGGAAAATGGTGTCTGCAACAAATTACACACTAAGTCATTTACTGAGTTCATTGTACAAACCACAGCTCAACACATGAACACAACACACGATAGGAAACGCGAAACACACACGCGGAACAAGATCTCGCGAGAACGCAACGATTTTGCCACAACCACTGGATGCAATGTTTTCTGTCGACGAGAGAACTGCTGCACGTAGATGGCGACACCCATTCAATTCCAACGGTAGGTGACGTCACCGTTGCCATGACAACCGGCTAAAGTCTTCCGCAACCTGGCGGCGTCTGCTCTTGGTTTGTTTAAGCTACGACGAACTCTTCACGTGCGTAGCGCGGAGCGGCGTATTATTTGAGTATTATCGTGTGCGTTCTGCTGTGAAATAGTTTAATTTAACAAGGAAATGAAAAATGTCAATATTAATTTCAAAATTAGGTGAAAACATCTGCACTTGTTGCACTTGGCCAGCCGCCACTGGTATGTATGTATGTATGTTTGTGTGTATGAGGAGACAGGTGAGTGGAGAAGGTTACATAATTTAGAATTACATAATTTGTATTCATGTCCAGATATTATTCGAATAATTAAATCAAGAAGACTTAGGTGGGCAGGCCATGTGGCACGAATGGGAGAGGAAAGAGGAGTTCACAGGATTCTTGTTGGGAAACCTGATGGTAAGAGACCTGTAGGAAGGCCAAGACGATGATGGAGGGACAACGTTGAGATGAACCTAAAGGAAATCGGTAGGGATGGAAAAGAGTATATAGATCTTGCTCAAGATAGGGACAGATGTAAGGCCTGTGTTGCTGCAGCCATGAATCTTCGGGTATAAGGAGACTAGAGAGTTAGTTACTTAGTGTGTATGTACATATATAGAGAGAAAGGAGTGTGGTCTTGTTTTCGTGTTCGTCTCGATTAAACAGTGATGTCTGTACCAATCTCATAAGTAAGTTTCTAAGAAATTGAACTGATGTAGCATATACCATTCTGAAGTACAAACTACACATAACTTCAGAATATTCCCGTGTCATATGCGGCACATACGTGTAGCCAATACTTTCGACCGCAATCCCTGAGCATTCCTCTTTCTCCTAGACAAATTAATAGACTTCTTGTGATGAGATTTCCCGTCTTGTCTCCGCATGTCCTTTCGTCATTTGTTTTTCCCTCTGATCCCCTTACTCCAACCTCCTCAAACCCTTTTCCCCGTCTCGTTATCTTCACGAGAAGTTCTGCGGAGTGATATCATTAGACGAGGAAAACTTTCGGGCTTCTATTTCAAATGAAATAGATTCCCTTCCATGTCTACTTTCCCCCCTCCCCCCTCCATCTGCATTTCTTCCACGTCTCTACTCCTTGGTCTATTCCCAGCAATCAGAAACCTAATCGGTTCCTCGTCGATGCATCTGGAGAGACTTGGAAGCCCCCAAGTTATTTGCAACGGGAACATTAAATGTTGATGAATAGAAATGTTTGATTGAATAGAGATGGGAGGCACGTAAGCAGGAAAACCGTCTCATCTTACTGGAAAAGGAACTGTAGAAAGGAAATGTACACTGTGTTTTGAAAAATGAATTGGAGCAGCTCGTGCGGTAAGACGAGTATGTGGGTACTAATGTACTGCTTCATTCAAACCTCCGATGAATGCGCTTATCCAGACTAAGGAAGAAGGACCTGGAAGAGAGAGTGCTAGAGATAGATAGGCTGGGAGAAATACAATTTCGCAGAAAGAAGAAGCAGGGAGACAGGATAAGATAGAGTGTGTGGCAGATAGACACAGAAAGTGTAAGAGAAAGACAAAAGGTTGAAATTTAAAATAGAGCTTATAATAGTCACATAAATGTAGGATATGTGTCAGTTCGGGAGTCATAGAAATGTAGAGTGTGTGTGTCAGATAGGGAGTCATAGAAATGTAGTGTATGTGTTAGATATGGTTATAGTCACAGAAATGTAGGATATATGTCAGATAGGGATATAGTCACAGAAATGTAGAGTGTGTGTCAGATAGGGATATAGTCACACAAATGTAGGATATGTGTCAGATAGGAATATAGTCACAGAAATGCAGTGTGTGTGTGCCAGATAGGGATATAGTCATAGAAATGTAGGATATGTGCCAGATAGGAATATAGTCACAGAAATGCAGTGTGTGTGTGCCAGATAGGGATATAGTCACAGAAATGTAGGATATGTGCCAGATAGGAATATAGTCACAGAAATGCAGTGTGTGTGTGCCAGATAGGGATATAGTCACAGAAATGTAGGATATGTGCCAGATAGGGAGTCATAGAAATGTAGAGTGTGTGTGTGTCAGATAGGGATATAGTCACAGAAATGTAGAGTGTGTGTCAGATAGGGATATAGTCACACAAATGTAGGATATGTGTCAGATAGGGATATAGTCACAGAAGTGTAGTGTGTGTGTGTGCCAGATAGGGATCTAGTCACAGAAATGTAGGATATGTGCCAGATAGGAAGTCATAGAAATGTGGTGTGCGTGTCAGATAGGGATATAGTCACAGAAATTTAGAGACTGTGTCAGAGGGAGATATAGCAACAGAAATGTAGACAGTGTGTTAGAGAGGAATGTAGTCACAGATATGTAGAGTATGTGTCAGAAAGGGAGTCATAAAAAGTAGTGGTATTTACAATAGGGACAGTGCCACTTACAAGTGTAGAAAAGGCGAGGCTATTTGATTGAACAATCAGATTTGCTTACACTTAAAACAATGCCAAGATGGGGCCTGTACCCCAATTCTTCAGGTGTGATATGCTCTGATTTTTAAGAAATTCTGAATTTCTAGTGTAGAAAAGGCGAGGGCTCAACAGATAGATTTACCCATACTTAAGACAATGGCAAGAGGGGCCTATACCCTAATTTTTCAGGTGTGGAGGTTTGGGTTTAAGTCCTCATAAAATATGAAGCCTCCCCTGATGGCAAAATGATAATATTGTTGTCTTGTAAACAAAAGGCTCGGGGTTCGAGTCCTGATAAAATATTTAAGATTGAAATACATGTGGCAAAATAATATGTCCACAAGTGAGATTTTGAGAATAATTACTGCTAGTTGATAGCCCCCAAATCTGAAACCCCCCTCCCTCCTCTGCTCAGACAGATTCGGCCATGTGTGTAAAAGCTATATCTGTGTGATTGTTGTTTATAAACTTGTCAAAAACATGGCTTTTTGGTAATATTTCTATGCTCTATAACTTACAGATCTAATTTAATATACAAATTTGAGCCGTTGCCTGCTTTTTTCCAATCTCTGATCAATTCCATTGCTTGGGGTAAGCAATTATAGCTCGGAAATGCATGAATTGATATTAATCTATCAAAAGACTAATGTTTTGCCTCCATGTCCTGCCGGCACGCAAGAGATAAAATCTACACGCTAGAAGGGAGCATTAATGATTTTTCTGTACGATTCACTGAAGGGGGCATTAATCTTTCTGTGCGACAGGGGGAAAAAGTGTAACATGTCTGCAACATGTAAAAGTGTAACAAAGATTATTGAGATAAAAATACATATTTTCACACAGTGGCAATGAACTGACCCCCTTCATGCTAAAAGCAATTCTATTCTGATAATATGAGCCTAGGCAAAGACTTAGAAAATATTATGGCAGTTCAAAATCCAATTTTGTCTGTATTAAGGTCTCAGAACCTAGTAAAATGTGGGCATATTCCATATTGAGAAGTGTTAATATTGTTGCATTGTAATCAGGGGCTTTGGGTTCGAGTCCTGATATAAGATTGAAATATATACAACTGCCCACACATAAGATATTTACTGCTAGCTGATAATACAGTTGAGGTTTCAAAGCTGGTAGAGTGTCTGGGGCCTCTCTGACAGCAAAGTGTTGGTATTATTGCTTTGTAATCAAGGGCCTCTGTGTTTGAATCGGACCTCTAGAATTGCTCCGTGACTCTCTCATTTCTTACATCATAAACATATGATTTTTCGCCTATGAGAATAACACTACATATGGTGTCATCGGGTAATGCCTCGTGGAATTCACAGATAATTTTAATGTTTGTCCTGTCATTCACCACAACTTGTTTCCTTTTTGAAGTGTTGATTACAAACATGGGTCTCTGTGCTTTGAATTCATCTGGTGTGTAATACATATCTGTATTGCCAGTAGTGACCCTCTTGAAAGCCGAAAAAGCCTCATATAATTTGAGAAAATCACCCTTGGACATGTCTAAATTATAATTTTCTCTAGGAAAAACCTCATTTCTGCCATTTTTAAGATATATGTTTTTGATGTTGCAGCTATCAAATTTACTTGAATTTTTTTCCTGATTATTGTGTCTTCCAGTCTGAAACAATACCACCACAAAATCCGGCATGTCATATTGTATGCTGGAGAATGAATTTGTAGCATCAAACTCATAATAAGAACCAGATGCGGGCTTCTGTACAGATTGATATGTATAAAATTGCAGAGGAATGTGTGGATTTTTTAGGATATCAGCTTTGTATTTAAGAGCATAGCTGGCCTCATATTCAACAACAGGGATTCTTAACTCCATAGTCTGAATAATGCACTTGCCTTCATCAGGTAGGGTATTAGGCAGAGCTTCCCCTGTAGGGTTTATTGCACTGTACCTCATCAAAGCATTGTTATCATTTGCAGCTCTTCTAAATGTAATTCTTAACCCACCCTTCCACATGATATCTTTGTAATCTGAGAAGAATCCTGGCAACAGGCGCATGGGGAACAGCACTGTGTGGCTCTTGGATAATATTTTCTCACCAGCTTCAAATCCACCTATTTTGTAGTATGAAGCCTCTGTTTTGGATAATTTTAGTGTGGCCAAAGCTGTGGAGGTAATGCCGGGATAATCTATTCTGTTTATAACAACGCCATGCTTTCTGATCTCAATTTCAGAGAACAGATGCGGCACAAAATTGTCTACCAATCTTATATTTGAATTTGCCGGATAATCTGTTCCATCGAGCTTTACAACATCAAATTTGATGTATAGATCTGCTCTGTGGGGGTGTATAAAGCCGTCCCCTACATCAAGATCAACCTCGATTTCTGTGTTGGGTTGATTTAAATTTGCAAATGTCCTCCTGTTTGGAGGGAATGATTGTAGCTCATAACTCTCAATATTTTCCATTGTATGTATTTTTATTTAAATGTTAATCTCTATGATAGCAGTTGTTGTGGCTCCAGCAAAATCAACTAATTCTTCTTTTTCATTAGTAACCATCAATTCAATATAATCTATTCTGTTATGACACACAGGAAAATATAATGTTGGGGATGGATTGTAGATGATTGGCTCCATAAATTCAGAATTAGGTTTGAATGTTGCAATGATGCCGGTTTGTTTGTGAGTGCCTATGCCATTTGATTTGGTGATCATACCCTCAGCAACATTACAGTGAATATTCAGAGTCTCTATGGCTAAGAATTTGGGTATATTCATAGCAGTGTGTTTGATGCCTGCTTCAAGTTTTGTGTTGTTCTCAAAGCCTAACAGCTCTCCTATAGTACCCAGATGCACTGTCTCTGTTGCAGACACAATCTCTACTCTGTGAGTGACAGAATTTTGACTTAAAACTATACCTCTGGGTAATTGAGCATTTAGAGTGGACAGATTATACTGCCCTGGAGTGATGACAATTTTTTGATCCCCTACTGCAATTGTATTGTTGTGGTGAGTAATATTAGGTATCAAGTACATGCCGTAAAATGCTCTGAGAGCTATTGTTTTGGGATATACTATGTCATCATGCAATTTGAGTTTCAATATTGAATTTTGGCTGGTGAGATGGAATACCCCCATGATGTTTCAAATACCACAAGGCTTTTTGAAAATCTTCAATTGATGGTTTATTTATTTGAGACATATATCTGAGAACAGATAAACACAAATGTCCACAATTAACATCTTTGAAGTTTTGAACACGGGCATTATTGTAATAAAGATTAGCTGATTTTAGATATTTTATTAAATTTTCAGGTGGAACACCTCCAAATGAATCAAACACAAATGCCTCATTGTTTAAATATTTAAGATAACAGATCCAGTGAGTGCCCTGATTTTTGTACTCATCCAAATTAACAATGCCACACTCTTTGTTGAGTGGTTGTTCCGGTAAAGAATCAGACATGTACACACCTCTAAAATTTTTGATGCCCAGTGGCTTGATTAAAGCTTCAATATCTTGGTTTGTAAGCGGCTCTTGTTTTTTTTAAACTTATTCATGGCTCTCTTAACACTTTTGCCTTTTTTCTCTATGGCCAGGTTATGGCGCTTCTGCTCATCTAATTCTGCCCTATTTTTCTTGGCATCTATTACTGTTTTTGCTATGGCAGCTGATCCCCCAGCCAAGCTCCCAACAGCCCCGAGAGCAGCTAAGATGGCCGGGATAGTAAATATGAATCCCCCTGTATGCAATTTTTTTCTGGATTGTTGTAATTTTTTTAATTGGGGGGTACTAAGCAACAATTTCATAACATGGCCCTTTGCAAGACAAGAATTTTTTTTCTTCCGCTGCTTTTTGGTCAAGAGACTGTCAATAGTTTTAAGAGATTTAAGACCTGCATAAGGTATTTGATACATAACACCCTTGGCCTTCATTGTAGGTTTATTATATACATATTCACAACCCCCACCCCAGTTTTTGTTTGGTTCTCATAGCTATGGTGGTCCCCAATGCTGCTATTTTTTCACTTAAAGAAGCATCTTTGCTTACAAATCTACCAAATGCAGCCTCTTCTAATTTCTTGTCTGCAACATGTCTCTTGTCAAGATCAGAATGTGTGTTGTATGCTATGTCATGGTCTCTACAAGCAGCATCTAGGGGATTAACACCAGGATCACCTCTGTTTAATCTATGATCCAATTTTGTGCCTGGACCACAATACTGATAACCTGGAATGTGTAGTTCAAATGGCAGCTTGTTTATAATGTCATTAACCAACCCCCGACCCTCAGAAATATTCCAAAATTTAGGTGGTAGAGTATTAATAATTTTTATGAGATATCCAATCCCCTTAGTGTCATTCACTATAAAATTAGACAATTTTGTGCTTATCATGTCCATAATTCCAACTTTTTCATTGTAAAAATTGTGGTTGCCAGCATTTTCCTCCCCAGCTATCACCAATAACCTATCTACAAGTTTCCTGACATCATCAACCCACACAAATTCTTTAGGCAGGGTGTTGTATTGTTTGATCCCACTGCCAGTCTTGATCTGTGACCATATGGGCTTGATTAAATTGTTGTATTTTGCCCCACTGCTAGACTTGACTCTTTTTTGTGTGGGATCATTGTTCTGGTACAGAGCATCTGATTTTATTAATATTTCTTTGTAATATTCATAATCTTGATCTGTATAGCTGCCAGGCCTTTTCCTAGTCATCAGTTCCCACAACCCAGGTGTGCCGGGGTACTTAACAAAAGCACCTTTTTCTCCGAGACGAGATTCTGAATAAACAATCAGATCATCCCCCATAAAAGTTACTCTAAAATTGCCAATTCTGTGTATGATGCTGCCATCAAGCTCTGTGTCGGCATATAAGCCAAACACCTCATCTTTGTTGTCTTTAGGTGTGGTTAAATATTTTTGAGCAAGAAGACCCAATTCAATAGGATCCTGAGTAGCTTCAATTCTTCTAGGAGCAACAGGACTAGGTGTATGAATACTGGAAAGTGGGGTGAATGGATAATCTAATATGTTTCTTGCAGCTACAGGCACAAGCTCTGTGATCAAATTTTGATTTTGCTCTGTAACAGTTTTGATATTCTTACCTAAATTATTAATAGCATCAATTACAGGCTGTTCTGTTTGTTTGTGTTTTTCATAAATTCCCCGGTTCTCTGATTTCCATCCCTTAAATCTTTTTACAAGATAATCTCTTAACTTAAGATCATCAATGATTGGCCTTTTCATGTTTATTTATTTATGTCTCAACGTCTAGAAAATCGTTGATTTTATTTCTGTATTTGCCACTATTGGGTGTTCTTGTCATATCAATTGTGACAAACCCATAACTGTCCTGGTTCCAGCACCTACTGCAAAACTTGGAAAAATCATTGTAGCTCAAGTCCCCACCTACATATTCATCATGTATGTGTTTGAGGTTGGTATGATCTTGATCAAACACACATATAAAATTGCTGTTGTCTCGGATCAGCTGCTTGGGAATTTTTGAAAAAGTCTGTGCAAGGTAGAAGCAATCAATGTTTTTGTGTCGGCCCTGTGTAAAGAAATTTCTAACCTTGTTTTGATTATCCAGTATAATGTCATCAAACACAACAACAGAATTATCGAGACATTCATGGAGTGGCTTAACTTCTGATTCAAAAGTGGCAATATCCAATCCATCATATAGCTTCATCAGCTGCTGATATTTTAATTGTTCCAAGCTCTTAGAGAAAACATACAAGTGCCTGTTTTTCCAGTCTAAGCAGTTGGGTGCCAATAAAAAATTATCAACCATTAGTGTAGTTTTACCACAAGCTGATGGCCCAACAATAAGACACCTAATATTATCAGGCAGCAAGTTGCCATTTCTCTTATTCTGCTGTTCAGGTTCTGGCAGCCTTTTTATAACATCCCAGGTGCTCATATTATCACTTTGTCTGCATCGATCCAGCTGTTTTCCGGATGACCCAGCCATTTGACAAATAACTTGTTGCCTTTTCTGCGGATGATTTTTTCTATGAGATATGTGTCAGGCTGTTTAGTTTTGCTGAGCTCTTGTTCATAGAATCGGCCTTTGAGAATTTCTCCTCGGTGATCTTTTATTATATATGTGTTAAGGGTCCCGGGTTTAATTTGAACCACTGTAAATAATTCAGTGCTCCAGTTTCTTGTAAAGCCTCTTTTGAATAAGTGCTTATATTTGCTGATTCTTACTTGATCGCCCACCCTGTATTTGGCCCTTCTTGTTGTTGGCTGGTATCTAGGATAATAAACAGTCCTGATCAATTTTTGCTCATCAGATGGAGTTACTTCAGAGGGTTTCATGTTGATTGTGGAATGAACCGAGTTGTTATATTTATGTAGAAGTTCTGGAAGAATATTAATCCATTTATAATTACCTTGGAGGGTAAATTGTTTATACATAAGATTTTTTAAGGTTCTGTTGAATCTCTCTACAATTGAGGCTTTGAGATCACTGTAACTCGAATAATGTTTTATTGCCTGGCTTTTAATAAATTGTTGAAACACTGAATTATAAAATTCTTTGCCATTATCTGTTTGCAAATAGCGCGGTGATCTTCCACTCTGATTGATGATTGTCGTGATGGCTTCTGTAACACATTTTCCAGTCTTGGATTTGAGTGGCACAGCCCAGGCAAATTTTGAAAATGTGTCTATCACAGTAAGTAGATACTTGTAGCCCTTGTTGATTTTGTCTAAGTTTTTCAACTGCCCACTTGCCAACTCAATCAAGTCGCTCTGCCATAAATCATCTATGCCCTTTGTGACTACTGGGAGTCTCTTAAAATTATGTCTGGCTTGTCTGTGTAATTCATCAACAATAATTTGTCTAGACATAATATGTAAACAAGAATATTGCAACTATGGGGTGTTCAGCAGCTGAAACTGCAGGATTTTCTAAATATAATTTATCCCCTATTTGTATTTTAAATTCCAAAGTGCCATCATCTTCAGTATAGGCTGTTTCTAATGTATTGGGGTCTGTAAAATCCTCCAATTCTACACTGCTGATTTTTGGTTTGTTATCAGCATTTGTTATTGATAAGGTAGGGTAGTGATGTGCCTGTGGCTGATGCCAATATTTGATCTTGATTGGTCTAAGTGTGCCCCCAACAAAAAATTGGTAATAAAATTGTGCAGGGGACAGCATATATATTTTGCCACCTGGTGTAAATGGAGAATCATATTCTTTGTTGGGGATGCTGTACAATTCAAGAATTACTGTATGTTTCGGATTCTCGATTATGCCTGTTATTTCCTTTTCTGCTGTAAGCAATCTGCTTGTTACAGATTCAAGGTGCTCATTGATGGTCCTAACAACATCATCATGGCCTGGCTTGATTTTTATGTCCACAGCAAGTCTCTTGTATTGTTGCACAATCTCTTGTAGCTGGGTGGCAAAAACAGACAGAGCATTTGCTTGATTGGATTCCATGGTTCCTAGCTGTTGCTTGATATTAGCTACAATTTGTTGCAAATTTTCAACAACTGCCAATTTTGAATTTTGAGCAGTAAGATCATGGACCTGTCTTCTGATATCCTCAAACAAGGCATGCAGTTCATTAATATGTTGATTGGTTGGTAGAGTGGCCACTGTCTGAGTAAGTTGTTTGATCTCTGTCTGGATATTCTTGATATCTTCTGATTTCAATATCCTATTCACTGCTCTCTTAATATTTTTAAGTTCCTGTGATGTGGGAAGATTTGATACTGTATTTTGCAAAAATTCAAGTGCCAATTTTACATTGTTTAATTCAGAAGCATCAGCCACATTTTGCATAGCATTTTGGAGCAGGGCTATATCTGCCTGAGAGGGTGTTGATTGTTGTAAAATTTCAAGTTTTGTTTGGATATCATCGATCAAGTGATGAAAATGAGATAGCTCAGATTCAGTGTTGAGGTTTTCAAGCTTTGTGATTTGGTGCTGGACACTGACAAGGGTATCTACAATTCCAGGCAATCTGGATTCTAGTACATTTGCCAAATCACTTTGCACTGCTGCTATTGTACCTTCAAGATGGGTTATGGAACTTTGAATTTTTCCAAAATCTTCATATGTTTCAAGTTGCAGCTTAATATTTGCAACACTCCGAGTTATTGCATTCAAAGCATCAGAAGATGGCAAATTGTTCATAAAATTTTCAAGTGTCTCAATTTTTTCTTTAACCTCCCTCGGCTATGGCATTGTTCAGGGGGTCCAGATTAGGAATCTGTAGTGATTGAATCTGTTCTTTTAGAGTGGAAATCACTAGATCAAAATCTTCTTGTGATTTTATGCTTTTGACAATTGTTTGGAGCTGTGTCTGGACATTATTTATCTGCTCTTCCAATTGTTGTTTCAATTGCTCAGAGTTGTTAGCCTGGGTCTTAAATTTGGCTTGAAGAGCTGCTACAGCTTCTTCTAAACTTTGAAAATTATCCAATGTGGCCAAATCAGTATATTTCTGAAGCAGCACTTTGAGTTCAGAATCAATTTTAAGAAGAGGGTCCATGCATTGTGATTGTAAATTTGTAATTTCTAATTGAAGACTGGCATTGAGTGTGGTTTGTAAAGCTTGTAAATCACTTCTTAATTTCTTGACTCTGACATCAAGCATCAGAATCTCATCACTGTGATCTTCATGCCTTGTATGGCCAAATATATCATTAGGCATTTTTGTTTTAGTGGTTATTTATTATAGAGTATCTGATTCTTAATTCTATAAAAAAGGGTATAAGCTTGTCATAGGATCCAGGGACCTCAATATATAAGCAGTCACCAGCAGAAACAGTATAAACAGTGCCAGAAACCATGTTTGAGTGCTTGATTCTATAAATATTTCTCCCTACTGAAATCTTGACATCACCCTCAGGGGTTGTAATAAATTGCAATTGACCACCTACAGGTAATTGGTAATGATTTAAATTATTGTTAAATATGTACAATATTTTACCTGTTTCATCATCAACATCTGTAAGTATGCTGTTCAGATGAATAATTAACAAGCCACTCAGTTTAGACAGCATATCAGAAGAGGGTTGGGGTGTTGGCAGCTCCATAATAGCCTGTTTTTTGAACCCAAATAAGTTCATAGGCATGTTTATTTATTTCAAATCATGCTCTGTGATTGGGCATTGATTGCCATTTTTCAAATCACAATGCCCCCATGGCAAAGTATGTATGCCACATGATAAAATGTATCTCTTATCATCATGTGGGTCCAGGGCCACTTTTCTTACAATATTGCTAGTCAGCAAGTGATCCACACTCTGAATTCTGGATTCTGATGTTTTGATTAAATTCTGAGATTTGATGCAATTTTTATAATCTTCAAATACAAGCTCTTTTTCCACAGCTACTTTGCCAATGCCCTTGGCCTTTTTGACAACAGCACTACATGTTTTAAAACTATACACCTTGGCACTTAACCCAGCAAATTCTACAATAGCATCACCAAGTGTCTCATCTTTTAACTTGCCAGGCACCTTTTTGTTGTGGTGGTGTTGAATCTTTGTATGTTCACTGGTATCAAAGTATTGAAACAATTCAGGCTGTGACATATCTTGATAAACATCTTCTGTTTTAATATCAAGAATAAAACTATCCGTATCCATGTACATCAGTTTTACACGATCACCATAAAAAGGTTTCAACACATCATAATACAATGTTAACATATGTAATTTGGCCAATTCCAATATCACAGCCCCTACATAAATAGGCTTATCAAACTTGATCTTTGTTTTCTTCATGTTGAAAAGTGCCATGTGCTCATCATAAATTCTTCTATAATTGAAGTTGGGCTTTGCAAGCAATTTTTTGCTCAGGCTGGGGTCAGTAATTATTTTAACATCGGTATGTTTTCTGACATTTTCAATAGTTTTGCCATACACAGAATTGACCATCAATTTAAACAAGCCCTTATCAAATTGGCTCTTTGCAGATGTTCGAAGCTCTGTGTTTGTATCAATGTATGGTTTCAACCATTCTGAGTGCTTGAACCTCAAAACTTTTCCAATTTTGGTCACTTGGACACCATGTTTCATCAGGAACTGGAGGTTTTTGTAATATATGACATAACCCTGTTTCGGCTCCAGTGTCATCATGAGCTTCTTCTGTTTAGAGCCAGGTGAGCACTGAACCTCGGAAATTGGGGGCAGATCAGAAAATTTATTGTGCAAATCATCAGGAATTGTCAGATCAGCCTCTAAGAAGAGGCCATAGTCACTGTCATCAAAGTCCTGAAGATCTTCAATATTGAAATCTTCAACCCACTCAAGCCCTGCATATGGCAGTTTATCCGTCATGGCATAACCATAGAGGCTGTTTGCATCTACATACAGTATAAAATTTGATGGCCGTGCTGGATCATAATCAGGCATATATTTGTTATTTGCTCTGGCATATCTCTGGGAACATTGCACCATCCCCCCTCTTATACATTTCTCCATAAACAGATACTTATCTTGATCTGGGATCAGATCCAATTGCATTTTAGTGTTTAAAAACGTTGCAGCCCATGCTAGGCCCGGGGCACTGTAAAAATATACTGGGTCCAGTCTATAATTTCGCATGGAAGATTTTCTGAATGCCTGTATTATATCAGCTAAGAGAGTGACATCAAGTTTCAAATAAGCTTTGTGATAATCACCAAATGTCTGGCATTTTAAATTGTTCCACATCAACTGGGCATGGTGATAATCTTCATCAGTGATTCCAGATCCTCTGATTTTGCTGTAAAACTCTTGTTGTGGTGGCAGGGAACACTCATCAAATTTAGAAAAATCTGTGACATAATCATATGGATATACACCCTTCCGCCTAATTAATTTCAGGTCCTGATTTGGAAACATGGCACGTGTGATTTTGAATTGATCATCAGATAATTGAGTGGTCAGTGTAGCCAGGCTAGCAGGTAAAATTCTGTAAGAATCAAGAAATCTTATGTGAATAGGAACACCATTAACTTTAATTATCTTGCTAATAGATATATATTTTTCATCATTTTCAGCTAAAATATTTAAATTCTGCTTCTCAAACCCCTCGTACCTGATTAAATAATGATAATCATAATTGGATGCTCCATGGCAAAATATGGGGATAAATCTTGGTCTCTTGATCTGAATATTACAGCTTTTACACAGGGCCTGTTTATATCGACCATCTGTATGAGAATGGTGTTTCACCTTGATATTTGTATCTGAAAATTCACAATCACATACCAGGCATTTTTCTGCATTGTTGAAATCTTCAATCTGTTCCTCTGTTAAAGGCAACATAGGCTCTGATTTTAATAAGTTGTTAGATGCTATGTCACGGCACTCATTTTCCATTCTATGTGCAAATATTTTGATGGCATTTGGTCCCACGTATAAGTATGGCTCACTAGCTACACCATCCCGTATAACCACAGAACAAAAGCTAGAAGGTTCATGTACCTGATATGGTGTAATTGCAGATTCTTCAGGATCTGGGCTACAAAATGCAAGAGGTTTGAGGTTCGATTCAAAATCACAGACAATATATACTGGGTGTTCCAACAAGGCTTCAAACTTTTTGAATTTGCAATTTTCACTTGGATTGGGCATCACCATATGAACAGGTTTATGATTGCCACAGTATTTCAGATGCTCAATTAACTTGTTTTTAGCAATTTCTGCATTCACTTCCCGAACCCCCTTCACCATTTTTTGACCATCAAATACAGTTAAGCATCTTCTGCACAACTTAAATATTGTATTGGATTTGTCTAGTTGTGTTCTCACTAAAGCTTCAAGATTATGTATCAGAGTGTAATGATATGTGCCATCCCCTTCAATTAAGAGCAGATCAATCGGAACAGCAGATTCATCATCAAGTGTACTGATTCTGAGAGGTGCTATCGGGCAATTGCCAGTAGAACAAATAAATACATTAATAGATAATTGTTTGCCATTGATATGCCTGGCCTTTTTTTCAAATTTATCAATATTCTGAACTAACATTGGATATTCTAAACCCTCCATTGCCTCGTCAAAATCATGTTCATGCTGTTTGTAATAAGTTATTCTCTCAGGATGCCTTGAAACTGGATACAGAGCAGCTAAAATACACCACAAAAAGCATTTCTGGTCATTATTTTTTATATTGACCACGGCTCTTTTGTTTTTGATATTAGCAGGTAATGGCAGATATGTAGAACCTTTTAATGGGCTGAATTCAGAAATATTAACATATAACTTGTGCGGAGAGCCGCATAGGCTCCATCCAGACTCTTTTGCTGCAAATTCAGAGTGTTTCATATTCAATTGATCTATCAACCTGCTTATTATTTTGTCCGAATTTGTATTTGAATAAACCGGTACAGTTTCTGTTATGTGGGGCTGTGTAAATTTTGTGCCATTTGGTTTCTTATATTGTGTAAACAATTTGAGGGAGAGCTTATAAGAGCCATTTTGTGCATTTAGAATTGTTTGCACATTAGGATTTACATTGTTCAAAAAATTCTCAATTCCACATCTTGGCTCTGATTCAAACCGGTGATCCCTTAATTGGCCGTTAAAACTGCTACGGATAGGTGCATAGCGTGGCTGCTTTGCTGCTCTGGCATTAAGAGGTGCTTCGTGCTTCCTTTTCAGACCAGATGTGGATGGTTGTGAGGGCAATATTGATGACTGTACATAAGAATTACACTTATGCCATTTGTAATATGCCTTGCTTAATATTTTATGGCATCTTGGACCCGTTTTTGTGGCTTTTCTGCATTTCTTAGAGTTACAAATACGGCAATGCCTAGCCCAATGAGAACTAGATATATTTTTATTACACCGATTGCAATATTTTTGTTTTGGCATTTTTTCTTGTTGTTTATTATATAAGATTTTCTGGGCTTCAATTCAAAACTTTATACTTAATAAAAAATATCAGTTGGGTTCAGCAGTTAGTGGCTGAGCTGGTGCTTTTATACCCAAACAACAGCAGTAACTAGGTTTTGGTGATAGTTTTGCTGATGTACAACACACTTCACCAGGTTTAAAACCCCATCTCTATATCAATTAAATACAATTCAAAATTGGATTTTGAACTGTGCAATAAATATTCTGTAAGTCTCACTTGTGTTTATATTAACAGAACAATACAAAACCAGAATTGTATTCAGGATTGTATGTTTTCATACAAAAAAGCCATATTTTTGACAAGTTTATAAACAACAATCACACAGATATAGCTTTTACACACATGGCCGAATCTGTCTGAGCAGAGGAGGGAGGGGGGTTTCAGATTTGGGGGCTATCAACTAGCAGTAATTATTCTCAAAATCTCACTTGTGGACATATTATTTTGCCACATGTATTTCAATCTTAAATATTTTATCAGGACTCGAACCCCGAGCCTTTTGTTTACAAGACAACAATATTATCATTTTGCCATCAGGGGAGGCTTCATATTTTATGAGGACTTAAACCCAAACCTCCACACCTGAAAAATTAGGGTATAGGCCCCTCTTGCCATTGTCTTAAGTATGGGTAAATCTATCTGTTGAGCCCTCGCCTTTTCTACACTAGAAATTCAGAATTTCTTAAAAATCAGAGCATATCACACCTGAAGAATTGGGGTACAGGCCCCATCTTGGCATTGTTTTAAGTGTAAGCAAATCTGATTGTTCAATCAAATAGCCTCGCCTTTTCTACACTTGTAAGTGGCATTGTCCCTACCGTAAATACCACTACTATAAAACGTAGATTAGGTTTGGTTTGATTTGGTGTTTTAAGTCCACTTTGTGCACAGTAAGTCTAACCGGGACTGGGCCTACAGTTTATAATCGGATCCGAACCACTATGTGCCTCCATCGGGTATCGAACCCGGGACCCCTAGATTACAAGGCAACGACTATACCACTGCGCCATCGTGTGAAAGTGTAAGATAGGGAGTCGGAGAACTGTAGTGTGTGTGTGTGTCAGATAGGGATATAGTAACAGAAATGTAGAGAATGTGTCTGAGGGAGATATAGTTACAGTAATGTAGAGTGTGTGTCAGAAATGGAGTCACAGAAATATAGAGAATGTGAATGTGTCAGATAGGGAGTCACAGAAATGTAGAATATGTGTCAGATAGGGAATCACAGAAATGTAGTATGTGTGTGTAAGATAGGGATATAGCCACAGAAATGTAGAGAATGTGTCAGAGGGAGATATAGTCGCAGAAGTGCAGAGAGTGCGACAGAGTAAGATACATTCAATGAGAACAAAAGAAAATGTGGCAGAGAGAGGTGTAGAGTGACAGGGACAGGGAGATGGATAGAGAATGAAAGAATGTGAGAGAAGAAGAATGTGTGGCAAAGAGAGAAGGGGAGAGATAACGGAGGAAGATAGAGTCGTAATGAGAAATAAAGTAACACACACACACACATGCACTCAGAGAGAGAGAGAGAGAGAGAGAGAGAGAGAGAGAGAAACTGATAGATTCAGAAAGAGACAGGAAGAGTGACCAAACATATATACAAACTATGACACAGAAGAAGACCAACAGAGAGATCCAACCCAATAATTTCGCAACCAGTGGCAACCCTGAAACGCACAAAGACCCAGATAGAGGTTCAGAGTTCAAGGAAAACATCACATCAGGTCAAATCGCGACACATTTCAATTTCCGAAACAACGCCATGGGAAGAAGTAAAAAGAGAACAAGGCTCTCACGTTCAAGAGCCCACACACGACACCAACGTTCACATTCAGCATTGGTCGAGCAACGGACCAGATCACAATTTGGTTTCGTTCGGGCTTTCATTATTTAACTGCGGTATTTCGGGAGAGTACCGCACCAAAGGCGGTCGTTCCTTCGAGGGGACCGGGAGAGACCTCGCAGTCAAGACCAGCCCCGGCTGTAAAAGCTGGGAGGATCGTTTCTCAGCGTCACGTACGGCTCCGTAAACCCAACAAGCTATTCTTCAGTGTTGCCAATCTGAGGAATGGAAAAAGAGCAAATGAAATCGTGCCCGTAAATGAATTTGTGTTTTTACTTCATGTTACCTGCATATACTGTAGGTTAACCTAAGACGGGATGCTTTAAAAGTACTATCCCATCTTTACCTTTATAACTAAGCGAAAGGACGGATATAGCTCAGAATGGCTAATAGCCATAATAGAACCGGTGACATACAGTAAGTATTGTTCCTAGCTTTCACATCGAAGCGACACGCATTGCTTGAGGATTTCGTTTTAATCGAACGCAGACTCCATGCAGCTACGGTGTGAAGCGTTGTTGTTGATTGGCTCGTTATCAAGAGACGTAGTATGCGTGTGGCTTTGGTCTGAAATCTCCAACAGGCAGCTTTCAGATCGAAGCGACACGACTAGTTGTACTTGCGGCTTGTTGCTTCCGTGTAGCTCGAACTGGGTCGTTTTCTCAATGGCGTGCATCGTGTCGCATCGGTCTGTTGTTCGCGCATATGTGGTGAACGCTTGCATGTAGAGATGTAGAGTAAAGGGCTCTTTTCGCTTATCATTTCGGTGTGAACTCCGCTCTCGTGTATCGCTTGTCGTTCCGGTCTGTAATCATGAAGAGAAACCAACTCAATATGCGTTTAGTGAGTAAACCCGGTGTACTCAGAATAAATGAACATATCCCTAACTGACAGAGATTTCATTACACACAATATCACCTTGTATTTATATACACTATATAGCCAAAAGTCACCGGACACCGAAGTGAACCAGGGACTAGTCTCATGGTCTGGAGCTGTTCTTCCTGGTTTGGGCTCGAGCCATTAGAGCAATGGTGTTTATGAGGACATTTTAGACAATATCATGCTGCCCAAACTGTGGGATCAGTTTGAAATGGGCCCTTCTCTCTATCAGCACGATAATGCCCCTACCCATAAATCAGGTTCCATTGAATCGTGGTTTGAGGACAATCCGGTGAATGTGCTTAGCAGGTCCGCTCAAAGCTCCGACTGGAACCCTATAGAACATCTTTGGACTGAACTGGAGCGTCGGTTGCGTGCCAGACCCACTCGACCGAACACCATCCATCAAATATTCACGAGGCTACAGGTCGAATAATATTAATATTAATAATAATAATAATAATAATAATAATAATAATAATAATAATAAATACCAGGAATATATCAGAACTTAGTGGAAAGCCTGCCCCGAAGAGTAAATGCTGTAATAATGGAGATGGGAGGTCTTGTATCTTATTAGTTACCTGGCTGGTGTCTTTGAAGTGAACCGCACTGTGTGTCCGATGACTTTTGGCTATATAGTGTACATAGTGTTTACACACGCAAATAAGTAAGCTCGCCTGGTTCCTGCTAGGGGGTGGATGTAACACAAACTTAATAGACCGGACGGTAGTGCCATCTCAACGATATCCTGCTTGTGTGTGTTTGGTCGGCGCCCCTGAAACAACGCCAATCCATGCGGTATCTAGGGAGGATAACATATGCATAACGAAAGGGAATACCAAAAGTAAATATCATATATCATACTGCTTTATCTGGCTTTACGCAACCGTAAGCTTACTGTCACCTTGCATGAACATATTTTGAGCAGTTCTTATGATTAACACAATTACAAATCAACTTGAAGAGTTATTTTACGTTGCTTTTATTCCTCCTGGGTTAACCGCTACTTTGAAGATGAATACATGGACGGTATATTTAAGATTGTATATCTATCACACAGCAATGTCGAAGATTAGAATATTGAATACGGATGGTAGCGAGAGAAGACATAATAATCTGTCTCTTTTTTGGTTTCGTCCCGATTTTAAAAAGCCTATCTGCATATGAGCACCATCTCTCAATGTACAACAGCTACAACTGAAATTAATTTCTACAATCAAAAAAACTAAATTTATACTTAAAACCGTAATGCTTAATATATCCAGCCATTTTAGTCACCGATGAACCTCTATCTCAAATATGGTTGGAAAAATTCTCCAGTTACCACGATTATTTTTCTACAGCTGGCACCACTGTTTCCCTTCCCGATACATAGGGAGGAGGCGTATTTTGTCATGCAGGGAAGGAGAGAAGATTTCTACCCGTGGTGTGATCTCCTGTAATTATTTAACACCAGAGCTCCGCATGCGGGATGCCGGAAAATGAAAAGACATCAAATACAGCACAAAGAGAAGGCCCAAACGTGCAGTGTTCGGGTATTTGTTGGCTTTGAGGTGGCTACCGTTCATGCATGACAAGAACGTGGCTCGGAATGTAGGTTTGTTGAATATCGGTGTTACCGTTCAGTTCCTCGCTAGGTCGGGAAACGATTATACCTTGAGCGAAAACACAGTTGATAAATTTAAATTGAACTGACAGGTTTTTCTTACGGTTTAGCCACCAAACAAATGCTGGAAGATACGTTTGCTGGTGTTCTTACCGTATAGTCAAGGCGCAGAGAACTAACAACTTTCAAGCTTCTCAGTATAACTGTAGCTTTGACCTTGAAACTGTGGCGCTAGTGTCGACTGTGTAACCTTCGTGAGGAATGGTGGTGTGTTAAAAGGCTGCTGGAACGCACGGGTTCTAGAGACGTGCACGAAAGTGTTACCGAAATAATCATTATTATTATTTGGTCAGAGATTAAATTTTGGCTTGTTAACTGCTTGTACTGATTCAAATATCGTGACAATTTCCTGGCTATATAACTTGTATTTTCGTTATATAGCCTCACTTTTGTGCCACTTTTGGATAATCGCCACGATGAGGATGTGTGATGATTACATGAAATTGATGAAGGAACACTCACAAACAACACCCATACCGAGGCCGGGACCCGAACCCGGAACTTCACGCGCTCTACACCGTTCTGACAAGATATTCCTGGTATAGCGAAAACATCAATACCGTGAAAACAAGTATGAAGGGGCGATAGTGTAAGGGTTAATATCTAGGGGTGATAGAGTGGAAGTATTTATATACGGGAAGGAAATCAATGCACTCTGAAAGGAGCAAGACCATGTTTACAAATCGGTTTCTTTGGAAATCCGACATCAATCTTAGCAACGTTTACTCTTTTTCTTCTTTCAGCGTCCTCTTTTCCTCTGGTCCACTCGCCCTTCCATAGCTAGGGATCCGCCACTGAGCAACGACATTTGCGATACCTCAGTCATATTGGGGATTAGGAGCAGAGTTCCACTCTGCAGAAAACCATTTGGAAGAAACAGCTGAGAGAAACCATAGATATTCCCAATATGACAAGACAAGCTATTAAGCTTATGTCTGTTTCGCACAATTTAAGAAAAGAATAGAACTGATGTGAACATTGTCCACTGATTCATTTGTGTCTTGTTACAAGTTTTCAGTCCTCCTCCTTGGCCGTGCGGTCTAAGGCGCTGTTCTTTGGACTCCTACTGCGGGACGGCATATGGGTCCGAGTCCGCCTGGGTTCAGTCTCTGGGTTCTCGGTCTGTGTATAGGAACGGTGGCAACCCACCATCGTGAGGAAATTGGGGAGCTACGAGTGAGTAGCGTAACCCGGTCTGGGAAATCTCGTATAACGGCTGAGTGTTCGACGTTATAGCCCTTTCTTTCTTGCTCTGGTTCGGATTTAAGATTATTTGTTTTAATTGGGATTAAACATACCCTTCCGATTGACCGATGAAAGATAGCTATGAACCTGTATACTGGACCCCCATAGGTACGTGGTACACCATACATCAAGTAATTTGATTACTAGAATATAAAGTTCACTGGATAGGATTGGATGACAGTTTATTTAACAAAACTTCAATTTAGTATTAGAACAATAATATTATATATACATAAACTGTCATTAGCGATTATGACCTCAAAGATAACATTAATATATAAATCAAGATAATTTTCAATAGTTATCCTTAACTAATAATTGACTTTCTCTCCTTTCGCTGACTATTTAATTGGTATCATTATTCATCCATGTTCACCTGATTACCTAAGAGAATATTTCTTTGTTAAATTTCCCCCTTTTCCTACTTGTCTGTAATGACGATCACTCGGTAAAAATCAACAAGCAAATTAATGTAATACTACGAACTACTCTACCAAATTAAATAAAATACTATTAAACTATTTCTCTACTAAAGAAATGAAATTAAACCATCACCACTACGTTCGTCTAAGTCCCCTGTTGACCTCTCCCGTCACGTCGAGTGCCCTGTTGGATTGTGATTTTGATCGTGTGCCAGCTGGAAGCGGAGTGTGTTGGTTTAGGATTCTTACATCCAACCGGCAAACTGAATGACGTAACCTGCGATCAGTGCCATCTATTGGCTTGTACCTTCATTCATTAAGAGAGAGAGAAACCAAAATCTTACACAGGCTATAACGTGCTGACCCCACGTCACCCCATTACCGGTTCAAGATCTCCACACCTGTAGGTAGGATTGTGGGAGGGAGACTGGCAGGCGGGAGATCGGTCTAGGCCCTTCAAGGACTGCCTAGTCACGGGCTATTTTATTTTATTATTCAATTTTTGAATTTCCCGTTATATATGTTAAAATATCTTATGGAGAAGGGTTTCTCAAACTATGATACACACATCATCGGATACTGATTTGCGAACTTGTATGCATCCCCGATGTCGTAGTGTTAACGTTGCCGCCATGTAGTCAAGGGATCTATACCCGATTGAGGCACATAGTGGTTCGGGTCCAACTTTAAACTGTAGATCCTGTCCCGTTTAGCCTGTGTGTGCATAAAATGAATTTAAAGTAACATTTTAATGGTACACAAACTTGGTACAAAAATGCAGAAAATTACTGTAAAATCTTCTTTAACCAGTTATTGTAATTGTAGTTATTTCTTATATTAATGTCAATAAAAGAAGGCAATCTAAGTACATTTTTACTATTGTATACTCATTACTTACTAGTTTTTGGTAATATAATCATATACTTTACACATTATCATTGAAAACCCTGTAATATTAGTTTCTGGTAGAGGGAAAGTATGAATTTTGGTTACACAAGTGTAAATGTTTGAGGACCCCTGTTATAGAACCAATCAGTCCGAAAAATATAATTCTAATGTTAAGCATTTTAAGCAGATTTACTGAAATTAATAAATTATAAGTGCTCATTATTATTTCAAGTTATTTGATTCACTTATTACGGAATATTTCTTAACGTATATCTAAATATTGCATGTTTTTGCAACATAACTGAGCAGATTTATAATATTTTAAGAGGGGGGATTAAATTTTTAAAATATTCTGATCACTATCGCTTAATCTAAAAAGAAAAATGGAAATGTGAGTGTATGACTGCAACGTAACTAATTACGTACAGCTAACATTATATTATAATACATAGCTTTTGCGGTTGCAAGTTGCACAGACAAAAGATATATTAAAGCAGTGTTGTGAAATTGCTGTCCAACTTGAAATTTTGCATGTTATAAATATGACATGGAAGCGTCGAGGTAAATACAGCACGCGAATACATGAATATATGAAGAGTGAGATGTGAGTTTAATAATCTCGGTTTTGCTAGCGCAAAGGACCTGAATTTGACACGTTAGAAACCAGTAAAGTGACGTGCATAGACTGGGGAATAAAGTGTGGTGGCGCACTGTAACTAGGCAGGTTTTACCGCCAAAATGGCAGTTCCATCTACGTACTTTAAAGCTATCTAGATGGCGAAAATAACCCACAGATACAGATGTCATTGCGGAGACAGATGCCGGAACTTCGGGCAAAACGACTCTACTTTATGCCTTTTCACTGTCAGTCAAAGTAGACTTTTCCTTCCCGGCCGACGTTAATTTTATTTCTGGAGCCTCAACTCCATGACGTCATTTCACACCTTCCCAACAGATGCTGTCATGGTCCTAGATGGGCAGGGGGAGGGGTACGGTAATGAAATTTTGTTCTGTGAAGTCTCATTTTTTGTCCCCTTACCTTCACTTCGTTCAGCAGCAGAGAGGGGAAAAAAAGTTAGGCACATCAAAAGTTCCCTATTTTCATTTCTCGGAACATCGTCTTTTATGAAGCAATAATCTTTTCGTCATTCGTCAAGGTTTGCAGAATAAAGCGACACAATGGAGGCCTGAATGTGGAACACAACAGCGACGTTGTGGGAGGAAAAAAAAGCGTGGTCCAAATAAAAAGAAAGAAGGTAAAAAAAAAGTGACGGTAACATGTGATGCGGCATGACAGCGCCTCTGGTGGCACTTTGCGCAACCAAAAACTGGCGAGACATGGAATCTGGTGGTGACAGTAGCGTTTGAAATACGTGTAGGTCTTGCCCTAGAGAATATTTTTCTGTACACTGAACAAAGCCAGGTCTTCAATAATTATTCATTACATCTTTCTGTTCTTAAGTAATACTCTTTGCTTATCTTGCAAGATATTTTACTTCGTGTTTTATTGCTCCTTTTATAGCAGCCTTACTTCTGAACATTAATGCTGTCCACAAAAGTTCAAAGAAAAGAATATCGGTTGATTTTGTAGCTTTAACGATGTGACATTAACTCCACTTCCATTCTTGTGATTGGCCAGTATCTTTATTGTCCGCATGCTCTTCGTTGGATTTGAGCAATTCATATATTCAGCTTTTAGCTGAACTCCACAGACATAAAACAACAATGTCTTCTACAGATTCTTTGACCATCGTGAAAGTTTACAATGCTTGCTAACGTCAGCATTAAGATGTAAGAAAACCATGACTGTTCTCTATAAAAATATCATAACTCTTTTATCTTCTCTTACAGTTTCTTGTAGGAATTTGTAAGCATTGTCTTATACCTGCTGATAAGTGTGACAAGCATAAACTGAATATATTATAAGAAATGCACTAAAGTCAAAAACCTTTCAGGAAATTCTGGCGCTTTAACATATTTTTATGAGTAAGCCTGAATAATATGTAAAGTTAAAGAAGTCAGTAATTTCAATGGATGATATTCAACAAAGTACTTCCCCCCAATTCATTGCGCAGTACTTTGGGCAAACAGATCAGATCCTGCATTGAAAACATGCCACGCATAGTGCGTAATTTCTTTCACGAAGTGACTCAAGGTATGAGTATCGTGATCATATGAGGAATGTGTACTTTTTAACATTTTCGAAGCCAATTGTAATATAATTAAGCCTTGTTTCCATATTTAAAAACACTAAGTTGCTGACCAAGGCAATTTATTATGAAGATAAAAACACTTTTTTTTTGTTCTTCTTCGTCTGAGGAAGATGGGCCTCCCCGATGGCGCAGTGGTAGCGTCGTTGCCTTATAATCAAGGGGTCCCGGGTTCAATACCCGGTGGAGGCACACACGAATCTGCAAGATTTCTTATCAGAGTACACTGCGTGATGACATCAAGTTGAATATCATCCATTCGTCTGAAGATATACAGGAACTTTTACCTGTAGGTAATGAATTTGAGCAATGTTCGTTTCTTTTAAAAATGTACACATATGTGAGGAATTTACTTGTATTTAATGAAACAGAACCTTCCCTTTCTTTTCATATTTTCTCCCAAAAACTTCAATTATAGTTTCAATATATACCTTTTAGAAAGTAAATAGCCTATGTGAATTTTCATTGACATACAAGGGAAAGATAAATATCTGATTTTACAATTTAATTTTCGTTGTATAAAGATTGCATAAACTCTTTACTTTCAAAGAATTCAGAAACTTTCCCTTAATTTCAGAATTTATCTTTGTGCAAGGAAACTTAAGATGGTTTTCTTAAATTTAGAGAAATTTAACTATAACTTCACTTTTATTTCACTAATTAAGAATTTAGCGCTCTGTAAGCGAAATCATATTTGTTCACTGAAGTTTAAGGTAGTTAATACTTTTAATTACAATTACAGAGTATGATTTAAGGCAGCACTGCGTTGTTCTATTAGGTATTTTAATCTGTAATCGGACTGAACTCTAGAGTGAACTCTAAAAATTTTATTCTGACTTGAGAAAATTGAGGTTAAAACCACAGATATGCATATTACATTTCGTCATTAGTACGACGTTTGTGTCATCCAGTTTGCGCCAATTCTCGGCATAAACCCACAATTATCGTTAATTTACTAATCTGCAACGTAATCCTTAGAGGGTGTGCGAAATCAAATAAATTCCCTTCAAGTGTAGTTTAGTGGATTTTCCTTGGAAATTAAACGACATTTTCTTCATAGATTCCAAAGACCTTTCTTCGGAAGGAAGAGTTAATAGTTCGGGAACCCAGAGTAGCTTCCCGGAACGATCCATGAAGGGGGAAAAAGTATGATGAACGTTCGACCAACTAAATCTATTGCCATAAATAATAAAAGTTCCCTAAAGCAACCATAATTCGTTCTTCTCCTTCTATAGTAAGGGGATGCAAACCTGTTCGTGGAACGTGATCAATCCCCTTGAACAAGCGAGGCTAAGTAGTAGAATGGGGTGATTGAGGAAGGCGGTTATCATTCGTCAAGTCATTTCTCCAGCCTATCTGGAATCTGGAAGTGCACTTTCTCCAGAGCCATCAACCTCCTTTTTTCCAGCTTGGTCAGCATTAGGGATGGAGTTCTTTTATTTTTATCTGGGGTCTTAAAAATGTTCGCAAATTTCAAAGAGACGTTATTCAAAGTCTTTTTTTGAAGGTAGCTGTGATCATTTTGGCGTTGCTCCCTACAGGGTAAATATATATAGAGGGAAGACGAAATGAACAAACCTTTTAAAACCCTTGTGTGAGTTTCTTATTCTGTGGAATGAAAATTTCAGCCATAAATTTCTGAAACAGGAAACGAAAACCTTCTGTTCCAAAATCACACAATTATTTTATTCTTGTGATGTGATGACTTTCTTTCTTTTTTTTGTTGTTATCATCAAATAAGAAACAAATGATCGTAATCAATACTTGGTAAATTTAGACTCTGAAGATGTATTAATTAACTCACCAATTACAGTTTTTTTTAATTATGAAACAAAATAATAACCCTTAGATTTAATCTGACGAGAAACTTTTGTGGAATAATGAGATTTGTTGTTTACAAAAAAAAACAGACTGTGAAGCAGTGCGTTTCAGAGATTTCTGGAGGACCTTTTAGAATATTAAGAAAAGCTACCGATTTCGATAATCTATTCTTGATACTTTGCAGAAAATCCAAAGTTTTTTGTTTAAATTTTAGTATAAATACTTGAAACTCTAGGGATGCTTGAAGTCGATTATTTAGATCCAGTGGATCTTCAGGACAGTTTGAAGCTTGAAACACTTGCACTCACAAACATTAAAAAAAAAAAACGGAGTCGGAAGTTGTTGTTTACGCGTGAATATTTACAAAAAATTGTAAACCAGATGAACAAAATTATTTTCCACAAGTGAGATAGAGGGTTCGGCGAATTTGGTGCAGGTGCAAATTCGGTACCTTTGACCCTGTGTACTCCTGTTAGAAATTGGAAAATTTGCATGGTTTACGAAGAATTCTTTGTCTGTTGATTTTAGCTAGCGGAGATGTGCTATAATGAAGTGATGAAAGGTTTAATGTGGTATTGTTGCGTTCAAGTATCTCAGTTATTCGTGGTTTGCACGAGTTATTTTCCCTTATTGAGTGTGCATACAACCCGTCTTAACGAATAACAAACGGTGAAGGTAGTACGTCATTCGTGTACCACTTGAGACGTGTGGAATTATATGCATATTTCATAACTATTGCCTTCGCTTCATGGTGGCAATAACTAATTTTACGTTGTTATGTTATGGATGTTGGGTTTAATGCTGGTAATGCATTTGGAGCGGTATGTTGGCAGCTTATAATAACATTTAACGTTCTTGTTAAGTTAGGAGTGTTATGTTTCGTGGAGTTCTTTATTATTATTGTTATTTTAGCTTTTGGGGTGTACAGTCACGGACACTGCTGGGTTGCAACGATTCTATTGAAAGTCAATGTATTTTATGCAAGCCGGCAGTGTCCGTGACTGTACATACAACCGGGTTTTACGAATAGAAATCTGTGAGGAGTAGTTCGAGGGAGTCATACTTTGGGATCAAATATTTAGGCTTTCTGAGAATGACGTCATACATTAGCCAGTCGTTCCATGTTTGAGTACCCTCCACCAAAAAAGTTCAAGACCCTCCACACTAGTGCCGGCAACGTCATGCTTCGTTCTTCTTCGATCGCATTTCTCGTGGTGTCGTCTATTGCACGACAACTCTAAACCACACACAACCAACGCAACGAAGGAATGTCTGAAAAAATTTAAGTCGGAAGTCCTGAGCCCCCCTATGGTCCAGATCTGTCCCCGTGTGACCGGTGAGCTCAAAAAAGCACTGCGGGGACAACGGCTTCAATCGGACGATGAAGTCAAGGAGTACGTGCCCAATTGGTTCCAACAGCAGCCAAGGGAGTTCTACGAGCATGTTATTTTGTGACTGGTATCACAATGGGTTAAATGCCTAAACAGTGGTGGACAATATTTCGTTGCGTAAGTACTGTAAAATATCCTCTGCCTCATGAAATAGTACACTTCAGTACGGGACGACTTTTTTGTTTCACCCTATACAAATTTTGTCCACTCCCTAAATATAACAGTATTAATAAACAAATAGGTGTTGTTAAGATATGTAGGCCGTTTCGATTGTTCTCTGGTATTCACAAGAACTATACTTACAACAATAACAATATTTTAATGTCTACAAGATAATGTAGCAACAGAACTCCTACACTAATAATAATACGCGTTAAAAACTTGAAAACTATAGAATAGTACCTCAGCGCCATCTCTGATTAGAATTCTAAGCTCAACTGCAGCGAGTCCTTTTGTAAGGCCTGCCGCTGACCACAATACCAAAGCAGTGCTACCAACCACCCTTTGCAAGAGACAAAATTAAGTCAAGCACAGACCGTGTACGGACAGTCTCTTGGAAACCATTCTCCAACGGAGAACGTTCGTCACGTACCTGACAAAATAAAGGGATTTCCCCCCTTTTACGAAAAAAATAAAAAAAGACGATTCTAATTAAATTCCTTCTCCCTTGCAATTCTCTGCCTCTCCTTTACCTAGAAAGAGACAAACCGAAAAAAGAGGAGGAAATTCGTTAACAAGTTTACCTTTTATTCGTCTCTCTCTTTTTTCCCCTTCTGTGTGTGTCTCCTTTTTCCCGGAGATTGATTTTCTGTCCACTTCGTATTCTTTTCGCAAGGAATTTCCAGGAGCTACGTCTCCGCCTCCCCCCACCTGGTGACGCCACGGAGGGGAGAGAAAAAATACGCGGGGGAAAACCTCGAAGGGACGCCGGATGAATACCTAATATTACGCAACAATTTAGTAATTTCATTTCGGTGATGATGGAATTGAATTATGTCGTTCGTCTTCTTCAAAGGATGCCTCCAAAACGCATTTATCTTCCAACTCTCTCTCTCTCTCCCCCATTTTATCTTAATCTTCCTTTCTGCTTAGTTTCCCACTTACGTTCTTCTTGTCCAGTCATTTTCCACTCTACCCATATGTGGTTTCCTCACGGAGACGGTCGTGTGGTTCGTTAGTCTGGGACAAGTCGCTGTGTATCAGCCATTCTACGGAATTAAAGAAGCTCAAAGTCCGATGTATACGTATCAGGGTTTGTTTACAGGGGGAGATCAGAAAATGTGGAACAAAGATTCGCTTATAAAAATCAAACTATTGGCCAAAATGTAATGAAATTTGCTACGGACATACCTTGATGACGTCATTGGAGATGGCGCCACAGTCTAGTCCTTGCGTGGACATGCGCGTGCGTCTGGACAATTTTGCCGTTAAATGTCAATCGTACGGACGTGTGCTTTCAGTCTGAGTTCTTAGCACTCCTGGTTCGTGTTTGTTCTGTTGAAAGCTCGTGCTTACAATCAGTGGTTCGTGATTACAGTACAGTAACAGAGGAGTACAGTGTGAGTCGGTGGAACAGCGTGTGTGTTTATCGTTCACACGTGGGAAAGTCTTTCGCAACAAGCCACGGGCTATCATGAAACTTCGAAAATGAAGAGCTGAGAGCAAGTGTAACACCCTATACCATTGCCGGCAGAGAAGTAAAACTCAATGGCCAAAGAAACAGTAGGTATATTGTCCATTGCCATTTTCATTCAATCTGTTTTTCACAATGTGGTGATCACGAATTGAAATAAAGAGTCAACAAACAGAGAACAATATCTGCTTCGCATAAACAGAATTCCATTCTTTAAAACTTCAGGACGTAGAATAAAAAAGAATCAATGGACAATTTCCTACTATTGTCTTGGCCGTTGGCTATACAGAGTGTCCCAGAAGTTCCTGTACCTCTACATTATGTTGCACAGTATACCCCTAGATATATGACATATTTATTTATTTACATCATAGCATACTTGCAAACCTTACATTACGTTTCTGCTTTGCGGTTCGATTTGGATAACATAACTCATTGTCTTCGATATATTTAAAATTATCTCCAGTCGCACACCGGATCCGACACGACATGACGCGGCAAGACGAGTCAATGAACTTAGTGTGATGTCACGCTGCAAGATTGAGTCCAAACAAAGCAGTCACGTGGTTTTAGCCTATTCAAAAGCATTGAATTTCCCATTGAAGGTGCAGCTTTAAAAATTGTGACAGCAGTTGTGAAACAAAATTTGTGATATGTGTCGTACATCAATGTAAAGACGAGATTTCGGCGAATATGTAGTCGATATATTACACATACCTTACAGAGGAGAATAAAAAGAATAAATGAATTAGGAAATCGAGTAAAGCGAATTCTCCTAACGGCTTCCGATCCGAAACGGCAGCCAATAGGCGGTGGCGCTGCAATCACGTGACCGTGATGAATTCATATCGGCAGCATCACTGAAGGTGGCCTCGGCCTGGCTCGGTTGAGCGTCGGCTGTGTTCGGCAAAGGAATCGCTCGATTTTCTTTAAAAATGCACAATTTCCTTACTCCGGTTATTCTTTACCTTATGCTCTGTAAGGTATGTACGTATTATATATCGACGTATTCTCCGAAATCTCATCTTTACATTGATGTACGTTACACATCACAATTTTGATTCATAACTGCTATCACAATACTTAAAGCTACACCTTGCGATGGAAAATGCAATGATTTTGAATAGGAGAAAACCACGTGGCTGCTTTGTTTGGACTCAAATCCATGTTGAGTTGTCTGCTATGACGTCACCACTAATATGGTCCGTTCGTTGGCTAAAATCTGATAGCAGATTTCCTCCATGGACGCAATAGGTCTAGTCTGCCTCTTATAATTTAGGAAGCGGGTAATGATGCATTATAAGTATAACAGTTTACAGACGAATCGATGTATCAATATGTATGTAGAATTGATGTATTACTTTATATGTTGAGAATTAAATATATTGGTAGAAAATAATTTGTTAGAAAATACGATATTAATAATTTAATGTAAGATTCAATGACTGTATTTAATTGCTGGCTTCAAGTTGTCCCCGTTTCCGGTCTGTGCCTGAAGTAAATGGATTGGCGCATGCGCAGATCGTTTTGTCGAAAGCTGCTCCACGCGAGTCCTTCGTTCTTTTGTCGCAAACTGTCGCAACCTGTCGCAAGGTGACTCGAGTCAAAGGTTTCGTCCGGTGTGCGGCGTCCCATAAGGGACTCGGGGCTTCCCTGGGACGGTTTGCTACAAGAACGACTCGTCACGTCGTGTCGTGTCGGATCCGGTGCGTGGCTGGCCTTACCACGCTGTCCAAGGTCTGCATCGCACATCTGTATGGGACATGAAATTACCGTTCATGTAGGGTTAGGACCGCACAGCTGGCAACACTGATTCTGCAAAACAGAGGAGCCATCTTCATTAGCTGAAAACTTATTCTATCTCCTGATTTACACACCGAAAGAAAATTCTGTGTTCCTAAGAACAAGAACTCTGATGGGACTCATATTGATTTTCATTTTAAGAACACGATAAATATTAGATTAATATTGCGATTAAAACAATTCTGGTTTTCATCCAATCGTCAATTACAACAATTGCGAAATTCGCAAACTGCACTCTGCAAAGTATCAGGATTCCAACGTTTTAATGAACAACAAATTTGCAAGTTCCTGTACGCTTGGTTTTATTCCAATGCCCGCACAAAAAGAACAAAAAGTTTCTTTTTTTCCTTCTGTGTTCGCAGGAACATATTAAATTCCACTCCCTTAAGACAAAGGCTGTTTTCGAGTCTGGTACGGTAGGCAAGGGGTGGGGGTTGAGGGGGTCATTCACATTGCCTGCATGGATATCTCTTATTGTGGCGTTCATTGTAGACCACAGACAATTACTCAAAGGGTTCCGTTCTCGTTTCCATAGTAACGGTAGCTGGGACGGAATCCCTCTAGAAACCAACGCATTATGATGGATATGTGGTCGAAAACAAGATGAAAGCCAGGAGCTGAACAAATGCAACGATGGGATTGGTATTTATGTTCATTTTGTGTTGCGTTTTTGCTTCCCTGTATGTGCATTGGGATCAATGATGAACCAATGAAGTAATGAAGGCAAAAACATAAAGAAATGTCCACAACTCACACGAGATTCGAACATAGGATCTCCGTCTCCTCTAGTTCCTTCGTCAGCAAGGTGGTTGTTGAAATTACGAGAGTTCCAGCAAAAGTCATGGTAACTATTTTTTTCCACTATAATGCAGGCCAGGCAAGAAATTGTAAAATATGCAATTGGAAAGTCACGATATATGCTAACGTTTAATGTATGAATTTTGTACAACATAGAGATCTGTATCAGGATAGAGAAAAAGACAAAACAACATTAAAGGTCTTGTTGTCTCAACGATTGATGTTTCTCATATTGTCGGCAGTTGCTTCTCTTTATCGCTCCTTGTCCACTGTTATTCCCTTCTCTCTCAACTATGTTTCATTTCTGATACCCCTTTCCCACACTCTTCTCTCTCTGCTTTTCCATTTACATGTCAGTTTTTCCTTTGATATACTCTGATAGGACGATATTTCACGTTTTATAGTCTCAAGATCTTTCTGTGTTCATCCACATTTTCTCTATTTCACTGTGTTCTAATACTTGCCATCTATCTACTTCCAGCGCTACCAATCCTATTCTGTTTTTCTCTTATCTTCAAAACTTATCTTTCTCTACTGTGTTTTAATCGCGACCTGTTCCCATTTAATCGCGACCTCCTCTTTCCATACATTCTCTTCCCTGCTCCTTCTACCTACACCCTCGTCTTTTCTTTGGTCTGCTCTGGCTTGCTTTTACTCCTTTCTTTTTGATGTGTTCTAATCTAGCCATTATATCCCTCTCTTCGCTCTCTGCTCTTTATATCTATGTTTCAGTCTTCCCTTTGGTATATTAAAACAGGACCATTCTTCACGGTTTCCAATCACCATCTTCCTATGTTCATCCACATTCCTCTCTTTTTCTCATACTCGACACAACCTGCTCATCCATCAACTCCCACCACTACTCTTCTTCCCTGACATTCGTTTATCCTTTCTCCTTTTCTACAATGCTTCAATCACAACTTTTCACACTTTTCAATCCATGCTATTTCTACCCGTTTTCGCCTTCTTTTACTCAAACACTATACATATTCACTCCTCTCTTACACTGTGTTCTAAGCTTGCCCAGTCTACATTTCCTACACTAGATCATCCCTTTCGATTTCTTCCCACTCATGTGTGCTCTCACTGGCAGTCTTTGTGGCTCCATGCTCTTCCACCTGAACTTAGTCCGATCTATTCCGTACTGTAACTTCAATACCTGCACTCTCTGTCGATTCTCCTCAATCCTTTTTCTACGGTCTTCAACGCACTACTACTACTTAGGAATCTTATCCCCACTGCCTGCATCTTGCTTCCGCCATGGTAAATTCCGGAACGCTGTCAAGTGATCTCCTTTTCTTCCAAAATTCTGCTAAGGTTCTTATTCATCTGTAGCTATCAAGTCTTTAGCGATTTGTGCCATGCACTCCATTCTTAATCTGCCAATTGGTTTTCTCCTTCCATCAGTTATCGTTTTTCCTTACCCGTTCTTGAATCAGCATATGGCTTAGCATCCAGCATATTCTCTGAAGGATCGATTTCTCTTTCGTTTCTTTTGCTAGGTGTGTGACTCAATACACCTTCATTTGTCACAACTAATCCATTTCATCCTATCGACTGGCAATTGTACGAATATACCGACGTCTTGCAACAGTACATGTGCTGCAATTACTGATTCGTTCATTCCTTACACAGATTCAACAGGAAAAAAAGAAATTCAAATGAAAACAAAGAAAATACCAGATTGTAAATTATCAAGCATTGTCTCCACTTCTACCTCCTGGCAAAAAGAAGAAAGTCTTTGGTAACATTTCACTTCATTACTTTCTATATATTCTTGATGCCCCCGCAGAAAGGCTATAGAAGTGAAATACGATATCACGTAATTGGAAAATCCAAACATATTTCTCCCTACAGACCGCGAGCAGCATCCAAAATGAAAAGAGAAAAATCGCGCCATTCCCGCCCACACCGACGGAAACATTTTCTACGGCGCGGTTTCTCATTTTGCATAGGCATATTGAGAGTTATTCTGGTCGTTGTATGTTAATAACCAAAATGAATATTGAACGCTATACATGAAAATGGAATTCTACATAGAAATCAAAGTGTTTCAGGCTTTATAACACATTTTACCTGTAGTCTAAAAGTATCACACTTCTTCCGTTACTTCCAGTCACACATCTTTATATTCTAAGTTACTCATTTGCGAATTATCTTCATATTTATTGTAATATTCAACTTCGTCTCTTATGAGTTCTGACCACACTATCTTATTGTACAGTGTCTCTCAAAAGTTTAAGGACAACGACATTTTAAACTAGGCAACCCAATTTACTCAAGGCGTTGGTGGGTTGCGTGTAGAGCTAGGCTCAATTTCAGGGTTGCCACATGCACAATAGATATTTATAAAATACGCGAAAGAAATAAAAACAAGTATTATTGTATAAAAGTATTAAAAATATCACTATAATATCTCGTGTGACAAAATTCCTTCGCAAATAAAAAAGAAATAGGTTTTCTAGTATTTCATCGCTGATGATATATACAGAAAGGAAAAGAGGTGAGAGAAAACGAGAGGTGACAAAGGACAGGAAAAGGAGAAAGCGAGAGGAGAAGACGAAAAGTAGAGGAGAGAAGAAAGAGAGGATAGACGAGGAGAGGAGATGTAGTGAGGAGAATGGAAAAAGATTCTAGGAGAGAGCAAAGAAGAAAAAAGAGAAGAAAAACGAGATGAGAGAAGAGGAGACGAGAAGAGGGGAGTGGAGAGTAGAGTAAAGGAGAGAAAAAGAGAAGAACGAAAAGAGTAGGAGAAAAGTGCAGTCGAGTCGGAAATCTAAGACTGGAGAGGAGATACGAGGAGTGGAAATGAGTGGGGCGGAGATAAGATGCGAGAAAAGTAGGGAAGGTGATATGAGATAAAAGCAAAGCAGAAGGAGAGGAGTGAAGAAGGAGGAGGAGAAGAGAAGAACAGAAGAGACTGAAGAGAAGAGGTAGTTGCAGAAAATATCGTCTCAGCGTCAAGAATTGATGTATTGGTGAAATTGTCGACATGAAACATTCAATAACATTTTGAAATGTATTGGAGAATGTATTAGATCGGTGCGAAATACCTTTTGGCTTAGTTCAGAGCAAGATAAAATCTTCCATGTAAGATCTTTGATTTTACCTGCGATTATACCACTAAAAGCATGAATGTAATTTTAATATTTATAAGAATTATTCAATTTTTGTCCACTTCTCGGTTCGTTGAAATGGAGATTTTGTAATTTAATATTTCCCCTCCCCCCATCGTTAATTCCAAACTGAATTATTCCGTTTCACACGGCGTGGACAATGAACACAATGAGATAGGTGTAAAACTTACGAAAATTTTCTGCCAACGGAAGGGTTTGAACCTACGACCATCAGATTGACAGTCCTGAACGGTAAACACTACCCTACAAGCTTTCGCTCCTGAAAGTAAGTAGAAGGAGCTGACCAATGTGAAATGTAGATGCAACTCTCCTCCTACATGTAATGTGCAAACAATACTTGTTTGTAACAAAGAAAACGAAGGTAGTACGACTCGGCGAAAACATTTAATGGAGAATTGCACATGATGAGAACTTTTCATTCTATATTTGCGAATGTATCCTTGCATTGAACTCGAGTGGGAAAAGCGGTAAAATTAGTACGTCCTGAATTTCACAAATATAAATAGTTATTTCATTAATATTTGTCAATGTCTTTGAAGCACTACACAGTTATCGTTAGACTATCATAAATCACCATCTTATACATAAAAATATCCCTTTGAACGTGTGTCAAATCATTTATTTCTTTATTTTTTTATAAATTCCATATGCAGAACAATGTAGCCACTATACACTGCTATTAGAAATAATGTTACCATGCTCTTGTTTAATAGAAGGGGATTTAACAAAGAGAAAAAGAACACCTAGTATGGAGGATCGAACCTGGGACCGCAATCAATGCTTTCAAGAACTCTAAACAATACACTACGCCCTTTGTTTCCCTTTGAGCAACAGTTTTTAATTATTCTGTCGCGTCAATATTGTAAACGTTATCCTGCAAAAAGAAGTCCAATACTCTGATATAGCTCTGTACTTCTAGAATTACTCTATACACATGCATTTGAAATTTTACTCTGAATTTATTTCTTCGTTGTTAGTATATCTAAGCTTGTGAATATATTTTTTTTGTAATTTTATAACGGTTACAGGAACATCTACGAAATAGTTCCTTATAATAACCTCCGGTTGACCAAGTTGCCAATATAAACAAATGGAATACAGATTGTCTTTGAGCTTACATTGTTAAAAAGGAGCGGATTCACGTATTACTATCCCAATACTTATTCAATAAGGTTTCTTGCTTGTCAGAAATTACCACTTAAGCTATTGCATGTTGAGCTAGTGCCCACCTAGCCGCCTCTGATGAAATCTATCATTCTTCAGATTCTCTTTAAAATTCGACTCTGGTCACTTGTAACTTGCTGGGTGCAGAAACTGTGCATCGACGGGCAGTGTTTTGCGATAAGAAGCGGCCTTGAATAGCGTGAGTCACTTTGAACGCGAGCAAGCTACGCTACGAAGCTTGTTTGCCTTTGAAAACCAAGTCATTTTTTTCACCGTTTCCGAACGCGATTGTTATTGTAGAAGTATATATTCTCTCAAAAGAGGAAGAAAGGAAATTAGACCAATGTTCTCCAGTCGTTTAAAACCAAATATTGTCTATTAAACGAAAAGTTCACGATTGTCAATAAACCTATCTGAGCATAAGTTGGAATAATTTAATAGAAAGATTCTCCAAAATTTCTCTCCCACTGTCTACGTCTGGCCAGTACCCAGGAGGGCATGGGGGCTATGCCCCCCTCGAACCCTGAAATATTTAAATGTTGTTTTTAGAAATGTGTAAAACTTTCAATTTTGTTTTTACATAAATGAATCTGTTTCTTGCGCAAAAGTCTTCAGGCTGCAATATTGGATGGTTTTAGTTTTATAATGCAAGGCTAGCAGACGTCAGATTCACCGATTTAGTCAGGACAGTGCGTTACTTTCAATCCCTGTCCCGACTTTTTCGAACTGCAATTGTGATGCGAGAATGTCTCTTTATTATTGTTTTTTTTTTCTTAACTCACAATTAGACATGTTCTTTATTGTAATAATAATTTCTAGTACGCAAAATTAAATTTATAAATATATTATTTTCCAAACATAGAATTATCATGACTTTTCAATGGCGCTCGCACTATTTGAACTATTTTGTTATATCTGTCTCTCTCCCTCTCTCTTTTATATATATATATGCGTCTGGCCCCTCCCTCAAAGAAATCCTTCGTACGGGCCTGGTCTACGTCAATGACAGAAATGCAAGCAACATTTTTATTTATTTTGAACCCAATTAAAGGAATGTGGAAGAATTTAAAAGAAATAAGAAAGAGCAGAACGACTGTTGCTCTACGTTAAAAAATGTTGTTCTTCGAGGAAGAAAAATAAGAAGGATTTACTCCAGCACCTTAACACAATGTCCTACGAGACTCTCTTGACTAATACTGTCAAATGTGAAGTGATTTTATGAATAAAATTTTCCGCCTGTTTACGTCTAAAGTTGCGCAGATTTGGTAGTTCGCAAACGGTGTAATTATTTCGTGTTACCTTACGGAACAGCAAATACATTTCATAAGACTGTTCTGAACACGAGACTTGCATCAGTAAACAAGCATTTCGTCCGTTGCAATATTACAGGAAAAGAATATCGTCATGCAATGTTCAAGCCTCTAGATATTTTCTATTAATAATGTATAAACCCAATAATAAGTTAGAAGAAATAACTCGCATTTTACAACTACCAATATTCTCGTTTTTCTTCATCACTTCGAAAATTATTTCTCGAAGATATGTGCTATACTACAAGAAACCAATTCAAAATCAAAGTAAAAGTTCAACTACATGTATACCAAACGACATTTACTATATTAGAGGGACAGAATACTTAAAAATTGTTGTTTCAATCGAAGGTAAGGGTGTGGTGTAGTCGACCTCCGTGGCGAAGTGGTCAGTCTGCCTGCAGCTTGTGCAGGAAGCAGTTCGTAGCGAGCTCCGCTCTTCGCGTGAGAAGGCTTAGTGATCGAACTGTCCGAGTTAGCTAGGGCCGTATACGGTTGCTAGTGTTGTGTTAATTCTTTTTTCCTTTGAAGTGCAAGCGAGGTTTTGACTACAATTACCGTGAGCCAATGAAGATATGATGAAATAGATCACGATGAATACACAAAGAGAAAACACCTTCAAATTTGTTTTCCTTGATGTCAAAACGCGACCTACGTCATTGGATTTTCATCGATGGTTTCATGATGTCTACCAAGTGCCTACGAACCAAGTGCTCAGTTTTGAAATAGATTACTTTCGTAAGTGTTTGTACGTGAAATTTGCGACAAAAGTGGTAGGAGAACGGTTACTAAATGATTTTGGTGCTGAGGTAATCTATAGTGACGTAGATGGTGATCATAAAGTTGAAGTAGAATGGGCCCACCAGCGACATGTACTTGTCAGAATCCATGTAGTCCCAATTGAATTAAGTGCAGAAGTGATAAGTCGTGTCATGAGGTCTTATGGGGAAGTGTTAAAAATTGAAGACGAGACATACTCTGCAGATCACATTTACCCTACTCGAACTGGACGTGTCTTGATCAAAATGATACTACGCAAACCCATACCCTCATATGTAATAATGAATGGAGACTCCTATTGGGAAACATCCCCTGGGCAGGTGCGTACGTGCCTTGCGTGCTCGGGGGAGGATCACGTATTGACTCAGTGTCCTAAGCGTCGATCCTCTGGGAACCAGCCCCGTAGGGGGCCGGTTAATATACCCGCTGACAATGTACCGATGGTATATGAACCAACTGTGCTACCCGTACGGACTAAACCAAGAGATTCAGCTCCATCAGTTGCAGAAGTCCCTGCGTCAGGAGATAACAATGGAGGGAACACGGATAGCCCCAGAATCACCGACGAGGAGACAGGTACCAGACACGAAGTTAGTGTGAAGAATGCACCAACAGGAAGGGAGGAGCTGGAACAGCCATTATTGACCACTTCAGAGGAGATGCATCACATACCCACGCCCCCACCCCGAAGTGCTTTGTTCGCGGAGGCCGAATTCACCGTAGTTACCTCTCCTAGGAAATCACGGTCAAGATCTGTATCAAGGTTACGGTCAGTGGCGGAAGAGTCCATGGTGCTACGAAGAAAGAAGAAGAAAAATAATGAATGCGTAAGTTCCACAATAGTTCATAACGAATTTAGAGTAGAACCTGGTACCCCAAAACAAGATGTTTCAAAGGCTAGTTTAACAAGTAATTCAGCAAATGTAACTAAAGAGAAACCTTCGACGAGTAACAAACTTACCCCAGATTTATTTAGTGGAAAGCATAGTTAATGCATTATAGGCAGAAATTAGAGATCAGTAATGTTGAAGAATGTAAGTAAGTTTAGTTTTCTTTTGTGGACAGTTATCATCATGCAAACATTTACCTTGGCATCTATAAATTTTAATCAAATGCAAAGTAAGACCAAAATAATTGCTCTCAATGACTTTCTTATTAAATCGTCTATTGATGTGGCCCTCTTACAAGTGGTCGCCATAGACGATTTTTCTGTACTGAGCATGTTTAAAGTATACAAAAATTTTACTCCCTTTGCACAAGGGACTGCCATAGCATGTAGGCGACACTTGGATTTACGTAATGTAGTGCCCCATCCCACGGGCAGACAAATAAGTGCCAAATTAGGCTCAGTGTTTCTCTGTAATGTGTATGATCCGTCACGAAGCCAAAACAGACGGGAAAGAGAAGATTTTTTTTCAACAGTTGTAGGGCCCGAGTTGACATCCCACACACTAGACACTATACTAGTGGGAGATTTTAACTGCGTAATTCGTTCACAAGATCAAAATCCAGGATACAACTTCTCACGTGCGTTCTATGAATTAACGCAGGGGTTACAACTGCGTGACGCTTGGATACACGCCAACGGCGAAAGTCAAGGTTACACACGTATCACCTCCAATAGTGCGTCAATGATCGATAGGTTTTATGTCGCACCAAGATTTCAGGAATATATAATTAGTGTTCAAAATTTTCCAGTATGTTTTAGTGACCATAGTGTCCCAATTCTCAAAATAAATTTAGATTTGGTTAAACCCCGACAAGTTAGCGGATACTGGCTTTTAAATAGCACATTATTACGCAATGGTAGTTTTGTCCAGCTAATCAGGGAAACGTGGCACGAACTCAAGGCCTCTCGGCCAGTACAAAAGACCCTAATCGAGTGGTGGGAAACTCGAGTTAAGTCTAAATTTCGTCAGGTCAGTAAATTCTTCAGTGCAGAGGTTAGTAGAGATCAAAGAAACAAATACAATTTTTTGTATGCAGTCTTGAATGATCTCCATCGTTTAGCATTGCAAGGTAATTTCGATCGTCCCTATGCAAATTAAATAAAAGCGCAATTACTTGCTATACATAGGCAACGAAAATCTGCAGCAATAATAAAGAGCAAGATTCTTCCTATAGACCCTGACGAGCAAGCCACACTAAGTCACATTCTTCAAGAACATAAACACGCCAGGAGTCACGTTATTCATAAATTAACTTTAGATTCCTGTGAAGTTGTCACCAGCCCTCATAGTATACACGACAGGTTTTTGCAATACTATAAAAAATCTTCTTGGTCAAGCCTTTAATCCCGCAGAAACGCAATGTAATTTTTTGAACTACCTCCCTGCATCACTGACGGAAAATGAAAGAACTGAGCTCACACAACCCTTTAGTAAAAAGGAGGTTCATGATGCTGTATTCCAAGCTCCGAGAAATAAAACTACAGCCGAAGATGGACTACCATCAGAATTCTATCAATGTTTCTGGGATCTAATAGGAGACGAATTAACGGAATGGGTCAACGAAGTGTTGACAACAGGAACAATAGGGAAGACCAATAGCACGGGAGTTATAGTGTTAGTTCCCAAAAAGGCAAATCCAAAATTCGTTACAGATTTTAGACCAATTTCAATATTGAGTAGTGATATCAAACTTATAAGTAGGTGCATAATTCAGCGTCTAAAAAAATATATGGTTAAACTTATTGGCAATGTACAGTTCGCTTGTAATACGTCTCAAAGTATACATCACTTGCTGCAAACGATAAGAGACGTCATTATTACCAAACAAAATAAGAATGCATCAGAGGCAATTCTATCTTTAGACTTTTCCCAAGCATATGACAGAGTGAGTCACGAATATCTGTACAAAGTCTTAGAAGCATATGGCTTCGGAGACACTTTTATTAATTGGATAAAAACATTATATAATCATATGCTGCTAAAACTTAAAATAAATGGTTTCTTGACAACAAGTTTTAAAATGCGACGGGGTGTACTACAAGGTAGTCCCTTGAGTAGCACATTGTACGTTCTCACAATAGCCCCCTTTTTGTTTAGTATCCAGCATCATTTACAGGGTATTTCTCTGGCTTCCACCACAATACAAGTTTGCAGTTTCATGGACGACGTCACGATTTTTCTCAAGGATGAAAGAGGTCTGGACAGTGTTAAAAGCCAAATACATACCTTTGAGCTCACATCAGGAGCAAAACTAAACAATCGAAAGTCATTCCTGATGCCCCTTGGCAAGGAGAATACTTTCACAAATAATCCGGAGATCCCTGTAGACAAGAAAATAAAAGTTTTAGGTATAAACTTCTATGCAAATATCGATGAAACGATCGAAGCCAATAGTAACCTCACGTGCGAGAGGGCAATCTACGTCCTCAGAGTGAACAAGACTCCCTCTCAGAGTTTAAAAGCACGAGTAAGATTTATCAACGTTTTTGCTCTCTCTAAACCTTGGTATGTAGCAAAAATCCTACATTTCAAACCACAGCACTTAGCCAAGGTCAACAAAGCTGTTGGCTGCTTTTTGTGGCACGATACAATTTTCCGGGTGTCAATAAATGAGGTCACGTTATCAGAGAAGATAGGTGGGTTGGGACTAATACACGTGAACACACAGGCAAGATCATTGTTTGTACAGACTGGCCTTCAAACAGCTTTCTCACTGCACGAGTCAACGACCCAAGCATGTATACAGACGATAATACGAAACATTCCATTAGAAGCTCCCATCGATATCCAAAGTATCCCCAAAAGGTTTTTGTTTTATAAGGACATCGCTTTACAGGTATGCTACCAGTTATTACGACATGAGACAATTACACCATCTGTTAAAATGTTATATAGAGAAATCAATAGTTTCAAACACGCCGTACCACGAATAGTCAGGGATTTCAATACACATAATTGGCCACAAATATGGGAAAATGTCTCCGCCAAACACCTTTCAAAAGCGAGCCAATCAATATGGTACAAAGTGGTTCATCGTGTTATAGTGACAAGAGATAGGACATACCAATATGGAATCAGTGACTCGCCTAACTGTATACCATGCAATTTGCCTGACTAGCCCACAGGATAACGAAGTGAAGAAAATCCTCCAATGCATGGAACAAATTGCGAACAATGGTCAGTCGTATATGCCGCACCTCATTAACAAAGTTTACGGATACAGATATAGTTTTTCCTGATTTCAATTTTTTTCCACCAACAAAACAACGAGCAGTACAATGGTTGATAACAGAATACTTATTATATATATTTCACAATGACAAGAGCAGTTTTCAGAAACAATTCAGGATCTTCTTGCAAGAACAATACGAAAAAATTCCTCTCCAAGCAAGGAAGAAATGGTATGCAAATTTCTTATTAGTGGTTTATACTTAATTTAGGTCAAACAAAAATGTAAAGGTTAAACAGATAGAAATACAAATTGTAATAGCAGTAATATACTTATGTCAAAAACAATGTAATTCCATAACATGTATATCAGAATGAGACAATAAAAAAAAGTGGTTAGCAGAGCGCGCTACAACGCCAGGGGTTCTGGGTTCGAGTCCCGGGTAAGGCATGGGTATTTGTGTTCGTCCAGTTGATAAGAAACAAAGAAAAATGTAAGAATTGAAAAGTGTAAAAGTGAGAAAAAGAATGAATGGTGGGGGATACCTCCGTGTAGGGGTATTTCCTTTTTTTTTTAAAAAAAAAAATAGTGGTTAGAGTTGTCGATTGGGTTGCTAGCGGTCCCACGTTCGATCCTCCTTGGGAGGTATTTTCTTTTTAATTCTCCTTTTATTATAAACAAGAGCATGGTAACATTATTTGTAATAGCAGTGTATAGTGGCTACATTGTTCTGCATATGGAATTTATAAAAAAATAAAGAAATAAATGATTTGACACACGTTCAAAGGGATATTTTTATGTATAAGATGGTGATTTATGATAGTCTAACGATAACTGTGTAGTGCTTCAAAGACATTGACAAATATTAATGAAATAACTATTTATATTTGTGAAATTCAGGACGTACTAATTTTACCCCTTTTCCCACTCGAGTTCAATGCAAGGATACATCCGCAAATATAGAATGAAAAGTTCTCATCATGTGCAATTCTCCATTAAATGTTTTCGCCGAGTCGTACTACCTTCGTTTTCTTTGTTACAAACAAGTATTGTTTGCACATTACATGTAGGAGGAGAGTTGCATCTACATTTCACATTGGTCAGCTCCTTCTACTTACTTTCAGGAGCGAAAGCTTGTAGGGTAGTGTTTACCGTTCAGGACTGTCAATCTGATGGTCGTAGGTTCAAACCCTTCCGTTGGCAGAAAATTTTCGTAAGTTTTAGACCTATCCCATTGTGTTCATTGTCCACGCCGTGTGAAACGGAATAATTCAGTTTGGAATTAACGATGGAGGGAGGGGAAATATTAAATTACAAAATCTCCATTTCAACGAACCGAGAAGTGGACAAAAATTGAATAATTCTTATAAATATTAAAATTACATTCATGCTTTTAGTGGTATAATCGCAGGTAAAATCAAAGATCTTACATGGAAGATTTTATCTTGCTCTGAACTAAGCCAAAAGGTATTTCGCACCGATCTAATACATTCTCCAATACATTTCAAAATGTTATTGAATGTTTCATGTCGACAATTTCACCAATACATCAATTCTTGACGCTGAGACGATATTTTCTGCAACTACCTCTTCCCTTCAGTCTCTTCTGTTCTTCTCTTCTCCTCCTCCTTCTTCACTCCTCTCCTTCTGCTTTGCTTTTATCTCATATCACCTTCCCTACTTTTCTCGCATCTTATCTCCGCCCCACTCATCTCCACTCCTCGTATCTCCTCTCCAGTCTTAGATTTCCGACTCGACTGCACTTTTCTCCTCCTCTTTTCGTTCTTCTCTTTTTCTCTCCATTACTCTACTCTCCACTCCCCTCTTCTCGTCTCCTCTTCTCTCATCTCGTTTTTCTTCTCTTTTTTCTTCTTTGCTCTCTCCTAGAATCTTTTTCCATTCTCCTCACTACATCTCCTCTCCTCGTCTATCCTCTCTTTCTTCTCTCCTCTACTTTTCGTCTTCTCCTTTCGCTTTCTCCTTTTCCTGTCCTTTGTCACCTCTCGTTTTCTCTCACCTCTTTTCCTTTCTGTATATATCATCAGCGATGAAATACTAGAAAACCTATTTCTTTTTTATTTGCGAAGGGATTTCACGCAAGGCACTTACGCACCTGCCCAGGGTATGTTTCCCAATAGGAGTCTCCATTCATTATTACATATGAGGGTATGGGTTTGCGTAGTATCATTTTGATCAAGACACGTCCAGTTCGAGTAGGGTAAATGTGATCTGCAGAGTATGTCTCGTCTTCAATTTTTAACACTTCCCCATAAGACCTCATGACACGACTTATCACTTCTGCACTTAATTCAATTGGGACTACATGGATTCTGACAAGTACATGTCGCTGGTGGGCCCATTCTACTTCAACTTTATGATCACCATCTACGTCACTATAGATTACCTCAGCACCAAAATCATTTAGTAACCGTTCTCCTACCACTTTTGTCGCAAATTTCACGTACAAACACTTACGAAAGTAATCTATTTCAAAACTGAGCACTTGGTTCGTAGGCACTTGGTAGACATCATGAAACCATCGATGAAAATCCAATGACGTAGGTCGCGTTTTGACATCAAGGAAAACAAATTTGAAGGTGTTTTCTCTTTGTGTATTCATCGTGATCTATTTCATCATATCTTCATTGGCTCACGGTAATTGTAGTCAAAACCTCGCTTGCACTTCAAAGGAAAAAAAGAATTAACACAACACTAGCAACCGTATACGGCCCTAGCTAACTCGGACAGTTCGATCACTAAGCCTTCTCACGCGAAGAGCGGAGCTCGCTACGAACTGCTTCCTGCACAAGCTGCAGGCAGACTGACCACTTCGCCACGGAGGTCGACTACACCACACCCTTACCTTCGATTGAAACAACAATTTTTAAGTATTCTGTCCCTCCAATATAGTAAATGTCGTTTGGTATACATGTAGTTGAACTTTTACTATGATTTTGAATTGGTTTCTTGTAGTATAGCACATATCTTCGAGAAATAATTTTCGAAGTGATGAAGAAAAACGAGAATATTGGTAGTTGTAAAATGCGAGTTATTTCTTCTAACTTATTATTGGGTTTATACATTATTAATAGAAAATATCTAGAGGCTTGAACATTGCATGACGATATTCTTTTCCTGTAATATTGCAACGGACGAAATGCTTGTTTACTGATGCAAGTCTCGTGTTCAGAACAGTCTCATGAAATGTATTTGCTGTTCCGTAAGGTAACACGAAATAATTACACCGTTTGCGAACTACCAAATCTGCGCAACTTTAGACGTAAACAGGCGGAAAATTTTATTCATAAAATCACTTCACATTTGACAGTATTAGTCAAGAGAGTCTCGTGGGACATTGTGTTAAGGTGCTGGAGTAAATCCTTCTTATTTTTCTTCCTCGAAGAACAACATTTTTTAACGTAGAGCAACAGTCGTTCTGCTCTTTCTTATTTCTTTTAAATTCTTCCACATTCCTTTAATTGGGTTCAAAATAAATAAAAATGTTGCTTGCATTTCTGTCATTGACGTAGACCAGGCCCGTACGAAGGATTTCTTTGAGGGAGGGGCCAGACGCATATATATATATAAAAGAGAGAGGGAGAGAGACAGATATAACAAAATAGTTCAAATAGTGCGAGCGCCATTGAAAAGTCATGATAATTCTATGTTTGGAAAATAATATATTTATAAATTTAATTTTGCGTACTAGAAATTATTATTACAATAAAGAACATGTCTAATTGTGAGTTAAGAAAAAAAAACAATAATAAAGAGACATTCTCGCATCACAATTGCAGTTCGAAAAAGTCGGGACAGGGATTGAAAGTAACGCACTGTCCTGACTAAATCGGTGAATCTGACGTCTGCTAGCCTTGCATTATAAAACTAAAACCATCCAATATTGCAGCCTGAAGACTTTTGCGCAAGAAACAGATTCATTTATGTAAAAACAAAATTGAAAGTTTTACACATTTCTAAAAACAACATTTAAATATTTCAGGGTTCGAGGGGGGCATAGCCCCCATGCCCTCCTGGGTACTGGCCAGACGTAGACAGTGGGAGAGAAATTTTGGAGAATCTTTCTATTAAATTATTCCAACTTATGCTCAGATAGGTTTATTGACAATCGTGAACTTTTCGTTTAATAGACAATATTTGGTTTTAAACGACTGGAGAACATTGGTCTAATTTCCTTTCTTCCTCTTTTGAGAGAATATATACTTCTACAATAACAATCGCGTTCGGAAACGGTGAAAAAAATGACTTGGTTTTCAAAGGCAAACAAGCTTCGTAGCGTAGCTTGCTCGCGTTCAAAGTGACTCACGCTATTCAAGGCCGCTTCTTATCGCAAAACACTGCCCGTCGATGCACAGTTTCTGCACCCAGCAAGTTACAAGTGACCAGAGTCGAATTTTAAAGAGAATCTGAAGAATGATAGATTTCATCAGAGGCGGCTAGGTGGGCACTAGCTCAACATGCAATAGCTTAAGTGGTAATTTCTGACAAGCAAGAAACCTTATTGAATAAGTATTGGGATAGTAATACGTGAATCCGCTCCTTTTTAACAATGTAAGCTCAAAGACAATCTGTATTCCATTTGTTTATATTGGCAACTTGGTCAACCGGAGGTTATTATAAGGAACTATTTCGTAGATGTTCCTGTAACCGTTATAAAATTACAAAAAAAATATATTCACAAGCTTAGATATACTAACAACGAAGAAATAAATTCAGAGTAAAATTTCAAATGCATGTGTATAGAGTAATTCTAGAAGTACAGAGCTATATCAGAGTATTGGACTTCTTTTTGCAGGATAACGTTTACAATATTGACGCGACAGAATAATTAAAAACTGTTGCTCAAAGGGAAACAAAGGGCGTAGTGTATTGTTTAGAGTTCTTGAAAGCATTGATTGCGGTCCCAGGTTCGATCCTCCATACTAGGTGTTCTTTTTCTCTTTGTTAAATCCCCTTCTATTAAACAAGAGCATGGTAACATTATTTCTAATAGCAGTGTATAGTGGCTACATTGTTCTGCATATGGAATTTATAAAAAAATAAAGAAATAAATGATTTGACAAACGTTCAAAGGGATATTTTTATGTATAAGATGGTGATTTATGATAGTCTAACGATAACTGTGTAGTGCTTCAAAGACATTGACAAATATTAATGAAATAACTATTTATATTTGTGAAATTCAGGACGTACTAATTTTACCCCTTTTCCCACTCGAGTTCAATGCAAGGATACATCCGCAAATATAGAATGAAAAGTTCTCATCATGTGCAATTCTCCATTAAATGTTTTCGCCGAGTCGTACTACCTTCGTTTTCTTTGTTACAAACAAGTATTGTTTGCACATTACATGTAGGAGGAGAGTTGCATCTACATTTCACATTGGTCAGCTCCTTCTACTTACTTTCAGGAGCGAAAGCTTGTAGGGTAGTGTTTACCGTTCAGGACTGTCAATCTGATGGTCGTAGGTTCAAACCCTTCCGTTGGCAGAAAATTTTCGTAAGTTTTACACCTATCTCATTGTGTTCATTGTCCACGCCGTGTGAAACGGAATAATTCAGTTTGGAATTAACGATGGGGGGAGGGGAAATATTAAATTACAAAATCTCCATTTCAACGAACCGAGAAGTGTACAAAAATTGAATAATTCTTATAAATATTAAAATTACATTCATGCTTTTAGTGTTATAATCGCAGGTAAAATCAAGGATCTTACATGGAAGATTTTATCTTGCTCTGAACTAAGCCAAAAGGTATTTCGCACCGATCTAATACATTCTCCAATACATTTCAAAATGTTATTGAATGTTTCATGTCGACAATTTCACCAATGCATCAATTCTTGACGCTGAGACGATATTTTCTGCAACTACCTCTTCTCTTCAGTCTCTTCTGTTCTTATCTTCTCCTCCTCCTTCTTCACTCCTCTCCTTCTGCTTTGCTTTTATCTCATATCGCCTTCCCTACTTTTCTCGCATCTTATCTCCGCCCCACTCATCTCCACTCCTCGTATCTCCTCTCCAGTCTTAGATTTCCGACTCGACTGCACTTTTCTCCTCCTCTTTTCGTTCTTCTCTTTTTCTCTCCTTTACTCTACTCTCCACTCCCCTCTTCTCGTCTCCTCTTCTCTCATCTCGTTTTTCTTCTCTTTTATCTTCTTTGCTCATCTCTCCTAGAATATTTTTCCATTCTCCTCACTACATCTCCTCTCCTCGTCTATCCTCTCTTTCTTCTCTCCTCTACTTTTCGTCTTCTCCTTTCGCTTTTTCCTTTTCCTGTCCTTTGTCACCTCTCGTTTTCTCTCACCTCTTTTCCTTTCTGTATATATCATCAGCGATGAAATACTAGAAAACCTATTTCTTTTTTATTTGCGAAGGAATTTTGTCACACGAGATATTATAGTGATATTTTTAATACTTTTATACAATAATACTTGTTTTTATTTCTTTCGCGTATTTTATAAATATCTATTGTGCATGTGGCAACCCTGAAATTGAGCCTAGCTCTACACGCAACCCACCAACGCCTTGTGTAAATTGGGTTGCCTAGTTTAAAATGTCGTTGTCCTAAAACTTTTGAGAGACACTGTACGTACAATTCTACTTTCGTCCATTATGAGTTCTGTCCACAGTATCTTATTGTACGTACAATTCTACTTTCGTCTTTTATGAGTTCTGTTCAAATTATCTTATTGTATGTAACTCGAATTTAACGTTTGTGACTTTCAGCGTAGTGTTAATGTCTCTCCTATTGTGTTATTCTCAATATTTTGTTATTGTTACTTCCTTCCATTCCATGTGTTATCGATTATCTACTACTTCTTTCTAATTAATCCATAATCTTGTTAACAGATTGAAGAGTGAACATCCACACGCTAAAATACTTCTATTTCTAGAAAGGAGCAACGAGCAAGTGGAGCTTTAAAGTACTGCTTATTTAAATTAAAGCAAAATGATTAATGTAAACCCCCATCAATTAATCCCTAAGAGTCTGCTTGTAATCATGCGGTTCCTGGTTCGATTTCCCGTGGAGGCAGAGGGCCAATAGTAGTTCTATCCCCTTCAAACTTTATGTTCAGAACTGTTTATGCTATTTCAGTACAAAGTAGTGTTGTACCGATCTCCATGTCGGTGCAGTTAGCAAAGCACGATACAGCTCCGGGTGTCTCGGGTTCGAACCCCGGCCTTGGCATGGGTGTTCTTTGTGAGTGTTCCCTCGTCAGTTTCATCATATCATCACTCATCTCATCGTTAGCCAACACGTGGCAGAAAAACGACGTAATATCCTAATTCATTCAACAAACCAACAAAGTAGTGTAGACCAGCTTTGTTTGTTTTTATTGTAAGAAATGGACACGCATGTCACCTATTTATAAGTTGATATTAAATGTCCTTATCAGTTTTGGAACACCGGGTGTGTTGTTATCGAATTTTTTACTTTTCTATTCTTAAGTCCACTTTATGGACAGGAAGGCTAATGGGGGACTGGACGTACAGTTTAATGTCGGTTCCAAACCACTTGATATCATTGTTTAACCAAATAACATTATTTAAATGAAACACAATAATACGTTCACACAATCATTCGAAGCTTTCACTAGATGCCTCTCAGGGTGCTGTATTAGTTCTTTGTTCGTTGTTAAAATGAAATCCAGATCAAGTTTTTAAAAAGAAAAAGAAGTGTAGTTCTCTTCTTTGCAAGAGAATTATATTTTATGTGTAATTAAGACTGTTGCTATGAAATTATAACGTCTTACAGTTTAAAAACTCTTTTCGGCACTATCAATAATTCAGACAAGAATATAATAAAAACACAGTCCATAACTCCTATGGCAACTGGTTTTACAATATGTACACATACAGGGAAGACACTACTCTGTGATATCATCAGTAATTGCCAAAATATTAAATAAACACAGAAATCACATACCAAATTACAGAGATTTAAAGTAAAAGTAAATATTTGTACAATGGAAAAAGAACATTTCACACTAATGGTCTCCACCGGGTATCGACTCCTTGATTACAAGGCGGTGATGTTACCTCTGCGCCATCTGCAAACAAATAGCAAAAATCATTTGAAATGATGCCACACCCTTTACAGAGTGAGGATAAAGGCGAAAATGCATTTCAAAGAAAAGAAGTGAAGAAAGATACAGAAAAATGAAAGCTCGAAACAAAACCTTCTAAGGAAGAGGAAAAATGGATATTTTTAATAAAAAACAAACAACATATAAAGATGGAAAGGAAGCTCTCATATAGAAAGGCAAGCATCGAAATATCTTTGCGAGAAAAAAAAATAAGATAGAGTTTGGTTTCTAGTTTCTTCTTTCTGACCGGATCAGAAATGATACAATTCCCCCGATGCTCCCTGTTGAACTTTTAATTTTGCTAAAAGCCCCCAAGGGCTTTCGGCTCCCTTTGATAAGAACGCACCACTTACGTTCATGGACCTAATCCCAAGCGAGAGATGATGTTTGCTCTGCCCTGCTGCAATTTCAACACGATTCTCCAACTTTTATGGGAAAAGCAACGGTTGACATAGCATGTCCCCTGCGCGTGCATAATATGTCGATTCGACAACAAACAAGTGTTATTTAGTATTTGCATGGATAGTTCGGTCAATGTTACCAGATCCATGAGAAAATATTTTATGTGTTAACGTTAAAAATAGTTGTAGAACAAACACGGAGAATGTACAGGGCAGTGATGTGCGTCTACGCGTAAACAACGATAGTCTACATTCTACACGTAGACTATTTTATACACTTAGGTTACGTAATCTATGTAAACAACATGGCGAAAGGTGATAACTTAGCAAAGGGCGCCGTGGAATTAAAAAGAAAATTATACTGCGCATCAGTTGCTGATGCGTAAAGAGAACTTTTCATACACTTTCTTCCAATTACGAACAATTTCTCAACTAGGAAGAAACCTAATATAGGAAATATTCTAGTGTTTTATGGGGAAAAGACCACTTTTGCCTCACGACTGCCATCTGTTGTTGTTTTTTGCATACTATTTATTTTCTTCCATAGTTCATAATAGAAGAGAAGAGAAATTTTGATGTAAATAGGATTGTTTTCATTTCGTTAGGAACCAATATAGTTGAAAATGTCACTTTCCTTTCATGAAACCCTTGAAAATTAATTTTAATGCACTTTAGATTGTCTACGTAGTCTATGTAAACTACAACCCAATGTAATCTACGCGTAGATTACATTGGGTTGTAGTTTACATAAACTACGTAGACAATCTAAAGTGCATTTTCTAAGGTTTCATCAAAGGAAAGTGACATTTTCAACCATATTTGTTCCTAACGAAATTAAAGGAATCCTATTTACAACAACATTTATCTTCTCTTCTATTATCAACTATGGAAGATAAATAGTATGTAAAAAACAACAACAGATGGCAGTCGTGAGGCAAGATTGGCCTTTTTTTCATTAAACACTAGAATATTTTCCATAATAGGTTTCTTTCTAGGTGAGGAATTGTACGAATTTGGAAGAAAGAGTATGAAAAGTTCTCCTCACACATCAGCAACTGATAAGCAGCATAATTTTCTTTCAATTCCATGGCGCCCTTCGCTAAGTTATCACCTTTGGCCATGTTGTTTACATAGCCTACGTAATCTACGTGTATAAAATAGTCTACGTGTAGAATGTAGACTATCGTTGTTTACGCGTAGACGCACATCACTAGCACACCTTATGTGCACTATGTTAGCTGTCAAACCTAAAGATCAATCTCGCTGTTTCTCTCTCTGTCTCCTATTTTTTCTAATAATTTAGCCTACTTGTGGTAACGTTAGTGAATATTGACGTGCCTGAGTATCTGCATCTGATTCAACTTGACGTCATCACTCAGTGCACTCTGGGAAAAAACAGTTGAATACGCTTGATGAAGTCCGACAAATAGATTCGCGGGTGTTAAGGAAAGTACATGGGAAGTCTTCTTGCAGTGAGGAAATATATGATATTTTATATGCTGTTTAGTGGTTTGTCGAAAACGGTGATTTGTTCATTTAATAATGAACATTGCACAAGAACCACGAGCGGCTAGCGACAGCACTAGCACCTTGGGAGATACATGCTAATAGCATCAAACCTGACTTCTGCCTAACCTACTCACGTATGCATCTAATATCAGAAACAAACATGTGAATAGGTTAGGCAGGTTAAATTATATCTGCTATTACGTAGATGTATACGTGAGTAGGTTAGGCAAGTCAGTTTTGGTGTTTTTAGTCAGAGGCGTATTCTACATGCTACCGCGTTTATGACCGGTAAACCAAGATTTTTCGCACATATTTATACATTTAGCTTAAATAAATGCGTAATTGCTCTCAAACTATTAAAACAAGCGTCTAAACCAGAATTTAAGTCATTTATTTAAAGAATAACTCTTCTGGCAACCGGTTTGCCTTCACGATTGTACGCCGGGAGGCGAGGGAGCAGGGATCAGTTCCACCGCTGCTTTCTGTGCCGCGCATGGCAGAGACAATGTTGCTACATGAATGGAAACAGGGAAATGTAGGTCCAATTCTAGGTAAAAAGGACGATTTTATGAAAAATATAGAAATGATCAGAAAACTTTATGATGTTGGATTACTGTTCTTGTTTTAGTTGCATGAATGCATCCTAGATGGGGTTTAAAATAAATATATTAATCAATATTTATTGTTGCAGTAAACCAGGACAAATTTTCAAAATATGCCACTGCTTTTAGCATATTTATTCAAGCTGCTATAGCCGTCGCTAGCGGTCCTACCTGAACCTCCATTTACAACGTATACGCAATGAAAGTGAAAGAGTTCTAACGGGTTACATAACACCGAAAGCTTTGAGGATGCTCAACCGTATAATTGCATTCTCTACTGAAATAATGAAGCTCCCCCTACCAACTCCACCTACCGTTTTTTTAAAAAATAAGAACCATTGTCCTTACCCTCAATTGCAAAACTAAAATGATTCTCTCTTTTTTGTGTGTGTGTGCTCAGTTGCCGTTTGTTAATATTGATGTACTCATTACTTCTCGTGAAATTAGCCATCGAAATTTTCAAAGGGAAAGGACGATGGAAAAACATAACATATTTCCCCCCAAAGTGCCATTCGTTATGGAGAAAATTACACGCCCATACGCAAGACTTCAGTTAGAGTATTAACTGTAGGTGGCAATAATGGATGAAGCATCGTTAGTCGCGGCAATTGTTGCGCTGTAATCGCGTTGGCAACAATGGAGCTTGCCGAGGCAACAGGAGTGGTGGGTCATGAATTATTAGAACAAAATATATATACGGAAGGTTGTCGGATGGCTGTGTAACAAGAATGCTGAAGTGCTAAATGCGAAATGCATGTTTTCTTGTTCCTTGCACTGGTGTACAAAGAAATTGGAGGTTTGGTTATGTCGCCTCAGTAACGACAAAATAAAAATGGATTGGGAGGTGAGGTGGGGGGTTCAAACTAAGGTACCCTTCGGAGAATGTTTACCCCAACATGATTTATTCTAATAGACATTTTCGCAGACCTCCATGGCGGAATGGTTATCACAGGTGTCCCGGGTTCGAATGTCGAATTGGGCAAGGCTGTCTTTGTGTGCAGAGGGAGACGAGTCCAAAGGTAAATGTAGATAATGTTGATTTCTAATTTTCGTATGTTAAAATTTCGCCGTAAACGTGGTTAAGTTGTAGAAAAGGCTACAAAGCCTTAACTTCGCCTGATAAACAAGACGCAATAAAAATAAATAAAACAGCAAGCGAGAAAGAGAGAGAGAGAGAGAGAGAGAGAGAGTGAGAGCAGAAAGGATAATGGAGAAAGACATGAAGGAAATTTATTATTAAATTATACGTGAGAGAAAAACATAGATGTGGACTGAGACAGAAAGAGAAACGCAAAAAATGAAATAAAACAATAAAAAGTAGAGAAACGTAGGTACAGAGAGATAAGGAGAAAGGGTAAGGGAAAGTGGAGAGAAGAGAGAAAAACAGAAACGTGAAGTGAGAAATAAAGACATGTAATGGAGATAAAAGAAAAAAATAGGGAGAGAGATAAAAAAGAAAGATATAGCCAGAGAGAGAGAGAGAGAGAGAGAGAGAGAGAGAAAAGATGCAGTAAGAGTAATCGCACATAGAGAGAGAGAGAGAGAGAGAGAGAGAGAGAGAGGGAGAGGGAAAAGGAGAAGAAGAGATGTAATTATTCACAGAGATTGAGAGAAAAACGCAGACATAGAATGAAAAAGAAATAGAAGCTCAAAGAGAAGCACGTGGAATGAAACACAAATGGAGAAAGACTAGGGGAACCCAGGTATAAGGAGAGATAGAAAGAAAAACAGCGAGATAAATATAGTCAAAAAGAGTAAGGGAATGGGAGAAAGAGATGGAAAAGCAAAGGAAATTATTGACACAAATATGTAAGAGAAGAACGCAGACATAGACAGATAGAGTAATAGACTCAAAGAGAAACACAAGAAATGAAATGCAGAAAAATAAACACAGATAAAGATTGAGAAGGAAAAGGAAGGAGGGAGATAAAGAATCATGAATAGTAAAGGAAAGAGAGAGAGAGAGAGAGAGAGAGAAAAAAAAGGGAAAGAAGCAGACACTAAACGAGATAAAGCAACGGAAGATAGGTAGAAGACAAAGACAAGAGATAAAAGAGAAATCTAGAGAGAGACACTGAGAACGAAAATAAATCTCTATTTTCGTCAAAAGAAGCGAACGATTTCTGTAGAATTTGTTTCCGTTATGTGACAGTCGTCCTCGGTTGAATAGACTCGCTACTCGGCCGTTGATTGCCTCCTGATAGACATCGCGAACACCCCACGACAACTGGCCATCAAAGTCCCATTAAAGAAAGCACGATGCTCCGAGAGAGAAGACGGGCCCTCCCACAGATCGATGCGAACTGCGGAACATAAGGAATTCTTGGATTCTGTCACGACGATCGCTGACATGAAAGAAAATCTTCTTTAAAGTTTTACTACCCTTCAGGTTTCGAGTGTCGAATAAAGATTCTTTTTTCCTGCGATGAAATTTGAAGAAGCTACTGTTCCATCAATAGGTAAAGGTAGGTGGGTGTATTACAAATGGTCGGGTATTATGGAACACTTCCGTCACAACATGTGTCGCTGCAGTCCAATGGCAAAGGTGAGAATCAGTACATTTTTATTACAATGCTCGTGGCTCGTTTTGACTTCCTTTACACACATACACAAACACACACTCATTGAATGCGAGATATTATAATCAAGGAAACTGACAGGGTACTTATTTCAGTGACACTCTTATTTTGAGATCCACGCACTTTTCCGGCCACGTGTTGCCCCCATCTAATACGTAGGAATCCATAATGGACTGAACTTACACACTTCTGGCATACCTTAAACACTATTGCATTTTTACTGCCACCTGGAATATTTTGTGAGAACTAATTCACACACTGTACATGAAAATTTCGGTAAATGTTCACCATGACGGATTTCTTCAAATTTACAGGAGAAAGTACTTACGGGAATCATTTTCTGTAGAGTTGTTGAAGTTCGTGAATATAGTTTTGTTCCATTTCAATGCGAATACATGTTGTTTTCTGCGAAAATCTCTGTCCGACACGCTGTTTCTTTTGCCGCCATTTACTTTCTGCACGAGAGCACAATGTTTCGTGTGTTAGATGACGTAAACCCCGTAATCAGTGTTTCAAACTCGCCGTGTTTTCACTAGAACATGAAGTGTTGAGTATTTTTTTTTAACTATGCTTGCCTAACCTAACCTAACCTTACGGAAAATGGATGTTGGGGCTAACGTGAATGCTTTGTGGGGCTAACGTCAATGGTTTGTGAGGCTAACGTCAATGGTTTGCGAGGTATTAGCATAATTTCAAAGTAGGTATTTTCCTGTGGACAAGGTTGCAAAAGTGCATAAATCGACAAAACACTCGCAAAAAGCGCGATGAACCAGTACACTGTCGCCATAATGTGTGTTACAGAATCGAAATAACAAGTAACAGTAAGTACTCGTAAATGAAAGAAATAGACATTATCTTAGTTACAAATGCATTATTTCATTTCACCTTAAGAAATGTTCCACATTACAAAATACTCCCTCTGTCCTATAATTATAGTCCGGTATGCCAAAATGGTAGTACAGGAAGGACAGACGAAGAGGCAGATGGAAAGCACAATTTGTACTGATCCTTGAGTAGTAAAGTTGTATGAATCATTCCCGTGTTTCATGTTCTTCTTCTGTATACACCAATGTTACAGTTTGAATATCGGGCAATTATTATGAGACAACAAACAAAGGTGTACCGGACAATAATTATGGGACAGAGGGAGTAGTACGTTAGCAATGTAAAATACTGCGAAATATATGATTTATAGGTGTCACCCCATAGTGAACTAGTACCAAAATTTGCCACAATTTGAGGAACTTTCTAGAATTAATTCACAATTATACTACGACATTATTTCAGAAGTTTCTGTTAGTTGGTTCGTTAATTCTTTTCCTCAGAGACGCAAGGAAAGTTCTCCATATCCGATTTGGTTCCCCGGTGTAATTCTAACGCACGTCCCCGAAAAGATTAACACACACACATACACAAACATACACACACACTCAAATATACATTATAGTTTGGTTTGTCAATATTGGTCAAATTGTGTAGTCAGCGATTTTAATACATTGTTAGTAAACATTAGAAGACTAATATAAGAAAGGCATCCCTGAGTATCCTTCTGAACACATAGATCCCTATATGTCCCAGGATGTCAACATGAAACCTTCTGGATTTCAAATTACAATTGTGAGGAAACTATTCGACATAGAGCCTTTCATATAATTCAACTCAAAATGTAATTTTTTTCGGTGCTGAGTGACACAAAACAGAGCGCAGTGCGTGGTGTGGTAAGCGAAAACGAAATCGCCAATTTCAGTCCAAAGACATTTCAGACGTGCGTTTGAACTTGAGCCACCAGACATGAAGACTAAGGCTTGGCAAGACAAGTTTCTAGCCACTGGGAGTGTTAACCAACAGGTCTGGCAGAAAACGCACATCTAATGAAACGGTAGAGGTGATCAGGAAAGCCTTCGAGAGAAGCCCGTCAAAATCAGTCCTCAGAGAGTCACGAGAGTTGAACATCCCACGCTAAACAGTTCACACGGTGCTGTATAAACGTGCAAATTGTTCAGGCGCTGTAACCACAAGACGGACCATAAAGCGAACAGTTTGCTATTGAGATGCTGGACAGAATCGATAAAGACACCCACTACTTGAGGAATGTGATTTTCAGTGACGAAGAAACCTTCCACACATCTGGCAAGATTAGCCGACGGTGACCTTCGTGATTTCAGGAGAATTGAGAATGCCACCAAATCCACGCAAAATGCGAGAAAAAAATCATGTTTACTCATCCCCTCATGTCCTGTACAGTATTCACAGCGCTCTCAAAATGTGCCTTTCTCCTCTGTGAATCATGCGACTGGATCTCACAACCAGGCGATTCCTTCTCGACAAATCAACTTTCTAATTGACTCAATTTGCCTCTCGAATACACTTCTCTTAGTTCAAACTTTGGTGAAAAGAAGAAAAAAAATATATGAATGGATATATTCATGAGATTGGCCCATACAATGCAACTGCCACTAAACTTCAGAATTCAAGCTCAAAAGTTTGACTGCATCACTCTAGAATAACGTAATGCTTATGTAATTAAAACACAAAAGACACTTCTCTAAGAATTGAGGGAAAAAAGACGAGATGAAAATGTTGAGATGAAGTGAGGCAACAGTGAAAAAAATTAGAACTCCGAAATATAAACTTTTAATGCAAAAGTTTTAGTAAGTAGCACTTCAAGAGCTATTAAAGCACTTAGAATGGGCTGTTGCTAATTTGAATAAACTCCCCTTTCTGCAATGGCTCCACGATCTTCTTCCGTCAAAATTTTTTTCACAAAAAAAAGACGAAAAAGACAGGGGGAGAAAGAATAACAAAAAAAGGAGACATTTTCCGACCGTCACTTGTTTCGTGAAGGGGGTCCATTAATCTCCTCCACCCCCACCCGTTCTGTACCAGGTTTCGCATTCTCTCTCGTCTTCGCTAGTTTCCTCGGCTGCCAACAGATGGCAGCTTGAACGGCGGACGGGACGTGTCTATGAATGTAAAAGGTTCCAGAGTTTCTCTGTGACGTAGATAAATGTTTAAGACAAAACTTCAGTGAAAGGCAAACTCCGTGCTGTTTCATGCTCCCTGTGTCTAGTGGTTTTGTCAGAAACTATAAAACATTCCACCTACTCGCAGACGATGATCTGTGGAGGGTGTTTATTAGCTGGCACGAAGCAGCCACTACCTGGGGGATTTACTGTCGTTCTGGACAGATTCCTCCCCGACCCTTGCACTATTAGTTCCTTCCTATGTTCTTCTCTCAACTTCTCTCATTCCTCTGTGCTTCAGGTGTATAGGTAAATGCCATCAGAAGCACAGATACTTCTCTTCCTGCAGTATACCTACAGACGGTATTGGCTGTTTACCCGTATATAGGACGGATCGAGAAGAAAGAGAGTTCTGAGGGTTGAACCCCACCGATATATATAAAATAGTAGTACCACGAAAAAGTATGTAAAATTCGCTTTCCTTTACATTTGTAATATTTACGAGGTTGAATCTAATATGAACGAGCCTTGTGCGGAAAAACAAAAATTATTGAAGGAAACAGAGACATTGCCACATCCTATTTTTCTACATAGTCTCCGCCCTTAGTGATACATTCTTCCCAACGTTGTGGTAGGTTCTTGATGCCGTTCTCGTAGAATGAAACTGCGCGGGTAGCCAACCAGTTGCGCACAAAGGTTTCCACCTGATCGTTGGTCGCAAATCGCTCGCCCACAAGTGCTTCTTTGAGGGGTACGAACAGGTGAAAATCACATGGTGAAAGGTCTGGACTGTACGGTGGATGCGGAAGCGGTTCCCAGTGCATTTCCACCAGTTTCTGCCGCGTAACACCTGCTGTATGGGGTCTGGCGTTGTCGTGGAGGAGCAAGACCTGGCGGATGGGACAGCCTCGTTGTTTCAGTCGATACTGCACCTTAACGTGACCCAGGAGGCCGCAGTAGTAGGGTGCGTTGATGGTCCGACGTTCGTGGAAGAAATCCACCAGTAGGATCCCCTTCCAGTCCCAAAACACCGTGGTCAACACCTTCCCCGCAGACAACCGAACTTTGGCCTTCACGGGGTTTCCTTCGCCTTTCTTCCTCCACTCCATGCTGGCACGCTTGGATGCTGGGGTGTAATGATGCACCCATGTCTCGTCACAGGTAACGATGCGATGCAAAAACGCTTCCCCTTCCACGTCAAAACGAGTGTGAAGCTGGCGAGCAATGCGAACTCGGTCATCTTTTTGAGCGACATTCAGCAGCTTGGGAACCCACCGAGCTGTGATTTTGCGGAAGCCCAAGTGCTTTGTGATGATTTATTGGACACTTCCATACACCAAGTTCTGCCGCAATTTGCTTCACAGTGACTCGGCGATCCTGTTCGAAAAGCTCACGAACACGAGCCATGTTGTCATTCGTCACACTGATGCGAGGGCGACGGGGGTGCACTTCATTTGCAACACGTTCACGGCCTTGCTGGAATTCCTTACACCACACCTTCACTCTTGTCCACGAGAGGGTACCATTCCCAAACTGGGCCTGCAGTCTCAGGTAAATATCGGCCGGTTTGACGTTTTCCTGGGTGAGAAACTTGATGATTATGCGTTGCGCAACAGACACTGGCACACTCTGCTAACTCATCGTGAGAGCTACTAAGCGAAGCATCCCATACAGCACAACATGGTTTCAGATATGTTACGGATACGTAACTCGTGAAACATTGTAACATTGCAGCAACATTGCGAAACATTACTGTGATGTTTCAGGTATGTTTCAGCAATGTAAAAATGTCCGCGAATCTAACATAACATTCGTAATGTTACAGAAACATATCAGTGCAACATTACAGAAACGTGTCAATGTAACATTGCAGAAACATGTCAGTGTAACATTACAAATACATTTCCGTAAGGTTTTGTGATATTTACTATGTGACATTCTCACCTTTTACGTATCTCAAATAAAAATTCAAAATGAATGTAATAATATCCTATATACTTACATAATGGGAGAAATGTAGATACACTTTGACCACAAAATAAATTCAGTAAATGAACCAGTAACCACAACTGGGAAATAAATATCAATTCACAGGTGTAAAATGGATACAAGCTAAACTTTAGCAATTTTTAGGCAGTAACAATACGAATAATATAATTGAATAATAACTAAAAATTTATAAATCAATGAAAAGTTTTGACATTCTCTATAATATTAAATGTGCAGTGTGTATCAGAGGTTGTGGTTACTAGTTAGAGAAATTAATTCTCTTAATGTTACTTCTGAGCAATATCTATTGAATTATTACTTCAAAGATATAATTATATGTTCTCATTTCTATTATTTTTTAATAATTTATATTTCACCCATGTTTGACTTTCAACGTTGTTATAGTGGTTAGGATGGGTTGGTCAGTTTCAGAATACACTGAGAAATTGAATTAAGCTCCTTGTAATGAAGGGATTTCTGGTTCGAAACTCTGGTAGAGGCACATTGCAGTGATACGGATCCCATTTTGAATTGTAGGTCCAGTCCCGATTACCCTATTTATGCATAAAGTGGACTTCAATTCAAATAACCAAAGAAATATAAATAAACATTCTTTGATACATTCTTTTACACCAGCGAGTGATCAGACACTATCCATGTCACCATTGAACTCTAAAAATTGGACATGCATCACATCAAAGAAAAATTATTATACGTAAAAATAATATTTTTTCATAAAATATATTCTTTATTTGTCTAAATTTGTCAAAATACAATTGCTTCTGTTCTGTTAAGAAGTATTTCATTGCAGGTTCTCCGCTATAACCTCTTGTTGGAGTGCAGTAACATTCATTTTTTCCTGAAAGGAAATAATGCCATAATATCAATTCTGGTCAGAATTTTCATTTCAAAAAACAATATTTTGCACAAGTAAAATACACATCTTTGTCTTGAAGAAAACTGCAAAGCAACATCAAGAATTTACATTCTTCATGTCAGCACCAATCAGTTTTTTTATAAAGGTCCTCTCAGAGAATGCCGTAAAACAGATTGAATTTTGGCAAGAAAAATTGCTTTTACTTCATATTATTTGCTCAGAACTAGCATAAAGGTTTTTAGTGAATGCTCAATATGTCATGTAACATCCAAATCGTTAATATTAGTGAAAATCAGTGTTTCCATCTACTTTTTTAAAAATTCATCGGCATTCCGCAGAAAAAAAATTCATGTTTCATCTTTCTTTTAGCATGTCAAGTTAAATACAACATCTGCAACTTGTGCAATCATGCAGTATCATAATTTGATTTTAACCTTTTATTTTATTTCTGTCAATAATCCATAATTCTACCTACCTAATTACAAAGAAATGATGATTGAATGGATTTTTAGCATAAAAACAACTAAATATTACCAATTTTTTACCTCTTCAAACTTAATAATAACAATTGAACCACAAATGACCCAAATCTAGTATATTAAACTTGCATTGTTTCATAGTTTTGAATTACTGTAACTTGAAATCCAAATTTTGTCAAAAAATGATCATTCTTGCGAAAGAAACTAATCTTAAATCAGCCATAAAATACTCAATTACTGCTAAATCTGCATAAAAACTAACTGTGGGAGTCATAAACATCATAGCCTTGAAGAAAATTGCAAAGCAACATCAAGAATTTACATTCTTCATGTCAGCACCAATCAGTTTTTTTATAAAGGTCCTCTCAGAGAATGCCGTAAAACAGATTGAATTTTGGCAAGAAAAATTGCTTTTACTTCATATTATTTGCTCAGAACTAGCATAAAGGTTTTTAGTGAATGCTCAATATGTCTTGTAACATCCAAATCGTTAATATTAGTGAAAATCAGTGTTTCCATCTACTTTTTAGAAAACTCCTTGGCATTTCGCAGAAAAAATTTCATGCTTCATCTTTCTTTTAACATGCCAAGTTAAATACAACATCTGCAACTTGTGCAATCGTGCAGTATCATAATTTGATTTTAACCTTTTATTTTATTTCTGTCAATAATCCATAATTCTACCTACCTAATTACAAAGAAATGATGATTGAATGGATTTTTAGCATAAAAACAACTAAATATTACCAAATTTTTACCTCTTCAAACTTAATAATAACAATTGAACCACAAATGACCCAAATCTAGTATATTAAACTTGTATTGTTTCATAGTTTTGAATTACTGTAACTTGAAATCCAAATTTTGTCAAAAAATGATCATTCTTGCGAAAGAAACTAATCTTAAATCAGCCATAAAATACTCAATTACTGCTAAATCTGCATAAAAACTAACTGTGGGAGTCAAAAACATCATAGCCTTGAAGAAAATTGCAAAGCAACATCAAGAATTTACATTCTTCATGTCAGCACCAATCAGTTTTTTTATAAAGGTCCTCTCAGAGAATGCCGTAAAACAGATTGAATTTTGGCAAGAAAAATTGCTTTTACTTCATATTATTTGCTCAGAACTAGCATAAAGGTTTTTAGTGAATGCTCAATATGTCATGTAACATCCAAATCGTTAATATTAGTGAAAATCAGTGTTTCCATCTACTTTTTAGAAAACTCCTTGGCATTCCGCAGGAAAAATTTCATGCTTCATCTTTCTTTTAACATGCCAAGTTAAATACAACATCTGCAACTTGTGCAATCGTGCAGCATCATAATTACATTTTAACCTTTTATTTTATTCTTGTCAATAATCTATAATTCTACCTACCTAATTATGAATATAGTATATGGAGGGCATCACAAGCCTCATGAGAAACAAAACTATACAAGACTACATGAGAGAAAAAGAGAGAGATTATTAACATAAGTGAGTAACCTAACAAGTGATTAAGAGAGAAATATAATTAGAAATTTAGTTTTGTCACACAAAAAATTACCCATGTGGTGATTGATGGCTGGAAATATAGGAAAAGCTAGCTTTGCATATTATCTACCTGACCTGATAAGCAGCATGAAAAGATGAAAGTATACAACAAAATCTCTTCTGATTTTACATGTATTTCATCACAAGAATTTCTCACATTATAGTGGATAATGAGACAGGTCAAAATACTTATATAAACACTAGCTTGATAGCCTGGCATAGCTAGTCATTCTTCTATAATATACACTGTCTAGTCATGGCACTGTGACACTACTAGTAGTCATGGCATACTCTCACTTTCAGAGGGCTGCGTTTTTTTTAAAGCCAGCATCATGTTTGTTTTGTTTATAATTGCACTTCATTGTAAACAGAATTTTGATTATAACCGCTATGTTCATTTGAGCTGCTATTAAAGGTTTTTTCATAGGATAATTTTATTCTTGATAGCTTGTGCAACCAATCGAGAGCTGATCTAACAAGTATGACCGTGGCTGTGGTGCTGCCGTAGACTTACATTACGTAACGATGTCACAGAACAAATCAGTTGATTCGTAATTTGTATTAGATAGAGGCTCTGAACGTAACAACTTACGTGGTATTCTACGCCTCTTCACTACGCACAGGGAAGTGAGAAACAACATTTTTTTAAAAAGAAGAGGACAAACTTTGTGCAAAATTTACGGGGGGTGGGTTCATATACCGTAAACGAGAACTATATAGCTATTTTTAACAGTAAAAACATGCAGGGAAATACTTTGCGTCTCGACCATTCACTTTTTCACTACACACAACGCAGACAACTTATTTCTCGCGATTATCGTTTCATGAGGTGGAGAAGTTCAGTGCTTCTTTACGTCCACATATTTTAATTAAACAAACAAAACAAAATACTTCTTTAAACACTGGCTTGAACTGCCTTGTTTCCACTCACTTTTTCACACACGTTATACAACACGGATTAAATATATAGCGTGCATAAGTATAACACAATTAAACACACTTTGGCATTAATAATATTCAACTTACCACGCAATAAACAACATTATTCTTCATAAGATGTGCACGACTCCCGGTCAGCGTTGAAGGTAACAACATGGCCGCCGCAGAAAATGTCCCGGATGGCCGCCACGCATGCATGATGACCGAATCCAACGTTGCGGAAATGTCTCTGAAACATTTCTCAGAGATGTAAGAAAAATGAGACGTTGCAGAAACTAGACAATGAAACTTAACATTGCAATGTTTCAGAAACAAAACCGGGACTTCATGTGATGCTTCTGTAATGTCAACGCGAAACCAGAATGTTAGAAACATTAATGAAAGATTGTAATATTTCTGAAATATGTCTGAAACTTTGTGTGCTGTATGGGATGCGACACGCCGGCTGTTCTGGTTCCTTACTCACGACAGACCCACCTACCGGCCGCACATGCCCAATCACATCCTGCTACCCATTCCGAAGCTTAGCCAATCAAGGCTCGTTCATATTTGATTCACCCTCGTATATAATCGAAAAGTTCTTGTATTACTCGCAATAGCTTACTGCGTTGTGTTGTAATGGAAACTTTTCCCAAATCGTTGCCGGAAAAATGTCATCACACATTTTCTTTTTAATATTACTAGAAGCATTCGGATACCAAAATTGTGGTACTAGTATCGAGATGAAAATCTGTCACGATTCTGATTTCGGAAAATCAATTTCTGATTTAGAGATACTAAACAGTCGGGAAGTTTCGAATGGTTCTGTGTGAAAATTAAGTGTCGAAAAATGTATTGGAAATTACAGAGAAGTATGTTAAGAATTTTGGATTTCTATATGCAAATTAACATGTGAGTGCTGAAATCTTAACATACCATCTTTGAAAATTGTTATCTGTTACACACCTACAGAATTTTTTTTTGGCCTGCAGGGAGTTTTTGGAGGTCAGATTTGAACTCAGTCTAGGGGAAAGTGAGGACAATTTGTAACCACTAAAACTGCTGCAAATTGAGAGATTTTCTTAGGAAGACCAGTTTCAATGGAATCGGTTAAGGATAATTACATTTTTAGATATTGCAGAGGGACTTATTAGGCACATTGTACAGAACTTCTACCATATCTTTTGTTCTTTGGGTCAGCAGTGAATCTAGCACGCCTTACGAGTTGGCAACCGAGACGTACAGAAAAGTTATGCGGGGCTATCAACCTTGGAGGATAAGTCGACTTTGATGAGAGCATATCTGGAATGAAAGTGTGCTTGACATGCACACAGTACAATGCAACCTGCGCAAACTGGGAGGATTCTTGGAGTCTTTGCGGTGATCAGAGTACAATTACTTACGTGGAGGCCTGGACACTTACATGTTCCACTCCACTTCCCCCTGATCTCAGGACACGCAAGGACCCCTCGGGGCCAACAGTCTTACAAGAAAAAATCGCCGCTCCTTTTTATAAGAATGCGACCGAATTCCGGGACGAGGGCAAGGCGATGCGTTCGCGCGTCACAACAGGTTGAGTCCTGGCTCTGACTCGGAGAAAAGAATCTCCACCCTCTAGGTCCGACTTTCTGAAATTGGATCTGTCGACATCAGATCCTAACACAAGAAGTTCGCGATGAGAGCTGGGCGTATCCAGTTTTCCCTTTCATTGGCCACCGAAATTACGTGGGAGACTGGACAGATGGGGAATTGGCCGAGGACCAACATCCACCAGCCCGCAAGAAAGAGAAAAGAGCTTCCGATCTAAGAAGGGATTTTTCTTCCCTTCCAGAGACCCTTTGCAGGGGAGAGAGACGTCAGAAGCTTGTCTCTGGCACACTGGCCACTTCAGTTGTGCCAAAAGTGTGTAATTACATTTTTATACCTGGTAGAGTACTGCAGGAGAACACTTTCGCTTGCTCGAACTCGTTTGAGTCTCCCACGTTCGAGCTTTTACAATGGAATATTAATGTAATATGACAAGTAAAATATACATTCTGGCAGTTTTAGCCCACAATCATTTATTTAATTTTCATATAAAGTATGCGCCAAAATATACAGTACTGAAATGAAAAGATGAACAAAAGTATAAGACATGTTACAATATAGTGACTGGTCTATATGCAACCCAAATAACAACCGTGCCTTTTGGGTTGCATAACTGTCAGGAAACCTAAGGTTAGGTTCGGTTAGGGCATGTGGAAACGACGATTGTCATTTGGGTTGCATAGAGACCAGTCACCTTTTTCAAACTCGGTCCACCTTCACGACCTTTTCCGTATGAGCGGAAATAATGCTCAACTATGAATACTTTTCCGCCGTCGAGAGACCCATTTCCAACAACAACTGCACAACACAACTTACTTTTCACTACTACGAACACGTGCAGCTGGAGCTATGCCCCGTCGACAAACCCGTCGAGATGAGCGAGTTTCAGTACTGTATTTTGGCGCATACCGTGGCCCACTGCCACAGACAAATTACGGTTATACGTGTACTACTGGACTTCTAGTGTATACCGCGCGTCTTGCCTGTTAGAGTTATTGCTCGAGCGAGAAACTCTCAATTCCGTACGCTATCTAGCGTCGCCCATTCGAACTATTTTCTGATTGCAGAACTGAACTCTAATACCTAGGGTTGCTATATTTCATATGTGAAAATCCGGGACGCCACTAACCAGGAGTCTGTTGGGGAGGATTGGGTGCGATAAAGTAGTATGTTTGTATACCATGATTACTACAGACGGTCCCATCATATTCCTTACACTTCGTAATAATTGGAAATCCACTTCGAAGGCTATCATTAAACTTTCACTTCCCTTTCGGTAGCCTACCATAATGAACTAAGCTGCTATCTCACAATGTCAAGACTAATTGAAAACTGCGGATTGAACAGATAAGCATCAGCGCACTGTCTGATTACAATAAGCAGCTTCTACTGTACAATACTATACAACGGAAACAGAAGGAAATAAAAGTAGCATTGTTGCTAATTGTTGTCGACGAGTTCATTCAGCGACACCATTGTGAAGACCTCTGGAATACATTGTTGTAACTCGATAACTCTTGCATTATTAAAAGAGGTGTTCAATGTACAGTTAGATTGTTGTGTAAAACGAGCATTTTTAAAATCACGCCGATGGATTTAAATAGAAATAATATCATAGAAGTATAGTCTTGATCATTTCTGCTTTCGTACCCAATTCAGGGACATTAGTGCACTCCGAAGAAACTTTTCGGGACACCTGAATTTGAATTCAGACATTGGATCAGCAACAGTGGCGTGCCAGATATATTTACGGAGGAAGGAGCGGAAAGGTGTACGTAATATTGTTATGTGAGCTCTGCTTTTTTTTTTTTTTTAAAGAATACTTCTACCCTCTCTATACCCTCTTCTATTCTCTTCCTTTCTTACTTTCCTTCGCTCGATTAGTTTTTGAAAAATCTGATGTATCCTACTTGGGTGGGCAGATACTAACTCTCGGCCTCCACACCCGATGGCAACGCCGCTGATCAGCAAGCAGAAACGTACGCTATGTTTAATCTCCCATTGACAGCAAGTTCCCAGTGATAGCAACTACTTTACAAATAGGGCGATAGATGGCATATGATTAGGCTACAAGAAGTCATGCAAAATTCTCAAAACTCAACAGAACACAAAGCTGTGTCTATTTTCAGAAATATTTCTACAAATTTGTTCCTTTGTACGCTCTAAAAATTTAATGAACATGATTGTTCCTTTTCCTTCAGTCACTATATTTGTTTTGAATGACGTAGTCAGATTGTGCATGTTAATGTGTATTCTTAAGTTTCTTGGACAAGCAGTAATCAAATAATAGTAGTGTTCATTTTTGGGATATGCTGCTACAATCTACACAGTAAATCAAAACGTCATGAAAAGCAAGTCTAAACTAATTCAAACAATGAACCTGAATAAGGAAAATAACTACCCTAAATCTTAGATTACTTTGGAAGATTGTTGTTGAAAGTGTTATACGCATCTTGAGGGGGGTCAGTGTTAAATATATCATATTTTGCAATTATAGAGGCCCCCGGAAACGATACTAGCGTAATGGATAAAAAAGTAAGATATTCATATGCAAATAAATATGGTGAAACGCTCAAAGTTAAACATAAAGTCATTCTTCGTCATCAGTGACCATGCATAGCCCTCTTACAAAGTCAAAGACACGAAACTGTAGATCAGTTACAAATTTCTACGCGTGAAGCTGAATTTATGATGACTGCAGTCACCATTAACATACTTCAGTACGACGTCCTTTCCGTCCTATGGCATTACAGTATCACTAAAGAGGTGATACTACAAAAGACACATGAATCAACATCAGAGCATAACAGGTGACATACGTGGCGGAGTGGTTCGTACAGTGAGATACTGCGCCAGTGGTACCCGATTCGAATTCCGGCCTGAGCATGGATGTTCTTTATATTATCATTCAGCCTCATCTTTGGGATTAGACAAAAGTGGCAGAAAAGCGGAGTAGAATAAATCAAATTCATCAGTGAACGAATGACTGTCTTAATTGTGTTCGAGAACTTTTTGATCGCACCTCGTATATATGAAGAAAAAAGTTGCTGCGTTGCTAAATTGCAGAAAGTAATTTTCTCCCTCGCCTTCAACGAGGTTTTGACACTTTACATTATCATAAGACCGAATGGATGGAGGGAAAAAGAAAATAAATGCCAAGTTGTGACGAAACCGTCAAGAAAAATGAGAAAACAAGCAGGAGGGGGAAAGCACACTCCGCCAGCAAAGTTATTTGATGGATGGGGACGTGGAGGAACAGGCGAGAGCGAGGAAGAAGACTTAGAGAAAGTATTCCCTTTCTTCTCCTGTTGTTGGGTTTCTCCTGCGCAAACTTTTCAATCTCACATTGTCATATTGAAAATTATTGGTCGTATTTTCGAGCGTGAGGGCTCGGATGCTGCCGTGATCAAAGTTGGATGTTGTGTGGAGAAGTTGCAAAAAGAGGATCCATCACAGCTTTGAGCGGGCGAACGCGACGTACAAGAGTAGTCAACTTCGGATGCGTATATGAAAGCCTCTAAAACCGTGGCAGCGATTTGAAAAATGAAGTAAAAATCGAAAGATCTGAAAAAAGTCAAAAGATGGCGCTGCTTCTACTGACAGGAAAGGAAACGTAACAAATTTACTTTACCGTTAGCCAAAAGTTGCTGGAAGCGAATTAAATTTATCAGGAAATAAACTTGCGTATATTAATTTTAAGAGTACCAGATAATGAAGCTTGTAATTGCATTTTCAACTCTGATTTATTATCCAGTAAACATCTACCCGAATTTCAAAAACATCAACGATGCAGTCGCAAACTGGTCGTGGACGGGGAAGCCACCGGTGACGTACTGTAAATTATCATTTCAGCAAAAACTGACGAAGTTCCGGCATATGCGTCGTGTGTACCTTTCTTGTTTTTAGGTTTTTAATCGACATTTTTCCTTTACAGGTATGTAAGAAATAAGTTATGTCAGCGTTTCGTTAAAAAAATGCACCGTGTAATGAAGTTTTATAGTGCCTAAAAAACCTATTTTGCTTGTTGGAACCTATTTTAGGTTTAAGCGCCTAAATGAAGCCTTTTTTAGGTTTTTATATATTTTTATACGTTTTGCAGGATTTTTATGTCACACAGAGGCATTTGCTTTGTTTGGTAACGAAACAAATTCAATGACGAACGTGTTTGAAACGTATTCTCTGTCGATTTCCCTTCCTCCAAGTCCATGGTGATTTTTCAAAGCTCTAAACAAAGCAAAATGTCTGGTGCCACTGTTACCTGTACAATCAAAAGTGATCTGATTTGTGTGGTCTTGCTCACTTTCGCATCACTTCAGTGCTTTGTGGCATTCACGCCTTGCAAACTAACATTTCAGCATTGAAATTTGCACCACTGACTATGTTTTCGTTGAACGATTATTTTCAGCATATAAGATGATCCTCACAGACAAAATTGCTGAGTTTGACGGTGGATAACATGCGAAAATATTTTTGTCTAACTATACGGCGAAGAGTGGATTTTAATAGCAAATTTCCAATGGTAAATTCTGCCATCGCCGTAGGGTTAGGCAACACACATAGCATTATGCAAGATATAGGTGTCCCATTTTCATTGCAGGTGACTATACCTAATCAGCATTTTCAGGAATTTTGAACTATGTTAAGTTTATTTGAACATACTTCAGGATTTTTTTAGATTAACGTAAGATTTTTAGTACCTATTTTAGGATCTTTAAAACCTATTTTAGGATTTTAAGAGCGTATTATTGGAACCTAAAAGCACAGGTTTTAGAAAATCCGATGTCTAGTTATTGCTTATACTAAAAACAAAAGGGATGGCACAAAAGGATGTGTGTCAAAAATTAGTCTGCTTTCTTGCAATAATTTTTGTCACTAAGAGCGGTTTTCGTCCACAACATCCGATATTGGGGAGGAGTTGTGGTGAAGGTACTGCGAAAATCGAAATCATCTTCCTTTAGCGAAGAAATGTTTCTTGTCAATGCCAACAAGAGATTTAGGAATTCAGTGACCTTTTGTCCGAAACTCGGCTTGTACTCTTGAAAAGTAATTGATTTACAGTGAAAGTTGATACACTTAGGAAGTAACTCTGCTGTAGATATTCACTGAGAAAAGCATACCTCAGTTACCGTTAATCCAAGGAAAGAAGTTACTGGCATAATCTGTGATGAATGACCTGTAAACCTGCTATTGTTTTCATTCATGTTCACTTCAGGCTGCAAATACCAGGTTCAAATTTGGTCTACAATTTTCTCACTCTTTCCTGTAAGTTCAAGTGTTTTTCTGTTTTGTTTTCAAGAAAGCATGCAAGGATGGAAGAACGAAATTTTCTTCGTAAGGGAAACCGTTAATTTCTTTACTTAGTAGGCTACTTGAAAAATGTAATTTTATAATAATCACTCATTAAAAACGCAACTAGTTACAGTAACAGTCAGGCGCAGAAGTAACTGTTACTTCCAAAAATTTATGAATTCTGTCAACCCCATTTGGGCCCCATTCGCCGACCCTACATACCCGCTAGTAGTGTAGCAGAAGCATCATCAGTTTTAATTCAATTACTGTAACCAAACTATAAACGGGTAGTGATTCTCGTGCCACCCTGTACTAAAAATGAAACAAGACTTACCCAGAAACACCGAAGAAAAAATCCTCCTGAAGATCTTCGGTACTCTTGTGTTAGCCTCCTGAAACAAAAGAATAATATATAATTCACATAGAAGACACATGGCAGGGCATTTTCACGTAAATGTTGACATAAAAATCCAACAGATGGTGCCGTAAATTAAACATATGAACTCATTAAGGTACACAATAATGTGAATACTGTTACGATAAATTCTGCATTTATTATTTTTACGTATACTAAATTTCAATCTTCAATGAGTTTTAAATTTGAGTTGTTATTACTAAATACATAACTATGTTCTTTAATTACTAAGAAAACTGTGGAATAAAGTTAAGTATATTTCGTCTTATATATTATATGCTCGTGAAACGATTTATTGTGTGAGGGATGAATGAATGAAATTTTCTTGTTTTCTTCGTAGTGAAGTGTCGTTTCCATTTGTTCTGTTGATTTTGGTAATGGCGTGTGGAGGTGATTCTGTCTCTGGTTACTTCCGCAACTGTCGCTTGTAGTTCCATCGGTGATGGTGGTTCTTTGCAAAACCGGTGAATTTGTCCTTAGAAGGGCCGACTTAATTTTGGTTCTTAGAAGGGCAAACACGACACAACACGCTTCCTTTAAAAGATTTTCCTGGTTGCAGGTCAAGGCGCCAGAACTTCGTTAGTCTGCACAATCTGGTGCGTACTTGTACTGCCGGGGGAAATATATTTCGTCTTATATACATATTATAACTGGGGAACGGATTTTAAGAGGCAGCACCTTTCCAAAAATATAGCTGCTTTCATACAGATCGTTTGAGATAGTCTTTTAAGACATGGAATCAAGTAAATGAACACACTTTGTTGCACCTTTTCGTGAGATTAGCACATTAGCACCCTTTTTAACCTCTCCTTGATGCTTCAGCCCCTTTTTCCTTTCTTTTCCTTCATGTTTTGTCAAAAAATGGACAGAAAAATAAATTATTTTCACTCGTCTTGAGCAGCTATATAAAATCCTATAGTTTCATTTTGTAGAGCAGAACGATAGCTATAAAATAACGTGATATAATCATTGCAGCCTCAATAGTTCCCAAGATATTGTAGCAAAACCCGCGAGAGAAAACACAAACTTCAACAAACCCTATTCGGCAGAACCACAGTTCTCTACGCGGTCCGCGCGCAACCACAGTTCTCTATGCGGTCCGCGCGAATTATATACAGAAGGCGCAGAAAAAGAGAGCATTGAATAAAGGCATTTTATCAGCACTTTCTTTCCATCTTTTCAAAAGCATTTTCAGAACATTTTTTTTTCTTTCCCGATCATAATTTTGCACCTTAAATTACTTTCATAATTATAATATGTGAATCCATATGCTGGTGAAACGATTTATTGTGCGTGAGGGACTTAAATATATTAATGTTACGTAGGACTAGAGCATGAAGCATCGGGAACTGCATGGGACCACTTTCGCTCGTTGGTACTTGTTTGAATCTCCCACACTCAAGCGTATACAATGAATATCATTAAGTGAACATACTTCATCTCCATGTTAAAATGTAGATTAATCTGTCTTACCAATACACATAGATAAATGAAAATAAAATAGTTATGGGCTGAAACCACCAAAGCAGATATTTCACATTTGCGTTGAATTCAATATGGCGGTCAACAATATGGCGGATCTGTGCTTGACACAAACACCCAGGGATCTCCCTGTGCCTAACCTATTTATTTCATGACCGGGATAACTCCTTTACATTTTGTAGGGGGTGTTAAGGGACTTTTGACTCGTCATAGTTCATGTAATGAGGCTTTTATCAGTCACATAGTTACACATATTATTTTGTATCTTCTGATGCCATTGCAGTCCCAGAATGTTCTTTTGTGTTTTAGAGTATGGCATGAGGGACCAAATATATTTTTTTCACGATTTTTGGTGATGACATATTTTGAGATATTCAAGGTTAAAGGTCAAGGTCACGTAACAAAATTATATTTTTATCCAAAGGTAGGATTGTTACATATCACTGGAAAGCTTGTTCACTTCCCTGTACAATAAGCTTTATTTCAGCTTTCTAGACGAAATAGGGGCGGAGTTATAGCACATTTAGTATAGCTAAGCGGGCTCAAAAGGGGCAAATTTTATGCGAACTTTGACCTTGAATAATTTAACAATTACAAGATAAACGAAACTAAAAATTTTCATAGTTACTAAGTTCCATGCATAGTTTCAAATTGATATGATCCATATTTTTATGTGACGTCACCAGTAGAAAATATGTCACTAATATATTTATTTTTGTGAAAGAAAGCGTAATTTCTTTGTTATTATATGTAATAATGCACCTTCTTTGTAACGTATATCTTTTGTTTATTGTTTATTGTATTTTATGCTACATTATGGGTAATTTAATGTATCTTCATGTTTGCGAGAGTGCACTATACGAATTTGTATTTCTAAACATGTATAGATGTCAGTTTTGTGGGTAGCATCTTTTTGTAAATAGTGAGTGATTCATCTGTACTTGAATCTGTGTTCTCGAAAACGGATCGACGAAGCTTTTAAACTTAAAAAACACTCCTCGGTGTTGTGCATACATCTTGGTATGGTAGTTCGGGGCGCAAGATAGGACTATGTGACCATAGGTACGCCGATAGCCATGCATTGATGCTATGCACAATACTACAACCATTTTACGTTAAATAATAAAGCTAGCCTAAGGATTAATTTGGAAATAAAAGGCTAAAGAGGAAATATTGGCTCGGTTATCATTGCATATCTCTTGGTGTGGTAGTTCGGGGCGCAAGCTAGGTCTATGTGATCATAGGCATGCCGATAGCCACGCATTGAGTTTATGCGTTTTTTGTTGAGTCAATTCATCGACAAAGCGAAATCCTCGGCTTCGTCTCAAATATATTTGCATTATAATTGCAATAAATAAATAATAAAACCTTTCAGTTTATACATACTGCAGTAATGTGGTTTTATTTTTATTTTATTTTTTTATTTGTGCTGTGAATATTGTCTCTGCCTAACACTATCCCTGTACCTGAGGGGAGTCCGTGTACTTCACCGAGTCTCATCGTTCACCGCTGAGTATTATTAAGTTATTAATAAATATAATAATACGTTTAATAGCATAATAATACAGGCTTGAACGTATCAATCTCCCCAAATTTCATGAACATCGGAGATGGTCAGTATGACAATATAAATAATACATTCTCATAACAACATTTGAAAATGGTTAGGCTAAGTTCAAAGTTCCACATTTGTGCAATATTTATAATAAGTTGGTCATAACAGTTATTTTTGACTGGCAATATGAAAAACAAATATCTTCAATCATATGTGTTCTTTCAGACAAGAAAGATATGATACATTCAAATTTATAATTAAATTTATTGAAATTGTGTACATTTGCATTGGCATCAAGGTTTATATACAAAGGTCAACTCTTTAAAATTGTTCAATGTATAATATGATGTCATACTTGGTATTTTGTATCAACATTCAAAAAATGGTAATTGTAATCATTAGATAAGTATATTGTAATATACATAGTAAAATAGCTGTAACATAGCAAATATGTACATTTACAACACAAACATTCAAGCTGTTAAGCACTTAGGGACAAAAATATAAAACAAAAACAATTGAAGATTGCACATACTAAAAAATCTGGCTTGAACTAGTAGCTCTGATAGGAGTTGTCTGTGACTTGGTGAAGAGCTCAAGATGGAACAAAGATAAGTACAAATTTAGCATTATGGAATGGGGATATATTTGTACAATGATTGTTGCTTTTAAAGCATTAAACTTGGCAATGTGATAATAACTTGGATGCTTAAGTTATATAGAAGCCTTTTATGACTTGAATTAACTTTGATCATGATATAATCTGAAAAAGATTCGAAAGTTGTGGAATGACACTGATATGTATAATAGATGCCATGTTGAATTGGAAGCAGGGAATAAGTATCTGTTTTCATCTTCCTTAAGGGGCATGCTTGTAAATGTTACAGTTCCTCAAATGAGTGCTTGGAGGAAGGTTGCATAGAGTGACACTTATATGTTCTACGTTTGGATGTGGTTTGATCAGATGATGAATCTTGAAAAAGGAAGCTCAGAATTGTGAATACAAAGACTTGCTTTATCCCGGAAGGAGATAACAAAGAGATATTTTCTTCTCAAGTATAGCATTGATATGTTATAAATGCTCTTGTAATTTTGTTGTTTCTAGTTTTCTTTTATCAATTTAATAATTATAAAGTTATTTATTATTGTTTGAACATAAACATTATTCATTAGTATATGCAAATTTAAATTTCCTTTTCAATATAGCACCATAGCTACTACCTATTGTGCTGATACTGAGTTTGAATTTTACTGACTTACATTGTTAAACTTAGATTATGAGACTCAAATGGTACAATTATTGGATAGGAAAGAATAAGTTATTGAGTTGTGAATATTCTTCTTTCTGATATTAGTTTCAATACCTAACATTATGGAGAAGGAGATCACATTGGCTGACATTGTGATGATGCTCAAATCGCAGCAGGCGGAAATGAAAGAAGGTATCTCTGCAGTGCAAAGTGAAATGAAAGAAGGTATCTCTGCAGTGCAAGGTGAAATGAAAGAAGGTATCTCTGCAGTGCAAGGTGAAATGAAAGAAGGTATCTGTGCTGTGCAGAGTCAGATGAAAGAAAGCATTGAAGCCAGTAAAGCTCAAAGTAAGGAACTTAGAGAAATTAAGGTAGATATTTCACAGTTCCGTAAGGAATGCTTAGATAGAACAGAAAAGTTAGAAAATAAAGTTCAATTACTGGATCAAAGGATGAATGATGAGCTAGTTTATCTTGCTGCGGATATGGATAAAAAATTAGACGATACAGTTAGTAATTTATCCAAACAGTTTACTTCTCAACTGGATCAATGTCTTGAGGTTTGTGCTCAGTGTAGTGTATCACTTGGTACATTAAGTAATGATCTAATTAAGTTACGAAGTGAAACCAAGTATGCTAATTCAACTGAACCACAGGTTGATGTCAAATCTATTGGCATACAACATGATGAGGTTGATAAAGAAGTTATGTCTAGCAGTGCAAGGCATATTATTATCACTCGCGTTCCAGAGAATGATGCAATTAGGAGTGATGTTGATAGTGATAAGTCGGTGGATATTAGTACAAGGCACAAGTATTATAGAGATGATGAATTGCATAAGTTGCATGATGTAAATAATAAAGGCAATATCAACTCTTCTTTGGAATTAGGTGTTAAGAATGCACTTCTACAAATAGAAACCAATATCATGAGTGTAGTTAATAATGCATTAACGCCATTATCAACTCATGATATAATAGCAGTTAAAAATACAGCTAAAGCACAGAGTGACTTTACACCTCGAATGAGTTCTCACACTGTAAATCAGAGACAAAATACAGTTGGGAATAAAGATGAAGTTTGTCTTGGTTCACCTAAAAGTAGTCTTGTTAGACATAATATAGGAGTGAATACTGAATCTGAGATGTATAATAGTACAGATTCAGATCATGATAGAGTAAGTATGCTTAGTGGTCCATACCGAAATACAAGATTAGCATCTAAGCGTCGAAAATTGAGGAAGAACAAATCAGTTGCTAATAATACTGTTGATGACAAACTTTCTTATGCACAACATGATTCTGGTCATATGACTAATGTTAGTCATTCAGTAGATGTTCCATTGACTAATTGTAATAAGAGTCAAATTAAAGTTCTCATTAAACCACAGGACTTGAGGCATTTCCCTCATTTTGATGGGATATCTTTAGAGTTTGCACCATCGGAATTCTTAGAAAAAGTAGAGGAAAACCTAGATATTTATGACATCAAAGAAAGTCAATTCTTGAAGTACATACCAAAACTTCTAACTGATTGTGCTAGAACTTGGTACTTAGAAGTGAAGAATCAGTTTACCACTTATTCTGAATTTAAAGAGGCTTTTTTGGCACATTATCAGAATGACCGCTGGAAATCAGTAAAGTTGACTCAAACTTTGAATTCTCCTTTTACAAAAGAGAGTAATGTAAGCCTGTTACAATATGCAAATAAGAACTACAAAATTTTGAAGTCTACTCAGCCTCATGCTGAAGAACCTCATTTGATAGCACAATTAGCCTCATTATTACCACACAGGATTAGTGAACACATGGTGATCAATAACGTACGTACATTGCAGCAAACGTTGCAAGTAATTGAAAATTTTCAATCTTTAAGAAATAATCCTGCACGGTTCAATGACACGAACAGGAATAATTATAATCCAAAGAATAAGGCTAGAGTAGCATATGTTTCACGTGATAAGGATCAAAATAGGAATTTGAATTTAAATGAAAGAAACAATAGAAATAATAGTATAAATAAGGATAGATATTCTAATAAATTCTATAGAAATTCTAGGACTTTTTCTAATAATAACGAACAAACATCTTCTGATGTTGGTAATCGAGTTCAACAGCAGCATGATAAACAATCATGTGATACAAGGGTGCAAAACACAGTATGCAGAGAGAGCAATAACAATGGTGATGGTTATGATAAAATAGAGTATTACCGATCAGATAGTGACGGTGGCCGTAGCAAAACTAGTGACGGTGGCCGTAGCAAAACTTATAGAAACTCTGCTTATACTCGGAGTTCAGCTTCTAATTGGAGACTCCAAAGCCAATAACAAAATTAAATTTAGGAATCAAATTAAATATTTAAGTAGGCATATAAATGATATTTATTTATTTATTTTGTAATGTAAAATTAGTGATCTTGTGCAGAAGTTTCTTGCCCAAGTTAGACAAATGCAAGTTGATGTTTCTTTAGCTTCTATATCTTACATAGATGTAGTAACTGCTTAACACATCAACTTAAAAGGGTGGTTGGTTGGGAGTATCTTCTAGACTGTTGGTCTAGGGAGGTATATTTGACCACAGTACTACTGTTCATTTTGATGGACAAAAATACAATATAATATTTTGAAGTACAAGTTTGTGATTTATTTTATGCACAATTTAGTTGCATGATCACTATATTTAAGTTTATTATACTTAAATATAACTCCGCACGTTTGTGGGAAACTTGGCATTATTATGCACAACAAAAGCAAATTTTAAAACACTTTAATAATAGTTCATCTATGTAACAAACTTGAATAGCTGGTGAAAGATGTTACCCAAGATGTTAGTTAAGTAGTGGTAGTGTACCAAGAATGTAAGTGCATTTAAAATGCTTATATGCGAGAATTATTTTATTTGCTATTAGGGAATTGTTAAGTCAATAATTCCTGAAGATGAATTGTTTCCTCGTATATTTTATGAAGTTGACATGTAACAGAGACATCCACTAGATGATCCAAGCTCGTCACTCAGAATTACATGCCACAGTTGCATGAAAGCATTGTGAAGTGTTCACGTAAAGGCAATAGTAAGTCCTATTGTGACACTTAATGTAGAAATATTTATTATATGAATATATATATTTTTTTTATGATGCACATGTACCTTTGGTGCTTTATCAAGTTTGGATTCTTCCAATAGTAATCGTGTAGTGTTGATAGGTTAGGTATTTATGATTTCAAATACACTTATCAAGCTAAGCCACACGATGCTGCTGCTATATATGATGATTGAAGGTTGACTATTTCCACATCTTAGGGGTATAAGTTTATGAAGGAAAGATACATATTAAGACCAGTTATACTAGTTTTTTCAGGGAATGTAATGTTCCATTTATGTTATAATATAAATGTACTTAATTAAATAAGTGATTACTCTGAGCCACGTGTCTTATATTTATAATGATCGTAAGTATCAAGTATCTTTTGAGATAACCATTCTTACCATGTTTTGGATTAAAGATATGTTAGATGCATTTTTGATGACTTCTGAAATCACACATGACTACGTTACAAAGATTTTAGTCAATTAAGCCTCAGAGATATGTTATTTTATCAATGCACTTGCTAGGATTGATAAAATATTTATACAGACTAGGATGAAATTTTGTTGGTATGAGGTATATTTTAGTTGTTTTATTCTAAATGAATAACAACGTTAATTTGTGATTTATTTTGACAGCATATTAAAGGACTTTGACATGATCATATGATATCTTTGCACTTGAAGATATTATAGTAATGAGCTTTCACAAGGTATTGTCAGTGTGATGTCATTCTCTATAAGTGTGATCTATATTAAGAGTAGACACAGATTGATTAATTATTTGACAATTTCAGATAGTATTTTCTCAATTGCAAACTCAAAGCAATTCTGATAATCAAAAATTGATTCATGGTTGTAAATTCTTTTTAATACACCCATGTATATGTTTGACAGTGTTATACATCTGAGATTATATATCCAATATTTATGTTCATACTTCATAAATGTATAATGTAATATTTTCTTCATCATTACAAAACATGATAATGATATCTTAACTGATAACATATTGTTTATTTTGTTGGTTTGAAGAACAAAAAATACTGCTTCATTTTACAACCATACCCATGAGGGTTGGTTGTTAAGTTCTTCTCTTAGACTGTTGCTTAAGGGAGGTACTGTGAGTCACAGTACTTTATGCATAATTTTTCATTTGTCAAATGTCAATGTCAAAATTTTTTCATTTTTCGTGCTTCTTTCCTTGAGTCTGAAACATTAGTTCAGGTATGAAGTATTCATCTGTAGAGTTTGCCTTAAGTTGATCTTCGTAATCCGACATTGGTCCTCATTCATATATCTTGATCCTTAGTTGTGATTAGCTGTGGAAAAATTCAATATAACAAATATTCTTTGTTATGTGTATTTTGGAGTGCAAAAAATGTATAATAAAATGTGATAGCATGTGCATAATAGATTTTAATGCTAAGATTTAGCTGTGGCTTAAAAACATTTTATAGAGCTCTGAGATTCCAAGAGTTGAATTGTAGGCTCAAATAGAAATAAACTTGACAAGAAGCAAAAACGTTTTGATCTAAGCTTAAGTCAAGTAGTAGGTTCCTTTAAAATGCTAGAATGCATTATGGCTCCAAAATGTGTTCACAAAGGGCAGAATAGGAAATTCGTGCCGTGACACTGTGAGTTCAGGAACAACAGTTATTTATGATTTATAATTTTTGTGCGCACATCATAATTTATACATTTCTTGCATGATTTGTGATATAAGAAATCTTATTTTCGGCACTCCATAAATCTGAGGATGTTTGCTTCTCGATGCAAGGACTTAGATTCTTGTCTTGTTAGCTGATGTTACTAGATAAATGGATGAATTCCCAATTATGCTTTACTAGTTTATGAAACTTAGTTGGACCATAGGTAATCTACTCTACATGTGGAAAATTATAATTAATATATTTTTGGCTAAATAAAGATTAATATAGAAATAATGCTCTCAGATTAAGAATGAAGTTCTTAATGGTGCTTTATTGGTTCATAATAAATAAAAATGTTATGTAGCCACATTGTTTTATGTAAAAATGGTTCATATGGAACTTCATTAGATAATTGTTGGTATGTAGAACTTGATTTTTTTTTTGTTTGTTTTTCAACATTATTATGTACTAAAAACTCACTATGTGTAGTTGCACTGTATTGATTCATGATGAACATGTTCTTGTTGTATTGTTGGAAAACAAATATTCAGTTATACTCAGATGAATATAATGCTAAACATGAAAACAGTTTGTAAATATAGAGGCATTATATTAATTGTTATATGTTAAAATTCTCAGTAGTGCTCAGATCTGTTGTTGTGGGTTCGTCCCTTGTTGAGCGCCAGTATGACAATATAAATAATACATTCTCATAACAACATTTGAAAATGGTTAGGCTAAGTTCAAAGTTCCACATTTGTGCAATATTTATAATAAGTTGGTCATAACAGTTATTTTTGACTGGCAATATGAAAAACAAATATCTTCAATCATATGTGTTCTTTCAGACAAGAAAGATATGATACATTCAAATTTATAATTAAATTTATTGAAATTGTGTACATTTGCATTGGCATCAAGGTTTATATACAAAGGTCAACTCTTTAAAATTGTTCAATGTATAATATGATGTCATACTTGGTATTTTGTATCAACATTCAAAAAATGGTAATTGTAATCATTAGATAAGTATATTGTAATATACATAGTAAAATAGCTGTAACATAGCAAATATGTACATTTACAACACAAACATTCAAGCTGTTAAGCACTTAGGGACAAAAATATAAAACAAAAACAATTGAAGATTGCACATACTAAAAAATCTGGCTTGAACTAGTAGCTCTGATAGGAGTTGTCTGTGACTTGGTGAAGAGCTCAAGATGGAACAAAGATAAGTACAAATTTAGCATTATGGAATGGGGATATATTTGTACAATGATTGTTGCTTTTAAAGCATTAAACTTGGCAATGTGATAATAACTTGGATGCTTAAGTTATATAGAAGCCTTTTATGACTTGAATTAACTTTGATCATGATATAATCTGAAAAAGATTCGAAAGTTGTGGAATGACACTGATATGTATAATAGATGCCATGTTGAATTGGAAGCAGGGAATAAGTATCTGTTTTCATCTTCCTTAAGGGGCATGCTTGTAAATGTTACAGTTCCTCAAATGAGTGCTTGGAGGAAGGTTGCATAGAGTGACACTTATATGTTCTACGTTTGGATGTGGTTTGATCAGATGATGAATCTTGAAAAAGGAAGCTCAGAATTGTGAATACAAAGACTTGCTTTATCCCGGAAGGAGATAACAAAGAGATATTTTCTTCTCAAGTATAGCATTGATATGTTATAAATGCTCTTGTAATTTTGTTGTTTCTAGTTTTCTTTTATCAATTTAATAATTATAAAGTTATTTATTATTGTTTGAACATAAACATTATTCATTAGTATATGCAAATTTAAATTTCCTTTTCAATATAGCACCATAGCTACTACCTATTGTGCTGATACTGAGTTTGAATTTTACTGACTTACATTGTTAAAGTCAGGTTGGATATTGAACATATCTATGTTGATTTGGCATCATACGTGTGTCCACGATAATTGTTACACAACTGAATTCTTTCAAAATCGAGTTAATGTGCTTGCTAGACACAAGAGCGATGCAAAATAAGTAAATTTCCAAAAAAGAAGAATAACTCTATCCGTCTTCAACGATATCAAGCAGCAAAATACACGGTGACAGCTCGTCCTCTCTTCACAATTAAGAACTCCGCCATCACCAACTGAAACGTGATTCTGTGGGATCTGAATCGACGATAAATTAAGGCTGACTGAAACTTCCGTGACAGATACAAAAAATCAAAAGGACAAGAGGTTTTTTTTTATGAAAAGGAAGCTACACCCCTCCCCTTTTCGGCATCCTAGTTAACGTCGGGATCACGTGTCTCTTATGACGTAACGACCGAGTCTCGACTTTCCAGCTGGCGTCAGCTGCTGACGGGGTAGGATTTCACGAGACGTGACGGTGTCAAAATTTCCGCAAGTTGAAACGGGAATGGAGGCGGGGGGCGGCATTGAAATTCGCCCTTGACGTAACCTCCTAGGAATGAAATCTCACCTCAAAACTTTTTTTCTGCTTGTTTTTGTGTGACTGTTAAGATCTCGGAAAGTATCTGAGAAAAGTCGAGATAATTAATATAAACTTCGAGCTACGTTTACGGAACCTTCTCACGTGGGTTTGAATTGTTGTTTGAAGTCCACTTTATGCACAGATAGGCTACTCGGTACTGGACCTACAACTTTGCAATGTGCCTCCATCAGGTATCAATCGTACACACAGAAAACTAAATGCATCATATCGATTGATGCACCAGAATGCATCGATTGATGCACTAAACTGTTTTATGGCTTCTTCAAAGAATCAGATTCACATTTGATGCATTTGGGTACATTTTTGTATGTAGTGAAAGAAACACCAAAGTGTATCATTTGATTCAAGAGAGGATTTATTTCAGTCGAGGTGCACCTCAAACCATCAGTTGATGCGTTTTGATGCACCTTGATGCATTTTGATTCACCAGAATGCATCTTTTTTGATGATGCAGGAAGGTGCATCAAGGAACATCAACTGAAGCATTGAAGTGCATCTCGACTGAAAGAAATCCTCACTTAATCAAATGATGCACGTTGGTGTTTCTTTCATGACATACAAAAATGCACCCAAATGCATCAAATGTGAATCTGATTCTTTGAAGAAGCCATAAAACAGTTTAGTGCATCAATCGATGCATTCTGGTGCATCAATCGATATGATGCATTTAGTTCTCTGAGTGTAGGTTTCGACGGTTGACGCATTACAATATGTACATACAGTACCACACGATAACAATTGTCCTCTCGTAAATATCACTTAATGACCAATCTTAATATGTGATGAATACGTTGGGCCTTGTGTACTGTATTTTTTCTGACCATAAGACACATTTTTAATTCCGAGATGAACACTTAGAATAAAAAGACGATGGTTGGGATTGAAAACTAATTTTTTTAAAGAACCATGAACAGCAAATATTTCAAATATATGCGAAATGAAAGACCAACTCAAAAAGTGTCCTTTTTTAGTACAATTCGCTGCGGCTTCCGTTTGTTGGCCTACACTCTACGTGTCGCATATCGCTAAGCAAGTGCCCACAATCGTTTACACGAACACTGTACACATTTTGCTTACTGTAGGTCCAGAATAAAAGACATGAGGTCTGGCGAACGTCGTGGCCAAGCCTTAATATCCATCCTCCGCATTCAACGATCTGGAAACGTCATATCCAGTGATGATTTTTGCGTCACCGATACGTCATATGACTACTTGCACCCAGAGTCTTCTCCACAATTCTGAAACTGTTAGAGATGTTTGTAAATACAGTATAAATCTCATGTTTTTTAATATTATGTTCGCATTCTGTAGAAGTATGAAAACTCCCACCATGACTTTGCGGATACACTGTGTATGTGTGTGTGTGTGTGTGTTTGTGATTGTATATATATACAGGTGGTGGTGGAAATTGTGGGCATTGAAACAAACATCTGGAAGCTAGATACTAACCTTTATTAGTATGGTGTTGGGTTGCTTTGGCGGTCAGTACAGCAGCAACACGTCTGGGGACGAACCGACAGAAGTCCTGCACAGCGATGAGAGGGATTTGCAGCCATTTCTCCTGAAGCACAACGATGAGTTTACGACATGTTGTTGGTTGAGGGAAACGTCACCGCACTCGATCCTCCAAAAGACCTATTAAGGGCTCAATGATGTTCAGGTCCGGCGACTGAACTGGCCATGGCAGATATTCAACTTCACGTTCATGCTCATCGAACTACTTTGTGACCTGTTTAGCAGTGTGTATCGGTGCGTTATCATCCTGGAATACTGCACCACCGTCCGGGAACAATATTTGCTCCATAGGGTGCAGATGGTTATCCAGAATGGAGCTATAGTCCTTGGCAGTTACATGTCCCTCTAGAACGATCAGTGATACCAAAGACTGCCTCGATATTGCACCCCACACCATCACGGATACACCCCCATGTTTCACTCTGGGCACTAAACAGTCTGGTTGGTGTGCTTTGGTATGCTTTATATATATATATATATATATATCATACTTTTAGTACGGCGCTATATGGAAGTCTTTTCCGTGCAGGCGGCATTGCATAGAAATTTAGTCCAGCGCTGAATATCAGGTCACTGAATGTCACTAGAAAATATTGACTACTGTACACATTTAGGGTACCCCCACTCCTGATAACTCAACATCAAAAAAGTGAAGTGAAGCAGCTCTCCCTCCCTTGAAGGACATTTACCCTTGTAGCCTCGGACTGGAGTTGAAACTGGATTTAGCTAGCTTTCACTTTAGCCTAAATTGATGCGCCTTCGGTAGATAAAATAGTATACAATACCTATCGAAGATTAAAGTGAGTATTTTGGTCCTAAAAGATTGGACAATTCAAGTATCGTGTTAGAAGATAGCATCAAGGTAAAAACTCACTGGATTGATCTCATTATTAATGGACCAAACTGACTACACAAAACCACATTCATTTCCCCTCTTTTTGGATCTCGTAATGATGTAACGCAATCTCTGAACTGCATGAGCTGATTTAATACTAGTAGTACGTCTTGGGCTGCGTCTGCAACGTGCTTCCGTTGGGGGTGGGGGTATCTCTTGAAATGCGCCTCCGATGAACGTACGATGAACTCTAACCTGAACAGCTGAGCAGCTATGCTTGGAACGCTCTTCCAAGACCGAACTAGACACCACGACCTTTGCAGGGAGTACAGCGGTTGATACGCGCACCAATGTCTCGGCGTTTCACGATACTTTAGAAGTTAGATTCATAACGCCTTAGCAGGAGGAACGAGAGATATCATTCAACAATTACATTTACATGAAGACCTTTTTAAAAGGTAACATTATGTTATGTGCAAGAAAAAAAACATTCAAAGTTTCAAGGCATAGCATTGAATCCCTGGGAAGAAAAAACATATTTACACAATTGCCCCTTTCGGCACAACAGCGCCATCTCTCGATAAAAGAAACGTCCTGACGAGAAAATAAATGTTCTACCAGCAACAATCATATCTTCTTTGAAAAGAGCATTAATATGAAAATAGCTACGCAGGGAAGAGAGTATTTCTAATAACAGTGTTGATGACGACAAAATCTCAGACGCGCCTCAACTCAAGAGAGAGAAAACTCAGAAGTCTTTGGATCTGGTCCAGGATGCTAATTTACAAACTGAAACTTAAGAAATTGCCGATTCCAAGAAGTGGGCGGCGTCAAATTAAGATATTCCTATGCGAATGGTGAGAGGGGATGACTACAAATATTAAATCCTTCAAAGAGATATGTACGCGATACCCTCCCTCCCACAAGTTATTTGATTATGTAAAACACCCAGCTCGTACAATAAGAGAGGACCTACACAAAGAAACGCAATAACTCAACAGTAATTACGTCATTAAAGAAGCCTCACATTTTCAAGGAGGGAGCTATTTTTACTTCCCTCTTCTAAGAAGGAGTATCATTTCTTTGCAAATATTATGCTCGCAAGTTATAAACATGGGAACGATGATCCGCCATAAGGCGCTATTGCTATATCTCTTCGGAGTGGAGGATATGTTATTTAAGTAGCTCAAAAGAGGGAGTTGGAGGTAAAGTGGACAAAAAACGCGCCCCTTCTGAGGATCTAAGCTTTCAAGTTCTGTAACTGGAACGCTTTTATTCAAAATAGCTTCTTCACTTTCTTTGAAATTGGACGTTGCCAGAAGAATATAATTAAATTGTCGAGTTTGTCTTGAAACATAACGCCTACACAATTTCTTGCAAGAACACTGCATTGCGTCCACAGAAAGTGGTTGAGGTTGAGCGAGAGAGAAAGATGTCTCTCTTCCACGTAGTACACTAGATTGTGCAGACTAACGAAGCTCTGGAGCCAGGAAAATCCTCTGTAGGAAGCATGTTGTGTCGTTCACATATGTTTGTAATTGTCTCTTCACCAATCTCATCACCATTCACCCTCTCACCCTCATCTTCACGATTAGACAAAAGTGGCAGAAAAGCGAAGTAAAATAAAGCAAATCAACAACGAAATTACACTCCCTAGATTTGTAATGTGAAAAGCTTAGGGGTTGTTATTTTTTATACATATTTCTTACATTTTTGTATCTATTCTTTCATGTCTAGGTACGAGACCACTAGCGAAAGAAGACTGTTCCATCTCTATACACGTAATTTACATCTGATTTTTTTAAAAAAGAAAACAGTAATGCCTTACGTTTCCTGATGGTAAGCATTAAGACAAAAATCTCAATATCAGCTCCAAGATGCCTGTCTTAGAAGCAGTAGTGGACCCTGTGACGAATTGCATTTTCTCCCCCTTTCCATTCCCAAGAGAGAAAATCATTAAGGACCTCGCATAAATCCTGACCTCCCCCTCCACCCACATTATGTTTCTTGCCATCGGCGCATTTAGTCATCCACGCTCCTAGCGTCGTTTTTCAAAAACTACCAGTTTACCCCGCTCCACACTCCACCGGTCATCAATCTACCGACAAGGGGTGGGAAACTCACCCCGTCTAATGATGGATGCTTTTCAAGCGTGCTTCGGAGCATGTGATCAAGGAATGCCAATTTTTGAAGGCAAGAATCCAGGAAGACAGATATATTCTGTTGTTTTTCAACCATGTGCTAGAGATTCTGTGTATTTTGTTTGCTTTCAAGGCTTGAACACGAACTTCACCTTCTTTTTCAACGTCTACTTTAACGTTAAGTTTTACTTCACCCGATAACCGTTACTGCAGTTTGAAAACATACCGAATTTTCACATGTACAAATTCTTCAATTAGTTTGGTGAAATGGGATTGCACTTTTCACAGATAAGACTTTAAGAACCTTTTCAAGCAGACCTTATCTCCAGGAAGGCTTCAATCCGGCGCAAGCCCTGGTACCTACCGACCTGTTGGGTGAGAATGAGTCAAGGCAAAGACTTTTAAGAACCTTTCCCTACTTCCATAAAAATAGGCAGTAGTTTGTAGTTAGGCTGGAGAGTTCAGTGAACTAACCGATCTCTAACTAACTACGCACTGGTTGTATTATCCTATTGCACAGATAAGGACGTTATTTTAGAGAAAGATTACAAAGTCCTTATCTGTGCAATAGGATAATACAACCTGTGCGTAGTTGCAGATCGGTTAGTTCACTGAACTCTCCAGCCTAACTACAAACTACTGCCTATTTTTTTGGAAGTAGGAAAAGGTTCTTAAAAGTCTTTGCCTCGACTCATTCTCAGTCAGACAATAGGACAAAATGTATGCGTCCTCATTCTACTATTGCTACTAAATTTCATTAATTCTTTAATCTAGAACTACATTTCTTGCTGTGTATTTAAGCCGATATATATATCATGACTGATTTCTTGCACATTTCAGATAACTATTTCTTCAGCTATACAAGCCTTCAAAGATCTAAATTATCAAACAGACTGCCATCTATGAACGCAAAAATAGCCTCACCATATATTTAGACGAGATGCTGGCGACAACTAGAGCAGCTTGGAGATGAATGCTAAAAGCATAAAACCTGACTAACCTACTCAGGTAACAAAAACAAACATGTGACTAGGTTAATTTTTGTTTATTTCTACTACGTGCATACGGCATATGTGGGTAGGTTAGGCAAGTCAGATTTGGTGCTATTAGCATAGTATCTAGAAACATGCTCGTCTTATTTGGTGTGAATAGACACATATGGAAAACTTTATTATTTCGCTGGATTGTAATGGCTGTATTTAAGCGTATTAGATGTAGTAGCTGTACAGGAAGTTAGGTGGCCAGGAGAAAGTAATTGTAAAACTAAAAATTATGCTTTTTTCTATGGTGGTACTGAAAATCATAATTTTGGAACAGGCTTTTTCATAAATAATAGAATTATCTCGGCTCTTAAAACAGTAGAATTTATTAATAATAGGATATCATATGCAGTTTTACAGGGTAGGTGGTGTAAAATTATTTTAATAAACATACATGCTCAAACGGAAGATAAAGATGATGATACTAAAGATGATTTTTATACAGAGTTAGAACAGGTCTTTGATAAATTTTCTCAGTATGATATGAAAATTCTGTTAGGTGACTGTAATGCACAGATTGGCAAAGAAGAGACATTTAAACCCACGATTGGTAAAGAAAGTCTTCATGAATTAAGTAATGATAATGGTATAAGATTGATTACTTTTGCAACCTCAAAGAATTTAATTGTGAAAAGTACCACTTTTAAACATAAAGATATCCATAAATATACCTGGTCTTCTCCAGATGGTAAAACTCATAATCAGATAGATCATATTCTCATTGATAAGAGAAGGCATACTAGTATAATTGACATTCGTACACATAGAGGTGCTGACTGTGCCAGTGACCATTATTTAGTAATTGCTAAATTAAGAGAAAGGCTCTCAGGGATAAATCATAAGCAACAAAATCTAAAAGTTATAAAATTTGATACAGGAAAGTTTACTGATGAAAGAATTAAGAAAGATTTACAAATTAAACTGTCAAATAGATTTGATGTTTTGCAGGATTTAAATGATGATGAAAATATAAATGAAACAGACGTAAATAAGAATTGGGAGCACATACGTAATGCACATCTGAAGAAAGTATAGGATACCATAAACCGAGAAAAAGTAAGCCATGGTTTGATAATGAATGTCATAATCTAATAGAAATAAGAAATCAGGCTAGACTTAGGTGGTTAAATAACTCTGATGATACAAATCGAAACAATTATAATAGAATAAAGCGAGAAGTTAACCGCACGTTTAGAAGTAAAAAGAGAGATTACTTGAAAAGCAAAATTAACGAAATTGAAACAAACAGCAAAAATAAAAATATCAGAGATTTATATAAAGGTGTAAATGAATTTAGAAAGGGGTGGCAACCTAAAATAAACTTGATAAAAGATAAAGACGGTGATTTTCTAGCTGACCCAAGCGATATTCTAAATAGATGGAAGAACTACTTTAATGACCTTTTAAATGTCCATGTAGGAGATAAATCAGAAGTAAATGAAGTCCACACAGCAGAACCTAACTTGACTGAAGTTAAAGATGCTATTAAAAGGCTAAAGAATAACAAAGCACCTGGCATTGACTTAATACCAGCTGAGTTAATTAAATATGGTGGAAATTCATTAATATGTCAAATTCATAAATTAATTTGTTTAATATGGAATAAAGAAGAAATCCCTCAACAGTGGAAAGAATCCATAATTGTTCCTGTGTTTAAAAAAGGTGATAAAATGAACTGCAATAATTACCATGGAATTTCTCTACTCTCAACAACATATAAAATATTATCTAACATTCTTTTAACAAGACTAACCCCATATGCTAATGAAATTATAGGTGATTATCAATGTGGATTTAAACGTAACAGATCAACTACAGATCAAATTTTTCACATCAGACAGACACTTGAAAAAAAGTGGGAATATAATCAAAATGTCCATCAGCTATTCATTGATTTCAAAAAAGCATATGATTTGGTCAAAAGAGATAAATTATATAATATATTAGTAGAGTTTGGAATACCTAAGAAGCTTGTTAGTATGATAAAAATATGCACCAGTGAAACAGAAAGTAAAATTCGTGTGGGTATTAATGTGTCTGACAAATTTACAATTCATGATGGGTTAAAACAAGGAGATGCATTACCTCCATTGCTCTTTAATTTTGCCTTAGAATATGCTGTTAGGAAGGTAAAAGAAACTAAAGAAGGACTAAAATTAAATGGTGTGACTCAGTTGTTAGCATATGCAGATGATGTAGACTTACTGGGGGATGATGTGAATACAATTAAGAATAATGCTAAAATATTTTTCAAAAATGCTAAAGAGATAGGTTTGGAAGTTAACAAAGACAAAACTAAATATATGCTTACAGGCCGAAACCAAGTGTTAGGTAATAATCAAAATCTAATTATTGATAACAACTCGTTTGAACCAGTTTCCAAATTCAAATACTTAGGAGTAATATTAACAAATGAAAATTATATTAAAGAGGAAATGCATGTTACTTGTCTCTCTTCATAAACTATTGTCTTCTCGTTTAATATCTAAGAAACTAAAAGTTAAAATATACAAAACAGTAATTTTGCCTGTAGTTTATATGGATGTGAAACTTGGTCCCTTACATTGAAAGAGGAACATAAATTGAGAGTATTTGAAAATAAGATCCTTAGGAAAATCTTTGGACCTAGAAGGGATGAGGAGACAGGTGAGTGGAGAAGGTTACATAATTTAGAACTACATAATTTATATTCATGTCCAGATATTATTAGAATAATTAAATCAAGAAGACTTCGGTGGACAGGCCATGTGGCACGAATGGGAGAGGAAAGAGGAGTTTACAGGATTCTTGTTGGGAAACCTGATGGTAAGAGACCTGTAGGAAGGCCAAGACGAAGATGGAGGGACAACGTTGAGATGGACCTAAGGGAAATCGGTAGAGATGGAAAAGAGTATATAGAACTTGCTCAAGATAGGGAAAGATGGAAGGCCTGTGTTGCTGCATCCATGAACCTTCGGGTTTAAGAAGGTTAGGGAGTTAGTTAGTTAGTTAGTATTTAAGCAAGGCTCGCCAAAGTTATTGAACAGTTTAAGTCCACTTTATGTACTGATAGGCTAATCATGATTACAAGGCGACGGCGTTAATCACTGCACCGTGAATTTTATTACTTAGCGCCGCTTTTCTTCAACTTTTCCGCCATTCGCGACGATGACAATGAGTGACGATATGATTGAATTGGTTCACAAAGAATACACATGCCCGGACCGGGATTCGAATCCGAGTCCCCTGGTGTCGTAGCGCGCTGTGCTAACCACTTCTCCACGGAGATAAGCAATACACTGCGGAGACGGTTCCTGGAGTCTAACCTGGTGAATGCCGCGAGCGAGCCTAGGCATCTTCTTGCTGCGATACGTTGTCTTTTTCACGGTTGCTGAACTCATGTCCAAACGCGAATTTCGAGATAGGAGCCTGAAGAAAGCGACGCCTGATCTCTCGCACAGCGTAGTCGACACAGCTTGTCTTCTCTTTTTATACAGCTCCCAGAGAAGCCCGCCCCCCCTCTTTCCCGTGCTCTCTCAGGCACAACACATAACACTTTCTTCCGACAGAGGACGTTCTTTTAGATTTTTCAGTAGCAGCCCTTGAGAGAAGAAAAGAGAGCCTGCACCTTCATAGATTTTCGTCTGAATTCTCTCCAAAAAGTGTGCTCATACGATATACCTCCACTTCTCCAGTTCTGTCAGCCTCGCCCCGCTATTTACATAACCCTCACAGCGCCCTCTACCCATGATTCCCTTCTTCTTCGGTACATTAAGCAAAATGAAAAGCCCAAAAGCCTGCTGGGGTAGCTTTGCAGGTTGACAGGGTGTGTGGAAGCAAGAACGATGCTTTATTATTTTTTCCCTCAAGGCGTTTGGAACTCCGTGACAATATACTCCCCTCCTAACCCATTATATATGCAGTTAACTTTTTCTTTTTCCCCAGCAAAGACGGAGACTATGTGTCTACGAGGCTCGCTGGAAAAACAAAAAAATAAAATACCGAACGTTACTGCTGATGTAGTAAATTCCGTCTTACATGGAAACAATATATATATATATATATATATATATATATATTCGAGGGAATCTGTTCTTTATAAAACCAATCTTAGTGTTAGAATACCAATATTTGGACAGAGGCTAAGCGGAATTGGACTAGCAAGCTTCCAGTATCTGCCGTAACCATGGGCAATAAAAATGGGATTCCTAGATCCTGAAATAAATGCGCATCACACACAAGCCCATGCGAGTATTTCAGGATCTAGGTGTCGCATTTTTTTATTGCATGTGACTGTACCTCGTTCCTTTCAGCATATGAATTGTCAAATTTGTTTCCAACCAGTTTATGCTCAAATGGGCTAATCAGGACTGGACTTGAGTGATCCGAACTGCGCAATGTGCTTACACTGGCGATCGAACCCGGGGCCTCTTATTATGAGGCGACAGCGAGCCATTGGGGAGGTCAAGTGTAATGAAAGTAATACTCTTTTCAATTTGATTTTTATTATTTAGTCGTCTTTCTGCCAAGTTTGGCTAATCGCGACGATACGGATGAGTGATTGATGAATTTGATAAGGTGAGGCTTAAAAAGAATACCCGGGATTCGAACCCGCACTGTGCTAACTTACTCCACCACGCAGGTCGACAATATACTAATTTTAACAATGAAAGTAATTTTGGCAAGTAATTGCTATATTTCATAAAGATGTTTGCAGTGCTTGTAATATGATACGCGTAATTTATTTATTTATTTCGAACACACAGGCACATACCCAATTACAGTGTTCACAGAGTAAACAAGAAAGTAATACAAAATACAAAAATAATATTACATCAAGTGAGAAATATGACATTTCAATCTACAACGTACTTATAAACATGACTAATTTCATATATTACTTGATTTGATAGAGTTTATGTAATATGTGTATACAAGTTATACATAGGTAATCAGCTTATATACATGTAAATAGTAGTAGTGTAATAGAGATATTGAGTAATAATTTGCACATATAAGAGACACAATGATAAACATACGACAGTGAAATTGAAACAGTATTTTATAAGGTTAAACAAAAATATAGATAATGTCTAATTTAGGGTGAGGTTATGAACATAAGAACCTTAGTTGTGTCCTGTTTGTATAGGCTACAGTGTTCAGAAAATACAATGACTTTTAAATCTGAAAAGATCGATACTAGGGTTATTATTATTACATTCTACTTGACAGATAAAAATATAAATAAGGATGGCGATTATAGATATGAGGCAATAAAAGACGCTGTCGTCTTGGAAATATATATATATATATATATATATATATATATACATACGACGGTCGTATCATAAAGAATTACACTTTATTGTTTTAATGCAAAATGAAATGGCGTAATTCCACGCACTGCGCAGGATGGGCGCATAGGTACCTTGTCTACTGCCAGGTGGCAGCACCGTGTGACAGTGCGTAGTCTGTGGCCTGTGCAGGCGTCGAAGCACAACGTCACGAGTGCTGTTGCGGACAACATGGAACAAGATGAACGTGGTCAACGATGGACGAGTTGGTTTTTGTGGAAGGAAGGGGAAACAACGGCACGTATCCATAGACGGTTAGTGGCTGTGTGTGGCGAGTATGCACTGTCACGGAAAACGATGTATAATTGGGTAACTGGCTGGAAAAACGGTCAAACTTCGCCGGAGAAGGGAAAGAGTCCAGGGCGACATGTGAGTGTGAAAACAGACGCAAACATCGCGCGTGTGGAAAATGTCATACTGGAGAACAGGCGTGTGACGTTTACGGAACTGGAGAGGATTACGGCATTAAGCAGACGAACCCTGCAACGCATTGTGCACAGTGACTTGAAAATGGGTAAAGTGTCAGCTCGGTGGGTACCGAAATGTCTTAACGCATGCCACAAACAACAATGCGTAGACATTTCCAGGGAGCTTTTGGAACTTTACGACCAGAATCCAGCTGATTTCATGGGGAAGCTTGTGACAGGTGATGAAGTGTGGCTGCATTACCACGAACCGGAAACCAAATCCCAATCCATGCAGTGGAAACATAAGGGTAGCCCCCCACCCAAGAAATTCAAAACAGCGCCCACGGCTGGGAAACAAATGACCACTGTGTTTTGGGATAGTGATGGCATCATCCTCATTGATTGGCTACCGAGGGGAACCACCGTTAACAGTGCAGTCTACGTGGCAACACTGACGCGGTTGCGTCGTGCAATTCAAAAGAAGAGGCAAGGCAAATGGGGCAAAGGTGTGCTTCTACAACATGACAATGCCGGGCCGCACACAACAGCTGCTATTGACCGACTGGGTTCCAAGGTGTTACCACATCCAGCATAATCTCCCGATTTGGCACCGTCCGATTTTCACTTGTTTGGCGCCATGAAGAAGCCCCTGCGTGGTCACCATTTCAACAATTGTGAGGAACTCCTTGAGGCTGTCCAGCGATGGGTGCACACAACTCCAAAGAACTGGTTTCAAAATGGTCTCGAACGACTTCCACACTGCTGGCGTAAGTGTCTACAGCTCCAGGGGGACTATGTTGAGATGTGCATATAGCCGATAAAATGTATCTATGTCTGTATGTATCGAATACAATAAAGTGTAATTCTTTATGATAGGCCCCTCGTATATATATATATATACAAGATATATATATATATATATATATAGTGGAAAGTTTCAAGGGAGACTTTGTAAAAAGCTAAAAATTCAATCCAGACATCGGTATTCGGCCAAGCGACAAGGTAACATTCCAGCAATAGCGGAAGCATATGACGTCACGAGACACTGCATTCTTCTATACTACTTGGTTCAAACCCGTCATCGACGGGCGAATCCGGAAGAGCTGAGTATGCAGCTAGGAAGTAATTGCCTGCAGCTTAAAAGAGGTATGCACTAGAGATCAGCTACCAGACAGAGACCTCCGCACAATATTCAGGTCTGGAACCAGGCTTCGGGATTCCGAGAAGCCGCTTGCACCAAGGGCAACCCCTAAGTCTCGATTCTAGTATCGTGGCTCGTAAGGGATAGACCGTCGGACAGACCGTCGTTCGGACGCCTTCCCAAAATGCACCCTGCCGGAACCAGCGCAAGCTTAATCACCCGCCACGGAAACGAAAGACTGCGGGCCGTCGAACTCAGGACTCCTTGATCTGTCGCCTGACGTCTGCACACATCCGCTTGGCAGAGAGGTAAGATGTACATCGACAACATCTCTTGATCCCTTCCACTCTCTGCCGAGGGCTTGTTAGTGAGATTGTATGAGGAACATAAAACGTACCTAGCTCTACCATATGCACTAGCTCGATCCCCGAATTCTTGCTCATGAAACCAGTACAGTGTAAACAACGTATATACCTTGTCACTCCACAAACTTTCACAGCGCATAGAGACCATTAAAGCAAGCAGTGTGGACGGGAGGGGCAGTGTGGACGGGCATCCGCGCGTTCCGTTGCCTCGTTGCATCATCCTTCAGTGTGTAGTGAGCTCTGTGAATGACAGTGCGTCCCATTGTCAATTTATTTCTTATTATATTTATTATGTAGTGGGATAAGGACAATAGTATTGCATTTATTGATATATATATATATATATATATATATATATATATATATATATATATATATATATAAGAAATATGGAATACTGTTGGAACCCTAAACATCCGGAGTACTACAACAAAATTCGTAAACAGATAGCATATAAGCTTGTGGCATTCCTTTTAGCTTGTCAAAGCAAGCTTGACATGGCAAGCTCGACGTAAGCCTGATGCATGTGATAACTAGCGTGATAGGATGCATTTTTAAAAAAATAAAACAATAGACACACCCATTTAATATAACAATAGAGATACTTATTGAACATAAACAATAGTGACAAAATGAAATAAAACCGAAATACAGTGGAATAAATTCCAGTGCGAATAGAGCACCAAAGCGTTTGTTCCATCTGACATACACTAGATGGCAGTGCGACTCAAATGTTAAAAAAAACATAAGTTTTAGTAACGTTAGTAAGGATAACTTTGATTGTAATTAGTGAAAAAATGTGCTTTATTATCGTTCGAAAGGTGTGTGAATGTTGAAGTCGCAACGAAGATCAGAAAATAAAATGTGGTGAATAAAAGTGAAACTCCCATGATAAATATTTTTATCCCAGACTATATAATCAGGAGCTAAGTACTGCAAAGAAAAATTGAATACCAGTGTATAGTTAGAGATTGTTTGATTATTAATTAGTTCATTGAACTCTTCATTTTATCTATTACCTATTTTGGGGGAGCACGAAAAGTTTCTATAAGTTGCAAAGAGAAAGTGTCACGTTACAAAATGGGTGTTTGTTGTTAATTAGCCCAATTGTTTCTAGTTTTGCTATTATGAGAGAGTAAGTGTACATTACAGCCATGTTTATACATATATATATATATATATATATATATATATATACATTTAGCTTAAAGATACACATTATGGCTTACTTCGAGCATTGCATTCTGTAAGCTTACAGCTAGTTATGAAAAGCTTGATGCAAGCATGCCTTGGCAAGCTTGCTGCAACTTCCAATTGTGGTAACGAGATTGCTTAATGCAAGCATGCATCCAGCTAATAGCTTGCCATGGCAAGTTGCTGCTAGCTACTTAGCTTGCCATGGTAAGCTTGCTTCATGCTTACAGCAAGCTGTCTGTGCTATCTGGGCTGGAACATGAAAACAACGTGCTGATTTCCGTTTTTTCTATTTCCATAAAACGTAATTAATGAAAATATATGCGGCTGCTGCCACTTGCTGCGGTGTACTCATCGTCATTTGAGACCAGACTGTGAACCGCACATCCGTATCAATCATGCTACAGGGTGGATGATACGGAACGCAGCGATGATACGCGACAAATCAGTGTCCGTATCGTATCAATGATTGATATGGGACGGGGATACGATACGCTGGTTTGCAACAAGTGGATACCGCACTTTAGAATGTAAATATGTTGCCTATGTTTACTGACTGGTGGCTTAAAGGTAATTTGCATACCCAAAAAACCTACATCGCGAAACTAAATCACAAAAAACAACACCCCTACCCCCCCACCAAACAAAAATCTAAATTTGAATAGTGCGCAAACCTTGGAGGTTTAAATCCTATGCCAAGTGTATATTGTCCCCAACCAATATGGCGGACCCATTTTAGCTTATTCTCTCTAAATTGTCTCAAGAGTACGAAAAGCCGAAGACGACATTCCAACCCTCCCGACGATACCTTCCTTGTGAATTCAGAAGGCGAATTCCAAACCGAGATGTCGTCGCAGTAAATTCTCCGTGCTTCGTCGGGTCACCAGGGACAGACCCGCAAAAAGAAGAAGAGTTTGGATTGCCGAGCATGAAAGAATCGATAAAAGTGCAGAGGAAATTATCGTTCCTTGTTTTCGAGGCCGACTTCCAAGCGAGTAGTTGGCAGCTATGTTGGCGAACCGTAAATCTACTGGAGTGTTTGCAGAGAGAACGAGAGATGGCGCAGGGGGAACAGTTTGCTTCTTTCATCATCACAAGGACAAGCTGGGTTGGAGCAATAAATCCGAGTATGAGATTTTTTGCACGGAAATAAATCTTGAGAAAACTGTTTTTATTCCTCGTAATCTTTTATGATCTCTCTCAAACGAGCCGCAATATGCCTGCAATCTCTTGTAAGGAACTTGATTTTTATTTAATAAATACATGTACTTTATTTATTCGGTACCGTAGCCGTGCGGTCTGAGGTCAGGTTTTAGGCTCGGGTATGGGACGCGCTGACGCAAGTCTCATAGGTCTAACTACCATGGTTGGCTAGGCGATTTAAGTGGTGGGCGACGATCTCGACACCTCTCGCAAGCCAAGCGTCTGACACCCAGGACAAGTTCGAAGCTACCCGTTACAAGTTTCCCGACCGGCTCTTCGAAGAGACAAATCAATTGGTAACTCTGAGTCTCCTCGAATTACCAAAATCAGGCATGTTTATATCTCTGCCCATAGAAATAGCCTGTTTATTACATGTTATTCTAGACTAGTGATCCGCCCGCGTTGAATTATGTGTACGTGTTCGTTCATCAGATGATAGAAATCGAAACCACTAATTCAAAACCAAATCATGAGATTCAATCAGCGTTGCCCAGATATAACGAATAAGTAGCATATAATTATGAATCATTAGTTTAGTGCAATATTAATTGGTATCAGAAATTAGCATCAATAGGAGTATTAAGCGTAATCAGCACCGCTCTTTCCCCTTAGGAGTTGAATTTCGGAACGTCATTTCTGAATTGTCGCTTACAAAATAAGGGGAATGAATACAAACCTAAAATTTCAGGTTTCTAGCTCTGTGGGTTTAGGCTGTTCGTAGCCGAGTCAGTGAGTGAGGAAAAACTGATTTACATATTAATATTAACATGGAATTTACATGACTACGAGGTTTTACAAGGAATTATAATGTGTTACAAATTACAAAACACCTTTGAAATTCATTAAAAACAAGCCAGTAATATGAAATCCCTTTCAAACACAGAATTTGATAACTTAGAATTCAACAAGTTCATACAGATTATACAGATCTGTCATTTTTTATTAAAAGAGCTTAAATTGCTGCGTGCGACGAGGGCGATACAACTTTGTATCTAAAACTCAGTGCCTTGTGATAAGCACCTCAACTAGTAACAACGGATCAAATATCTCCCAGGCAAATCCAACGGGCATCATAGGAATTAAACGAAAATAGTTTATAGAAAACTTTCCTAATCTCCTGCTTCTTATTTTCCGCGGAAGGGGGAAGGATGGGGAACTAACACAGAAAGCAGGAAACGTATTGAAAACTCCATCTTCAAATTTACGATGGGATGCAAACTTTCAGAGTTCAATATCATCATCATAGAACATTTAAACAAGGGCCCATCTCTCCTCGGCTCCAATCTCCATATAAACTGAATATGAATCCCCCTCCCCTTCAACGAAACTCGATCGGCAGCTCAAGAACGGATCAGATGTGGAAAATTGAAAAACATCCGAATTGGAGGGAGAGGGTAGAAGTTTTAAAATTCATTTAGTAAGAGCAGAAGAGAGAGTTTGAAGAAATGGAGGAAAAAAAGAGACCAAGAAAAGGAAATGGAATTGAAAAACAACTTACCTTACCCTGCCGTGAAAATACATCGGGAGGATTTCCATACAGAAGTAGCTTCTATGAGTGTTTTTCAATATAAGAATGACTTTAGATTCTCTGTTGAAGTCAAGAAGGATGGATCAAATATGAAGATGAGATGCCATTGAAGATGCGGACAAACTAGAAACAAAGAAACTGCTTTACGAATAAGTTTTCTAAAAATATTTTCTCACTTGACATCGACTTAATCCTGTGCCATTCTCTTGTAATCAGCCTTTTATATAAGTGACCTCTGTGAGAGAATATACTAACTAACAATACATAAAGTGTCAATTTAATTCTGGAAAATTTTGTCACTTGGTCTGTCAATATTTTGTTCATATCAACAATTGCGCCATTCGATATATTTTGATTGCTCTGAAACACTATGGCAGATACTGAAAGAATAACAGATGCCTTCCCAACGGACTGAATTGTCGAGTGTCTCTTTTTCTCAGATCTTGTGCTCCAGTTAAGTCGTTGCAATTACCCAAAAGTGAATAAACTGTTGAACCGATTGTCTATTGTGTGACAAGGCTTTCAGTGTAAGTTATTCCCCATACAGCACAAATCGCCAAGGGATATCTATAGGGCATCCACAAATGTTCAGATCAGAGCCATAGATATTATGTATATCTATTAGACGTCCATTGGATATCCCGTCATGGATATCCATAGAATGTCCCGACCTGGATATCCAGAAGATCTCCTATTCTAGATAACAATGATCTTATTAAAAATTGACACACATGTATTAATATCCGTGGAAAGATTCATTCATAGTGTTCAGTCATTCACTGTATGTTAGTAATCAAACTCTGTGATGCAGTCTTCAAACAACTCACAAACTTCCTCCTCAGTAATCGCGTCGTGTAAACCATTGTTTGACCCAGCGAGTCACGAATGCGTGCAAGGCCTAGGTGAAAGTTTCATTGCTATCTTAGTTTCTCGCTCACCCACGCGAGTTTGGATGTTGCAGTGTTTAAATCAGGGTTGTCAAAGGTTCAGGAATTTTAAATATTTTCAATTCCGGTCCAGGAGAGAAAATCAGCAAGCGTAAATGTGTTCTGGACCGTAAAGAATATTTTTATCTGTAAGGTATTTCAATTCGGTCCAGGAAACTTTTTACCAGCTCAATTTAAATACGGTCAAGGAACCTTTTTTTCCGGATCGTTTTAAATTCGGTCCAGGAACCTTTTTCAATGAAACAATACACAAATTGGACCGAATTTAAATTGTGCGAGAAGAAAGGTTCCGATCCTACAGCGGAACCCAATAGAACCCATTGGAATTTATGAGTTCCTAGACCTTTAACAACACTGGTGTAAATGTGTTAGTGGAGCATAAGCTCAAGTTCGGTGCATACTATGATTATCATGGATGTGCCTGTGAATATAATATAACATTCTTCGGATGTGTAGATATGTGTGTGTGTATGTATGAAAGAGAGTGAGAGAGGAGTAATTGTTATAGACATATGTGTGCACGAGATCTTTGATATGCTTAAATCTAGCTCACGAATGTTCTTCTCGTATCCAAAATATGTGTGAAAAATATCAGTATAATGTTGAGATTTGGTCCATTTCATCCACAATATATCCTATTTACAATAAAATAAAAACATTCCGACAAGGGGCCGTTCCCGTGAACCAAGTCGCAACAATGTCCGAAAAATACCCAAAGGTGATGCATACGATTTCCAAAACATGTCCAAATATGATCCACAAAGTATCCAATACATGTCCAAAAAATATCTACAGAATCTTGAAAACGTATCTAAAAATTATCCACAGAATGTCCAAAACATATCCAAAAAGAATCCAGATAATGTCCTAAATATATCCTTTCCGGATATCCTATGGATGTCCACTGGACGGACATATGGATATCCAATGGTTATCTACTGAGGATTCATATCTTCGATACGAATAACCAGATTCATAAGACGACTTCCGGATATTTTGCGTGCCGTATGGATCAAACTTGTTATTTGTAGGGGTGTCAGATGTGTAACCCGTCACAAAGCAATGGATAGTAACAAATTACTCTAGTACGAATTTCTCCCACCAAAACATGTAAAGTGAAATTTCTGATTATGTCGCACTTGCAAAATTGAATGTGTAATCTATTGATATCTACTATAGTGTTTTGTATTGCATGTTTGAATATAATAAACGCATTACATAAGCACCAAATGTTGTGTTTTCTTGCTTCAATAAGTAAACAAATGAACAGAATGTAGCCTTCGAGAAGGAACTGATACGTGGCCTCTAGACATGAGCAGCAGAAGCATCTTTAATCCAGTGCCCTCACGTCCCAAATAAAGGACCGGAGCAAGTGAAGAGGAGTTTTCACCAGCGAGGGTAAGTAATGAGGGAAGTTACCAGACTAGAAGAAACCAATTATACTTTGAAAGGTTGGCACTAGATGTCATCAGTGCGCATCCTTTTGTTCGCCGCAAAACACTCCACTCCTCCAACCTTAACCACCGTTCCTTTTACAAGGGAGGGAGAAGATCGCAAATCAGCAATTAGTTTGACCGACGATGCGAAAAATAACGTGGGTTACGGTCACTTAATTAATCCATTCTCCATCCTTCCTCTTCCCTTCCCCCTCACCCTCTGCGGTCTTCCTATCTCTCCTTTCTTTCGCCGCGTTCTAATTACTTCTTCCGGATGTTGACAAATCATCTCCCGGAAGTTGGGGGAGCAGGATTTTTTTTTCTACTTCCTCCAGACGCTCCGGTGAGGTAGCACGCTCAGCCACGAACCATATATACCCGTTTCGGAAACGATCATTTATCTAAGGTTCGCAGACACATCGTGTACATATATCTTGCATTTTGGTTACTTGAGGCAGTCAGAATTTGCCATGTGAAAATTAGACTACCGTTCCATTTGCTTAGTTGAGAGAGTAACTCAAATGTAGTAGAGTAACTGAAACTTCGTTGCAGTTATTATGCTGAAAGAGTAACTTTGTTTTACAATTGGCTGACAAAGTAGCCCTGTTACAGTTGGGGTGAGGCAGTCACAAGCGAAGATTTAAAACATTCACAAAAAAATAGAGCAAATATTAGTTAATTTTTGAACATGAATGTACTGTACATGAGTTGAAATTACTAGTGTACCTGAAAAATATTATTTTTTTTAATATCGTGTCAGTAAGATGGCGTCCTTGGTTTTGCACACATTGTCAGAGTCTCAGAGTAAATCTGACCATGACGCTTCGTAGCATCTCCAACGGAATGTTGTGGATCTCTTGCCGAATTCGCTCCTTCAAATTATCCCTGGTTCTTGGGAGGGTTGTCCTTGAATACTTTGAGATAACCCCAAAGGAAAAAGTCAGGAGCCTTCAAATCGGGTGAACGGGCAGGCCACGGAATATCGCCGAATGTGCTGATGAGACGACCATGAAATGCGAGTCTAAGCACATCCGTAGACACTCTGGCAGTATGGCTAGTTGCACCATCTTGCTGGAAGAATGCTTCTTCATCTGGGTCATAGTCATCGAGGGTAGGCAGGAAAAAGGTTACTAACATGTCAGCATAACGTCCAGCGCTTACATCTTACTGACACGATTTTCAAAACATTTTTCAGGTACACTAGTAATTTCCACTCATTTACAGTACATTCATGTTCAAAAATTAACTAATATTTGCTCTCTCTATTTTTTGTGATTTTTTAAAATCTTCCCGTGTGACTGCCTCACCCTATATTTGGCTAACAGTGTAATTTATTCGGTTTCTTGGCAGACAGTGAATCTAGGCTTGCCAACCCTTCCTGAATGGCCGGGAGTCTCCAGGAATCAAACTCGCTCTCCCGGACACACCCTGTTTTCTCTCGGAATGACGAGATTTTGCATTATTATATTTCTTATTGTTATCTATTTATTTTATTTTTGTATGAATCTCTCGAACGAAGAAATTCATTGTTGCAAGCCAAACAATTAAATTTCACAATATTTTTAGAATAGACGATAGGCGAGTCATTGTTTAAGTAAGTGGAAGCAGGGAGAATTAGAAAGTTTACACACACTGTTCCGACAAAGTATCTAGAACAAGTGCATTGTTGTGTCAAAGTCTCGAGACTTCTTTATTCCACTTCACCCAATTTTGCTTTATTATGGACTTCAAAGGAGTCTGAGTATCTTTATATTTATTTTGATTTGCGGTTGTCAGCTTGTTTTGTTCAATTTTGTATTCGCAGTAATAAAACCACAACAACAGATAGTCGGGTCATTAGTCTTTCAGATTATTCTAATCTAAATGGTTCGATGGCTAAAAAATTCTCCCGGAATTTTGTTCCTTCAAGTTGGCAAGCCTAAGTGTAACACGTCGTGTAGTTATTTAACTGACAGTAACGCATTTATAGCTATTTGGCCCAGAAAGAAACCCAATTTCAGTTATGTCGCTGAAAGACTGGATCGGTTACAGCTATTTTACTGCAAGAATAACTCCGTTACAGTCAATTACCTGAGAGTGTAACTCAGCTACTGTTATTTAACTGACGTAATACCCCGGCTACAGCTATTTGGCTGAAAAGTAACTCGCTTACTTGTAAGTTGAGAAGCAACTGTAATTTTGCATTTAGTTTATGTTGGAGAACTAACTTTCTGGAATTTCTAATCTTCGGGATTTTTCGCCACTGCAATAAAAGTCTTCCAATCTGTTTCTGTCAAGGACATATCAACAAAATCTTGCCGACACCCTTGAAGTACACCTCATCATTGTTTTCCATCTTCGTTGTAGCATTCCTAAGGTCCCTTACCGTCAAGCTTCCCGAGAGAGATACCGTAAACTCTTCCCTCTTCCAGGAGTTGTCCATCTAAGTCTTCCTGCCATACAATCTCATGTAGCCCAATTCAATCCTGACATTCATAGTGGATTTGTTGTAGTAAACTCATAAACGTAATTCTTCAAAATATTAACGGAGGTGAACCAGTAAATAATTGGGTATCTACTTTGTTTTTGTTTTTTTAATGGGGTTTTCGCATTATCATAATTCGACAACTTTCCTTTGCTTCTTTCTTATAAACAGCTATTTGGCTAGTAACAGGAGGGATTGCTTGTTTGACAGAATTTACTTTTATTGTCGCCCCGACATCTAGCGTTGCGCGACGAACACTTTTTGGTCAAATTTAGAAATCGTGCTCGACTTGAGAACGAAGATACGCCGGCTAGCTCCACAGACATCCGCGGTAATCTGCACAAGACGATGAAGAAAAAGAAAATATACATTAAGTTGTTTTTTAAAACTGGGGTTTTCGCATCACAATAATTCGACAACTTTTCTTTGCTTCTTTCTTACAAGCAGCTATTTGGATGATAACTAGATGGAGGGATTGCGTGTTTGACAGAATTAACTTTTATTGTCGCCCTGACATCTAGCGTTGCGCGACGAAAACTTTTTGGTCAAATTTTGAAATGGTGCTCGACTTGAGAACCATGAGACGCCGGTTAGCTCCACAGACATCCGCGGTCATCTGTACAAAGACGATGAAGAAAAAGAAGACAAACATTAAGTTGTTTTTAAAAACTAGGGTTTTCGCATCACAGTCATTCGACAACTTTTCTTTCCTTCTCTCTTACAAACAGCTATTTGGCTGATAATTGGTTGGAGGGATTCCTTGGTTGACAGAATTAACTTTTATTGTCGCCCTAACATCTAGCGTTGTGCGACGCAAACTTTTTTGGTCAAATTTAGAAATCGTGCTCGACTTGAAAACGAAGAGACGCCGGTTAGCTCCACAGACAATCCGCGGTAATCTGTACCGGAAGATGAAGAAAAAGAAGATAAACATTAAGTTCTTTGTCGACGGTACATTCTCAGCTTCCATCCAACTCGTTCGTCTTCTTCAGCTTCCAAATCGACAACTATGGTAGGACTGAAGGAAGAAAGAAGAAAGTGGAAGAAGAGAAGATGAAGAGGTTGGTCTGCAATCTTAATCCTCTCTCAGTTGACTGTTATTGACCATTAAGGCCGGATTTCCGGAAGCTAGGCCGGGTCATCCACGACCCAACGGTCCCGTATTAATGGGCCTATTGACTGAGGGAGATATAGCGGCATTCTTTTTGAAAGTGTATTTTTTATTTAATTGCTTCCCAAAGAAGAAAAGGGGGCCGGGATGAAAGCCGACTCGTGGAGAGGAAATGGCTGCATTTTGTCTTCAGGAACCAATAAAAACCCTGTGTGTGGGTCTTTTCTTGTTGATAGCGAAGATACATTATTGCCCATATGCGAATAGAGGTTCGGAGAGAATGTAATTTGATAGGGGATACAACGACGGTCCTTTTACTGCTATGGATACAAGAGAGACGGTTTGGCGAAAACCGGAAATCTTTACGCGCAATATAACAACTCAAGAACGTGCGTAGTTGAGGCGGAATCCTTGATGATTACATGCGCAACTGGCATGAAATAGGCAACGGAAAATATCATATGTTAGAGTAGAAAGCGTGATGAAGAATCTCACATGATACATATACGTTGGTGTGGCTTATGTAACGGAAAAATTCGCAAGGTACACTTGTAATTCGCTTACAATATAACATGAGGATTATCACACAATACATGTGCATTGAACTTCAATACGCCTATGTAACATAAAGTCTCACAAGATACATGAGTAATTCGCCTACAATACGCCATGCGGAATATCATACAATACATGTTCATTGGATTTCATTACGCCTATGTAACAGAAAGTCTCACAAGATACATGAGTAATTCGCCTACAATACGCCATGCGGAATATCACACAATACATGTGCGCTGGTTTGGGTTACATAACGAAAGGTCTCACTCGATACACGTGTATTGGCAGTGATTACTTAACGAAACGTCCCACGAATACACGCTTTTTGTGTGGAGGAAACATATAATATTCCTACAATAGTCTGAGATAAAAACCTCAAATAAAGATTCATTTCGAAAGCGGTAAAAGCTCATCAAGTTCGTTAGACGATTGAACATAAAAATTCAATCTGGAAGTTCCACGTTACGAAGTTGGAAAAATGAGAAAGCTCTAATGCGATATATCTCTAGCCGCCTCCCACCCACAGAGCGAGAAGAGCATTTGTGGACCAACAGAAAAGTCTGAGCTTAACTCTCCAACCAACGTCCTCCCGAGTCCCATGCAGCTAACCCACTTAACTGAGCCCTCCAAAAGTTTTACCGCCTCCATCTTTATTCTCTCCTGGGGAAGGGAGGGAGGGGGAAACATTTTCAAAATTACCGCACGGGCTAAAGCTGAGGTGGAGTTTTCCAACGCTCCAACTCACCCCCCCCCCCCAACACTATCCCGCGCACACGACCGCAACAAGAACCTAGCTAACCCCCTACGTCCATTATTTAGGTAAACCACACCTGCACTGATGTCTGTATATACAATGGTTGCCAGGGTTGGGTTTGACCTGTATCTCCACCCCCTTTACCCTTCCCCTTCTCTGGCAAAACTACCCCGTGTTCTCCAAGCCCTTAAGCAATGATTGTCCCAGTTCCGCTCTGGCTGAACGAGAACCCGTTGCATTTCTAGGATATGCTTCACATTACGCAAGACTGACGCGCGATGCGGGTTGCAGAACTCCTCAACAAAATATTATTTCGCTCGGATTAGTCCCATGTCTGAACAGTGAGAAGAAATGTGTTTGTGTTATGTTGCTCTCTCTCTCTCTCTCTCTCTCTCTCTCTCTCTCTCTCTCTCTCTCTCTCTCTCTCTCTCTACGTCTTTCCATGTATTTCAATTTATATTCCATGCAATACTAGAAAGTCTTTACACATAATTTCCCTCTAGATTTATTTCAAGCATTGCGATTAATCTGCATTATCATTTTTCAACGACCTAGGTTCGAGTCCTTGCATTTACGCGAGCGTTCCTTTGCATTCGTCCCATCATCATTAAGGATGGTACCGAACAGCGCCGGTACACAGTTTTCTTAAAATTTCCCACGTAAAAGGCGAAATTCCGTTTAGAAAAATCCCTCCCTTCACTATCCGTACATTATTTTACATTATTTGAGTTAAAAAATAATAATTTAATACATTTTCTTTATTAAGATTGATAATTAAAATTCAGTTTAATAACTGTACGATTTAACGGTTGTTTTTAGAATGGGCACATCAGCACATGGGCTATTCTTGCAGTCACGCAATACGGAGATAAGCTCCTTCACTAAAACAAAATTGCGGACACGCGTTAATCTCTCTCTATATAAAAATGTACGTATGTATGTGTGTGTTTGTTTGTTCAGCAATAACTCTCGAACGCCTGGAGCGATTTCAACCAAACTTGGTACACGTGTCACTTGCAACCTGGAAATAAATACTGTAGGGGTACGACACCCCTGGCACCCATAGGGGTGGGATGGGAAGGGGTGACATGTAAAAATAATCGAGAACCACCGATATTAAATTCCGCACAAACTCTATGCAATCCGCACAACGATAGTGTTTCTCGGGTTGTCTAACAGTCAGGCTGCGTAGCGAATAGAATCCATAGTTTTCGTGACACTCCCAATGCGGTTCAACTCCAAGTTCATCACCTATCGGGAGGGGGTAAAAAATAAAATGCCACAAATGACCTAGATTAGTGTCGAATCCATAGTTTTCGGAGTCGCTAAGCTAATTCACGATCACATTTAAAATTAATTACATTTTACACTATAGTTAGAATTCATTATTTTCCTGTCCAATACAAGATTGGTATAAATAAATTCCCGGGCAACGCCGGGTAATCAGCTAGTATTATAATATAAATCTCTTAAAAACTTCCTTACTTAATTCTTAAAACCAATTAATTCATTCATTCGTATCATCCTTAACATTCTTGTGTAGTGTAGACATACTACAGCTGGCAGTAATGAAAATAACGTGTCAACTAAGATAGCAAGTATTGTTCATTGTTGAATGGTAAGAGGAGAAGGGTGAAGGTAGTTGAGGGGTATGACCGAATGCTTGGAGGAGAGAGAGAGTTTAAGAAGGGTGGATTTTTGGGTAGAGAGATCAGTTGTTGCTTGAGGGATTGAGAGGAGCAATTGTTGCTTGGAGATTGGGGATTGATCTTACATAAAAGTCAGGAGTGAGTTTTTAGTCTCTCACGACTTTGAGAACAGGGAGATGCCATTTGGAAGTTGTCAACATCCACTTGAATAGACTTTCTGTGGCCAGTGCCGGTTCAGTCGTGAAGGTATTTGAACCAAATATATGTGTGCCACCTTTCATATCCCTGTTTGTGTAGATTAGCTATGTTGGCGCAGTGGTAGCGTCGTTGCCTTGCAATCAAGGGGTCCCGGTGGAGGCACAAGTGGTTCGGATCCCACTATAAACTGTAGGTACAGTCCCGATTAGCCTTACTGTGCATAAAGTGGAGTTAAAACACCAAATCAACCCAATCAACCCAAGATTGGGTTAAACATCCATACTTCGCATGCCTTTCTGAAGTCTAAGCTACTCATTACGAAGTAACACACCCCACGGTTCGATCCCGTACCTCTGAAGATTTGTCAAGTAACCAGGTGGTAAACTTCACTCAAGAGTGTTGTTTTACGCATTACTTAACAAGAGCTAAACTATACTGTCTCGGAGGACTAATAAAAAAAATGTCCTTCAGATTGTCTCGGCAGAAAAGGTAATGAGGAGAAGAAACAGAGAGAAATTACCCCTACCAAAGGGATTGCGTGATGTTTCCTGCTGTCCCCATATTTCGTCTACTTTAAAAAAAAATCCCTTTTTCCCACACTGTTCGTAAAAGTTTGACAAAAATTTCCCTTTTTCCATTCTTGAGAAATGTCTCTTTTTTCCCACATTTCTTGAACTTTGAGAAAATTTCCCTACTCTGAGGGAAATTTCCCTTCAATCACCATCATTGGTACGAGACAAGCCTTGTTGAGTCTCGAGCCGAGACCGAGGACGAAACATGCATTGTAATACGAGAATTAAGAAGACACTTCCTTACTGCTTTCATTTGAAAATTTTAATTTTCTCAAAATTTCTGGAGGGGCTTAGCCCCATCAGCTTCCTCCATGCATATGCCAGTATCCCTTTCATTGCACTTTCTCCATGTTTAATCATACAAGTATCACTCCACCTTTCCCCGAAAAGGGCAAAATATCTCCACCAGCCAGGAATTTCCACTTTGTTGTAGGGGAAGGGGGCAGAGGAAGATTACATATCTTTCCCTTCAGTCATAGAGACCAGCGGCGGCGATTGGGTTCCAAACCTTGGGGGGGGGGGGGGCAAGGGGCCAAAACTAAGGGGGCAAAGACAGTTTACTTTCCATTGGTAGATAAGGTATCCCAGGGCGAGCCTCAGCTACTGGGCGGGTCGCAGGTGGCGGATAGCGAACGGCCATCAGATATGGTGGTTAGCTGCGAATAAGGCAATGCCAAATAGCAGTCCCGGACCGAGGCGGCAGTGTTACCAGGGCCTGGGGGGTTGGCCGGTGGCAGGACCATCCCCATTAAAATCCCAGAAAAGCCCCTTCACAACACTGTGACATGGCGAGGAAGTGCCGCCACTATACCGCGTTTGTTCTTTTGTTTTTTTTATTATCAAGTCTACATATAATTATTTGCGTATTTTATGTCATATTTATTTATCTATTACATATCTAACAATTACAGTTTCCGCATAATTAGCATGCTATCAAAACTTAGTACCCTGTATTACTGATTCACGTTAAATTGTGCGGCTGTGATTTCATTTTGAGATCTCATAGCAGCCTCAGTCTACACGGATATTGAACCTCGCACGGCCACTGTCGCTCGCGTGGAATGCAGAGTCAGCTTCGTGTCGAATAACCAAGTTGACATGGAGTGCTGACGTAGACTGACGTAGATATCTTATTGGGCGTGTGTCCTCAACACATAACTGCAACAGCATCAAGATAAATAAGAAACTACAAAACCTCTTACAGTAAGTGTATATTAGGAATCGACATCCACTAAATTAATGAACTAGCCCAGTATTTCAGTGCATTTAACTTCCTTCCAAATAGCAAATTCTCCCCACACACTACAATAAAGCCTGATCTGGAAACCAGACAGGGAACGTGCGTCCGTGCAGACTAATCCAAGCAATCATTCACCCCAATCTAAACTCTCACCCCATCATACTCTCCCCTCAAGCTTGAAACAGTTCTGGATACCAGAATGGTTGTCCCTCCTGTAGATAGCATTTCTTATCGTACTATCTGTACGATAACTAAAACTAACCAATAAACTAACATAAATTAATCCATACCTACTATTAACAAGTTTAATTAACTACCAATCATACAAATGCACAGTAAATTTACAAGAAATCTTTAAGACTTGTTCCGGTCACCAGAACGGTCTATTAAAATAATACAAATTAAAAATTATTAAATGTAGCTATGTATAGAATGTCCATGTATTTTCTTTTCTTTTTTTGTACTTGTATTTTATGTATGAAAATAAAGATGAGAAGAAGTAGGATAAAAAGGCGGGGGAACCGTTTAACAGGAAACTGACGTCCTGGTTTATTTAAAGGTACCAGGACATTAAGAGCATACCCTCGAAAGTACGCAGGTGGAGGCGGGCCACTTCGGGAGGTTTCCCCCCTTTAGATATGTATATGTGTTTCAAAAAGTATTATTTTATACTCACTCAATATGTTCTGCACTATTGTCTGCTTTATGTTCTAATTACGTATTGTATCATGATTCATTCCATGAACTGGTGTATCTTGTATACCAATTAAATTCAGAAGGAAAAGCTTTGTAATGAGAAGTAGTGAAAATGTAGTGATCCAATGAAATGTATGATAAAGTTATGAATGTATACATTCTAAAGGTCAATATTTTTTTTTTCTCGTTTGTTACAACCTGTCCCGGTTCCCGCGCTAGCTGTTCGCTGGCTTTTCTCCGTGTTGGGGAAAGTCAAAGCCAGGCAGCCAATTAAAATACGCAACGTCGCAACAGCGTCTACGTAAGCGCCTCTCTTCTGGCTCCCATTCGCTCCTCGCTGCCCAGCAGACGATTTTTTCCTCGTTTCTCATTGGCACCGAAACTGTCGAGCGATCGCTAGCGCGGGAAAGGGGACAGGTTCTAACAAACGCGGTATAAATAAGTACTGCCCCTGCTGCCTTGCAGGGAGGGGAGGGACCCCCGAAGGCTAAGGAAAGGATGCCCTGACAGAAATCCAAGGGTAGGAAGGACTCTTAAGGCGTAGCGAAGCCAGTCTTCCTTGGGGAGTAAACCCCAATGGAAAATCCTGGTCCCACAAGTTTGGGGGTTTGGCGTGGGACGAACCATTCCTCCCAGTAAAAACACATATTGTGTGAGAAGCCTTCAAATGAGAGAGCCGGACTGGAATATGTAAGACGAACAGGCAAGGAAAAGGTTATGAGATTAGGAACATGGAGCATATTATCCTTATACAGAACTGGGGCCCTAAGAAACCTTATCGAAGAGTTCAATAAATACAAGCTTGATATGCTTGCATTACAGGAAGTAAGGTGGACTGAGAAGGATGTGTTGGAGCAAAAAGATACAGTAATATACTACAGTATAGCTGGGGAGAAAGACATGAATTTAGTACAGGGTTTTAATAAAGAAGAAGTTGAAAAATCTTGTAATGGATTTTAAGGCAATAGATGACAGAACCTCTATTTTAAGAGTTAGAGGAAAATTTCATAACTACAGCTTGATAACAACCCACGCACCAACGGAGGATAAAACTGAGGATGAAAAGGATGCCTACTATGATAAATTGGAGAGGGCCTATGATACCTGCTCTCGATATGATATTAAAATAATCCTTGGAGATCTTAATGAAAAGGTAGGCCAGGAAACCTGGGCTAGACCAGTGATTGGAACGCAAAGCCTGCAACACGAGAGTAATGATAACGGAATGAAACTGATTGATTTCGCAAATAGACATCAAATTATCATAGCAGGCAACTTTTATCCTCATAAAGATATACATAAAGCAACATGGAAACTCCGGATGGGGGATCAAGTAATCAGATAGACCATGTAATTTTAGATAGTAAACACAAATCTAACATTTTAGATGTACGTATTTTTAGAGGAGCTAATGTGGATACAGACCACTACCTGGTTATTGGTAAGGTTAAAAACCGAATATCTTGTATAAAAGGGAATCAACGAAGTGAAATTAAAAGATATGACATAAATAAACTAATGGAAAAAGACGAAAGAAAAAGGTATGAGCGAAATATTGCTGATAGGTTGAGGAAATTGGAAAGTGATATGAATAGCAGTAGTAGTGAGGGGTGGACCAATATAAGAGACATAATAATAAAAGTAGCTGATGAAGAAATAGGGAAAATGAAGAAACAAAACCGTAGTGAATGGTTTCATGAGGAGTGTAGGGAGATAACTGGGCAGAAAAATGAAGCTTATCGAAATATGATAAATAGCTACTTTACAAGAACAAATTTAGAACTATATAGGGAATTGAGGAAGATAGAAAAGAAAATACATAAAAGGAAGAAGGGGAAGCATGAGGAAAATAAGATGAGGTAACTGGAAAGACTTAATGCAAAACGAGAAAGTAGACGATTCTATAGAAATGTCAATGAAATGAGAGTAGGATTCCAAACAGGAGGATATATATGTAAGGATAGGATGGACGACTGTTAAGCGATGACCAGGATATTTTAACCAGATGGCAGGAACATTTTAATGAACTATTGAATGACCAGAACCAGAATGAGAATGAAAGGGAACAAGGACAGATACAGGATATGGAAGATAATCAGAATGCCACGAACCTCCAAATGAATGAATGGGAAAAAGATGGACCCAGCCTTGAAGAAGTTAGGAGTGCCATTGCAAAGCTGAACAACAACAGAGCCCCAGGATCTGACAAAATAACATCTGAAATGATGAAACTTTATGGAAGGGATTTCATGGGAAGCATGCAAAAGCTACTAGAATGAATGTGGAAGGATGAAGAAATTCCATTGCAAAGGGAGGAAGGTATCATATACCCAATATATAAGAAAGGAGACCGTCTGCAAACAGGAAACTATAGAGATATTAGCAAAGTTAACACTGGATTCAAAATGTTTTCTAATATATTGTTCCGAAGGCTTTCTCCATATGTAAATAAAATAATAGGTGACTACCGATGTGGCTTTAGAGAGGGAAAATGAACCTCAGATCACATACATACAATCAGACAAATATGTGCCAAGGTAAAAAAAAAAAAAAAAAGGTAAAGTGCTCCCCTGTGCTTAGCACTACGCTATGAAGGCGTATAGGGGGTGTGGGGGTAACGCCCCACACTTTCTTGATCCGGTCGTGAGTGGGGGTGATGTGATCAGCATCACGCCCCTGACCGCCTTTACCCCCCAGGGTTTCCCCCAGGTACCCATGTTATTCGACGCTGGGTGGGCGCCGGGGCCGCTTCCATCGTTAGAAAAGTTCCCGGATTTGAACCGGCCGGGGATCGAACCCGGGACCTTTAGCATGGTAGTCAGACGCGTTACCGACTGAGCCACCGCGGCCAACCAAAAAGGAAGACAAAGGAATTTGGAATATACACATATCACCTTTATGTAGACTTTAAATCTGCATATGATACAAGAAGGAGAGAGCTAATCGAAGCCATGAGGGAATATGACATCCCAAAGAAGCTAACAAACTTACATGAAGAGACCCTTAAAAAAAAAGTATGTTGTAGAGTACAAATAAGAACCCAGCTGACAGAAGAATTTGAAACCAAACAAGGATTGCATCAAGGGGATGCCTTGTCATGCATGTTATTCATGTTGCATTAGAAAAGGCTGTCAGGGAAGCAGGTATAGAAACTAGTGGAACCATAATAAACAAATCAGTGCAAATTATGGCATATGCAGATGATATAGTAATAATAGCCAGAACAACAACAGCATTACGTCAAGCTGTAACTAACCTTCTCAATGCAGGACAAAAAATGGGGATCATAGTAAAAGCAACTAAAACAAAATATATATATGGAAATAACTAAAGTGTCTACTAATACTGCAACTTTTAAGTTAACGGACTCTCTTTTGAGAGAGTTCGGGAATTTAAGTATCTTGGCGCGTTTATAACAGGGAAGGGAGATATTCTGACAGAGATTAAACACAGAATAAGTATGGCAAATAGAAGCTATTTTGGACTCAGAAAACATATGAAGTCTCAGTACATCAGAAGGAAAACAAATGTTATACTATACAAAACTTTAATAAGACCTATTTTAATGTATGGATGTGAATCATGGATAATAACCAAGAAGGCTGAGTCAATGATCGGAAGCATTGAAAGGAAGATTCTGAGGAGGATCTATGGGCCGATATATGATAATGGGTTATGGAGAAGAAGATATAATATGGAACTTTATCAGCTTTATCAGGATATGAAAATTGTGAAGGAAATTAAACTAACACGACTGAGGTGGTTGGGGCATATATACCGAATGCCAGACAACATTGTGTGTAAGAAGATCACATTCACAAATATGGATGGGAGAAGAAAAGTAGGAAGACCATCTTTAAGATGGGTTGATTCGGTGGAAGGGGACCTGAATGTGCTGGGAATGAGGAGCTGGAGTAGGAAGGCTGTGAATAGAGATGGATGGCGGAAGATTCTGAAGGAGGCCAGGGTCTGTGATGGACTGTAGTGCCAGGAAATAAGAAGAAAGAAGAAGAAGATAAGGTTTAGCATGGTGCGGAGGCAAAACTTGCAAAAAGCGGGGGGGGGGGACAAAATGCCCCTCTCGCCCCCTAATCGCCGCCACTGATAGAGACCTAATTGTTGCTCCTGCTTTGCAATAATACAATTGAAATTGAATTGAAAATACCTTGGCATCGTTGTCAAGTTCAAACTTGACCCTACTATCTAAATAGAAACTAGATTCGCATTGCTTTTTCTTCATAAACATCAGTCAATTTGTTGATGAACACTTCTTTGTATTTCTGTACTGTTTAACGATGCACAGATACCACTTATTCTGCTGTCTTTCATACCACCTCTCGTCCGTTTTTCCCGCTACAATTTCATCATTCCAAAGTTTTCCAGATATATCAGAGGGGAAAACTTCCCCTTGACCCCCCTCTCTGCGGGTGCACTGAGAATGGTGTTGATCATGCGATACCTAGTGTGGAAAAGGTTGAGAATGCATGGAGTCCCTATCTCCCCATCCCTATGCACAAATATGTCACGGTGTAAAGCACAAGGAAGAGCTGTACCTTTCATTCCCCCTTATCTATTCTGACACCACATCTTTCATTTTTTTTTAAAAAAAACTATTATGTTTGTGCTGTTGGTGGATATGACGGAATCGTACATTAATATTGATCCAGTACTTCAATCGCTGTTAACATAGGCAACGTATGTACACAAAGCACAGCCTTGCCCCTGAAAGGTTTGCAACCCATAGCTACAAGATGTACTGCGGGATTGTATAACACTCGATCGAATTAACAAAACACGCACGGTAGAATGATGCTGGGGCAAACATAATATATGGACCAGCACGTTATAATACCCAGAGCAAATTTCCAGCATGTGCATGTCCAGGTCGAGAGGGAGAAAAAAAAATGAACTTCGATTTCCGTAGTTTCGCTTCTGAGCTGTCTCTCGGGTCAAATCGGGCTCACTCGCGGCTCAATTTGTTTGCGGCTGCCAGACGAACATGTATGTTTGGTCAGAGGAATTCCCTTGCGTATATGTAGATTGATTTCGGTGTAGTTAACGTGTGTAGGCCTACACGCAGGAGTGAGCACAGGATCTTCTAAAGTTACCGTTCCGAGCGTGGAACCATGTGACACGCATTCGGTAATGCATACGTTTCAGAACGTTGCTCGAAAAATTTAAAAAAACAACAACTGACAAGCTACTTTTTGAAGTAACGGGCATGGATATCTCAAGAACTAAAACAGCTAGAATTTCTGCAGCTAGACCTACTACATACATTTTAGATAGAGTCAAGACTGCAACTACATTATTTCCAATATTTCTGAGATAGCTTAGTGGCTAACGTTCTCGCCTTGTAATGAATGGTATTGAGATGGATTCCCGGTTAAATAACATTGTGCAATGCGCAATGTGGATTGATTTCAATGAGGTTGATTTAAATCGCGATTTTAATCAAGATTCTTTTGAAAGAATCACCAATTTAAATAACTTCAAATAAATAATTTATACAATAACTAGCTGATTACCCGCCGTTGCCCGGGTATTTATTTATCCCAATATTCTATTAGAGAGGAAAATAATGAATTCTAATTGTAGTGTAAAATGTAAGTAATTTTATTTCATCCTGAATGTCACCAATTAGCTTAGCGACTCCGAAAACTATGGATTCGACACTAATGTACTCATTTCTCAACCCCCATGCAGATAGGTGGTGAACTTGGAGTTGAACGGCATTGGGAGTGTCACTATTCATTAGAGACCCCGTAAACTATGGATTCCACACTAATTTCGGTCGTTTTCGCAACACAAATTTATATCAGCCTGAATGTTAGACAACCCGGGAAACATCATCGTTGTACGGGATTGCATACAGTCACGGATGTCTGTCTGTGCGGAATTTAATATCGGCCGTTTTCGATTATTTTTACATGTCACCCCTTCCTACCCCAACCCTATGGGTGCCAGGGTGTCTTACCCCACAGTATTTCTTTCGAGATTCCAAGTGATACGTGTTCCAAGTTTGGTTGAAATCGCTCCAGGTGTTCGAGAGTTATGCCGGATCAAACATATACGTATATACACACACCCACACACATACATCCATTTTTATATATATAGAAGATGTAGACAAGGATTTTGTAGATATCAGAATCACTTTTGGTGATAATCGAATGGTGTTTATTAGGCTCTAAGAAAGGAAAATAAAGGAAACAAAATATATGTACTGGTGGTGTGAAGCTCATGCGAAAGGAAATGAAATGTCTCTAAACACACTTAAATGTATCTGGATTTAAAATCCCATAAGTTCTATAGGCAAAAATAGCGAACATTTTGTGTAGAAAAATATACAAAATACTAATCATGTTAAACCGTAATTAGTGTCATCACCATCAAACTGTAAATAAACATGGCAGCTGATATTTTGCAAAGTGTCATTAAAAAATCATCAAAATTCATCTACGAAGACTAGAGAAAATATTTTAAGTGACAATTATATAGTACATCCATATTTTTTTTATTTTCACTGAAGAAAAGTTACTAAAATTATTATAGTTTTATTATTATTATTAGTTAAATTATTAGTTTCATTAACACATTCAAGAAACACTTCCATGGTAGGTTGATATGTGTAGTATCAGAGACAGAAAATATGTACAGGCTGTTCATAATGTCCAGGTACCCTGTATATTTACAAATATTTTTTTTATTTGCTTTAATCAAACTGTTCAAGTATTTTACAGGGCCTTTTACCATAAAAAGCCTTTCTACAAAAAAAAAAAAACATATATCTATGTGTACGGTGCCAAAAACCACACCAGCAATTTTAAGCGTGTTTTTCTTTAAAATTTTCAAAAAATCGATTTAAATAAAAGAAATCATCAAAAATTATTTTGTAAATAAAAATAATGATTCTTATCGACCCTAGCAGTGTTTCAGATAAAGGTCTTGAGTTGCCTGTCGAGCCTGCGTGTGTATGTATATACACTACCGCCCCCCCCCGCACAAATACGCACATACTTAATTTTCTTTTTGGTTTCCTCCTTACGTGTACCTTTAACCTAATCCTAACCTGCAATGATGTATTCGTATTCCTCTTTCATTATTTCTATTGTGTTTCTCTTAAGCCACTTTTCTACTTCTCTATGTTAACATTTCAGTGGTCGCCCGGTAAAAAAACTCTTGTCATTGATGGCGCGGACCATCGTTGTTTGCGAAACTTTCTCTGGTTTTTGTAGCGAGAATGTCCTTCTTGAAGTATTCTGGTTCACTTAAAACTTATAAGTTATACCTCTGAACACGTTACATGAGCGAGGAAGTTTCTAATCAAGAGAATTACGTTTGGATGTGATGAAACGAAACGAATCTTAGAATCTTAGTTTTGTTATTTCCTTTCCTCCAAAAATTCACAAACAGGTTTTTGGTGCTCTGGACACACTCACATACTATATTTATAACAAGGTGGGGCAAGAAAGGTAACCGAAGTCTATCTCATTTCCATGTTTCGGTTACCATTTCTTGCCCCACCCTGTATATAGAAATACTGCGTATCCGAAAATGCTATCGTCACCGGTCGCGTGCATCACTATTGTGCTACACTGAATTGAACTCTAGTAACAAGTTAACAATTTATACATTTCAAATAACGGTTGAACGAACATAGTCCCTGGACTGTTCCAGAAAGTTGCAGTGGCGGCGAATGGGTTCAAAAACCGGGGCGGGGTGGGGGCAAGATGCCAAAACTGGGGTGGCAGGGATAGTTTATTTCCCTTTGTAGATAATGTTTAGCATAGTGCGTGGGCAAAAGTGTCGAAAGTAGAGGGCAACTGCCCCCCACACCCCCCCTAATCTCCGCCACTAACTGGGAGCCTAGGTCAAGAGTGTTGCCAAACTGCTACAGCACGTGAAAATATAAGTGTGTTAATCGCGACAATGAGAATGAATTGTTGATGGGGGAAATACTATGACCAAGGGCGCCCGCAGGGGTCACTTTCCCCCCTGAAACTTTTGGAAAGAGTAAATGTAATTCAAACGGTGAAATTGTAGCGATATTTTACAACAAAATTATTGTTTTCTGTGATTTACAAGCCGTTACAGCAACTATTATTATTATTATCATCGTTATTATTATTATTATTATTTTACAATATCCTTCGGCATGTAAAGAACATGATATAGATGTACCATGAAGGGCATTAGATTAAGTGTTATCCGATTGATTAATATCTGTGCATTGTGAGAAATTACAAAAAGCCAAAGAACTGTTCATGAAGACAGTGGCCCGACCCTGTGGCCGAGTGGTTAGCACATCGCGCTGCGACGCAAAGGGTCCCGGGTTCGAATCCCGGTCGGGCTTGGTTGTTTGTGAATGTCCATTCATCAATTTCATCATTTCATCACTCATCCCCATCTTCGCAAATTAGCCAAGAGGCACAAAACGCGAAGTAAAATAAACTAAATCAATCAATCAATCAATCAATGAAGACAGTGATAATGTATGTACTGAAAGCAAGCAAGGCGAATCCAGTTAATGTCTGAACTTGTATAAAACGCCAAAGAAGTTTCAATCCAATTTGAATTTTATGATTTGTAAAGTAGTAGTAGCACTAAACAATAATAATAATAATAATAATAATAATAATAATAATAATAATAATAATAAACATTTCTGTGACTCTGCCCCCTCCCCTCCCCCCCGAGAAAAATTCCTGCGGGCACCCTGACTACGACATGTCCATTTGAGTTTCTTTAAGTTTACTTTGTGCCTTCACCGTGCATCGGTCCCGGATCCCTTGACTACAAGGAGACCGCTACAGCATCTAGAAGATCCAACGAATACGGAACGTTCATGCACAATACAGAATTCGATGCGAACCATCAACCATTTCGTATCATCTTATTGCACCACAGAAACATGCCAAATTATACGCAATAAGAGATCTTGAAACGTAACGCACGAATACAATGTGGTTCAAAATGGCCGTAACCCATCAATTTTGTAACCATTATTATACGCTGTAATTTTACAGTGATCCAGCTGATATTCGCGACGGAGATAGTTTGGACGTCGATCAATTACCTTCGGTAACATGCACTACGCGTATATATTTCTTAAAAATTCTACGAAAAATGTATGCATAGATCTTGTAGATGTGATGGTTAATTATGTATTTTATTTGAGTGATACCAGTCCAAACCGATTTAGTGTGGTAAGCAATGAAACCGCAAATAAAAGCACAAAATTCACCGCGTAAAGATGTTTAGTTGCTTTTTATACCGTTTGCCTTAATTGACGCGTATAGAGCGCCATCTGTGAGCAAGAGAACACATGCATATCCACACACTGAGTTTGCCTAGTTTTAAGCCGAGTCGAAATCCCGCTTTCTTTAGCAATGAAACTGTATCTCATCATTAAAGTACTTGGATTGTGAAGACCCCGCTCCCAAGATTACGGAAAAGAAAAGAAAAATCTGTGCCGGAAACCGCGTTTAATGTTCTGGTCCATAGAGTACTACTCCTCATGGATGTTAACGGCGCGAAAATCATTTGCCGGAACTCACTGGAGCACAAAACACTAGGCGGGTCTTTGCAAATCCGGAAGGAATACCGCAGTCAGACACTGCAGAGAACAGGATAGATGCGAGCCTCAAGGTCCCGCAAAGGACTCATTTGTAGTGTCGCTGGCTCCCACGTTAGCTGTATTGAACAGTGTTGTCAAGTGAAGGGAAATTTCCCTCTTGCAGGGAAATTGTGATCGAATTTTAAGTCACAACGGAAAATCAGTAAAAAATATCAAAATTTGAGGGAAATTAGAAGACACAGGACTCAATATTAGTACAGAATACATTAGTTTCCATATTTTTGTGATGCTATTTCTTATTTCCTCTCTTTTGAGTATAAGCCTATTTGTCTGTTCATAGTTCTATTTATTTTCAGTCGCTTTACTACATGATCGGTCAGTCGCGACGTCGAGAATGTGAAATGAGTGATATAACAAACACAATTGTACTTTCATTCCGGACCAGGATTCGAACTCGGTACATCTGACCCAGTAGCGAGGAGGTTAACTATAATCACGTGTGTCATTAATTTGTTTGTATGAACGTGGGTCAAGGAAAATACAACTTATTATTATTATTATTATTGGATTTATTTAGATGTTGGGAAAAACTGTTCGAAAAAGGGAAATTTTGCAACTTGCAAAAGCAAATTGTGCCTTCAGATGTGGCAACACTGGTGTTGAGTGCTGTATTTTACAGCAGGAGCATGGGTGCTTCATTGCACCCTTGTAGTACAAACATTCGTCCAAAAAATTGGGTCAAAATCCCTTCTATACTCAGGCCCGGATTTCCCAATAGGCCTCATAGGCCAGGGCCTAAAGCGGCACTTTGGTATGGACTACCTAATTCTCGGATTGCCTGTTTCTTTCTCCGGACACACGAATGGAATGGCTTAATGTAGTTGTAAATATAAGTTAGCGAAGAATATTTGAGGACCTAAAGTGGTAAAGGTTGTAAGTGCCAAAAGCGAAAGTGTTGGGAAATCGCATCGTTCCGCACATCAGCCCGTACGGCGCACGCTTTTAGAAGGAACAGTGCTGTCGCGCTGTTGCCAAACCAACTGCTAGCGGAAGGGAAACACAGATACTTCGCTATGTCCAATATTCAGCTATTTATGGGTATAATCCACGCACGTGATATTTCAGTACAATGTAATATATAGTGAAGAATTCTACACAGGATTATATCATATCACTGCAGCATATAAGAGATACTCGTACCTGAAAGAAGTTTGAAGGAATTTATTGTAGGGGAACTGCAAGGTCATCATCATCGCTCTCGTTTCTGTTTTCTGGCATGTTTCCCAGGAGATTTGAATAGGGGTTCGCCGATTTCTGTGGTAGATACTTTACCCTGTTTTATAATGCGCAACACAGTATGCACACATACACCACACGTTTTAGCCGTAAGTTCTCGACTCTGAGAAAACACTGTTTCAGCACTCTTGTCTTGCGAACGCCAATTCCATGAAGTAAGAATAAGCTTTAAAACTAAGATTTCTGTCTTGTGAACGTAATACGAGTATTTACCCTTGGTGCCTGTACTAGCCTACTGGTACGTACGTACTAGGTTTCAGAGCGACATTATTAATTTGATTTGATTACTTTATTTTACTTTGCTTTTCTGTCACTTTTGGCTAATTCGGAAGATGGGAATGAGTGATGATATAATGAAATTGATGAAGGGACATTCACAAACATCCATGTCCAAGCCAGGATTCGAACCCGGGACTCCTGGCGTCGTAGAGCGATATGCTAACCACTCCACAATGGCGCCGGCGCGACATTATTAAATAACACTCACGCAACACACACACACTATTGCACAACTATCGAGCATAAGGGCTGTGTTGCACATTCATCATATCATCACTCATCCCCATCTTCGAGAATTAGCCAAAAGTGGCAGAAAAAGCGAAGTAAAATAAATCAATCAATAAGGGCTGTTTTGAATCCTCTCACAACTGCTCTTCATGCCGTACGAGTAAAATTATCTTACACCCGCCCTTGTTATGAAAACGCTGAACTCAAAACTGACCCAGACTCGCAATGTTTGTGAGCACACAAGACAATGAAAGGTCATTATGGATATTCAGCCGAATTTGACACCCGTAGCTTTACCAAGAGACAACAACTCAGCGGGGTCAACGCGGTGGCAACGAAAAAATAACAGACGGAACACGGAAGGAAAACGAAAGGGTCATTGTGTGTGTGTGTGTGTAGAGACATGTTGTTTCCCGTGTTTTTTCAAGGAACGATAACTCCGGCTGTACGCGACTGAAATTCATGGGACTTGGACAGTCAGGTTCAAAATGTCGTGCCCCATCTTATGATGAACCTTAAAGTGGCGAGTTTTATGAAAACTTCTTGCGCGCAAGAAAAATACAGAACACGGCGTTTAACTCGCCTGCCGCAGTTTCCTAACTGTACAACGTTGCACTCCTGCCATTGGCTGGTCGCCACGCACACCTCTTTGCATGCCCTTTGAACTACTTGGAGGGCTACCAGCCACATTTCACGTTTACCACATTATAAAGCATGGCACGTTTCACAATTTAACGTGGAAAAGGGTTTGGCACTTACATCGTTTACCAATTTTAGTCTTCATTTCTTAAGAGAGATAGGCTAGATTGGCTCGGAACTAGTTTACTATTTGTTGTTTTAATTACCTACGTTGTTGTTTCGAATGTACAGTATTGTGCTGAGCCAGGTCGGCAATTGCGGCAAGAACGTGGAGCCTGCCGCTTGCTTTCGAAAGACAACACCGGCTTGGCTACGTTCCAGGAACGCCGTTCCTTGTTACTGCCGGCATTGGCCGCATATCAAAAGCATGCGATTCGCATTGAATTGTTGAGAATTAAACTGTCTGCGCAAGCATTATTAAAGGGGTTTCGCATTGTATTCTACTGTTAGTTGCTCGAGAATATTATTCAAGAAGTAGGTGGTGTGTCGCGTCTCGCGTGTGTCAGTATCCGACGTGCGTTTGTTGGGGTAAGTTTAAAACGTCATTACGCTCATTCAAATTCTTTATTTGCGTGGGCGAGGTTCAGCCTGAGCCTGTTCTGCCACCTAAGCCATCGATTACATTTAAATTTAAATTTCTTATACATATATTATTACAGTATTAATACAGTGTACAATAAACTGTATGATTTAGTTACAAAATCTATTGATAAAGTAATTGTAATAAATGTATGAATAAAATGATACAAAAATTGTGAAAAGACAACAACACAAAAATAAAATAAAATGAATAAAAAATATTTTTTAAAAAAAAGATGTAGACAAAATACATAACATAAACATACAAGTTACATCAAAGTGTTTGAACACAATCTCTGCTCTGCCAAAAGAAAATTCTTTACTTCATTTCGGAAAGATGCAATTTTAGATATGCTCGACATGGTCTTAGGTAGGGCACTCCATATTTTTTGCAGCAAAATATGAAAACGACGACTGATATGCCTGTGCGTTGCAGAGTGGAAGGTTAAATTTGAAATTATTTCTTGTATGGTGGCTGTGAATACTGGTACGAGGGATCAACATGTCTGCCAGATACGACGGCTTGCCAGATGTAATAATTTTAAGAATAAGGCAATATGTATGTAGTAGTCGCCTACGGTACATATTGAGGATATTCTTATTATTTATGGAAGGTAAAATATGTTCACGCCTCGGGATGCAAAATATGAACCGCATGCACGCATTTTGGCATTTTTGAATTTTTGCTTGTAAAGTTTTATTTATTCTACCAGAGTACACTACGTCACAATAGTAGAGAAATGGATATATAAGTGTTTCAACTAATCGCTGCTTGATTTCTGAAGATAATAGTTTGTTAAATTTAAACAAGAATCTAAGTGTTCCAAATGATTTATTGATTTGGCGACTAATATCCCATGAGTGTCAAATATTAGTCTAAGACTTTCAACAACTTGAGCTGTAGGTATGACATCATCATTTATTTTAATTGTTGTATTGGTGTGCTGGACCGAACCAATAGCATTTCGAGTTCCAATAAATATATAACATGACTTATTAGCATTAATTTTAAGGCCATTTGCATCACACCATGTTTTTATCGCACCCAAATCATTACTTATGTATTCAATACTTATGGCAATTTCTGTTGGATTGAATGATTTGGTTAGTTGAGTGTCATCAGCATATGAATGTACGTTACAGTATTTGACAACTGAGGGTAGGTCTGCAATATAAATCGTAAACAATAAGGGACCTAGTATAGATCCTTGTGGAACACTAGATGAAATATATAAATTATTAGATAATAAAGTAGGCGACAGTTTTACACGTTGATTTCGGTTACTTAGATATGAAAAATACCAGTTAAGGGTAGATTGTGAAAAACTGTAATATTTCAGTTTACTGAGCAGTAATTCATGTTGTACCGTATCAAATGCTTTGGCCACGTCCAATAATATTAATGCAGTGAGGAATTTCTTATCCATAGCTTGGAAGACGTCATTTGTGACTTTCAGCAAAGCCGTAGCAGTGCTGTGTGCCGGCCGAAATACTGACTGTGAGGGTGGAAGAATATTGTTTTGGGCAACGAAGCTAAATGTTTATAGATTATTTTTTCTAGGAGTTTTGAACACACAGGCAGAACACTAATAGGTCGAAGGTCGTTTACATTAGTTGGTCGGGTCGTCTTAGGGAGTGGTGTTATCAAAGCTTCTTTCCATTTCCTGGGAAATACGGATTTCTCGAGCAAAAAGTTAATAATATGTGTGATAATAGGCAAAATAAAGGGTAGCGGTAACTTCAGCATTGTAGTTGATATTCCATCTGCACCAATAGCAGTAGACTTGATTTCGTACAAACATTTTCTTACAGTATAGTCATCCACTTTTTCAAAAGCAAATTCGGGAAGCGTAATATTAAACTTTTGGTTACTAAATTTTAAACATTCTTGAGATACCAGACGTTAGTCGATATTTAGGTTATCAATTGAAGTAATAAAGTGTTCATTTATCTCGTTCGCATTGTCAAACGTGGAGGGGAGATCATTTTTATTTGAGCCAATGCCTACAGATTTCAGCTGCTTCCATAAATGCTTTGGTTGTCTTGGTGTTTTATTGATGTTATGCTCAAAGTAACACTTGTTTTCTTGCCGAATAACGGATGTCGTGAAATTTCTCAGTTCTTTGTATTCCTTCCATGCAGGTTCACTTCCGGTTCGCTTCAATTTACGAAACGCATTGTCCCTTAGCTTCATCAACAGCTTCACATTCGATGTACTCTACGGCAAACGTTTATTACGAACTCGTGTTTTATGGACTTGCACGTGCTTGTCAAAGAGATCAAGTAAGTTGGCATTGAAATACACTACTTTCATATCCAAGTTATCGGTGTTATATATTTTTCCCCAGTTAATTTTTTCTGCATTCTTCACGAATTTATCATAATCAATATCACCGTATTTTCTGTGGTATATAATTCTGTTCACGCTTTCTGGTTTGGTATACGCAAGTACAACGTGGGTCATTCTATGATCGCTATTGCAGACTGGCTCACCGACACCATGTTGGATTATATTTTGCATGTTGCTGACAAACGTCAGATCAATTAACGACTTAGTCGTGGAGGTTATTCTGGTCGGTTTATTGATTATTTGCGTTAATTGAAATTGATTAAACAAATTTTGAATGTAGACCACGTCAGCACAGTCTGGATGTAAGAAATTAATGTGGAAATCTCCAGCTATAACAAGGTCATTAACTAAGGGATACATTTCGGCCAATATATCTTCTAAAATTGACAACTGTGTATATGGAATACGCTTAGGCCTGTATACGGCACAAATGCCGAGACGTTCCTTTTTGATTTCAACCGTAGCTGCAAGGTACTCAACGTCACTCTCTCCTTCGATTTCAAAAGACAACGAATGCAGTTTTAGTCCCTCCCCTGCGTATATGCAGGCACCCCCACCCATGCTGTAATGGCGATCAGAGCGTATTAAGTCATAACCTGGAATTTTCAGTGCATTATCCGTTATATTGCAAGTTAACCACGTTTCTGTTATCACAAGAATGTCAATCTGTTTCTCTGTAATTTCGATGCATATTTCCTGAAGTTTGGTAATTAATAACCTGACGTTTACATTTGCTATTTTGAGACCCAGGGAGCAGCCGGTTCTTTTGTCATCGGCGAGAGGGTGACGGAGGACATGCCCTAGAGCAGTGGAGTTCATTTCAAGGGGGGGGGTGGTAGGTTCTGTTAGAGGCATAACGGTAGAAGTAACTTCTGGAGGGTTGCAGAGCAGAGAGAGGTTGCAAACTCACTGCATTTATCCGCAGATGCATAAAGATTACAAATATAAATATTTTTTTCTGCTTTTGCGGTACTTTTGATCATTAGAAATTTATGAATATGTTTTTTTTTATTTACTAACAATTAAACTTTGCTTATGTACAAGAACGTATCTCACATTTACGAAACTAAACTGTAAAATTATGCAGTTGAGATTAAAATATTGAAAGTAGTAAACAATAATAAAAGAAGCAAAACACGTATATATCAAAGGAAAGAGGAACTTAAGACTAAATGTGTTCCCGATAAATGAAATTTATAAGAGTAATGTGAAATTTAAATTTTATGTTATGAAAGGTAAAAGAGATTTTTAAAAACTGGGTCCAACAGTTCTTGTAATGGTATTTGCTCGTCGCCAGTTTCAGAAGCTAGAGACGTGCGCGGCAGAGATATTCTGTGATGGTGATATTAGAACCCTTCAGTTTCCGTTTATTTCGAAACACACTTGCTCTCGCACGGTAACTAGTAAATTTAACAAGAATGGCTCTTGGCTTACCTCCGTTTTTCCGTCCTCCTACCCTGTGGCTTCTGCAAATATCACCATGCTGGATTTTGATGCCCAGTTGCCCTTCAAACAAGGCGGTTGCTTTGTTGTCGGTATTCTCGTTGGAAGTTTCGGGAATACCGAATATCCTGATGGAGTTCCTCCTCTGGTACTGCTCTATGTCGTCCAATGTGTCCCTGAGCCCTCGGAGTTCCTCATCCTTCTTCTCCAGTTCATCCTTCATGCTGTGCATTTCTTCAACGTTAAAGTTTAGTGTTTCCTCCAGACTTTGAAGCACTGATTTTGTCACTGCCTCGACTATCGAATCCACCATAATTTTCATCATTTCAGGTGCCTGCACAGCAATCTTCACTTCCTCACAAACACGTTTCACAAATTCCACGTTGTTCCAGTTGGAAACACTGCTGACGCTGTTCGGTTATCCCTGGTTCTTTCCAGATTTTTTCGGTACCATACTGAACGGTGAATTAGTAAAGAGTACAATACAAGGAACAAAATAATAAACCGAAGGCGTGTTATCTGCAAATGCACTTCTCAGATATTAATCTCACCTTACGATAATAGTTTGACCATTAGAATGTTAATTTACTGCAGTCGTTTACGTTATTTCGGGAGCACAAACGTTACGCACTAGCGACCATCCGCCATCTTAACCTTAGTGTGAGTGATCAAAGAGTAAGACTCAGTGGGTCACAATACAAAAGAGAAAAGCGGAGAAAGATGAAAAGCAGGAAGCATTTCTGAAGAAAGTTCCGAAAATCAGGTTTTTCTTCTATACAGAAATGTAATCAGGAAAAAAGTGAGGAAAGTGCCGTTGATGGGCCCAGTGTGTGTTTTGTCAATTCAACAGATGGTTATCATGCATCCAATGAATCTCAGGCCTCGGCATCAGTCATCGGTGGCGGATCACCCAATGATTCTTTCAGTTGCAATGTCGAACTCTCGTAAACTTGAAACTAGAGTGCGCGTCAAATCTCCTGCATATGGCAATAGCCAATAGCAGCGCACTGTAGCGGTGCCATGTCGAAATCTCGCACGGAAAAGATACAGCGTGGTCGAGCGAAACGCCTTGTCACGGAACTAGGCAACGCCGCACGTCTGTGATTCGCTGGTGCTGTTCAGCCGTTCAAGGCCATATGCAGGAGATTTGATGAGCACTCTAGTGCCAGTGTTAGCGTAAGTGTTACTGAAGAACACAATCTAGTGCCAAATACAGATCCAGCATTGTAGAAAATTGATGAACAAATTCGTGACTACGTAGCTGTCCATGGCGCCAAACAGAACTTGGGAATGGATGTCAGTAAGTCTAAGAGATCATACGCTATGTGTAACTATCATTTAATTAATACTGCATGCCGTTAATAGTAAAAATAGAAATACAGATTTTTTTTCATTCTTCATAAACGATATGGGGGCGGCAATGAGGTAAATACGGCCCTGTATATACTTAGATCATTATTTCCTTTACTTGCTTTGTGTCCATGTTAAAAGTCTTATGTCGTTATACAGTGCGATCGAAAAGTAACTATACACCTATATAAACACGATTATATGTTGAGGGATTGTATTCCGTGCGCTGCGAGTAATGTTTTCTGCAAAGGTTGGTAATCCTGCATTGTGCGCAGTTTCCGCGAGCCAATCAGGCTGGTGCTTTGAGACGAGAAGGTGTGTCTGGTTCTTTGCTATTCATTGTGTGTTCTTCGCCTGACACGTATATAGTTACTTTTCGAACTCACTGTACTAACGTCTTTTCGGGTATTAAAACAACCATCATCCCAGCTTTCTTCAAAGCAGATACTGAGATATAATGCTTCAAAAGGGAAACTGGGAATATAAGAAGAAGACAGAGTTAGAAATGATAAAATAATATGCTTGGTATAGTAGAGAGAAGGGTATTAGACTGTTTTGGCCATTTTAGCCCATTGCATTGGGTGGGTCCAGAAAAGACTTGGGCCAAGTGTGTTCTGGATTCACTCAATGCAATATTCTTTGTTGGGCTCATGTTATCATTCTAGAAGGAATTCACTTAACATCAGAATGTTTCCTGTACAGCGGTGCCTTAACTAAATATAACTTTTGCATCAAACATCATTTCCCACTTAACAAATACCCTGCATCTCGCACAGAGACGATTTGATACCAAGAACTCCACATGGAAAACATTCTCGCCATCACAAATCACCCTTCCAAGAACACTGCAAAAAAATGGAAGACAGCAAAATTTTGACATTCCAGAATAAACCGTTTGAAATATCGCCTTGGAAAGGCCGTTCGTATGCAAATGCCAGCTATATATAAATGCGATCGGCCGGGGGCTGATAAGACACTCAACTCCGTTACGAAACCCTCCCCCCTTTACCCACATTCCTTATTCAAAATAACCACCCCTCCGCCACGGACCACACAATTGCGGGGACATAACCATATACTACTTACCAAAGAGGGGGTTTGGGGGGCAAGGGAGGGTCGGAAATTTACGATATTGCCCTCCGCACTGAAAAGCCAGTCCTCGCCTTATAAATATGCTTTTGTTCTTCTCGGGGAAGGAGAGGGGAGGTCGTGATTTTCACAATAGGTGCTTTATTTCCTTATAATGATTGATGATATTGTGGTGGTGCATTATGGGTAGAGTTCAAGTAAAGAGACCATGGAGTCAAATGCCGTTTCTGTCGAACCGGAAATCACTTGAAAGGGGGAGGACGTGTAAGGTTTCTTCGTCTCTATTAGTCTTCATTATACGCTGATCGGTAACCACGGTTCGGCTGTTGCCGAGGAAGGATGCTGTACGAACGAGAAGAGCAGAAGCGTCTCTAACATCCTTACAGCGTTCTCTCGTTAATTAAAAAGGTTGCCCAGAAATTTCCTTAATAAGTTTCCTACAAAAATGAAGTATGAAAGGGTTAAAATAGACAGGAAACTCCTTAATAGACGATTTTTCTTCATTCTCTTTTAATGATTCGAAAGCGGATGTATTTTTTTAAATCTTTTGACCTCTTTTACATCGACTCGCTAGCAACTGTTCTTCTCTCTAATTCACTTCCCAAGGTAAGCGAATTACAGATTTATAACATGAATCAGTGGGAGTTTCTTAAATGGGTTGGAGGGAACTACAGCACCGTTTCCTTTGCCCAGCTCTCATACATATATACAGGGTGTTTCCGTATAAAGTGACTGGTGCAAAATAGCATAAGTGCTGACGCACCCAAAATTTTAAATTCAAATTCAAATTCCAATACAGGGTGTTTCATAAATACATTCATATATACAGGGTATCTCCGTGTAAAACGAACAAACTTTCACAGCGCATAGAGTTTACCTAGACCAACACATTTTCTTAGTAACTTTTTGCTTATCGGGGCCTTGGTTCCATGATGCGAGTCCTTGAAAAACTGCTTTTCTATCTCGTGTGTATGGAACCACGTGATACAGATTAACGTTAACTACTGACACATGTGATTTTTTCTTAACGGGGGTGTAAGGGGGTGACTCTTTCTGAAGACACCCGAATGGCACCCGGACTGCATTTTGCAGACTAACGAGGATCTGGCGTCTAAGCTCACAGCCAGTATAATCGTGTGTGAGCTTTGTGTTGTGTCGTCCATATATGTTTGCGATTGTCCCTTTCATCCCCATCGTCGCGATTAACCAAAAGGAAAGGGAAGTAAAATAAACTAAGTCAATCAATGAATCAAATTGTTCGGAAAAAATAGAATGTTATTACGCTGTTGGGAGACTGCGAATGAATCAACCGTCTTCTAGAGCGTGAATACTTATGGTCAGAATTTACGAAGTCATTTCTTGTCATTGTGCCAGCGTCTGTACATTACTCAAGATATCGCTACCCACAGTTCTATTCCCAGTACCAGCTAACTTCAGAGCAGGCGCACGAGAACAAGGCTCTGCGCAAGTAGTGACGCGAGACGGCTCCACCAATGAACAGTCAGAGAAACGGGATTGCGTAAGGAGCGACTGGAGGTACACGCATTCCGTGCTTCGCATTGGCTTTCCCCACTCGATGTCTCTCCTCTTTCTCTGCCGAGGCCCTGCTCTACAGTTAGCTGGGACAGGTTATAGGTTCGAGTCCTGGCGTGATCATGGTTTAGTAAGTGTCCCTGCATCAATTTAGTCTAATCATTTTTCATCCTCATCAGGCAGAAAAAGAGAATGAAGGCATACGTGGATGTGAAGATAGAACCTCACTTAATCACTATCTGGGCCATTTGTAGCCATGTGATCAGCACCACGCTTTGGTCCCCTGCATCCCAATTTATTTGAGACTAGGTGAACCCCAGAGCTGCTTTATGCAAGGATATATTCTGTCTAATTTTATCCCTCCAAGTACCCATTTCATCAGAGGCTAGGTGAATCCCAGAGCAAAGACATAAAACATTTCCACCTAAAATCACCCACCGTGACGGTCAAATGTCCTACCGATCGGACCAAGAAACGCAGAATTCAATCCTGACTTTACTACAGCGATTTTCTGAACTGACCGGAATAGGGCATGTCATGAACGGAGTTAAAACAAGAGCCAAGATTTGTATGTAATTACATATTATGTTCCTATCTAGATACATAACTTGAACAGGAAAATGTCAACGAATTATATTACTGATACGATTTTCCATACGTTTTATGTCACATATTTTACATATTTGCCAGGATATTACATCCTTTACATATCTGCTAATTTACTTTGCATAAAACAACATATATGGTGCGTACTGAAAGTCGTGATCAACTTTTTATTTCAGACGTAAATGTTCACGTAGAGCGATGCGCTGTATAAGACAGTTAGAACCATCTATTGTGACAACATACACATGAAAGTGGGGTGATCGGCGCAGTACGTATGCGCATTAGCGAGTAGCGAGTAATGGCTCCGTTTGACACGTCGTTTCGCCAGCGAGGAAGGTGCATCGGCATCAGATATCCACCGCCGATTGCAGGAAGTGTATGGTGATCAGTGTATGGCTGCCAGTAGCATCAGGCGATGGATAAAACATTTTAGAGGTGGAAACACAAACATCAGTAATCTCCCTCGCACAGGCCGCCCGAGAACTGCGGAGGGTGTTCTTCTCGTGGATTTTCTCACTCCAGGGGAAACAATCAATGCTGCTCACTATGTGCGCACATTGAGAAAACTTCGTCGTGCTATTCGTGAAAAACGTCCTGGCAGGGATAGTGTTATCCTCCAACACGACAATGCCAAGCCGCACACAGCACAGCTAACGAGGGATGAAGTTGCCAGATTTGGGTGGGAACTCCTTCGACATCCTCCCTACAGTCCAGATCTGGCTCCTTCTGACTTTCACTTGTTTTCTTTTCTGAAGGAACACATGCGGGGAAACAGATAGGACACCAACAAGGAAGTGGAACTTGCCGTTAGGAGAATACTCAGACGTGCCCGAACGGAGTTCTACAACAGAGTAATTTTCAAACTTCCAGAACGTTGGCAAAAATGTGTCGATTTAGATGGTGATTATGTTGAAGGTATTTTCTTCCTATCTTAACCCTTTTTCCTATATTTTCGATTTCTGAAACATGATGATGAAAATTTGTAGCTCATGTGATATCATACTTTCTAACCAATGAGATGCATAGTGCTTATACGGTCCCCTGTAATTGCCTGCCAAGTCGAAAGACAGGCTGAAGACAAAACAAAATAATAATTAAAAAATAAAACCCACGGGAACTGTTATTCATCAAAAGATGCTGTAGTTTCTCGCTTTTAGGTTCAGGCAAAGAACCAAGAAACTTGACATTGGTGCACAAGAAAGCTAATTTCTACGTAGCGAGTTAAACAATATGTTCCCTTGTACAAAGAGCTCTCTTACATATAAACATATTCTACAATTTGATATGAAAATCAATTAATAGTTGACCAAATTGGTTTATTTAATATGTACACGTTGCTGTCCTTTTTTCAATTTATAAATTTTAATACTTTTTTTTATTATTTGAACAAGTTATGTCCTTCAAATCAAAAAGATTGTATCAACTTTATAAACTAAAAAAAGCACAGGAACGTGTACATATTTAAGAAACCAATTTTGTCCTTCAAATTATGTTGAATATGTTCAAATAAAATAAATATCTAGCAGAAGTTTTGAAATTCGTTGGATACTCGATTATTATAAAATTGCAGGGAAATTTGAAGTCATCACACTCATATTAAGTTCGAATTCCGTATCCATCTTTGTTTATTCTTTTCTTCGTATTTTTACTCCCTTAATTACTATCTCTATGTACATTTCTAGTTTATTTTAGCTACTCTTTCAAACCTCTTTAATAGCAACGATAAGGATGAATGATGCAGTTATGAAATGGGTAACGGAAAAATATAATTGCAAATTCATAGCTAATCAGGGTTAGAACCAGAGGCACCTGGCCCATGGGATTAATTTTTAAGATTTCTTATGTATGAAACGTGGGTCAACGAAAATACTTCTTATATGAAGGATAAAAGTGAAATTTTGTCCTCTCCAAGGGGAAATTTTGTCTTCTGACTGTGGCAACACTGCATATATAATTTCTTATATGAAGGGAAATTTTTGGCGAACAGGAAAATGTTTTCCCCTGTAAAGGGAAATTATGTCTTCAGATTTTGGCAACACTGCACATATGATTCTTATGTGAAGAGGAACATTTGAGGAAAGGAATATTTTATACCATAGCGAGGGAAAAGGGAAATTGTGTCCCCTCCAAAGGGAAATTTTGTCTTCTGATTGTGGCAACACTGCATATATAATTTCTTATATGAAGGGAAATTTTGGCGAAAAGGAAAATGTTTTCCCCTGTAAAGGGAAATTATGTCTTCAGATTTTGGCAACACTGCACATATGATTCTTATGTGAAGAGGAAAATTTGAGGAAAGGGATATTTTATACCATAGCGAGGGAAAAGGGAAATTGTGTCCCTTCCAAAGGGAAATTTTGTAATCTGATTGTGGCAACACTGCATATATAATTTGTTATATGAAGGGAAATTTTGGCGAAAAGGAAAATGTTGCCCCCTGTAAAGGGAAATTATGTCTTCAGATTTTGACAACACTGCACATATGATTCTTATGTGAAGAGGAAAATTTGGGGAAAGGGAAATTTTGTACCATGGCGAGGGAAATTTTGTCGTGGCAACACTGGCCTGGAGACCAGCATCCCATAAAGGAGCGTGGCTGATGGACGACCTCCACAGTGCCTCTGGAACATAGGATCTTGTATCTGTCCGGCAACCGACCGCCGATTCCTCAGTCCTAATGAATGGAAGGGAGTTCCCTGGCGAAATAACAGACAATAGCTGCTTTCCCGGCGGCCATGTTCCCGCTGTTACCTCTTCCTTTGACTTTCGGCAACCCCATCCCCTTCCCCTCATCAGCCTTCCGTTGGCGATTTCAGTTCCTCCGTTAATTCTCTCTCAGGCCATTCATTCGTTCCGTCCAATTGATATTTGAAGCAGACGTGATAAAGAGAAAATAAAAATGTTCCTATTTTTTTCCCCCAGCTTCAGCTCTAAAAGGGTTCGTACTGGTTATGATCCGTTTAGGTGCAGCTTTGAGATCCGGAAATTTTGGAAATTTCACTCCATGGTATTTCACTAGTATGGTCTTGATAAAGTTGCATCTGCCGAGTGGAATCGTGTGGTGCAAAATTGCTTCATACTCGTTACGAATTACAAAAGGAAGCTCTAATATACAGGGTGTTCTTATTTGAGTGAAAATTAACATTCATTCCTACCGTCACGATAAAATCTCATGGCTTGACCAATACGTAGGAACACTCACACACATACACATAGTAACGTTTCGCTTGTTGACAACCCTTATCGAAGCTACCAACCCTAAAAAAAACTACAACTTTTATTATGTCTGTATATCCGATGTGGCATGAATTCATGGTTGCCACTGTCCCGTATTTTTTTCTGTCGGTATTCATTGATTGATTTCGTTTATTTTACGTCGCTTTTCTGCCACTTTTGACTAATCGCGAAGATGTTTGATTTTGTGTTTCAAGCTCACTTTATGCACAGTAAGGCTAACCGGGACTGAACATAGAGTTTAAAGTGGGATCCGAACCACTATGAGCTTCCACCGGGTATCGAACCCGCGACCCCTTGATTACAAGGCGACGACGTTACCACTATGCCATCAGGAAGGCCCTAATGCGGATGAGTGATGATATGATGAAATTGATGAAAAAAACACGTCCAGGCTGAGATTCGAACCCGTGAGTCCTGGCATTATAGCACGCTGTGCGAACCACTCCCGCACTGAGGGTCGGGTAAAGGTGTTAGAAATATTTTCATGCAAGCAGAGACATCGGTAGGACAAAGTCGCAAGGTATATATATTACACATATATCTTATTTTATGTCTTGGCTTACTGAACATCTTCCTAAGGTATCGCATACGGGTGTTCACACTCCTTTGTAAAAATTTTGTTACACAGTCTATCGGCAGCGTACGAGAAAATATTGTCGTTTTACAACAGATAATATAACTGTCATTGGCAACCGTGAATACGTGATGCATGGTTGCATACATGTAGGATAGAAAATGCCGTTTGTGAAGTGCTCGTGGCTTCGAAACGAGACTTCAGCGAACCCAAACGAAGAAAAGTTGTTCGTCTTGATAACCATTACAAGCTGTGGCAGTTGTTCAGCGTTGTATGGCGACAACTTGAGAATTTGCGCATGTGTGCGCGGGTAGGGTTATTCCCCAAATTCTTGCCAGGCACCTACTTCTGAAACGTGTAAGTACATTGCCACGTGAAGCAGTAATCCGACGCCAACTCGAAAACTGTGAACCAAACCAAAAAGTGTTTCTCACAATGAAACGAGGTGTCACTGAACCTTTTACAATCTTCAATTTTGACTCCTTCCTCACCCCCTTCCTCCCTCAGGCACCACCTTACCAGGACAGTAGTTATGCACCCCCGTAGAGTCCGATAAATCAATTGATTGGAAAAGATCGATCAAAGATCAATTGATGACCAAGCAGTGTGGGCAAGCAAGGGTGGGTGTTTTGGGTGATGACGTCATAAATGGGTGGGGTTTATTTTGTTAGGAGGGATTTGATTGGTGTGACGTCATTGAATGAGTTGTGATTAATTTGTGAGGAGTGTTTTGATTGGTTGTTGGGGAGGAGGAAAAGTATGTGGCGGTTGGGGAATTGATAAGATGGTTTCCTGTTGTTAATGATGAGGTGACGGTTTTCTGGGAATGTTGATATGGGTTGGGGTTTCCTGTTGTTATTGAGGAAGTGAACCATGATATGGGTTTCCGTTTCGGTTGGGGGCGTAAATGACTGTTGAAGTTGATAAGAGTGGACTGTTGAGAAGATAAAGGAGTTGGAAAGGAAATGTGTTGGGATGTTGAAATGATATGGAGAGATTGTGGAACACGTGTTGGGACATGTCGGATGTTTCTTGGAATGGGCGTGTAGAAGTTTGTGGGAACGTTGATAAGGTATGACTGTGTGCAGGATACGTTAGTAGGCGGCGGAATGGAGAGCGGGAAAAAGGAAAAGAGCGGATGTGTGTAATTGGTTTTTAGGGGCGTTGGTTATGAGTTTAGTTGAGATAAATGCTATTTGTGTAGGAACATGTGCTGGTTATGCAAAGATAGAGAAAATGTGATACTGTTTTTGCTGGATGGAGAACGGAAGGAAAGAAAAGAAAACAGTACGTTTCTCCGAAGAGGTGGATGTGTATGTGATACCGGGGGAGGAGGATCGACGAGGTACGTGGGCACTCGACGCTCTGCGCGAGAGGATGCGCAAGGAACTTCAGGGAGAAGTTATCAGCGAGGAAGAGGAGGGGTAGGTAGGTATATAAAAAGTTCCGTTGTGTTTGAATTTCACTATTCACCAGACATCTTCAGCTGTGTACATCATTGGAGATAGTTGTTACCGGAGGAAGCGATAGAACCGCTATTCGAAGGTAAGTATGATGGGTTTGGTGTCCTGGGTGTTGACGTTTTTCGGTGGGGTGATTGGAAAATTATCCCCAGCTGAACCAGTTTCGGATTGTAGTAGTGACGTACCTGCTCCTGAAAGTTTACCGGAATCATCGATACGTCCAGGTGGGAGTACGGAAGAGAAATGGTATGAGGGTAGTTGTATTAGCGAAGCAGAATTTCGACGTAGTTGGGAGGAAAAAAATGCCGCCCATCATGTATACGAGAAACTAAAACGCTGTAGAGGAAAACGTATCGATGATGACGGTAAACATTCAAGGAGGAGGAGGAAACAGAATATTCTGAAGAATGTTGTGTCTAACCCCTTATATGGCTATACGGAGTACTCTCCATGTAAAACAACGTGTCTGGCATACCCTGCTACGATTTCTGGTCTAGGGAAAGTGAAGTCGTCGGTCAAACCAAAATTGTCTGGTGGGAAGAATTGTGAGTTGCTGATTATAGATGCACCTGTAAGATTCCGAGAATCTCTTCTGGTCACATATTACAGCAGGAATGTAATAAAGATTACATTACATAATAAAGATGTTTGGAATTGGACAATGATGGATTTGCGATCAGTATGTTCTATTCCCGACATCGTACGCACGGATTATGCGAGACACATTTTGTTACAGAAAGAGCTCCCGTGTACAGTCACTTACCGTACTGTGTGTGGTCGGAGAAAGTAGCAGATGATATAGCTGCACACGGGTACCAGGCAGGGCCGTTCATTGTAGTTACGGGGGTTACCTCAACTAACTGTATATGCCAGGAAACAGAGACGGAGTTAAATTCCGAGCATATAAATGTAGATTATCTGCATGTTCCTCCTCAATGTGTTGCCTCAAAATATCTGATGGGAGCCGGCGAGAACTTGAGACATTCTGTTTCAGGCATCGAGATGGTTCGCTATGAGAATTTGGAGGAGCTAGTTAGTGAGGAAATCCCACGTGTCTACCGAGTAGGGTGCCACAAGTCCTACATGATAGTTGATTACTGTGACGTTCCAACGTTAATGCAGATGTTTCGAAAAAGTTACCGAGACTCTGTATTAACGTTGAACGAGATTTTCAAATGCTTCCACACCGGTATAATGTTAAACGAGTCGATAGGCACGGTAATGGGTGTGAACGGCCATGTTTTGGATCCTGCGGAATTACTGGAGTACGGTAACGATCCGACAATAAGTGGACTAAAAAGAATATTCATTTTTCTTTCCAGCATATACAAAGTGGAGGAACAGTTTTCCGGAAGTAGAACCCCACCGACACGGCGGTACCCAGATATCATAGAAGAGACGGACACCTCAGAAATTGACGAAGAGTGAACGGTGAGAAAGCATATTGTTTTTGTTCTGTATTCCGGAGTAGGGTATAATTTCCGAAACTGAGGGTAAAATGAAAAGATCGATATTTAAAAATAGTAATAAACGTGTACATATATATTTAAAATGAGCTATGAATACAAAGTTAGAAGCGATAGAATATAAAAAACAGAAAACTCACCGGAGATTCGGTACTTATACCTGTTGAGCTTCTTCTTCTTCTTCTCCGGAAAGTATCTCCACTATCTCCGGTTGGGGGTTATTTCCACCCGAAGATAGTGAAGTAGTAGAGTTACCAGCATTCGGTATCAGGGGGGAGGACAGGCGTGCGAAAAATAGAGCAGAACTCGGAGGGGGAATTTGTGGAAGAGCTGCAGGTTCGAGAGGCACGGGTTCTGTAGCAAGAGTGTGAGTAGTAGAGGTAGAAGGTTTGGAACGGTCCAAAGGTGACGGAGACGTAGGCATTCGAGACAGAGGGGGTGGGGGGTTTACTGTTGTGGAAGATGAAGAAGTTTGTTTTCGTCTTAAACTCTTCCCTGATTCTAGATGCTGGTAACGTCTTACATGTCTTTTTCGGAGAGTATCGAACCTGTAAATAGATAGAAATATTTTGTGAGAAAATGCATATAAATATATAGACAGATACTTTAATCGAAAAATTGTAAATATCCGTGTATAAGAAATTATAATTTGAGAATTCCAGAAAAAATGTATTCCAATATAATAGACGTGTCAAAATATTGTATTATAAAATATGGTATTTACCCTTTTTGGTGGGTACGGCACTCGTCCAGAATCTCGTTCTGCATATCATGAGTACCGAATCTCCGGTCCAGCTCCTCTTCCATCTGGTCCAACTGTCCCCTCATGACGTCTATTTGTTGCTTGAAGAAATTTCTGTTTTGCTGATTTATCCTGTGATATTTCGCCAATATATTTATTATTTTTCTGAGAAACGTCTCTTCCGTACCCGTCATCACACCGAATATCTGCATTAATATGAACTGTGTCTGCATCATGTTGCCTATGGTGAAAAACTTTTGCTGAAAACAAAAAAACATATGTCTTACTTTTTGTTTTTTATTTCCAGATGGCATCCCTACCGTTCGAATTTGACCTCCTACACGCGAATGTTAAAAATGAAGCTGAAAGTGGAGGTGAGAGAAGGAATCTATGGAGCAAGACCCATGCGAAGCAGGCTGAGAAGCAGATTGCGTGCTTTGTAGATTTTTGCGAGGAGAATGGTTTAGCTGGAGAGTTGTTGGAAAATCTGGAAGAGGTGTGCAAGGATATGGAGGTTAGGCTCGACAACCTCGTCAAGCTGTTCACGTACATATTTGAGAAGAAACAAACAAGTCCGGTGGTCGAGGGGTTTATTGAAAATATAAAAAAAGCTGTCTATGTACCATCCCACTTCAGCATGAAAGTGTGTTTTGAACTGATGGAAGTTTTCAAAGGTGTGCGGAAGCAGAGAGGTATAGATAAAATGGGGGGTACAGAAGGTGAAATGGAGAAGAGGATGCTAGAGATTTTGAAAAAACGAAAATTGGATAACTAGAAACTAACAATGCTAACACACTAATCATCTTATTCAATTTTCGTTATTTCTATATATGTAATGTACATAACTTGACATGTGTGCAGAGTAACACTGTTTTTTCTGATCCATATATGTATTTTGAATAAATGGAAATAATAAACATATATTGAATATATATACAAAAAATGATTATGTTAATTATTTACTTGGAATACTTACAAAGTTCTCTCTCTCCATATTCTTGATGGCTTCTATAAGATGTCAGAACAAACACTGTCAGTGTATTCGACAAGTTTCATTTTCCATTCGCAATATCAAAAGGAAATGGGTGGATGTTAATATCTCTGTAAGGAAATGGGTGGATGTTGATATCTCTGTACGGAAGTGGGTGGATAGCGGTATCATATTCTGCTAACGAGAATGACAAACCATTCGCAGTATGTCACAGAACCAGCTAACACACATAACTCATGGTTAAAGTGTAAAACCGTATACCTTTGTAACCGTAAGTTAATGACCGCTAATAACAGTATATATATATATATATATATCACACACACATATGTCAGAGTATATATATATATTACATATACATATACACCTTGACCTTGACCTTGACCTTGAGATGACCTTGACCTTGACCTTGACCTTGACCTCGATCCTGACCTTGACCTTGACCTTGAGCTTGACCTTGACCTTGACCTTGAGATGACCTTGACCTTGACCTTTGACCTTGACCTTGAGATGACCTTGACCTTGACCTTGACCTTGACCCTGACCTTGACCTTGACCTTGAGCTTGACCTAGACCTTGACCTTGAGACGACCTTGACCTTGACCTTGACCTTGAGATGAACTTGACCTTGACCTTGAGATGACCTTGACCTTGACCTTGACCTTGAGATGACCTTGACCTTGACCTTGACCTTGAGATGACCTTGACCTTGACCTTGACCTTGACCTTGACCTTGAAACCTCAAACCCGGATATCTTGGTAACCGGAAGTGCTAGACCGGAAATGACACCATATTCGGATTCTACGCCTCGAGGTCTATCGATTGGACAACTTGACCTTGAAATGACCTTCAAACTTAAAATCGCTATATCTCGACTCCTAATTGACCTAGGAGGATGATTGATAGCTTGTTGGACTCGGAGTGAAGGCCTCTTTCCGGTGAACCAGGTTTCATTGTTCTAGGACCGGCCGTTTCCTACTTTGTTTATTTTCAATCGTAGACCCCCTTCCGACCACTCTACTGAAAGGTCTCGACGTGCAGATTACAAATTTGTCATCACTTCCGGTCTAACTCATTTAGGAGCCGAGCTATTTACTTATCTACGTCCTTCTTCCTTTACCAATAGATAAACATTTCAGACGTTCCTTCGTTAAGAATTTATCTACATCCTGTGTCCTGTGTTTACAGATAAACATGAAAACCGTTACATAGCAATATCTACGAGGAAAACATGTGGTGAAGAGAATATGTCATCACTTCCGGTCTAGCTCAATTAGGAGCCGAGCTATTTCCTTATCTACGTCCTTCTTCCTTTGTTGGTAGATAAACATTTCAGACGTTCCTTCGTTAAGCATTTATCTACATCCTGTGTTTACAGATAAACATGAAAACCGTTACATAGTGATATCAAAGAGGAAAACATGTGGTGAAGCCTGTTAACCATTTCCGGGATAATTACATAGGGTCAGTAGAACCGTTAGGATCGGAGATAACTGTTGCGTCATGCTTGCATATATAAAGAACGGCGTTCTCTCCACAAGACAGTCTTCGTGAAATAATCATTGTACGATCATGGACGTACAGTTATCCGCTGACGATCTGTTAGTGCTATATCGTGACGGATATTACACAACATCTGCACAATTACGGGAAGTGTTGGCGATCATTGCGCACAAAATCATCGCGGGAGAAAATATCTCATTGGTCGAGGAGTATGACCACTTACTACGGACAGTGACAACATCCACACCCGATCTTTCTGGAGGAGGATGGACAGATATTCTCGAAGAGTCCCCAGGCCCCCCATCGACATCTGATCCTGTATCCCGAGTCACCAAGGAGACGCAGGCATCCGACACAGGAACTAACGCTGCATCCAGATCACACCCGGAGTCTTTGCCAGGACCGTCATGGAGACCGGACCCACCAGCAGGAGGAGGATGGACAGGTATTCCCGAAGAGTCCCCAGGCCCCCCATCGACACCTGATCCTGGATCCCGAGTCATCAAGGAGACGCAGGCATCCGACACAGGAACTTCTACAAACGCTGCATCCAGATCACACCCGGAGCCTTTGCCAGGACCGTCATGGAGACCGGACCCCCCAGCAGAACAGTCATCAAATGGGAAAGGTAAGAAAAGGAAACGTGCTTCAGTGTCTCGTGAACAGATAGGGAATATAACATTACATAACATTCAAGAACGTGAATATCCTAAATTCCGTTCCAAGGGACGACGTGTTGAATTCAGTTTCTCACACCCACCAGAAAATGTCGATCCTCACACTTGGATTCGCGAAGGTGTTGAAAATCTTCTCATCTACGTTAAAAAAGACACCAAGGATGAAGACAAAATAGGTTTAACTTTGTCTAACATATCTGACCCAACTGTGAAAGATATTTACATCGGGTGGCATAGATGTGATCAGTTGCATAGTGATATGGTGTGGAACATTATGTACAAAATACTACAAAGTGCGAAAACCTTCACTGCTACAGATCGTTTAATTTTACGAGCAGACCATGTCAGTATACCTGTTGGAGGTGGGGGTAATCGAACATATTGTTTACCTAATTACATGTTAAGTACACAGAAAAGAAGTATCGTCGGTGTGCCAAATAGAAAAAAACCACTCTGTTTAGCTGAAGCGCTGGTCATAGGGAAAGCCTATGCTGATAACGATCCTTCCTATACTCGATACAGAAAAAACAGAAATCTTCTCAAACCTGTTTTCGAAATTATGCGAAAAGCAGATGTAGATCTGACAGACAAAACGTGTGCCGGAAGTGGAATTCCCGAACTGAGAAAATTTCAGCAAGTTCTCTCAGAATATAAAATTATTGTATACAACAATCTTCGTGACGTTAAAGATGTTTTGTTTGAAGGACAGGTTGAAAACGCTTCCAAATTTATATATCTTCTCTACGATAACCTGAGACAGCACTATGATGTGATAGTGAACCGTGTTGGAGCATTTGCGGCAAAACAAGAATGTCGCGGGTGTAACGAACTCATATTTCAGAAAGCTCATAACCATCTGTGTAAACAGTTATGTTCTATGTGCCGTTCAACTCCACCGTGTGTGCCTGAACAGGGTGTTCGTAGAATATGTCAAACATGTAACAGAATTTTCAAAAATGAGAACTGCTTCACAAATCATGTTTCTACACCGTTCCGAAAAGGTACTGTCTGCAGCGAAATCCAACAGTGTCCCCGATGTTTCAGAATTATTCTCACGAACAATAGATATGAGAAAGTACATAGATGCAACATGAAATATTGTACGGTATGTAATTGTGTGAAACCTGTAAATCATTTCTGTTACATGTCTATACCGAAACCTAAACATAACTCAAAATTTCTATTTGTGTTTTACGACTTTGAATGCTACACTGACATTCCTTATTTTGAGAAAGAAAAAACTTTTCTTCACGTTCCGAATCTTATTGTGGTGCAGACGGCCTGTCACGCATGTTACAAAAAAGAGGATTTAACAGTTCCGTGTTCTGTTTGTGGAACAAGAGAGTTTATATTCTGGGATGACCCTGTAGACACATTTCTGTCCTATTTGGAATTGCAGCATAAGTTTTCCGACATAATTATCTGTGCACATAATGCACGAGGTTACGATTGCACATTTTTATTACGGAGAATGTTGGAGAGAGAAATGAAACCTCGTGTCATCTTAGATGGTACCAAACTCATCAGCATGACATACCAAAATCTTCATTTTGTGGACAGTCTCAACTACGTTCAGACAAATCTTGCAGGCTTTTCGAAACTTTTCGGTTTGCCTGTTCAGAAAGGATATTATCCGCATTTGTGGAACACCTACAAGAACAGAAATTACATTGGACCGATGCCTCCTCCTTCTGCATACGGTTATGAATACATGAAAACAGTTGAAGATCAACACCGTTTCATGTCTTGGTATGACGTCGAATGCATGCGAAACGTACCTTTCAACAACAGAAACCAACTTCTCCAATACTGCATCAAGGATGTTACCCTGTTGAGACAAGGATGTCTGAAGCTGAGACAGAATTTCCTAGACATATGCAAAATAGACATTTTCAAGGATTGCCTCACAATAGCATCTGCCTGTTCACTAATTTACAGACAGAAATTTATGCCTGCTAACACTATAGGAATAATTCCTAAAGGAGGTTACCATCATGCAGATCAGATGTCGAAGTTTGCATTGAAATGGCTAACCTACGTTGAAGAACAGAATGATGTAATACTTCTTCACGGCGGACGTACTCGTGAAAAATATGTCATAGGAGGACGTTACAGAGTGGACGGTTATCACGAGGAGACGAAAACAGTGTATGAGGCCCTGGGCTGTTACTGGCATGGTTGTCAACGTTGCATATCCGTTAACAGGGATATGTATCCGAAAGATGACGATGAAACCGATCAGGATAGTAACAGTCAAAAACACAGTGACATGTTGAACACTGCAGCCTTCAGATACGAGACAACATGTCGTAAACTTGCGGCTTTACGTTCTGAAGGATACCATGTCGTCACTATGTGGGAATGCGATTTCAACAAAATATTGAAAGCAGATCCTGAACTGAATAGATATCTATCGACACATCCTATTGTTTGCTGCATTCCTTTGAATCCACGAGACGCCTTATATGGAGGAAGAGTTGAAACAGTCAGGACTTATTACAAGATCAAGGAAAACGAGAAATTGCAGTACAACGATTTTACAAGTTTGTACCCTTATGTGAACAAATACTGTGCCTATCCTGTCGGACATCCTACAATATTTCTAGGAAATTCTATTCCTCCGGTAAATGAGGTTTTGAACATGGAGGGAATCATCAAATGTACTATTCTGCCACCGAAAACCCTTTTACATCCTGTTTTACCTACAAAAATGCACGGAAAACTGATGTTTGTATTGTGCAAGGAATGTGCTTTTAGATTAAAATGTGAAGGCACGTGCAGCCATTCCGATGATCAGCGTATACTTTCAGGAACTTGGGTCATAGCCGAGGTGCGTAAAGCTTGCAGTTTAGGCTACAAAGTGCTGTCAGTGTCGGAAGTGTGGAAGTATGAAACATCGATGTATGACCCTGTCACAAAGACTGGAGGACTTTTTTCTGGTTATGTCAACACCTTCTTGAAAATAAAACAGGAAGCGAGCGGGTGGCCTTCATGGTGTCTAAACGACGAGGATAAGCAGAAATACATACAGGAATATTTCGATAAGGAGGGTATTCTTTTGGAAGAAAACAGTATCGAAGTCAATCCCGGGAAACGTACTCTGGCTAAACTCTGCCTTAATTCTTTATGGGGCAAGTTCTGCCAACGGGACAATCTTTCCCAGACAACCATCATCAAGGAATCGAAGGATTTCCTCGATAAAATGACTGACCCAAATATCGTAATCGGAGGAGTCGTATTCATCAATCAGGACACCGTTTTAGTGAACTGGAAATATGTTGAAGAGGCAGTCAGTCAGAACAGCAAAGTAAACGTTCCTATCGCTGCCTTCACAACATGTCATGCTCGTCTGAAACTTTATGAACTTCTAGAAAAATTGGGTGACAGGGTATGTTATTGTGATACAGATTCAGTAATTTACATAGATAGTCCTGAAATGGAATACCATCCCCAGACAGGTGACGCACTAGGAGAACTCACCGATGAATTGGCAGATTTCGGCACCGATGCGGTTTGTGAACAGTTTGTTTCAACGGGACCGAAAAGTTACAGCATGAAAATAACAAAACCGTTCTCCGAAGCACAGTATATCTGTAAAGTGAAAGGGATTACATTGAATACCTCCACATCAGAATTGATTAATTTCGATACCATGTGCGACATGATAAACAATGAGAAACCTGAAGTTATGGTCGAAAATATTTTCCGAATCAGAAGAACAAAACAGTTCCAAGTCATCAGTACAAATGAAAAAAAGCTGTTTCAGCCAGTATTGCTGAAACGACAATTCGACCATGAACATTTATCGTTTCCTTTCGGATACCGTGCAGACTAAAATATGTCTGTAACGCTCCAGAGTTCGTACCCTTCGGGGCTGATATAAAACGTGTTCGCAGACTGACAGACCTTCATTTTTCTTCAGAATCTGTAAGACGTTTCTTCAGCATGATTCCTAAACTTTCTCATCCTTTCACCATGATGGTTTGTGGAGCATCAGGAAGCGGAAAAACTACTTTTGTGACAAACATGGTCGATTCCATCGTTCATCTTGTAGAAGGATCCGTCAAGAAAATCATATGGTGTTACGATCAGGAGAACAGTATTCCACAAAGTCTTCGAGATGTGCAATATCATAAAGGTATCGTCGATTGGCAGTCGTGGAACGGAAAAACTCCTACACTCATAATCCTGGATGATCTTATGATGGTTGCACAAGGGGAAAAATTCGCCGACCTTTTCACAAAAGGCAGCCATCACAAAAACATTTCGGTGGTGTTCATAACACAGAATCTTTTTCACCAAGGAAAAAATTGCAGGGACATTTCGTTGAACGTGAAGCACTTTGTTATTTTTAAAAATCCTCGAGATATGAACCAATTCACTGTTTTTGCAAGACAACTTCATCCTCACCGCATGAAGGAACTTGAAAAAGTATATATAGATGCTACCACGCAACCTTACAGTTATTTGTATATTGATCTCTCACAGTCAACACCGGATCCTTTACGTTATCAAACAGACGTTTTCAACCAGAATTACTCAACTGTATATCTTCCTCAGGATTGTTTAAAACATCGAGATGAGGAAAACGAGGAAGACACGTACCAACTCACGTTCTAACAGGAATAGACATTCCACTTCTTTCAAGAAACATTCACCTTTCTTGCACGTGTTGAAAAATTCGCCGCCCAAAATCCGTAAATCATTATTGAAAAGTGCTCCGAAAAAAACGATACGTTTCATCAGCGAATGCTGCCTGAACGTTTTAAAAGGAAACGTGAAAATTAAATCGTCCGCAAAACGTCGTCTGACACCTTACAAGTCGGTCATACGCAATCTAGTGAAACCGAAAGTGAACATCGAGAAACGCAGAAAGCTTCTTGTTCAGAAAGGAGGATTTCTACCTTTACTTCTAGGCTCCTTGTTATCAGGTCTTCTCGGTACTCTCATTCCTCATTGAGAAATGACATCTTCTTACAAAAAAATGATCGTCCTTTCACCGGAACAGTTAGCACGTATTCGTGGTTCCGAATTGTCTGTGACTCAAAAATTATCCGTTCTAGATAAGAAGATGAATGATATTCTAAAAATGAAAAATATATCAGACGATCAAAAATGGCGTCTTTACAGAAAGGAACTGGACGAGTATTTATGGCTGAGTCGAAAATCCAAAGAACCATTACAGATTCCTATTGTTCAAGATAAAGACGGTTCTTCTACTATTTCACCAGAATCGACGTATTTTCCTCAGAATCTGGCAGAGACATTACCCCGTAATACACGTCATCAGTTACAGAATATCATCGATGAGTACCAATCCACGGCACAACATTTGATAGACGAACGTCAGGAAAAAACACTTCCGGATCCGAAAACGTTGAACTTCTCATCGTCGCCAACGGAAAGCCCTGGACCGTCTCATCGACAGAAGAAGAAGAAGAAGAAAGTGACCGTCCGTGTTTCCAGGAAAACTACACCTTTTCTGAGAACACCTGACGCTTACAAACTGGTTCCTCTGAGAAAAAGCCGTAGACAGAGAGATCGGTCATGGGAGTCTCTAAGTTGAAACACGATAAAATTCTCACCAAAATATATTACGATCCCCGACACCATGCTTCATTCTCATCTGTAGATCGTCTGTGGAAAGCGGTACGGGATAAAAATATATCCCGCGATACGGTGAAAAAATGGTTGATGCATCAGGAAACCTACACTCTCCACAAACCTGCGAGAAAAAGGTTTCCTCGAAATCATTACAATGTATGGAACATAGACATGCTTTGGGAAGCCGATCTCAACGACATGACATCGATACAAAAACATAACGACGGATACAAATATCTTCTGACAGTGATCGACGTATTTTCAAAATATGCCTTTGCATTACCGCTAAAAAATAAAACAAGCAATTCGGTAACCGAAGCTTTCAAAACTATTTTCGAAGAAAACAGACGGAAACCTGTTACACTACAGACCGACCAAGGAACGGAATTTACAAATTCTACATTCCAGAAATTTTTAAAAAACCAACATGTACAGTTCTCGACAGCAACAAATTATCCTGTGAAAGCGAGTGTAGTGGAACGTTTCAACAGAACATTAAAAGAACGGATGTGGAAATATTTCACCTCAAAACAGACAAGACGTTATGTAGATATTTTACCGCAACTTCTCGAAGGTTACAATACAGCAATCCACAGTTCCATAGGAATGGCCCCTCGAGATGTCAACGAAACAAACGTCTACATTGTGTGGAAACGTCTTAACAAACCTGACAAACATGTTTCACAACCGTCTTCAGATCTTAATGTAGGTGATATTGTACGAATTTCTGTCGTCAAAGTACATTTTGAGAAAGGATACGAACAAACGTGGTCACGAGAACTTTTCAAAATCCATGCCCTTGTTCAGCGAACACCTGTACCTGTATACATATTAGACGACTTAAATGAAGAACCAGTAAAAGGTACATTTTACAAACATGAACTGCAGAAAGTTTATTCGGATCCTGACGAAGAGTATAAAATAGATAAAATTTTGAACACCCGGGGAAAAGGAAAAAAATTGGAATACCTGGTTCGTTGGCTAGGATATCCGCCTAGTTTCGATTCATGGATCAAGGCATCTTCCGTAAAACAGTTATCGGGAAAATAATTTCCAAAACATATTTATATCAAAATATAACGGTACTGCGATCCAGTGAGTCTTCTGTGTTCGGCGAGAATGGATGATAATTTCTACGTTTACCTCCTATCATCTGCATCGGAGGAATATTTTCCAGACAACACACTCACCCATTTCACCGTAAAACTTGCTAAACGGATCGATCTGTCTCCAGAATTGTGGGAAGTCGGATTGGCAGAACTACATTATTCAACTCTATACGACAATGTTTTGGAAACTGATTCTGGAATGTTAACTCTTCCTGTTCGGACATATGCAAGTGCTGAGGACCTAGTCTCTACCATCATCGAATCTCTCCCCGACGACCTGGAAATAAGGAGATCCGTTCTCGAGAAATTCTGGCATTTTTTGACGGAACCGCAATGGGGAACATTTGGATCTACTACCTGTACGGATAACACACTCTATATTAACGAACAACCATTTTATTTTCCTGCAACAACATATACGATAGAGGATCTGATTTATTTCCTGAAAACAGACCCTGCTAATGTAGCTGTTCCTACTCATCTCAGGTTTTTCTTCAAGCAGGCCGTGTACAAACATCTATCCGTGATAGGGGTTCCGAAGCCTGAACCTGACGATGCTCCAACAAATACCGTTACACCCATAGACGAAACTGATGACTATGCTAAATTTCGATATGACATATTGAAATCTATTTATTGTACGCACGCAATGTCCAATAGTGTTGTGGATAAAAACCCATACATATTTATTTACTCTGATCTGGTGAAACAACAATTGGTCGGGGGAGAAATGGTACGTCTCTTGCGTCTTACCCGAAAACAGTGTTCGGACACAAATACGTCTTGCACAGTACCCGTAGCCCATCAAACATTCGACCCGATTCATTACGTTCCTCTGGATAAAGCCTCTTTCGAAACAATAGAAATTGCGTTGTACGATAGAAAAGGAAATTTCTTACCTTTGAGAACTGGGTCCGTACCCACAATCGCTGTTTTACATTTTCGTAGAAAAGCAAAGTCCTTTTAAAAAACAGTAGACAGCTATTTCTCTCAGTCTTTGTCGAAAAGCGAATGAATCACCATGAATTCGCAGACCGAATATTATAGTAACCAAATCCGTGGAGGAATTGGGCCCATCTACCGTTCAACTAGAAATCAAAAAGGGAGAGGATTGGGGTCACTTTTCGCAGGACTGTTTAGAATGGTGAAACCTCTACTCTGGAGCGGTGCAAAGACGATCGGAAGAGAAGCTTTAAAAACAGGAGCTAACATTATCACCGACATTGCAACAACCCAACAAACTCCGAAAACTATTGTTCGTCAACGGGTACGTGAAGCAGGTCAAAATCTTCAAAGTAAAGCACAACGGAAAATCGACTCTCTGGTAGGTTCTGGTATAAGAACCAAACCTGCAACAAGAATTGCTCAGTTGATGTTAAAACGTTCAGCCACCCGTATTAGAACATCTACGATCCGTAAAAAACAAGCATCCAAAAAACGAAGGAAAACATCTGCAAAATCTAGGAGAACACGTAAAAGAAAAATCAAACAGAAGGTCTCAGGGAAAGATATTTTTGGATAATGATGGAGGATAACATGTGCATGATCTCGCAGTTCGACCTCTTCCGGAAAAAACCTATTCAGCAAAATGTGGAAAAAACGTACACAGCCACCTACAAACCTATCGCTTCCATCGATAATCAGAATATAATTCAGTTTGTCATACCGGCGGCAGGAACTGATTTTCTCGATCTTTCATCTGTATATCTTCGTCTGCAAACGCAAATGGTTAAACAGGATGGAAGTCCCATGAGTGCTTCCGAAACAGAAAATGCCATCACAAAAAACTGCGGGGTCGTGAATTATCTTCTCCATTCACTCTTTTCCCAATGTACAGTGACTCTCAACGGCATTGCTGTAACAACCGCCGATAACAATTACGCATATAAAGCAATCTTCGAAGCAGCTATCAATTACGGAAGCGATGCCGCAAACACGCATCTCACGAATGCCCTGTGGTATTTGGACACACCTGAACATCAAGATCAAATCACTGCCGACAACACAGGTTTCACCACAAGAAAAAATGTTTTCCAGTATGTTCCGACGACCGGAAATCCTACGGAAGTGACAGCCGTGGTCGACCTTATGGGAAAACTTCACATAGATTTCTTCCACCAGTCTAAATACCTGCTCAACGGTGTTGAAGTACGCATAGATCTAGCTAGATCACGTGACGCTTTTTACATCTGGGGAGACCAGACATCACCTACAGTAAGAATAAAAATTTTAAAGGCTGTTCTCGAAATAAATCACATCATTCCTACTCCTACCACCAGTTTGGCCATAGACAGAGCACTCACTTACGCTCCTGCTCATTATCCGTTCACCAGAAGCGTCATCAAAGCTTATTCTTACGTCGCCGGAACGCAGCAGATTTCGATCGATAATGCTTTTCAAGGTCCTTTTCCGAATGTTGTTCTTTTTGCTATGGTATCCACCGCCAGCTTTCTCGGAGACAGTAAGAAAAATCCGTTCGACTTTAGAAGTTTTAACCTACCTTCTTTCCATCTTGTGAAAAATGGAGAATTCGTACCTTCCGAACCTTTACAAATCACCACAGGAGGAAACAGCGGATTGATAACACGTGCTTATCAAACTCTATTTTCCGGTACAGGCATTCACCACGCCAATTACGGACACCAGATCACACGGAAAATGTTCGAGAACGGATTATTTTTCCTGATTTACGACATAACACCAGACTCTTCAGGAAACGACACGCACACCAGTCTCCAGGAACAAGGCATCATCGGAGCCGAGATGCAGTTTTCTCCTCAGCTGTCGGAAAATATAACATGCCTTTTGTATGCTGAATTTGAATCTGCAGTAGATATACCTAAAGATAGAAGTGTCATCCTCCATCAGTGAGACCGAATTTTCCATAAATATGTGTGCCTGTGTTTCTGACTCCCAGTGTTACCGAAATAGCTCTTATGTAAACATTATATTGCTTGTGATGGAAAAACCCACCAAAGTGATAACCCGTACTATTAAGCATAGTAGTGTTTCTTCGAAAGTGACAACTTCAAAACCTGTGAACATACAATTGTTTCCCGAACTATTTGACAACAGCCCAGGAAGCATAGAAATGACCAAAGATAGACACATTATTATACATTATTGAAAACATAAGCAGCATGAACACGTCGCAGATCAGACAGATTCTATCTCGAAACTGTTCCACCAGAAACATTTTTTACGGTGTTTACCCGAGAGATCTTTTACCTCGGACGTTTCCTAAGCCGGCCTTGGTCATTGCAAACACTGACAAGTCCGACTCCCGGGGTACACACTGGGTAGCCTTCTATTTCGACAAAAACAATGTGGCCGAGTATTTCGATTCATACGGATTTCATCCTTTCTATCAAGAATTCGTAACTTTCCTGAATAGCCATTCCTCGGTCTGGACTTACAACAACATTCCCTTACAGGGGGTATTGGCCACAACATGCGGTCATTACTGTTGCGTGTATGCTTATTACAAAGCACGTCACGTTACAACCAAGGATTTCATCCACACATTTCCACCAGGTATCAGTAAAGATGGATATATCCTACACCGTTTTCGTCAGATCTTCAAATGTTTACCACATTCCAAGTGTTCCAGAGGGGAACAAACGTGTTGTTCTATCCACACGATCCAGGCTCGCGTCATGAAGAAATCTAATTAAAATATGTGCTGCCGTATCTTTCTCTCAGTGCCATCGAGACAGTTCTAGTGAACACACCATGGAACCTACTGCGGCTTCTATAATGGAGAAACACGACAAACTTGTGACACGTATGACCCATAAGGATGATGTTTCCAAACGTAAACCTCGCAAACGTGTGCAACCTATTAAATTAGAAACCGTTACTATCAAGAACGAGACGGCTGACGAGGGAATGGATGTGACTACGGACTGTGATTTCATAAAGAGACGTAGGGAAATTGGTTTTTCCACAGACAAAATCGAGTGTCCTAAACTACATGACGTAGATGCATGTTTAGATCTCTATCTTGCAAACACATATTTTCTGAACAAGGAAAAAAACAAGTACGTAGCCATAGGATTCGAAAAGGAATCCCCTTTCAATTTGGTGTGGGAGTTTTCGCAACAGGGGAGATCACCCGTACGCATCGATTCTAAACAGATTAGAGAACTGTGTGCTTTAAAATCTGACTTACTGAATTACGTCGACACTGGTCGACGATTCAATTATTTGGTTACTGGAAATATCACCGTTAGTGGTGTAAATTTTTTCGGGAAACGTTGCATCTCGATGTATCAACATCATTCACCGGATGCTTTCATTTTCACAGCCTCTGAACTACATTTATTTATGTGTAATCTTTTCAGACCTCTGCAAAAATTAATGAACGAACGTTATCATAAATTACAACCCGAAATGGAGGTTTTTGTATATTGTATAAAAAAGAATATGGTTTCAGAAAAAAAAGAAGTACCCGATGTATTGAACTATTTTTATGTACTTTGGTACAACGAACTGATGATTGAAATATATCTTCAGAACAATCTTGGACACACATTGATATTGTAAATAACTTACGTTATGTATCTGATGCTGTAAAGTATCCATTGTAAATCTATTCCATATTGTAAATGAACCATTGTTATTTTTATGTATTGTAATTCAGTCTTTGTTATTTTATGTATTGTAATATAACCCTTCAGGTATTGTAAACCTTCTATATCATCAATTGTAAATAAAACATTTGTGTTATTCTATATCCATACTATCAATTATAAATAAAACATTTGTATATTTTGAACATTTCTTTTATTTATTACAATAAAAAGTGTACATTTTCCAGACATTTTCAACTGCACAGGTTTTTTCACCTTTACCATGTTCTTTACATTTTAAACTTTCTGAACTGTTTTTGACACTGCTTAACTTTGGACATTCAAGTTCTTCGATATTGCATACAGTCATCTTACCCTCACCTTTTTTCCCCACTAATGTTTTCACCCATTCCATTTTCTCCGTACCTTTAACATAAACTTGCTGATTCATAAGCACTAAATACAGAAGATCTTCTAATTTCTCGTACGGTAGCCATCCATCATTCCAATCGAGACCATGTTTGTTGGTACGGAGCCAGTAATTCACTCGGCGATACTTTTCACTCAACAAGTGTAAACCATATGGAGGTTTCACTAAACAGTCAAATGCACTGTCGAAAGGAAATTTTAAAATTCCTACTTCTTTACACACAAATTCTCCTTCGACTCCTCGAAAACCTTGAATGTCCAAAAAACAGGCATCCATTTTGTTCAACAGGTGAACACTGTCAATGTATCATCAATACTGCCCCGACATATCGCACACTTGTCCAATTGAGAGGCACAGAGACCACAGGCTACAAAATGTCGACACGGAAGAATTACCACACTGCAAGAGTTTTCAAAACATATTTTACAGAGTAGCACAGAATCCACACTCTGATTATCGGATGTTTTTTCAGTAGTTTCCACACTGTCGCAATATTTGCAACTTTTCGAATCACTGTGTAACGCTGCAACACTCTGTATGTAACTACAGTCTGGTATTGCCCGGTAATGTTCTAGAATCGGGCAATCTTCGGATGTCCAATCACACACTCCGTACCCACAATGGAAACATATTACCCTATCACTGAATCCTGAATAATAAAAACCTGCAGTGACTAATTCTTCAGCAGTCTGACGTAATCCTATTGGCCACTTTCTGTAAGTCTTGTATCTCGCATTCACCGACATATAATCGGTGGTAAAAGGACCGCCTGCTATCAGACGAGTATGGTAAGTATACACTCTCATATGTAACATACGGCTCGGTGCGAGTCCAGCACTCGTGGTGAGTAAACACTCTCATACGAGGTAAAAACGAATTAAATCGGGTTCTGTAGGTGACAGGTTCCTAGGCATCGGGTATGAAGGTTCAGCCAGAATAGTCTCAAAATCAGATACTGTAGGTGAAGGGGTCCTCGGTATCGGCGATAAAGGTTCAGCCAGAATATCCTCAGGATCGTCGGGGAACAGCCGTCTGCGAAAATCGAAACCTTCGGGAGGAACCACAGGGAAACAAGGATGACCTTCTAAGTTAAGTAACAATGGACGATCACAGCCAGAACACCATACGGAATTTCTGTCTGCCAACAAAGAAAGCCACTCTTTCACTCTCTTCTTCAAAGCTTCGCCCAACTCTTCCTTCCTGCGACGTAGTTCGCAGATACACCCGTGACTCGGAAATCCTGTTCTCTCGTCACCTCTTCTTTTCCTCTCTTCTATCTCCTTCAAAGTCTCGCAGCGACGGTGAATTCTTTTTCCTGATCCGTTGACCACGTGACATCCACACCAGGGAGATTCAGGTATCGCTACATACATAAACGGGAAATAACTCAGCAACCGATCCAGGGCCGTTCGATCGCTGTCCAGATCGCCGCAAGACCGAACAAGTTCCCAGAACTCTTCGTAGCTGATCTCGTAGAAATTCACACCATTATCAGACAAACGTGTACCGCTTACATCCATCCTCACATGATACTAAGATCCTCTTTCCTTTCTATTTATACCTTTTTCCCTCCTACGTCACCATTTCCGTTAAACAGACTTAAAACTACAAGGCTACGCCCAAAACATGTTCGGGCATGTTCACACAGAACCGTTACACCACCCAGAAATTGCAAATTCATCCAAACCTACGCCCAAAACATGTTCGGACATGTTCTATTCAGACAGAAAAAACCGTTAGACCCATTTCCAGGAATCTCAGACTTATCAACGGTCTCAAACGGGAGAATTTCAGACTCATCAACGCCATCTGTTTTCAAACACCGGAAACACGTACTCCAATTTATATATGACGTCACACACCAAAATAGCGTAACAAAAACAAAATGGCGTCACAGGAATTAAAACAATTCATAATAATAATATAATAATATTTAAATTAATAATAATTTAATAATATAATCTGGTCACGTGACTTCCATTTTGTGACGTCACAAACAGTCACGTGACTCCCAGAAATTGCAAATTCATCCAAACCTACGCCCAAAACATGTTCGGACATGTTCTATTCAGACAGAAAACCGTTACACCCATTTCCAGGAATCTCAGACTTATCAACGGTCTCAAACGGGAAACGCCCCCCAAAAATAGACACCTATCTCATCAACACCGGAAACCCTTATCAAGTCCTCAATAACAACAGGAAACCCGCAATCTTATCAAAGCCCCGAAAACGCCCCCCGGAAACACTTATCACTCTCCTCATTAAAAACAGGAAACCCATATCATTAAGCCCCGCCCACTTTTTCACAACAGCCAATCAAAACGCTCAAAACACCCACCCTTGCTTGCCCACACTGCTTGGTCATCAATTGATCTTTGATCGATCTTTTCCAATCAATTGATTTATCGGACTCTACGGGGGTGCATAACTACTAGGACACCACATAGGTCCACGTTCAAAATACTTACTCTCGACTCGAGTCATTTCATTCATTGATCATGTCTATCACACACAAGAGAGAGGGAGAGAAGAGAGTGAAAAGGAGAGTTTTTAAAATTTATTATTAGCTTTCCAACTATTAACCTGTATAAATTTAAAGTTGAAGTCCTGATTCGAACGCCGCTCCACCTCAAATAAAGTTCCGAAAGATCAGTTCCCTCTGTCACAGAGTAAACAACCAACCGTCACTTCCGCATGGAGCCCAGTATATCCTCCCCTCAAACCTTTCCCACCAATAGCGTCCGTTTTAGGAACTGAGAGCTCTTGTCAAGACCACGTGGAGTAAATGCGATGTTGCCAAATCAGTTTATTTAGAGATTTCTTAACGTAAGGTTTCCTTTCCTTTGCTAGGTTGTGTCATTGTGTTGAACTATTTTTTATAGAATGTGGAGACCTTGTGAGTATAGTATTGCAATTAATGAATGGATGTCTAAGCACTGCAGGTAAATGTGACAACAGCGCTTTCAGAAAACAGATACTGGATCGAATCCAGATACGCGTCCGGTGGGCTTACTCTCAAACTGGCATTCGAATCAGGACTTTAGCTATACACAATCGTCATCTCTCGCTGTGTGTGTGTGTGTGTTTAGATTTCTGCAGTGCTGATGTAATACAGCATTTTAAAGCTGCTTTTTCATATTCTGTAAGAAACCACAGTTAACTGTTTTCGAACTTGATAAATTATACACCACCGAAATCCCAAGATAAATGTTGAATTACCCTGTATTTTGATCATATCTATCACACACAATACACACAGAGAGAGTAGGAGACTGAAAAGGAGAGAAAGGTACAGAGGAAAAGAGTGAGGAGAGGGTAACAAGGTGAAGAGAGAGAGTGAGAGAGAGGTAAAACCGTAAGACAGAGAGAGAGAAGAGAAACAGGGAGAAAGTAAAAAGATAGAAACGTTACAAAGAGATAGGAAAATGTATTTAGAAACAGTAAGAGAGAGATAGAAAAAGGAGAAGGAGAGAGGGTGAGAAAGGGAGACAGAAGAGGAGAGAAGAAAGAAATAGAGGAAACTAAGAACGTAATGAGAGAGAGAGAGAGAGGGAAGGGATGATGAAATAAACAAAGAGATTAAGAGTGAAGAGAGAATGAAAACACAAAGTAATAGAGAGATTTGGTTGGTTGATTGAGTGTTTTAAGTCCACTTTATGCACAGTAAGGCTAATCGGGACTGGACCTACAGTTTAAAGTGGGGTCCCAACTACTATGTAGCAATAGAGAGAGAAGGATACCTTGTCTCTCAGACTGGCTATGCACTAGATAGGAATCTTAAGAACACGAAAAGTACGATCTACCTTATCCCTTCCTTATCAACAACGCGAGAAACAAACACAAAACGCTGTATAAAGAAACACGAAACCGAAATTCAGAAAACAAACAAGAAGTGACGAAGCTAGTCGATAAAAGAAGTAAACCGAAGTTTATGCAGGCAAAAGAAACATGCCCATTTGCGGTTTCGCGAAATTACTTGCAGATTATGAACTCATTACGTTAGGCCATTTTATATCGTTTCCCGAGTGTCGTTATCTACATCGTTAAGGCAAAAATCTTTCTTCTGGTGTAGCCAACTCAGCAAAAATGTCACTAAACTCGGGCAATATTTTTTTACAGCACGATATTCTAATATTTAAAAAATAACTTATGTTAAGACTTCCTTGTACATTTTTAAGGTGCTTTCGTTATTGTCTAGTTATGTTAGAGTACGTATTAACGTAGGCCTATTTTCTATTACACAAGGAAATAGTGCAATCAAACCACATGAAGGGTTGATTACAATGTGCTACACAGATGAAATTATTCACAACGGAATAATTTACGAAATTTCTCTGCTGGTACAGACGTAAGGTTTAAATGAAGATTTAGTTAGAACATAATCACAGTCCTGAGAGTTTGAAATGGATGTCGGCCTACTTTTTAACGGTCTTTATATTTGTCTTCCACAAATTGAAGTCAGTGTAAATCACAAGATACACGGTTCAAACTGCACAATAGATGTTTATATAATTATATGTTTTACTTTACTAATTGCATACTAAGAATATGCATTACTTTCTTGTTTCCTATAAATGTCCTAAAAATAAATTTTCCTGAGTATCATTCTCGACATACTTAATCAAATCGAACATCCACCTAGCGGGAATCATTAGAAGCAACTACGAAGGTATGAACAAGGCGCTATGACGCCAAAGGTCCCGCGTTCGAATCCCGTTTTGGGCATGGATGTTTGTCAGTATCCATTCATCAATTTCATCATATCATCACTCATCCCCATCTTCACAAATTAGCCAAAAGTGGCACAAAACGTGAAGTAAAATAAAGCAAATTAATCAATCAATAATCAATTATGAACCAGGATTAGTGAACAATGGCAACGCTTACTGTCAGTACTGGTCGGGTCCGCGCTGTTGCGTCGGTCAATCTAATGCAGTATACCAAATAGATAAACTGTATATTACTGTGAAGCTTATAAGTGTCAGCATTTTCGCTAAAGGTCTTTTCTATTGTTACGGCGGCCGATCCTAATGCTGGCAAGGGAAGTGGGGAAGCCACCAATCCAGCACTAGAAGAAACGCAGCAGTCTGTAGAACGAGGTTCACGTAGTACTTTTTCCCACCGCGTCGTGTCTCTCGGCGCCACTGCTGTTGTCTGGTTGGTCTGCGATTTAATCCCCGATCCCCACTTCCCTTGCCAGAACTAGGACCCGCCGCCGTAAGATTGGAAAAGACGTATAGTGAAAATGTTATGACCTGAATTTTTTACCAGGGATAAAGATTAGTTCGGGAACGAAGAATTCTCACAGACAAAGGCGAACACGTTTCGAGATTGGAAGCGGCCAAAAACATTTGTGACAATGTTGCCAGAATCCATCATCTTACTCATAAGATTCACCGTACCTCCGAAAATCCATCAACTCACTATTCTCCAAGGATAAAGACAAGCGAGTAATCCACTCCAAGCAAGACAACGAAAAGAATCTGTTCGTGTTCTTACATGACAACGCACATCCGCATATCGAAGCAATAACTTTGGTAACGTTTCTTATCATCCTCCACATAGTCCAAATTTGGCATCATCAGATTGTTATTTGTTTGGTGCATCGAATACTTCGCGAGTGCTAAACAATCTCAACATTACTGATGATATCATTACAATTGTGTACTGTTGGATATTCGCACAACAAGAAATATTTCAAAGTGATGTTCACAAACTTTCAGAAGCCAACTGAAACTACATTGAAAAATACTACCAAGGAAAGTCAGAACATGGAACCTGAAAATTATATTCAGCGTTTCAGAAACTACCAAGAGATGGCAGTCCATTTCATGTAGATTGTAGGTTCAATATTAAAATTAGTGCATATACTCGAGGGGTATAAAACCGAAAATCAAATTGTTAGTGTGCATTCTTGTGTGAAAGATAACTTCCTTCCAAGGGTATTAATAAAGAAATGTTTGATATTTATGATGAATTGTAACTGTCACAAAAGAAGAAGGTTATAAAATATTATTACGTAAGCCTATTTGTTCACACTCGAGGGATTTAAGAATCGCGAATCGCTTATCAGGGTACCGGTAAATGGATGAGATGAATGCATTTGTAATGCTGAGGATTATGTGCAGAAAAAGAGGGATTTGAATGTGTAATGATGAACTGTTTTCAAGTTTGTATCTGTTTTAGTACCTTTATTGTAAGCATTTGTGATATTTTTAATGACTTTCTATTGCATGTTAAATGTTTACATGGGAGAGTCAAGGGGGATTACTTAATCCCCTTGGAATTAGGAAAAATACTAATTCCTTTCTTCTTTTATTTCGACCCATTATATCCTTCCTATGTTTCTTGTAACTATCCATATTCACCTTTCTTTCTCTCAGTATATTTTCCATATAGCACAGTCCTTCCCTGTAGATCGTCTTTTCCTATCTCCCTTTCCTTCTTTTCTCTTTTGTTTTCTCCTCTTTCTTTGTTCTCTCTCTCTCTCTCTCTCTCTCTCTCTCTCTCTTTATTTTGTAGCCTTCTCGCTCTCTCTGGCATCTATTATTTTCTAATATCGTTGTCTCACTTATTCTTCTTCTCACAGGTTCTCATTTTATTGTTTCTTTATTCCATTATCTTTCTTTATCTCTCTCTTTTATACATATATTCTTTCTCAAACGTTTCTCCCTTAATAAAGTCAATATAGGGGAATCAGGACAAAGTTACGCTTCTGAGGTACATTGAACCACATTTCGCATAAACATCGTAACAATACATTGAAAACTATTGCATATAGTATGTATTGGTGCATATCTTGACTATTATTTACAAGTAGAATTGATTTGAAAATTTTAAAGCGGAAGGAGTAAAAGCAAACATAAATTGATGCAAATTATCATTTTGCCACGAGTGTATGGTCCCCTGTTTCTTGTGTATGCTACAACAATGTAAATGTCTTGTCAACAAGTTGAAAACTAAAATGTTACTTTAGAAATTAAAAATAGACAGCTATAGCACTTTATACATTTAAGTTTCTTGAATTTGGCGTGAATTTTCACGTATTAGAGAGATCATAAATGAAGTGAAAGTCATCATCATCCACTCCAGTACATTGTTCATGAGCCTATTGTTTACACATCTGACACATAATCCAAACTTCGCCATGAACAGAACGTATCACTGCAGTAAATACACTCTGAATTATCATAAACACTATCAGAACTGTGGAGGGATCATTATGTCCAAGTTCTGTTACCACAGAAACACAATGCCACGATAAAACGCCATCTTGAATGGGCAGAACAAAGCATAATATGCAAATCACCCTATTATATGCTTTATACCAATGGTTCCCAAAGTCTGCGTCGCGAAATGTTCCAATATTTTAACTGAATTCACGCTTACTTGGTTGGTGTTAGAACTATAAAATGTTTCTGAAATGGAGATGGAACTTAAGGCAAGCAACCTAACCGCACTAACTCAATAGGTGTACATTCTGACTTTGGCGCCACGGAAAAATATTGAAACACTAAGGGCTCCGTGAAACGAAAAAGGTTGGGAACCACTGCCTTAAACACTTAAATATTTCTGATTATTTTGAGTTACCATTCCATACATACAGTATAGTAGCCGTGGGTAGCTCAGTCGTTAGGGCGTCTGACTACCATGCGAGAGACCCGGGTTCGATCCCCGGCGGGCTCCGGCGCCCACCCAGCGTCGTATAAAGTGGCTGGAGAAAACTGTGGGGGGTAAAGGCGGCCAGGGGCGTGGTGCTGATCACATCACCCCCACCTTTGGCCGTGATCAGGAAAGTGTGGGGCCCTGACTCCACCCCCCTATACATCTTTATGGCGTGGTGCAAAGCACAGGGGAGCACTTTACCTTTACCTTTTATTCCTTACATACAGTGCTGAAAACTAACCCAGTCTTCGCCTCAACTGAAGAGATAGTACATGAATTGCCCACATGATAGCGCCACTAACCGAACAGAAATTCTATCACCTTGCAAATAATGCTACCTCTATCTCATTACCCGTTAGTATTCCACGATGATGATTTTACCCTGGTCTACCCTATGTTCCACTTCAAGAGACAAGTTTTTGATTTTGACTGCCTTAAACCAGCGGTTCTCAAACTAAATATCTAATGTATCCTCACCATAAGTTTTCCCGGAATAGTTGGTTCTGGGGATTCTTTTGGTTAGGTGTTTTTAATATGTTGGAGGTGTATATCTGCAATAGGCTGAATGAGGAAAGATGGTAAACAAATAACCATTAGAATCCTACGTTTATTATTGTATTGGGTGTTCATACATTTACAATATTTTATGATTAGTTACAAGAATAAAAATGTGAAACATATATATACTAAGAAGTACATAAAAAAACTTTAATTTTAATATATATTGTTTTCAGAGTTATTGAAAAAAGTAAAGAACAATATGTTTGTAAACAAACTGTCAAGCACAATTTTGGAGTTTTCATTGTAAATTCTCAGAGTTTCTAGTGAGAAGAATGTTCCTGCATAGCCTGACACAGTTTCTTGATGTCTGGTTGTGCACTTGAAACTTTCAAGCAGAGATTCGGATCCAAATCTAGTCTATTTCGGTACGTGTGTTTTAGGTACACCATGGATGAAAAACCACTCTCCGAGCTGATTCCGTACCCCCTTCAAGCACCCCTGGGGGTTCGCGTACCACAGTTTGAGAACCACTGCGTTAAAAAAATCTACGACAGCCCATGTATGTTTTCATTCCAATTGTTCATATTTGAACACCTGGACATCAAATTCCGTGTAAATATGGCAACACTGAGCACTGCAATCAAAAGAATCAGAACCCCGAGTGGATTCGTTGCATCAGCAATCCCAGATCTTGCTAATTCCAATAAGGAGAAACGTTAGAACAACATTAACAACCAAGGAACACCATAAATCCCCATTTAACAACCCTTCCGATACTACCCTTGCACTAAGGAGGGAAAACGGAATCAAATTAACATTTCCCCACTGTTTCGTTACCCCCGCAGAAATGTCTTTCCCAAGATAACACTCTGATGAAGAACTTAAACCCTACCCCTAAGGGCTTGATGACGAAATCAATATTTCCTTATCTGAAGAGGCGTGTTAAGTTTCATTTGCCCGGAGGACGGAGATCCTTTTCAGTAAGAAAGTTAAGTATCTGCATTTTGGATCTCATCCAGGTCTCTTCCAGGAATCTTTGGACGGGAATACTCTCTCCCTCTCTTCCCTTAGGGATGATCCTCTCCAAGAGGGTGCTAAGGGGTGATAGTGTGCAGTAAGAGGCGAGAATCCTCCTCGCTTCTTGTCAATTAGCCAACTGAGGTGGATTCCCGTAAGAACAAACGTTGGGAGATTAGAACTGAACGTAAAGATGGCGCTAATCTTGCATTACGCGACTAATGTATTTAGATTAAGGAACACGTGTGCACCAAGGGGTAAGGACCTACACAAAATCTCCGTTTTAATCCTCGAATGTATCCGTTTTGGCTATCATATTTGAAATTGTGCTGCTTAAGCTAGATAATAGCGTGAGGTAGCTGGTTAACACAGTAATTGAAGTACAAAAAGATTTAAAATTTGTACCCGCTAGTGCAACCGGAAGAGAATTATTATTAAACTTGTTCATATTTCTTCGCCGAACACTATAATTGTGTTAGCTTTACTTACAACTTCCCACTAATGCACGAAAGGAGAACACACATTTGAATTAAAGTCAAATATAATGTTCTTATTTCTTGACTTAAGAATGCAAAAGTTATTTTGAGTTAACATAACTTTCGCCGCTATTTCCCGCGACGATTTCTAAAGCAAAGAATACTTCAAATTATTGTGAAACCGGTATGGGAGAAAAGTTTTGCTACTTTAGGCTAATTTATCTTATATGTCAACACGTGCTACGCTGTTAAATCTTGCAGCCCAGTACTAAATGTGAACGCGTGCTACGTTGTAAATTAATGCAGCCCAGTACTAAATGTGAACGGGTGCTACGCTGTAAATTCTTACAGCCGAGTACTAAATGTGAACGCGTGTTACGTTGTAAATTAATGCAGCCCAGTACTAAATGTGAACGCGTGCTACGCTGTTAAATCTTGCAGCTCAGTACTAAATGTGAACGCGTGCTACGTTATAAATTAATACAACACAGTACTAGAACGCGTGCTACGCTGTAAAATCTTGCAGCCCAGGACTAAATGTGAACATGTGCTACGCTGTAAATTCTTGCAGCCCAGCAATAAATGTGAACGCGTGGTACGCTGTAAAATCTTGCAGCCCAGGACTAAATGTGAACATGTGCTACGCTGTAAATTCTTGCAGCCCAACACTAAATGTGAGCGCGTGTTACGCTGTAAAATCTTGCAGCCCAGTACTAAATATGAACGCGTGCTACCCTGTTAAATCTTACAGCCCAGCACTAAATGTGAACGCGTTCTATGCTGTTAAATCTTGCAGCCCAGCACTAAATGTGAACGTGTGCTACGCTGTAAATTCTTGCAGCCATGTACTAAATGTGAACGCGTGCAGATCTGTACTAAATGTGAACACGTGTGTGTGCGCTGTGAAATACGTAGAAGTTACCAATACTGCCAGAACCAAGAAGTCCAATTTCCTCACTTGAAAGTGCAAAATTTCCCATTTAGTTCAAAAATTGACATCAGAAAAATGAAATTGTGATCACAAAAATTACCAAATATTATTATTATTGCTACCAATAGTAGTGGTAGAATGAGTAATAGTAGTAGTATTGCTTCCTACAAGAACTTTGGAGTTGCCATTGCAGACACAACCACAGATGGCAGCAGTGTTATATATATAGTGATGAAACTCCCACAGGGCACAATGTTCACCCATTAGAAGGAACAAAAGACCCATTAAATGATTAAAAGTAGATATAAAACGGGCATTTAAAAACAAACCGGTTATAACCGGTTATACAAGTGTCATGTGCCATCGGGCACTTAACAAGTGCAATCAGGTGACCCTGTGTCGGGATGTGCCATGTGCCCATCTTGCATCTTGGAACATGCATGTTAGAACATGTTATTTCCCCCAGTAGGGAACAGTGCATCTTGGGCTAAACTGGTTATAACTGGTTATACAAGTGTAACTTGTCATCGGGCACTTAAGAAGTGCAACTTAAGGCTATGCCTACCCCTCTGCAAGAGGCCACCCACACCCACTTCCGGTCCACTTCCGGTCCACTTCCGGTCCACTTCAGGTCCACTTCCGGTCCACTTCCGGTCCACTTCCGGTTATACAGTGTAACTTGCCCCTATCGGGCACTTAACATCAAGTGCAATCACGCGACTCTGTGTCAAGGGTGTGTCGCGTGATCCCTCTTGCATCTTGGTCTAAGTTCACCCACACCCATTTTTGCATCTTGGGCATAAAGTTCTGATACTTATTTCATGATAATAAATAACCCAATGAAAAATAATGCCAATGAACCTGTTTGGATTTAAGAAACATATTCAACCTGTAGAGAAAACAGCTGTAAACATGGATGTAATTAAAGAAATTCATCGCCAATTAAAAGGAATAATTATCATCCATCTGAATAGCATCTGGTATCAGGTTGATGAGGATACAGGGAAACAATTGCTTGTGTTCAATAATAATCTTGCATCTTACAGAATTCCTGTCACAGGTAAAATTCAAATATCTGTTTCTTCTAGCACGGGGGAAGGGAGGCCCCCTACGGGGGTAAATATACATATAGGTAGAAATCTGTATAGAATTAAACACAATAATATGAACCCCGACAGCACATACGATGTAGAGAAAGATGATTATCTCTATGCAGAAATTATTGGCGAGTATGATAAGCTAATCCCCTTCCTCATGGAAATTAAATTAATTTATTCTCTCATGAATATATAAAAATACCGTGAACAAAAAATAAAATTAATATACATAATGGATATATTTGGAAACAGAAGAAGACAAGAAATACCAGATAATTCAAGTGACATTGCCAGACTAGATGAAAGATTAAAAAAGCTTAAAGCTGACTTGTTAATCTTACAGAATTCACTAAGTTTAAACATACAAACAGAGATTACTAATCTCCAAACTCAATTGATTAACCCCATAGTGAAAATTGATAGTGAACTCAAATCCCTACTTGAAAAATATACAAATTTAGCATCCATAGACAACCTTCAAAGCTTGGGGGAGAGTGTAGGCAAATTGAAAATTGAACTTGAGAAATTTAGACAAATACAAACAACTGCTACAGAGCAATTAAAACAAGAATTAAACAATCAAGCGAATACTCTTCGCACAGAACTGCTTTCTATTATTCAAAATATCAAAACTCAGGGGCAATATGAACAGCTCAATGCCAGTATTGCAGAATTACAAGAGCAGTTTCAATCTTTTGAGACCCCTTCACTGGAAAATATTAAAACTGAACTCCAAACAGATCAGTTGCATACAGCTATAGCAGAAGTTCAAGCTAAACTACAAACATTAGAAAATTTTATCGATAATCTTCCTTCATCTTCAGAATTAAATGCTATCGCACGCAGCGTAGCCAATATCAAGCTACAGTTAGAAACTTATGAAGATTTTGGTAAGATACAGGGTAGAGTCCAGCGCAGATAATTCTGCCGTGCAATGCGCGACAGAACTAAAGAAGCAGTGTTGCTAATGGAGCAGATAGAAAAATCGCTGCGGTGCGCCGATGCACAGCTGTTACGTACAACAATAAAATTAGAGAATTCAGGTCTATCTAACGTTGAGTTTTAAACGTCATGCATTATACCAGGACTAGGATTAATATGTACTAACAAGTGACTATGTATGTAGCTACATACATATGGACTAAAAATTCGCAAAATATGAACTAACACATAAGTAAAATTACCAAAAATGCTGCAAAGAAGACTTCTTCATACGATTCCTTATTTGAGTGATTTCAAACAAAATAAAAAAATATATATATTATTTTTCATTGCATTAATGCACTGGTGGCGTTCTAACTTTTCACTCCCAAAACCCGTATACACTGGTATGGAACTGCAACGGCAGATAATAACATGCCAACGTGTTAAACCGCTACAATTGCACCATAACACTCCTCCTGAAGCAGTATTATTATTTCCTCTCTGAGATCGGCGACAGTCGGTTGCCTTTGTTGTACATTTACAAAGGATGCCGGCTTCCACAACAATAACAAGTACATATACTGCCACTAGACGATAAGCTGCGCGGCTTTTTCTTTTGTTATGAACCAGGGCCGGCGCTAGTCATTTTACCTCCCTGGGAGGTGGCGGCAGATGCCGCTCTATTTCGACCCCCCCGGTCATTACGCAGCAACGGAAAATTGAAAATCAATATATTCCTAACTAAAACATCAAAATATAAAATAAATAATGAGACTTCTTATGCTATTTCAATACTATTCAGCGCAAAAGAATATCTCGCTCGATCACAGTTTTCAATAGGCTTATTTTTTTCTTCTCTTCAAATTTTGCCGCTCTGGGCGATGGGACGGTTCGCCCTCCCCTTCCGCCGGCCCTGCTATGAACTTGGTCACCCATCAAAGCATGGCAATTTTAACACAGAAAACAATATGTATCGCATTAAGCAGCAAAAATGACAGCCTCCTCTATGCAATTTCTACAAGAACACGTGCCGGAGCCAGAGTTGAAATGATGTTGGAGCCACATAATTTATTTATTTTGAATAATTCCAAAATTATGAAATATGAACAATTTGTTGCTGCTGTTCGCTGCTCTCTTGCCAAAATGCTTTATTGGGATGCTAACACCATGACTGGCTTCCTCCTTCATGAACTCGTGCACGTTGCTTAGAATTTCCCGAGCTTGGCTATGCAAGGTTTTTGATTTCAACTTCGACAGAACTGGAGGCATTATGGAATTTAACGTTCATCAGCAAACACACACTTTTACATAAACACACGCAATACACGCACACAACGTCAAACCGGTCAAATATTTAGTATAAAATAAAAATATGGTGCTTCCAATCCAACAAAACTCACCGCCACTTTACCTGCTTTCCCCTTCCGTGACAGAAATAGTGCTTCATTATTACAGTTGGCAACACTAGTTACTAGCTAGCCAATGAACATGCACTGCATAGAAGAAGCAACGACTCCGCCGTGCTATATTGCCACATTGCCGTCCCTGCTGACCGGTGGGAACCGCGAGCTGGAGCGCTGTTCAATTGTTTTCAATGAAGTTTGCGCGAGTGTGTCCAGGAATGGAATGACAATATGGCAACAATAGCGAAGGTTTTCGAGCAGGGTAGAACACGTGATGCTAAGAGAGAGGGAGACGAAACGAAAATACGTTTCTACGCAACGGCAAATTTACGTGTGTGGCACTCTACCATAGCTCACATTGAGGATACTTTGACTACTATGAGAAATGAATTAACAAATGTACAAGAAACTCTAGAATTCAAGTTGGCAAGTATAACCGAAACTTTAAACATTATTCAAGAACAAATCACCAAATTGGAAAATCTGAATACCGAAACTGAATTATCGCATTTTCACCATCTCATAGATAACATTCAGAACAAATTGCAAATATTACAGCAATCTACACCAACCCAAGATGACTTAAAGCACCTTCAGGATGCCTTGAGCAGTGTTGCAGATGCCAGCGAGTTAAATATTGTGAAAGAAGCCTTGACCACACTTCAAAACACTGTAGCTAATTTGCCCACTTCCCAAGAGTTAAGATCTGTAAAAAGAGCAGTGAATAGAATTCTCAAGTCAGAGGACATCAAAAACATACAGGAAGAGATTGGTGTAATTCAAAATACTATTAATACTTTACCTACCAACCAGATAATCAATGAACTTCATGCATTATTTGTGGAAATCAAAAATCAAGTGCACGATCTTGCAAGCCAGAGTACCAAATTGAAACTTGTAGAGAGTTTACAAGAGATTATATCAAACATCAAGCTACAGCTTGCTACTCTGGAATCTACTCAAGAATCAGCATTATCTAATTTCACCACACAACTCCACAACCTCAAGGAAGAGTTCAAACGATTGTTGGTTGATGTGAGAATCAAACCTAGCTACAGTGAAGTAGTACAAACCATAGAGGAACACCTGGAACAAATATTAAGCAGGTTGGAGGAACAAGAATTAAAACATTTTTTTACTGTTGATATTGTTAGACTACAGAGTATTCCAAATACTAGAGGTCGCTGGACATATGTCAATGCAGGCAATATTTACAAATTGTACCCTTACAATCAGTCTCATGAATTTTTCCTCGATGGTAATATTAAATTTCTCAAATTTGGTTACTTGAAGAGTGGTAAGCATTTTGAAGTACCACAGTTCACCATACAAAGAAAAGATGGTGTTCATAGAGCACTTCAGATACCTGTTGCATACTGGGATGAATCTGCAAAAAGATATAAAGTACATGAGGATGAACAATTATCTGTTTTTAATGTAGAAGCAGGTGATCAATTATTATTTGAATTGAAACAATTATACCCAGAGGATAATCCATTTTATGTCATATTCTCTTATACCATTAGATGTCAAGACAAGATATAGTTTATGAATTACATAAGCCAGCTCGTCGCAACTACAAGCGATTGAGTGTGGTGACAAAGGGTGTAGATGATCTGTTTCAAGCAGATCTGATAGAAATGTCAACAGGAACTTTGAAAAATTTACATAAGATAAATCATAATTACAAGTACATGCTTACAGTTATCGATACATTTAGTAAGTATGCATGGGCAATTCCCCTAAAATTCAAAACAGGTGCTTGTGTTGTTGAAGCTTTTAAATTGATATTTAGCAAAGGCAGGACACCAAAATATCTACAGACAGATAGAGGAAAAGAATTTTATAATTCTACATTTAGCAAGTTAATGGAACAGTATAATATTAAACATTATTCTACATATAGTGATCTCAAAGCAAGTATAGTGGAAAGGTTCAATAGAACATTAAAACATCTAATGTGGAGGCAATTTACTCTACAGGGTAATTACAAGTGGATAGATATTTTACCTAGCCTAGTTCATAATTATAATAACTCAGTACACAGTACTATTCACATGAAACCAGCTGAGGTAACTAAAGCTGATGAGGCAAGATTGATTTCTACTGTTTACTGTAATAAATATAAACATACAATTAAGAAACCAAAATTCAGAATAGGAGAACAAGTAAGAATTAGTAAATTTAAACATTTATTCGAGAAGGGATTTACTAAGAATTGGTCTACAGAGTTATTCACTATAGTTCAAGTTTTGCCAGGGAATAGAAATACCTATATGATAAAAGATAATAGCAATAAAATACTAAAAGGGAGATTTTATGAAGAGGAGCTCAGTAAAACAAAATATCCAGACACATATCTAATTGAAAAAGTATTACTTAAAAAGAATAATAAACTTTATGTTAAATGGCTTGGATTAGCAGAGAAAAGTTGGATAGATGCAGACAAAGTTATTCTTTGACACCAACATGGAATGTTGTACAGCGATTGCCAGATATAGCAAAAACCACTAAGAGAAATGGTGAGTTGCTGCCTGATCACATAAGATGCCTCATAGTAGGGCCTTCAGGTTGTGGGAAGACTACCTTGCTTGTAGATAATTTTTTGCTGGCCCCTAACTGGTTACACTGGAAAAATAGACACTTGTATGTATTTTCAAGAAGTTTAGAACAACCAAAATACCAGCAACTCATGAAGGTGTATGAGGGACTTAACATATCTACATTTGATTCAAAAGTAAAACCTCTCGATCACTGTTTGAAGAATTCTGTTGTTGTTTTTGATGATGTGATTCTAGAAAATCAGAATGAGATAAGAAATTTCTTTACACAGGGTAGACATAGGGAAATAGATTGCTTTTACTTAGCTCAAACTTACTCCAAGATTCCCAAGCAGTTATTAAGAGATAATACAAATTTAATTTGTTTATTTCGCCAAGATCATACTAATCTGAAACATGTTTACGATGACTATGTTGGGGGAGATTTAAATTATAATCAATTTTCAAAATTCTGCTCTTCATGCTGGAACAGCGATGATTTTGGATTTGCTACGATCGACATGACAAGAAAACCTAGCAATGGGAAATTTAGAAATAAAATCAACGACTTTTTGAACGTCGAAACATTATAAATAACCATCAATCAAAAAATATAAATATGTCAAAACATAAAATTGAAGATAATTTAAAATTACATGAGTATCTTGCTAAACGCTTCAAGGGGTGGAAGGATGAGAACAGAGGCTTTTATGAGCAGCGCAAGCATCAAGATCAGCCTATTATAGATGCTATCAGTGGTCTTGGTAAGGAAATTAAAAGCATCACAGAGCAAAATAAAGATCTCATCAATGATTTGGTGCCTCTCACTGCTAAAAACTATGCAGACTTCCCTCCTACCCCCTTATCTAGCATTCACACACCTTTAGCACTTAAAGAACCTCCTAGACCAGCTATACAACAAGAATCAGAGAAGAAAATTGAGTTGGGGCCCTTGGCAAGGGATTATTTGAGTACAGGCAAGTTTGAGAAAGATGAGGTCTTTGGACTGTACCCTACTATGAAACCTAATGAAGGAGCAGTTTGGAAAATAGGGAAGTCTAGAGTGACATTCGAGGGGGACAACATAAAAGTCAATTTGGGTGATGAAAACAGTTGGTCAAGGTACCCTGGTACCCCTGGTCTATGGGAGCTCTTAACCAAGAAGCAACCAAAACATTTTACTGAAGAAGACTATCAAAGTTATTCAGATATTCTTATACTATCTGATGCCTTGTATCAAAACAACGATGCTAGTCAGAACAGAGTTAAATCAAGTAGTGGAGACAAGTACAAGAACCTTATCAAGCCCATCTGGAACAAACTCAAGACTGGAAGTGGTATCAAGCAATATAACACTTTAGCTAAAGAGTTTGTGTGGATTAATGATGTAAGAAAACTTATAGACAGGCTGTTGGTGATAGCAGGGGAAGAGAATGCTGGAAACAACAATTTTTACAATGAGAAGATGGGTATTGTAGATATGATTAGTAACAAGCTAGCTACTTTTATTGCAAATGATCCTAAAGGCATAGGATACTTGATTAAAATTATCAATACTCTACCACCTAAATTCTGGAACATGGCAGAGGGTAAAGGCTTAGTTAATGATATTATTAATAAACTGCCATTTGAGGTACATGTTCCTGGCTATCAGTACTGTGGTCCAGGTACCAAACTTGACAAGCGATTGAAGAGGGGAGACAAGGGAGTTAATCCTCTCGATGCAGCCTGCAAGGAACATGACATTGCTTACAATAGACATGCAGATCTTGATACTCGACATGTGGCTGATCAAAAATTAGAAGAAGCAGCATTTGGAAGATTAACCAGCAGAGATGCTTCGTTGGGTGAAAAAATAACTGCATTGGGTACAACAATTGCTATGAATACAAAACAAAAGTTAGGGTGGGGTTTGTAATATAAATATATATAAATACCCTTAAATAATAATAATAATAAACAACATGAAACCTAAAGGTGTTGTCTACCAGATTCCATATCATAATCTTAAAAATTTAAAAATTAATCCAATTTTAACTAAAAAACAACAAGAGAAGAAGAGACAATGTATAGCCAAAGGGAATGGAATGAAATTATTACTTAGCTCATCACAATTAAAAAGGTTGCAAAATAGAAGAAAAAAATCACATAGTGGTGGGTTCATATGTAGCATCCCTGCCATCTTAGCTGCTCTAGGGGCTATCGGGAGCTTGGCTGGCGGGAGCGCTGCTATTGCCAAAACTGTAATAGATTCAAAAAAGAATAAAGCAGAACTAGAAGAACAGAAAAGACATAATCTAGCTATGGAGAGCCCCCTACGAGGGGGTAGTGGTGTAAAGTCTAGGGTACTCAGTGGTATGAAATCCAAAGCTCTCAGAAAATTTAAAAAAAAGAAGAAGCACTCACCAACCAAGATATTGAATCTTTAGTTAAAATATTTAAAATTAAGTATTTCAGAGGTGTTTTCATGAGTGACGCTCTCCCTAAAAATAGTTCCCACCCCCCCTCTTGGGGGGCTCGAGAATGTGGTGTGGTTAACTTGGATATGTCCAAAAATATTGGTACACACTGGATATGCTATTATAAACAGAATAACAATGCTTACATATTTGACTCCTTTGGTGGGGTGCCCCCTACAGAATTAATTAATTATTTAAAACATGTAAACATTTATTACAATGATGAGCGTATACAAAATTTCAATCAAATTATATGTGGTCATGTTTGTGTTACCATGCTCAGAATTTTGAATAAAATACATAACATCAAATTAGAAGATTTTCAAAAAGCTGTGTGGTACATTAAGCATGGGAATTTTTCATCTTTCTAGTGAGACATCGATCTTGAAACTACATCTCCATGATGATATCATATATCCAAAATCCATAGCTCTCAGAGCTTTCTACAGCATGTATCTTATTCCAAATGTAACAAATTATAATAATTCTATAGTTGTGGGCAATGAGAAAATTGTTATTCCCCCTGGACAGTATAATTTATCTACTTTACAATCAGAACTTGGCAACAGTGTACTCCTATCTCAGAATTCTGTAACACACAGAGTGGAGATTGTGTCTGCGCAAGAAACGGTAGACCTGTCTAGCATGGGTGAGATTTTAGGATTTCCAAACAACACCAAACTAGAACCAGGTATTAGACACATAGGTAAATTCATACCAAAATTCTTGGCTATAGAGACATTGAACATTCACTGCAACATTGCTAAAGGGATGATTATCAAAGCTGATGAAAATTCAGTTGGTAGACACAAGGAAACAGGTATCATAGCTACATTCAAACCAAATTCTGAATTCATGGAGCCAATTTTCTATTCCCCCATCCCACCAATCTATTTTCCAGTTTCACATGACAAAGTTAATTACATAGAGATAACAATTACAAATGAGAAGAATGAGATAGTTGATTTTGCTGGTGCCAATACCACTGCAGTAATTGAAATAAATATTTAATAAATAAATATATAAATAAATACCCAAAATGGAAAATATTGAAAGTTATGAATTACAGTCCTTCCCTCCAAACAGGAGGACCTTTGCAAACCTCAATGAACCCAACAAAGAGATCGAGTTTGAAATCACAGCAGGAGATGGGTTTATTCATCCACACAGATCAGATTTGTATATAAAATTTGATATTGTTAAGAAGAGCACTGGTGAAGAATTTCCTCCTACTGCTAATGTGAAACTTATAAATAACTTTGTACCCTTCTTGTTCTCACAAGTTGAAGTCAAGAAGCATGGCACAGTCATAGACAGAATTGATTACCCTGGTATTACATCCACTACAATAGGAACTTTGAAACTATCTAAAGCAGAAAGTGCTTACTACAAAGCTGCTGGATTCGAAGCAAGTACAAAAATTCTAACAAAATCTCACACAGTGTTGTTCCCTATGAGATTGCTATTTGGATTCTTTAGTGATTACAAAGAGATCATGTGGAAAGGAGGTCTTAGCATCATATTTCGTAGAGCACCCAATGATAACAATGCCATCATGAGGTACAAAACTTTAAATGCAGATGGTACAGCAAATGATGCTAGCTTGCCAGAGGCTGTAAAATGTGTTATACAGTCCATGGAACTAAGAATGCCAATTGTTGAATATGAAGCAAATTATTCTCTCAAGTATAAATCCAACATCTTGAAGAATCCAAAAATTCCTTTAGTTTTTTATACTTACCAGTGCATATCTAAAGCTGTAGAAGGCAAGTTTTTTGAATATGATATTACAACACAGTTTCAATCTTTAAGATATGACATGCCAGAGTTTGTAGCTGTACTGTTCCAAACAGCAAGAGATGACAATCAAGAAAAAGACAGCAGCCAGTTTGATGACTGTAAAATTAAAAACATATATTTAAAGAATGGTAGAAATGAAGTGTTCCCCCGTGAAAATTACAATTTGAACATAGCAAATCGAGATTATTTAAAATTGTATGAAGGATACTCTGCATTTAAGAGAGTTACTGAAGGAAATATGAATATGTATTATGATCCAGATGAATTCATAGCTCATAGGCCAATGTTTCTAATAAATGCTTCAAAAAGAAAATTAGTAGTTATAAATGATAGAACTAATATTAAAATAGTATGTGAATTTCATGATGCACTACCAGAGAACACTACATGCAGTGCAATTTTAATTGTAGAGTTGTCATACATATATGATGTGAAGAATGAAAGAATAATAGAACAATTTTAATTTCTATATGTTTAACAAGTTATCAACCATCCTCCTAGCTCACTTAGGGATGGAGATATAACAATTTTTAAGTTACATCTATCTATGATGAACATTTGTTGCAAGATTTGCTTGTATTATAGTGTCCATACTCTCTTGTATGAACATTGCAATCTAATATTTGCAATTTATTATCATTGCCATTGAGTGCTATTTTGTTTTTTATAGTGGTATGGACACCATCCAATCTACTAGTAAGATGATGAGCTGACATTAATAAGGTTTCATATTTCAATAGGCACTGTTTGAAATCTTCTATTGTGAGTTTAGCAGTACAGCTTAGACTCACACCCTTGGCCTTTTTTATTTCATTTTTGCCATCTATCTTTAAGAAGTACATTTTTGGCCTGAGGCCAGCAAATTCTGATATTATGGACCCTTCCACCTCATCTTTCATTTTTCCTGGGATCATCTGATTTTCAACACTGTACAGTGGTTGATCTTTTGGATAGTTACTAAAATCAAAATGTTCTCTCATAGAAAACAGATCACTGTATAAATCATCTATTTTTATTACATATACAAAAGCATCAGTATCCATGTAGGCTATCTGAATATTATTTTTGGGCCTCATAACATCATAATGGAACTTATACATCTCCAATTTAGCTAATTCTAGAACTGCAACACCCACAGCTATTGGTGCATCACATATTACACTGACAGGGTTCCTCTCAATAAGAGTTAGATCATCAGTGATGCTGTTAAAGCTCTTGTATGTGGGGTCATTAATAAGCTTCTGGATTTTTTTAGGATCAGACACCAAAGAGCATCTCACCCTATTTCTTTTATCCTCTATACATTTCCCATAAATAGAGTTGTTTATTAATTTATACAAATTTTTCTCAACCTTGGAATTTGTCTGTATGCGACGATTTGTATTTTCTTGAATATAAGGGGCTAACCATTTTTGTTGCTCAAATTTCAATCCCTTGTGGATTTTGGTGAGTTTCAAACCACGCTTGACATAATATTGTAACAGTCGATAATGAAGCACATAATTATATTTGTTTTCAAAATATAACACCAATTTTGTTTCCCCTGTACCCGGAATCTTCTGAGAAACTGGAGCCATAGCAAATCCATGGTGTTCATCATGAAGATCAGATGGATATTCTAAATCAACTTCTAATAGACAACCCACTGGATGATCTTCACCCCAATTTAGAAAATCCTGGTTTTCAAGTTCTGCATTAGTCATCCATTGATAGTTCCCAATTGGGAGTGATTGGGTCATGACATAACCATATAAATTGTTCATGTCAATGTATAGTATGTATGTAGAAGATTTGCCAGGATTGTAATCAGCTAGATATTTATTGTTGGCTTTTGCATACCTCAAAGGACACTGTACTATACCACCACGTTTACCAGACTCAATAAACATGAACTGTTCAATATTGTCAACAAGACCAATTTTAACTCCTGTATACTTAAACATAGCCTGCCAGGATAGACCAGGTGTTGTGTAATAATATACAGGATCTAGTTGATATATGTGGAAACACCTACTTCTAAAAGCCTCGAACACATCAGATAATAGGAGGGTATCCAGAATCAAATATTTGTCATGATAATCTCCCATTGTTCTACAATCTAGTGTATTCCAAATTTTCTGGGCATATTGATAATCTTCCTCACTACACTCCTCATCTTGAAGATGATTATAAAATTGTTCTCGTGGTGGTAACTGTGTCTCATTAAATTTATCAAAATTATCCATGTATTGATAAGGGTAGACACCCTTTCTTCTCAGCAATTTCATGTTATCATCACCAAAATATTTCTTCGTGTGAACAAATTCACTATCGGTTAATTGTTTCACCAGAGTTGCCAAGCTACTAGATAGAAATTGGTATGAATCAAGAAACCTGAGAGAAACAATTTTTCCATTTTTTAATCTAATAGTTTTCTCTATGGTGATATATTTGTCTTTACTGCGTGGTATAATATTAATATCCTCTGCATCATATCCCAATTCTGAAATAAACAAGTGTGCATCAAAATTTTGCAAATTGTGAATAAATACTGGAATAAATTTGTATCTCTGTATTTTCAAGTTACATGGATTGCAAATACTGGCAATGAAATCCCCACTATAGTGATTGTGATGTTGAATTTTTGGGCAATGTGAATCAAACTTATTGTTACAGTATGCACACTGTGTTGCATTATTATGTTGGTCTTGTTGCTCTGGTGTAAGATCATTCATCTGTTCTGTGTTATGTAAAATTGGAGCAAGTGTTTCCACCCACTCTCGAAGAGTTTGGATAAATTTTTGGGCTGCATTTTCACCTCGATAAATATAAGGGGGTGGACTGTTTGTGTGATATGTGTTTACCAATTTCAGAGCAAAACCACAAGCGACATGTTTAGCAATATGTGTTGTGTATGATGAATTTGAATCTGGGAGGCATACTGCCATTGGTTTCTGTATTGTCTCAAAATCAGCATAGATCACAAATGGATGCTGCACTAGTGATTTAAAATTTTTGAATTTTATAGTTTTGAGTGGAAACTTATAAGTCACACAGGGGTAGAGGTAACATTTTTCAATATGTTCCTTTAATTGTTCTTCTCTTGTTTTCATACTTGTGCCATGAAATATTGATAGGCAACAATCACATATGGTAATTCTATTATGATGTAATGTTATTTGGTTTCTCACTAATTTTGGGAGATCCTGTATCAAACAATAATGCTTTTGATTTCCCTCAGAAACATACAGCAATCTAATAATATGTGCATCATTAGCTGGTGGATGGTGTCTAAGTACATTAATGTGAAATTTTTCATCATAGCCATAAACAAACACAGCTAATGGTTGATTGTGGTGCTGTTCATATTGTTTTTCAAATTGCTGGATAGCTGAAATACCTACTGGATATTGGATACCAAACATTATTTGTTCAAACTCATCAAAATATTTCATATAGTGAGAGACACGATGTTTATTATTTGGTGCTGGATAAAAATGTGCTATAATACACCAAAGAAAACACATATCATCTTCATTTTGAATATTTAACACAGCATGTTTGTTTCTAATCTTTTTGGGCAGCTCAATATAACTAGACCCACCACCAAGGGGAGTATATCGAGCTAATTTAATTTCAAGTTTATGATCAGTATTACACAATCGCCATCCTGAACCTCTGCCTTCAAATTCTTGTTGTTTTAGTTTAAGTTGTTCACACATTTTATCATAAATATCATTCAAACAAGTGATATCATCACGGTGTAAAATTGACACACGGGTACAATGAGAATATTGTTCTTGTTCACCACGAGGATTTATATACAGTGAGGATAGAGTGAAGTATATTTTGAGGGAACATTTCAAAAGCATGCTTTGAATTGCATCTATAATTTTTTGCTTCAGTTTAGCCAGAAAATTTGGAATATCTGAGAGATCATCATCTATGTCTGTTGTAGTATATTCATTTCTATACAAGATTTCTTGTTTTTGGTTTGATCTAATTATTTTGTTACTCATTTTTTCACCTATTGTTTATTTATATACAATTAGAAAAAAATGTTGGAATAACTCACACTTAACTAAAATTGTTATAATTTTATGTTAATAAAAATTATAGAAAAAACAACAAATATCATGAAATAGAGTTTATACTGGGGTATATGTTTATTTTTATAGGTTTCTTTTTCAAATTGTATAATTTCAGGCAATAAATTATTAATATACAATGTTTAAGAACAGAGCTTTATATTCACACACCTTTAGCACTTAAAAAACCTCCTAGACCAGCTATAGAACAACAAGAATCAGAGAAGAAAATTGAGTTGGGGCTCTCGACTATAGTCTACAATGATAGAGCACTTGAGTACCAGGCAGACAAAAAAAACTGCATAGCTCTATGTCAATTAGTTCTTGAGATTTTGTATTTAGGAACCACTTTGGCCCCCCTGCCAAAAATTGGCTTTTATTGTATCAGTGTATATTGTTTCTATGACCTTACTTGGGTTATTCCGCCAAATTATATGCTTCAAGTCTCCTATACTTTGGTGGAGCCTGTTCAGGTTCTGCCCCCCACTTGTGGGTTCCACTGCCGATCCAGCAATGGTAACAAACAGCACTGTGCACTGATTTATATAGTTTTGTCGGACCAATCAAAACCTTGCTTGCTTCAGCCAATCAAAACTTTGTTTGTTTTAGCTAATCAAAATTTCTGTTTATTAATTGTCCAATCTTGTTTATTCTTGTCCTGTCTTGTCCAATCTTATTTGCATTGGTCCTAACCTGTAATATTGTGTCCTGCCTTGTTGAATCTTGTCTATTCTTGTCCTGTCTTGTCCAATCTTGTCTATTCTTGTCCTGTCTTGTCCAATCTTGTCTATTCTTGTCCTGTCTTGTCCAATCTTGTTTATTCTTGTCCTGTCTTGTCCAATTTTGTCTATTCTTGTCCTGTCTTGTCCAATCTTGTCTATTCTTGTCCTGTCTTGTCCAATCTTGTCTGGACTGGTCCTAATCTGTAATATTGTGTCCTGCCTTGTTGAATCTTGTCTATTCTTGTCCCGTCTTGTCCAATCTTGTCTATTCTAAGTTACACTGTATAACCGGAAGTAGGCAAACCGGAAGTGGACCGGAAGTGGACCGGAAGTGGACCGGAAGTGGACCGGAAGTGGGTGTGGGTGGCCTGTTGCAGAGGGGTAGGCATAGCCTTAAGTTGCACTTCTTAAGTGCCCGATGACAAGTTACACTTGTATAACCAGTTATAACCAGTTTAGCCCAAGATGCACTGTTCCCTACTGGGAAATAACATGTTCTAACATGCATGTTCCAAGATGCAAGATGGGCACATGACACATCCCGACACAGGGTCACCTGATTGCACTTGTTAAGTGCCCGATGGCACATGACACTTGTATAACCGGTTATAACCGGTTTGTTTTTAAATGCCCGTTTTATATCTACTATTAAATTACTTCTATTGCCACGCTTCCATTCAATTATCTAAGTGTTGGTGACAGCCAGAATGTGTGGAGAATATATGACGGATCTCAGAAACCTTAATTTCATATCTCTTTTCTAATTTTAACCCGTTCTTGTATCATTTATCAAAATTGAACTTGTTCTTGTATCAAGATCATAATAATTTCACTGGAACTTTTCCAAAACGGTAAATTTCTCTTATGGGACAGACGGATCTAATCAAATTTACAGGAGGAATTACTTACCGAATGCAGTTTCTTTAGACTTGTGGAAGTTCGGGGAAGTGTTTTCTCGCATCATTCATTGAATTTTGCCGGTAAATCATCTATTTTTCGATATAAATGTGTGACCGATGCACGAAAGCTCTTGCATCCATTTACTTCCAGGTGGATGTAAGCCCCGCGACAGGTTAAGTTTGCAGCAGGTTGTATGTACACTGGTGTGCAAAACCTAAGGACGAGATAGATAAAGTAACATAAAATATTTCGTAGTCGGTGCAAATGAATTAAAGCCGGGCAGCGTGTTGCCAGAGGTTGACTACACGTGCACAGGGACCAAGAAGTTGCATGGCGTGACGTCAGCCTGACTATTGTGCCGAATGGGCCAGGTCCACCAACACGAAGCAGTTGAATGAAAGCGACGAGACAGTGTGTGTCAGTCAGAGAGCTGTTAAGGTGCATTGTGGTGGTGTTACTCACAACAACATGGCCCGGAGACAACATTTGGATGCGATCACACGGGGAAGAATCATCGGGGAAACTGGAAGAAGGACGAAGTGTGACGAGCGTGGCCCAGGAGTTTGGGATTTCCCACAGCATTGTTTCACGTGCATGGAGAGCGTTCCGAACCACAGGCACTGCTGTGCAAAGAAGAAGTGGTGGTCGACCACGGTCAACTACAGCAGCGGACGACCGCTACATTGCGCAACAGGCACGCAGGGACCAACGTCAAACAGCGGGTGGAATTGCAAACACATTTAACAGGACCGCGATTCATCCAATCTCACGATCCACAGTGACACGTCGACTGCATGGGTGTGGTCTCTTTGCCCGACGGCCATTATGTTGTGTTCCGTTGACACCCGCGCATCGGCGGCACCGTTTGCGGTGGTGCCAAGAACATCAGGACTGGACTGAGGAGTGGGGTCGCGTTCTCTTCTCAGACGAGAGCAGATTCAGTTCGAGTAGTGATTCTGGACGTACACTTGTCTGGCGAGAGGTGGGAACACGCAATGAACCTAGGAACATTGTCGAGCATGATCGTTTTGGTGGTGCAGGTGTTCTTGTGTGGGGAGGCATAATGTTGCATGCGCGTACCGACCTCCAAATTTTTGAACGCGGTACAGTCACCGGTCAACGTTATTGTGACACTGTTCTCCTTCCCCACGTGCGTCTTTTCAGAGGTGCAGTCGGCCCCGAATTCATCTTTATGAATGATAATGCGCGACCGCATAGAACAGCGCAAGTGGCGAAGCTCTTGGAACGAGAGGATATTCGGCGTATGGACTGGCTTGCCCGTTCCCCCGACTTGAATCCCATCGAGCACGTGTGGGATGCAATGGGGAGACGTCTTGCAGCACGTCCATATGCACCAACAACCATCCAACAGTTGTCAACAGCGCTGGTGGAGGCATGGACTACTATACCACAAGAACTCATTACCAACCTTGTGAGCAGCATGGGAGCACGTTGCAGAGCATGCATCGCTGTCCGTGGTGATCACACACCCTTCTAAGGACCATTTCATTACTTCTGTAATGTAACGGGGCCATCATGAGTCACAGTGCCTTCGGTGTAATTTCCGGTCTATACGTAAAAATGTCATTTTCTGTTCTGATCATCACGTGTTTTTCTCTGTTCTTTCCTGTATCATACTGTAACATTACTTTGTATGTATGGTTCAAGTTTCACCGATCTATGCCGCTTGTAACTGACACAGCATGCGAAACTTACTTTCGTCCTTAGGTTTTGCACACCAGTGTATTAATCCGCGCGAGAACGCACTCAGAATCTTCCGTGCCAGTCTTGCCTCAACCGACGAGCTGTTTATTTCACAGACAGTGAGAAAATCGGCAGTATTGCAGCGGAACTATATTCTGCGTGCACGTTTGAGTCTGTCTATGCGAAAAGTTGCTGCAAACTTAACCTGTCGCGGGGCTTAGCCTGTGTGTGATGACGAAATCCCGGTCAGTGTTTCCAAACATGTGTTTTTGTAACTGAAGATTGGTTGTTGATTTGGTATTTTAAGTTCACTTTATACACAGTATGGCTAATCGGGACTGGACCTACAGTTTAAAGTGGGATCCGAACAACTTGTGCCTCCGCCGGGCATCGAACCCGGGACCCCTTCATTACAAGCAAAGACGCTACCACTGCGCCATCGGGGAGGCCTTTTGTAACTGAAGAAGGTACGTTCCCGCAAATGGTTTGTGGGGCTGTGTCAATGATTCGTGGGGCTATGTGTCAATGGTTCGTGGGGCTATGTGTCAATGGTTCGTGGGGCTATGCGAGAATGGTGTGTGGGGCTACGCATATTTTTTTCGAAACCAATTTTTAACTATTGTAACCTATAGTGACCCTACCTAACCTAACCTTACCGGAAATGGTTTCTTGGAGCTATGCATGAATGGTTCGTGGGGCTATGCGTCAATGGTTTGTGGGGCTACGTAGGTATTTTTGGGTGCAGTGGGGAGGAAACACTGCATGCCGAGTACTGTAGTGAAACTGTGACAGCCATTTTGTGTGTTACCGAAGGCAGAAAAAACGAAGAAAACTTACTCGATATGCCGCAAATAGAGCTTATTTCCGTAAAATAAGCGAAATGCCACCTTCAGCAATGTTTCTCAATGCAGAATACGTAAGTACGAATATTCAAATTAAATGAACTAGCAAATTTCAGCTGTCTGTCCCTTACGAGAAATTTACCATTAAGTCTATTTAGAATCCTTCGATGCCTTGTAAACAGACATAATTGTACAGAATTTAGAATTTTGAGCATACTTTCTCTTAAGAGCTGACATTCGAAAACGGATATTGCTGAAATTATGCAAGGTCCAGCTCATCCTTAAACAACTACATACAGAAGTACATTAGTTGAGAGTGAACCTAACCAAGCAGGTTACTTCAAATTACTCTTCGTTCCACTGCGAAGGGTTTACGATGTGAACGAAATCCATCATTGTACTTATAACTTATAACATAAAATACTACTTAATTTAAATTACTTAACCAATTAACATAAAATTCCTTTCTCTCTCTCTCTCTCTCTCTCTCTCTCTCTCTCTCTCTCCCACATTCAAACACGTCAACCACACAGCGTCGTTGCCTTGTAATCAAGGGATCTCTGGTTCGATACCCGGTGGAGGCACATACTTGTTCGGATCCCGCTTTAAACTGTATGTCCAGTCCTTATTAGCCTTACTGTGCATAAAGTTGATTTAAAATATCAATTCTACCAATCGGTCAATCGTCAGCCACACAAATACCGAATTGCACAGCAACCTATTCTCTCATAACAATGTGTGAGGTAGTGTTTCACGTAACGTGAAGGGCAAAATGTATTTGCTCGTAGTGTGACCGGAAACCTTTTTCAGAATCGGATTATTTTATTCCGCTGCAACAAATGTTCTACTTAAATCTAAGTAATATTCGAGCATTTAGAACGTCCTTCATTTGAACATACTGTGGCTCCTTGTAGAACTTATGAATGTACATGTAAGCTGGATCGCAATATGTGTCCTGACAAATGCTGGTGACTTGAGAACGCTTCTATGCATGAATTGCCTTGCCGTAAGCAGCGTTGTGCAATTACGCGTAAAAATAGGTTTTCTACGTGACACGTAAATTACGCGTAAAAAAACGCGTAAAGTGCGTAACAAACTAGAATCAAACATAAAAATTAAAATAAAACTTTTTTTCGAAAGTTATTGTTACGCATGGCAATTTTCAGTGGTAAAAAACAAAAAAAGAAGGCTTCAAAAACTTTCCTTCCGAATATATATGTATTGGACTTTTACAATTGCCATATTCACATCATAATTAGCCGATGCAAGTGTATAATACGCATGAAAAATGAATTTAAAGCTGTTACTAAAGCTTCGAAAACCAATCCAATTTAATAGTCGTTAATAATAAGTTATATTAATAATTAAAAAGTTTTTTTTTAAATATGTAAAAGAACAGTTCTATGTTCATAAATCTGTTATGCTGTATAAACTATGTTTAGAAAATAATGATCCCGTGCTGAAATATGTACGAAAATTGAAGTTCAAAATGTAATATCATGAAAGTAGTTTTTGTATTACTAATTTACGAAAGAAAAGCAGTTTTTTTACATCTGCGTAAAACTAGTAAATTACGCGTAATATACGTAAGAAACGTAACTAGTAAATTATCTTGCCAATTCTGCCCATAAGATTAACAAAATAACACAGGCAGTAGTGATGGGTATGTTGTGGCGTCCCGAATAGGATAGTAATTCACTAATTTACCGGACATGTCATCTATTTTATGCATTAACTTCAATATATATTTGGACAATGTATTTGGAAACTTAATTTTCTCTGTAATGTCTAAAATATGTACATTTTATGTTCTATCCCTAGAAATATGTTTTTTATGTTCTATCCCCAGAATTATGTGTTTTATGTTCTATTCCTAGAAATATGTGTTTTATGTTATATTCCTAGAAATATGTTTTATGTTCTATTCCTAGAAATATGTGTTTTATGTTGTATCCCCAGAATTATGTGTTTTATGTTCTATCCCTAGAAATATGTGTTTTATGTTCTATCCCAAGAAATATGTGTTTTATGTTCTATTCCTAGAAATATGTTTTATGTTCTATTCCTAGAAATATGTTTTATGTTCTATCCCCAGAATTATGTGTTTTATGTTCTATCCCTAGAAATATGTTTTATGTTCTATCCCTAGAAATATGTGTTTTATGTTGTATTCCTAGAAATATGTTTTATGTTCTATCCCTAGAATTATGTGTTTTATGTTCTATCCCTAGAAATATGTGTTTTATGTTCTATCCCCAGAATTATGTTTTATGTTCTATTCCTATAAATATGTGTTTTATGTTCTATCCCTAGAAATATGTTTTATGTTCTATCCCCAGAATTATGTGTTTTATGTTCTATCCCTAGAAATATGTTTTTGTTCTATTCCTGGAAATATGTGTTTTATGTTCTATCCCAAGAAATATGTGTTTTATGTTCTATTCCTAGAAATATGTTTTATGTTCTATCCCCAGAATTATGTGTTTTATGTTCTATCCCTAGAAATATGTTTTATGTTCTATCCCTAGAAATATGTTTTTATGTTCTATTCCTAGAAATATGTTTCATGTTCTATCCCCAGAATTATGTTGTATGTTCTATCCCTAGAAATATGTTTTATGTTCTATCCCTAGAAATATGTGTTTTATGTTCTATCCCCATAATTATGTTTTATGTTCTATCCCTAGAAATATGTGTTTTATGTTCTATCCCTAGAAATATGTTTTATGTTCTATTCCTAGAAATATGTTTTATGTTCTATCCCCAGAATTATGTGTTTCATGTTCTATCCCTAGAAATATGTTTTATGTTCTATCCCTAGAAATATGTTTTATTTTCTATCCATGGAAATGTGTTTTCTGTTCTATCCCTAGAAATATGTTTTATGTTCTATCCCTAGAATTATGTGTTTCATGTTCTATCCCTAGAAATATGTGTTTTCTGTTCTATCCCTACAAATGTGATTTACGTTCTATCCCTAGAAATATGTGTTTTATGTTCTATCCCCAGAATTATGTGTTTCATGTTCTATCCCTAGAAATATGTTTTATGTTCTATCCCTAGAAATATGTGTTTTATGTTCTATCCCTAGAAATATGTTTTATTTTCTATCCATAGAAATGTGTTTTCTGTTCTATCCCTAGAAATATGTTTTATGTTCTATTCCTAGAAATATGTTTTATGTTCTATCACCAGAATTATGTGTTTCATGTTCTATCCCTAGAAATATGTGTTTTATGTTCTATCCCTAGAAATATGTTTTATTTTCTATCCATAGAAATGTGTTTTCTGTTCTATCCCTAGAAATATGTTTTATGTTCTATCCGTAGAAATGTGTTTTATGTTCTATCCCCAGAAATATGTTTTTTTATGTTCAAAAGGTAAAATTAGGCATTTTTATGTAAAATAAGACATCAAATATTACATTGCAGCCATATGGTCGTCACTCATACCAAGTATGACCAACTTTCCAAAGTAGCAAAAATGTTGTTTTCTCCTAAAAATTCTCTCCCTAGTTATAATACAGCACAGAGTATTCAATTTACCACGTTGATTCCTGAAAGGCCTGACCTGCCGTGTTTTCTAAAAAATTAAAATTCTGATTCATTCCCGAATCACCCTTGTATTGAAAATCCATCATACCGTCCGAAAGACTGCGTTTCGACCCATTTCGTTATAAAAGTTGAATTTAATAAATTATGACGAGGACAATGATGAAGCGACTACACCTGCCAGTGTCACAATTCGAAAGCGCCCTCGAGCTTCTTTGACGGAAGCGCTTCTCTTTTTTTTAAGCGTTTCAAGTTAATGGCGGACGATCCCTTTTGACGAATTGATGTCCAACCACCTGTGACTCCAGCTTAACGATGCCATTGTCCCCCAACAACCGGCAGGTGCTCTTGACAATGGAGCATTGTTGGTGGGGGAGAGAAGACGGACTTCCATATGCATGAGGCTCTCTCATTCGGATGAGGCTACGAAGCAAACAGCAACTACAGAGGGAGAGCCATTGTCGCAAAAAAAGGTATTTTGTCGCCTTTTGAGCTTTGACGCTGATTTCCAGCAACGAGAGCCCATACAGCACACAAATGTCCAGGAGAGATACAATGGATGTCTTTTGGATATTCATGCCAAAGTTCTGGATATCGAATAGATATCCATCGGATATCCCATGGACATCCATCGGATATCACATGGGCATCCGTCGGATATCGCATGTGCATCCGTCGGATATCGCATGAGCATCCGTCGAATATCCCATGCACATCCATCGGATATCCCATGCACATCCATCGGATATCTCATGCACATCCATCGGATATCGTATGGGCATCCGTCGGATATCCCATGGGCACCCATCGGATATCCCATGGGCATCCATCGGATATTCCATGGGCATCCATTGGATATTCCATGGACATACATTGGATATCTCCAGGATACTCATGTCCGTCCTGGGGACATCCATAGGATATTAAGGAAGGATATTTCTGGAAATTCTGTGGATCATTTTTGAGCATGTTTTGGTCATTCTATGGATCACTTTTTGATATGTTTCGAATATCAGTGCGACTTAGTTTAAGTGAACGTGACGTTATCTGGATATTTCATTTGATTGTGGATAAGGACATATTCTTGACTAGAATTGGACCTATTCTGGACATTATCCTGCTAGTATCCACACGCTTTGGGTGCAAAGGAAAGGCCCATTTCTAGACTAGATTAATGCATATCACATATGATTATAACATGTAACACACGCGCTCGCGCCCGGACACTCACATATTCTACATCTCCGAAATACGTTGTATGTTCATACGCATACCTATGGTAAGCAGAGCATACATCGGATTTGAGCTTATTTTTCACTACAACATCCTCAATGCAAACTGATGATGTTTGCGAGTTATGCATTAGGACTGCATCACAGAGTTTGAGTTCTAACATATAGCTGAACGATTCTTTCCACGTATATCAACATGTATGTCAATTCTTAAATAAGACCTTGACGTATACCGTATATCCCATGGACATCCAGCACTGGATATCCTCTGAATAACCAGAACGAGATATCTTGTGGATATCCAGCTGGATATCCCCATGGACGTCTACTGGATACCCACAATATTCATGGATCTGATTTGGACATTGTAGATATCCTACGGATATTCATTGGAAATTTTGACTGTATGGTAACAGGTTAGTCGGTCAGCTTCGGGTGTTTTCGGCTTTATTCGTCTTTTTAATACAGTTCTGAATGCATTATAATTGCAACGATTACGTTCGTTGTAAATTCTGTTAAAATTATAAACACGAATACATTTTGTGACGTACAATAACAATTGCAAGCTTAGATCATGAAATGCTCTCTTCAGTGCGTTGTGTGTGTTGCCTAATTCTACGGCGATGAATGAACTTCAATGTCAGGCTCAGCAATCACCTTGGAGTTATGCAATCCGCATAAAGAATTGCAAGGAAGCAAGTATTTCAAGGTGCAGGTGTCCCATTTGTATTGCCGCTGACTGTACATAATTAATAGCCAATCAATAATAGAAAATGTGTTAACTTAAGTATTTTTAAGATACAAATTCTCTAAAGTGCTTTGTACTTAGCAAAAGCTTAACCAGCCCTGAAATAAAACCCAAAATATGCTTCGACTAGTAACACACTATTTCCTTAAATTTAATGATGGTGAATGCCTTCAAACAACAGCATACATTACTCTCTTAATGATTGGTCAATGATTGATTGATTTGGTTTATTTTACTTCACCTTTCTGCAAATCGCGAAGATAAAGATGAATGATAAGATGAAATTGATGAATGGACACTCACAAACAACACCCAATATCCATGCGGGATTGGAATCCGGAGGCGTCTTAGCACGCTGAGCTAACCACTACACCACAGAGGCCGGTACTGCTCTCTTAAAAAAGCAAACAATCTAAGAAAAGAGAGAATTTAGGAACAGGCAACAATAGAAAATCTGTCTCAAATGCACATGAACAATTCAACTCACTTATGCATACGACTTGTGATTGCCTGGAATCACAAAAGATGGCACTAGTCTCGTTAGTTCAAAACACTTTCGTTGTTTGATTTTCACAAGAGACTGACTGAAGAGGGACTTGAATCAGAAATGAAAGAGAATTTCAATCCCCAAACCCTGCTTCTCTATTTTGGAGAAGAGAAGGCAAATACCTCGTCTCAGATGGAACGAGATTGGATGCCGAAAATTATTTTGCCAACAAAAAGGACCTAGTAAGCATATTTTTTCCCCGTTAACTTCCCAGTTGAGGCAAAATTTTCCCGCATCAGAGTACTAATATCATTTCGAAAGTTACTTCTCGGTGAATGTATTCTGGGCCGGGAGAGCGGGAAGGGGAATAGAAACTGAAAAAAAGTTAAGCTTATTTAGTCTCCCGTGAAATCGGCGTTCATTCAGCAAAAGGCGATTTCCATAGCAAATGCTGAACATAAACTTCTTCCTCTGTACGAGAACCGCAGAAACACCACTAGCGCCAAACTTTTGCGAGTTGCGGTGCAACGAACTAATCAGCAAATCTGGAATAAGTGATGCTGGAATTTGTCGGTCTGGCTCAATCTTATAAAGAGTGACGTAAACAAAAGGTAATAAAAGATATTTGAGGCTTTGTCCCTGAATCAAGAATCAAAAACGAAAGAGAAAGAGAGAGAGAGAGAGTTCAAATAGGCAATAGTACAGTATGATCTATGAATATTAGCGTCCAAATTGCCCATCACCATTTTCGTGCACTTTATTTGACAAAATAAGAGCTTCAAGAATTAAAATAAAACTAAAAAAAAATGTTGACAACTTCTGCACAAGCATACATAAAAATCAATCGCTTAAAAACACACAAGACGTAAGAGAAACATTATTGAAAATAGTCATGGACAATGTGCACGGTGATACTCATGGATCCACTGTACTACAGGAAGCAAATGTGCCTCTCCGGTGGCGTAGTTGTAACGTCGTCGCCTTGTAATCAAGGGGTCCTGAGTTCGATTCCCAGTGGAGACAATGTGACTCTGATCCAACTTAAAACTGTTCCGATTAGCCTAGCTTTGCATAAAGTTGAGTTCAAACAAAAACTCTAACACGAATAAGAATTATTGTGATTGTTGTAAGTCCACTGTATGCACAGATAGACTAATCGGGGCTGGGGGGTGTAAGGGGTGCTCCTTCCACGTAGTGCACCCAGTAGTCAACCTCACTTCTACGTAGTACACCCTGGACTGCAGACTAACGAGGCTCTGGCGACTGGCCCCATGACCAGTATAATTTTGTTTGTGTTGTCCTGTGTTTTGTCCTTACTTGTGCTGAGTGCTCCTTTACAGCCTCAGCTTTTAACGAAAGTCAGAAGATTTTAATATTTTATGATTTTAGTTCTGCAACGTTAGAGTTGTTATGTGTAACGATAAGAGGCTGGACCCCGTATAATGTGACGGGTGCAAAACAGCCTTAGTGCTGACGCACCCAAAATTTTAGATTCAAATTCAAATAATCAGGGCTGGACCTACAGTTTAAAGTGGGCAAAAGCATCACTTCACCGAGTGCAAGTAGGAGCGTTAGCAAGTTCTGAATCATGTTCCGCCGCTACACCGATTTGCTTCATCCGTTAAACCAGGTCCGTAGCTAGATGGGGGTGGGTAGGGGCACCTGTACCTCCTGAGACTGTGCTCTGCCCTCCTGTGAAAATGTTGAATTTGTTTATAAGCCCACTATTTTGCACAGAAAGGATAATCGGGACTGGACCTTCAGTTTAAAGTGGGATTCTAACCTCTATGTGCTTCCACTGGGTATCGAACCCTGGGCCCCTTGATTACAAGACGACGACTCTACCACTACTGTTCCCCTCCCCCTCCGTGAAAAGTAAATAACACATTTCTACGCCGCCTCCCCGATGATGCAGTGGTAGCGTCGTTGCCTTGTAATCAAGGGGTCCCGAGTTCGATACCCGGATCCTACTTTAAACTGTAGGTCCAGTCCCGATTAGCCTTACTGTGGACTTAAAACAGCAAATTAAACCAAACGAAACATTCCTACGCCGAATTCTTACCCATCTTTACAATTATTACATTCCATCATGCTCTCGCAAAGTAACATTGCTTGGTGATTTATAAGGATACACCCAATCCCGTACTGTTGTACCACGATTGGGGGAAAACTTTCCCTCCCAGATCCAGACTTGGCGAAATAACTTCCTGATTTTCGGGTACAGTTGGGACATTTTGAATGGCCGTGTACTAAATATGATTAGCTCGTGAATTTTTCTGTAACATAATTGTTAGGAATTTCAAACCAACAATGCGATAGCAATCACTACAGGAGGAATAGTAGGTAGGATTTGAGATTTTGATAATGTTCCAAAATCGTGAAGATTGCGCGTCCTGAATTTTTTTGTTACTTAATCGAGAAATAATTTTCCAATCATTTCTGAAAAATAAGGTTTATGAATGGTGAAAATTGTCAACACATATACTGGTCGTCAGTCAAGACGCCAAAGCCTCCCTATCCCTAGTCTTCAAAATGCAGAGCAGGATATACTACGTGGAAGGACCTGCAGTTTTCCTTGTGTATTAGGCGAGTTTATCGTTATTAGCCTAAGATGCTTATGGTGAATCGTAAACACTCCTATTGGAAAATACTTTAATTTCAAGTTTAATGAAACATATAGTTATTTTAATAGATTTTTTTATTTGATGAAATAATAGATGCTTGAAGCAGATCAATTCCACTGTTTCATAAATTGCTGTAAATACAGTAGACTTCAATTGTTAATTAGCAAACTCTTGGTGAAGAAATAACTCTAATACTGTTATAACACCCACAACTTTCCTCAGATCTAAGTATTTCAAATATATTTAGTAGAACACATATTTACATCATTTTTTCATTGGTGGTAAATATAGAGTTTCAGCCACTAGTAAAGCAAACGTTTATAATATGAATCTCAGAAGAAGTGCCATCTATGAAAGCTGAAACTAATTAGTTACGTTATACTTGACTTACCTATGATGACGTCACGCAAAACTGGGCAGGCGTTCAAATATAAGAAGGCACTGCTTAGCATCAATACTTGCGCCAAAGTGACGTTACGTCAGCATCTCGAAAATAGTCCCGTGGCTATAAAATAAAGCCAAACTCAGCTCATTATTCGATCCATACCAGGGGGAATATCGTCTCCTGTTTGTTGAAACAGAAGGACAAAAGGGGAAAAAAATAACAAGATGGATACTTCTGGTATTACAGCAACGGAACGATATGGTGAAGATATTCTTGGCTTCCCTCCAGAACAACTGGAAAAACTTTGTCGTGCGTCGCAAACGGAAAACAACCCAGAGAGGACCTTTCCCCGGCATTCTTTCAAGATATATCACTTAAGCAGAAGAAACCAGTGAGTGTAACGTGATTTTACGTGCACAAATCTTCCGGTTAAATTGGGCGAGACGAAAACCCCCCCCTGCTTGACGTAATGTCGCTCTTGTCTCCGTCCCGCAAGTTCTTGGAACATGCGCGGCGAGTTGATGCGGGACTTAACGAGAAAAAAAATATTGTGATGTTTCTGCACGTTATTTGTGTTTTCAGGTACAAATGGGACGTAAGAGTCCATATTTATGTTCCTGTTGCGGTTCAGAGAGTTCAATATTTGCGCTCCGGTGGAAAAAGAAACGAAACTTCAGCGAAGAAGCAGTGTATCCACACTTGGTGACATAGCGCCAAGGTGGCAGGGTTTCCAACAAAATGCGTGTTTTCTTGAGGTTTTTGTGAGTTCAATGACTATGAACTCTTGACTGATTCTCCACGTTCAGGTAGACTATCGTGCTTTAATGAAGACCTCTTAGACGCTTTAATCCACAATGATCCACGTCAGTCGTACCAACAATTAGTAAATGTGACCATTCAACCATTGTGCGACATTTGCATGTCATGGGTAAGGTTCACGATACCGCATGCTTTCAGTGAAAATAATAGACCAGGAAGACTAAATCAAGTGCTGCTGCAACACGATAATGCACGCCCACACTCCACATTCAACACCCTCCATACTCTCCTGATCTTTCTCCCTGAGATTTTCACCTTTCCAGCTCTCAATCCAGCACGAAAACTCCTTTGGTAACGAAAATGCTCTTCAAACTTGGCTTGAAGACGTCATTAACCCACAAATCAGCTGATTTCTTCAGGCGCGGAATGAAAAAAACTGCCCCAGATTTGGTTTCTAATCATGGACAATAAAGGAAAATATATAACTGATTAATTTCTGTGTTCAGTTCAAATGAGTATCAATAAAAAAAAAACTTTTGACACGGTGAAAAGAACGCTAGGAACTTATGCATCAACCCAATACAATAAGGAATCAAAAATATATATCTTCGCAGCCACAAAAATCGCATTTAAAGAATAAGAATCCTGTGGACTCTTCCCCATTGCACATTCAACAGAAAAAGATATCCTATTTACCGAAACTTTCCGATCTCAAATTCAATAGAATGGGGCAGACAATTCTTCAGGGGGTTCCCCCTTTCTCCAAAGGGTCACACTATTGCATTCTCTAGTTTGGGGGGAGATCACCTTCAGCACCACATAATGCGGACGCATTGTTGCCGCAACAATGGAGCCTCTGTGTGGCCATCAAGGGAAGAATCTAAAAGACCTGGTTTATTGAATCGGGTACACATTGAACGAGCTTGGTTCTTTGTTGTGGAGTGGATCGTCCCATGCGAAATATGGCGCCATCTATGCTTGTCGCTGAAAATAGAAATGACGGCATGCAAACACTGCAACAGTTTCTGCACTGTTAGCATTGTCCTTGTATATCAAGGAGATCCAATTACTATTTAAGTGCCTTCACCGAGGAACGTTTCAGGAAGAAGCAATACCTAAAGGTTAGTCTAGTTATTTCAAATTGCCTGCCTAGCTTCAACAAGACAATGTGGAGCAGGGGGCGGCTGTCTGGGCGCCGTCATCGGGAGGCGTAAAACTGGAGCGTTCCCCTTGAGTAGATCCAAAAACCATATTTCTGATTATGTATGCTTGTCTGTGTAGACAAGAATCAATTGAGGTTACTGCTGCAAATTCATGTAGCAATTTAAGCTGAGATGTATTTTCATGTCATTAACCCTACGTACACCAAGGGGTTACGTGTAACACGGCACACCAAGGGAGGGTTAAAAAATGTCCACCACACAAATCATTATTTTCTGTCCCAGAAAATTTAATATTCTTATCTATGTTGTAGTAACTATAAACTAAGACAACTGAAGGCTACAAACAGTGCAGGTATTAAGTATATCACCTTTTTTATTTGTTATTCTTACAATATATTTTAACGTTATGGAAATTCTATTAAGTATATCACCATTTTTATGTGTTATTCTTACAATATATTTTAACATTATGGAAATTCTATTCACATATTTCCCGAATTATAAGAGCAAGGATGTAGTACTACAGACATAAATTATTTTTGTTGTTGGAAGCTACAGAGTAAGCATTATTGTCTTATATTACTTTCCAAAAGTCATTATTGGTTACTCTGAATCAATAGTCTTGCGTTTGCAAGAGCGGCACACGTTACTTTTTTCACTATGCTTTCCACCAACAAAGGCTTCACATTTTCCACATACAATTGTTGTTTTTGCAAACTTGTTCAACTGTAGATTTTTCGATCTGGCTTCTTTGCAACAAAGCACACATCTTCCTCTTCCTGTCTTCGGTTTTTTACATGCACATTATGGTAACACGTTACACCAACGGTGGGTACTTTATGTCCACCACGAAAACTTTTTTTAAAATTTTGGGTTATTGTCTAGAAATTAAAAGTATTGAATGACAGAAAATAAAATTTATATTATTTTTGACACAAAACCTGAGATATGACATAATACTAAAGAAACATCCATAAAAATTCTTATCCAAATCAAAGTGTGGACAATTTTTAACCCACCTTGGTGTACGAAGGGTTAAGTATGTATTAAATAAACACATATTTACAATAAATGCGTTCTTTAACAGTAATACTTGAGATATTTAAAGAAAATAAGCCGATTATTTTGTCTAGTTAAGACTATAAAAATATTTAAAATGTCATATTTCTGATTGAGGTGTGGCTTTTGAAACCGTCTATTGCTTTGAAGTAGCTCCCCACTCGTTCTGGGTACGTCGCAAATTTGGAGCTCCCACTGGGAATCGAACCCGTTACCATTCACACCAGCATGGATAGCAGATTTCCTATCTTCAACAACGCTGATAAAGTCCTTAGGTTTTTACGGGTATTGTACACCGCACTAAATGAGATGGTCTTTATGAAAATCATTTTTGCTTGTTTTTATTCTTGCGGTTCTGTATTTGTGAATTGTCGTTCGGAATAATCTTAATTTTAAAATTAATAATTTTCAACTTGTGTCTGTATTACTGCACGGAGAATTAAGCCAAACATTAAATACAAATTTTTTAATGTTAGATAAACCAGGAGCCTAATAGCCTTAAAACCACATTCACAATTCAATTTCCTCAATGCCCTTACCGCCATCTGGTGTCACTTCGACACGAACATTTCTGCCAGGGAGAAACTGGAATTTTTGCCTCGTTCCGCACAAAGTACAACAAAGCTACATTGTTGTACGTAGAGAGATTACAAGCATGGGGAGATTTCTGCGACTTCGTATCAGCATCCGTGCGTGAAATCGTTCTGTTCACGCCAAGAAGCAAATTGTTGTTTACGTTCTAAGGGTGGACCAATGAGCGCGTGTTTCCTGCTTTCGTTGCAGTCCGCGCGAGTTCCCTGCTTTCGTTGCGGTCCGCGCGACGAGGTATAAAGATTGCCTGATACAATGGGGGGAAGGTGATTCAGCCTGTTGTTGTATAATGCTAAAACTGGTTGCGGGGATGAATAGGCTGCGGAAGTGGATAGAATTTTTCCCCCTACACGATACACAGAGCTCTCTCACAAGTTTGATTCTTCCGAGTCAGAAAACCAGGTAATTTCATTTGCTGTTGTGGACACATGCATGTGTGAGGATGCTAATGCATAAAGGAGTACAGGGGAAAGGAATGTAGCATAATACCGGGTCTAAAGTCTCTGTTAGTATAGGCCATTTCAGTGTGACTACAATGTTGAACATTAATAAAAAATGGTTTCCGCAATTATACTATGAGAGTGGTTCTCAACCTTTGTGAGAGCGCGGCCAGGAAATGTTATTTTTTCAAAGTTAATGCCCCCATCTCAAAATTGTATAGTCGTAATTACTTTTTTTAAAAAAAATTTGTAAACTTTATACATTAATTAACATGTACCCTTTAAAAAAAATATGAATAAATTCATTATAACATAATCATAAATAGTAATATTCGTAGTTCTACTTTGTCTAGGCTTGTTGACAAGTATAAAAGAAGGTTTAAAGTTGTTGCCAACCACTGGATTTATTGACACCCTGTACTTTCCTCTAGCCAATATCATTAAATTAATTTGCCGACCCCCGTGGCGAAGTGGCTAGCAGATCGCGCTACGACGCCAGGGATCCCGGGTTCGAATCCTGGCCTGGGCATGGATGTTTGTGAATGTCCATTCATCAATTTCATCATATCATCACTCATCCCCATCCTCGCAAATTAGCCAAAAGTGGTACATGAAGCGAAATAAAATAAAGCAAATCAATCAATCAATCATTAAATTAATTCGCTAAGTGCTGAATTTAATGGCATGTTAAATTTTAAACATCGAAAATTTCTAATTAATACTAATTTTGAATCGATGGTTATGTTATTAGTAGGAAGTCTGATAACTCTTTTCATTAATGTGATTGGTTGAGAACTACTGGTATATGACGAGTTCTACACACAATAATGCATATATTTTTTGAATAATTATAAATTCAATGTTCAACAAAGTATTTCCAAGTCGTATATTGAACATTTAAAAAATCAAATAAATGTAGAATTTTTTAAGTGTTGCAAACCCATGTCAATAAATTTAAAATATTATATATGAGATACCGTGGTCCAGATGTTTGGGCGCCTAACTGCCATGGTAAGATGCGGGTTTGATTCCCTCCGTACATGATTTTATCCGACAATGCGCCTGTCTGGAGCTCATGAAGCTCACTGGCGTCCGGAAATAAAAGCAACCAGAGCCTGATGCTAATCACACCAACCCAAACTATTACTCGGTTTGAGAATGTGTGGAGTCCTACCTTCATATAATAGAACGGTGACCTTATGAATGATTTTATTCCTTATTTGAGTTCAATCTCTTTCGATGATTGCATTCACGTCAGTCACTCTTCGCGACTTTTGCACCATAGACCTTATTTTTTATGTGTACCTCCCCCTACCATAGGAGAGCGTTCAGTGGCGTGAGGTATGGTAAGAGTGTGGAGAGTTCAATGCTATATATTTGACAAATGGATGTTTCTTGCCAAGACAGTAATGTACATGACGCTGGTAGTGAGGAGTTGCTTCATCTTTCTGGAGATTTTTCTACTCCAGATTCCGAAACTTCAACCGCTTTCCGAACACATTTTCTTGTTTCCATCAAATTATTTTCGCCAGTAGACGCCAAAGCACTTCCGAATTCTTAAACAGTTGCATTCTTTCAAACTACCTCTTGTCAAGTAATTATGTATCTCGTTGGATATTTCTGAAACTCCTTCCTTTACTGTCCTTGAACAATACTTACGTTGTACATCCTTTAACCTTCAATACAACTCCGGATATGAGTTCGGCCTGGACAAGAGTGTTCTTTGTGAATGTTGCATAAAATCGAAGCCAAGTAAAACAAATCAAATCAATTAATCGAAAGAGTTTCACGAGGTGAGGCATAAACGGCTTGAGATATTAGGTTATATTGAAATTCGTAAGAGTTCAAATAGGGTGGTATTTGCTAGTACGGTAGGGTATTAAAGTATGCCTACATTTTTCGAACACCCTATATCAAACTGTTAGCTCAATTTATTTTCCATCGGTTTTATGCATGTTTGCTAATTGTAACGCCTAGAATGTTACATTACATGAAATTTATGAAGTACACTTACAAAGGAATACTTATATCCAGGCTGGGACTCGAATACAGAACCCTCCCGGTGAGATCCTGAGTCGATAACTCAACATTCTAGGCCACCAAGTTAGCAACACTATTCATTCGTTTGTTTGACCTTTGTTTAGTCCACGTTGATGCACAGATAGGCTAATTGGGACTGAACCTAAAGTTCAACTTGGGATACCTCCACCCGGTATCGAACCTGGGACACCTTGATTGTAAAACGACGATGTTACCACTAGGCTATCGGCGAGACGTACTATTCAATCTTATTTTCACATTAACAAATATATGTATCAAGCAGCCAAGGAGATAGGTTTGGAAGTTAGCAAAGAGAAAACTAAATGTATGCTTACAGACCGAAACCAAATATTAGGTAATAATCAAAATTTAATTATTGATAACAACTAGTTCGAATCAGTTTCCAAATTCAAGTACTATGGGGAAATAAAAAGCAGACTTAATTCAGGAAATGCGTGTTACTTTTCTCTTCACAAACTTTATCTTCCCGTATAATATCTAAGAAACTAAAAGTTAAAATATACAAATCAGTAATTTTGTCTGTAGTATTATATAGATGCGAAACTTGGTCCCTTGAAAGAGGAACATAAATTAAGAGTATTTGAAAATAAAATTCTTAGAAAAATATTTGAACCAAAAAGGGATGAGAGAAGGTTGCATTGAAAGAGTCCTCTCTCCCTTAACTTCATTTCCTCCAATTCTAGGGGAGTCCTTTCAAGGTTGCTAATATTCCTATCAGCATATATATGCACAGGAGAATAACTAGGAAGAGGGACGCATAGCGTTACGCAAAATTAGGACGGAAAACATAACAACTGATGAGGGAAAACGCTCAAAATCAAAATATAACAAATACCATCCTTTTGAAATCTTCATTGCTTAGCTGCATGGCTGGGGAGAGACGTGCGCTCGATCGTCAGCTTTAAACTTCGAAGGAGACGAAGAAAATGAGCGGAAACATCCATCGCGACACTTTAGGCAACTCTCATACTGAACTAGGCTTCGTGGCGGTTCCTCTCTCGAACCTTTAGGCCACCCTCTGTCGTCAGTGTCCTCGAGCATAAATCGCCTTCGAAAAATTATACAATCGCAGCTATAACATTAAAAAAAAATCACGAAGTCAAAGCGTCCATCCTCATCTTTACCTTCCTATTTCCTTCGTTCACCTTTTCTTCACCTCGGCTAAACTCAGTGGGCTAATGGGATGCTCTGATTCCTCCCTCTCAGGAACGGGTATGGTAATAGAAATATGGTATATGAGGCTTCAACTGTTATGACTAAATCATTTTACAGGCTATGGAAAAGGGAGATTTTATAAATGAACAACATCTGTTTCTGAAGAAAGGTCTGCGTCTTCAGTAGGCTTCTTTATGGGCAATAATTTCCTCAAGATGGTTTATTTTCAAGTTACAGATCTCCATAAATATAGGACTGAACAGATTTCCTTCTTATAATGAAATCTATGCAAGTCTTGCAGTTTACATTACATTTACTGAACATGCATCTAGCTGCAATATCCGTTATTTAAAGACGACCAAGCGCTTGTTTGGAACTTTATGAACGATCCCTGACATAATGAAGCATAACCTTGACATGACTGGCAAAGGTTTTGAGTATTGACTCCGGTTTAATATAAATTGGATATTATGGTCTGGCTTCAAGATATATGAAGAAGTACAAAATGCTATAATTCGTAAAATATTAGAGACATCGACTTGATATCGGGTGTGGCAACATGTTAGCATGCCCACATTACGAACCTACCCATGCGCCAGAATAACAACGTCTCTAAGCTAATTTGAGAACAAAGACTAAGTTCTTGAACCCTCTTATAAAGGGAGATGAGTATTTAAGATGTTAATCCATCGGAGTCGGTGATGAAAATGCCCCAGAATTAGGTTCCGAAGCTGTATTTATACCCCCGCATGTCAAGCAGAGCGCCTCCCGTGACACAAAAGATAAACATAGCTACAACTGTGATATACGTATATAATTAATTTCTGTATAAGGGCAATATCTTAAAGGTTAAACAATATGTTCCATAAGGTTCATTTTTCTATGTTTCTATAATATTCTCTACTACAAAGTTGTCACATTCTTAAAGAAACTTCTCTCCAATGTCCATAAGGCTTATATTTCCAATAATTTCAACTGAAATTTAGCTCTTATGGCTTTCATAATAGTTTGATTCTAAAACGGGAAACAACATATTTTTACTAATTGCCAACAATGAAAGCTTTTTTTCTTCCATGAAGCTTGCAAAATGCAAATATGAAACTCCCAGATGATCTAATTATGTAATTAGATCAACCCTCAAATATCTTAAAATTATAAAGAGCAAAATGATTAAGAATAATATTAAACATGACCGAATCCTTGATATGATTCGGGAGGATCATATCAACATAATGTAGAACTACACAATTTGTATTCCTGTCCAGATATTATTAGAATAATTAAATCAAGAAGAATTACATATGTAAACCATGTGGCACGAATGGAAGAGGAAAGATGAGTTTACAGGATTCTTGTTGGGAGACCTGATGGTAAGAGGCCTGTAGGAACGCCAAGACGAAGATAGAGGTATAACGTTGAGATGGACCTAAAGGAAATCGGTTAGAATGGAAAAGACTGGATCGATGTTGTTCAGGAAGGATTGCGTTGCGGAAGCCATAAACCTTCAGGTTTAAGAAGGCTAGAGAGTTAGTTAGTTATCAGTCGCATGACTGATATGTGAATGCGATGTTCTACGGTGTTTTAAATGATCCCAGGAAAATGAAACGTGTGGACAAGGTCGTTCAGACAATTCCAAGTTGAAACCGAACTGTTTGAGACATGATCGAGGAAGAAAGTCTTACGCCTGGCAGGCAGGCAACCAACCACGTAGTACTGTAAGTTGGGTTGCATAACCTACAGGATGAAACAATTGTACGCGCCCAAGGGTGAGAGATAAATGTTACGAACTTCTCCCGATTGACACAACAAACGTACCTGAAACAAAATTCCACATAGAAGAGTCATAAATTTGTTTCTGATATTAATTTTTAATGTCCAACTAATACCGAAACGCTTCTTTCTCTACTTAATAGTGCCGCTGGCATATTATTGCCTAGCGAGAGCAAGTTTCTTCAGCAATGACGACACAAGAACAGGTGCATCAGGCGCGTCGTCACAGGCCGAAACGAGTTGCTGCAGATTGAATGACACGAAATCAAATTCACCTGCTCAATGGGGTGTTTCCATGATGAAATTTAGTGCCAGGCTCGTAGTTAATTAGAAGAAGACGAGGGACAGGATGCGACAAGGGAAATCCATTAACATTGCAGAGTGGGGAGGCAGCCACTATCTTCTTCCTTAGAGTTACCTCTTTCGGGAACCGGCTTGTTATGGAAATTCTGCATAACGACAAGAACAGTGTTGCCATCCCCTACCTTATGCAGCCAACTCTGGTTTAATTTCTGGACATGCTTGTTAAAGCTTAAGTATTTCGGGAACCGGCTTGTTATGGAAATTCTGCATAACGACAAGCACAGTGTTACCATCCCCTATCCTATCCAGCCAACTCTGGTTTAATTTCTGGACATGCTTGTTAAAGCTTAAGTCTTTCGGGAACCGGCTTGTTATGGAAATTCTGCATAACGAAAAGAACAGTTTTGCCATCCGAGCCACTATGTGCCTCCAGGGCCGCTTGATTATAAGGTGACAACGCTACCACTGCGATATCGGAGAGACCTGCAGTATTTAGACATCCATTTATTCACTGCGACCTTATACTCTCAAGGTCTTCACATTGTACATGAGAATAGCAAAATAACACAACAGATAACCGAACTGCAACCTCACGCTCAGAAATTTCTAAGAAAACTGAATTGGCAACATTTTATTTATTCCACGTGAACTTGTCAAGTAACTGATAGTTTTTGACGAACGCTATTGGTGGGAAAGGTTTGAGGGAGGATATACTGGGCTCCACGTGGACTTTACATATGGTTGTAAGAGGATAACTTATCTTTCGAAACTCTCCCTGAAGTAGAGTGGCGTTCCGATGCGGACTGAAACTATACAGAATTTCTGAACAACAGGATCAGTATTGCCATCCCTTGTTCTTCCCCGTCAACTTTTTTTTAAATTTGATTCTTGTTATTTACTGTCGCGACAATGAGGATGGTTGGTGATATGATGCCCAGGCCGGGATTCGAACCTAAGACCCTTGGCGCACGAGTTGCGATATCCGCTCTGCCACGGAGGTCCACAAACTGTAGTTTAATTTCAATGCATGCCGTACGTAAATTAAGCTTAAAGATAATGACAGTGTTGCCATCCCTACTCTCTCACATTTGCCAACCGTGATTTAATTTCAGGGCCTACATGGTGTAGAATATCCGCATAACAAGAACAGCGTTGCCAACCTATTTTTGGTTTTAGGAACTACTTTTTACGTACGTTCAGAATAACAAGAACACTCTAACTGGTCTGCGGGAATCACCCATTTAAGTTGTGTCCCATAATGAGTGTACGAATTAAACTGTATCTTTAGCTATACTTATTTCATTTCCAAACTGCGCTTCAAGGTCATGGCATCGTCTCACCACGCAGTCGCCTGTTCCCCTCCAAACAACCAACACACGCCTTCTGCCTGTTCATTGGGTGAAAATATAGTGCTAGGAGGGGGGACATCAATTGTCGAATCTAGGTCTTCGTTCGCAAAATGTGCATCTTCTTGCACTCTATTTCCATTGAGACATAAATTCGCATTACTATTAACATTGACAACATCCAGAAACAAATAATAAAACATACAAAGTCTACACATTCGATTCCTCACATAAACATTTTCCCGCAAATATACGGTAAAGGCATAGACTTTGTAAACAAAGGAGTTTATTTCCATCATTCAGAAAAGTACAAAAGATATTCATATTAAAACCAGTGATGTGCCGTAGACTATAAGTTTACGTCTACATGCGTTGTCTACACGTAATCTACGCGTAGATTACATTGGGTTGTAGTTTACATAGACTACGTAGACAATCTAAAGTGCATTAAAATTAATTTTCAAGGGTTTCTTGAAAGGAAAGTGACATTTTCAACTATATTGGTTCCTAACGAAATGAAAAGAATCCTATTTACAACAAAATTTATCTTCTCTTCTATCATCAACTATGGAAGAAGATAAATAGTATGCAAAGAACAACAACAGATGGCAGTCGTGAGGCAAGAGTGATCTTTTCCTCATAAAACACTAGAATATTTTCTATATTAGGTTTCTTCCTAGGTGAGAAATTGTTCGAATTTGGAAGAAAGAGTATGAAAAGTTCTACTCACACATCAGCAACTCATACGCAGTATAATTTTATTTTAATTCCACGGCACCCTATGCTAAGTTATCACCTTTCGCCATTTTGTTTACATAGATTACGTAATCTACGTATATAAAATAGTCTACGTGTAGAATGTAGACTATCGTTGTTTACGCGTAGACGCACATCACTGATTAAAACACACTCTCCAACTTCCTCTTTTCAAGAAAACTTCTTCAGTACCATAAATGTTTGCAGGGAATTTAGTATAAAATTGACGAAACGATGACGCTTTTAGTGCTATGGATATTTCCATAAAATGTACTTCTTTCAGTAAATTAACTAACATATTACTACCTTTCCTAACTAAAAATGAATACTTAAAATAGCGTTCAATAATTCTGAGAATAAATTCGCATATGTTGCCATCTGTTGGACAAGATTTGAAAACACGAAACGATACTTGTCTAAAAAGTTTACATTGAACAATGTAGTAGTTTGTATTAAACTATTGTATATTTGTATTAAAGTTTTAAATACGACTGCTAGTACGCTACCCCTGTCGATGAGGTGAGTGGTCAACTGGTATTAAACTATCTTTTTTCGTGACCTTGAATTCTGGCAGGGTGGATGCAGACTGGCCCAAGTCCCAATTTGAGATTAGGAACACCGGTTCGGAAACGCTGCATTTTAAAGTCATGAGCCAAAATTAGTTAGGGCTTCCTACGACATTGGAAAAAGACAACTGAATGATGCGGTTGATTTAATACGGACATTGCTATAGAGTGTATCGTAGCATTCTACGACAAAAGCGTTAAAGTAGTTATCAAAATGGCGGCCGATACAGACGCTCTAAGACCCTTGGAGTCGCACAAGCAGCAAGGATGTTTGCCAGCAGCTCCAATTCACTCTCTACCGGTAGACAACACTTTCGACTTGAAACCACAAGAAACAAATCGAGTGGAGTCAGATCAGGTGAACGAGCTGGCCAAGGAACTGGACTTTTTCTTCCTTACACCGTAGAGGGATAGTCTGATGGTCACTAGAAATATGTGCAAAATGAGCTTGTGCCCCATCACGTTTCATCCACATGAGTTGAACATTTGGGACATGTTCCAATAACTCGGACAGGATGTCTCGAAGAAACACAGTCGTCATGACGACTCAAGGAATGTTAGAGGATGCGACAGAGCTTCTTGCTACGCTGAGGGCTACAATTCACAACAACTACTGTAATGATTGTTGTTGTAGAGTGCTACGATACGCTAGTAATGTCAGTATTATATCAACAAGCCGCATCTTTCAATCGTCTTTTTTCACTGTTCCAGGCAGATCCAACTAGTCTTGTTTTTAAACTTATTAATTTCGCGTTTCCAGACCGAGTTCCTTATCCCATATTGGTACCTGGGTTAGTATTCATCCACCCTGCAAATTTGAATGAATGTCACGGAAACACCCTGTATATGCACACACACACACACACACACACACACACACACACACACAAAGCAAACGAGTATACTAGTGAGTTTAAATTTCATATAAGGCACGAATATTACTTTACAGTTGCTCTCTCAGCTATTTCATCGATTCTACTCGCCACGACGCACCCAGAAACGTAGCAACCGTATACAACAATAGGAGGTACCTCCTTACAAGCGTCTATTTCTAGTAAGCCTAATTTTTAGTTTATTTCCAGGTATTTTTTAATAGCCTGGCAACGCTGAACCTGAAGAGAGAAAAATTCTATGCACTCCTCTTTAATTGCTTCCCACTCATTTCCTAGGTAACAGACAGAGAGAGAGAGGAGAAAAAAGAAAAATGCAAAATATGAGTGCAAAATACGTAACACAAACATAACAAGAGACGCTCTGCTAAAAGAGAAATGCAAATGCTAATAAAATAAACAAACTTCGAGAGATTTCGAGCCCTTCTTCCCAAAGTACCCATCCTGAAGGCAACATAAGCATCAGGATAATGTAAGGATAACTCAACTTGTTTATTTTCCTAAACGGGGAGAAAAATTAAAATTTCATTCTCGCTTCTAGATATTTGTTCATCAAATTTTCTCTCAGCGTTGGAAACGCTGAAGCATCCTTGAAACATATGCAACCACACACACACAGCACTCGTACACGTCAGATTGCATACCCTTTAAGGGGACGTATAGAATTGCATCTGGCAAATATGAATCGGGGAGTTCCCTCTGTTAAGGGATGGCGGTCAAAATGCCAAATGCAAATGTGCGGTTGGCCAGAATGTCAATAATAATTATTCGGTCAAGTGGCCCGAAAATAAACGTTACGCAAATAGAATCAATTTGTGTGCGAGCGTGCGTTTCAGACAAAGCGTAAGCGATCTGACATTGGAAGCTACGGTGCAAATGCAACTTGCAGTAATTCTGGATGGTCTTCTTGGCAGGCCGATATGGATGGACTGGCCTAAATCTTCTGTACTTAACCCTAGCTTACTCGTGTCTTGCAAGGTGGGAGGGAGTCAGAGGCCAATAATTTTTTCCAATAACTAAAATTCAAAAAGCATTTTGTTATTCTATCACTGCATTGTTTCTTGTTTATAGTGGGTTAGCTATATAAAAGTTATAATAGTTGCAAAAATGTTCATCTTTAATAAAAAAAAATAAGAACCAATTATTGCATGAATGTCTCACACGTATTCTATAATTCTCTCTCTGTCTCTCTGTATCTCTCTCTCTTGTGCACTAAACCTAAAATATTCCTTGGGTAAGTCATAATTCATGGCAACTATTTTTTTTCTGACGAACAGGGGATAACACGAAATATCTAAGATATACGTTTGAAAGGGTATGGAATGAACCTTCGAATGAAGCTATCAGATGAAGTCTGAATTCAGGAGACTCTCGTAGGGAAGAGGCAGAACAAAGGACAGTGGACAAGAACGTTTTATTATGGCATGAACAACGAGTACACAAGACTACACTGTTTAACAACCTTCAAAGTATTCACCCAGATTATCCACTGTTCGATTGGGCATGGCATGCACACTAGGGTGGATCGAAAAACAGTTTTTTTCGAAATTGGTCTGCGGCTAGTGCTTAAAGTTTGTGGTTGGTGGTCCTTATAACCCATATAAAATTCCAACTTGATCGGATAATATCTGCAGGCTGCGCTTTTTAGTCAAAATTTTAAATTTTTATGAAAAAATGTCAAAAATTTGCAATTTTTCCTTATTGTTTCTCGATGTTTCTGGAGTGATTTAATGGCAAAAATTTTATATATTGCTTGTATGTTGCTTAATATTAACGATTTAGTGTGTTTGAATCAGGGAAAATGTTTTCTTAGTTTGCCAAAATTCGTCAAAAAATGCCAAATATACAGAAATGTTACAGATGTTGGGTAGGCAATAACTCGCTATAATTACTCGACCCCACCGACTTAAATTTACCAAAAACGATAAGGTAATAGGAAAGAAAGTAAACTGCAGCTCTTAGTTCATCGACTATTCGACTATCCAACACTCACCACGAGGAGGTGGCTGCAATCGAGTGCAGACCCGCCCACCCACCGAGGTAGACTGGCCTATTTAGGTTTTAAAGTCCGCTTTGGTATAAAACTTTGGTAATATTTTCCTGTCCTCCAATCGAGCTCTAATATAGCCATCTCAGGAGTCATAACCACATACAGCAATTGATGCAGCAGTTACATCTTTGACGCACCGTTCCACTGCCTGGCTATGGCACGGCAGGTCAAAAAAGTCTGCAGTTTTCCTAGGGAATCGTCTATTCCTGCTGTGATCTCTTCTAAGTCTTCATTGGTAAGTAAGTGTGCTACTGGAGGCGATGTTATTTCTTCTTTTCCCCAGTGCACTAAACCTGTGTAATCTTTGGCATTAAAGTTAATCACTGGGGGTGCAAATTTTTTAATGGTGTTGATTGGTTGGCTTTTTCTTGCTTCCGATCTTCTTTGCCGTGTTTTGAAGCACATTTGGACGACTGTCTGCCAACATACCAACAAGTATGTTTTCTGAATGCCCCAGAAAGCATGCTTTTGAAGACGTTCATAGAGAAAAGTATTTAAATCGTTTGGTAAGTACTCCATTTTCTGTAATGTTAGCCACAGGTTTTTTGACGTGTCCTTGATAGTTCCATTGCATTTGATGTAAAACCACATGGGAGCGTAAACTTTAACGACAAATTCTGTCAATGTGTTAAGAGCAGGTGATGGATTTGACGTTGCTACATACAGTCGAAGGATGCGCCCGGCAAGAGTCAGCCATCGAGCATGGTGAATGGGCCCAGGAAGACACATCGCAAGATCATTTGGACACACTCCACTGTTTGCAGCCTGGCACATTTTGTAGAGGTAAGCCTGGTCTTTGCTGAGAACATCAACGTCAATATCAGGAAGAAGTGCTTCAATTTTTTCGAACTGGACGATGGGCCGGTCTTGGCAGGTAGACAAGCTCTTTCCTACGTCGCCATGAAATCCCTTCGGGCCGGATGTCTTGCCGTCAATTTTCTCAAAAATGTGTCTTAGGGCAGTTCATTAGAATGCAATTGACACACAATCCATTGGAGAGGACACTGGATGATATATTCTTCTAAACGCCGGATGATACCGGTGTGCTTCCCCGTGTTCTTCCTCTCTCCGTCGGATCCTATGCACGACAATTCCGTCAAATCTATGCCTTCTTCGCAGAGAAAGTTCCAAATAGCGGCAGTTGCTCCTTCTGCGTCGGCTGTTTTGGGCGTAACATGGGTAAGGTAGAAGGAACCAGGTTCCTCGATGAGAGAAATGTGCTCATCTTGACAAGTCCGTTGGTACGTTTTTTCCAGTCTCTTCACATGTTTCGTTCACCAAAGTAGAATCTTTCCTTCCATCAAAGTACAACGACAAAATTTTCTTGTTCTGGGGACATTGTTGTTCTTGTATTGTTTGTAGCGTTCGTGAGCGCTGTCGCCTGAAATTGTTTCTGTCTATAACAATGTTAAATTTCTCCTTTCGAGGTAGTGTTTTATATATATCACTCAGAAGACTTGGCGCCAAATGTGTAGCTACTCTGTCTGACACACCTTCTCCCTCACATGCCGCGAAAACTTACAGATTGACCCTGGTCTGACTACTTGTTCCTGAGTTAAACTTCTTCTTTTGCGGAATGAATTCTCCATCTTCATCATCTCCAGGTAAGTCTTCCTTGTCGTCGACATTTTCAGCTTCCTCCACATGCCGCACTTCTGACGACGAACGCTCTTCTATACGTTTTTCCAAGCTAAGCTGCTCGGTTTCTATCCTTTTTATTTTTTTCAGATTTCTTTTCGTTGTCGGGATGTCTTCTTTTCCAATGTACATTTTTTGGTCTGTTCTCTGGTCTTCCAAAAATTCCTTCTCCATTTCAGATATTTTGAGAGAGCATTTGCAGGCACTGTAGTTCACACACTTTTCATGGTAAATGTTGGATAGTTGATTAGTCGATGAACTAAGAGCTGCAGTTTACTTCCTTTCCTATTACCTTATCGTTTTTGTTAAATTTAAGTCGGCGGGGTCGAGTAATTATAGCGGGTTATTGCCTACCCAACATCTGTAACATTTCTGTATATTTGGCATTTTTTGACGAATTTTGGCGAACTAAGAAAACATTTTCCCTGATTCAAACACACTAAATCGTTAATATTAAGCAACATACAAGCAATATATGTAATTTTTGCCATTAAATCACTTCAGAAACATCGAGAAACCATCAGGAAAAATTGCAAATTTTTGACATTTTTTCATAAAAATTTAAAATTTTGACTAAAAAGCGCAGCCTGAAGATATTATCCGATCAAGTTGGAATTTTATATGGGTTATAAGGACCACCAACCACAAACTTTAAGCACTAGCCGCAGACCAATTTCGAAAAAAACGGTTTTTCGATCCACCCTAATGCACACCCAGTTCTTCCCGTAACTCTGTATGGCACTCCCATGCATTTCTGCCGGGGAGAACTACTATTTTAACGTACGAACGTTCATGACCTCCATTTTCGAACGCTGTCATTCACCGACAGAACTTGGGTGCGTGCTTATTATCTCACCTTTGTTTACATACACCATCTGGTGGCTTCTTTCGAAAGTACATTTCATACACTTTCAAACGTATATCTTAGATTTTTAGTGTTGTACCCTGTTCGCGAGAAAAAATTAGTTTCCATGACTTATGACTTAACCCACGTATTAATGTTGTGTTGTTTATAACCGTGAATTTCTAAGCTCATTATAAAAGTTATAATAATTACAAAAATAATCATCATTACCAACAAAATGTTCACTGTTGCGTATAAGTGTCAGTAGGAACACATATCCTAAGTGGGAGGGCTAATAGGTGAAATACATGAATTTTACCTCCTATACAGGGTGTTTCCGTGCTGATGATACAAACTTTCAGGGATGATGCAGAAGGGCACATGTATCATTTGAGATAAGGAACCGTGGTCCGGAAACCACTTAGTCGAAAGTTATAGGCGAAAATCCGTGTATGAAGATGTACTGCTTTTATTACCTGCACAAGTTTCACAAGCTGCTACATTCACAACAGTTGTCAAAAGTAGTGTCCCCCAGCTTCGCTGCAGGCATGACATCGTCGCACAAAGTTCTATCGTACCCGTTGGAACAACCCCGGTGTCGTTCGAACAATGTCACAGGCAACGAGAATTCTTGTCAGAAGATGCTCTTCAGTCTCGACAGGTGTCTCGTACACAAGACTTTTCACATGACACCACACGAAGAAATCAAGTGGGGTCGGATCAGGTGACCGAGTTGGCCACGGAACAGCTTATAAAACTTGTGCAGGTAATAAAAGTATTACATCTTCATCCACCGATTTTCGCTTATAACTTTCGACTAAGTCGTTTCCGGACCAAGGTTCCTTATCTCAAATGATACATGTGCCCTTCTCCATCATCCCTGAAAGTTTGTATCATCAGCCCGGAAACACCCTGTATACGTTATCTTTATGATTCTATTAACAAAAGTAATACATAAATATTTGGAACACTCTAGAGAACAATGTACATTATTTCCAATTTTTTACCACGAAATGCAAGAGCTGGTGGGTACGAACCCCCCCCCCCCGAAATATACGAAAATATATCGGTAACAAAGCACTGTTAACGGATTACGGGGTGCCTGATTGGTTTGAACTGTATCCCAGGTTCAATCCCCGGTGAAAGCTCCTAAATTTCGGCGCCAGCCTGTCCTGCGGACAATTATGGAACTACGTGAAAGGAAGTAGTTTGCTTCCGTCTAGAAAGCCAATTAACGGTGGAATTCTCCGCTCTTACGCGACACCCAATAAAAATTCATTTCGTAGAAGAATGGTTAACGCTCTCGCCTTTGGTGTGAGTGGTACCAGGTTCGGTTTCTGGTGGAAGTCTCCATAATTTCTGCTTGGAAAGAAGAAGTAGTGGGCTATTGTCTCGAAAGCCAGAAAACAGCGGCGATAGGATTCGATGCGCTGATCACGCGACACCAAATGAAGAAACCGCCCTGGCATTCCCTGGCCATTAGAGGGTTTCTCGTCACGCACTTGGATATTGGTTTATTTTTTCTGCAACAAACAATAGAATTATTATTATTATTTTATAATATTATGGTAATAACCACAGCTCATAAACAATAAGAGCACAAGTGTTCATTAAGCTCACACACAAAACATTTGATAACTTTAGGTCTACATATTTTATGTTAATCGTGACCACGTGTGTGAATGAACAAAATCAATACACTATAGCTGAGGCTGAGAAACTGTGGAGCCCTGCTGTCACCCCCTCAACATTTGTTCATCAATTTTCTTCGTTCACAAAAAGGCCACGTTTGAAAAGCTGAAATATAGTATTGAGGTATGCAACCACACACAACACCCGCGTCCATCAGATTACATACCCTTTAAGGGGACGAGGAAAAGTGAACACTACAAGCATGAACTGGGGATGGTTTGATGAACAGGGGAGAGCTTTGCCTTTATTTTGAAGGTAACGTACATGCCCTAACATCGATCTCCTACAGGAGGTTCTGTGTTCGAGCCCCGTTTTGGGTAACAGTGCTCCTTACTTCATCATTTTCATCACGATTTTTTGTCACGATTAGCTTAGAGAGAGAAACAATAAGAAATATACATAATGGGGCAAAAAAGTAACCGAAACATGGAAATTTAGACAGGACTATGGTTACCTTTTTTTGCACCCTGTACAACCACCAAACCCTGTTCACGATAGTCGAATCGATTCATTGTAATACTTCCGAATGATGGTGCTTATCGGAAGCCACGGTGCTCTAGTTAGTAGAGCGCCTGGCTCCCACGCGAGAAACCCAAGTTCGATTAGCTGGATGGGTGTTTAAGGAATGAATATTTCAAACAATATCTTTGTATAAAGCGGCTCTGAGACCCAGTTAGCCTCTGATAAATTAGTATCCGGGACCAACATTGAGACTAAAAGTCTTCGGAGCGTGGAGCTGACCACATCAACTCCATAAATTGCCAATATCGTGAGTGTCTAGGTTCCTATCTTAACACTACTAAAATAACTAACTAACTCTCTAGCTTCTTAAACCCAAAGGTTCATGGTTACAGCAACACAGGCCTTCCATCTGTCCTTATCTTGAGCAAGATCTATATACTCTTTTCCATCCCTACCGATTTCCTTTAGGTCCATCTCAACGTTGTCCCTCCATCTTCGTCTTGGCCTTCCTACAGGTCTCTTACCATCAGGTTTCCCAACAAGAACCTTGTAAACTCCTCTTTCCTCTCCCATTCGTGCCACATGGCCTGCCCACCTAAGTCTTCTTGATTTGATTATTCTAATAATATCTGGACATGAATACAAATTATGTAGTTCTAAATTATGTAACCTTCTCCACTCACCTGTCTCTTCATCCCTTTTACGTCCAAAGATTTTCCTAAGGATCTTATTTTCAAATATTCTCAATTTGTGTTCCTCTTTCAATGTAAGGGACCACGTTTCACACCCATATAATACTACAGGCAAAATTACTGTTTTGTATATTTTAACTTTTAGTTTCTTAGATATTAAACGAGAAGACAAAAGTTTATAAAGAGAGAAGTAACATGCATTTCCTGAATTAAGCCTACTTTTTATTTCCTCTTTAATATAATTTTCATTTGTTAATATTACTCCTAAGTATTTGAATTTGGAAACTGGTTCAAATGAGTTGTTATCAATAATTAGATTTTAATTATTACCTAACACTTGGTTTCGACCTGTAAGCATATATTTAATTTTCTCTTTGTTAACTTCCAAACCTATCTCTTTAGCAGTTTTGAAAAATATTTTAGCATTATTCTTAATTGTATTTATATCATCCCCTAAAAAGTCTACATCATCTGCATATGCTAACAACTGAGTCATACCATTTAATTTTAGTCCTTCGTTAGTTTCTTTTACCTTCCTAACAGCATATTCTAAGGCAAAATTAAAGAGCAATGGAGATAATGCATCTCCTTGTTTCAACCCATCATGAATTGTAAATTTGTCAGACACATTAATACCGACACGAATTTTACTTTCTGTTTCACTAGTGCATACTTTTATCATACTAACAAGCTTCTTAGGTATTCCAAACTCGACTAATATATTATATAATTTATATCTTTTGACCGAATCATATGCTTTTTTTAAATCAATTAATAGCTGATGGACATTTTGATTATATTCCCACTTTTTTTCAAGTGTCTGTCTGATGTGAAAAATTTGGTCTGTAGTTGATCTGTTACGTTTAAATCCACATTGATAATCACCTATAATTTCATTAGCATATGGGGTTAGTCTTGTTAAAAGAATGTTAGATAATATTTTATATGTTGTTCAGAGTAGAGAAATTCCACAGTAATTATTGCAGTTCATTTTATCACCTTTTTTAAACACAGGAACAATTATGGATTCTTTCCACTGTTGAGGGATTTCTTCTTTATTCCATATTAAACAAATTAATTTATGAATGTGACATATTAATGAATTTCCACCATATTTAATTAACTCAGCTGGTATTAAATCAATGCCAGGTGCTTTGTTATTCTTTAGCCTTTGAATAGCATCTCTAACTTCAGTCAAGTTAGGTTCTGGAACTAAAGGTTCTGCTGTGTGTACTTCATTTACTTCTGATTTATCTCCTACATGAACATTTAAAAGGTCATTAAAGTAGTTCTTCCATCTATTTAGAATATCGCTTGGGTCAGCTAGAAAATCACCGTCTTTATCTTTTATCAAGTTTACTTTAGGTGTCACCCCTTCCTAAATTCATTTACACCTTTATATAAATCTCTGATATTTTTGTTTTTGCTGTTTGTTTCAATTTCGTTAATTTTGCTTCTCAAGTAATATCTTTTTTTACTTCTAAACGTGAGGTTAACTTCTCGCTTTATTCTATTATAATTGTTTAGATTTGTATCATCAGAGTTATTTAACCACCTAAGTCTAGCCTGATTTCTTATTTCTATTAGATTATGACATTCATTATCAAACAATGGCTTACTTTTTCTCGGTTTATGGTATCCTATACTTTCTTTAGCTGCTGATTCTATTGCATTACGTATGTGCTCCCAATTCTTATTTACGTCTGTTATTTAAATCCTGCAAAACATCAAATCTATTTGACAGTTTAATTTGATAATCTTTCTTAATTCTTTCATCAGTAAACTTTCCTGTATCAAATTTTAGAACTTTTAGATTTTGTTTCTTATGATTTATCACTGCGAGTCTTTCTCTTAATTTAGCAATTACTAAATAATGGTCACTGGCACAGTCAGCACCTCTATGTGTACGAACGTCAATTATACTAGTATGCCTTCTCTTATCAATGAGAATATGATCTATCTGATTATGAGTTTTACCATCTGGAGAAGACCAGGTATATTTATGGATATCTTTATGTTTAAAAGTGGTACTTTTCACAACTAAATTATTTGAGGTTGTAAAAGTAATCAATCTTATACCATTATCATTACTTAATTCATGAAGACTTTCTTTACCAATCGTGGGTTTAAATGTCTCTTCTTTGACAATCTGTGAATTACAGTCACCTAACAGAATTTTCATATCATACTGAGAAAATTTATCAAAGACCTGTTCTAACTCTGCTTAAAAATCATCTTTAGTATTATCATTTTTATCTTCCGTTGGAGCATGTATGTTTATTAAAATAATTTTACACCACCTACCCTGTAAAATTGCATATGATATCCTATCATTAATAAATTCTACTGTTTTAAGAGCCGAGATAATTCTATTATTTATGATGATTTTCAGTACCACCATAGAAAAAATTATAATTTTTAGTTTTACAATTCCCTTCTCCTGGCCACCTAACTTCCTGGACAGCTACTACATCTAATTTATACTTAACTATCTCATTAACTGTACACTGAAATGTCCCAGGCCGGCAAAGGCTCAGAACATTCCAGGTGCCTAATTTAATATCCTTATTCCTAATGTGGATCTTATCCTTAGTCCAAAGTAGTCTCCCAAAGTAGTCTCCACCCGGAGATCCGAACGGGGGACTATTTTACCTCCGGAATATTTTACCTTGGGAACATCCATGGCCTCATGTTGCTGTTTCTTGACATGTCTTTTTACAGTGCAGAGTTGTCAGTTCTACGCCTAACCCCCGATATGAATGGAGGACCGCACCTGTCGTTGGTCAGCGAATCCCTCGGATCTAGCTGGGAGGATCACATTGTAGTCCACCAACCGTACCCCACTTCTGCCGATTGTGGGACGCTCATAGAGCCATGACAGGACAGCTCTGTAAATCCTAACAGAGCAAAATGTTGACCATTTCACTCTGTTGATTGACTAACTGCAGTGAACAAGTCACTGGGCGATGAGGTCGTCACATGCCACAAAATGATTGTGTTAGTAATATGTATCGTGATGCAAATTTACCATGATGATCCTCATTCTTATGTAAATGGTTCGAGATTGCATAACTGTAGTAACACAGGGTTAACTAGAGCAAATCATATTTGCTGTAATCGACCGTATAATTTGAGAGGAAGAAAGATCATCCTATATGGTCACTAAATAGATGACTTGTCTTTCTTTGCGTATCCATCTCACCCATGCTCCTCCTAAATCGTGCATTATGTTTCGATAATTTTATTGTGAATTTACAGTGTAAGTGATGTCACAATGCTCCTGAAAGTTTTCTGCACAAAGCTCGGAATTGTAGTGAATTGAAAATGCCAAAAATGGTCAAAATATGAAAGTATCCATATGCATTGTATTTACTTGAGTACCCCACACACCCTATTTTTAAGGAAAAAAGAAATTGTGGTAGATTGTGAGAGTGCTTGACTTCTTGGGCATAGAGCTCCTAACAACAAATAACATTTATCCTACATGGGCAAGCAACCCATTACCTTGAATCAATGCACTGAACTGGAGGGAGGGAGGAGTCACTGTCTCAGTGCAAGGCATTGGATAGAAAACAGAACATTTGCACACATACTAACTTTTGAGAAATGAAATTAATCATTCGAAAAGTGTTTGGTTTAATTACACCAAAATTAACTTTATTCTACTTTAACGACATTTCAATAAAATGTACTCAATTCTCCTTTGTAATGTTTTATACACGGAAAAATAAATTGTAAAATTTGATCGTTACAGGTGAAACTATGTGGCTAGTCCACATACGGAAGTGACTGATATCTAAAGTGCTACCACATTTCAAAATTATAATCTTTGTTCGTTCAATATTTTATCCAAATATTTCAGACACTTTTGGTTTTTTGTTTCTTGGATATATGTTCGCATTATGTCTGTTAAAAGTCCATTTCTAACATGATTTGAGAAAAATATCCTGAAAAACGCACTGTGGCTTCTATCACATTAAGTATTTTGAGTATTATAAGCTTGGCTAAGCCTTTAGTTTACAAGTTTTCTCAAACTGTCGACAATTCTAGAACCTCTCAATTATTTCAAGCAATAATTTATAACATTTTCGGAAAAACAAACACATTTTGAGTGGGTTTTTTGGTGGGTTTTTCTGAAAAAACCCACGTGGGGAAAACTGGGCCGGGCCAACCCTGCCTATAGATAGGGAAAATTTTCATTAAGAACTTTTGTTGGGGACCCATATTTATGGTAAATAAAATATTAAGACTTTGGTGTTAAAATGGTGATTCCAACGTTCAATTAGATCCTCGATGTTATACTACAAGGGTAAGTCAGTATATAAGTTGCAAAATGGGATAGAAAAAAAAAAGACTGCAAGTACGTGAATGATTCTGAAAATAAGTTCTGCGTAGTGATATTTTCGGATGTCATGTTCGTATGTGGAACATGTACTGCCTGTAGGTAAGGGACATTCGTCTGTGTCACTACTAAAATGTAAAGAAAAAATACATATATGCTTGTGTGATACTTGGGCTGCAACTTCAAATAGGATTCCAGGACATGCTGAATAGCAGCTTGGTAGGCTAACCATCTCGCTGCACAGGCCAGAACGTACTAGAATCGACAGTGGAGTGCGCAAGGGAGGGTTGGTCGGGGAAACAACCCCCTTTGGACCATACTTCCTATAAGAAGAACTTCAAAGGCAGGAAAAGATGACTAAATGAGGCTCAGTACCAAAAAAGTATCCATAAACCCCCCCCCCCTTTTTCTAAATTTCTTGGCACGCTACTGAGAATCGTACCATACACGTCACGATTACAGAACAAACGGAAAGCATACAATTCTACAAATCCACATCATTCTGGCTTCAAGCCCCAGCCAGAAAACTCCTCATCCCACTTCACATTCTCATCAAAACTGAAAACGAAGCGCACAGACAGCGGGAGGAAGGTAGGTGGGGTATGTCCTACATTCGGACAAAATTAATCTGGACACAAAAAAGGAATGAGAACTCTTTCGCAGAGAACTGGCCCTCGAGGAGGAAAGATGAAAAAAAAAACATGCAGCGAGATGGAATTAAGAGCATCTCTATCTCTCTCTCTCTCTTTCTCTCTCTGCATGTGTATGCATACGTTTAGCATGCACCTTGGGGATTATGGGTAGGGAGGATCCACGTGACGTACGAGGCAGCCAACAACCCACAAGAACTCCTCTGAGAAAGAACCCGTCCACCAGAGGACGTAAGCAGCTACTCTATTCGGTTATGGCAAAGTTGCAAGGTTGACATCTGAGGCAGTGTATCCATCCTGTGCCCCAAGATGTCACCAGCTAGAAAGACAATGCCTCATAACTACTGAATTTACTTTGGTCAACACTGCTGAAAGAAATTTGCATTCCCTGAAGCCTTTTATTAAACTGGGTTGACATTTGAAGTAGAGTAGTTAATAATAATTGACTTTATGTAATTTATTTGCAAATTCTTTTCCAGAAGAAAGCTACATTTCAAGCACAAATAACTGTAACCGAGTTCCATGACTAACTGTAACTAAGTTACCTTTTGAACGAATTAACTGCACTCGGTTACTTATTAAAAGAAACCTTCCCAGCACTAGTATTTATTTAATATTAGACAATTCCGTTCTCCCCACCTTGTGGCAAGTCATTTCCAGCATGACAACGCGCGCGTCCAGAAAACAATGGGGTTGACTGGCCACCCCAGAGCCCTGATCTCAACCCCACAGAACATCTATGGGTTTAGTTCGAGCACTGATAGAGATCCAGGCCAAGCCACCCAAACACCATCACCTAGCTCTTTGCCATTTTGCAGGAGGAATGGAAACGACCAAGTCTTCGTCGAAGGTTAGAGGCTGTGATGAGCGAAGGGCGGACCTACCCTGTACTGACACCACACCAGTTCCAGGGAAGTACATTCCTACTGGTGTGTCCAGTCATTATCGGGAATATAGTGTACTAACATAGGCTTGTGTTCTGGCTAGGACGATAGGAACATACTGGAATTATTCGTGACTTGCTCAACTGATATCAAATGAACTGACGTTAGAATATATAAGAGAGTAAATATGCTTCTATTTTTATATGAATGAGAAACATGGCCTCTTACAGTGAAACAGGAATATACATTACAAGCTTTTGAATGTAATATGTTAATAAAGACGTTTGGAGCGAAAAGAGAAGAATCAAGAGTGGATTAGAGAAAGTTACATTGTGTAGCACTGCGCCATCTATATTCATTCTTTGATACTTAAACAATTAAACCAAGACTTCGGTGCATAGGCCATGTAGCAAATACAAAAGAGGATAGAAACTTTCCAGGTTCTTTAGTTGGAAGCCTGGTGGTAAGAGACCTGTGGGAAGCCAGGACAATGGAATAACAAAATTAGGACTGGCCTGAAAGAAATTGGTAAAGCTGGTCAAAGGTGGATTGGTCTTCAAGGATAGGTTGAAAACATGTTGCTGCAGCAATAAACCTTTGGGGTTTGAGTGTCACAGAGTTAGTTAACGAATTTTGACTCCACTGCCATCCCCCTGAAACCACGAAATATATTAAAGATTTTCATTCCTTAATCGATGGAAATGTAATCTAGACAAATAAGAAAAAAAGAGAAGAATTTTATTCTCTTGAGAAGTAGAGGCAAAATTGGGTTATCTTCCGCCATCTTGAAATGTGTTAACCGATTAACGTTAAGGTACTAAATTATGTAACCTTCTCCACTCACCTGTCTCTTCGTCCGTTTGAAGTCAAAAAAATGTCTATGTCTGTCCAGATATTATTAGAATAATTAAATCAAGAATACTTAGGTGGTCAGGCTATGTGGCACGAATGGGAGAGGAAAGAAGAGTTTACAGGATTCTTGCTGGGAGGTATGTTGGTAAGAGAGCTGCAGGAAGGCCAAGGCGAGGATGGAGGGATAACGTTCAGATGGACCTAATGGAAATCTGTAGGGATGAAAAACGTTGGATTGATCTTGCCCAGGATAGGAGTACATGGAAGGCTTGTGTTCCTGCAGCCATAAACCTTCGAGTTTAAGAAGGCTAGAGAGATATGTAATCCTTTAAGGTAACTAACAGCTTTAGGAAAACATTCCAACAGTTTGCTACACTGAAAACGCTGAGCAAAAAAAGACGAGGCAAGCAATGAAAAACATCTCTACTTGTTTCGTACTCTCATCACGTACAGGAGGTTCAGAAAAGAGGAAGGGGAAGAGGAGTGACAAGGGACAAAAGAGGGGGGAGGGTCCTAAATGGGAGTGACTGCTGGGCAGAGCGGGGTAGAAGCAACCCTGTTTTACTTTTTCCCGGCTATTCATGGTTTGTCTGAGATAAGGAGGTCACTCGTTACAGTCGATATAACGGCCCCGGGCACTGGCTGGGGCCTGGGCTGCGTCCATAAACAACAGGCTGGTAGGAAATTAAGTGAAGCAGCTAGGGAAAGGGGGTTGCGGTTTTTTTCTTTTTTGTTCTTCCTAGTTTCCCCACAGAGTTGTTTTTTTTGTTTTTTTCCCCATTATACTTTCATTTCTGCATCTTTGCGTTTTCTTCCTTGCTGAAATTTAGGAGAGGATATGCTCTTGGAAAATGAGGGGGATGTTGTTTCAAGAGAGCTTGGAACAATGCAACATTACTTATCATTACATTGTTGAGAGGTCTCTCCCGCGGGTTTCTGAGGCAGGAGCCTCTACGGTTGGTCAGGCCAGGACGCTGTGGTTCGAAGCTTTATTGGATGAGCGTAAATTTGATACGCATGAAGAAACTGGCGTATTTATCTCTTACATTATCTCTGTGTATATCTTTATATAGTTTTCAATGTTTCTCTTCGTCTTGTTCCTTATTTTTGACTCCTTCCCTTCCTCTATGTGCGTTTCTCTTTTTCTTATTATTTAACTAACTCTTTCTATCTTGGAAGCAGACCTTCGTGGCGGAGTGGTTAGCACAGCGCGCTACGACACCAGAGGTCCCGGGTTCGAACCACGGCCTGTGTGTTCTTTGTGCGCGTTTCATCATTAACTTCATCATATCAACTCTCATCCTCGCCGTCGTGATTAGCAAAAAGTGGCCGAAAACGACGCTTTAATAAATATATGAGGGAGATGGGAAAGATGAAGTAAGAAAGAAGCAAGAGAGAGAGAGAGGGGGAAGAAGCCCTCTATACAACGAACAAAATTACTTGTTTTATACTTTACATTATTATCTGGGCATCAAACATAGCCTAGCTAGCTTTGAATATACGTCCCTGACCAGTGGCGGCGATTGCGGATCAAATCTGGGGGACAAGGACAGTTTTCTTTCTCTATATAACAGAGAAAATGTTGTACAGTCAACAGCAAAGAAAACAGAAGGCATATTGTCGATAGGTATTTTCATTATATTTTTTCACATCCTGCGTTGTTAAAAGGAATTGAATTCTGTTGTTTCGAAGCAGGTATTGGCCTCTACGTATTGACGTTCATATTTCAATGTCTTATCATCACGGTGTGGAAAAAAAATTGAATAAAACGGCTGGAAAAGAATGGCTACGAGAAGGAGAACAGACTGGACATAAACAGAAGAAGGAAGAAAAGTGGCAGGGGAGAAGAGAAAGAAAAAGAGAGGTGGTTTGGAATTAGGAGTATGGGGAAGACCACAGAAAAGATATGCAAAGTGCTTAGGAAAGCGGGCATTAAAACTTACAGGAAGGGAGGGAGAAGCATCTTAAAAATAGCGATGAATGCACACCACAAACAAACAAAAAGGAAAACAGAGAAGAGGAAGAGGAAGGGATTATCTACGAAGTAAAGTGTAAAGAATGTCAGAGTGTGTACATAGGAGAAACGAAAAAGAGGCTGAAAGACAGTTGAAACAACATAGGTATGATGTACGACTTAAGAGAGAGAGAAATGCGATATTTAAACACACGAGAGAAACAGGACATGCCATAGAGTGGGATGAGGCTAAGCAGATAGGAAGGGAGAAGAGAGTAATAGTGAGAAAATGGAAGGAGGCCAAGGAAATAGAGAAGAAAGGTGAAGAAGACACAATGAACTGGAATGGGGGACTCAAGATAAACAAAGAATGGAAGAAGGAGTTAGAAAGAGTGCAAAGGACAAGAGCGAAAGAGGAGACAAGAAGGAAGAAGAATGAAGAAAGATGGATAAACAGTACAACCACTTTCCATATGAAAGAAAATGTTTAGCAAAATCGCCTTTCAGGTGAAAGTACAGTTGACAAGGGAAGGCCACCTGCTGGAATGTTCCAGAAACAAGTTTCTAATAATCTTGTGTCTGGAGGGGAGTGATTTTCGTGTATATATATCTTCCTGTTTTGTACCTTGCTTTATTTGTACTTGGTATGGAGTCTGATGAAGACCTTGCTAGAAGGTTGAAACGTTACGTTTAGTTTATGTTTTAATATAAAATGAATTTCTGCCTTGGTCAGCATATTGAGTTTTTCATATCATGGAAACAAGGCTTAATGGTGTTATAAGAAGCGTAATGGAAAATTCTCCTACTGTTTCTTTTGCTGTTGGGTGTGCAGTCATGGCAAAACAATACTTCCCCCAAAGTGACTTATCAGTAGTCTTATGGGGCAAGTATTTCTCTCCACGAATGTACAAGCCTATAATTCCTTAAGTACACAGCGTGGCTACTTCTTCACAGAATCGAACAGGAAATGGACACATCGCACGGATCGAAAAAAAGAAGAAGACGACGAAAGGACGCTTTCACAGACTACCCTCTACAAGACGCTATAAAAGGTGCCTCTTGAAGTATCCTCCCCCTTTCCCTAGTGTTAGTGAGTGTTAGGACCAACCACCCTGGTCCCTCAAGCCTGACGTAATGACGAGCAGAGGGGCCTTCCTCGTATCGGATTTCAATTCGACGAATCGTAAAAAACCAAGATACTGCATCCACCTACTCTCCGTGAACTTATATTCAGTTCCCTCCCTCCCCCTCCACTCTCTCTAAGGAAACGTTTACGTCTGCCTAACAACAAGATCAATACTACGAGGCTTGCAAGCTGAGAGTGATAGTTTTCTCTTCATCCTCCATTTTCTACCTATCTTCTCCTCTCTTCCGATTCTCTCTAACCCTCTCTGTCTTCGACTGTCTCCCTAGATTCATCTTTCTGTCTTCTTCGTTCCTTCTCACCTTTCTCACTTAATCTTTCCCTTTTCCTCATATCTTCTAAAGTCCTCTCCGCCCTCCCTTCACAAACTTTGTTTCTCTTCCTGTCTTTCTCATTCCACACTCATCTTCTTCACTCACCTCTCTCTTTCTCATTTACACACTCTCTGGCCCTCTCTTGCTACTTTTTCACTTCTTTATAAAAATCATATCTTTCTCTTGCTACTTTCTACCCCTTTACCTCATATATGTTTTCTTCTAGCTTCTTCCCTCTCTCTCTCTCTCTCTCTCTCTCTCTCTCTCTCTCTTGCTTCTTTCTTACTTCTTACTTCTTCTTTCCCCTCTCCCACATACATTTTTTCTTCTAGCTTCCTCCCTCTCTCTCTCTCTCTTTTGCTTCTTTCTTACTTCTTCTTTTCCCTCCCCCTCATATATTTCTTCTTCTAGTTTCTCCCCTCTCTCTCGTGCTGCTTTCTTACTTCTTCTTTCCTCTCTCCCTCATATATTTCTTCTTCTAGCTTCTTCCCTCTCTCTCTCTTGCTTCTTTCTTACTTCTTCTTTCCCCTCTCCCTCATATATTTCTTCTTCTAATTTCTCCCCTCTCTCCCTTGCTTCTTTCTTACTTCTTCTTTCCTCTCTCCCTCATATATTTCTTCTTCTAGCTTCTTCCCTCTCTCTCTCTCTCTTGCTTCTTTCTTACTTCTTCTTTCCCCTCTCCCTCATATATTTCTTCTTCTAATTTCTCCCCTCTCTCTCTTGCTTCTTTCTTACTTCTTCTTTCCTCTCTCCCTCATATATTTCTTCTTCTAGCTTCTTCCCTTTCTCTCTCTTGCTTCTTTCTTACTTCTTCTTTCCCCTCTCCCTCATATATTTCTTCTTCTAATTTCTCCCCTCTCTCTCTTGCTTCTTTCTTACTTCTTCTTTCCTCTCTCTCTCATATATTTCTTCTTCTAGCTTCTTCCCTCTCTCTCTCTCTTGCTTCTTTCTTACTTCTTCTTTCCCCTCTCCCTCATATATTTCTTCTTCTAATTTCTCCCCTCTCTTGCTTCTTTCTTACTTCTTCTTTCCCCTCTCCCACATATATTTCTTCTCTTAACTTCTCCCCTCTTCCTCATATATTTCTTCTTCCAGCTTCTTCTTTCTCTCTCTCTCCTTCACTCAACCTGTCTCTCTTCCAAACAACACACAGGGGGTATACAGATGACGTTGTGGTCACATACCCGGTGGAACGATTCGTCGTTCGGATCCCACCTTAAACTCAAGTTCTAGTCCCGATTATCCTATCTGTACATAAACTGAATTTGAAACAAACCTCGCACACACGTGCTTTCTATATCTCTGTCTCTGGATCTCCTATTCGTTTTTGTCATTGTCTTTTCATCTTTCTCACTAACAACAAGCATCGATGTCACCTTGTATAGAGGAACCACAAGGAAAGAAACCTGCACAGAACCTCATCGCGCTGGCGGGTGGGGGAAAGGACAGAGAGAAGGAGCTTTTCAGCGCGGCCACGTCAGTGTTGCCAGACCTATTTATTTCTCGGTAGAATTCCTTAATAAACTATTGCTATGGAACCTCCAACGGCCTCCTCAAAAACGTTTCCTGCTCATCTTACTTGAATATGGAGGGGAGAGGTAGAGTGGATTAGGGGGACAAGAGCTTTAATAAATGTTCAGTCGGTAAAGAAAAACCTCATTCCATCTCACTGTTTTATTGTATTGGTGGGTACAAAACAGGAACGTAAATATCCTCAGGAACCATTGAAAGTTGGCGCGAATTTTAAATTCGTACACTTATTTGGCAAAAAATGTTATAACTCGTAGACTATTTGACCAATCTACTTCGGGTAACTTTTGTTTTGCAGCTAAAACATAAGGGCATGCAACCGTGCAGAACTAAAAACGTCAAAGCCTATACGAGGGGTTGGGTCGGCAGCGGCTCCCTACTTTCAATGAAAAAAAACATAAAAATGGGGAGTTTGCCCCTCTTCCCCGCTATTTTGGAAAAGAGAGGCGAAGTTTAGCCTTATTTTCAAAGAATGGTCCTTTTTCAACCGAATGATAGTCATTTAGTGTTCCTGGGTGCATTACATTATCGAATATGTGAAACAAACTCCCCATTTTTATAATTTTTTTTCATTGAAAGTTGTGGGCCGCGGTCCACTCAACCCCTCTTATTGGCTTTGGCGTTTTAATTTCTGCACGGTTGCATGCCCTTATGTTTTAGCTGCAAAACAAAAGTTACCCGAAGTAGATTTGTCAAATACTCTAAGAGTTATAACATATTTTGTCAAATAAGTGTACGAATTTAAAATTCGCGCCAAAGGCCTCGGCGAAACCGGGGTTACTTTCTGACGACCCCCTCGGCAGAGTAAATATTAAGTAGAGCACCTTGGAGTGGCGTATATAAATCGATGCACCACAATATTTATGTTATTCACAATGATGGGGCTGTGTTCAGGTTTGGAAGGGGAAAAAACTAATAATACCAAATAATTATTGTGATTTATGTATTATGTTTTACGAATTTATAATTGTTAATGTATTAGGTGTACAATTCTTGGCCCATGAATTAATAACTTTAATGTTGGGATTGTTCAAATTGCAACTTTCCCCGCCAGGTTTTGGCACTCCAAGAACAAGCTAATAAGGTTAAATACCCAACTAGCAGACGACGTAACATAAAAGGCAGTAGCGAGCACGATGCCATATGCTTTTTGCATATCGCCACATGGTAAAGGAAATTATTTCTTCGACCTTGGGTGATGGTGCCGTATCATACAGTACCTGCAAGAAGTGGTGTCTGCGATTCCGGGAAGAGAATTTCAATCTGGAAGATGAACAGTGTCCTGGACAGCCAAAGAAAGTGGAGGATGAAGAATTGAAGCAGATGTGAACGAAAATCCAAAATTCTATTTCAATTCATTCGTTTGAGTAGGGACAATTGACAAAAAATACTATTTGTTGGAAGTGGGACTAAGCAGGTGATATTGTTGCATGATAACGCCGGGCCGCATACGGGAAAAAGAACTAAGGAGACGCTCTATTCAGTGGGTTGGGAAGGTCTGCCTCATGCTGCTTATTTCCCTGAACTGGCCCCTTCAGACTACCACTTCTTCCGGTTCCCGCAGCGCCACCTACTGAAATCCCACTTCAGAAACCATCAAGAGGTGGAAAATGACATTGTTTTTATAGACTCTGAATCACTATCGTTCTATCGCTAGTTGATTCGCCAGCTGCCCAAAAGATGGCAGAAGTGTATAAATTTCAATGGAGATTACTTCACCGAATAAAATATAAGACTATTTTTAATATATTAGCACGTTCTTTATTTTTAAAAACATGTCGGGTTTAACTCGTACACTAACAGAAGGAAGTTTAACAAAATAGCGAGCCAAATAGAAGCATATTCGAAAATTCCGTAACCAAGTTATTGCGTGTGTCAATTTGTACAAAGTTTCCATACTCGCTCTGCGAATATCAACTTGAACATTTGATACGTACATTTTGTCCGTGAAGAGCTTTGTTTATTGTTGACTTGTAGGTAAAAATTAGAAGGTATACTTGAAACGAAACATTACGGAGACAGGATGTTCTCGTCGGTTTGGAATGCAGACCTTACAAATTCCATTACTTGCCTCGTCCGTGGAAAGGTACCAGCCTGACAGACGGATATGAATCGACAGGTATTGGAATTTGTACAGCAACCGAACCGATCTGAGAAGATCGGAAGGAAAATTCAGAGGAGTATTGGATTTGGTTTGTGCGAGTGAACACCGAGGAAGCGCAGGTATGTACTTGGAGGACGGAGGCGTCACTCCGAACATAGAATGGTCTGAGCCTTGTAGCAAAACCTCTCGCTAGTACCTTTTCTTACTTACATCCCGGTAATAAAATAATAAAATAAGGGAAGGAGGAAACATGGTGGAGATGCTGGGCAACGATCCCAGTACCTCTCGCAAGCCAGATCCGGCTGTCAGGCTGGTACCTTTCCACGGATGAGACAAGTAATGGAATTTGTAAGGTCTGCATTCCAAACCGACGAGAACATCCTGTCTCCGTAATGTTTCGTTTCAAGTACACCTTCTAATTTTTACCTACAAGTCAACATTATAGGTCAAAGGCTCGGTGGCGTTCAGGCTTAGAGTGTAGAAGGTATAGACAGAGCACAAGCGTGTTTTCTGGGCGAGGGGGATGAAGCCGTGAGAGGAAGGGGGTGAGGTAAAACCGCCATCTTGGGATGTGCCACAGTTACAGCTGATACAGTGGTGGAAGTAGGGATTTGAGCGTGGAACGTTTGTTTATAGTGCATACTATCTGTACATTTCAGTGACACTGCGAGTAGATAATAAATAAGAAGCCATGCCTCTGTGCGTAACTTTCGGATTCAACAATAGAAGTGGCAAGAAATGTTTTAAAAAATAAGGAATTGAGAGGTCCCCAGATAAACATGCTTACATCATATTTACCTTTATTATACATACATTTCTGTTGTGATTTTATTAGTGATATTATTATTAACTGTATGTATAAAATTTTAAATTCAAAATTATGACATATCGGAATGGCAAAAATAGTTCGCAAGTTTCCTAAAAATAACTTTTGCAAATGTTCATACGTGTTGAGAACTTTGTGGAATGTAAATTCGTTCAACGAACAAAGAGACATGGAAAAAGAGAGACGTGTCGATTGGAAACCAACCATCAGAAATAAATGAGACCGTCCTTAACGAAGCGACACGCCAAGCTGCACGTGTCGCTCGGACTGGCCGGTTTTCTTAATACAGTCCATCGTGTCGCGTCGGGTTGTTGGTGGCGCCTACACGGTTATATTTTTTTGCTTCAGACTGAAGGGACCTGTGTCGCTTGTCGGGTCAAATAATGAAGTTTTCAGATCGAATGTACACGCGACTCATGTCGCGTCGGAACGAGCCAGCCAACGTTTACACCTGCGTTAGCGGCAAGACTGCTTTGGTGAAATCCTGAAAGCGGCACGTATAGCTTGTGGTTTCGGTATGAAATCTCTCTATTCAGACCGAAGCGACAAGCAACACGTGCCGCTTGGAAGCGGACCCTCAGAAATCAATGCAACTTTTCGAACCGAAGCGACACGGCAAGCTGCATGTGTCACTCAGACTGGTCCGTTTTCCCAATAGCGTTTATCGTGTCGCCTCGGTCTGTTTGTAGCGCATGCCCAGTGAATGCTTGCTTTTAGAGAGATTTTACACCGAAGTGACACGTGGCATGTGTAGCTTAAGGATTTCACCAATCGAAGGCAGGCTAGTGCGACCTGTCACGCCTCTATGGTGTGAAACGTTGTTGTTGATTGGCTCTTTCCCAAGCGGCATGTGTCGCGCGAGCCCCTGAGAATTCACACCAGAGCGACAAGCGACATCGGCCCCTTCAGTCTAAAGGAGAATTCACACCAAAGCGACAGGCGACACGTGTCGCTTTAGGATTTCACCAACCGAACGTAGGCTTGTTCAGCCTGTCATGTCGGTACGGTGTGAAACGTTGTTGTTGATTGGCTCTTTCCCAAGCGACACGTGTCGCTTCAGTGTGAATTCTCCCCAAAGCAAAATATTCACCGCAGATGCGCGAACAACACACTGAAGCGGCACTATGTGTGGTACTAGGAAACCGACCCAGTCCGAGTGACACGCGAGCCACAAGCGACACGTGCAGTTTGTAGTGTCGCTTCGGTTCGAAAATGAACAGAAATGAATGCAATTATTTACTGCGTTCATTTCTGACGATTCGTTGCCAAGAGACACGTGTCGCTTATCGGTTGTCGTCTGTCGCTTCGGTCTGAATGCTTCCATTGAATGAACGGGCTTCTGTCTTTTGTCGCCTATCGTGTGTAGCTTATCGCTTGATTTCTCGGTCCGAAACTATAGCCTGACAAGTTAAGTCCCGATATGCGCAGATCGCTGCAGAGCACTTCCTTATTAAGTCATCCTCCCCACCACTCTTCTACGTACTGGTCTGGCCTTGAGAGTACGAGTGGTGACAACCGAGCAAAATTAAGATAAAACAAATATGACAAACGATTTTTACTGTATGGATTGACGATGCAGGCTCATATCAGTTTATCAGTGGTTCATTTGATTTAATCCGGTCTTTGAAAATGCGTGCGGTGCGCGGATCGTAAACTGTAGTATTGCGCACGCGCGTCAAGATTTATAAGGAAGAGAAACTTCTGGGCGAATGACTTCATTTTCTGAATGCGACATCGAGCAGTGGCCTGGTTTTTTTTTTGTTTTTGTTTTTGTTTTTGTTTTTTTAAGCCGAGTGGTGTAACAATCACTACGAGAAGGCAATCTGATAACACACTTGCCTGTGTTCTTTTTTAAAGCATTGAAATGTTCTTGCTCTTTACTCTTGGCAGCATATTTTTGAAATGCAAAAATCAAATCATGCCGGGACCAACGAAATCCACAAACTGCTCTGAAAAGCCCCTTAAAGGACAGGCCAGACAAATTGTTTACAATGTTGCAACATATTTGCGAAATCAGAAGGAGTTACATAAACTTAAGTATAATGTTGTCGAGTCCACAAGCGCCGCCACGGGAGTATCTAAATGGATGGTTTCTCAAGTTTTAAAATAATTGGATTGGATTGATTTGTTGTTTTAAGTCCACTTTATGCACAGTAAGGCTAATCGTCACTGGACTTACAGTTTAAAGTGGAATCCGAACCACTATGTGCCTCCACCGGGAATCGAACCCGGGACCCCTTGATTACAAGGCGACAACACTACCACTGCGCCATCGGGGAGGCCAAGTTTTAAAAGAAGGAAAAGAGTCGTTGGCGAAAGGTGAGCTGAATTTCTGTACTACGACAAGTAGAAAACAGCCCAGGAAGAAGCGAATACAAATTTCGTTGAAAATCCTCAGACCATTCCGCTCCCTCCAGGTTGCAACACTGCGAACCAACGTCGCTGGGGAGAATGGAGTGGGGAAATGAGGTGCGAGATGCACAACAGCTATTTGCAGCGTCTTGTTTTTAAATTTGTCAGGTTATACCTATAATCTCGGCTTAGGCTTACTTATTCAGGTGGCGGAAATTGTGTTATTAAATCGTGTTATACATTTGTACATATAATGCAACTCCTATTTGATTCTATTGTTATTTCATTAAACTCTTTCTGGTGTACTAATGTTACATAATAGAGCAGAACACGCCCCATCTTAAAAAAGGTCTATATCTGTTTGTTTCTTTGTCAAAATTAGTTACTAAGAACTTCATGTTATTTAAACATAAAGAAGCATAACAAGCAGCCTGGTTATTTTTCACGGCGAAATTCCCTCTATCTGAATCCTAACAAATAGATGCAATAGCCGGGTGGCACATCCCAACATGGCGGCCGCCGCAAGCTATTTTGGCTTCAGCTGACGTCACACAAGCTCTCTGTATTCCTTCTATACTCTCAGCGTTCAGGTCATCAAGTAAATCCAGATTCTCTACTGACCCAATTCCGAGACTCATAAAATTTCAGCAAAATCCGTCCACAATTTTACCCGCGAAATCCCGCTAACAAACAAACGGACTCTAGAGACTCAGGTAATAAACACCGGTTTTTTCTATTTTCCCCTTTTGTTGATTTTTGCGGTGAGGAGGTTCATGGAAGTTTCTTCGCAGAGAGACACGTCATCTTCTTCGGAGAACGAAATAAAGAAAAGGGCAAATAAAAAAATAAAAGGAGAAAATCCTCGGACCAAAATCGAGCGAGGAGAGATTCGCCGATATAAAGTCTCCTGCCTCAATTTACGTCGAGGTCAGTTCTTCCTTATCTCGAAATCGCCTCGAAGACAATTTACAAGTTGGCAAGTCTCGTCGCCTCAATCTGCCGGAAGGGACTGAAGGGTTAAAGCGAACTACAGCCGCCATCGGAACGAGGCGCTGCAGTCGCAAGCGAGTGCGTAAGTTTCCTGAAAACATCCTCACCCCCAAACGCGAAATGAAAAACAATGGCGCTTCGGAAAGTATCCTCCTTTTGATATACGAGGGTTGGTCTTTTTGACGTTGCGTCAAGTCAACACGTGTTACGTTCCGCGGTGGTGAAAAATGCCACAAAAGTCGAGGAGAGAGAAAGAGGATTTAAATAGCCTTTAATGCAACACAAGTTTCATCAAAATCTGTAAATTAGTTTCAGAGATCTAATATTTTTTACATATTTTGATCTATCCACTTGACTCTATACTCTATCCCCCCTATCTCTGGAGCAAGCGAACGAAAACAAGTTTCTGCGCAAGTAGTGACGCGAGACGGCTCCACCAATGAACATGTGAGAGGGAACGGGATTGCGTGGAGAGGGAGAAGCGACTGCAGTTGGCAGACTTTCCAGTAGCGTGTACTACATCGCTCTACTCTCTCGATTTCCTCCCCATCCCTACCGTTATGCGCGGCCTTGCTACACAGATAGGGTATATTTGTTATTTTCGTATTTAATACTTGTACATTACACAAGGAAAAGTACGAAGTGTTCCAAAAGTCTCCAGGCACAGGAATAATGTTCATTCCCGAAATACAATGTGTCGGAGGGAAGACGATGTGGTGTGGCTTGTACGGAGCCATCTTCTTGGACGGAAATGTGAATGGGATGGTAACACTGCTGGTCAACAGAACGGAACATCCTGTGTGTCTAGTTCGGTGCACTTTTGACACCAGGTGTAGTGCAGGTGTGTCCCTCTGTTAGGCTGGTGCAAGGAAATGGCGTTGAACCATGTAGACAAATAGAGGCGATCACGTTCAGACGATTAAATAAATGCCTGTCTGCTGCTTTATTTATTTCTTTTATTTATTCCTTGTTTTGGATGGCGAAGTTAAGGCACAAGCCTTTTCTTCCACTTAACCATCTCTACGTTACATTTTATAAATTGATTTTTATAGCTAACTGTATGTTAAATATATAAAAACTAAAAACATTAAGATACCAAAAAAAGAAATATATAAAAACTAAAAACATTAAGATACAAAAAAAGAAATATATAAAACTAAAAACATTAAGATACCAAGAAAAGAAATACAACCTTGGTGACAATGAAGTTCGACCAGAAAGGAATACGTGATTAAATGCACAGAGGCATAGGCGGTGGAATGGGTGACCCGCAGAAGTGACGCATGTGTGTAAGAGGAGGCGTGTGAGCAGGCAAGAATCATGATCCCAGCATGTTGCACCCAAGGTCACGTAAAGAACGAAAACGGGGAACTATACGCGTGACATTGAACTTCGACCAGGCACCAGACCCATACGGGAAATTCCAGATAGTGGCGCATTCGAAGGAAGCATGACGTCACGGACACGATAAGGGAGTCCGTCGTATATAAGCGCGTGCTGTGCACCGAGGAACCGCAGTGCATCATCACCATGGCCAGGGGCAAACCTATTGACAACACCGTGAGGAGAAGATTGGTGGAGTTGCAACGGGATGGACTCAGTGAACGGGAAATAGGGCGCCAACTGAACTTACCCAAGTCAACCGTTCACTGCATCATCAAAACACCACCAAAATACGGGTACCACAGAGCCAGGTAAGGCCCCCGGTCGAAAACGCCTGCTGAGCGTGCTGTACCTACGGATATTTAGGCGCTATATCCAGACCAACAATCATGTTTCTGTGGCCGAATTACGACTGTGGACTCGAGAACGCTTTCACATTGAAGTGTCAACCAGAACCATTCGCCGTTACCTACAGCGATGCGGTTACCGAGTGTACAAGGCGAAACGTAAACCCTTCCTTTCCATGTTGAACAAAGGCAATCGACTACGGTGAGCACGAATGTACCGGGGATGGACATTTCGGCAGTGGAACAGGGTTTTGTGGACGGACGAATCCATTTTCAATGTTGTGTACGGGAAAATACGGAAAACAGTCATTTGTCGGATGGAGGAACAGAATGAAGCAAAATGTTATGCACGTCGGGTACAGAAACCTGCGTCAGTGATGGTATGGGGATGCATGACGGCATCTAGAAACATTAAGATACCAAAAAAAAAAATATATAAAAATTAAAAACATTAAAATACCAAAAAAAGAAATATATAAAAACTAAAAACATTAAGATACCAAAAAAAGAAATATATAAAAACTAAAAACATTAAAATACCAAAAAAAAGAAATATATAAAACTAAAAACATTAAGATACCAAAGAAAGAAATAAATATATAAAAACTAAAAACATTAAGATACCTAAAAAAGAAATATATAAAAACTAAAATATTAAGATACCAACAAAAAAGAAATATATAGAAACTAAAAACATTAAGATACCAAAAAAAGAAATATTTAAAAACTAAAAACATTAAGATACTAAAAAAGAAATATATAAAAACTAAAAATATTAAGGTACCAAAAAAATAAATATATAAAAATTAAAAACATTAAGATACCAAAAAGAAAGAAATATATAAAAACTAAAAACATTAAAATACCAAAAAAAGAAATATATAAAAACTAAAAACATTAAGATACCAAAAAAATAAATATATAAAAACTAAAAACATTAAGATGCCAAAAAAAGAAATATATAGAAACTAAAAACATTAAGATGCCAAAAAAGAAATATATAAAAACTAAAAACATTAAGGTACCAAAAAGATAAATATATAAAAACTAAAAACATTAAGATACCAAAAAAAGAAATATATAAAAACTAAGAGCATTAAGATACCAAAAATGGAAATATATAAAAACTAAGAACATTAAGATACCAAAAAGAGAAATATATATAGTAACTAAGAACATTAAAATACCGAAAAAAAGAAAAACGCCAAAAAACAACATAAGAAAATAAAAACACAGAAAAATACATGCACACTAAGAAAAGTGAAAAAGATACACGTAAAACATAACCACACACATAACAAACATTCTCAAATTACAGAGAAAGTCAGTGGGTGTTGGTCCTTAAAGTTTACACAAAGGTTTCACTTTATTTCCCTGTTTTCGTTTCAGTACTGGTAAGGTGACTCCCGAAGGTGATTTCTTAATTTTGATTTGAATTGGCCGAGGGAAGAAGAGTTTCTTATGTCATTGGGGAGGTCGTTCCACGCTCTGGTGACAGTGACCGAGAAGGAGTTTCCGTAAAGTGTTGTCTTGTGCGAGGGGATGGTCAGCAGAGAACGGGTGGCAAAGGTGTTAGCAGGCACCACGTGACCATACACTACACCGCTCCAGAGCGTGGTGCAAACGGTGCAGACGCCAAGTACACTACTTGACACCAAATCGACGAAGTAGATGAGTCGGTGTTGCACCGTGTAACCAATTAGGAGCGTGAGTGCAGAGAGAGCTAAAAAAAATCCCGTCGTCCCCTTGTAACCAAGGGGTCCCGGGTTGGATACCCGGTGGAGGCATATAGTGGTTCGGATCCCACTTTAAACTATAGGTCCAGTCCCGATTAGCCTTACTGTGCATAAAGTGGACTTAAAACACCAAATCATTCTATCCATCAATCAACAAATTAAGCGAACTTGGGGTAATGGTTCGGCGATCAGTTCCCCAGCCATTCGACCACCTGACGAGGGTTGTCCAATGGCACCCCGCTCCCACTTATGAGTGGCTGGGTGAATTCCAGAGCAACTTATAATTCAAGATGATCTGGAAAAAATCTCTCAAAGTTCACCCACCCCAAAATCAAACCCAGCTCTCCCTCATGCCAACCGTACACCAGAAGAATATACGCTGTCCCACCAATCTCTGGAGCAAAGCCGCGCATAACGGCAGGGAAGGAGAGGAAATCGAGTGGGTAGAGCGATGCAGTACACGCTTCTGGGAAGGCTGTATTGCAGTTGCTTCCCACCTTCACGCAATCCCGTTCCTCTCACGTGTTCATTGGTGGAGCCGTCTCGCGTCACTATTGGCGCGGAGACATGTTTTTGTTCGCCTACTCCAGAGATAGTTGGGACAGAGTGAAGGCACCATGCCTCAAAAACATTGTCACAGACTTTTCATTGCAATTTCTCGCTGACATCGATTACATTGTGAACAGCGAGCCCAAATCTTAATTCTGCGTAACAATGATCCTGGATTCGAATCCCAGAGCGTGACAAATTTTAGTCGAAAAAGGTGAATGTCACCAATTAGCTTAGGGACTCCGAAAACTATGGATTCGACACTAATGTAGGTCAATTTTTACATTTTATTTTTCACCCCCTCTCACCCCCCCCCCCCATGCCGATAGGTGATGAACTTGTAGTTGAACGGTATTGGGAGTGTCACTATTCATCTCAGAGACCCCAAAAAGTATAGATTCCACACTAATATCGGTCGTTTTCGATTATTTTTACATGTCACCCTCCTTCCCACCCCACCCCTAGGGATGCCAGGGATCTCTTACACCCACAGTATTTATTTGCAGGTTGCAAGTGATACGTGTACCAAGTTTGGTAGAAATCGCTCCAGGCGTTCGAGAGTTATGCCGGAACAAACATACACATACATCCATTTTTACAAAGCCTTTATATAGATTACCTGTCGGATCGGTGGGTGAGGGCGTTAGGTACTTGACTTACCACATCGCCACCGAAGTTCCTGGGTTAAAATCTTGGCGTGTGTATGGAAACACTTTGTGAGAGTCCCCTCATCAATTTCATGTAATCATCGCTCATCCTCAACGTCGCGATTAGCCAAAAAGCGACACCATACAAATATTTACAATTGCTAAATTCTATGGATTGATCGATCGGTTTGGTTTACTTCGCTTTTGTGCCACTTTTGGCTAATCGCGAAGATGATGATGAAATTGATGAAGGGACACTCACAACGAACACCCATGGGCAGGCCGGGATTCAAACCCGGGTACCCTTCGCACGAAGCACTCCGATACGGAGGACAGCAAATTTCCATCGAAATAACATCTTGTGAACTCCCACAATTACAATAAGTAGCCTACATATCAAGTAGAGTAACATTACAAAAAAATGTGCATATTATGAAATTGTCAAGGACTTTGCAAACATCCTGCACACACATCAACATAAAACCACAGTGTACATGTCCGATTCTTCAGATCTATCGTTGATTTCAGTAATTTCTCATCTCTCCTTTTCTAGTTTACTTTCCTTAACTGCCCTGTCTTTTACTGCCATTTCTCCAACGTGTCCCAACAATCTAGGAGGGGCAATTGCCTCCCTCCCCTCCCAGCCCCGACCAGAAGACGTGCCTCGGGTTTTTTGTCGGTGTTTTCCTGAGGGGGGGACGTGACATGCCAGGGTCCTTTGGTTTGTGGGCAGAGGAGCGAACAGTGGGGGCATAAACGAGAAAAGAAAACTGACGGTCGAAGGAAGAGAAGGTGGCGCCGCCAAGAGGCGATAAGGAACGCTGATCTGTTTTTCTCGCCCACGCTTCTTTCTCTAGATTCAGCGTTGCCAACTTTACTAAAAAATTATAGTTTGGTGACATGCTGTTTTGACAAATTAAGATTTAACATACATTACCAGATGTGAAGTTGATACTGGAATATAGGAAATAGCCAGAAGCATAACGAAAATAGGCGTCAATATATGGGAAATAGGCACTAATGGAAGTAACTATTGACCAACGTCTGGAAAATAGGCGTTAGTAGAAGCGATATATTCACTAACATTGGGGAAATAGGCGATAAAAGAAGGGAAATAATCACTACCATTGAAAAATAAGTGTTAACAGAGGCGGAATATTCATTATGATAGAGAAAATATGTACAAATATAGAAGAAATGAGCATCAATATGATGGAAATAAGTAGTTGGAAAGTATATAATATAAACTCGAGAAAGTATGAGCCCCCCTCAGGCAGATTTGGCTACACTTAAACCTAGCTCAAGATGTGCATATGAGCTTATTGCTCAAGTGTAGTACTCTGTCTAATCCAAGATTTTTGTAAAAATGCCCTCGGGAATTTCTATTCCACTATTGGCTATTGACCAACGTCTGGAAAATAGGCGTTAGTAGAAGCGATATATTCACTAACATTGGGGAAATAGGCGATAAAAGAAGGGAAATAATCACTACCATTGAAAAATAAGTGTTAACAGAGGCGGAATATTCATTATGATAGAGAAAATATGTACAAATATAGAAGAAATGAGCATCAATATGATGGAAATAAGTAGTTGGAAAGTATATAATATAAACTCGAGAAAGTATGAGCCCCCCTCAGGCAGATTTGGCTACACTTAACCTAGCTCAAGATGTGCATATGAGCTTATTGCTCAAGTGTAGTACTCTGTCTAATCCAAGATTTTTGTAAAAATGCCCTCGGGAATTTCCCGTGAAAGTATTAGCCCCCTCAGATTGATTTGCCTACACTTATAAAAGGCACTTCTGTGAGATTGTTGTCCATAAGCTTGTTAAAAATATGGCCCTCTTGATATTGTTTTGGATACACTTAAAACTAAGCCAAGATGCTCATAAGAGCTACCCATACCCACCCACACCCACCCACACACCCACCCACACCCACCCACACACACCCACACCCACCCACACACACCCACACCCACCCACATACACCCACACCCACCCACATACACCCACATACACCCACATACACCCACACCCACCCACGTACACCTACATACACCCACACCCACCCACATACACCCACACCCACCCACACCCACCTACATACACAAAGTATACAAAGCACACTGCTGAACCCAACTGATATTTTTTATTAAGCATAGAATTTTGATTTGAACCCCAAGAAATTTTATATAAATACCAAAGCCAAAAATATTAACACATACACACACACACACACACACACACACACACTAAATATACAAAGCACACTGCTGAACCCAACTGATATTTTTTATTAAGCATAGAATTTTGATTTGAACCCCAAGAAATTTTATATAAATACCAAAGCCAAAAATATTAACACACATACACACACACACACACACACACACACACACACTAAGTATACAAAGCACACTGCTGAACCCAACTGACATTTTTTATTAAGTATAGAGTTTTGATTTGAACCCCAAGAAATTTTATATAATAAACCAACAACGAAAATGCCAAATCAAAAATATTGTAATCAATGCAATAAGAATATATCCAGCCCCAATTGGGCTAAGCATCAAAAGAATTGTAATCCAGACAAATGCAGAACACCCACAAAAATATGCCCTAAATGCCATAGAAAATATAGCATGGAATATTTCACATATAAACATATAGATACTTGTTCTGCACAGTCATCAACATTGCCCCCACAACCATCTATATCTGGTCTGAAAAGGAAGTTTGAAACACCTGTTAATGCTAGACCGGCAAAGCAGCCACGCTATGAACCCATCCATAGCAGTTTTGCTGGCCAACTTATGGATTACCGGTTTGTATCAGAGCAAAAATGTGGTATTAAGAATTTTTTGAACAGTATAAATCCTGATGTGCAGGCAATTCTAAATGCACAAAATGGCTCTATATAAGCTGTCCCTCAAATTGTTTACACAATATAAGAAACCAAATGGCACAAAATTTATACAGCCCCACATAACAGAAACTGTAGCTATATATTCAAATACAAATTCAGACAAAATAATAAGCAGTTTGATAGATCAATTGAATATTAAACACTCTGAATTTGCAGCAAAAGAGTCCGGATGGAGCCTATGCGGATCTCCACACAAGCTCTATGTTAATATTTCTGAATTCAACCCATTACAAGGATCTACATATCTGCCATTACCTGCCAATATTAAAAACAAAAGAGCCGTGGTTAACATAGAAAATAATGATGAGAAATGCTTTCTGTGGTGTATTTTAGCTGTTTTGTATCCAGTTTTAAGGAATCCTCAGAGAATAACTTATTATAAACAACATGAACATGATTTTGATGAAGCAATGGAGGGCTTAAAATATCCAATGTCTGTTCAGAATATTGATAAATTTGAAAAAAAAGGCCAGGGATATCAATGGTAAACAATTATCTATTAATGTATTTATTTGTTCTACTGGCCGTGGCAATTGCTTGATAGCACCTCTCAGAATCAGTACACTTGATGATGATTCTGCTGTTCCGATTGATCTGCTCTTAATTGAAGGGGATGACACATATCATTACACTCTGATACTTAATCTTGAAGCTTTAGTCAGAAAACAACTAGACAAAACTCATAGAATATTCAAGTTGTGCAGAAGATGTTTGACTGTATTTGATGGTCAAAAAATGGTGAAAGGGGTTCGGGAAGTGAATGCAGAAATTGCTAAAAACAAGTTAATTGAGCATCTGAAATACTGTGGCAACCATAAACCTGTTCATATGCTTATGCCTAACCCAAATGAAAATGCCAAATTCAAAAAATTTGAAGCCTTGTTGGAACACCCAGCAGTCTGTGATTTTGAATCAAACCTCAAACCCCTTGCATTCTGTAGCCCAGATCCTGATGAACCTTCAATTACATCATACCAGTTACATGAACCTTCTAGTTTTTATTATGTGATTGTACAGGATGGTGTTGTTAGTAAAGAATATTAATACATGGGAGCAGATGCCATCAAAGAATTTGCACATAGAATAGAAAATGAGTGCCATGACATAGCATCTAATATCTTATTAAAATCAAAACCCATGTTGCCTTTAACATAGAAACAGATTGAAGATTTCAACAATGCAGAAAAATGCCCGGTATGTGATTCTGAATTTTCAGATACAAATATCAAGGTGAAACACCATTCTCATACAGATGGTAAATTCTTAATGGCCCTGTGTAATAGCTGTAATATTAAGATCCAGAGACCAAAATTTGTCCCGATATTTTGCCATGGTGCATCCAATTATGATTTTCATCATCTGATCAGGTACGAGGGGTTTAACAAGCAGAATTTAAATATTTTAGCAGAAAATAATGAGAAATATATTGCTATTAGCAAGAAAATTGAAGTTAATGGTGTTTCTATTCACTTAAGATTTCTTGATTCCTACAGAATTCTGTCTGCTAGCCTGGCTACACTGGCCACTCAATTATCTGATGATCAATTCAAAATCACATGTGCTTTGTTTCCAAATCAGGACCTGAAATTAATTAGGCGGAAGGGTGTATATCCATATGATTATGTTACAGATTTTTCTAAATTTGATGAGTGTTCTCTGCCACCACAACAAGAGTTTTACAGCAAAATCAGAGGATCTGGAATCACTGATGAAGATTATCACCATGCTCAGTTGATGTGGAACAATTTAAAATGCCAGACATTTGGTGATTATCACAAGGCATATTTAAAACTTGATGTCACTCTCTTAGCCGATATACTGCAGGCATTTAGAAAATCTTCCATGGAAAATTATAAGCTGGATCCAATGTATTTTTACAGTGCACCAGGCCTAGCATGGTCTGCAATGTTTTTAAACACTAAAATGCAGTTGGATCTGATCCAGGATCAGGACATGTATCTGTTTATGGGACAATGTATAAGAGGAGGCATGGTGCAATGTTCTCAGAGATATGCCAGAGCTAATAACAAATATATTCTCAATTATGATCCAGCACTGCCATCAAATTATATACTGTATGTAGATGCCAATAGCCTCTATGGTTATGCTATGATGGATAAACTGCCATATGCAGGGCTTGAGTGGGTTGAAGATTTCAATATTGAAGATCTTAAGGATTTTGATGACAGTAATTATGGCCTGTTCTTAGAAGTTGATCTGACAATTCCAGATAATTTACACAACACATTTTCTGATCTGTCCCCAATTCCTGAGGTTAAGTGTTCACCTGGCTCTAAACAGAAGAAATTGATGATGACTCTAGAGCCAAAACAGGATTATGTCATATATTACAAAAACCTCCAGTTCCTGATGCATCATGGTGTTCAAGTGACCAAAGTTGGCAAAGTTTTGAGGTTCAGGCACTCAAGATGGTTGAATCCATATATTGATACAAACACAGTGCTTCGAACATCTGCAATGAGCCAATTTGATAAATCTTTGTTTAAATTGATGGTCAATTCTGTGTATGGCAAAACCATAGAAAATGTCAGAAAACATACTGATGTTAAATTAATTACTGACCCCAGCCGGAGCAAAAAATTGATAGCAAAGCCCAACTTCAATTACAGAAGAATTTATGATGAGCATATGGCACTTTTCAACATGAAAAAAAAACAAAGATTAAGTTCGATAAGCCTATTTATGTAGGGGTGTGATATTGGAATTGGCCAAATTACACATGTTAAAATTGTATTATGATGTGTTGAAGCCTTTTTATGGTGATTGTGTAAAACTGATGTACATGGACACAGATAGTTTTATCCTTGATATTCAAACAGAAGATGTTTATAAAGATATAACACAGCCTGCATTGCTTGAATATTTTGATACCAGTGAACATAGAAATATTCAACCCCACAACAAAAAGGTGCCTGGCAAGTTAAAAGATGAGACACTTGGTGATGTTATTGTAGGATTTGCTGGGTTAAGGGCCAAGATGTACAGCTTTGAAACATGTAGTGGTGTTGTTGCAAAAAAGGCCAAGGGCATTGGCAGAGTAACTGTTGACAAAGAGCTTGAATTTGAAGATTACAAAAATTGCCTCAAATTATGTAGCACAATCAGAACATCAGAATGCAGAATTCAGAGTGTGGATCACTTGTTGACTAGCAATATTGTAATAAAAGTGGCTCTGGACCCACATGATGACAAGAGATGCATTTTGTCATGTGGCATACATACTCTACCATGGGGTCATTGTGATTTGAAAAATGGCAAACAATGCCGAATTACAGAGCATGATTTGAAATAAATAAACATGCCTATGAACTTATTTGGGTTCAAAAAACAGGCTATTATGGACCTGCCAACACCGGCACCCTCTTCTGATATAATATCTAAACTAAGTGCTTTGTTAATTATTCATCTGAACAGCATACTTACAGATGTTGATGATAAAACAGGTAAAACATTGTACATATTTAATAATAATTTAAATCATTACCAATTACCTGTAGGTGGTCAATTACAATTTATTACAACCCCCGATGGTAATGTCAAGATTTCAATAGGCAAAAATATTTACAGGATAAAGCACTCAAACATGATTTCTGGCACTGTATATACTGTTTCTGCTGGTGACTGCTTATATATTGAGGTCCCGGGATCCTATGACAAGCTTATACCTTTTTTTATAGAATTAAGAATTAGATATTCAGTAATAAATAACCACTAAAACAAAATGCCTAATGATATGTTTGGCCATACAAGACATGAAGATCACAGTGATGAGATTCTGATGCTTGATGTCAGAGTCAAAAAATTAAGAAGTGATTTACAAGCTTTACAAACCACACTCAATGCCAGTCTTCAACTAGAAATTACAAATTTACAATCACAATGCATGGACCCTCTTCTTAAAATTGATTCAGAACTCAAATTGCTGCTTCAAAAATATACTGATTTGGCCACATTGGATAATTTTCAAAGTTTAGAGGAGGCTGTAGCAGCTCTTCAAGCCAAATTTAAGACCCAGGCCACCAACTCTGAGCAATTGAAACAACAATTGGAAGAACAGATTAATAATGTCCAGACACAGCTCCAAACAATTGTCAAAAGCATAAAATCACAAGAAGATTTTGATCTAGTGATTTCCACTCTAAAAGAACAGATTCAATCACTACAGATACCTAATCTGAACCCTCTGAACAATGCCATAGCCGAGGTTAAAGAAAAAATTGAGACACTTGAAAATTTTATGAACAACTTGCCATCTTCTGATGCTTTGAGTGCAATAACTCGGAGTTTTGCCAATATTAAGCTGCAACTTGAAACATATAAAGATTTTGGAAAAATTCAAAGTACCATAACCCATCTTGAGGGTACAATAGCAGCAGTGCAAAGTGATTTGACAAATGTACAAGAATCTCTAGAATCCCGCTTGCCTGGTATTGTAGACACCCTTGTCAGTGTCCAGCAACAGATCACAAAACTTGAAAACCTCAACACTGAATCTGAGCTATCTCATTTTCATCACTTGATCGATGATATCCAAACAAAGCTTGAAATTTTACAACAATCAACACCTACTCAGGCAGATATAGCCCTGCTTCAAGATGCTATGCGTGGTGTGGCTGATGCTTCTGAATTAAATGATGTAAAATTGGCACTTGAATCTTTGCAAAATACTGTATCAAATCTGCCTACATCACAGGAACTTAAAAATATTAAGAGAGCTGTGAATCGCATATTGAAATCAGAAGATATCAAGAATATCCAGACAGAGATCAAACAACTCACTCAGACAGTGGCCACTCTACCAACTAATCAACATATTAATGAACTGCATGCCCTGTTTGAGGATATCAGAAGACAGGTCCATGATCTTACTGCTCAAAATTCAAAATTGGCAGTTGAAAATTTACAGCAAATTGTAGCTAATATCAAGCAACAGCTAGGGACCATGGAATCCAATCAAGCAAATGCTTTGTCTGTTTTTGCCACCCAGCTACAAGAAATTGTGCAACAATACAAGAAACTTGTTGTGGACATAAAGATCAAGCCAGGCCATGATGATGTTGTTAGGACTATCAATGAGCACCTTGAATCTGTAACAAGTAGATTGCTTACAGCAGAAAAAGAAATAACTGGCATAAATGGGAATCCTAAACATACAGTAATTCTTGAATTGAACAGTATCCCCAACAAAGAATATGATTCACCATTTACACCAGGTGGGAAAATATATATGCTGTCCCCTGCACAATTTTATTACCAGTTTTTTGTTGGGGGCACACTTAGACCAATCAAGATCAAATATTGGCTTCAACCACAGGCACACCACTACCCTACCTTATCAATAACAAATGCTGATAACAAAGCAAAAATCACCAGTGTAGAGTTAGAAGATTTTACAGACCCCAATACATTAGAAACATCTTATGCTGAAGATGATGGTTCTCTGCAATTTAATATACAAATAGGAGACAAACTGTATTTAGAAAATCCTGTAGTATCAGCTGCTGAACACCCCATAGTTGCAATATTCTTGTTTACATACTATGTCTAGACAAATTATTGTTGATGAATTACACAGACAAGCCAGACATAATTATAAGAGACTGCCAGTAGTCACAAAAGGCATAGATGATTTATGGCAGTGTGACTTGGTTGAGATGGCAAGTGGACAGCTGAAAAACTTAGACAAGATCAACAAGGGCTACAAGTATCTACTTACTGTCATAGATACATTTTCAAAATTTGCCTGGGCTGTGCCACTCAAATCCAAGACTGGAAAATGTGTTACAGAAGCCTTCAGGACAATCATCAATCAGAGTGGAAGATCACCGCGCTATTTGCAAACAGATAATGGCAAAGAATTTTATAATTCTGTGTTCCAACAATTTATTAAAAGCCAGTCAATACAACATTACTCGAGTTACAGTGATCTCAAAGCCTCAATTGTAGAAAGATTCAACAAAACCCTAAAAAATCATATGTATAAACAATTCACACTTGAAGGTAATTATAAATGGCTTAATATTCTTCCAGAACTTCTACATAAATATAACAACTCGGTCCATTCCACAATCAACATGAAACCCTCTGAAGTAACTTCATCTGATGAGCAAAAATTGATCAGGACTGTTTATTATCCTAGATACCAGCCAACAACAAGAAAAGCCAAATACAAGGTGGGTGATCAAGTAAGAATCAGCAAATATAAGCACTTATTCAAAAGAGGCTTTACAAGAAACTGGAGCACTGAATTATTTACAGTGGTTCAAGTTAAACCTGGGACCCTTAACACATATATAATAAAAGACCACCGAGTAGAAATTCTCAAAGGCCGGTTCTATGAAGAAGAACTCAACAAAACTAAACAGCCTGACACATATCTCATAGAAAAAATCATCCGCAGAACAGGCAACAAGTTATTTGTCAAATGGCTAGGACTTCCAGAACACAGCTGGATCGATGCAGACAAAGTGATAATATGAGCACCTGGGATGTTATAAAAAGGCTGGCAGAACCTGAACAGCAGAATAAGAGAAATGGAATGCTGCTGCCTGATAATATTAGATGTCTTATTGTTGGGCCATCGGCTTGTGGTAAAACTACACTAATGATTGATAATTTTTTATTGGCACCCAACTGGTTAGACTGGAAAAACAGGCACTTGTATGTTTTCTCTAAAAGCTTGGAACAATTAAAATATCAGCAGCTGATGAAGCTATATGATGGATTGGATATTGCCACTTTTGAATCAGATGTTAAGCCACTCCATGAATGTCTTGATAACTCTGTTGTTGTGTTTGATGACATTATACTGGATAATCAAAACAAGGTTAGAAATTTTTTTACACAGGGGCGGCACAAAAACATAGATTGTTTCTACCTGGCACAGACTTTTTCTAAAATTCCGAAGCAGCTGATCCGAGACAACAGCAATTTTATATGTGTGTTTCATCAAGATCATACCAACCTCAAACACATACATGATGAATATGTAGGTGGGGACTTGAGCTACAATGATTTTTCCAAGTTTTGCAGTAGGTGTTGGAACCAGGACAGTTATGGGTTTGTCACAATTGATATGACAAGAAAACCCAATAGTGGCAAATACAGAAATAAAATCAACAATTTTCTAGACATTGAAACATATGTAAATAACCATGAAAAGGCCAATTATTGATGATCTTAAATTAAAAGATTATCTTGTAAAAAGATTTAAGGGATGGAAATCAGAGAACCGAGGAATTTATGAACAACACAAACAAACAGAACAGCCTATTATTGATGCTATTAGTGAATTAGCTAAAAATATCAAAACTGTTACAGAGCAAAATCAAAATTTGATCACAGAGCTTGTACCTGTAGCTGCAAGGAACATATTAGATTATCCAATCACCCCACTTTCTAGCATTCATACACCTAGTCCTGTTGCTCCTCGAAGAATTGAAGTTACTCAGGATCCTATTGAATTGGGTCTTCTTGCTCAAAAATATTTAAGCACACCTAAAGACAACAAAGATGTGGTCTTTGTCCTATATGCTGACACAGAGCGTGATGGTAGCATCATACATAGAATTGGCAATTCAGAGTAACATTTATGGGAGATGATATAATTGTATATTCAGAATCTCATCTTGGAGAAAGAGGTGGTTTTGTTAAGTATCTCGGAACACCTGGATTGTGGGAACTGATGACTAGGAAAAGGCCTGGCAACTATACAGATCAAGATTATGAGCATTACAAAAAAATATTAATAAAATCAGATGCTCTATTCCAGAACAATGATCCCACACAAAAAAGAGTCAAGTCTAGCAGTGGAGCAAAATACAACAACTTAATCAAGCCCATATGGTCACAGATCAAGACAGGTAGTGGAATCAAACAATACAACACCCTGCCTAAAGAATTTGTGTGGGTTGATGATGTCAGGAAACTTGTAGATAGGTTGCTGGTGATAGCTGGGGAGGAAAATGCTGGCAACCACAATTTTTACAATGAAAAGGTTGGAATTATGGACATGATAAGCACAAAATTGTCTAATTTTATAGTGAATGACACTAAGGGGATTGGATATCTTATAAAAATTATTAATACTCTACCACCTAAATTTTGGAATATCTCTGAGGGTCGGGGGCTGGTTAATGACATCATAAACAAGCTGCCATTTGAACTACATATTCCAGGCTATCAGTATTGTGGTCCAGGCACAAAACTAGACCATAGATTAAATAGAGGGGACCCTGGTGTTAATCCCCTAGATGCTGCTTGTAGAGACCATGACATAGCATACAACACACATTCTGATCTTGACAAGAGACATGTTGCAGACAAGAAATTAGAAGAGGCTGCATTTGGTAGATTTGTAAGCAAAGATGCTTCTTTGAGTGAGAGAATAGCAGCATTGGGGACCACCATAGCTATGAACACCAAACAAAAACTGGGGTGGGGGCTGTGAATATATATATATAATAAACCTAGAATGAAGGCCAAGGGTGTTATGTATCAAATACCTTATGCAGGTCTTAAATCTCTTAAAACTATTGATAGTCTTTTAACCAAAAAGCAGCGCAAGAAAAAAAGCTCTTGTCTTGCAAAGGGCCATGGTATGAAATTGTTGCTTAGTACCCCCCAATTAAAAAAATTACAGCAATCTAGAAAAAAATCACATGTTGGTGGATTTATATTTACCATCCCGGCGATCTTAGCAGCACTTGGGGCTGTGGGGAGCTTGGCTGGGGGATCAGCTGCCATAGCAAAAACAGTAATAGATGCCAAGAAAAATAAGGCAGAATTAGATGAATTGAAGCGCCATAACCTGGCCATAGAGAAACAAGGCAAAGATGTTAAGAGAGCCATGAATAAGTTTAAAAAAAACAAGAGCCGCTTACAAACCAAGATATTGAAGCTTTAATCAAGCCACTGGGTATCAAACATTTTAGAGGTGTGTACATGTCTGATTCTTTACCAGAATAACCACTAAACAAAGAGTGTGGCATAGTTAATTTGGATAAGTACAAAAATCAGGGCACTCACTGGATCTGTTATCTTAAATATTTAAAAGATGAGGCATTTGTGTTTGATTCATTTGGAGGTGTTCCACCTGAAAATTTAGTAAAATATCTAAAATCAGCTAATCTTTATTACAATAATGCCCGTGTTCAAAATTTCAAAGATGTTAATTGTGGACATCTGTGTTTATCTGTTCTTAGATATCTGTCTCAAATAAATAAACCATCAATTGAAAATTTTCAAAAAGCCCTGTGGTATCTGAAACATCATGGGGGTATTCCATCTCACCAGCCAAAATTCAATATTGAAACTTAGATTACATGATGATATAGTGTATCCCAAAACAATAGCTCTCAGAGCATTTTATGGCATGTACTTGATCCCTAATATTACACACCACAACAACACAATTGCAGTTGGGGATCAAAAAATTGTCATCACTCCAGGGCAATATAATCTATCTACTCTAAATGCTCAGTTACCCAGAGGTATAGTATTAACTCAAAATTCTGTCACCCACAGAGTAGAGATTGTGTCTGCTACAGAAACAGTGGATCTGGGTACTATAGGAGAGCTGTTAGGCTTTGAGAACAACACAAAACTTGAACCAGCCATCAAACACACTGCTATTAATATACCCAAATTCTTAGTCATTGAAACTCTAAATATTCACTGTAGTGTGGCCGAGGGTATGATCACCAAACCAAATAGCATAGGCACTCACAAACAAACTGGCATCATTGCAACATTCAAACCTAACTCTGAATTTATGGAGCCCATCATCTACACTCGATCACCAACATTATATTTTCCTGTGTGCCATAATAGAATAGACTACATTGAATTGATGGTCACTAATGAAAAAGAAGAATTAGTTAATTTTGCTGGAGCCACAACAACTGCAATCATAGAAATTAATATTTAAATAAAAATACATACAAAAAAATGGAAAATATTGAGAGTTATAAGCTACAATCATTCCCCCCAAACAGGAGGACCTTTGCAAATTTAAATCAACCCAACACAGAGATTGAGGTTGATCTTGATGTAGGGGATGGCTTTATACACCCTCACAGAGCAGATCTATACATCAAATTTGATGTTGTAAAGCTCGATGGTACAGATTATCCGGCAAATTCGAATATAAGATTGGTAGACAATTTTGTGCCACATCTGTTCTCTGAAATTGAGATCAGAAAACACGGTGTTGTTATAAACAGAGTAGATTACCCCGGCATTACCTCTACAGCTTTGGCCACACTAAAATTATCCAAAACCGAGGCTTCTTACTACAAAATAGGTGGATTTGAGGCTGGTGATAAAATATTATCCAAAAGCCACACAGTGCTGTTCCCCATGCGCCTGTTGCCAGGATTCTTCTCAGATTACAAAGACATTATGTGGAAGGGTGGTTTAAGAATCACATTTAGAAGAGCTGCCAATGATAATAATGCTTTGATGAGGTACAGTACATTAAACTCTACAGGGGAAGCTCTGCCCAATACCCTACCTGATGAAGGCAAGTGCCTTATTCAGACTATGGAGCTAAGAATTCCAGTTGTTGAATATGAAGCCAGTTTTGCTCTTAAATACAAAGCTGATATCCTAAAAAATCCACAGATTCCTTTACAATTTTATACATATCAATGTGTACAGAAGCCTGCCACTGGTACCTATTATGAGTTTGATGCTACAAATTCATTCTCCAGTATACAATATGACATGCCAGATTTTGTGGTGGTATTGTTTCAGACTGGAAGACACAATAATCAGGAAAAAAATTCAAGTAAATTTGATAGCTGCAACATCAAGAACATATATCTTAAAAATGGCAGAAATGAGGTGTTTCCTAGAGAAAATTATAATTTAGACATGTCCAAGGATGATTTTCTTAAATTATATGAAGCATTTACAGCATACAAAAGGGTCACTACTGGCAATACTGACATGATTACACACCAGATGAATTCAAAGCACAGAGACCCATGTTTGTCATCAACACTTCAAAAAGGAAACAAGTTGTGGTTAATGACAGGACAAACATTAAAATTATCTGTGAATTTCATGATACACTCCCTGATGACACCATATGTAGTGTTATTCTCATAGGTGAAAAATCATATGTTTATGATGTAAGAAATGAGAGAGTCACAGAGCAATTCTAGAAGATTTCTGCATATTACATTGTTTTAGTACTAGATATGCAAGTTGAGCCTGGTGCCCAATTGAACTTAAACCGGAAGTGGACCGGAAGTAAATATGTGTGGGTGTGGGTGGGTGTGGGTAGCTCTTATGAGCATCTTGGCTTAGTTTTAAGTGTATCCAAAACAATATCAAGAGGGCCATATTTTTAACAAGCTTATGGATAACAATCTCACGGAAGTGCCTTTTATAAGTGTAGGCAAATCAATCTGAGGGGGGTCATACTTTCACGGGAAATTCCCGAGGGCATTTTTACAAAAATCTTGGATTAGACAGAGTACTACACTTGAGCAATAAGCTCATATGCACATCTTGAGCTAGGTTTAAGTGTAGCCAAATCTGCCTGGGGGGGCTCATACTTTCTCGAGTTTATATTATATACTTTCCTACTACTGAAATAGGCATTAACAAAGGGAGCAAAATTCTGGTAATATTAAGACAGTGGGAAATAACAGGAGAATTATCCACTAACAAAGAAAATAGGCATTAATGGAGTGTAGATATGTAAGAAATGGGGAGAAGGCGTTAACACAGAGGGAATCCAGAATTGAGGAAATAGATAATATAAAAGAAAAGAGAATTGGGAGAGCAGAAACTAAGTGCAAACAAGGAAAGAATATGTGAAGCATGTATTAATGGAGCAGGAATAACAAAAACGAAATGTAAATTAACAGAGGAAAATATCCATTATAACTGGTGAAGAAGGGAATGGCAGAGGGAGCATGCCACTAACATTGGGAAAGTATGCATTCACTAGTGTAAAGATGTGAATTTGATGGATTCTTCTTATGAAGCGTCTCTTTTCTGCCACTTTTTGCTAATAATGGCGATGAAGATGAGTGATGAAATTAATGAAGGTATATTTACAAGAACATCCATGTCGGGATTTGAACCCTGTAGTCGTGGCGTGCTGTGTAACCACTCCATCACGGAGGTTGGCTAACAAGCAGTTAAGGAGAGGGAATTTATCCTCTAAACACTAGCGGGGGGGAATAGACACTTACGTAGAACAAACAGATAGTAACTCATTAGAAAACAATGAGAAAAACTAACCACAAAGGTAAAAAAAAACACTAAAAGATGGCGGAATATATGCATAATATAGAGAGGTTGGAATTAACACAGGAAAACTACCCGCAACTGAGAAACTGACATTAGAAAAAGAGATGTATCTATATGGGAAATAGAAATTGACTAAGCAAAGAAATTGAATGATAACCACGCTCAATTTGCCCAATCCAATCTCAATCACTATAGTAAGGAAATTAACGAAAATACATATCATAGCATGTGCACTTCCGAAGAACAGTAACATGTTAAATTAGATGATATCAATGTAACATTCATGTGCTCTGTCAAGTTATATTTCGTGCGAAACTGAGATAAGAAGGCAATAAAATATATTCAGAGGGGAAAAGACACGCCGAGAGAAAGCATTTTCATCAATGCATTTATCTCGAGATCCTCCAAAGTCATTTACCATTGCCTTCATCCATTGTAACTGATATCCTGGAAGAATATGCAACGCGCCAGACGGTTGTGCAATGACGATTGCTTTCCTACAAGGGTTGGCTTTGGTACATGTACTCCATCCCACTTCTGCCCGTCACGGTGTTGCCAAGTCAACTATTTTACAACAATGGATGCTTGAAAACCGGCATGTCACCTGCGCTGAGAAAACTACTATACCATTTCCGCAGCCTCCATTGTCAAAAAATGGAATCTTACACAAGTACTCACTGCTCTTCATGTAGTTTTAGAACTGAACTCAATTAATATTTTGTTTATGGGTGTATAACTGCGTTAAATATCAACTACTTTACCTCACTCTTCTGCCACTTTTGGCTGATCGCGACGATAAGGGAGGGGATGATGATTAGAATGAACTGATGAACAAGGACCAGGGTCAGGTCGGGACTCGAACCCTGGAAATTCGGTGGCGAGATCGAAACTAGAGTCAACGTCATCCAACGAAACTACTTTGGTAGTAAATGTCTCTCGACATTAGGTTTGACTTCCATGGCGTAATACTTATGCTAAATTCACAGACAACAATATCATTTACGTAAATTTGTAACAATTATATCGTTATGAACTAAAACTAATCCAACATTGGCAATAAACGGTTTAATAATAACAGTGTAGGCATTAGAGAATGGAAAGAACTAAAGTTTCTACTTACCAGAGTAGATAGGCAATGGATAATTCATTCCAAGTGCATCTGCCTGACACTGGTGACAGAAAATGAAATTATTAATACGAAGGAAATACACACTTGCAATGAATGACTACTGTTGAAATGTAGGATAAGTAATTCACAATGTATACATCGCAAGAAAATAATATTGATGTACTATTTCCTTTGACAGTTACTTCAGATTGGTATCACTCTTGCATTTAGTAATACTTTAAGATCTCTAAATTAATGTAGTTTCAAAAGTAAACAATTTTTTGATGACACCAAAAATACTTAGAACTGCATAACTGTACTTATGCGCCTTCAAGATAAGCCTCATGGTCATATAATTGTAGAAATATCATAAACTAATTAATAATAAGAAAATAAATAAACCCGTTTTCATTTCTCTATGATGAGGAAGCCGAACTCTGTGGTGAAGTGGTTGGCATAGCGCTCTACAAATCCAGGCCTGGGTATGGGTGTTCTTAATGAGGGCTTTTTTCATAAATTTCATTCTATCATCATTCATCCTCATCTTCGTGATCAGTCAAAAGTAGCAGAAAAGCGAAGTGAAAAAACAGACCAAACTTTTCGCACACCCTGTACTTTGGGTCACAAATCCCTGTGTGGAGTACACCTTATTTTTTATTTGATTTTTGTTATTTAGCGTCGCTTTTCTGCCACTTTTGGCTAATCGTGATGATGAGGATGAGTGATGATATGGTGAAGGCACACTTACGAAACACACCGATGCCAGGACCAGGATTCGAACCCTGACGTCTTAACGCGCTATGCCACAGAGATCGGTCCCTATTTTTGGAGCACTGAAGTGTGTTCATGACGAAAGTAATAACAAAAAAAAACTGCCAGTATGCGTGGCGCAGTGGTTTTGTAAATCTAGAGTTACCTTGCAATCAAGAGCTCCTGAGTTGGATACCCGGTGGAGGCACATAGTGGTTCAGATCCCACTTTGAACTGTAAGCCCAGTCCCAATTAGCCTGTGTTTGTGTATAAAGTTGACTTAAAGCAACAACTCAAACAATACAAAGCCAGAGATCCGTGGTTCGAATCCTGGGCAAGCCATGGAGAGTCCATTGTGTTTGTCTCGTCTCCGTCTCCAATTCAAATTTCACCCTCATCGTCTCATTTAACGAGGGACTTAGAAAGGCAATACAAATGTAATTGGAGTTGTTAATAACTGAGGATGGAAACACTTATTCCTTGGCCCCCCTTGACACTTCTGGCTCCCTCAGGACGTGCCAAAAGAACACCGAGTCCCTCCTTGGGGACGCCGAGAGAAACCAAGCCCTCTTCTGTCTCTGTCGACAAGATCAAAGCAAACTTTGCACTCGAAGGGTAATTATTGTTTGGAATTCGGCATTAGCAAAGGGGGAGGGGGTCTCCATTGTCGCCACTGGAGACAATGGGGGGAGAAAGTTCAGAGAGAGATTTGCTGGTGAAAGGTAGGGGGAGGGGTTGATGGCAAGAAAGCCCAACTCTGTCTCTTGTGGGATGTAGTCTGACGGTTAGTCCTCACGATAGGAGCCTGTAATTGGTACAAGAAGAGAGGTTCTGTGATCTTACGGCAAGTTGACGACAGAAGGAAGTATTCTATTTAATATATACAGGGTGTTCCAAAATTAATAGGCATAACTTGAGGGTTGGGTTTCCGAGTTATAGGCTTCCAAAGCACATGCTAAACGTAATGCCTTTATCTCTCGCAAGATACTGCTTAACACAGTCTGGTAGTTGTGTTGTAAGTGGTACGTGTTGAGGGGAAGTTGTTGAGACCATGTACACATATTAGGAGCGAGCAGATATGCACTACATGTTTGGTTTGGCGAATGGCAATCCTGTACAGGCTCGTCGTTTGAACTAGCATGACAGGTGGACATTTTGAACATCTCACTGTGAAGAAATCAAAAGTTTATAGACCACCTGTTGGAGGTAAAGGCATTCGGCTTGTGTAGTTACAATGTGTTTTCAGTTCTTACGGCGGGCACTCTAGAAATGGCAAGGGAAGTGGGAAGCGGAAAAAAGTTGTGACGCTTATTTTTGAGACAAGGATTACACTATAGCTATTTTCCAGTCTTACGGCGGGTGCCCTACATGTTGCTAAGGGAAGTGGGGAGCGGGGAAGCGACCAATCCAGCGCGATAAGAAACGCAGCAGCCTGTGGAACGAGGTGGGGGGCGGCGCCTCCTCTCCTCGACGTCGTAACTTTCAGCGCCACCGTGTTGTCTGGTTGGTCTGCTGCGTAATCCCCGCTCCCCACTTCTCTTGCCAGCATGTAGAGCGTCTGCCGTAAGAGTAGACAAGACATATAGGCGTAAAGGACTTGTAATTATGACATAGCATTAACTCATTCTGCCAAGAAAACTGAAATCTTCGTAAAACCGGAACTGGAGCTTCCTGGATCACTAAAAGATGACAACCATCTCTGCTTCCCCTACACACACATGCTGCCGCCGATAGCTTTCTTAGCGCCAGAACCGAGAAAAGGGGACAAAATTTGGACCCCCTATCCTACGTGTCAGAAACGGTCGCAACACAAGCAATTTTTAAATTTGATTTGCTATTTTATGCCACTTTTGGTTAGTCGCGACGATGAGTATGAGTGTGGATGTGACGATTTGATGAACGAACACTCGCAAGGGAAACCCATGTCCATGCGGGATTCGAACCCGGGACCCCCGCACTGTGATATATTATTTCCGTAGTCATTCTGACGAAGCATTAGCTTTAACGTAAGCAAATTTACCACATCTATTTTGTTTCAACAAGGAAAAAACTATTGCGTTTGGCAAAACAAAACTAAAAAAATTGGTTTTGTTGCTTTAGATAACCCATGGCACAGCATCCATCTTTGAAACTTCCGAATAACCTGTGATAACCATGAAAGGAAAAAAGGATGACAAATATATATTGCAGTTGCTATTTTAAATATAATTATGAACGTTATATCTGATAAAAACTTATTTTGTTTGCTACTACAAACGCGACGGAATTAATATGCTTAATAGAATACTTTTTAAAAAAGAATGACATGTATTTTTACATCATTACAAAGGGTAAATGTTCCGCTTTAAGAATGCCAAGTTTGATTTTCGCAACATGTCTTGTAGTTGGGTTGGTAACACTGTTCTTACAAGTTTCTTTATCGGTGATTGTTGCAGCTTAGTTGACATGGAGCATTACACAAAAGGAACAACGAGTTTTGATGGAGAAACATCATTACAAGAATGGCGAGTGTTATGCAGAGAGTGTTAGGAAGCGTCGTGCAATCTTGGACGTTAAAGTGCGCCTAGTGAGAGAGTACATTTCGCAAGTTGATCAAAAAATTTGAAGAAAAGGCTTCGACAGCAGATATTAAAACACGCGCTCTCGATCTAGTCGGGGGACATATACCGGCTGCCATTTTTAATTCTTAAATCGGAACATTTACCCGTAGTAATGATGTAATAAATTTTTAATTTTGTAAATATACAGTATTTTCTTAAGCATATTAAATCCGTCGCTTTTATTGGGACACCCTTACTATCAGAAACAAAATATGTTAATAGCCAATGTTAATTGCCAGTAAAACTCTTCCTATAAAGCAAAAGAGTAAGATCGTCAAAATGACTACGCCTTCGCGTTACTGATTTTCCACCTTCTCTCTAGGATACTATAAACCTTTTTCGAGCTGGCCTCATCTACAGTAACCTATCAACTCGGGGCAACCCCGGCACCTAACGACCTGTTGGGTGAGATGAGTCAAGGCAAGGATACTATAAAAACCTTTTCCTGCTCCCCCAAAAATAGGCAATAGTTAGGCTGGATAGTTCGATGAACTAACCGATCTCTAACTATGCACCACTCCAACTTTAACCTTCTCTCAGGATAATAAACCTTTTCTTAAAAAAAAAAAAAAAAAAAAAAAAAGGTTTATTATCCAGAGAGAAGGTTGAAGTTGGAGTGGTGCATAGTTAGAGATCGGTTAGTTCATCGAACTATCCAGCCTACCTATTGCCTATTTTTGGAGGAGCAGGAAAAGGTGTATAGTATCCTTGAACTTCCACCTTCTCTCCCTATACGGTTAATATGATATATGGCCACATTATAAAAAATTGAGAACTGTGTTTCTGTTTTCTTATACAGTTTTATGTCTTTATGAACGACAAATAACGGTAATATAAGCAAAGTATTAGCAGAAGTTATTTCATACGAAATTTCTGTCTGTGGTAAGTATATTCAAATAAAGTATCATATAAATGTCTAAGAACAGAAATTGCATGAATGAGCGCCATCTAGTATTCACTTTGGAGGTAGAACGTAACTTTCCCCTGCCCCTTTCACGTATGGATGCCCTTACTCTCTATTACTATGTAGCACTGCAAGGGTAGGAACCCTTTCAAACTGAGCCCTTTTTCCCCCAGAATATTCCATGCTGATTACAAGGTGGACGGAACAAGACTTCAATTACGTGCCGCAGGCGGACCGGATGAAAAAAAAGTAAATATGGGGAGACCCGTAAATGAAGCAAACGCCGCAGATCAGTGTAATTATAAAAGGGGGGCTGCTGCTTCACGGGCGGAGGGGAGGGAATATCATCTTCAGGGCCCTCCGAGGCCGAAATTTAATTGAACTAACTTCATGGGGAAAAGATTAGATGAGCAGGGGGTTCCTTTTTTTCCTCTCTTGCCAGAGGAGGAAATTGGTTTACGCCGCGTATTATGCCTCCGCCACTGCACGTAGCGACGGAAGCTAGCCCCGGGGCGTGAAAGCTATGAATCCGTTGTTGATGGCAAGCCCCCTCCCCCTGTCTTCGTTTGCCAGGGCGGAATATTTAAATTAACTTGTGATGGTGGACTTGTGATGCTGAGCAAGGTAACAGTGTTTCAAAGGAATGTTGGTTCTTTTCTCGACGTTCTTTAAGTGATGACAGTCAAGTGCGTGAGGACCAGTGCGCGCAACACTCGTGAGAAAGTTATATACGGGGACTGTGGGCATAAGATGCATATTGATAAATTAGGATGTGCAGGTATAAATCGGAGTGTCACATATTTATGTATTTTCTTTCTCTCTGTGCCTCCCTGATGGCGTAGTGGTAACGTCGTTGACTTGTAATCAAGCGGTACCCGGTTCGATGCCTGGCGGAGGCACACGGAACAGTGGTCCGGATCCCACTTTAAACTGTAGGTCCAGTCCCGATTATCCTTTCTGTGCATAAAAGTTGACTTAAAGCAACAAATCAAGCAATCAAACAAATCTATTTCTGTATCTGGGCAGACATCAATGGTGGAGTGGTTAGCACAGCCCGCTGCGACACCAGTACTCCAGAGTTCGAATCCTGGCCTTGAGGGTGCCCTTTCATCTAAGCGAGGCTAAATAACACAAATAAAATATTTTACAATCTCTCTGTCTCCTTTCTAACTAACTGACTCTCTAGCCTTCTTAAACCCGAAGGTTTATGGCTGCAGCAACACAAGCCATCCATCTGTCCCTATCCTGGGTAAGATCAATCCAATCTTTTCCATCCTTACCGATTTCCTTTAGATCTCAACGTTATCCATCCATCTTCGTCTTGGCCTTCCTACTGGTCTCTTACCATCAGGTTTCCCAACAAGAATCCTGTGAACTCCTCTTTCCTCTCCCATTCGTGCCACATGGCCTGCCCACCTAAGTCTTCTTGATTTAATTATTCTAAAAATATCTCTATGTAGCTGTAGGTCGTGTCTTGATTGATCACCTATCTGTGCATATTTTGAACATAAAGCAAACCTCAACGTATTTCTTTGGGATACCGACCAGATTGTTTGCCAAGTGGTTAACAGAAAGAAGAAGATAACCCAGATGCAGATAACTGTATATGATCAGCGCAAATCAAGCCAAAACGACCGGTGGCCGACAAGGCGCGAAGACAGCGAGAGCCATGAGAGAACGGCATTAACTCTGGAAGGAGGAAAGGAAGCTGGAGAAGCTGGAGAAGCTTCGAGAGAATGGGAGGGCGCAAGAAACACCTAGCCCATCGCCGGAGGGATGACCAGCAACTCCAATCTACAACCCAAGGAAGAACCTCGCAGTCCAGATGCTTCAACAGAGAACCAGAACAAGAAAAGGGAATACATCTGCGACTCTTCAGATGAAGAAGACATGACAGATCAATCCTTTACATAGTCAAAGAAACCAATATGTGCCCAACCCCCCTGACAGTCAAACCTATAGATACATCAAATACCTACCAACTATTCTCAGACAATGACGAAGGCACTACAAGCCAAATGACAATGAAGCCACCAACGGTCTACATATACAACTCAAACAGAAGACATCAGCTAATCTCATCGGTGACGACGACAATTGACGACAAAACAGCCAAAATCAGACTACTTCACGATGGTTTGAAATCAAAGGAAATACCAGACGTGCATACGACAACGTATCACCCACTGTAAAGAGCAGTCACTCAGCTATGCTACGGACAAGCCCAGACGAGAAAGACCAATCAAAGTCGTTCTAAGACAACTTCCAATAGACTTGTCAACAGAAGAAATCAAGACTGAACTCTCTGAACGCTACCAAGTTCAGCAGGTCCAACAAATGAAGAAGCGAGACCCCAAGACCTACATCAAAAGACCAATGCCTCTTTATCTAGTGGCATTAAAGAAAGGAGAGACAACATCAAAAATCTACAATCAAGAATACTTGATGAACTACAAGATAAGAGTGGTGCCCTACCGGTCACCAGGAATCCTCCAATGCCACAGATGTTAGCGGATCGGGCACTCGCAGGGTCAATGCAGAGTCCAGCCAAGATGCGTCAAGTGTGCCGACATCACCTCACCTCTGACTGCGAGAATAAAGACAGGGCACTCCCTGAAAAATGCTGCAATTGTGCGGAAAACCACCAGCCGATTACAGAGGTTGTAAAATGTTCTTGTCAGTCCAGCAGTAGAGAGCAAAACCTAATCCATCAACAGATGCGAAAACTGAATACGAGAAACGGCTGCCAGCTCAACCACACCAAGAGATGCTTCCAGCAAAAATCCAACTCAAGACTAAGGAGAAGTACAACCATATACCCCAGACTTCAATCACGGAACAAGATGAAGACCAAGAGACCATCAAATAGCTTTTGACGAAACTTCAAGACAAAAGACTTATGACTCTCATCAAAATAGTCAAAGACAAAATTCAACAGACAAAAGACAACACAGAAAAAGTAACAACCATTATCCAAGCTCTCATTGAGTTCATTACAGAAGAAAACTTCTAAACAGAAATAAAACGACAACACAGACGTCATAGCAAAGTCGGCCCTTATTAGGACCACAACTCCGGTTCAATAATAAACCACCAACACCGACCGAACTTCGAGCGACAATTACAGGGGTAACAGAAGTCCATTCATCGAATTACGCCACTACCAAACCTATAAAGCAGATGGAAGGCAAGGAAACGGTACTTCAGAACGAAAACTACAAGAAAAATTCATTCATTTATTCATTCTCTTTCTCGTTCTATGTCGAATTTAGAGTTCGTCCGGGAGGTTATGGATGCCCCCGAAATACTTACCAAGCACTAAAATAATCAAAATATACTTTATTCTTTGACATTAATTTCTTTGCCAGGAGAGTTGTTTTTATACAAATCTTATCTATTTAACCTCACACAAACTAGGTAATGTATAGTCAAACCCAGATATTTCTGTCGCGATCGGCGCAGTAGAACGGGAGAACCAGTGTTGCTAATCTGCTCGATATAAAAATCGCTACAGTGCGCCGTGGCACAGCTGTTCGTAGAACAAGGAAATTAGAGAACTCAGTTCTATCTAACGTTGAGTTTTAAACGCCATGCATTATAACCACTTGTGCTAACAAGTGGCTTTAAATGTACATACATATGGACCATAACCGCTAAATGTGGACTAATCCTTGTGTAAAATTACCCAAAATGATGTAAAGAAGACTTCTTCATAGTGATTTCAAATAAAATTAAACAATTTATTATTTTTCCATTGCATTAATGAACCTGGTGGCATTTTAACTGTTCACTCCCAATAAGCCCGTCCACACTGGTACAGTAACTGCAACGACATGTGATACACGACTGACACTACCACTGGTTTGAGAACTAATAACACTGTTAACACACGTTTTGTTACAGAAATGAGTACCCAATCTTTACTAATATGAGGATGCTGATTACGAAAGTGTTTAAAGTGGAGGAAACAGAGTTATGCTTTCCCCCAGTTAAGAGAATTATCATAAAGCATCACCAGCATTAAGATAATTTGCATCTGCCTTTCACGGCATGTCTCATCTATGTTTTCACGCTTTAATTTCAAAATTTGAATTGTATTAATTCTTTCCAAGTGACCCCTAGTCTCCTTTTGCGGGCGCTCTATATATATGTATTAAGTTATGCCCACATTGATTATGATTAATTGTTATGTAACATGAATTATGCTATCTTGAAAATAAGAGCCAACGCATTGCTTATGGGTAACATGAATTATGCCGTAACTCAAATTAAGAGCCAATCTTAGAAAATCAAATTCGTATCCATGTTCAGGAGGTCAATTTCAGTAAGAAAGAGTTACTTTCCTTTCTGTTACAGAAAAAAGTGAAAATTTGTAGAACAGTGTAACTTGCGAAAGTGTTAAACAGCGACAATTGGACCACAACACTCCTCCTCAAGCAGTATTATTGCCTCTCTGTGATGGCCGACAGTCGGCTGCCTTTGTTGTACATTTACAAACGATGCCGGCTTCCGCAACAAGAATAAGAAGTATATATAACAGTTGGGCTGAAAAGTTCGTAGGCTAACATAGTAAAAAATATTTTTTTGACAAAATTCGATTTTATTATTCAATATAGTTGCCTTTGAGGGCGATACAACGATTATAGCGGTCATACAATTTTTCGATGCCATTTTTATAGTACGATTTCTCTTTAGCCTCAAAATAGGCCTCAGTTTCGGCGATTACCTCTTCATCAGTGCTAAATTTCTTTCCAGCGAGAATTCTTTTAAGGTCTGCAAACAGGAAAAAGTCACTGGGGGCCAGATCTGGAGAATATGGTGGATGGGGAAGCAATTCGTAGTCTAATTCATATAATTTTGCCATTGTTTTCATTGATTTGTGACACGGTGCATTGTCTTGATGAAACAGCACTTTTTTCTTCTTCAAATGGGGCCGTTTTTTCGTGATTTCATCCTTTAAACGCTCCAACAACGCTATGTAATAATCTCAGCTATCTCGATCAACTTTACTTTACGATCATTTAAAATTATTTTGTGGACTTTTTTGATGTTTTCGTCGGTAACAGCCTCTTTGGGGCGTCCACTGCGTGCATCGTCTTCGATGCTCATTTCGCCTCGTTTAAATTTAGCAAACCACTTCTCAACGGTTGATTTTCCTGGTGCAGAGTCCGAATAATGTTTATCAAGCCAAGCCTTGGCTTCAACAGTATTTTTTTTCGCCAAAAAGCAATGCTTTATTAACACACGAAATTCTTTTTTATCCATTTTTTCACAATAACAAAAGCTGCTTCACTCACAATGCTATATCTCACGAACTAATTATCCGGCAGCTGTGAAATTTATACTCGTATCTTTTGAAGGTTAGTACTAAGTAAAAATCACATGGATTTAATTCTAGTAACGCCATCTATGAGTCAGCCTACGAACTTTTCAGTCCAACTGTTATTGTCACCAGACGATAAGCCACGCGGCTTTTTCTATTGTTATGAACTTGTCACCCATCAAAACATGCCAATTTTAACACACACACACACAAAAAAAACCAACATGCATCGCATTAAGCAGCAAAAATTACAGCTTGCATCATACAATTCCTACAAAAACACTTCCCGGTGCCAGAGCCGAGGGTTGAAATGCTCATGCATCCACATAATGTATTTCTTTTGAGCAATTCTAAAGTCATGAAATATGAACAATAGTACTGGAGACATTAATGAATTTAACGTTCACTAACCAAACATATGCAATTTCACTTACACACACGCAATATACGCACACAATGTCAAACCAGTCAAATACTTAAAATACAAATATGGTGTCTACAATCCAACAAAACTCACCGTCATTTTACCTTTCTCCTTCCGTAACAGAAATAGTGCTTCGAATTTACATTTTGCAACACTAGTCGCTAGCTAGCCAATGAACATGCACTGCATAAAAGAAGCAACCACTACGTTATGCTATATTGCCACATTACCGTCCCTGCCAAACGGTGTGAACCGCGAGCTGGAGCGCTATTCAATTGTTTTCAATGATGTTTGCGCGAGTGTGTCCAGGAATGGAATGACAATATGGCAACATTGGCGATGGTTGACGAGCAGGGTAGAACACGTTATGCTAAGAGAGAGGGAGACGAAACGAAAATTGGTATCTGCGCAACGGCGAAGATATGTGTGTTGCACACTCTACACGTGCATTCTTCTACCGCCTTTTTACCTATTCATGCAATAACAACAAGAACAGTATCAATTAATTAACATATTTCAATACTTGTTGGGAATGGGCCTATTAACTTTTATATTAATGCATTGATTATTATTTGTGAATCACTTGGTTCGGAGCCCTCAAGAAATATACAGGGACGGCCAAAAAGGTGTTACCACTTATATGGCAATTTGAAGGATGATGCGTTATATGTTTATATGCCTTGCAAGTGATTATTGGAAACATGTTATATGGAAAATGTAGTTGAGATACACTCTATACCATTCACGTACATACACACATGACAATTACAGTGAAAATAAATACCTCAAAATATACTAACCGTAACCTCGACATATCCACTTCAGTGGTAACATATTTTTCGCCAGCCCTCTATTTCTAGATTCGTGCACTCATTACATATTCTTCTATTCTTTCTTTTACCTCTCCCTCCCCACCCCCCATCTGCCACCACTATGTCAACAATTTTTTGTTCATTAATTATCTTTATTTCTCTATTACGTCTGTCTTCTTCAGTTTCCCTTTTCTCTTCCCTTCGTCCCCGTATCTCTGCTTTGCTAAACCTTTTTTCGATCACTCACTTTGTACCTCTCCCCAACTTTTCCTCCCATATACGCACGAGGAAATTCCGGTTTGATATCATCTTTCATTTTGCATTCCAGTAAGAAAAGTTTCATATAAGTTTTGACCGAAGTAAACAGACCAAAAAGAGAAAATAACTTCTTGTTCATGATTCAGTCCATATTTTCCTACATCAATTCTTACTAGGAAATATCAGTTGAAACGGGGGCTATTGTCCTTCAGAAAGACCCTTAAACACGTCAGTGCCAGCAGTAATTAAGTGACATTGTATGTTTCAATTACCTACGCATGTGCTCTTGTCATTTCTCAACAACTCAACAAATTACTCTAACTATTCTAATTAACTGAACTATTTCTTTGGGCGCATCTATTCCTAGCTATTTATCTATTTCCGAACAGCGTCAAGTCTACTCTTGCACATGGAATGAAGTAGAAGCGACTTGTTACTTAATTATGCTCGTTATAACTTCTGCCAACTAGATCCTCAACAAATAATGCAGAAAGCGGAAAATAGATGCCGCCACTGAAATTTCCAACTTCTCACGTGACGATTCCTTGTTACCCTTACATATCCTCCCCCTTTTCCGTTGCGTTTGAAAAGCGTGTCTGACGGCAAGCGGACGTCGAGTAATTATTAATCCCGTCGCTAATTGCCTACGACGATGAAGGAACTAATAATTTAACTTCTGTGGTTTTGATTCAATAGCTCCCTTGCGCTACATTCCCGCCATCTGTCGGGAAAGCTTGGAAACAAGCAGACAGTGACGGGTGCGTCTAGAGTGTGAGCTGTTGCGTGGGAAGAGGGTGTGAGTGGATTGAAAAGGGTGGGACAAGGGAAGCACCAGAGGGCGCTAGTAACGATGCGAGATTTGTATAGCTCTAAGTTCTGCCTTTTGTGCCCTGTAATTGGTTAACTTCAGAAGTTGATGGTTAACTTCTGATGAAATCGAGTGCCTCGGTTATGTTGTACACTCTACGAGTTTGTGCTAGCGCCATCTTGAGGTCTAACCATGAGAACATATGTTTCTTCTTAAGCGAACTTGCCCCCCTTGTATCGTTCCGCGAAATCACGGAGATGCTGTGATAAACACCACGCTTCATCACCTTTTGACAATTTTGACCTCCCGCGAATACGATAAGGTAAGATAAAGTTTCCCTTCCAGATAGCACAGTGCCACGAAGACCTCACACACCCTCAATCTTGGCAATTTTGTAGGTGATGTGATCAGCACCACGCTCCGGCCGATCGATCGCAAAAACATTTCTGGGTCTTCCTCAGAGTACAAACTTCATTTTTGGTATTGGAGCTCGATCGTCTCCCCTGTAGGAAATCAAAGAAATGCCCGATAGCCCACACGTTTGGATCTAAAGGAAAAACTCCTCGCTAGATTGCATCTAGAAGCTTTACATGGTAAGGATTACACCCAGGGATCCATTGATTTGAGGCTGGGTAAGCCCCAGTGCTGCTTTATGCGGAGACAAGGCCTGAAAAATTTCCATCTTAGATCACCCACCCCGGGAATCGAACCCAAGTATCCCCCATGGCAGTCAGACGCCCTACCGACTAGACACCGCGGCTGAAAATAGTGTTTATGTATGGCAGTGGCTGTTCTGGAAAAAAATCACACATTCGATATCGCGAAATTACGTGAATTTGACATAAATGCGAATTGAGGTCGTTTTCGACAATGTCGATACAGTTTGTTCCTTGTAATCAAGGGGTCGCGAGTTCGATACCCGGTGAAAGCACAACTGGTTCGGATCCCAATTTTTTTAAAAAACTGTAGGTCCAATCCCGATTAGCCTTTTGTGCATAAAGCGGACCTGAATCAAAAACTCCAGACATTTTGTTCTTAAACGAAAATACCTCGAAAATCCTCTATTCTTGTGCTTTAGACTTAAAAAATGTAATTTAACATATTTACGCACCTTATAACGCGCACGTTTTCGAAAGCTTTATCCAGAGGTAAACTAGGGTGCGTGTTATACATAGAATAATTCCAACAGTAACATGAAACCATGCCTAAATGGGTGTTTCACACTATATTTCACCTTCAATGGGAACATTTTGCATCACCGGGCAAAGCAGAGGAGTTCTAACGGGAGATAGAGTGCTCACCTCCCGTTACACGTTTGCCGTAACATCGGTGCTTGTCGCGCGAGAAATAATGGGCTCGTAACTTCCTCAACAATCGGTTCCAACGTATGAACCTGTCGCGAACAACCGTGGGCCATGTGACCTGCAATTTAAAACACCAGTTTAAAAGTTCAATGAAGGTGTAATTTTAAGTTAATTTGGCAGAAAGTGTGCAAAAAATAAAAATCCAAATTTTTGGGAGAAATAGCACCGAAAAATCGATGTTCCCACCGTTAAGTTAACGGGAGGCTAGGTGCAAGCTCTTGCCAGCTGTGACGTGTTTCCTTTCATCCAATGACAGGAGCGCTGGACGCCACGTGATTTCTTCTCTGCCAACCAGAGCTCGGCGTTTGCTCCACGAGGGGAATTTGAAGAGTTGGTTGCCACAATCTCAGCGGAGGTGAAGGCAACCGTCGCACACCAGGTACTTCAAATGACAAGAGGAAAATAACTTCTCAAGGCTTGGATAGTGTACTTTTTACTTCCATGTTTGCATCAAAGTACGTTTGTGAACAGCAGCCCACAGACGACAAGTCACTTGTTGACCAAAAACTCAATATGCTGACCAAGGGTGAATTTATATTATTTTCAAACAAACTAAACGTTACGTTTCAACCTTCTAGCAAGGTCTTCTTCAGACTCTGTACCAAATACAAATGAAATAAGGTACAAAACAGGAAGATTATATATATATATATATATATATATATATATATACAGACACAAGATAATTAGAAAGTTATTGATCTGGAACATTCCTTTCCAAGGTGTTCCAGCAGGTGGCCTTCTCCTGTGACCTGTTGTTTCACCTGACAGGAGATTTAGATAAATATTTCCGTTCATCTGGAACGTGGTTGAACTCCTTATCTCACGCTCTTTTCCTTATCCTTTCTTTCTTCATTCCTCTTCCTTCTTTTCTTCTCCTTCGCTCTTGTCCTTTCCACTCTTTCTAACACCTTCTTCCATTCTTTGTTTATCTTGAGTTCCCCATTCCAGTTCATTATGTCTTCTTCCCCTTTCTTCTTTATTTCCTTGGCCTCCTTCCATTTTCTCACTAGTACTCTCTTCTCCCTTCCTATCTGCTTCGCCTCTTCCCACTCTATGTCATGTCCTGCTTCTCTCGTGTGTTTAAATATCGCATTTCTCTGTCTCTTAACTCGTACATCATCCCTATGTTGTTTCAAACCTGTCCTCTTTTTTTGCTTCTCCTATGTACACACTCTGACATTCTTTACATTTTTCTTCGCAGATAATCCCTTCCTGTTCCTCTTCTCTGTTTTCCTTTTTCTTGTTTGCATTCTTCGCTATTATTAAGATGCTTCGTCCTCCCTTCCTGTAAGTTTAAATGCCCGCTTTCCTAAGCACTTTGCATATATTTTCTGTGGTCTTCCACATAAATTCTGCCTTGGTCAGCATATTGAGTTTTTGGTTATCATGGAAACAAGGCTTAATGGTGTTATCACTTGTTGACGTCGACAGTAACAGTATTAACCTTCCAGTCTATAAACACACAAACACTCAGACCAGTAAGTGTTGTGTCACTAGAGGTCACGCCAGGTGTGCCAACAGGCCATCAACATTTTGTGGGGATATTTTCCTTACAGTATAAAATTGAGTAAGTACGTGCACATATTTTTCTAAAATTAATTTTAAAAAAAAGTTTACAACTTCGCACCATGCTGCAAATATGTGCGATGAGGTGACGATCGGAATATACAGGGTGTTCATAAAGTCCCGGTACCATTACAAAAGAACATAGCTCGGAATGGTACCGGAACTTTATGAACATCCTGTATGTTCTTAGTATTTAATTTACCTTAGCTGGTTCCAAGACAGTCTTGTTATCACATGGTGGCCACTCTAGAACCATGATAAAATTCAAGTATAATTCCCTGTTTTCAAGGCAAAGTTTCCAAAAATTCAAGGCTACAAGCACTGTTTTCTCCATTTCAACCTTACGTATTCAATTCCTTTCCAAAAATTCTAATTCAGTTCAATTAAACGGTTTATATAGGGTGTTTCAAAATACTTTTACAAACTTTGAGGGTTGGTTCCTCAAATCAAAACAAGAAAAACATTACCCAAGAATGTACACAGATTACAAATGTAAACACATCACCATCTTGGATACAATGAGTACATCAGCAGACTTCTATCGATAACATCATTCGATTATCTAACAAAATTAATTTTATTAGTGGTTAAAAACTTAAGTTGGTGGATTGTACCTGGGAATGCGCTGAACGTAAACTTTCATTAATAACTGAGAAACTAAGGATTTTCGGACATATGTTTATGAACTTTTTTGTCTTGTTTTGGTTTGAGGAACCAGCCCTCAAAGTTTGTAAAAGCATTTTTGAAACACCCTGTATATTTAAAATATTTAATTTAAGACACGGAGATTATATTTTCCATTTCACATATTGAGGCCCGAAATGCAAACACAAGTCACAAATGTTATAGGATATACAAATCTACTAAAAATTGTTAATTGAATATGAATTTCAAACTCAAATTTTCCTAATAAACTTAATGATATCTTATCATCCTCTCCCTCTAATAGATTGTTCTGCAAAGGACACTAACAAAAGTGAAAGGAATTAATTCTGTTTTATTTTCCACGCGGCTTTCTTTTCCATCCCCGATACAAATAAAAGATAAAACTGTGAAAACTTGCCTCAGGGCATTTATAAATATGTATACAATCAATTAATTTTGGATTAATAAAAGTTGCCATTTTTCACGGCTACCCAGAAAAATTCATGCAGAATGCACTCATAATTTTCGGAATTCAAGGAAAATCCCGGTAGCCACCCTGTACTAGGTGCACAATATTCAATCCTCTAGGGGCGAAGAAGATGAAGAATTTAAGGGGGTCAGTTCAAGTAAAGTATTCAGTAATGTAAAGATCCTTTTGAGATGTCAGAAAAGTAAAGCGTTGTGTACAATAGGTTACAGTGGCGGCGATTGGGTGGGGGGGCGAGTTGGCGCCTGCCCCCCCAGTTTTCGACACTTTTGTCCCCGCACTATGCTAAATCTTATCTACAACAGGAAATATACTGTCCTTGACCCCTTACTTTTGGCACTTTGCCCCCCATCGGTTTTGGTACCAAATCGCCGCCACTGATAGGTTAATATACGTATCTCTGAGCAGTTTGTTGTAATACGATATGCGCCCAAATATACAGTACTGAAACTCGCGCATCTCGAACACGTGGTTGCGTTTGTCGACGGGGCATAGCTCCAGCTGCACGTGTTCGCAGTAGTGAAAAGGAAGTTGTGTTGTGCAGTTGTTGTTGGAAATGGGTCTCTCGACGGAGGAAAAAGTATTCATAGTTGAGCATTATTTCCGCTCATACGGAAGCGGTCGTGAAGGTGGACCGAGTTTGAAAAAGGTAACTGTTCTATATGCAACCCAAATGACAATCGTCCAGTCCACATGCCCTAACCTAACCTAACCTTAGGTTTCCTGACAGTTATGCAACCCAAAAGGCACGATTGTTATTTGGGTTGCATTTAGACCAGTCACTATATTGTAACATGTCTTATACTTTTGTTCATCTTTTCATTTCAGTACTGTATATTTTGGCGCATACTGTATATGCAGAAAGAATGTAAGTTTGAGTGAGTCCAGGTTTACAGACTTCAGCCATGTGGCTGTACTAGTGTGCATGTAATACTCGAAAATTTCACATCCTATACGATACATTGTGCGCTGTTGTGGCGTGACCACTATCTTCATCTACCATGAACGCTAGCGCCACACGGCTGAAGTCTGTAAACCTCCACTCACTGGAGACTTACATCTATTCTGCATATACGTATTACAACAAACTGCTCAGAGATACGTATATTAACCTATTGTACACAACGATTTACTTTTCTGACATCTCAAACGGATCACCCGATCTTTCAGTAATAGGATAGTACTTGTGTCGTAATTACTTTATGAGATCATATCATAATCTGAGGGGGATGCGCCACTGGCTTGGGGGCGGATGGATGGACACTAAAGCAAGGCTACACATACCTAGAAACGAAAAAGTAGCTAATTAATTTGTAGTTTAGACATTTGGAAGACTGAATGATGAAACATAAGAGCTCTTAACCTAACAATTCCTAAGCTATAATTCCGCTTAGTTCTAATGATGCATATGCGCTTAGGTAAGGAGGGCCAGGTTTAGAGTGCTTAGCAATTAGTTTTAGGAACTGTTAGCAGATGGATGTGCCCCGCACCACACAGCAATATTTTGTGCCATGCAAGAAACAATTACGAAAAGAAAGAACTGGCAAGAGGTCTCAAGTACCACAAACCAGCCATATAAAATAGTCGAGAATTCCCACGCAAAAACAACTTCCCCCAAACTCAGAATATCGCGTCGGAAACCCATTTCAATTAAGCACAACTTGTCAGCTTCCAATTCAGAACTTCGATCTCGCCACGAGGGGGCTCGTCTCCCGAAACAGGAACCAATGTTTCCCGAAGTTTCCTGGAAATGGATCTGCTCGTGACGTCCTTCGGGATAAATGTTAATTACTGAATTTCAACCGAACTTCTTTCCCTTCCGCGAAACATATCTTCAAATTAAGAAAACTAACTTCCTACCACGAGGAAGTAAGAGATGTTTATACTTGTAGTTTCAAGCAGGTAAATAATTCCTAGGAAGTTACCTGTGGTCTGGGTTTCTTTCTTACCACCGAGGTGTGGTGGCTTCTATTCATGCACACGCGGAAAAGTAAATGCATCAGCTGAACAAAAAATGCATCAAGTCTGTAGCTCAGACCAAAAGTTTAAATGGATCATCGGGAAAGATACAGGAAGGTGAATCAAAAAATGCAGCGAAAAATAAATGCATCAGCTGAACAAAAAATGCATCAAGTCTGTAGCTCAGACCAAACGTTTAAATGGATCATCGGGAAAGATACAGGAAGGTGAATAAAAAATGCAGCGAAAAATAAATGCATCAGCTGAACAAAAAATGCATCAAGTCTGTAGCTCAGACCAAAATTTTAAATGGATCATCGGGAAAGATACAGGAAGGTGAATCAAAAAATGCAGCGAAAAGTATATGCATCAGCTGAACAAAAAATGCATCAAGTTTGTAGCTCAGACCAAAATTTTAAATGGATCATCGGGAAAGATACAGGAAGGTGATTCGAAAAATGCATCAATTTGCATTAAAGTACAGGTCGACATAGACGGAAATAATCAATGCATCACTTGTATCATAAGATGCAGTTAGGTGTTAATTCTTCAAACGATATACAATAATGCGTCAAACTGCACAACTGATTCTTGGTAAAGGCCAAAAAACACTTTAGTGCGTCAATAAATTTCTTTCTAAGCATTTCAGGTGTATCAAAACATATTTGATGTATTTATTTTCTATGTGTACATAATTACATTGGTACCGTATATCTACTGAAGAGCGGCGGTAGCTCAGTCGATAGTGCGTGCTGAGATTCGATTGTGGTCAGACGTGTCTGAGAGAGCTCCGTTGAACGATTGCAGGCTTTCAGACTCAACACAATTCCAAATCATGTTAAGTGCACAACACAGGCGAATAGCAAGGAAAATATTTTGAGTGAGATAGTTTTTGTGTAATTGTAGATGAAAGAATGGCAGTGAAAAGGGTGAACACTTTACAGTTTTCATCAGAAAGACTACACCATCGTCCGACGACAGTAGCTATTCATGAATGGCTAAGAGACGTCGTCCAGATGCCCTTTGAAGAAGTTTTGAGTATCGAAGTGGACTATATACGACGCCAAATTGATGTTAAGGTACGTACCGAAAAATTTTGTGATGTAGTACAACGCAGTAATGAATTGTTTCCATATATACAGTAGAAGAAAGTAGTCAAAATGTGATAACTGTCCAACGTGCTGATAAGCCAGTTACTACTGTACGAATTCATATCGTACCAATGGAATTGCTCGACAGTGTAATAACGAATGCGGAATATTATGTCAGAATATGGAACAGCGCATACGGTGAAAGACGAGATATATTTACTAACTCCCCACTCTTTCCCGGTAAGGACGGGAAGAAATATCGTGCGGATTATCTTGAAGAAACCAGTCCCCTCGTATGTCACGCTCCAAGACAAACGTTACTGGAAAACTTACGAAGGTCAACCAAAAACGTGATTCTTATGTAATGGTAATCACTTACGTCATGAGTGTAAGCAGCAGCGAGGTCCAAGTCCACAAGTTATGCGGCAGCGTTGGAGAATCACGTCCAAAACCTCCTGGCAGTGTTGCCACTTACTCCAATAGACCCGAGTATCTCCACGATACTACCAGTTCCGACTTTTCGTTTAATGTCCTTTGTAAAAAGACAATACAAAATTCCGTTCACCGTTCCACCACTCCAAGTGCAAGGGAACAAGTGAATAACTCGATTGAAAACGAAAAACAAGAGAAACAAAAGGGTCAGGAAAATTAAGAGGTGAAAGAGCAATAACGAATGGAATTTCAGACTGAAAGCCAAAACATCGCGGCAACGAGGATTGAAGAACAAGACATAACAGCCGGCAACACAGGATTGTCTAAGGACTTTTTCCCTTGTTAGACGAACTTCACAAGATCAAATCACCAAAGGAGGAAGCAGCTTTGAAGCAAACAATGTCAGGAATAAGCCAGGGAAAGAAGACGTAGAAGTCAACCAACCAACAAAGAAGCATGAACTAGCAAAAGACGTCTACAGCGAATACAAAATGCATGTGTACGTTTTATTTATAACATCAAACATTTTGACCACCTTACCTCGGCTTTCAAAGACCTATAGCCTGGTTCGACCATTCAACACGCCGTCGCTTCCACGCTCTTACAGCGCTCTACAAAATAGTGCATTCAAGAGAACCCCTTATCTATTTTCACGATTTCAACCCCTAAGCACAGCACACACACCTTTGCTACCCGTTCACTAAACAACTCCCTGCTCAGCATCCCCTCCCACAAGACAGCGTTTTACGCAAATTCCTTTACTGTCACTGCCACCAGAGCGTGGAACGACCTCCCTAATGACATAAGAAACTCTTCTTCTCTCGGCAATTTCAAATCAAAATTAACAAAGCATCTTCTGGAGGCAACCTACCAGTACTGAAAACAAGGAAAGACAATAAAATGAAACCTTTCTTGGTCTAAATTTGTAGGACAAACACCGACCGATTTTTCTGCATTTTAAGTATTTTTGTTATGTGTGTGTTCATGCTGTACGTGCATTTTTTTACGTTTCTTACAGCATGTGTATTGTTGTGTTTTGTCTTTTTTTATTTTTGGTGTTTTTCTTCTTTCTTTTTGTGTTTTTTTATCCTTTTGTGTTTTTTTCTTTGGTATTTTGATGTTTTATATTTCACAAGCTGTTAGATATTTCAGCTAAATTTGTAACATGTGAAGTAGAGATGGTTAAGTGTAAAAAAAGGGTTGTGGCTTAACTTCACCATCCAAAAGAAGAAGTAAATAAATAAAATAAATAAACAACGGACTCCTTCTCTTTCTCCGGTAATAATTACGAGGTCCCAGAGTGTGAGTTCAAATTCCAGTGCGAGTGCGATATATATAAAAAAATAGTTTATTGTACTAGGATTTAACATTCCACAGCTCAGAAACTGGTAAATGAAAAACACGATCAGAGTAAGAAATAATTCGAACAAACAAGATAAACTAAAAATAGTGAGTATAAAATGCCCCTTTTAACCTTCATAGCAATTGTCGATGTAGTTTTGTGGTACATATTATTATGTATGGCGACGCCAATCATTCAATCGGCCACATTAAATGTAAATAAACTATAAAGTGAAACAAAAATAACTGCATTACGTGAATTTTTGGTACAAAATCATATTGACGTGGTATATTTACAAGAGGTTGTTGTTCCATCCTTTAAATGCAACGATTTATACTGTGAACGTAATAACTATACAGAAAATTAATTCGGGACGTCAATTTAACGTTTTCACAAATTAGAGGGCATTAATATTTGTAAATACAAGGTTTGTATAAAAAGTAATGAGACCATTCTTTTGGCGCGACTGTACGTGGCATCGCCCTCGCTTCAGGTGGGTTCGATGGAGGGGAAGTAATCTTCAAAACGCACCTAGCGTCAGTCGCCTACGAGCTTCCGTGCGGTTCGTATCGTGGTTTAAGTGGACCCCTGTCTTTAGGCTCGGTCGAAGCTTAAAAATGCAACGTGCCATCGAACAGCGCTACGCCATTAAATTCTGTGTGGGACTCGGAAAATCGGCTATGGAGACGTTGGCCATGATCCAGCAAGTGTTCGGGAGTGAAAGCCTATCAAAAGCGGCTGTTCAAAGACGGTCGAGAGAGTGTGGAAGACGAACCCCGCGCAGGACGCCCGTCCACGAGCAGAACCGAGGACAATGTGCAACGTGTGCGTGATGTGTTGAACTCAGACCGGCGGTTAAGTGTTCGATGATTGCAGACCGCGCAGGAATTGATAAAATTACTGTGCACACCATCATTACCGAGGATTTGCAGATGAGAAAAATCTGTGCCAATTGGAGGCTGAATCATGACAATGCACCAAGCCACACCTGCTTCGTGGTCAACGACTACCTGGCCCGGAACGGCATCACAACGCTTCCCCAGCTCCCCTACAGCCCCGATCTGGCCCCGGCGGACTTTTTCCTGTTCCCCCGAATGAAGACAGCCCTCAAAGGACACCGCCATGGGGCCGTAGAAGAGGTCAAAGCGGCTTCGACGCGTTGCTTGAAGGACATTCCGGAAAAGGACTTCCAAGGTGTCTTCCATGGGTGGAAAACTCGTTGGCAGAAGTGTGTCGACGCCCAAGGGTTCTATTTTGAAGCATTTTAATTATTTGTATCATATCTTCAATACATTTTTTTTCGAATTTGGTCCCATTACTTCTTATACAGACCCTGTATGTATCATGAGGGAAGCAAAACAAAGAGACTTCTTCACTCACGAATTAGCACCATTTTTAGATGGATATATAGACAATCTTTACATTGCGGGTGACTGTTACTGTACCTTAAATAGAACGGATCAAACATCAACATTTAATTATTCGCCAGAATTGCAACATTTAGTTACTGGGTTTCAGCTAGTAGACGTATGTAAATTGTTACATCCGGACGATCCAGGCTAAACTTATCGTTGGACTAATGGAGCTTCCCGGTTGGACAGAGTGTACATACATCCCGACTTAAAAAAGTCAGCGTTAGAAGCTACGGTTCTTCCCATAGTGTTCAGTGACCACGAAGGACTCATCACAAAACTGAAATCGAATTTTGAATATATCCTTATTGGCAAAGGTTATTGGAAGATGAATGCATCAATATTGAAAGACTAAAAATTTTGTGTGGAATTACAGGAATATTGGGACAACTGGCAACGCTGCCCAATTAAACAGAAATATATAATAGCTTGGTGAGATTCCGTGTTTAAAGCTGGTATTAAAAAGCTCTGTCGGAAATATTGTGTAGAAAAGAAAAGAAACTGGGACAATTTAATAAACTTTTATTTTCGTATAAATTTTCAGCGAAAAATTCAGGTTCGACCAGGACTCAAACCCAGGTCTCCAAACCGTGCTATTTCTTTAACCACTGAGCTACCGAGCCAGCCTGGCCTGATTTTTCGCTATCGCTGTTTTACCTGCGCGGAATCGTCTCTACCAGTGCTACCGCAAAGGGATCTGTTGCCTTTGAAACACAGTAGCATTCGACGTTGCCTGGTTCCTCCCAGCGTACATCTCCTGTGTGTGCCTAATCTAAGAGTATTCCCTGACATTCGCTACGAGACTCGGCGGCAAGCGGCCCGGCGTCAGTGCTTGTCTTTCCAGGTGAACGGGGTCCGCGACAGTCTCACGCTACAGTCTGTTTTTTCCCTCTCCCTGCCTTCGCTCCCTTTCCCTTTTGGTTGACGTTGCAGACTGACGCCAGTATAATCCTCCCTCGGAAGTTGTGTTGTGTCGTGTCCGTGTGTTGAACATTGTGGCTTAATATGGCACCACGAAAGTTTACATTACAACAAAGGATTTATCGTGTCGAGTGTTACTTCGGAAAGATGAATTGTGGAGAAGTGCGACGACGTTTTGCAACGAAATATCCTGGTGTTCCCGTTCCACATAGGACCAATGTATTAAACCTCGTAAAAAAAAGTTTAAAGTAACAGGCTCAGTTCTGAATAAAAGTGGAAATAAAAATGGGGAAATCTAAAAAAATAAGGTATACAAAGACAATCCGCACACTATCCGTGAGTTAAAAGAGAGTATTGTACGAGAAATCCGGAGAATTACAGTAGAAGAACTTGCACGTGTAAATGCCAATTTCCTTCGAAGATGCTAGGAATGTGTCGCAGCAGAGGGACATCATTTTCAACACCTTCTTTAGTCAAGGTTAGTACACACTATGAAAACTGTAATTTTAATAGCCGACTCTAGCGGCTGTCGCTGACCCGTTCACCGGGAAAGACAAGCGCTGATGCCGGGCCGCTTGCCGCCGAGTCAGGGAATGGTCTCTACAATAATTTTATTTTGGTGTATTGCGAGAACTAAATGAACAAGCAAAAAATACGAAAATATTAAGAAAGTAAAAACACATATATTACGTTTATATAGACAAAAAACAGAAAGTATAAAGGTTCGTAGTAAACTCATAAATATCGACCCAGGTAAAAATGCGACCTTAGACCATATGATACTCATACACAAACGTAAAACAAAGAATCTTATAACGAAATTAAAAAATGGGGAAGGAGAATGGAATCACGATGAAATAGAAATTCGTAATATTTTAAGTAATGAATTATGTGACAAGTAGGGGAAGGTGGGGGACTTTGCAACACTTTTCAGTTTATTTTTTTTTATTCAAAAACTGTTACATTTGGAACAAGTTACAAATATGCTATGAAATGGTACATCTTTTGGCTACTTAAGAAACAAATATGAAATTTTAATTTTGAACCTCAAGTGAGAAAAGTCTGTTAATTTAAAGCAGGTCCGAGTGTTGCTATGTGCCCCATGCATGAAGTAAGTTGCAACAGTGTTTGGGGTACGTTGCAACAGGGATTATGCGTTGTCTTAATGACACTATTTGCAATCAATGCACACATAATAAGGATTTCTCTCCGCGCACAGCCAATGGGACCACATTTTGCATTGCTTGCACTGCACCCAGTCTTCTTCTTCTTTGTAGGATTCTCCACACACTAAACAGTGATATTCTTTGCAAGAACTTTGGAATAATGTTTTCTTGCATATAATTTTCTTCTTGCCCTTTTCCTTTGCACTACTCTTTTTTGCATCTTCCAAAGCCTTTTTTTCAGGTGTGTCTGTTAGAATGGCACTTCGTTTACGTTTACGATTCGTCGTTTTCCTGGGTTCAGCCTTTGGGTATGGACGAACATTTTCAGGAGAGAAGGAAACTTTAGGTCTACTCACTACTGAAGACATTTGTGTGCCACTTGGACCCGGCATTTCAATTTGCGAAAGCAAATGTTCATTTTGAACATCACCTGAAGATGATTTAGTTGGCAGTGCATCACACCTGGCAGTTTGGACTATGTCATCACTATCAGATACGGGAGGCCTACTATCTACCTGTCCTGCTGGATTTGGTCGATCTGAAACGAAACACGACGCAAAGTCGCTTTCTTGGAATACCTCAGAATTGAAGGGAAATATTCCTGTTTGAACAAAACCTGATGTTATGTTGGTAGGGGTAACTGTATTAAAAAATGCTGTTTTAACTATCTGTGGTATGTCGTAGATTGTAAGAGTTTTTCCTGGATTATTCTTATGCCAAGAATCAATTGCTCGGCCACACACTTTCTTAAATGGACCAAAAACACTGACATCTAACGGTTGTAGTCGATGCGAACAGTGTGGAGGAAATGACAAAAGGGTAATATTATTATTTTTGCATTCATCTAAAGCTTCACAGCTGAGATGGGAAGAGTGATTATCGATGAAAAGAAGCACAGGGGAGTTTTCGTTAGGATTCACCTGAGAAATGAAGTGTCGAATGAATTGGACAAACGTTTCCTCAATCATCCAACCTGAACCAGTAGCTGCTCCAATGCAGTCTGTTGGGCCATCTCGAATGAAATGGTCCCGAAAGTTCTTACGTGAAAATATTAGCATTGGAGGTATAAAAGTCCCTTGAGCACTAACTGCCACTGAAACTCACAAGTTCACCTCTTTCTGCACTGCTCACTAAGCCAACCTGTTTTGTTCCTTTTCGAGCTACAACCTTATTTGGTTTCATGAAAGTTGTGACACCAGTTTCATCCATGTTCCAAATTCTTGAGGATGAATAACTGTTTCTGGAGAGAACTTCGGAAACTTTGTCAAAAAACATGCGCACATTTTCTTTGTTGAAACTGGACATTCGTGCTAAACAAGTTGATTCAGGAAAGCGCACCGAAAGATCTTTGTTTCTCTGTAGGAATCCCCTGAACCATTCAATACCAGCCATTCCGTTTACAGACCACGATGAAGGAGCACTTATATCAAACTTAACTGCACAGAGATGAGCCAATTTTCGCACTTCCTGTGGTGTTAGTCCAAACATAATCTCACTGGAACGCTGCAAGTACATTTTGAAGATATTCTCTTCTTCCTCTGAAAACACTTTCCACGGTTTCGCATAACCACAACTTATGTTCTGTCCCTCACGAGGACCACTTTCTTGTAATTTCTTCTTTTGTATGTATCTTGAGAGGGTTGAATAATGAATGTTGAACTCTGCAGCCACTTGTCTTAACCTGACATTTTTGTCATCTTCGTGTTCCAGGACTAAATTTGCTGCTCTATCCATCACATCAGGCGGTGTAGTCCCCTTTTGGGTCTTCCTCTTGTAGTTCCTCATCTTGCAGTCTACCTGAAACAATAGAAATAATAATAATAATAATACGGCAACAATTATACAGCAATTCGACAACAATAGTATCGGCGGGAACATAAGAAGGAACAATCTTTTAAAAATAAATCTGCAAGAAGAAAGAGACCATATCAGAAAGCATAACAATATTAATGTTTCGTGCTGCTAGTAGCAATTACATGCACATGATTATAAACAAAAATTCATTCACAATTTATCTAGCACTACTTAGTGAATAGTGTTTTCTTGCCGTACTGACGTGCGTGTAATTTTGCATAAGAATAAATAAGTGAAAATTCAAAATGTGTGTTGGTTACTGAATATAGGACTAAATATATGCGATCACATTTTTCTTTTACTTGAAAATATTGTAAAATTAGTAAACAATATACCGTATTTCGATTTATCACATTCGGGACAGTGAACAATTACATTCAATATCTTATTCAAGCGCTGGTCTGTCATGGGGCAGTTTGCAACATTGTGGGGTTAGTTGCAACATCTGTTGCAACTTGCCTCACCGACATGTTTGATTACGAAAGCTATTCTTGCCTCCACAAAAATTGCATAACATAAAAAGCAATATCACTTTCCACACCTTCAATAAACATGCTTTCAATTGACCACATGTCGCATGCTGTGGTCATTTATAGGAATTGCGTATTAAAAATTGTAAGAGATTCTTAAAAATTACTCACCGTCTTCAAAATTCTTCTTTCTTCCTCCACTCTGACAACATCTGAAAAACTGGTGTAACGAACGGTTCATCAGAGACACCTACCAACGTGTGTTGGAACGACAGTAAGCGCAACGCAGTAGAGCCATCCTACATAACAGAAAAAGCACTGTTGCAACGTGCCCATGTTGCAAAGTGCCCCACTTTCCCTATAATGTTGGCAACAATTTATTAGAAAATCCACATGAATATATTCAGAAGACCTTCCCACAACTTCTTCCCGAACAACAGAATAATGACCCAGATTTCACCTCGGACAAAGTATACACAGCAGTGTGCACAGGGAAAGAAACTTCAACACCAGGATTTGACGGAATTCCAGGTCATTTCTATAAGATGTTTTGGCCTCTGATAGGATCTACGATGACCGAATGGGTCAATGCAGTATTCGCGAAAGGGAAACTTGGCAAAATGAACAAAACAGAGGTGGCTATACTAATACCAAAAACTGCACAACTGGAGAGGCCGTCCGATATTCGATCCATTTCTTTGTTTAATACAGACTATAAAATGTTAACGAGTTGTGTATTGAACAGATTAAATAAATCGTTGGAAACATTAGTGCAACCCTTCCAATATGGAGCAGTAGGCAATAAAAAAGTTTATGATATCAAACATCAGAGACTGTATAACCTTGAGCGAAAAAACTAACACGCAAGCGCAAATTATGTCAGTAGATTTTTCTCAGGCGTTTGCCAACGTTAATCATGAATATCTGTGGCAAGTGTGATCTGATAACGAAAATCAAAGTGTTAATGGAAAAAAAATATTAAAACAAAAGTCAGTGGATTTCTATCTGCATCGTTTATAAGTTTAGCATACACCGTGATATCTCAACGCTTAGTATGACTATCAAATTGAGCATGACCGAACATGGTTGGCGAGAATTCCACGTGGAAACGTCGTGCAAATGAATGTTTTTGACCAAAAAAACTCGGGTGGTAGAAAAGTTGTGTATTTTTTAACTTTTCTCCAACGACTCAACCTCGTCATGAATATTGTATGGCATTTGCATTGAAAAATTAAACACGTTGTACGACCATAAGAGAGAAACTACATTGAAAATTCCACGGGCCGTATTCGATGGTTTACTTATAATTCATACGCCATACGTAACTTTAGAAAGGTGGAAACTGGGTGATGTCCAGTGGAATGAAGGTGAGACTCGCTTTTGACCAAATCCCATGATCAATTCCGATGTTTTTTTCTATTTTGGAGAGTTTTTCTTCTTCTCTTATCTTCTTCCATGGGACAACTGGTGATGAAAGCTAAACTGGCAAGGCATGAGTGCGTTTTCCATCATTTGAACAACCGACCTTGTGATGTTTCATTTCGTCGGAACGAAGGATTTCTACGTCACCATAGCTGCCCAAACGGGTCGCCAGAACAAACGCGAAAGGAATTAAGCGTGAACGTAAAATTGTCGCAGTTGTGCCTTTCGCGGTTATTTTGTTCGCTTTCAATCCGTTTCGCGCTAATGCTTTCGCTCTTATTGCGTTCAGTGGTTGTTCCTTTCGCGCTTATTCCGGTGTTCAATTTTGGTTTCGCGATTAACCCGTTTCGCTGTTGTTCATTTCGCGCTTATTTCGGTGTTGAACTTTGGTTTCGCGATTAATCCGTTTCGCTGTTGTTCCTTTCGCGCTTATTTCGGTGTCAAATGTTGGTTTCGCGATTAATCCGTTTCGCTGTTGTTCCTTTCGCGCTTATTCCGGTGTTCAATTTTGATTTCCCGATTAACCCGTATCGCTGTTGTTCTTTTCGCGCTTATTCCGGTGTTCAATGTTGGTTTCGCGATTAATCCGTTTCGCTGTTGTTCCTTTCAAGCATATTCCGGTGTCCAATTTGGTTTCGCGACTAATCCGTTTCGCTATTGTTACTTTCGCGCTTATTCCGGTGTTCAATTTGGTTTCGCGTTTAATCTATTTCGCTGAAATTCCTTTCGCGCTGATTCCACTTCACATTTAAACCTTTCGCGCTAATTCCTTCGCGTTTATTCCGTTCGCGCTTAATCCCTCTCGCGATTATTACACCACTGCGCCCAATCCGCGTACTCGGTAGAGTTATGGACTCTCCTTAAAGTTAGTTGCACTCAGATCTCTCAGGAAGTGATGACAGAAAATGAAACGATAATAACTTACATTTTACCCAAAGTATATTAAAGCCGTATCATTTTCAACATTATCTCCAACATAATGCCACTGTTATACAATCGCAATACAACGAGCCACTTCTTTGTTTGAAAGATAATGTTTTCCACAGATTGCGCATTATCTCACACATCTCAATCAACGTTCTGTCACCTTTCACAACCGTTGTCCTGGCAACTGATTCGATAACAGACGGTCTCGTTGTCAGACTGGATACTTACAGACACTTCTCGAAACCGGAAATGGCATAAACGTCCGGTGTTGAGGTTCTAGGATCTTAGACACTTCATTTTATTGCGTTTAATCGTCAACATAAAACAAAAGACTATAAATTCAATAACAACACAAACAACAATATTAAAAATAAATAAAACTTATTAGTTGGGAAATGAACATAGAAAACGTAATAGTGAACAATAGACAAGGCTTAGTCATCTGGCAACGAGTTATTTTAACAATTCTGTGCAGGATCCTGTCTTGTACAACGCAACACGTCAGAAGTCCTACCTTCTGTAAAAAGTTTTCATTAAGTCTATTCGCCGTCTTATTTTTTTTCCCATTTAGTTACCACCAACAGTAATCTTTGTATTATTGTAGTCTGACAAACCCTCAGGCCATATACAGGGTGAATCATAATTTCCGCCGTGGTTTCGAATGTTTATAGAACTCTTAACACATACAGTAAAGAGGTGCACATCGATACATAAAGAATCTCTCCAAGTTTGCATTCGTAATAGGTCCCATTACGTAATTGTAGATTTACCGCTAGGTGGCAGTGCAACGCAGTTAACGCAAACATGGCGTGCACTGGTGAACAGCCAGCGATCCAGGGTTCCTTGTGAATGAGCCTTAATCAATTTCATTATGTTATCCCTCATTCTTATGGGGTTACATCAAATATCGTGTAACCACGTGATTTAGCACGACTGTGAGAAAGGATCACGCATACAGTCGCTGGTACTGATCGTGATATGTTGGGACGTGTGTGGCAGGAACTTGATTTCAGGACTGCTGTTTGCCGCGTCAACAGGGGTGCACATGTCAAGCACCTGCAAAGTACGTAACAAACTTGGAGAGATTCTTTATGTACTGATATGCACCTTCTTGCTGTATGTTATAGTTATTGTACTGTAAACGTTCGAAACACAGGAGGTAATCATGAATCACCCTGTATATCACCCAGCATAGCTTAACAAGTTCTTCACATGTTATGTGTAATTATCCTTCCATATCCATACTTGTTTTGATTGATTGACTCATCTGGTTTATTTTACTTTGCTTTTCTGCAACATTGCCTAATCGCGAAGATGAGGATGAGTGATGATAAGATGAAATTGATGAAGATACACTCACAAAGAATACGAATGTACAGGTGGGGCTTTGAAACCGGAATACCTGCCGTAGGAGCGCTCTGTGCTAACGACTCCATCTCGGAGATCGGTACATACATCCGCATTGACCACGAAGAGCATTGTGACTCCAGTAGCACAAATATGATTAACGTTAGGTTGAAATTACAGCATCTTGAATAACGTAGTGTGGAAAACGGCACAGTTCTGCGCTCTCTGGCTGGTTCCACTCGAAAATGTTCCGCTAGAGGCGCTGGTGTTGGACCCGGTGCTTGGTATTCGTCTGCTTATAATGGAAGTAAATGGAGTTTTCGCTGCAACGTCTGATTCTTTTACATGAAGCATTTCTATGAATGTGATAATTGCTATGATATTTGGTACAGTGGTCGCGAAGATATTAACGAACATTCTAGACAGTCGACCACGTCCTGTTATCGTCATACTTTCGTTAATAATACGGGAGAAAAAAATACGCGTGGAATGCTCTTGGCAACTAAATTTTTCTGTATGAATTAGGTTCATTATTATTATAATCATCATCATTTCTTTTAAAGATATACACTCTGAAGCATTTGGATTTTTGATATTTACTGTATCTTTTCTTCCGCTTTAAACCAATCGCGGCGATGATGATAATGATGATTGCATGAAACGACAAGGGGAACCCCACAAAACTTCCTTAGTGCCATCGACATGAGTGTAAGGAAACTTTCAAACCAATGGGACAAGCGACACGGAATGTTCACACTGTCACACTAATGACACACACTTCCACACTGTAAAATAGCATTCATTGCACATGAGGGTCGAAACAGCAAACGACACGTTCATATGTCGTATTCGCATGCTACTTGTTTTTTCGGTTGCTCAGACCGAAGCGACGCGCTACGGGAGGGTTCCCAACTAAGTGACAAGCGACAGCCTTGAAACGGCACTTCAGTCTATTAGTAAGCGTTTGCTGCTAATTGTGCGAACATCAGATCTAGGTGACACGATCAGCCACACGTGTCGCTTTGCCGCTTGTGTGTCGCTCAAAGTGGGCCATTTCCTCAATAGCTGGCAACGTGTTGCCGTGGTTTGTTGTTCGCGCATGCGCGATGCAATGAGTGTCTTGCTTTAGGGATATTGCGCACCAAAGCGACACACGACACTTATCGCTTGAGGACTTCACCAACCGAACGCTGGCCTGTGCTGCCCGTCATGCCTTTATAATGTGAAATGTTGCTCTTGATTGACTCGTTTCCAAGCAACATGTGTCGCGTCTCGCTTCGGTATGAAAGTTGCCTTGGACAGAAGGACCCGTGTCGCTTTGGTTTAAAATCCTCGTATCGTTTGTCGCGTGTCGCTTTGGTGTAAAATCTCCTTGAGGAAACGGTGCATTCAGAGCTTGTGTCCCTACGGTTCGAAAGGCTGCATTGATTACGGACTGCTCGCTTCCAAGCGACACTTGTGGTTTGTCGCCTCGGTATGAAATATCTCTCAGGATACTATTTATATTCTAATAACATAGAAAAATAAAACTCTAGTACACAATCCAACACCTGACGTCCGGAATCACTTTGCGATGTTTCTTCTTGTGTTACGCATGCTATTTATTTATTAATTTTATTTTACTTTTCTTTCCAAATTAATGTCATTTCGTGACTGCAAATCACTCCACAAATATAACTGTTTCCATCAATTCACTTACCGCCTTTCTAGACAAACAAATCTACACAATATATTCCAAAAACTAACTAAGCCGCATTACTTTCATAAGAAAATTAGCACCGATTCTGATCGCACTGCCATCTATGTTCTCATCAGTCGCGGGAACCAGTTTCTTGGGTCGTTTTCCACACTACGTTATTCAAGGCGCTGTAGTTGAAATTATGCACACCAGCCTGTTTCTTCTGAAATTCTAGCCCATTTTGATACGTCACATTACAATCTTTCCCCTTAGAAAAAATGAAGTCAATTTCAAGATGGCGGACTTCAAGATGGTCGCCATGTTGGTGATATATCTCAAGAGTTTCTCTCTTTTAAAGTATGATTGGTGTTTTCTCATACACGTTTGTTTTAGGGGTGATGTCCCAATTCAGGAACTATGACAAATGTTTCCAACTCAGGAATCGCTGCTTCGGGAAGAAAGGGGGAGAGGAAAGTTCCTGTTTTTGAGAAGTTCTTATCGTTACTGCACATTACACTGAAATTCTACTCACATGTGTGTCCATTTGCAGAAAAAATACTGTGCATTACGGGGAGTTTAATCTCTCCTCTAATATACAGTCTGTAACAAAATAACTGAACCACTCAACACAATGGAACGCAAACTGTGTTTTAGGTGATATGTAGACAATTATACCGCTCATATTTTGCTTTAGATTAATCCTGGGCCTTGTTTTATATGTCTATATATGAAAAGCCAGCTGATTTCATGGCCATAATCTTGCCTTGTTTGCATGGTGAAGTGTCACTTAGGATTTTACCCATGCCTGTACACTAGTCACAGTTCCTGCACTTTAGTAATTGAGAATAGTCCAGACGGTAAATGTCTGTTATATCGGAGACACTTTTCTTCAAATTTACATGAGAAACTACTTACGGAAATGAGTTTCTGTTGCATTTATCAAACTTCGTGGAGGTATTTTGTCACTATGGAATGCTGCACAACAGAAAAGAAGCACTTTTGATGTAATAAAGTAGCCTTTTGTGCGAAGCGACAACATTATGCAGTTGTTTCCATTATGAACCTGCAGATGGCGCGAGTGTCGAAAGTCACGCGGTCTCGCGAGAGGAAGAAGTGTTTCCAAACGTGCCTTTTTTTACCAGAATTTTTTTATTTTTTATTTTTTTAACTATGCTTACCTAACCTTGCTGGAAATGGTTCGTGGGGCTAACGTGAATGGTTTTTGGGGCTATCGTGAATGGTTTTTGGGGCTATCGGAAATGGTTTTTGGGGCTATCGGGAATGGTTTTTGGAGCTATCCGTCAATGGTTTGTGATGACATAATGAACACGAAAGTAGGTATTTTCGGTTAAGAAGGTTGCAACACTGCATGCCCACTCCAAATTGACAAAACACAAGCACGGCGCGTGATGATCCACAGCTGTGCGCGAAATATTCTATGTTCCGCAACGGAAGAAAGGACCCAAAAGAATTACTCGTAATGTGAAAAATCGAAGTTATTTTCATGTAAAAAGCATAATGGCACCTTGAAATAGGTTCCGCAATACACAATTGGTAAGTACGAACCATTTGAAACTGAAAGTATGCGTTAGAAAAATGTCTCCGATATAACAGACATTTACCTCACCCACTATTCACATGATTTCCACCAGTAAACACGGCTGCACGTCAGGATCAGAGGGCAGCCATTTGCACACGTACGTCAGAGACACCTGTTGGCAGAGAGTAGAATGAAAGACAGCAGTGCAAAATAACAAAAAAGAATCAAGTAACAATCCCAGGTGCAATTTTCCATTGTTTTGCACATTATTATAACAATTTAAACATATTTCAATATTCCCCTAATTTTTAGGGGAGGTGCAGTTATTTTGTTACAGACTGTATTTTGAGTATATAAAGTATTTTGCTTGTAGGTTAAGTTAGGTTAGGTTAGCAGTAACACAGGTGTGCGTAATGTCAACAATTACAAACGCCGATTCATCCTCCCTGGAGGCAATTAGTAGGACGTCCTCAGTTGGGAAGACATTTCACTTGAATATCCAACTGGTAAGGACCAGTTACTGAAATTACACTGTTTTTATTGGAATTTCCATAGTTCCTCAGTTGGGAGTCCCTGAATCGGAAAAAAATTCGTTTTATGAGGTTGTCTCCACACTTATGGACCAATCTGTGCTTTATATAACAAAAGGGAACTTATAAAACCAATCTCGTAAAAATCCTCGAGAGCGATTGTGTAATATCACCAAGGTAACCATCTGTAGAGGCATCCAAACATTCACCTCTCTTCAACGCAGTACACCCTGGAAATTGCTGAATTGCAGGCAAACAAATCTCTGGTGTTCGGACCTGCGGCTAGTATAATCATCTGTGGATTATTTGTGTGTGTGTGTGTGTGTGTGTCCTGTCCAATTCATATAATCATTATCCATATTCGTTGTCCACAAAAGTTTAGAGAAAAACCGACGTAAGATGACTAGACCAATCAATCAAAAAAAGTCATCATTTTAATTCTTTAATCACTGTCTCTCCACATAAACCTCTCTCTTTCTTCCTCTTTCTCTCCTTTCCTCAATATTCTTCTTTCTCTTATTTCTTTCCTCCTCCTCCTCTCTCTCTCTCTTTTCCCCTCTTCACCTCCTCTCTTTCTATCTCTTCCTCTTTTCTCCCTCTTCTCAATCTTTTTCTACCTCTTTTCATTCTACATCTTCCTCTTTTTTCCACTTCTTCTCCTTCTTCTCTTCCATTTTCTATCTCTTCGTCTCTCCTTTTTCTACCTCTTCTATTCCTTTTCCTTACCTCTTTTATTTCTACATCTTCCTCTTTTCTCCCTCTTCTCATCCTCTTTTTATATCACTTTCCTTTCTATCTCTTTTCTTACTCTTTTTCTACCTCTCCTTTTTCTATATCTTCTCTTCCTCTTCCTATTCTCTCTCTTCCTCTTTTCTTCCTCTACCTCTTTCTCTTCCTTCGTATTTTCTCTCTCTATTTATTTCTCTTCCTTCCTCTTTTCTCCCTCTACTTCTTTCTCTTCCATCCTCTTTTCTCCTTCTACTTCTTTCTCTTTCTTCCTTTATCTATTCTACTTCTTCTCATCCTCCCGCTTCTTCTTGTTCTACCTCTTCCCTTTCTCTCCCATCCTCTTTTCTCCCTCTTCTCATCCTCTCTCTTCTTCTTCTCTTTCTCTCTCTTCTTCTTTTCTCCCTTTACCTCTCTCTCTCTCTCACTTCCCAACGAAACAACAAGTTGTAAATTCATTCTTACGAAGGGCATGTCTATCCTTTTCCTTTGTCTCCGATGGTAAAGTGGTAACGTCTTCGCATTGTAATTAATTGGTCCCAGGTTCGATACCCGGTTTAGGTACATAGTGGATCGGATCCCACTTTTAAGCTGTAGCTCTAGTCCCGATTAGGCAATCTGTGAATAACGTGGACTAAGAAACAAAAAAAAAACTGAAACTCATCACCCTAAGTAAGATCGAGCGAGACGAAGATGCTTTTCTTTCTTTTGGACTTGTTTTGGCTCCTCTTACACCGTTCTTTCCCTCCGAGTTAATTGCAGAGGCCATTTGCCGCTAAGAGCTTCCATAGCTACTTACTTTGATGTCTTCCGAACGCTGCTTTTATGCGCCTAACGGTAGACTGCAGAAAGAAGTACTTGTTCAGACGCATTTGAGCATGCAAAAAACGAAGAGGAAAATTAACCTTTGCAAATTCTTCTTTTTCGTGGCGCAACATTGGACCTTGGACAGAGTCTATCCACGTGGAAATTTATGCGAAAAATACAGACTCGACCAGAATTCAAACCCAGGTCTTTGGCACGTGTCAAATCTACCTCATAGGGTGTCTGCGAATCTTCTGCCACAAGGTCTTGTAAATGAAACTTCTTACATGCTGAACTCTCTTGAATGGTGTGCCAAGAAGGGGGTGTTGGGCTTGAACACCCCTCGAAATATCTGTTAAATGATAGTATTAAAAATAAAGCTCTTTGACAATTTTTTTAAGTATATTCATGTGAATCACAAACTCTGATTTTATTACTAAGAGATGGAGTTGAATTGTTACACAGACAGCTGACTTAACTGTTCTAAACTTTAAATCCATGTAGATATTAGAATATACCTCAGAAAGTACACAAGCTCTCATAGAAATTAAAATAAATATACTTGCAGCTTGTACTGCATGTGAAGGGGTAAATGTCGTTACAAATTTTCAGTCTTGGTAAAATATTTGAAGTATATCGCACACATTTTGGAGTAACATCTGTCAGTAGACAAGATTTTCATTTGTGGATCCTGAACATTTGTGAAATATCGAATGTTTGCGTAAATGTGGAAAAGTGCTTGGAAAGATCAGTCAGCAAGAAATAAAATGAAAGAAGGAAAAAATAAACTTTTCCAAGAACCAAAATACAGACAAATTAGAAATAGGATGATGAAGAAGAAGGCTCTATTAGAAGAGTTAGGAAAAATAAACTTTTCCAAGAATCAAAATACAGACAAATTAGAAAGAGGATGATGAAGAAGAAGGCTCGATTAGAAGAGTTAGGAAAAATATACTTTTCCAAGAACCAAAATACATACAAATTAGAAATAGGATGATGAAGAAGAATGCTCTATTAGAAGAGTTAGAGTCAAGTGAAGATGATCAGGAAGATAAGCCATGTCTCTACTGTGGAGACTGGTACTCTACTTCGACGGAAGGATGGGCGTCGTGTGTTCTATATAAAAAGTGGTCACATAATTCGCGTGCTGGTATAGACAGTGATGACGACGAAGCGATACTAACTTGTGAGTTTTATGCATCAAAAAACTGACTTTTTACGGGGCACCCCGTTCAACCCCGTTTATCGTATTTTTTAAAAAAATAATAACATGTATTCAATATTCGTTAAAGTTTTTCAATGCAGTTATAAAGGTTTGTACCAGAAATCTACTACTTCTTGTATTAATAGTGTAATTTTTACTAGCTTTGAAAGTTACTTACCAACGCTCTGTCCGGGGGTCCCCTACTTGTTATTGTATTATGGGTTGCAGATATAAGTCTGAAGGTGTGTCACCCTTGCACATAGGATGTTCCTTTTACTATGAATTCGTTATTCACGAGACGAGACTAGAGTCTCCCTATTAAATAGGTCCCGTGGTACCGACACAGACAGACGACCGGATACATCCGTTGCGTAAAGCTACTTTTTTTCAGCTTAGCCGTACGAAAAAGCGACATCGATTTGGGAATCGGAGGGGTTAAAAAATCTCTTTTGCAGATTTTCCCCCCTTTTTAATGACAGGGAATGTCAGAGATGTGAAAAAAAATCCAGAGTTAAGGCAGGAAGAGGAAGTATCGGAGGGGGGGGGGGATTGGCGGCAGGTCATCCGTGCTCGAACCAGCTTATGCGCATCCACTTTCATGCATGGAATGAACCTCACAGACTGAGGGTCATTATGCCTCAGTCCAAGCGGTATTAAAGCCACTGTGCATAAATGGAGATTCGGTCCCGAACCCTCAATGCACTATGCAACGTTAAACACGCGTCTGGGGGTAAAAAGGACAGAAAGATAGCGAAGGGGAAGGAGAGTTGGGGCGGTAAAATACATGGCACGCAGAGAATGAGAGAGACGCGTGAACAGAAACGCGGATAGAGGAATACAGACGGAGATAGACAGCGGAATAAATGAGCCATAGAGAGAAGTCAATACATAAAGACAAAAGAAGAGTATTATGGAAAAATAAGACACACAAATATGCAAACAGAAACAAAAATATGAGAGAGTGTGCTTGTGTGAATTAAAGTAGATACACATGGAAAGATAGAGGGAGGATGCTCTGTATTTTAGATAGAGAGAGGGGAAATTGAGAGAATATTAGAGGTATATGTGTGAGAGAGGCAAAGAGAAGATGAAATGGAAAGAGAAAGAGAAAAGTAAGAGACAGAGGATGTATGTGCGTGTTTACAGAGAGAGGGGGAGAGATTGAAAGAATGTTAGAAGGTTGTGTGTGACAGAGGCCAATAGGAGATGAAAGGGATAGAAGAGGAGAGAAAGAGGAGAAAATAAGATATATATGTGCCCGTATTAGAGAGAGAGAAAGAGGTTGTCTCTGGGTGTTACAGAGAGAAAGAAGGGAGATTGGTAGAATATTAGTGGGATGTGTGTGGGAGAGACCAAGAGAAGATGAAAAACATAGAGGAGAAAAGTGAAACAGAAAGGGAGCGAGAGAGAGAACCAGGGAAGTTAAATGGGAGAGAGATACACCAAGAGAAGATGGAAGGGAAAGAAGCGAAAAAGAGAGAAAGAGGATGTCTGTGAGTGAGGTGTGAAAGAGAGGGAGAGACACACCAATAAGAGGCAAAAGGGAGAGAAGAGAAATAGGGATAGGAAGAGAGAGAGAGAGCAAGATCTCTTGGTTTTTCTAGAGAGGTATACGTACAGAAGAGATTGAGGGAATATTAGAGGGAGACCAATAGAAGATGAAATATATAGAAGAGAAAGAAGAGAGAGACAGTCAAAGAAAGATTTAAACGAAAGAAGAGAGAGGGGGAGGGAAGAGTGAATGAGGTACAAATAGGAAACGACAAACTGAGAAAGCGGGAGAGAGTGAGACAGAGAGAGCAACAGAAAAAGAACGGAAAGAGAGAGAGAGAGAGAGAATAGGAAAAGAGAATTCCTTCGGTTCCTGAATTAAAGATTCCCGAGCGGCAGAAAAATGTCCATCGATTAAAAATTTAATGCGCGTTAGTCCTGCAGGACAACGTCAAACGGGCGGAAGAGCCAGGGGGGAGAAAAGGAATAAAGGTTTGTTCCCAGGCTAATGCGAATTTATTCCTGTTGCACCCGGCCGTGCGTGCAACCTTAACGGTGGTCTTTCTTAGTGAATCGTGCAGAAATTTTTTTTCCACTTTCTCTGTGATGGAATTCCAGGCCAAAAGGCAGTTCATGCATTCTGTTTGTCAGTCTCTACTTTCGCTCTGCTATTATTTATTTATTCGTAGACAGAGAGGAAAGATAATTCGCGCGCATGAAACAACCACCCCCAAGGCCTTTTAGTAGGGAACTAATATATATTATTTAACGTTAGCTTATTAGTTATTTATACAGCGTCCTGTTGGCGTGTATGCTTGGTCTCTACGAAGTACAGACATGAAATAATAAAATTGGTGGATAGATGTCGCTACTTGTCAGGGAGCTTTCAGACCGAAGCAACAAGCGCCGCGTGTCTTTTGAAACTAACATTGATAAATATGTGCAGGGTCTCCCGATGGAGCAGCGGTTGCGTCATCGCCTTGTAATCAAGAGGCCCCGGGTTCGATACTCCTTGAAGGCACATACTGGTTCGGATCCCACTTTAAACTGTAGGTCCAGTCCCGATTAGCCTAACTGTGCGTAAAGTTGAATTAAAACAGCAATTCAAGCAATCGAACAATAGTAACATGACAAGCTGCACGTGACAGGACAGTTTTCACAATACCGAGGATCGTGTCGCTTCGGTCTTCTTTTCGAGCATGTGCTGTGAATTACGGGGGTTGATCAGCATGCTCTGCCCCTGACCTAAGGCTTTGCCAGAGAGCCATTTCACTACTCTTATTTTTCAACATAGTCCTCTGTAACTTGATTGCAATCGGTGATCTAGGGTTTCAATTCCCGCACGAAGAAATCTTCCTACTGCTCCTGTAAACAACGTTCACAGCATCCATTACTTCAGATTCGCTACTGAGACTCTTCCCACACAGGTATTTTTTGAGACTTCTTAACCATGTGATATGAGGGAACAGACTCAACTACAGTCTTCCTTATATATATATATATATATATATATATATATATATATACAGGGTGAGTAGTGGTATTTACGGTAGGGACAGTGCCACTTACAAGTGTAGAAAAGGCGAGGCTATTTGATTGAACAATCAGATTTGCTTACACTTAAAACAATGCCAAGATGGGGCCTGTACCCCAATTCTTCAGGTGTGATATGCTCTGATTTTTAAGAAATTCTGAATTTCTAGTGTAGAAAAGGCGAGGGCTCAACAGATAGATTTACCCATACTTAAGACAATGGCAAGAGGGGCTTATACCCTAATTTTTCAGGTGTGGAGGTTTGGGTTTAAGTCCTCATAAAATATGAAGCCTCCCCTGATGGCAAAATGATAATATTGTTGTCTTGTAAACAAAAGGCTCGGGGTTCGAGTCCTGATAAAATATTTAAGATTGAAATACATGTGGCAAAATAATATGTCCACAAGTGAGATTTTGAGAATAATTACTGCTAGTTGATAGCCCCCAAATCTGAAACCCTGGTAAAAAGTGTTTTACAACAATATATTGTACAAAAACTGAATTTCTCAATTTTCTTATTTTCTCATGTTTTATAACCACTTGCTCAATACAATAGAAGAATAGTGGGTAGGCATAATTAATTGCCTCCATGTCCTGCCGGCACGCAAGAGATAAAATCTACACGCTAGAAGGGAGCATTAATGATTTTTCTGTACGATTCACTGAAGGGGCCATTAATCTTTCTGTGCGACAGGGGGAAAAAGTGTAACATGTCTGCAACATGTAAAAGTGTAACAAAGATTATTGAGATAAAAATACATATTTTCACACAGTGGCAATGAATTGACCCCCTTCATGCTAAAAGCAATTCTATTCTGATAATATGAGCCTAGGCAAAGACTTAGAAAATATTATGGCAGTTCAAAATCCAATTTTGTCTGTATTAAGGTCTCAGAAGCCAGTAAAATATGGGCATATTCCATATTGAGAAGTGTTAATAGTGTTGCATTGTAATCAGGGGCTTTGGGTTTGAGTCCTGATAAAAGATTGAAATACATACAACTGCCCACACATAAGATATTCACTGCTAGCTGATAATACAGTTGAGGTTTCAAAGCTGGTAGAGTGTCTGGGGCCTCTCTGACAGCAAAGTGTTGGTATTATTGCTTTGTAATCAAAGGGCTTTTATGTTTGAATCGGATTTCTAGAATTGCTCCGTGACTCTCTCATTTCTTACATCATAAACATATGATTTTTCACCTATGAGAATAACACTACATATGGTGTCATCGGGTAATGCTTCATGGAATTCACAGATAATTTTAATGTTTGTCCTGTCATTCACCACAACTTGTTTTCTTTTTGAAGTGTTGATTACAAACATGGGCCTCTGTGCTTTGAATTCATCTGGTGTGTAATACATATCTGTATTGCCAGTAGTGACACGTTTGAAAGCCGAAAAAGCCTCATATAATTTGAGGAAATCATCCTTGGAAATGTCTAAATTGTAATTTTCTCTAGGAAATACCTCATTTCTGCCATTTTTAAGATATATGTTCTTGATGTTGCAGTTATCAAATTTGCTTGAATTTTTTTCCTGATTATTGTGTCTTCCAGTCTGAAACAATACCACTACAAAATCAGGCATGTCATATTGAATACTGGAGAATGAATTTGTAGCATCAAACTCATAATAAGAACCAGATGCGGGCTTCTGTACAGATTGATATGTATAAAATTGCAGAGGAATGTGTGGATTTTTTAGGATATCAGCTTTGTATTTAAGAGCATAGCTGGCCTCATATTCAACAACAGGGATTCTTAGCTCCATAGTCTGAATAATGCACTTGCCCTCATCAGGTAGGGTATTGGGCAAAGCTTCCCCGGTAGGGTTTATTGCACTGTACCTCATCAAAGCATTATTATCATTTGCAGCTCTTCTAAATGTAATTCTTAACCCACCCTTCCACATAATTTCTTTGTAATCTGAGAAGAATCCTGGCAACAGGCGCATAGGGAACAGCACTGTGTGGTTCTTGGTTAATATCTTATCACCAGCTTCAAATCCACCTATTTTGTAGTATGAAGCCTCTGTTTTGGATAATTTTAATGTGGCCAAAGCTGTGGAGGTAATGCCGGGATAATCTATTCTGTTTATAACAACACCATGCTTTCTGATCTCAATTTCAGAGAACAGATGCGGCACAAAATTATCTACAAGTCTTATGTTTGAATTTGCCGGATAATCTGTTCCATCGAGCTTTACAACATCAAATTTGATGTATAGATCTGCTCTGTGGGGGTGTATAAAGCCATCCCCTACATCAAGATCAACCTCGATCTCTGTGTTGGGTTGATTTAAATTTGCAAATGTCCTCCTGTTTGGGGGGAATGATTGTAGCTCATAACTCTCAATATTTTCCATTGTATGTATTTTTATTTAAATGTTAATCTCTATGATTGCAGTTGTTGTGGCTCCAGCAAAATCAACTAATTCTTCTTTTTCATTAGTGACCATCAACTCAATATAATCTATTCTGTTATGGCACACAGGAAAATATAATGTTGGGGATGGATTGTAGATGATTGGCTCCATGAATTCGGAATTAGGTTTGAATGTTGCAATGATGCCGGTTTGTTTGTGAGTGCCTATGCCATTTGATTTGGTGATCATACCCTCGGCCACATTACAGTGAATATTCAGAGTCTCTATGGCTAAGAATTTAGGTATATTCATAGCAGTGTGTTTGATGCCTGCTTCAAGTTTTGTGTTGTTCTCAAATCCTAACAGTTCTCCTATAGTACCCAGATCCACTGTTTCCGTAGCAGATACAATCTCTACTCTGTGAGTGACAAAATTTTGACTTAACACTATACCTCTGGGTAATTGAGCATTTAGAGTGGATAGATTATATTGCCCTGGAGTGATGACAATTTTTTGATCCCCTACTGCAATTTTGTTGTTGTGGTGTGTAATATTAGGTATCAAGTACATGCCGTAAAATGCTCTGAGAGCTATTGTTTTGGGATACACTATGTCATCATGTAATTTGAGTTTCAATATTGAATTTTGGCTGGTGAGATGGAATACCCCCATGATGTTTCAGATACCACAAGGCCTTTTGAAAATTTTCAATTGATGGTTTATTTATTTGAGACATATATCTGAGAACAGATAAACACAAATGTCCACAATTAACATCTTTGAAGTTTTGAACACGGGCATTATTGTAATAAAGATTAGCTGAATTTAGATATTTTATTAAATTTTCAGGAGGAACACCTCCAAATGAATCAAACACAAATGCCTCATTGCTTAAATATTTAAGATAACAAATCCAGTGAGTGCCCTGATTTTTGTACTTATCCAAATTAACAATGCCACACTCTTTGTTGAGTGGTTGTTCCGGTAAAGAATCAGACATGTACACACCTCTAAAATGTTTGATGCCCAGTGGTTTGATTAAAGCTTCAATATCTTGGTTTGTAAGCGGCTCTTGTTTTTTTTAAACTGATTCATGGCTCTCTTAACACCTTTGCCTTTTTTCTCCATGGCCAGGTTATGGCGCTTCTGCTCATCTAATTCTGCCCTATTTTTCTTGGCATCTATTACCGTTTTTGCTATGGCGGCTGATCCCCCAGCCAAGCTCCCAACAGCCCCGAGAGCAGCTAAGATGGCCGGGATAGTAAATATGAAACCCCCCACATGTGATTTTTTCCTGGATTGTTGTAATTTTTTTAATTGGGGGGTGCTAAGCAACAATTTCATACCATGGCCCTTTGCAAGACAAGAGCTTTTTTTCTTGCGCTGCTTTTTGGTTAAAAGACTATCAATAGTTTTAAGAGATTTAAGACCTGCATAAGGTATTTGATACATAACACCCTTGGCCTTCATTGTAGGTTTATTATATACATATTCACAGCCCCCACCCCAGTTTTTGTTTCGTGTTCATAGCTATGGTGGTTCCCAATGCTGCTATTCTCTCACTTAAAGAAGCATCTTTGCTTACAAATCTACCAAATGCAGCCTCTTCTAATTTCTTGTCTGCAACATGTCTCTTGTCAAGATCAGAATCTGTGTTGTATGCTATGTCATGGTCTCTACAAGCAGCATCTAGGGGATTAACACCAGGGTCACCTCTGTTTAATCTATGGTCCAATTTTGTGCCTGGACCACAATACTGATAGCCTGGAATGTGTAGTTCAAATGGCAGCTTGTTAATAATGTCATTAACCAGGCCCCGACCCTCAGAAATATTCCAAAATTTAGGTGGTAGAGTATTAATAATTTTTATGAGATATCCAATCCCCTTAGTGTCATTCACTATAAAATTAGACAATTTTGTGCTTATCATGTCCATAATTCCAACCTTTTCATTGTAAAAATTGTTGTTGCCAGCATTTTCTTCCCCAGCTATCACCAATAACATATCTACAAGTTTCCTGACATCATCAACCCACACAAATTCTTTAGGCAGGGTGTTGTATTGTTTGATTCCACTGCCAGTCTTGATCTGTGACCATATGGGCTTGATTAAATTATTGTATTTTGCCCCACTGCTAGACTTGACTCTTTTTGTGTGGGATCATTGTTCTGGTATAGAGCATCTGATTTTATTAATATTTCTTTGTAGTGCTCATAATCTTGATCTGTATAGCTGCCAGGCCTTTTCCGAGTCATCAGTTCCCACAATCCAGGTGTTCCGGGGTACTTAACAAAAGCACCTTTTTCTCCGAGACGAGATTCTGAATAAACAATCAGATCATCCCCCATAAATGTTACTCTGAAATTGCCAATTCTATGTATGAAGCTGCCATCAAGCTCTGTGTCAGCATATAAGCCAAACACCTCATCTTTGTTGTCTTTAGGTGTGGTTAAATTATTTTGTGCAAGAAGACCCAATTCAATAGGATCCTGTGTAGCTTCAATTCTTCGAGGAGCAACAGGACTAGGTGTATGAATACTGGAAAGTGGGGTGAATGGATAATCTAATATGTTCCTTGCAGCTACAGGTACAAGCTCTGTGATCAAATTTTGATTTTGCTCTGTAACAGTTTTAATATTTTTACCTAATTCACTAATAGCATCAATGATAGGCTGTTCTGTTTGTTTGTGTTGTTCATAAATTCCTCGGTTCTGTGATTTCCATCCCTTAAATCTTTTTACAAGATAATCTCTTAATTTAAGATCATCAATAATTGGCCTTTTCATGTTTATTTATATATGTTTCAATGTCTAGAAAATTGTTGATTTTATTTCTGTATTTGCCACTATTGGGTTTTCTTGTCATATCAATTGTGACAAACCCATAACTGTCCTGGTTCCAGCACCTGCTACAAAACTTGGAAAAATCATTGTAGCTCAAGTCCCCACCTACATATTCATCATGTATGTGTTTGAGGTTGGTATGATCTTGATGAAACACACATATAAAATTGCTGTTGTCTCGGATCAGCTGCTTCGGTATTTTTGAAAAAGTCTGTGCCAGGTAGAAACAATCTATGTTTTTGTGCCGGCCCTGTGTAAAGAAATTTCTAACCTTGTTTTGATTATCCAGTATAATGTCATCAAACACAACAACAGAATTATCGAGACATTCATGAAGTGGCTTAACTTCTGATTCAAAAGTGGCAATATCCAATCCATCATATAGCTTCATCAGCTGCTGATATTTTAATTGTTCCAAGCTCTTAGAGAAGACATACAAGTGCCTGTTTTTCCAGTCTAACCAGTTGGGTGCCAATAAAAAATTATCAACCATTAGTGTAGTTTTACCACAAGCAGATGGCCCAACAATAAGACACCTAATATTTTCAGGCAGCAACTTGCCATTTCTCTTATTCTGCTGTTCAGGTTCTAGCAGCCTTTTTATAACATCCCAGGTGCTCATATTATCACTTTGTCTGCATCGATCCAGCTGTTTTCCGGATGACCCAGCCATTTGACAAATAACTTGCTGCCTTTTCTGCGGATGATTTTTTCTATGAGATATGTGTCAGGCTGTTTAGTTTTGCTGAGTTCTTGTTCATAGAACCGGCCTTTGAGAATTTCTCCTCGGTGATCTTTTATTATATATGTGTTAAGGGTCCCGGGTTTAACTTGAACCACTGTAAATAATTCAGTGCTCCAGTTTCTTGTAAAGCCTCTTTTGAATAAGTGCTTATATTTGCTGATTCTTACTTGATCGCCTACCCTGTATTTGGCCTTTCTTGTTGTTGGCTGGTATCTAGGATAATAAACAGTCCTGATCAATTTTTGCTCATCAGATGAAGTTACTTCAGAGGGTTTCATGTTGATTGTGGAATGGACCGAGTTGTTATATTTATGTAGAAGTTCTGGAAGAATATTAAGCCATTTATAATTACCTTGAAGTGTAAATTGTTTATACATAAGATTTTTTAGGGTTCTGTTGAATCTCTCTACAATTGAGGCTTTGAGATCACTGTAACTCGAGTAATGTTTTATTGCCTGGCTTTTAATAAATTGTTGAAACACTGAATTATAAAATTCTTTGCCATTATCTGTTTGTAAATAGCGCGGTGATCTTCCACTCTGATTGATGATTGTCCTGATGGCTTCTGTAACACATTTTCCAGTCTTGGATTTGAGTGGCACAGCCCAGGCAAATTTTGAAAATGTGTCTATTACAGTGAGTAGATACTTGTAGCCCTTGTTGATTTTGTCTAAGTTTTTCAACTGCCCACTTGACAACTCAATCAAGTCGCTCTGCCATAAATCATCTATGCCCTTTGTGACTACTGGGAGTCTCTTAAAATTATGTCTGGCTTGTCTGTGTAATTCATCAACAATAATTTGTCTAGACATAATATGTAAACAAGAATATTGCAACTATGGGGTGTTCAGCAGCTGATACTGCAGGATTTTCTAAATATAATTTGTCCCCTATTTGTATTTTAAATTCCAAAGTGCCATCATCTTCAGTATAGGCTGTTTCTAATGTATTGGGATCTGTAAAATCCTCTAACTCTACACTGGTGATTTTTGGTTTGTTGTCAGCATTTGTTATTGATAAGGTAGGGTAGTGGTGTGCCTGTGGTTGAAGCCAATATTTGATCTTGATTGGTCTCAATGTGCCCCCAACAAAAAACTGGTAATAAAATTGTGCAGGGGACAGCATATATATTTTGCCTCCTGGTGTAAATGGTGAATCATATTCTTTGTTGGGGATGCTGTACAATTCAAGAATTACTGTATGTTTTGGATTCTCGATTATGCCCGTTATTTCTTTTTCTGCTGTAAGCAATCTGCTTGTTACAGATTCAAGGTGCTCATTGATGGTCCTAACAACATCATCATGGCCTGGCTTTATTTTTATGTCCACAGCAAGTCTCTTGTATTGTTGCACAATCTCTTGAAGCTGGGTGGCAAAAACAGACAGGGCATTTGCTTGATTGGATTCCATGGTCCCTAGCTGTTGCTTGATATTAGCTACAATTTGTTGCAAATTTTCAATAACTGCCAATTTTGAATTTTGAGCAGTAAGATCATGGACCTGTCTTCTGATATCCTCAAACAAGGCATGCAGTTCATTAATATGTTGATTGGTTGGTAGAGTGGCAACTGTCTGAGTAAGTTGTTTGATCTCTGCCTGGATATTCTTGATATCTTCTGATTTCAATATCCTATTCACTGCCCTCTTAATATTTTTAAGTTCCTGTGATGTGGGAAGATTTGAAACAGTATTCTGCAAAGATTCAAGTGCCAATTTCACATTGTTTAATTCAGAAGCATCAGCCACATTTTGCATAGCATTTTGGAGCAGGGCTATATCTGCCTGAGTGGGTGTGGATTGTTGTAAAATTTCAAGTTTTGTTTGGATATCATCGATCAAGTGATGAAAATGAGACAGTTCAGATTCAGTGTTGAGGTTTTCAAGCTTTGTGATCTGTTGCTGGACACTGACAAGTGTGTCTACAATACCGGGCAGGCGGGATTCTAGTACATTTGCCAAATCATTTTGCACTGCTGCTATTGTACCTTCAAGATGGGTTATGGAACTTTGAATTTTTCCAAAATCTTCATATGTTTCAAGTTGCAGCTTAATATTTGCTACACTCCGAGTTATTGCATTCAAAGCATCAGAAGATGGCAAGTTGTTCATAAAATTTTCAAGTGTCTCAATTTTTTCTTTAACCTCGGCTATGGCATTGTTCAGGGGGTCCAGATTAGGTATTTGGAGTGACTGAATCTGTTCTTTTAGAGTGGAAATCACTAGATCAAAATCTTCTTGTGATTTTATGCTTTTGACAATTGTTTGGAGCTGTGTCTGGACATTATTTATCTGCTCTTCTAATTGCTGTTTTAATTGCTCAGAGTTGTTAGCCTGGGTCTTAAATTTGGCTTGAAGAGCTGCTACAGCTTCTTCTAAACTTTGAAAATTATCCAATGTGGCCAAATCAGTATATTTCTGAAGCAACAATTTGAGTTCAGAATCAATTTTAAGAAGAGGGTCCATGCATTGTGATTGTAAATTTGTAATTTCTAGTTGAAGACTGGCATTGAGTGTAGTTTGTAAAGCTTGTAAATCACTTCTTAATTTCTTGACTCTGACATCAAGCATCAGAATCTCATCACTGTGATCTTCATGTCTTGTATGGCCAAAAATATCATTAGGCATTTTTGTTTTAGTGGTTATTTATTATTGAATATCTGATTCTTAATTCTATAAAAAAAGGTATAAGCTTGTCATAGGATCCAGGGACCTCAATATATAAGCAGTCACCAGCAGAAACAGTATATACAGTGCCAGAAACCATGTTTGAGTGCTTAATTCTATAAATATTTCTCCCTACTGAAATTTTAACATCACCCTCAGGGGTTGTAATAAATTGCAATTGCCCACCTACAGGTAATTGGTAATGATTTAAATTATTGTTAAATATGTACAATATTTTACCTGTTTCATCATCAACATCTGTAAGTATGCTGTTCAGATGAATAATTAACAAGCCACTCAGTTTAGATATCATATCAGAAGAGGGTTGTGGTGTTGGCAGATCCATAATAGCCTGTTTTTTGAACCCAAATAAGTTCATAGGCATGTTTATTTATTTCAAATCATGCTCTGTAATTGGGCATTGATTGCCATTTTTCAAATCACAATGCCCCCAAGGTAAAGTATGTATGCCACATGATAAAATGCATCTCTTATCATCATGTGGGTCCAGAGCCACTTTTCTTACAATATTTGAAGTCAACAAGTGATCCTCACTCTGAATTCTGGATTCTGATGTTTTGATTAAATTCTGGTATTTGAGGCAATTTTCATAATCTTCAAATTGGAGGTCTTTTTCAACAGTTACTTTGCCAATGCCCTTGGCCTTTTTGACAACAGCACTACATGTTTTAAAACTATACACCTTGGCACTTAACCCAGCAAATGCCACAATAACATCACCAAGTGTCTCATCTTTTAACTTGCCAGGCACCTTTTTGTTGTGGGGTTGAATTATTGTATGTTCACTGGTATCAAAGTATTGAAACAATTCAGGCTGTGACATATCTTGATAAACATCTTCTGTTTTAATGTCAAGAATAAAACTATCCGTGTCCATGTACATCAATTTTATATTATCACCATAAAAAGGTTTCAGCACATCATAATAGAGCTTTAACATATGTAATTTGGCCAATTCCAATATCACAGCCCCTACATAAATAGGTTTATCAAACTTAATCTTTGTTTTCTTCATGTTGAAAAGAGCCATGTGCTCATCATAAATTCTTCTATAATTGAAATTAAGCTTTGCAATCAATTTTTTGCTCCGGCTGGGGTCAGTAATTATTTTAACATCGGTATGTTTTCTGACATTTTCAATAGTTTTGCCATACACAGAATTGACCATCAATTTAAACAAGCCCTTATCAAATTGGCTCTTTGCAGATGTTCGAAGCTCTGTGTTTGTATCAATGTATGGTTTCAACCATTCTGAGTGCTTGAACCTCAAAACTTTTCCAATTTTGGTCACTTGAACACCATGATTCATCAGGAACTGGAGGTTTTTGTAATATATGACATAGCCTTGTTTTGGCTCCAGAGTCATCATGAGCTTCTTCTGTTTAGAGCCAGGTGAGCACTGAACCTCGGGAATTGGGGGCAGATCAGAAAATTTATTGTGCAAATGATCAGGAATTATCAGATCAACCTCTAAGAAGAGGCCATAGTCACTGTCATCAAAATCTTTAAGATCTTCAATATTGAAATCTTCAACCCATTCAAGCCCTGCATATGGCAGTTTATCCATCATGGCATAACCATAGAGGCTGTTGGCATCTACATACAGTATATAATTTGATGGCCGTGCTGGATCATAATCAGGCATATATTTGTTATTTGCTCTGGCATATCTCTGAGAACATTGCACCATCCCCCCCCTTATACATTGTTCCATAAACAGATACTTATCTTGATCTGGGATCAGATCCAATTGCATGTTAGTGTTCAAAAACGTTGCGGCCCATGCTAGGCCCGGGGCACTGTAAAAATACATTGGGTCCAGTCTATAATTTCGCATGGAAGATTTTCTGAACGCCTGTATTATATCAGCTAAGAGAGTGACATCAAGTTTCAAATATGCCATGTGATAATCACCAAATGTCTGGCAATTTAAATTGTTCCACATCAATTGGGCATGGTGATAATCTTCATCAGTGATTCCAGATCCTCTGATTCTGCTGTAAAACGCTTCTTGTGGTGGGAGGGAACACTCATCAAATTTAGAAAAATCTGTGACATAGTCATATGGATATACACCCTTCCGCCTAATTAATTTCAGGTCCTGATTTGGAAACATAGCACGTGTGATTTTGAATTTATCATCAGATAATTGATTTGCCAGTGTAGGCAGGCTAGCCGATAAAAATCTGTAAGAATCAAGAAATCTTATGTGAATAGGAACACCATCAACTTTAATTATTTTGCTAATAGATATATATTTCTCATCATTTTCAGCTAAAATATTTAAATTCTCCTTGTCAAACCCCTCGTACCTGATCAGATGATGGAAATCATAATTGGATGCTCCATGGCAAAATATGGGGATAAATCTTGGTCTCTTGATCTTAATATTGCAGCTTTTACACAGGGCCTGTTTATATCGACCATCTGTATGAGAATGGTGTTTCACCTTGATATTTGTATCTGAAAATTCACAATCACATACCGGGCATTTTTCTGCATTGTTGAAATCCTCAATCTCTTTCTCTGTTAAAGGCAACATAGGCTTTGATATTAATAAGATGTTAGATGCTATGTCACGGCACACATTTTCTATTATATGTGCAAATATTTTGATGGCATTTGGTCCCATGTATGAATATTCTTTAATAACAACACCATCCTGTACAACCACACAACAAAAGCTGGAAGGTTCATGTAGCTGGTACGGTGTAATTGCAGATTCTTCAGGATCTGGGCTACAGAATGCAAGAGGTTTGAGGTTCGATTCAAAATCACAGACAATATATACTGGGTGTTCCAACAAGGCTTCAAACTTTTTAAATTTGCAATTTTCACTTAGATTAGGCATCACCATATGAACAGGTTTATGGTTCCCACAGTATTTCAGATGCTCAATTAACTTGTTTTTGGCAATTTCTGCACTCTCTTCCCGAACCCCTTTCACCATTTTTTGACCATCAAATACAGTTAAGCATCTTCTGCACAACTTAAATATTGTATTGGATTTGTCTAGTTGTGTTCTGACTAAAGCTTCAAGATTATGTATCAGAGTATAATGGTGTGTATCATTCCCTTCAATTAAGAGCAGATCAATCGGAACAGCAGATTCATCATCAAGTGTACTGATTCTGAGAGGTGCTATCGGGCAATTGCCAGTAGAACAAATAAATACATTAATAGATAATTGTTTGCCATTGATATGCCTGGCCCTTTTTTCAAATTTATCAATATTCTGTACAGACATTGGATATTCCAAACCCTCCATTGCATCGTCAAAAAGATGTTCATGTTGTTTGTAATAAGTTATTCTCTCAGGATTCCTTGAAACTGGAAACAAAGCAGCTAATATACACCACAAAAAGCATTTCGCGTCATTATTTTTTATATTGACCACGGCTCTTTTGTTTTTGATATTAGCAGGTAATGGCAGATATGTAGAACCTTTTAATGGGCTGAATTCAGAAATATTAACATATAACTTGTGTGGGGATCCGCATAGGCTCCATCCAGACTCTTTTGCTGCAAATTCAGAGTGTTTAATATTCAATTGATCTATTAAACTGCTTATTATTGTGTCTGAATTTGCATTTGAATATACCGGTACAGTTTCTGTTATGTGGGGCTGTGTAAATTTTGTGCCATTTGGTTTCTTATATTGAGTATACAATTTGAGGGACAGCTTATAAGAGCCATTTTGTGCATTTAGAATTGCCTGTATATCAGGTTTTTTACTGTTCAAAAAATTCTCAATGCCACATCTTGGCTCTGATACAAACCGATAATCCCTAAGTTGGGCATTAAAACTGCTATGGATAGGTTCATAGCGTGGCTGCTTTGCAGGTCCAGCATTAACAGGTGCTTCATGCTTCCTTTTCAGACCAGATGTGGATGGTTGTGAGGGCAATGCTGATGACTGTACATAAGAATTACACTTATGCCATTTGTAATATGCCTTGCTTAATATTTTATGGCATCTTGGACACATTTTTGTGGCTTTTCTGCATTTCTTAGAGTTACAAATATGGCAATGCCTAGCCCAATGAGAACTAGATATATTTTTATTACACCGATTGCAATATTTTTGTTTTGGCATTTTTTCTTGTTGTTTATTATATAAGATTTTCTGGGCTTCAATTCAAAACTTTATACCTAATAAAAAATATCAGTTGGGTTCAGCAGTTAGTGGCTGAGCTGGTGCTTTTATACCCAAACAACAGCAGTAACTAGGTTTTGGTGATAGTTTTGCTGATGTACAACACACTTCACCAGGTTTAAAACCCCATCTCTATATCAACTAAATACAATTCAAAATTGGATTTTGAACTGTGCAATAAATATTCTGTAAGTCTCACTTGTGTTTATATTAACAGAACAATACAAAACCAGAATTGTATTCAGGATTGTATGTTTTCATACAAAAAAGCCATATTTTTGACAAGTTTATAAACAACAATCACACAGATATAGCTTTTATACACATGGCCGAATCTGTCTGAGCAGAGGAGGGAGGGGGGTTTCAGATTTGGGGGCTATCAACTAGCAGTAATTATTCTCAAAATCTCACTTGTGGACATATTATTTTGCCACATGTATTTCAATCTTAAATATTTTATCAGGACTCGAACCCCGAGCCTAGTGTTTACAAGACAACAATATTATCATTTTGCCATCAGGGGAGGCTTCATATTTTATGAGGACTTAAACCCAAACCTCCACACCTGAAAAATTAGGGTATAAGCCCCTCTTGCCATTGTCTTAAGTATGGGTAAATCTATCTGTTGAGCCCTCGGCTTTTCTACACTAGAAATTCAGAATTTCTTAAAAATCAGAGCATATCACACCTGAAGAATTGGGGTACAGGCCCCATCTTGGCATTGTTTTAAGTGTAAGCAAATCTGATTGTTCAATCAAATAGCCTCGCCTTTTCTACACTTGTAAGTGGCACTGTCCCTACCGTAAATACCACTACTAGGGTGTCATTTTAATGGCGCCCACGGACCACGGAAACGGATAGAGGACATCAAAACAAACAACATTTCTCCGTAACATTTTTCTCGTTGGTGCGTCGTTTCGGCGCTACAGTTGTTCAAAAAAGCCCGTTTTGCCGCCTGAATGCTGGCAACCACGCACAACATTTGATTGCATTTGTGACGTCATATCCCGTCGTGAAGCGATGCGTTACAGGGTTGCCAGGAACACACATGTTCTGTGAAAAATGACATAGCTAAAATCAACCACATTATGTACCGTAAAACAAAACGAGAAAACACGTTCTGTAACCAGCAGGAAGTAAACAAACGATACGAAAAATGGTAGAGAGAAAATAGAATTCAAGTGGAAGTGGTCATATCGAATTTTCTCTCAGCTTGCAAGTCAAATATTTGCAAATCTAGTTACCAAGTTAGCATCTACAATTTAGTATATCCACTTCGTCCTTCTGATACTAGTTGTCTGTGACACATGAACAGATGACAAAATACAAATGAAAGAACTCAAAATTCAAAATTCAAAATTCCGATATTGACACCTTATTTTGAATACGTTTTTTATCATTTCTCATATCGTTGGTTCACTTCCCCCTTCCCCTGAGATGACTGCTGATCTTCTGACTGGTAGGCTATGATGTTTGTTCTACTGGACGCGTTTCTCGCTTGGTTTTACAGCTAATAATGTGGTTGGTAGTTTCTCATTTTTAATAAAATTTGTGTGTTACTTGCAATCCTGCCGTGAGCTGTTTCGATGCAGGAAATCACGTTACAGACACGATCAAATGTTGTGTTGGGTTGCCAGCATCCGGGCGGCAAAACGGTCTTTTTTGAACGGCTGTATCGTCGAATCGACACACCAACGAGGAAAATGTTAGTGAGAAAAGTTGTTTGTTTTGATGTGCTCTGCACGAATCTGTGGTCTGTGAGCGCCATCACCCTGTATATATAAAATGGATGTGTGTGTGTGTGTGGGTGTATGTTTGTTCCGGCATAACTCTCGAACGCCTGTAGCCATTTCAACCAAACTTGGTACACATATCACTTGCAATCGGGAAAGAAATACTGTGGGGGTAAGACACCCCTGGCACCCCTATGGGTGGGTGTGGGAAGCGGTGACATGTAAAAATAATCGAAAACGACCGATATTAGTGTTGAATCCATAGTTTTCGGGGTCGCTCAGATGAATAGTGACACTACCAATGGCGTTCAACTCCAAGTTCATCACCTATCGGCATGGGGGGAGGGGGTGAAAAATAAAATGTCAAAATGACCTACGTTAGTGTCGAATCCATAGTTTTCGGAGTCGCTAAGCTAATTGATGCGCCGCAACCGAATTGCGCACACTTTTGATCCAGAATTGCTCACAAATCTCGCTGACCTGTTTTGCGCACAGATTTTGATCCAACGTTGCCACTTTGATAGCTTTAAAGTCTGTACGCAAAACTGTTTTTTTCTTTAGACAAGAAGAGAGAGAGAAATTAGAAATAAAATAGTAAATCTGTTAAGGATTAAATAAAAAAAAATATAATTTGACCAGCAAATGTAGCAAGTCAAGATTAAATTTTCATACTAATTTACATAATACAGTAAGTCACCATTGATGCTTTCAAGATACAATTTTCATACCAATTTACTCAAACTCAAAAGTAAGGTTAGGTTAGGTTAGGTTAATGACTGCACAACAAACACTTATGCAATCTAAGCTCGTGACCTTCGGTATAAATACACACACAACAGAAGTGAGAACGGCTTGAGAACATTTTACATCTGACAACATCGCCTCATTTTTTGTGAGCAATCCTGTACATTGTGACAGCTTGTCAACGGCTTATCAGATACCACTGATAAAACCGGAAAAGTGTGCGCAATCCGGCTGTAGCCAATTGATTGCACTCACGAGGACATTTGAGAGAGAGAGACTTGCTTTCTCGATCACAATCAACAAGTCACAGGGGCAGTTTATTATGTAATGACAACTTTAATAGAAGATTGAGATAAATAAATACCCTGGCAACGCCGGGGAATCAGCTAGTACCATTATAAATGTCCGTTGGTGACAGTTTTATTTTCAGCAAATATTTGATGACTTCCGCTTTCTCCATCTTCTTTGGAATGCTTTACTCCTCTCACACTTCAGTCGCATGTAAAATAAAAACAAGAAGGATGAGATCAAAGAAACATGGTGGGTGTTCCTGACTAAGATAGACTATGAAGCACACTAAATTATTTTCCCCTCCAAGAACTGGAAGTGTGTCAGTGGCAGAACATTCTGATCAGCCCTCGTATTTGCTTTAGACTGAAGTGTCTTGTTGCTTGAGTGTAGAATCCCCATGTCGTTTGTCACCTGCAATGGGTCGCTTGTCTCCTGTAGCTTGTCGTTACGGTCTGAAAGCTTCTTCACATACTTGAACTCGATGCAAACAAATACCGCTTTGAGGGAGCTGCCAGACGGATGCGACAGGCAACTAACAAGCCACACGGCCGTTTCGTACCGAACATTTGATGCGAGCCTCTTCAGTCTATAACCAAGCTTTAGCCCAGCATGCACTACCAACAGACCGAGACGACACAGGGAACTGCCAGACCGAAGCGACAGGAAGTAATCCCTCAGTAATCAATACAACCTTTCAAACCGAAGCGAAACTGCAAGCTGCACGTGTCGTTCGGACTGGGCCGTGCGTGTCATCTCGGTCTGTTCGCGCATGCGCGGTGAATGCTTGCTTTTAGATTGAAGTGGCCCCTGTCGCTTGTCAGTTCGGTGTGAACTCCGCTGTCGCTTATCACCTGTCGTTTCGATCTCAGAACCTCCCTCAAAAAACTTCCCATTAGGAGCGACAGTCAAGCGACACGTGTAACCTTTCGTGTCAGATGTTTGCATTTGATACTGAGGGTTCGTTTGCAGGCAACACGTGTCACCTGTAGCCTGCGCTTTGGTCCAAAACCTCCCTTATTTTGACTGCAGTGAAAGTTTATTACACATAGGAACGGTCAAAGGACAGATTAACTGTTATCAATCTTGTTTATTTTATTATTCACCCCTTGCAATTTTGACTTACTTTATTCCATAGTGTGATACTATTATAAAAAATAACACTAGGTGGACATACTTAAAAATTATTATAAAATTTAGTAGAAATTGCAACATGTAGCAACAATTGTCAAGAGATTCGAAACCAAATGCCGGGAAACTATTACAATTAAAATGTTAAATATTGTATAATCTTAAATAACTATCTTTAAAAAATTCGAAAACAAAATGCAAAGAAACCTATTAAAATTAGTATTTAACTCATTATAAAAAAAACTAAAATGAAAAAAAGTATTTGTAAAATTTATTCCAAATTTTCTTCACTAGTATAATCGTGACGATGAAGATGAGTGGAGATAAAATTAATGAAGGGACATTCACAACGGAACCCAAGACGAATCTCCAATCCGGAACCTTTGGTATGAGCAGGGGCATCGCGAGAATATGCTAATTGGATATAGTGCTCATCTGTTCCCAGCTGGTAAGCTCACCGGACACACCTGGCGTGTGAAAGTTGGTTTGTAGCGAGAGGCGCCGCTAGATGGCGTTGAACGAGGAGAAGCTGCAAATACCTGGGGAGTGTGGGGCGGAGTCCATAGATTGTGCAGAGGTTGTATAGTTTCAGTCCTCATTGGAACGTCACTTTAAACTTCAAAGAAAGTTCCGAAGGATCATTTTATCTCTGAACAACCACGTGTCAAGTCAACGTGGAGCCCATCAATAGCGTCCGTCCAAGAACTTGACAAGTTCACGCGGAGTAAATGAGATGTTCCAAATTCATTTTCTATAGAGATTTCATAATGTGAGGTTTCGGTTATCTTTCCTAGGTTGTGTCATTGTGTCGTACTTTTTTTTATACAATGTGGAGACCTTAGGAGTATATCATCGCAGTGAATCAATGGATGTCCAAGGACTCCAGGTAAAACTGACAACAGCGCTTTTCAGATAAAACAGCTGTTGGCTCGAAACCTCGACTTCCTCTCGAGCTGTGTCGAAGATACCGAACTGGGGTTCCAAAGTAGACTTAAGCTATACAGTGCAGTGCCTGTTTCAAGATGATGCGCAAAACAGATGTTACTGGGTGACACAAAAGGGGTGATTGCATATAGGCGTGCCAGAGGCAATCCTGTAATGGAAGTAGCAGAATTTTCAGGTATATCGAAGCGTACAGTCGTACTGATCTACCGCAGTGGCGGGAATCCCAGTCTACAGGAAATTCTAGTGAGGATTGTGGCCGAAAGACGATATTGACGGACTGGAAGTGCCTTGTTCGAGGCAGAAAGTGCAGCAAGATGTCATTACAGATTCTTCCAAACACGTGTCTAAATTAATACTCCGCAGGAAACTGCATAGCATGAAGATATGGAGCAGGGTGGCACGATAGAGGCCTTTGATCACCTCTGCTCACTAAGTTGTCCGGTAACAGTAGGCATAGAGACATACACATTGAACCATGAACGACCATACATGTTGTCTGGCAAGACAAATCTACGTTTTTGCTTGTGCGAATGATGCTCTGCGTCATGACCTCAGGATGTCTCCCAGGAGGACTGTGTGCAAGGTGTGGAGCAAGCTGGGGGAGGCTCTGTAACGTTCAGGGGTGTTTCAATTAAGCGAAAGTGGCTCCTTTGATTGGGGTAACAGCCAATCTGAACCATCATGCCCACGTCACGCTGCTCTTCATCTTAACGAGGAACGGAATGGACCATATTAGTGGTGACGTCACAGCAGACGACAGAGCACAATTTGAGTCCAAAAAAAATGTGACACGTGTATTTCTCCTATTTAAAAGCATTGAAGGGTAATTTTAATTGTGGCAGTAACATAATTGCGATGTACATAGCACATCCATGTACAGATGAGATTTGGGAGAATACGTCAATACATCGCACATACGTACCTTCTTACAGAGAATAAGGTAAACAATGCCTGAGTTAAGTAAATCATGCACTTTTAAAGAAAATCTAGACATTTCAGTGCAGAGGACAGCCGAAGCCGGCCCGAAGCTCGGCCGATCTCAAGTGCAGTCATTCTGCAGTTATGGATGATGAGAAACCATCAGCCTCACGTGACTGCAGCGCCCATCGGCTGCTGTTCCGAAACTGACGCCGTTAGAAGCATTCGCTTTACTCGATTTCCTACCTAATTCATTCTTTACATTCTCATCTATAAGGTATGTGTTAAACATAGTCGTATTCTCCGAAATCTCACATTTACATTGATGTACAATACACATCATAATTTGGTTTCATAACCGCTGTCACAGTTTTATAAGTTACCCCTTGCAATGGAAAACCTAATGTTTTCACATAAGGCAAAACCATGTGGGAAGAGCGGACCTCCCCGATAGCGGAGTGGTTGCGTCGTCGCCTTGTAATCAACGGGTCCCGGGTTCGATACCCGCTGGAGGCACATAGCGGTTCGGATCCCACTTTGAACCGTGGTCCAGTCCCGATTAGCGTTACTGTGCATAAAGTGGACTTAAAACACCAACTCAATCAATCAATCAAAAACCACGTGGGAGGATTGTTTAGACTCAATCTTGCAACGTGACGTCACACAAATATGGTCCATTGACGCGTTCACCGGCTGCAACCGTGACTGATTGGATTGATGAACAGTCAGGAGCAGTCATACATTTGAACTGGCCAGCAAAATCCCCAGATTTGAATCCGATTGAAAATCTGTGGTACCACTTGAACAACTCGTCATGGACGGCATCCACGTAAACTCGTGGATGTGTTACAATGTATTAGGTACATTGAGCTTATAAGGATGCAGCCTACACTTTAACGCTGACAGCAAGACTCGGATAACTACACGACGAAGCAAGGAAAAGAGAGAGAAGAACAAGTATTTACGGGTTAATACAACACAACCCCGCAAAAAGAGAAACTGCAAGGAATGAAATTAGAAAGTAAAAACACGGAAAGAACCTTTGTTCCTTGCGCTAACGAGCTGTTTCGATGTCGAGCTCCCAGAACAAACAAGAATTCCGTATGGTTGTGGATGGAGAGGACTAATTAAAGAGAACAGCTGGAATTATTGCTCGGCTTCTAAATCTTTGTGCGGAATCTCCTGGCGTGTAAATTTTACGCCAGCAGACAAACGTTACATAAACGTCCCCCGCTTTTGTGCCTCCAGTTCACAATAGTTATGGCCGTTGTAAGGTATGGCAGAAACCTTCTCCCCCGTGTCGGTTTTGGAAACGAGACGTATGATCATTATATTACGACGATTAAAATGACATATTTGTTGAAACCAAGCACAGTGAATGTCGCATTTAATCCCTTCACTTCACGGTCTTTATGGTTAGTATATCCATTCGCTCTGGTGTGCGTGGTTTTGTGTAGCATATGTTACGTATGTCACACATGACCTGGTTCAACTTCAAAAGTGACGGCTTCCGTGGTTAACGAAACCAGATGGAAGTAGAAGTGTATCATTTCATTTGCCGAATCATCAATTCATAATCCATCCTCGTCGTGATTAAGCAAAGCGATGCTGAATAACAAATGCATCCAGGGTGCCAGAGAAGTGTCTGCATGCCTATATATCACATAGTTCATATTACCACTCCATCTACCGACCTCCGAGGTGGCGTGGTTAGTGCAGCGCGCTACGACACCGGCGGTGCCGGGTTGGAATTGCCTCGTTAATTTCATCATATCATCCTCATCCTCATCTCGCGATTGGCCAAAAGTGACACTAAAAGCGAAGTAAAATAAACCAAATGAAAACCATTGTAGGCTAGCCTCGCTGGCCGTTCGTGACGAGTTACCTGCCTCGCTGGTCGTTCGTGACGGGTTTCCTGCCTCGCTGGCCGTTCGTGACGAGTTTCCTGCCACGCTGGCCGTTCGTGACGCGTTTCCTGCCTTGCTGGCCGTTCGTGACGAGTTTCGTGCCTAACCCTACTGCGAATGTCGCCAGCGGCCTCAACCCTTCCAGAGCATCACCATCAAGGATATTTTAGTCATTAGCATTCCAAAGCTGATGCGGAAGACGCTCTAATGAGGACACCGTCGTTTCCAATACAAAAAAAAAACGGGAAAAGAGAGGTAACTAATGGAAGTTGCCAAAGGCAGCGACGGAACGGTACAACTTAAGCTCCTCAGATCCTACCTTCCTCGAGAGAAAAGAAGAATCCCAGTTTAGCTTTCATTTAGACTCCCCCCACCCTTTCTGCTTCTCCAATCCGTCAGTCGTATTCTAGTTTCTCGGTTCGTTTGATCAATTTTCCGGTATTGAGTAAAGACTCGAAGCGGTTTATTTGTTGAGGATAATGAAAAGTTCCAATAGAGAGAGATAGAAATTGGAGGATGGGAAAGTACATGCTATTTTTCCTTGTCAAATCTTCTCAGGGGGAATAAATTATGAACACGCTATTGTATCTCCAAGTCAGTTCACATATATCATTATCGTTGCACATTATACGCAGGGCACTATAAATTCTTGAGGTAATGTTCAGAACTTGCTAACAATGACAGTCTCGGAAACTAATGACGTCTCTAACCCAGATGAAATATGCTTAACCGAACCGTTGCCTATCACAATGGTCCACACGAGAAATTTCAGAATCAAATATAGCAGAGGTGATGCGTCAAAATCAAATATGTTATTGAGATAATATGTTTGCCTTATAACCCTTGCGCGCTGTGAAAGTTGGTGCGCTTACACGTTAGAGGTCAGCAAATGTGACCCATTGCCCGCCCATGTCCCGCCCGTTTCCCGCCAATTTCCCGCCCTTTTCCCACCCGCCGTAATGGGAAGAAATACCCGCCCACTCCCGCCCTGCGTTGCTGTTGTCTTGAAACAAACCGACTCGCCCACATGAAAGGGAAGCTTTCGAGCGTCCATCAGTACCCAGCGTGGTTCAACGGCGGGCAGACAGCCGGCGTATACTGCACTGCGAGCAAGGGTGTCGGAAGCAGGGGCGAACAGGGCACACAAGAACACTTATTACTAGGGCTAAGAAGTTGAAGACCTATCAATTGCCAAAAAAAAAGACCTAAAAATATCAAAAAAAGCCCTAAAAACGGAAAAAGGGACGTATAAATCTGATCTAAATTAATTAATAACTTCAGTTCTAATTACATATTTAATGAATATGCGCGGCACCTCCTTATGTGACTTGAGATCTTTTCAGGCGCATGTTGTCTGGTTGTATAAACCGTGCTGAAAGCTTCAAAACAAGATAAAATTGCCACTTACCTTGTACCGTACCTGCTTCAGTCGTCCAAAAATGTTTTTCTCTCGTTTCAGGGATGGTTCAAATATATTTATTTATTTCTTTTTTCTAATTTCTTTACTACAGAAAGGATGTTTAAGAGGTGATGAACTGATGATGATTCGAATTGAGAATGGTCAGTAAAATCCTAGTCGAAAGAAGGTGAAGTTGCAAAAAAAAGAAGCCGTTAAGACCTAAAGATAGGGTAAAAAAGGACCAATAAGCCAAAAAACGCCGAAAAAGGCAAAAAGGGACAAATAAAACCCACCCTTTTCTGGTCTACAATGACGTTGGGCCTCGTCTTTGGACACTAGGAGAAAAAAGGATTTTCCTCAACTTCCAAGCCCTACTTATTACATACCGCGCGAATCTGTTGTAGGTAAATATTGTTAAAACTGATAATGCAATGTTCGAATTTTGAATGCCACTGTATGTCAACGTAAAGATTGAGTGGGAAGGTGGTATTTCGAATGACAGTGGTCCGTTGCTTAGAGGCTGCTGAGTAGAAATCTCCAAAATATTAAATGTGAACAACTGTTATAACTATAGAAATGCAACGAAACCTTAAAAAAAAGTAAGTTTTGGAAATGTAGCTCTTTCAATATACAATACAGAACCCCTCACTACCGCAAGAAACTGACTTAACCACTACGACATTTCTCCAACCTTGGCAATTGTAATTCTTCTCGGTCCTTTGTGTAGCCTACCATTTCTGTTATCCTGGAACGAAGCTTGAAATAATGATACCAAACACATAGTTTTTAACGCTGATTCGACTTATGTTTTATTTCGAATTTTGAACCGTCTCCCCAGTTATTATCAAATGATTCCCTTAGCGCTGTGCCAATAACCATGGCTGCCAGGGGAGCCCACGCTCGATAAACTGTGCATACCCGTTTCTGCGCGTGCGTGACTCCTTAGTCGTCCGCGACCGCTGTTGGAAGCACATGGATCCCGTCCAGCAAAGAACCAAGCAAGGATGACGTCAGCCCGCGTCCGTCCACCATGCGCTGCGCATCGAGAGCTTGGATCCCAACATGTGGCAGGTCGGATAAGTGGACTTCCCTTCTTCCTGTGAGTCATGCCCGCCCACGCAGCTCTCTACTACACATTATAGGCCTACATGTTCCTTATTTACCGTGTTAAAAATGTAAACATAAACATTGGTGAGGTCTTGCCCGGTCCCCCCGGAACTTCCGGTTTAGGCCAGTCTCCGTTGTTGCCAGTGCAGATTCACCGGCATACGAAGTAAGAAATGAGCGCTTGTTTTCATCAGTTGTGCGACGATAGTCAAGAAAGGTATTTGTTAAACTTCTACTATGAGGGAGTGGACGTCAACAATCCGTCGGATGATCAACTGCAGAGCAGATTATTAAAACATGACGTGTCTTTGTGGCCGCCAGTTGTATAGCATACTACCAATACGTATCTCATGTACACGCACGACGAACTCAAAACGTACGAAAGTTTAGATATATTCAAATATTTTGTAAATGAAAAAGTGAAGAAAAGATAATTCTATAAAACTAGTGATATTATTATATTATAAAGTATGCTTAAGTCAATCTTTGCCAACAAATCTACAGAAGTAATGACACATGCAAATGCTAGTAAATGTGTGTGCCGGGAGAACCTATTATATGACATGCCACTTTCACTTGAACGAATTTACTTCAAACAACAAGGGAGTTTTCAGACTGAAGCGACAAGCGATATCGAGATTTCGCACAGAAGCATGCGATCTGAAGCAAACCATTCACCACGCTTGCTCAAATAACAGGCCGGGGCAACACAATGCACAGTATTGATAAAAAGGGCCCAGTCCGAGCGACATGAAAGCGAGAAGCGACACCTGCAATTTGTCGTGTCACTTTAATTCGGAAGGTGTTGTTTACTTATTAATGTTGGTTTCCAAGAGACACGTATCGCTTCAGTCTGAAAGCTTTCTTTCGAACCAATTCACCAAGAGAAAATGCAAGTGTCGCTTGGACTGGTCTGTTTTCTCAGCACTATGTTTCGTGTCGCCTCGGTCTGTTGTACTCGTATGCAAGGTGGATTGTTTCCTTTAGAATAAGGGGCCGTTGCTTGTCGCTTCGGTGTGTAATCTCCGTGCCACTTCAAAGTGAATCCTCATGATCAACGAAATGTATCGAACCGAAGGGACGCGACAAGCTGCACGTGTCGCTCAGATTCCCAATGGCGTGTATTGTGCCGCCTGAGACTTGATTTCCCATGCGCGGTAAATGCTTATTTATAGACTAAATGGGCCGGTGTCGCTTGTCACTTCGGTGTGAAACCTTTCTAAGAGCCGTTCTTTTCACCACAACACAATACGCAGATAAGCGATCAACATGCTTGTAACAAAATGCAATCCTTTTTTTCGTTCTGCTTGCATCCGAAGGTTTCGTCTCTCTACGTCCTTCGGAAACCTATGAAGTGATACTTGACTCAATAAATTTGTTCCCGATTGAACTGTGCAACCATATGCTATGCAGCTGACACGCTATTTCCTTGTAAAAGAATCTCCACTTTGCCGTTTCATATAATCGTCCATAGCACCGTAAGCGTAACCGGATGTTCCAGGGGAGCCAGACGAGTGCGCATGCTCCGCAGTTCCCCTACTCAGAGCCATCTGGAGACAGTTCGAAACATCGCATTGCTGTGAAACTTGGTATAGAGGCTACGGAGCCATGGGGAACCGAATGCTGACGAAAGAAATAGTTCAAATTTTCACCACCAGGTGGAATCGAGTAGGGGAACTTTAATTTGCGACCACCCCGTACGACAAATCTCGAGGCTCGAGACGAGAACAAGATGGATGTTAATTAGACGAAAGCATAAATGCCCTCCTCGATATGACAGTGTTCGATTATTTTTCTACTATTTTTAAGCATGGTATTCAAGTATTCCCTGGCTCGATTCCTGGTAGGTCCCATACTGACTCGGATTCAATCTAAAATGTACGTCCAATACAAATTTATGTCTAGCTGAGGTTAAAGTGTACTTAACTTTGCAAAAGCCAGAATACTTTGCGTAATGAGCATCATAAAACGAGTATTACCAAATGAGAAAGGATTATCATGCAAACAATAACACCTGTATTCCCCTAATTTCCCAGAACTGCCGTGCCTTTTGGCGATAATTAAACTAAAATTTAAATATAAATCCAAATATCATATTTTCACTCGTAGTACGTTTCTTCCACGAGGAAGTATTATCACTGGCAACCCTGAAGCATAATTAAATGTACGGTTGGGCTGAATACAACCAGGTAACTAAACCGTGTTTGTTTGTTTGTTTTTTCAACTGTTCTGTCCATCAAATTCTGTCTCTGTTGGCGGATTTCCGTGACACCTACTCTGTGTGTTCGTGAAAAATGTGAGAATCATAAAATTCAGGTAACAAACTCCAACAGGAACTGCGGGCTGTGGATAAAAAGTGAAACAATATTTTTTTGTTAGTAATTACGCTGCTGGGCGCTTGAGTAAATAGACGTTGCCTCGTGTGCGTGTTTCAATGACGTAAAATATTCTATGTTGCAAGGGACATCGTGGTACAATTATGGTCCGCTTTCACTCTTGTGTATATATGCGATGATAACATATCAGTATGTGCATTTCCTAATCAGGGAAAGAATTCCAAACCGTCCCAAGGTTAAACTTTATTTTAAATAGAACTTGTGAGACTGTATTCGTAATAATATCAAAATAAAGTGTTCAAAACCTGCAATGCAGTGACATTGTAAAGTAAAAGGTCACATTTTACTACGAATCTTTTAATCCTCATTACTGACGAACTTGCGTCCTTGAGAAAGTTATGTACCTGCTATTTTTGCATAACTGCGTATAAAGTTAAAGTGTCGCCATCTCTTGGCTTTAAAATAACCTATATCCAACACAAGCACATAATAAATAGACCTTGGATTTTTAGGTTCTAAAACGTGTGTTTTCGGTTCCTAAAATAGGCTCTAGAATCCTGAAATAAGTCCTACAATTCTAAAATAAGTTCTAAAAATATAAAATTAGACTAACAAGTACTGAAGTAGGTTGCAAAAAATTGAGGATGGTTCAAAGTTCTTGTAAAATACTGATTAGATACAATTGTTAAAAAACACAATTTCAAAGGTACCGTAAGAAATTTTAATAGGTATATGTAAAGACTACAGCGCCTTGAATAACGTACTGTGGAAAACGGCACTGTTCTGGCATCTCTGGCTGGTTTCACTCGAATATGATACCGCTAGAGGCGCTACGCTACGCTACGGCTCTTCCAGTGTTTCGGCAGTCATGAATATCTCTCAAGAAATCGGCGCACATTACAATAATATCTGGTTTCTTTTTATCAAAACCTTCCTATTGGATTCAGTACTTTAATAAGGAATACAAAGGTCACGTAAACATGTCCATAATGTAACCCCAAATCGAAAACTGATTTTTTCTCGTAACTTCTTTGATAGGTGTAGGCACAGTATTGTCCACAACGTAAGAATCTCTTACAAGCCTTCTAATAACCCCTTTTTACGGTTTGTGACGGAGTGGTTAGCCCAGTGCGCTTCGACGTCATAGGTCTCGCGTTCGAATCCCGGCCTGGGCATAAGTTTTCTTTGTGATTATCCCTTCATCGATTTCGTCATATTATCAGTCATCCTCATCTTCACGATTCCCAAAAGTGGAAGAAAAGCGAATAGAATCAATCAATGAATTAATAACCCCTTTATCCAAATTGGATCCATCCATTTGGTTTTACTCTGCCACTTTTGGCTAATCGCGAAGATGACGACGAGTGATGATATGATGAGATCGATGAAGGGATACTCACAAAAAGACTACCATCTACAGGCCGGAATTCAAACCCGGGGCTCCTCGCGTCGTAGCGCGCTCTGCTAACCACTCCGCCACGGATATCGGCGAGTATTTTTGGAAACGACGCTTGTGCTTCCCCCACATTTCTTGCCTGGCTTGGCAATGCAGAACCCCCTTTCGCTGAATTATGCAAATCTACATCTAAACTGAGTGACCAGTTAATTGTTTACATCTGTAGATGGCAACATTGGAGTTTTGCTGCAACAGCCTGCCTTTTTCTTGACAAAACCCACTTTCCCCAGAGCTCAAGTTGTCTTGCGAGGCCTATAGCGCCGTATACGATACACGGTGCTGCTGCCACCTACACCGACACTTGTGGAAAGGATCATTGCAACGACAGATATTCATAAAACAATTTCACATTGCAGCAATTCGAAGATATTTCATTTTGCGGCTTATATATTGACTTCCCCCTATATAGAAACTGTCCAAGACAACCTGTTCATGCTTACGTTATTTTTATTTCTGTTATTTTTGGTCACTTCTGTATCTCTTGAGATACTCTCGACAATAAGGATGACGAAGTGATGAAATGGATAATGGAACAAACGATGATACGTCCACGCGTTACCCAGGATTCGAACCGGAGACCTCCAGCTTCCCAGGCCGCCAAAGAAAAAGAGTTAATATCAAGAACATGACAGGATGTCTGCAATGCAATATATTACTTCAGGAGCTCTTTGATAAATCTTGTGGAGTCAGGCATTGAAATGCGTTGTAAAACATACAGAAAAAAATTGGTACTTCCAGAATTGTTATCTTAATGCTTTTAATTCATGGTTCCTCTTTGTCGGTGATCATGTTCGTGATAAAATATCATGTTTCATTTCAGTGTGTCGAGTTTCATTTATGATATATATTTTACGTCGAAAGCTTAATTTATCTTTCGTGTGCTAGTTCTTAGGTTAAGCAGACTTAACAGCTCTTTAATAATCATAACTCATGCTTTAAAGTGCTTCACAAGCGACTTTAACTTACAAATCAGCAACAATACGTGGGGCCATTCCAAGTTTGTATTCAGGGCCTCTCATCTTCGAAAGTACATTTTGACTCTTTTACTTGAAAAGCACAAAAATGTTTTGAGGGAAGACAAGAATTACAAAATAATGTACATCCTTATCTATTTGCTTCATGCACTTCTTTCTATATCAATCAATATTCTTTTTTACCATCCCACAGGATAGGTTTCAAATTCAAAAGAACCAAAAAAGGGCACTTGGTCCTTAAAATAAACATACAAAACATGTGCTTCCATCTATTGGACAATAAAGCAACAAACTTAAAGAAAATAAGGGTCTGAATGCAGTTAACCGCTTGTGGATTGCACGAAAACGTTCAGAGAGATACAATTTCCAGAGCCTCGACTAGTTAGCCGACCTATATTAGCAGCAAAACTCTAAGTTATGATATCTCGGCACCGATTCCTCCGCTTAAAGCGACAGTCCAAAGCCAGTTCCCCCCTTGCAAATTAGGTAGAGGGGGAACTGGCTTCAGCTTCGGGAAGCTCAAATCTACATATCCCACGAGGTTAGGCCGGGAGAGTATTGCGCAAAACTCCTCACAACGAAATGCCCCTAAGGCTAGCGTCCCGGAATTAACAGTATATCAACAAAATGCGATCTAACTTTTCCACTTAAACAGCATTCCCTCCCCTGGAAAAAAAATAAAAGAGAAACCACCTGGCGATATTTTTCCCGAGGAACGGAAACGAACCTTTGTTGTGACCTGTTCACCCTCTTCTTTTTTTCCCGCCAAACCTTTGTTTTTTATATGTCCCTCGGCTGCGTTTAGGAAACTTTACCAGCTTCCTCTTATATATATGGCCTGAACTCGTGATCTTCATTTTGCGCGTGAAACGGCTATGTGTCAACTCTGCCATTGAGAAATTTAGTCTCTCTCTCTCTTCTTGTTCTCTGCAGTACACTTATGCTTGACACAAAATGTTAGAAATGGAATAAGTTACTGACAAGCACAGATGGCGCCAGTGTCTGTGGTCTAGGGATCAGTGATGTGCAGTAGACTATAAGTTTACGTCTACATGCGTTGTCTACACGTAATCTACGCGTAGATTACATTGGGTTGTAGTTTACATAGACTACGTAGACAATCTAAAGTGCAATAAAATTAATTTTCAAGGGTTTCATGAAGGAAAAGTTACATTTTCAACTATATTGGTTCCTAACGAACTGACAAGAATCCTATTTGCAAGAAAATTTATCTTCTCTTCTATTATCAACTATGGAAGAAGATAAATAATATGCAAAAAACAACAACAGATGGCAGTCGTGAGGCAAGAGTGGTCTTTTCCCCATAAAACACTAGAATATTTCCTATATTAGGTTTCTTCCTAGGTGAGAAACTGTTCGAATTTGGAGGAAAGAGTATGAAAAGTTCTCCTCACACATCAGCAACTGATACGCAGTATAATTTAGTTATACTTCCACGGCGCCCTTTGCTAAGTTATCACCTTTCGCCATGTTGTTTACATAGATTACGTCATCTACGTGTATAAAATTGTCTACGTGTAGAATGTAGACTAGCGTTGTTTACGCGTAGACGCACATCACTGGATGCAAATGGTGTGCGAAGGTTACTTTGAGGTGATGTCATTTATACAGTAGAACCTTGATATCTCGAACTTGAGGGTAAAAAGAAAAACATCGAAATATCAAGAATTTCGATTTACCAAGGTTCGAGTTATTGAAAGCCAAAATCGCCGACTTCGAGTTACAGAGTTCTAAAGTTTACTGACCCTTCTGAAAGTGGGCACTACGTATGCCTATAACGTATGTAGCATCATTATAAGGTAATACGTATACTGTACAGTACAATGTACGTAGAAATAAATGTTAACTGACATCATACCCTGCAACTTTTATGTACGTTACATATGTATGAACACTTCTACAACGCACAGTAAGCACATTAACAATGATGATTACATACACGGCGAGGTGGGGCAGTTCAAGTCCCGACACGATTGTTGATCACCTGACATTGTACGTACACACTCTACACTTCGACTTATTGAGGTCCGTGCGACTAAAACTTTGAGTTACAGAGGTGACTAGAATTTAACTTCGACTCATAGAGGTTTTTCATAGTCTACCTTCGAGTTATTTAGCTCGAACGGCATCCCATAAACTACAAAAATTCGAGTTGTTGAGATAAAATTAGTATTGAGTGTTCTGGATAATTCAAGGGGATTACAAAACATTCGACTTATCAAGGAATTCGAGATGTTGAGTTTCGAGTTGTCATGGTTCTACTGTATATTCATTTATATAGTAATTTATCTTTATACATATTATGTAAATACAGTATGTATGATCACAGAGCAATTCCAGAAAAAAAAATGTCAACCTCGATGGTCAAAATTACATATCAGTGAAGGGTAATGTGCTGTACGGGATGCATAAGTATTACCACGCAAATCGTCTATCATCATGTTTATACATTATTTTACCCAATGAGACCTTCACGAATTGAAACAAGACGCCAAACAAGCTGCTGACAACCTCTGTACCAGAATACACAACAAGCTATTCCTTGAAAACATGTAGTATGCTAGAGACAAAATTAATGAAAATAGTCAAGGACAATTTCCCAAGCAATACTTGTGATTCCCACTGTGTACATTGTTTTAAAGAATATCTTCAGATTTCGAATATTCAATACATGAATCTAAACTCTAAAATGTGTCTCTAAAAATACCTGATCAAGTGCTGCTTAACTTTGATTCAAAAACTTCAGGTACATGAGTTGCCAACTGTGTAAGTCTCTTACATTCAAACTTCTTTCTATGTATTTGGCAGGACAAATTTGAAGAAATGTTGCTGTGCAAGAAGAAATACTATTACTTGCAAATTTCTTGGGCTCTATTTTTTCATTATATGTTTCATGAACCGCATACAAAGAGCCAATATATAAATAAAATTGCTTCTGAGTGTTCTCTGGAATTGCTCCATAAAGACGTCAATAATATGACGCATTTCTAGGAGGAGATGGTTAATGACTAACCTGCATATTCGAACCTTATAAAATTTAAATTATTTTGTTTTGATATGAGTTAGAAGTAACAAAAATTTAAGTTTATGTTAATTCTATTTGCTGTGATTAAAGTTATTAGTACTAATTATTATGATTATTAAAGATCAATGTGTTGAAATATATTTTAAATGTGGAAGATTAATATACGAATTGTGATACAAGCATTTAGGAACTTACTGCTGCATTATCTGTGAGAGGAGTGCTGTTCACATAAAGTGGTACACTTTAAAGGGTTGAACATATATGCAACTTTATCTGAACAGGAATGTACATGGAACTTAACACTAGAGGATCAAATAGTTTTCCTGCACGTATAAAATATATTATAAGGGAAGGCAGCGGCGGCGATTGGGTTTCAAAACCGGGGAGCAAGTTGTCAAAACTGGGGGGGGGGCGCAAAAACAGTATATTCCCATTTTTAGATAAGGTTTAGCATAGTGCGGGGACAAAAGTGGCAAAAAGTGTGTGGGGGGATCTGTCCCTAACCTAATCGCCGACACTGAGGGAAGGTATTACAGTTCCTCATCTGTAAACTATAAACGCCTCAGAGAAGTCGGAATAAGGGGAATGAAGAAAAGTACCAAAAGTTATAGGACCTTTATGCAGACCGATAGATCTGTATCAAGTGACTCACATTAGTATTATTATTATTTACTAATAGTAATGGAATTACTTATTAAACTGTCTCAACTGATAATTTTTTAACAAATCGTATTTCGGAAAAAAATACTTCTTAGTTGACGACGTCACAAGTAGGGACAAGAATAGCACAGAAGCTAGCGACAGTTTTGTTCGTAGTAGGATTCTCTATAGTTTCTCGCTGTAAAATATTCTATGAAAAACTATTGACTCTGATGCTTGAAAATACTGTTCTTAAAAAGAAGCAATAAAATTAAGGAACGACCGGCACCCCGCCCACACACACACCGAAAGTTAAAGGGGTGCTATTGTACTCTGTGCAATATTTCTGCATGAACTCACTTTTGAGTTGGGTCCCCAATCTCATAAATCCCCTTTAAATACGCCACTGGTAATTGAGTGGTAGCATTCAGTGGCCCCCACTATCCCCAGTCATTACGCCCATAGATTCATTTTCTGAGCTGTGGTGAAAGAGCAGGTATTCCAAAGAATACTAAACCTACTTGGCAAATGTCAACTGTGAACTGTCAACCTACTTTTGCGCCACCCTGTAGGTCCAATATTACAATCACTCTACCTCTTTTTTCTTTAAAACACATGTGTTCACATCCAACTGGAAAGCTTGGTACTTGTATATCCGAACATACGTAGATTTTACTCAATATGTTTATGTTTTATTCAAATTAACACGTATCATATTAACTTGAACCACTAGCGCACTTAGAATTTCTTTCGGAGGGACCAGGAATTGTAAATATTATTACATGGCTGCGTTCTAGATGGGGGCAGGATATATGAAAAAGTTCGTTCTTACCATCTTTAACCTTCGTATCAGAAGTTGTTCCAAAAGAAATTGGGAATCGTAGGACGTTTAAAAGAAGATTCCATTTACCACTCTGGTTTTCCCAGAACTCTTTGATGCTTTCATTTAAAAATTTTAATTCTCTCAAAATTTCGGACGAGGCTGTAGCCCTACCAGCTCCCCCGCTTGAGCACGCAAGTGTTTTGAACTACTTATTTCTCGGCCTAAAATATGTCACTAACTTTCATAACGAACTCCATATGAAAAAAATCCGTCACATATTACTAAAATCTTCCAACTTCTAAGGTATTATATACCGTAAAGACCACTTACATTCATGAATGACCGCAGCGCCACTCACGGCAGTGCTGTCAAGCTGAGAAATGTTTAAGAATGCATTTCTTCCTGAGACAACATCAGAACACCAACCTGCCGTTTTTGTAGTGCGTGTACAGAAAAAATATCAACGCCTGGCATCCCTTTCTCGGTTCCCAGAATTGATACAGTCATTCTCGCCTTCAGACGATCCCTAGTGGCGTCCGAAAGCACACTCTTCGAGCGACAGTAAATAATGCACCGCCATTGTCGGTGGACTTTGAATAAGCTCGCTAGATGGCACTGCCTCCGAGCGCTTGAGAAACTTTTGATGGCGGCAATTCCTTTTCATGCCTCCACAATGGCAGAGCGATGTAAATATCAGCGGCAACCGTGGAGGATGGACTGGGGATGTTCTAGTCCACTGTTCCTTCTGCGTGACGCAGGGGACGTGAAAGGTACAAGCGCCCGAAGAGAGATCAAAAGAAATGTCCTTCCTTAAGAAATGGCAAACCGAATTGTAACACCCGCTTTTTGTTTTATTTTAAACTGAGAGCAAAAGCAATGAAGAGAAAATAAACGTCTAATGTGGTCAGTTGTTAAAAAGTCGTTTTTGTCATCGTGAGAGTACGATGGGCTCTTATGGACAATGCTTCTCTTATGGGAAAATAATGCGCTCTGTTGCCAAATATGTCGATTTTCAAATATATGTGAAGTAAAAAAATTACAGTAACAGGAAATTTTATGCAGAACACGATGGTGAGGACGAAAATTATTTACTTTATTACATATTATTTTAAATAATTAAAATGCAAGTTTTCATTGAAACCAAAATTTGAACATCTTTTCCATTCAGAACGTTGAAGCATGCCATAGAATCGGAGCAATTGTAACGAAAAAAGATCGACACTACTGTACAATTGTCATTTGTGATGGTGGTTTTTGATAATTTGTCAATATTTTTAAAAGCAAATCTTTAAAAAGTGGATTTTATTATTGGCGCAATTGAAAATGTCATCTCTCTCGCAAAATTTTGTTTCATAAGTCTACGTAAAATCTCACAGCGACAAAGTTGTAAAGATAATGATGAAATTATTTTCTGTCTTCACTCACAGGTGGCATTACTTTCATGTAAATGCAGTTCGTTTTTCAGCCGAACAGCGCGATATGTAAGAAGACGGGCTGCCGTGAATGTTAGTCACGTGTTATCAGTTGTCACGTATTATAGTAAGTGTTGCCGATTAAGGTAACACTTATTACATATCATAAATCTGTATTACTGTATTAACACATACGCTAAATGAATATTACATCATGAAATAGAGGAATTATGCTTGCATTTGATTATAGCCTCCCTGTGTTTTGTGAACTCTCACTAATAATAATAATTGAAAACTGACAACTATAACAATGCACAATATGTACAAAAAAACCTCGTTAATCCGAACCCGATAAGCCGGATGTTCTTTTAGGTTATTTCAGTTAATCCGGACTTTCGTTAAACCGGTCAACTTATCCCCCATTAGTCCGGATTAACGAGGTTTTACTGTATATTGTGGAAGGAAGTGCGGTAACTCCGGCCGGCGATAAGAGCAAGCACACCTTAAATGGCAACACCGCGCGGTTTCTTCATAAGAGCCATTATGCCTTCACGACGTGAAAACGACTATAGCACGGGCACAAGCAGAAGGGGCTAGAGGGGGCCACTTGCCACCCTGAGATATCACGAAAAGCTTCATATGATTGGAATGGTGAAATTATTGTATGAAAACATGGGTGAGGGGACCATGAAAGACATCAGAATAATTGGTGTCAGTACACTGCGGAAAGTACAAAAATAGGAAGAACAAATTCATCAAAAAAGTGATAGCTTCGTTACCAAAGGTCGTAAGCAGATTTATTTATTTATTTATTTACTGCCCTCAACAGAGGTAAACCTCCAATTACAGACGGCAGGAAAAAAAACAATACAAAGAAAACAATACAATTAGCAAATATATAAACATACATCCACCGATAATACAATTAATCAATAACATAATCATTAATTAAATTAAACAATCTGACTCTTTCTCTTGTCTTTCACCATACAAGAACAAAGACTTGTGCAATAATTACATACATAAAATACCTATAGATATATAATTGTAGAATACAATGGAAAATAATGGGAGAATAGTGATACCGGAATTATTACAGTGTATTTTGTCATAATTCTGTTTCAATCATTTTTTTATATAGTGTGAATGGCAATGATAAATCTAAGGCCTGGTTATTCATTGAAAGCGCATTATACAAATCACACATTCTACATAATGGGCTGCTTTTATATTTCTCAGTTTTGGGAATTTTCGGAATCAGTAAGTTGGGCCCACGTAAATTACTTTTTCTGGTATTGAATTGTAGTTGACTGAGGAAATAACTATTGTCTAACATACCGTTTACAGTTTTATGTAAGTATAAGTGATACAGAATATTCCGCCTATTACAAAGGCTTTTAAAATTAAATTCATGCAGCAAATTTTGATATGGCACATTATATTGTACTGGCTTTTTATATTTTATATAATATAAATACCTCAAAAATTTCTTGTGTTCTCTCCACGGTATTTTCATGTGATTTGTAGATTGGTGACCAGATAATAGAACCATATTCCAGTCTACTTCTTACAATACTGTTGTATATGGTTGTTATACAGTTTATACTTCTGAAATTCTTAGTATTTCTAATAACAAAGGCTAGTATTTTGTATGCGTTATTAACAGCATGTGAGATATGCTGTTTGAACGTCAAGGAAGAATCAATAAGAACACCAAGGTCTTTTACTACGAACACCTGAGGAAGCAATTGACTATTTACAGAGTATGTATAATGAATAGTATTTCTCTTATTTGTTAACTGCATAAAGCAACACTTCTTTATGTTAAAACTAAGATCATTTATACAACTCCACTCATATAATGCATTTAGATCTTCTTGAAGTTTTAATGTATCTTCTACACTAGTAATCTCTTTATATAATTTTACATCATCAGCGTAAATAAGGCATTTTGAATACTTAACATAAGTTGGCAAATCATTTATAAACAACATAAATAATAGAGGCCCGAGGTTTAATCCTTGGGGCACACCAGAGTTTACATAATACTCACGAGATATTGATTGTTTATATGTTACATATTGCTTTCTTCCCTCAAGATATGATTTGAATAAGTTTATTAAATTGATTGTGAACCCAAAAGTTGATAACTTACGTAAAATAAGATTATGCTTAATTCTATCAAATGCTTTAGCAAAATCAATATAAATTGAATGCACACATAATATATTATAAAAGGCATTGTGGACATCTTGGACAAAATTTACTAGGTTAGTTGTAGTGGATCGGCGTGGATAAAAGCCATGTTGATTGCTACTTATATAGCTTCTAACATGTTTAAAAATCCTTGAATACAAAATTTGTTCCCACACTTTTGCTGGAGCACACAGAATGGAAATCGGTCTGTAGTTTTCAATTTTTGCATTTTCACCTGATTTAAAAATAGGACATATTCTTGTTAACTTCCAGATTGTAGGAAAAGTTTGCGTCCTCATAATTAGATTAAATATTAAACACAGAAGCGTTTTAAGCAATTCAGCGCACCCTTTAAGTAAATATGGAGGGATTCCATCAGGCCCACTATATTTTTTCGGTTTTAATTTTTTTATTGCCTCCCAGTATTCCGGTTCAGTAATTTTGTTGCTTGAGAGTGAATTAGATATGCATAATTCCGTTTGCTCTGTTACATCATACGTGCTTGGAAACTCAGAATAGACAGATTTAAAGTAACAAGCAAAGTTATCGACTATACCTTGATTTGTTTCTATTACATTATCCATATATGTCATACTTTGGTTGGAATAAGTATTTCTACCTTTTCTAGTTTTTACGTAACTCCAGAATAATTTACTATTATTCTCAATACTTTCTTCTGTTTCTCTTAGGTACATATTATATGCCTTATCTATGAGTGTTTTTACTTTTTTACGAGTATCTTTATACTTAATTCTACTGTCGCTATCGTATTTCATGCGCCTTCTATGTCGTTCTTTAAGTTTAAGTGTTTCAATGATCTCTCGCGTAAACCAACAAGGATATTTATTATTTGCATAGATTTTCTTTGTTGGTACTTTAAGATTAAATATTGAGTTAATATTGTGATTAAAGAACTTTACAGCATCATCTACATTATCCATGCTACTAATAGGTGCCCAGTTTACATCACGTAACATTTCGTAAATTCCAAGAAAGTTTACCTTTCTAAAATTCAACGATCTGACTGGGTTATTTTCTATAATATTTGTTGATTTTGCGAAATGTAGAATTATTACTAATGCTGGGTGGTGTGCATCTTCCTTAACAAGAGGGAGTTCTTCTCTGTTAATAGTAACATCATCATACACGTTAGCTAAGATTAAATCCAGTGTTCTATCATTATGATTTTGTATGTTGTTTAATGAGCGTAAGCCATATAGACTCAAAAAGTTAACTAGGGCTCTGTAACACGGTCCACCTAGTTGCAGATTGTAACTCGTATCAGAGATTTTTGGCAGATTAAAATCACCAACAATAATAATGTTGGCATTATGAAATTCATTATAATTCTCAAAAAATTATAAAAATGCATATAATTATCAATCGTTGAGGAAGGAGTAAAATACACAGCTACTATGTAGTATACCTTATTTCTTAAATTCATTCTCACACATAAGACATCGAAATTTTCATCTAAAATAACATTCCTAGATGTTATGTTTTGCCTCACTGCTATTATTACTCCACCTCCTCTATTTCGGTTTTTCTTATCGTGACGATATATTTTATAAATATCACTAAACAACTCACTACTAAAGACACCTTCATGTAACCAGGTTTCTGTAATAATAACTATGTCATAGCCATTTTCAATATTGTTTACATAGAATTCTTGAGTCTTTGTATTAAGCCCCCTTACATTTTGATAATAAACTGTTATGTTATCAATAGTCGTCATCTAGAAATAATTAGTGGTAATGACATCAATTTAAGTTAGATACATCTTCAAGTGTTCTCAATATATATACATTTTTTCCTCCCTCATTCTTTCGCAGTTTAATAGTGCCTGAATTATCCACCCATAGGTAGGCGTAATTTCTTTCGCGTTTAAGTTTCCTAGCTTCACTATAAATATTCCTTCTATATGGGGTAAGATTCTGATTAACATATACCATCTCATTGCTTTCATAACCTAAATGAATACAATTTAAATTTCTCTTCACCTTTCGCCTTTCCAGAAACCTATCCCTGTCTGCACGCCTTACAAATTTAACAATTATACCTCCTGCTTTTTGATTCGGTAGCTTTCTTAACCTATGACACACATCTATCATATCATTTGTCATCTCGATATCCAATGCCCTTCGCACACATTTTACAATTTCATACGAGTTTTCATTCTTCTTCTCCGGAATACCATAGATTTCAAGCGTGTTTCTTCTTCCATATTGATCGAGATCATCGAGTTGTTGCTGAGTTTGCTTCAGTTGTTTTTTCAAGAGAAGATTCTCCTCCTTCAGTTCCTGAATTTGTGCTAGACAAGCACTGATACTCTCAGATTGTTTCTTCATAAAGTTCGCATTCTCGTCGAGTTTCTCATGTGCCAGGTTTAGGGATTTTCCCAGCTCACGCTCAGTCTCCTCATTACCCTTCCTCAAATTCTCTATTTCTGTCTTTAAATCCCTTAACATGTTGTAAACATCTGATATTGATGGAGTTGATGAATGCGAAGATAATAATATTGTAGTCTTGATTCTCATTAGATGGACTACATAAAAGGATCTCTGTGATTTTTGCTAATGTCAGTGGTTTTACGGTAATTTCAAAATAAATGTTTAAAAACTATATTTTTCTAGTATATTTTTAAAGTTTTTGCCTTGTAACTTTTAAATAAATCAAATGACAGGAAACTGTTTGGAATAAAAGTTGTAGCCTAATTTATAAGTTTTAAAACGACATAAGTTTTAACATATTTTAATGAAAAATATGCCGTAAAATATGTCTTGAAATGGACGATAGTGCCCAAAAATGCGTCTCGTAGCGAAGATCATTATCACAGTCCAGCGTCTAAGTCCCGAATAATTGATTTCTATTAAACCAAGATACTTAATAGGATTAATTGTTACAACATTTAAGATATTTTCAGTCGAGTATCTTGAAAAGAGTCCGCCATATTGGATATTATTTTCATTTGATGCAACTGTGGAACAGCGACACCTATCAACGTCCTGTTTTTTTTAGAAGTGGTTTAAATAGTGCAATCTTTCATAATAAATCAATAAAGCTATTTTTGAAAAATAAATAATAGTAGTTCTGTTTTTAACTCTAATAGAAAATAACTGTGAAAGTCACTTACAATTACTTTTGAAGTGCAAGTCACTGTAACAGAGTTACTTTTTAAAATGAGTAACCGTAACTGAGTTACTGCTTGAACAAAGTAACTGTTACTTTCAAAAAGTAAATTTCCGATTTTCGTATTCCACCTTTCCACTTTTTACACTTCTCTCCAACCTAACGGTGCAAATAAATAACAAAATATGTCAATAATATCAATAAAACAACATCCGAGTAGAAACATGTACTCTCAAGTATTAACTTGGAGTCAATTTACATCAAAGCCTCATTTTAGGGAAAGAAGGAAGTTGAAACACAGGTCAAAGTACGGAGATACTTAATGTGCTTTCTGTCTCCCTGGGTCGATTTGTTTTCGATCCCAAAACAGGAAGTGCGTCAGAGCTGTTTGATGTTCTCTTATATTTCCACCAATCAAACGAACACCTCCACAGAGAACGCCACGTCATTAAATGGAGCATGTACGTTTTGTACGTGAGCAATTGAGGGGGTGTGGGTAGAAGGGGGAGAAAGAGAAAGAAAAATGCCAGCTTGTCGCAACGTAATGTTCTTTCATTTCCCATCTCGCCGCGCGCCATGTTTGTTAACTTCCATGTTTTCCGCAGTGTTGCCATCCGCAATGTAATTTCTCCAGACGCGAAATGAAGAAACATTCTGAACAAGAGGATCGTGTGAAGAATGTACCAGTGGAGTTTTGGTCAAAAGGGGGAGTGGTTAGCGTATCGTGCTACAAAACCAAGTGTCCCATGCTCGAAACAATGGTTTCCATTTTGCTCCATAGGTGGCGACAAAATCTGAAGTTTAGATGTTCGTATGACCTGAGGAGCTTGCTGTGAGAAATACGATGTTTATGCTCTGGGAAAAATACCATATGTAAAAATGTCATAGCCGGGAAATGGATTTCTTCAAATTTACAGGAGAAAGTACTTACGGAATTGAGTTTCTGTGTAATTTCGGAAGGTCGTAGAAGTGTTTTCTCGCATTTTTCTATAATAATGGTCCGTCCGATACACGAAAGCTGTTGCTTGCATTTCCATCCATGTACTTGAACCGGATGTTGCGAGCATCTGATGACGTAATCCCCGGTAAGTGTTTCCAAACACACAGTTTTTTCACTATATTGTCCAACCTAAAGCAACCTAACCTAACCTTACCGTGATGGTGCGTGGAGCTATCGTGAATGGTTTTTGGGGCTATGCGGGAATGGTTTTCGGTGATATGCGGGAATTTTTCTGTTAAGAAGGTTGAAACACTGCTTTGCCGTTTGAAACACAACGCTAGTCAAGATTTGCCCGCCATTTTGCGTGTTCAGAAAGCGAGAAGAGAACGAACAATAATTACTCGATATGTCGACATAGATACTAATTTCGTTAAAAAAAAAAAGCGAAATCCCTTGTTAAACAATCTTTCGCAATGCAGAATAGGTAAGTACGAATGTCAACAACTGCAGAATAAACGAGTTACAGACATTTCCCGGCTTTGATAGTTTTACCCAATCGTATTTACACAATTGTTTTTCAAACGTTTCATTATATGAACAAGCGTTTTTATGCTACTACTCGAGAAAAGGTTTATTATTTTCCAAAACAAGAAATTTCATTGCATTCCCTTCGAGCGGCAGTCGCAGAGGAAATTACCACAAGAAAACAACAACGCCAACGAAAACGGGAAAAAACACGTAGAAGTCAAGGAAACGGAACTTCAAAGCTACAAAACAAGAAATTTCATTGCATTGCATTGCAACTAATAATGTAAAGGATAGCTCAGTAACGCGTACAATCATTATATGATTATAAAGTCAGTGTTTATAATATATAGTTCGTTTTCAAAATTTAAAATACTTTACAGACGTAAATAATATTCTTTGTCAAAGCCTGTTTTCAAACTGATGACTAGACCCCGGATTTGTATGTAATATCAAAGTACAAAATATGTATATAAATATGTAACAATAATTGATAAAACATGTACCTAAATATGTATTATCAAAAGGATATGTAGCAAAATATTTAGTGTCAAAGAATATGTAGCATAATAATAATCGAGGATCCAAGGAATTCCAAAAATTCTGCTTGCTATTTATTTTGTGTGAACATATTCAGCATAATTTTAATGCCATAAGTTTTAAAAATTAAAATTTGTATCAAATTTATAAACTAAAAAAATCACAGCAACGTGTACATATTTAAGAAACCAAATTTGTCAACTATTAATTGCTTTCCACACGAAAATTATTGTAGACTATGTAAATATGTAAGAGAACTCTTTGTAATTTTCGAAACAATTTTTTGAAAAGCATCTCGAGAAAGAGGAATCGAATGAAAATACATAACTACATTTGTAAGTTTTGTCCAAGGGAGCATATTGTGTAACCCGCTGCATACAGGAAAGTAACTGTCTTGTTGACCGATGCCAAGTTCCTAGGTGCTTTGCCTAAAGCTAAAGGCGAAACGAAAGTATGTAACCAGGAAAAGGGGGGGGGAGGGGACTCCAGCATCTTTCGATAAATATCAATTCCCGTTTTATTTTCCTTCAGCCTGTCTCCCGACTTGGCAGTAAATTTTAGGTGACCGTAAGCACTATGCATCTCATTGGTTAGAAAATATGACATCACATGACAAACAGATTTTCTTCATCGTGTTTCAGAGATCGAAAATATAGGAAAAAGGATCAAGATAATAAAAAAACAACGAAATATGTTGTTTTGTGTAAAGTAAATTGGCAAATATGTAAAATATATAATATCTAGGCAAATATGTAAAAATATGTAACATGAAACTTATGCAAAATCATGTCAGTTATATATAATTCGTTGACATTTTCTTGTCCAAGATATGTATCTAGAAAGTGTAATTACATACAAATCAGAGCTCTACTGATGACCGTTCTGAACCAGTCACTCATAGAAAGCAATGATATCGCAAACACAATGAATAGTTTCGTTTGGGATTGTGGTGTGCATTCAAATGGCCACCACTGATAAATTCCGTAAAAGATTTTTAAGAAATCGGCATTATCAAACAATTCAGAAACCTGTAATAAATCATAGCCTATATCGAGTGAAAGACAAATTCTCAGACATTTGTTCCCACCCGTTGCGCCGGAATAATTGTGAAAGCAGATGACAGAGGCGCCACTGCCACAGGAGAAATCTTAATGACGAACAATTTAAAGCGTTTTGCGTACTTTTATTGGCCACCACGGTCACCGGACTTGACCCAATTCGATTTCTTCTTGTAGGGTTACGTCAAGGATCCCGTCTATGTATCTCCTTTACAACAGGATTTGGATGATCTTGGACAGCGACTCACCTCTGGCATTAGCAGACGCTCCTGGGTCGGGTGAGGGCATAAATCGACTACAGACCACATGTGGGCCGTGTGACAGAGGGTGGCACTTATCGAGACTGTAAAGAAATATCTGAGAGTTGGTCTCTCGCTTGGTGCATGACGTGGCAGGCAGAGTGGGATGTGATAAGGGGATACAAGTTCCGAGTTATTAAGCCCATCACCGCCGAGAAGAAGTCATCTTAACGCGGCTCCGAATCGGACATAGCCGTCTCACGCATCGTCATTTTCTGCAATAACTGGAGCCTCCGTTGTGTCGTACTTGTAACGTTATTTTAAGTGTTCAGCACATTCTTCTGGAATGTAACTATTTTCATTACCACATACAGGGTTTGAACCTTCCCAACGATTTGTCTTCTATGTTGGGGGACGATGACAAGTGTTTTATCCAATGTTTTTAGATTATTGCGAAGAGCAGGCCTCTTTCACTGTTTCTGAGATAGTTTTTAAACAATCCTTACCTTTTTTTATGTGCTGTTTCTCTCCTATGCAGGTCCTTTTACAACCTGCATATTTAACCTTTCCCAAGTAGCTTTTTATACCCCTTTTTTATATTAGCGGTAAGTTTTTTAGATGAGGGGATCTTCCCCGTATACAATTGTGACGTTCCTTTTGGGTGAGCGCCACTGGATTACTACGTCACGGTAGATACCCAATCTCTCTTTGCGTCGAAGTTATGAGACTCTCCTGCACGTTATTGCTATACTCAGCATTCTCAGGACGTGCAATTAGAGAAATGGTAGGTCCAAAATATATTGGACAAGGACTACCACAGGGAAGTCCCTGAACCCATTATTATTTAATGTTTATTTATCAGATATTAAAACAATAATACATTCCCCATTTCAGTCTCTACAATATGCTGATGACGTATGTATATATTTAGACTCATACAATCAGTTAAAAGATTTTTCAACGTTTGAATATAAATTAATAGAATTTAATCAATGGTTAAAGCAGAAACAATTATCAATATCTTTAGAAAAGTCCAAAATAGTAGTATTTAAGCATAAGAGTCTTCAAAATAGTTTCAACATTATCCCTAGGAGGTTACAAATTCCAATTGTTTCACAAGTAAAATATCTAGGTGTATACTTTGATGCTTCATTATCATGGCAGTATCAAATAAATATGATGAAAAATAGATCGGATAAAATATTTCATTTATTTAAAGCTATGGCGAATACCAAATGGGGAGCACATCCTACCAGCACGCTTATGTTTTATAAGAATTATTATCGAGCAGTATTAGATTATTGATTAATGGTCTTGTGTAATCTTCCAGTAACAAAACTTTCTCCACTAGAAGTCCAGCAAAATCAGAGCTCTGTTCTGTTTCTGTGAGGATAAAGTTAATCGCAATAAAAATGTTATTTAAAATTCAACATTCACCACGGCATCCTTTCAATGATGTTTTATTAAATCTTTTAGAGCTGCATGATTCAGGAATAACCAATGATAAATCAGCTACGCTTTGGGTGCAACTATTTAGTAAATATCACCATGAATGTAGTCAAGTACTCATAGCAAGAACATTGCCAGTGTACTCGTTAGAATTTCCCACACAACCAATTCAAAATATATATTTCCCGAAATATAATCATTCAGCTGAGTTTAGAGAATCTTGGGAAGACTTTTATCAGAAATATATACAGATGGGTCTAAAACTGAAAGTGGAGTAGGAGCAGATTTTTATGATACTGAAAGAAATATATAAAAAATGTTTAGGTTACCAGTGGAGGCATCCATATTTACAGCTGAAATATATGCGGTATATCACGCTTTGATTTATATTGGTACAGTTCCTGAACAGAAATTTCTAATACTAGTTGATTCGCAAAGTGTTTTACAAGCAATACAATCTAATTATAAAAATTTATTTAAAATATCACCATATGTCATCAATTGTATTCGTGCAACTAATAGTTTAATTAGCAATGGAAAAGTAGTTCATTATGTGTGGGTAAAATCACACATTAATATTTACGGAAATGAACAAGCAGACAGATATGCAAAACAAGCTGCTCAGATGAATGAAACAATCCAGTTACCATTGCATTACACAGATCTTTTGCCGAGGGTTAAGAAGACAATTTTTGAAGAATGGAACTTATCGTGTAATAATTCATTACAAAGTGTTGGTGAAAGTTATCGTCCTTATGTTGATTACACTAGGAAAAAACCATGGTTTCATAATTGTAAAGGCTCAAGAAATGCAATTGCTTTAATAAATAGACTAAGAAGTGGTCACGCGAGAACATATCATCATTTATTTAAAATACACATTTTGAAATCTCCGAATTGTGACTGTGGTGATTTAAGGGGTGATGCTCATCATATTATTTTGGAATGTCCAATTCACTCAGAGAAAAGAAAGACTTTATACAAAACATTGTCAAAAATTAATGTTCCTTTCCCTATGAATATGACTTCAATGTTGCATGCTCCAGTTGTTAGAATTGGATATGTTATACTTGCTTTTTTGAGAAAAGCTGATATAAAATTGTAATATATTTCTGTTAATGAATGAGTTAATGTAGTTATATAAAATTGTATTTAAGAGCGTTTTGGTAAATTATATGTAAAATTTAGCTATATTAAAAAATGTATCTTATGTACTTATAACGTATGCTGGGCATAAACAGCCACCTGTAAAGCTGTAAGTCCAATAAAACTTTGTTGAGTTGACGTGCAATTAGAAAAATAAGTAGTGTCTTGCCATTGTACAAGTTTAATGGGATAGTTGTACAAATGTCTAGAAACCGGAAATGAATTCCGCTTCCGTTATCACTTTAATCACATATAAATCTAGAAACTACAAATTTCTTAACATTAACAGAAAACAAATAAATTATATTCATGTTGAAAATAAGAAAGGCGTATCACACTGATTGGTATATAATTGGCCATACACCCAAAAAAATTTACATCAATCAATCAATCATTACATTTTACTGAATCGTTAATTATACCTCTGCTAAGTAATATCTCGGCCTCCAAGTAGATGCAGCTCTGGTACCCCTGGGAGGGTCAATGTCGCGCTAATGCCAAAAGCTACTCCACGGTCAAGGGTTCGGAAGCCACCGCAGTTGGTAACAGTGGATTCGCACTGCTTTTTGCATGACGTCCACGTGATGGATGACGTTTTGCAGCCGGCGGGGGACGAAAGAGCGACCAGATGAACGCCGGACGGAAGCTGGTTCATTAGTTTGATAAACTACCTCCCAGGCTGCGGGCATCGTTTGCGTATTGTGCGTGAGGACCCTGCGTAGGGTTGATGTTGATGTTTTTTTGTTTTTCGGAAGCCGCGTTGAAGTTGTGACGGATACGGGGTAGAAGGCGTTCGTGCGAGTTATGCTTAATGTCTCCCCCGGGGCTAGGAATAGGATGGATACAAGTATTACCGTTACGTACCCCTCCCCCCACCACCCGCCGGCCCCAACTCTCTCGTCCCACTACCTATGTTCATTTCTCACAACTTTTATCGTTGGCTTGAAATATTACCGAGCTTCTGAAAACCGAAGATTAATTTCGAGAGTTTCAGCAGTAACTTTGTTTTCAGTTATTTTTTTCACCTTTTTTTTTGTTCATAAAACGGTAGTATCGTTTCTGATGCCCTGTTATACCAACTGTTTTCAGCCGCACGTTCTGTGCTTGACAGCCCGCAGATATCGGTACACCTCTTGCACAAAAACCGCCAATAAACTTCATGTAAAGCATTTTCATGCCTCTTAAAATGCAAATTGTAAAACTCGGTGATCAATAATGCAATGAAATCAGCAATTTTCAAGTGGCGTGATCATAAATGCCATAACGACTGGATTACCCCAAAATACGCGATTCTGGAAACGATTTATCAGAATGTTGTGTCTCGTTGCTCTTTTGTTTTTCTACGATGAGGATGAAAGATTTGATTTATGCTATTGTGTGTCGCTTTTCTGCCACTTTTGGCTAATCGCGACGTTGAGGATAAGATGTAATTTGATGAAAGTGAAAGAACACCCATGCCCAGGCCTGGATTCGAACCCGGGACCCCTTACGGAATGATGAAAGACATGTGAGAGCAAAGACAATAAAATACCAATGCCTTACACAGAATTCTAACACAGAATCAGTGATGTGCGTCAACGCGTAAACAACGATAGTCTACATTCTACACGTAGACTATGTTATACACGTAGATTACGTAATCTATGTAAACAACATGGCGAAAGGTGATAACTTAGCAAAGGGCGCCGTGGAATTAAAATAAAATTATACTGCGTATCAGTGCTGATGTGTGAAGAGAACTTTTCATACTCATTCTTCCAAATTCGAACAATTTATCACCTAGGAAGAAACCATATATAAGAAATATTCTAGTGTTTTATGGGAAAAAGACCACTATTGCCTCACGACTGCCATCTGTTGTTGTTTTGTGCATACTATTTATCTTCTTCCATAGTTGATAATAGAAGAGGAGAGAAATTTTGTTGTAAATAGGATTCTTTTTATTTCGTTAGGAACCAATATAGTTGAAAATGTCACTTTCCCTTCATGAAACCCTTGAAAATTAATTTTAATGCACTTCAGATTGTCTACGTAGTCTATGTAAACTACAACCGAATGTAATCTACACGTAGATTATGTGTAAACTTATAGTCTACTGCCCAGAACCACAGGCATCGTAGCGTGTCAGTCGAGCCACTTCATCATGGAGTAAGTAGAGTATCAGAATATGGTAGTCGAAATCAGTGCCTTATAAGAGACACTTTTAAGCGATTTGGTAACACTTAGTATGTATGAGCTACCAGTGACGTAACCACGAGGATGATATGGTCTATATTGACCAGCCTTTCCTAAGGCCTCGTCCATACTGGAAATTAGACAAATTATTTTCTTAGTCAGTTGCAACTCAGTTTCTCCTTGTGAACTATCCATGAACATCGTTATCCTTGATATCTACAGAGCGCCATCTTGTGGTGCATCCGTCTTCAAGAATGTTATTCGTACATCATTCATGTACGTACTGGCGTGCCGAGGGTCATCATGACAATCTTACTCGTATTTTTCAGTAGTCTGTGCAATGCTTTATCATGTTTTCATACAGGGTGTTTCAAAATTCCTGCACCATAGGGCAATTCCGTTATCAGTGTAGAAATGGAAAGAGGGGAACGTTGCTGGAAATATGTCCTTTTCAATCGTAGAATGCACCGTTGAAGCATGATCCTCAATAAGAATTGAAATTACTTTTTTGCCAAGTGCTTCGTATTTAAAGCGGCATTTACATTATCACAAAACCATCAATTGAATGATGAGTAACATAAACTGTTGTAACCAACAGTTTTGTCGGCAAAGGCGACGGAGACATTAAATTGGAGGAAAATAATGTTTTGCTTCGAGAATATAATAATGAATTATGAAGAGATGCAAGAGTTTTCTACGCCGTAGAATTTCCTACTTGAGGAAAAACGTATAAGAGAGACTCAAATGACTGATTGTTTTCCCGTTTTCGTTGCATTTGGATTCAATTGTAAAAAAATATATATATATAACGCCTTACCTGTGTTTTATTTATGTCACTGGTACATAATAGGTCTTATTATATTAATATTATATACAAAAATAATATTTACAAAACATTGAAGTCTTCAAGTGCATTTACATATGACGAATTGCAACACAGCGTGGATATTCTAAATAGCTATGCAACGAAGCCTAGCGTCCTTGCTTTAGGTGATTCCTCGAAAATGTTTTCACCTTAACATCCAGAGAAGACACGTAGTGGAAAAAGCATTGCCAAATTTAGATCATCCAATAGGCTACAATTTTTTTAAGTTAACAATTTAAGTGTCTTAAAGTAACTGTTCATAAAGTTACTTCTATTGCGAGAAAGTAACTCTGTTACTTACTTTTAAATGTACTCATTTACAGTTAGAATTCATCAAAAAAGTAACTCTTACTTCTAAACACTGCAATATGCGTCCATGAATTACGAACCATTATATTAGTGTTTCAACTTTACAATAATGCACGTAAGTATCAAATCACAGTTTAAGGAGGAACAAGTGTAGCTCTCTTTGTATCCAGCTTCTTGTGTATAAAAACAAGACTGTGAAAACATGAAAACAATATTCTATATTGATTTAAACCTCACACTAAACTGTGGTACCAACTCCTCACGTCAACTTGATTTAACACATCTCTTCAATCCAGAGATTATAGAAAACGTCAAGAATATAGCTTTCCAAGAGCTTGAAGTAAGATGTAGAGGATGTTGAAACATATAAATCTTCTTCAGTCGGTTGTTTATCCTCTTGTTATATGCTTCCAACTATCCAATTGCTGGGAAAACTTGATTTAGAGCTTCACATGGCAGAGAGCGCTATAAACACTGAAGACAGTTCTCAAACTGTCTTCGCAGAGGGCGCATTCCGCACCCTCTGCTCTAAACTCACACACGAGCGCACATATTGCTCAGATTACACTTCAAACATTTCCTCTTCTTTTTTTTATGTCCCTGAAAGTCAGCGAAAGGGGAAGATTTATGAGAGACTACTCTCTCTGCGGCTCAGTTTTTCCTTTTTTCACATTGTTGCCCGCGGCTTTGTTGCCCAGGGAAACAATGGAGCTGTACAGAAGCAGTAAGTCAGGTTACATTTCATTGTTTGCGAAAAAGGATTCCTGTTTGTTTACCTAAAGTTGCCGCTAGATGAGAGTGTAAAGAGTTTCTGAGCTTTTAGACACATATGGGTAGCTTAGAATGCTCTCTCTCATCATACGTTGTTCCTAATAATTTTCAGCTCATAGCGAGTATTTAACATAGGAATGTAAGATAACTCACGCAGAAACAAGATTTGTAAATATGTATTGCAGCCAAGATCCTTCATGCAAGTCACTTTCATGAAATTATTGAAACAATATCGAAAATATTTTGATCAAAGTCGAAATCATTCCTGTCTATGTACCTTCATGAATAACACTTATTTCAAATGATGGAAAATAGGAAGATTGTTATTACCTTCCAGAGGCGCAATCACAATTTTTTGTCTGGGGGGGCGGCAAATATCAGGATAAACGTACCAATAATAATAATATTTTTATAAAAATAATTTTTATAACAATAATAATAATAATAATGTTGTTAATAACGTTATTATTATTGTTATTATTCGTTTACTTTATTTTACTTCGCTTATTGCGCCACTTTTGGCTAGTTTGCGAAGATGGGAATGAGTGATGAGATGAAATTGATAAATGCACACTCACAAACATCCATGCCCAAGCCAGAATTCGAATCCGGAACCAACATTATTATTATTATTATTAGTAGTGGTAGTATCAAAAACGTTATTTTACTCGTAAATTATGCAAAAGGGGCTAGAAGTTGGTGCTAAAGCATTTGTGTTCGAACAAACAATTTGAATTATATTTTCAACACGTTCATTTTTCACATTAATAATGGAAAACAAGCACACAAACTATTTTTGAAAGCACTGGCTGTTTAAGGATTCGTGAACAAGGGGTACAAGTAGGCCTTTTTTTAATGATTTCAATAACACCTGATCTCGAACGTTTCAGATAATTATTCATGAAAGTAGACTGAGGCAAGTATGGCCTTTTCCCGTTCTCTCTGCCTTTTCTTATTTTCTGCCCCTGACAGTTTTTTCTTTGCTGTACTCATTTTCATTGGATGCGAAAACGGAAAACCAGAAAGAAAAATTCAGAAATATGCAAACTGTTAAGACCGTACTCTTCTAATGCATGCGAATCACTCACTACCAGACCAGAACTGAGTATCAAGTTTACCCCAAACCAAAGGATGCATTCAGTAAATATAATCCGGCTACGTTCTGCCTTCATGTCGCCCAGGCGTCCGTGAAACAACAGGGGGTACGGTACCATCGTAACCCCCTGGAGCCGCTGGTGTTTGAAAGACAGAAAATGCTTCATAAATGAATTCCAAATATAATTCATTTTGACATTAACATGTATAACTTTCATGCACGATATATGTTTCAAATTATGCAACATGGAGCGACGTGGACACTAAATTGTGTACATAATTATATTATATACAACACATATTATTTAAATGCATTATACATCGAATTCATCCATCTCACAATAAACCAACAGCACAAATTACATAAACTGCCTCTGAAATGTGCACGCTCCCTTTCCGCCAAACAATTGTCCATGCATTTCAATCAAAATCAATTAAGACAAGTCTTATTTCTCTGACTGGTAATTTCCAATGCATTACAGAGAAGAAGTGCGAGCGAAGCGAGTGTGGATCCAATTTTTTTTCCAGGCTGAAATCAATATTGATTTAATAGGGTGCAAATAATTTCACGGGACGCCAATGCATTCTCTCTTTGACAACTTTTGTGCCTCTCCGATGGTGTAGTGGTAACATCGTAGCCTTGTGATCAAGGGGTCCCGGGTTCGATACCCGGTGGAGGCACATGGTACAGTGGTTCGGATCCCACTTTAAGCTGTAGCTCCAGTTCCGATTAGCTTTTCTGTGCGTAAAGTGGACTTAAAACCTCAAATCAATCAATCAATTTTACAACTTATTTTCATTTAGATCGTTCGGCGCCCAGAGCCGACCACCGCCGTCCCCCTAACTACAGTCCTGAACTTGATAAGATTAAGAGCAAGAAAATTTTATGGAAAGTATTTTTATTTGCATAAAATTTGAAGTTGTGATCGGTAATTGCTCCTTGCAGGCACACTTGGCCGTCAATGTTTGCCCCCCTTTGCCCCCCCCTAGAACTGATTTCCGTCCAAGGTTTGGGGGGGCAATGCCCCCTCTGCCCCACCTGTGGTTGCGCCACTGTTACCTTCTCTCACATGGACACACTGCCGAGCCGATCAGTGTTGCCCGCCTGTTGCCTTCTTGCAAATTGTCCCGTAGAATCAATTACTGATAACTGATACCCTGCAAGGAACAGGAACGTTGGCCAAAGTCGACAGTCTTTTGTTTGACAGACGGAACCAGGAATGAATGAATGCTAGAATCAGTGATGAATTCAGGGATGGCCCGGGAGGGTCCCTTTCGAAAGTACAAGAGCCCCTCCCGAGATTTTTAATAACATGGGAGAGCATTCGGACAAAAGCTAAGAAATTTCGCAACCACGTTCAGTTGAACGTAGAACGTGACAAGTAGGCTAGGCTTTTTATTTTTTAAAGAAAAAATGCAATAAAGTAAACATATGCGACGGAGAAATTTACACGTAACAGAGGTAAGGGGAAAATTAAAACACTAAAGTGTTACTAGACCCTTATTCCCATTGAAGATTTTCATGGTTTGAAGCGACCCATAGATAATTGGAATGTTTGACAACGTCACGAAAGGATAAAAATACTTAGAATGATGTGTAATGCATGTTATTTTTTTCAAGCAGAGTTCAATGATTCTAAATTAGATTTCTTTCTACCAAGAACATACTGCACACTGCATCATGTTCTAAAATTATTATTCTCAAACTTTTTTCCTTCTTTGCTTGTGGGTTTATTATATTCTGGGAACACACTGCTGGAATTTTGTTTCCCAAAGTAGTAGCAATAGTACGTTTTTTTAAAGATGTTCTGCATACACTGACATAACTGAAATAAGATAAAAAAAATTAAAACTGCAAATCTTTAAACATAAACTGTATTATTTTTAACAAGTTTTTTTTGTTTCCTCATTTCAAACTTTGTATGACGTAAATAACACAAATCATGTCGTGAGAATATTCAAGGACGCACTTAAAATGACCGTGCAAGTTAGTGTGGGCACCAAAATATCTATGTACGAGGGTGTATTTATCCTAATAATAAACAGTGATTCAATCTTCTCTACAATTAAAAGTCAAAATAATGAATTAATTTAAATATCGTCCGTTATGATAAAATGTATGTACTTGTGTGTGTTTGTTCAGCAATAACTCTCGAACGCTTGGAGCGATTTCAACCAAAATTTGTACACGTATCACTTGCAATCGAAAGAAATACTGTGGGGGTAAGACACCCCTGGCACCCCTAGGGTAGGGGGTGACATGTAAAAATAATCTAATACGACCGATATTAGTGTGCAATCCATAGTTTTCGGGGTCACTAAGATGAATAGTGACACTCCCAATGCCGTTCAACTCCAAGTTCATTTTACACTATAGTTAGAATTCATTATTTTCCTCTCTAATAGAAGATTGGGATAAATAAATACCGGGGCAACGCCGGGCAATCATCTAGTATGTAATAAAATTCCAAATCATTGAAACTAAGCAATGGACACGTGTAGAGTAGCAGGACTGGTGAAATGTGAGTTCGTATTTTTATAATGAATTTCAACTTCTGCAGCTATATACATTTTAGCATCATTATGAAGGTATGTGCTTACAAATAAATCAGTTCTCTGGTGATAGTACAGTATTAATGCACACACAAGGGAGTTCTTCTGACTCTAAGAATATATTTGGAAAGGTTAAATTTTGAAGAAAGGCATGACAGTAGAGATAAAAATGTAAAAAAAGGGACGTTTTGGATTAAGAAGAGTTTTCGCAAATTTAAATTCACTATAACTTATTAACGAACAGATATATTGCAGTGATATAAAGTTTGTACTGCACAACAGTCTTTAAAGTTTTACCTGGCAACGCTGCGCGTTGGGAGGATCACGTGACTGCGAGCGATAAGGTGATTCCAAGATGGTGTCGATTCAGGAGACAGGTGGATTGGCCGCCGATGACCCACATCATGGTCCGCAAGGACGCCAGACCTGCCTCCGTGTGACCATTGGTTTTGGGGATATGTCAAGACGTGCATGCAGAAAAGCTAAGGGATCTGAATGACCTCAAAGCAAATATATCTGCAGTCATCGTCGGCATTTCGGATTCAGGACGAGATTGCAGGAGTGCATCGATATGGATGGTGCCCAGTTGGATGTGTGGCGATGAGAGACAGTGCTGCCAGGTAAAACTTTAGACTGCTGTGCAGTACAAACATTATTTCACTTTAGTATCTCTGTTCGTTACAAAGTTATAGTGAGCTTAAATGAGGGAAATAATTTAGGAACACCCTGTATTTCAAGGGAATTTTATGTAGTTGGAAGGGAAAATCCGTAAGAATCGTTGGCTGTAGGATACTTAAGACCCCCCCCCCCCCCCGGGACTTGAAGTACACAAAGGATGTTCTAGCATCTTCTTTCTTTCTCTTCTCTTCTTCGTTCGATTAGAAAACGGATGAAAACTTCGATTCGTTTCCCGGCCACAATAAGTAGGAAACAATAGAGGAAGACATAAAAAAGAGAAAGGTAAAGAACCAGATTCAAAGACACAAAGATGCCTCCCCTGTTAGTTTGTGGTAGCAGCCACAAAGTAAATACTTCACCAAACAAAGCCTTGGATTTCAGCAAGGGGGAGAAAGCTCTCCCCTTGTCACCACAAGATATGTCCGGTAGTGAAAGAAGCCAACGATAGGAGAGAATCCACAAAAAAATTGCTTGGAGGAATCCTTGCGTAAACTCAAGCAAACAGGAACCGAAAGTTTATCTGGTAATGGATCTTACAATAACAACCGTTGGGCTAGACTTTAAGTACCTACAGGTATGGACAGTCGATTCTCTCTTCATGTTATCATAGCTCGCTAGATATATCAGTTCTTCAGACATTCATAGGGCGTTCGTATAGACAGAGGAATATCATACGGCATAATACATATCAATTCGAGCAGGGGTGTTACCTTCATAGTCTCAGATGTTATTGAATTAAACATATGTTAAAATTCAGGACAAAGTAAGAAACCCGTATTTTTTCGTTTTGTCCAAAAAAATTCCTGGCCGGAGATACAGGCCGCCGAAGATGGCACCTCGGGCGTCATTTCTCACGTGCAATTTTCGGCAAAATATCAAAATGCTCTTTCTCTGGAACGATTCAAGATATTTTGTTGCTGTTTTTGTTTGTTTTTGAAAGTGAATAAGTTTCTGATTAAAATGATAACGTCCATCTGGAAATATGTGTCCAAGTTTTCTTGCTGTAGCTTTCTGAAATTTTGTTTGAAAAATCAAAAATAATATTTTTTCAAAAATGCCAACCCCAAAAATTTTCATTTTTTTTACTGTTGATCAGTATCATACAGCACTACATTCCCGGAAAAGGAGAACTTCCACTTTGGAGTTTAACAGGTTTTATAAACAATTGAAAATTTTGCCATACATTAAACCAGTTTCCATTACCACATTCTCACATATTGGTCTCATGAAATCAAAATCTAGTCTTATTTGACATGGAATTTTAATTCTTCATAAAGATAAGTAACAGACACAGCTTTCAAAACATATTAAACCTTCCAAAATATATGTGCAAGTTCCAAAACATATTACAGGTTCCAAAGCATACCACTTCTCTGTTCTCTGCTTAGAACTGAAATTAGCAATTCAATGAACTAAAAATTTGTTCAACTGCATCAGTATCTTCCTTTGATATTAGGTGATGCCTTCCTGTTGAACCAATAGGAACTGAGGCACCCACAATCTTTAAAACATCGCGAATTGGAAGTGAGCACTGGTGGTGGTGTTGCTGTCTTACAGCTGGAAATTTATATCCAGCAGCCAGTCCATGTGGTAGCATAAAGTTCACGATGATTTCATTTAACTCACAACTGATATCTATAACCTCTGCAATCCACCAGTCACAGTTATACACACAGGCCACAAACATCCCTCTTTGTAGGTTGTGAATCTGAATATTCTTCTGCCGTTTCTGAGATATTGGTTGGACAAATGAAATTTCTTCTTTCTTGCTCTTTAAAATTCGTGCAATATAGGTTCGCCCATTACTGTGAGTCCAGACATGTGTCTTCTGAATTCCTTTCACAGGGGTAATTTGGTTGGACCATTCTTTTATTTTCTGCTGGCGAAATTCTTCAACTTCCTCTTTGGTCAACAGGATGAGGGCTGATTATGAGTATGACTTCACCACTTTTGTAAAATCCTCGGCATTCCGAATTGCAGCTGTACTTGGGCTGGAAATATTGTGTTTTGTAGCGTGGTCCTTCAGCAGGCCTCCTACCCATCGCAAGGCCCCTTCCCATGACCAGAAGCACTGTATACCCACTCCATTGGCACAAGCGACTTAGTCAATTCAAACAGTTGGTAACGATTTTTGAAGTGACTAGGGGCACCATCAGAAATCACTTCCAATTCGCGATGTTTTAAAGACTGTGGGTGCACCAGTTCCTATTGGTTCAACAGGAAGGCATCACTCAATATCAAAGGAAGATACTGATGCAGTTGAACAAATTTTTACTTCATTGAATTGCTAATTTCAGTTCTAAGCAGTGTGCACAGAAGTGCTATGCTTTGGAACCTGTAATATGTTTTGGAACTTGCACATATGTTTTGGAACCTTTAATATGTTTTGAAAGCTATATCTGTTACATATCTTTATGAAGAATTACAATCCCATTCCAAATAAGACTAGATTTTGATTTCATGAGACCAATATGTGAGAATGTGGTAATGGAAACTGGTTTAATGTATGGCAAAATTTTCAATTGTTTATAAAACCTGTTAAACTCAAAAGTGGAAGTTCTCCTTTTCAGAGAATGTAGTGCTGTATGATACTGATCAACAGTAAAAAAATGAAAATTTTTGGGATTGGAATTTTTGAAAAAAATATTATTTTTGATTTTTCAAAAAAAAATTCAGAAGGTTACAGCAAGAGAACTTGGACACATATTTCCAAACGGAGGTTATCGCTTTAATCAGGAAATTATTCTCTTTCAAATACAAAATATCTTGAACCGTTCCAGAGATAGAGCATTTTAATATTTTGCCGAAAATTGCACGTGAAAAAATAACGCCCGAGGTGCGGCCTGTATCTCGGGCCATAAATTGTTTTGGACAAAACGAAAAAATAAGAATTTCTTACTTTGTCCTGAATTTTAACGTATGTTTAATTCAATAACATCTGAGACTATCAAGGTAAGTTTTTTCCTTTGCCTGCCTGAATTGATATGGACTATGCCACACAGAGTATTTTAAAAACCACGCATCCTACTCTTGATAACGTGAGTTTAATTTTGAAGTCCACTTTATGAACAGATCGGCTAATCGGGAAGACCTACAGTTTAAAGTGGGATCAGAACCACTATTTGACTCGAACACGGGATCCCTTGATTACAAGGCGGCGACATTACCACTAGGACATCGGAGAAGCCGCTGGTCTTGACATCTTGTAGGATGAAAACTGTATGAAACATCTAAACCGGAGGAAGATGAGGATAATATGATGATTTCGATGAAGGAACACTCACAAAGATCACCTTCACAGTCTCAGATTTAAGAACATGCCGAATCAGCATTCAGAAGTAACCATACTGGTCAATAAAAACCGTCAAGAGGAATCTATGAATAATTTAATTCATCAGGCCATGTTATCAAGCTTCACAGAATTGTCTGCTGACGTCACCTCAAAAGAAATAAAGGGAGATTGGGCCTTGTGAGGGAGTCGGGAGCGATTAGTACAAAGGAGAACGATAATAAGGTAAGAGGCATTTAACGCTGATGCAATTAATACTAATTTCGGAAGAGATCCGTTGCCTATCCTATCATTCGGCAACCCGCATCGCGGGAACGTAATGCGTGGTGGCATATATTCAAGGGGAGAACAAATCTTTCCCCGTCTCGTGTGGGACGGACGGAATTAGCCCTAATTGTCTCTGCCCTGTTAGACATTCTAATTAGGTTCTTGCTACCCGGTCTAATCTCATGTTGACGAGGTGTACGTGGTTCACAGTCTGATTTCGTTTTTCGAATTTGAATTTTCTGGTGAGAATGTGTTGGAGGTGGATCTCCCAGACCTAGACGACAAGTGGTGATAGAATAAAGAGGAAACAATAAAGATACTGAAAGACAGGTTGAAGCAACATAAGGATGACGTAAGATTAAAGGGGAGAAAAATGTTATATTCAAGCACACACAAGAAACGGGACACGACATAGAATGGGAGGAGGCTAGGAGGATAGGGAGGGGGAAGATAGGGATAGTGAGGAAGTGGAGAGAAGCCAAGGAAAGAGAAAAAAAGGAGAAGAAGAAACAATGAACTGGAATGTGGTACTGAAAATTAACAAAGAATGAAAAGGAGTGCTAGAAAGAGTGGAAAGGATGAGAGAAAGGAAGAAGGAAAGAAGAAGGAAGAAAAAAGAAGAAAGAAAAGAAGAAGGAAGGAGCCCAGGAGATAAGGAATCTGTCTAGTGGAGGTATTGATAAGGCCAGACTTTTGCCAGGTACCTGTCAGTTAGTGTCAATTACCTGTCAGGAGATCCACACTCAGGAATTCCTGAAATGAAATGTTCTAAGATAAGGACTGGTGCCTTCGTGTTGTTTGGTGTATGGACCCTATCTGGGAATGTATATATAAGATGATGTTTTGTAACTTTCATTTATTTGTTGTGAAGTTTCGTCTGAAGAAGACCCTGTTAGAGGGTGGAAACGTTACGTTTTTACGTAAATTTTTATACTATACAAGTTTGCCTTGGTCAGCATATTAATGTTTTATTAACATGGAAACAAGGCTTAACAGTGTTTCCTAGAGGCATGTGATCTGTGGTTACATACTTACTTATTACAATGTCCTTTTTAGAGAGATCGTGTCGTTAAAGGTACTCCACAACAAATATTCTAATATGAGGCAAGGAAAAATGTTAAGTATCTCCAGTTGCTCCCAAAATTAGTCGAGATCCTTCAACAGGCTGTACCTAACTACAAGATTACCTTCCAATTCGAGCAGGGTTCAATCTTCAGGAGCCATCAACACAAGGCAAACCTGGCAACTCATTGGGTCAGATTGAAATAAGGGAGATTACTCTCCTTTCCTGCTCGACAACTTCAATACTAATCAACTCTCTAAGTAACTTTTTTGTTATGTTTTCATCCAACGCACTTCTTCTAATAACTGTTACTTGTTACGTCCTCAATACTCATTACTGCGGGGTCATTTCACATCAAATCAACACAGAAAAACTAAGGTTTTGTCACCCACAATTTCCGATTTCGATTAAATTTGGTACACGCCCTTTCCTTATGGTCAAACGAAATCCTCTAAATTTTTTTCACTCTATCTCAAACGGTTTTCATTCTACAGCACTTTTAAATGTTATTAAATCAGTGTTGTCTGTCACTCTTGAGACCCTCAACACAAGATACCCTTGCTTACATGTTATTTCTTTTCTCCTTAACCAATGATCAGATGTCTTTCAAATTTTACACAAAGTTCAATGAAATAATGAGAATTTCAGAAAAAAGTACCTCAGCACTCTAAGAGTTTTACAAATGCCTATAAAAAGACTTAATAATGGACTTGCAGACTAATTTTTGTGGTGGGAAACTAGGTTGCGAAAACCTGAATTTTCAGCATGTGGGCTTAATGGAACCAAAAGTTTTTTATGTTGAATATCATTGCAAAGACATGCTCTTTCTCTACAAAGAATGAAATTTGTGTTTTTTTTTTACTCCTTCTAATAAAAATTGTACGTCTTTTGTACATTGCGTAAAATTTCAGTGTAAATCCGTACCAAATGTTCCAGCACCGGTTACTCGCCCATTTTTTAAAAAAAATCATTTGTTTGTCGTTGTAACCCCTGTACAAGGGTAGTTCAAAACAGGCATTATTTTTGTAGAACTAGACTTCGTTTGAAAATTGCCATTTTTGTTTCATGACTTGCTATATTTTTGGCCATTGGAGACAGTTGCGATAATTATGATAACTCAGCTAAGAAAAAATATTGAAATCTGAGGTAAAAAAACATTGTTTTCAGTTCATTTGATGCAAATGGGCTGAAATTTAGGGACAAAAGTGACTGATATAGAATATTGATGAGAAACTGAAGTGCAGAATACATTTTTTTAGTAGGTAAGCAATGAAATATCAGACCTATAATTTTTTTTAGAGGAAACGTACCACGGTTCAACGAAATCGGAGTTAGTCGGTGACATGACCTCGTTGAAATGGCGTAGAATGACCCTGCGTTCAAGTTGGTGCAATTTTAACATCTAAATCTACCAATAAGAAGCAAAGTTTACATTTTTAGGAACCACCACCTTCAATATAACAATTACTAACATTTAGAGCCATCTTCTGTCTCAAATTGGAAACATCGTTGAGTACAGGAATTCAATTCCATCAAATTTATTTTCCAAATGAGTTGATAAAAAGAGGAATCACACCATAGAAATGCGTCATATTGGCTACAATTCAATCAGCATATTAATGTACATCTCTCACAAAACACACCTCTTTTCAATAAATCCAACCATCAATAGAGACATTCCTATTGGAAAACATATGCTCGTGGTTAATTTGCAGGAATTTCCTACAAAGCCCTGACGCGGCTGGCCTAATTACACGTCCGCCAGTGGACACATTGCATAATTAAAACTTTCCTCCAGGACACATAATTATCCCTTTCAGCGTGCCTCTGGAGGGGGAGATTCAGGTTCATCTGTCCACCTCTGGAAGGGGGAAATGCAGGCATGGTTATAATGGATGTGCCAATTTGCGTGGGGGGTTGGATTTTCCTGCCTTACAGAGCTACAACTAGATCTGTAGTATCTGAAGTGTCACGCAAAGTTCCCCCTTCAGGTCTATTTCCATTTCTCAGCCCATGCGCACGAATCTGTGATGTTGCGAGAAAAGATCCTCCCTTTTTGTTGTTCTGCGCACTCGCAGAAGTATACAGCTCATGTTGCTGCGCATCAGTGTTGCCAAACTACAAGAAATAATTTTTCGGTGATGTGGATCTTATAAAATAAGTTCTATCTGCGCCGATGCAATACGCTAAAGCTAATGTTAATAGGAATCAGTGTTACTGAATGACAATAAGAATGTACTATCTTAGTGAAAGGTGAACTACAGGGTGGGACAAAAGTTATGATCCGTTATTGATATTATTGTGAAAGATAGTATAGCAATCAATGAGGGAACAGCATTAAACTGAACAATATACATTAAAGACTGAAATAGGATAAGAATAACGGTAAGATTAATGTCAGTGCAGATTTCAATGGTGAATTGTCTGGGTATGTTGATCAGTTCACCTTTTTCGTGCACCGTACGCTAACATGATGTGAAACGGCTTGCATCCACGTTGTTCATAACACACAAAATAAGTCACTTCGGAAACGCAAGGATGGACCAAATACACAAGTAACTGCAACATTCGGACGGACCTCAATCGGAAAACTTGACTCTCAACCACAGTATTGGGATTGAGTGACATCTATCAGAAAACAGACGAATTATTGCCATACAAGGTATGTAAGTTGCAACGTGCCACCACAATCGCAACCCCAGGGTAGGGAGCCACGAATTGGCAACACTATGCTCCTTGCTCCGGCTAGACAGTTGGAAACATCAGTTCTCACCCAGAGATCGGGATTAAGACGATCCCCAATCTTCCAGGAAGGTAACCACCAATTTGCAACACATCACCGCAAATAAAATTAAAATATTGTAAAATTTATATGTCAAATTCATAAATTAATTTGTTTAATATGGAATAAAGAAGAAATCCTTCAACTGTGGAAAGAATCCATAATTGTTCCCGTGTTTAAAAAAAGGTGATAAAATTAACTGCAATAATTACCGTGGAATTTCTCTACTCTCAACAACATAAAATATTATCTAACATTCTCTTAACAAGACTAACCCCATATGCTAATGAAATTATAGGTGATTATCAACGTGGATTTAAACGTAACAGATCAACAACAGATCAAAATTTTCACATCAGACAGATACTTGAGAAAAAGTGGGAACATAATGAAAATGTCCATCAGCTAGCTATTCATTGATTTAAAAAAAGCATATTGATTGATTGATTGATTTGTTGTTTTAAGTCCACTTTATGCACAGTAAGGCTAATCGGGACTGGACCTACAGTTTAAAGTGGGATCCGAAACCACTTGTGCCTCCACCGGGTATCGAACCCGGGACCCCTTGATTACAAGGCGACGACGCTACCACTGCGCCATCGGGGAGGCCTAAAAAAAAAGCATATGATTCGGTCAAAAGAGATAAATTATATAATATATTAGTAGACTTTGGAATACCCAAGAAGCTTGTTGATATGATAAAAGGATGCACGAGTGAAACAGAGAGTAAAATTCGTGTGGGTATTAATGTGTCTGACAAATTTACAATTCATGATGGGTTAAAACAAGGAGATGCATTATCTCCATTGCTCTTTAATTTTGCCTTAGAATATGCTGTTAGGAAGGTAAAAGAAACTAAAGAAGGACTAAAATTAAATGTTGTGACTCAGTAGTTAGCATATGCAGATGATGTAGACTTATTAGGGGATGATATAAATACAATTAAGAATAATGCTAAAATATTTTTCAAAATTGCTAAAGAGATAGGTTTGGAAGTTAGCAAAGAGAAAACTAAATATATGCTTACAGGCCGAAACCAAGTTTTAGGTAATAATCAAAATCTAATTATTGATAACAACTCGTTTCGACCAGTTTCCAAATTCAAATACTTATAAGTAATATTAACAAATGATAATTATATTAAAGAGGAAATAAAAAGTAGGCTTAATTCAGGAAATGCATGTTACTTCTCTCTTCATAAACCTTTGTCTTCTCGTTTAATATCTAAGAAACTAAAAGTTAAAATATACAAAACAGTAATTTTGCCTGTAGTATTATATGGATGTGAAACTTGGTCCCTTACATTGAAAGAATAACATAAATTGAGAGTATTTGAAAATAAGATCCTTAGGAAAATCTTTGGACCTAAAAGGGATGAGGAGACAGGTGAGTGGAGAAGGTTACATAATTTAGAACTACATAATTTGTATTCATGCCCAGATATTATTAGAATAATTAAATCAAGAAGACTTCCATGTCGCACGAATTGGAGAGGAAAGAAGAGTTTACAGGATTCTTGTTGGGAAACCTGATGGTAAGAGACCTGTAGGAAGGCCAAGACGAAGATGGAGGGACAACGTTGAGATGGACCTAAAGGAAATCGGTAGGGATGGAATAGAGTATATAGATCTTGCTCAGGATAGGGACAGATGGAAGGCCTGTGTTGCTGCAGCCAAGAACCTTCGGGTTTAAGAACGCTAGAGAGTTAGTTAGTTAGTTACATACTTTCTCGCAGAAGTTAAAAATATAATGGGTTGGCTCCTGCTCGCTCGTAGGCAGTGATAAGTAACTTATTTATCACGAGAGAATCCACGCACCGCCTTCACCGTTAACAACGAGACCTCAACTGATTACCTCAGGCGCGAGACACAGCTTTGGCTTAACAGATTCTTTCTTAACAACGCTACCAACTCATATCATAAAAATAACACAAGAAAACTGATAATTTATGTGTCAGATCAATGCTAATTAGCGATAGTAAGCTTAGGTCAAGGTTTGCAACAACAAGAATGCCAACGTGGAACTTTTGACGTCACCATTTACACGTTGGCCACTCCTAAAATAAACAGCCAATAGGAGAACACAATTTTATTGAAAGCGATGGAGAATTGCTGTGTTATAATGTTACAATATTAAACCATGTAGAAAGAAGGAAACTGATTTTATAAACTAAATAATATTTGCCCTTGTACATGAAAGCATTTAATAAAGATTTAGTTTACGTACTTTTACCGAAGACTACATTACTTCAATCTTGTCCATTGTTGAGAAATGTCTATATTAGGAAGAAATCTATGTAACAAATGCTAATACAACAACTTCTGCGTGAAAGATAGTAATAATCCTAGGCATCTTGGATTTGATAAATAATGAAAACGTTGCATATATACTATTTGGAATAGCCTAATTATTACCCCATAAAATATGAATTATATGTTGTAAAAAAGAAGCGAATAATATAATAACATAGATAAACATAAATACATACATGAATTATGAAAACAATTAAGTATAAATAGTATAATGCAAGTGATTGACTTGAAAGCATACGAATAAGATGTATTCCAATACATATCTGAAATTTGGCTAATATGGCGCTCGTTACAAGGATGAGTGATAATATGATGAAACTGATCACCCACCCCAGGTCGGGGTTCGAACCCGGGACCCCTGGGGAGACTATCCAGAAGCCACACGGCAATAGATCATGCAAAAATTGCGCTGTCTGCTAGTTTGATCAGGTACACAGCCGCCAAAGAGAGAATCCATGAAAAAAATTTGGTTGACAAAACTACTTAGTCGAACTTTAGGGAAGTGTAAAAATAGACGTCTTCTGGAGGGGGGGCGCAAACACTAGAAGCGTTAATTGTGACGCAAATCTGGTCATCGCCTTCACCAGGGGGGCGTCCGAAGCTTTTAAAGCTGAAATCACGTTACGCACCCCCTCCCCACACCCAAAAACCAGCTTTCGAAGCCGCACAACGTGGAGTTAACAATATTTCCCCGTGGCTAGTTTTGCCAGGGGGATATCATGGTGCGTCTCGGACTCACTTGTCGCCTGGTGTCCCCCCCCCCCCATTCCGGTGATACGTTACAGAAATAAAGGGGGGAGGGGAAGAGAGGAAATGTCAACAATGAGAAACAGGGGGGGAGGGGCGTCTTCTCTGTGGCGATCCATACCACAGCATTCAATTGCGAATGCAGATTCATGCAGATTGAATCAGAGCGGGACGGATGAGGAAGTTGGGGGAAGAAAGGGAGGGAGGGAGGGAGAAAGCGAGGGACTGAGAAGAGCCGCAGACAGATTGTAGGGAAACAATTAGAGTCGGCTGCAGAGAGCCGAGGACAGTTAGTGTCGTCTCCTATCTACCGCGATAATAGGCTTGATATGGGTATACATATATACATGGTCGAGCCGGAAGTGTCGATGAAATCTGGCGGGATTTTCATAGCCGCATTGTCGCGGCAACTTCTGCTTTCACCTGGTTCCTTCGGTGATGCGTGCGAAAAGATGGCTTCCTGGCTGTAATTTTCGGAGAACAACGCTTACGTGGTCTATTAGCTTATATTCTAAGCTTCTATGTTCTACCGTGCATGGTGTTGGACGCTACATATTTTTTTCCTCTTCTGCATCTACAATCAGATTCTACCCCGGATAGGCTTTTGTAGGATGGGGTGGGCAAAAACGACCAAATGTAAATCACCCCTTCCACACACACACACATATACAGGGTGGGCGGAAAGTAACTCCCTATATTTAATTTTATTTCCTCCTAAGATATTGAAGGTAGAAACTTACTTTTTTGTACACATGTAGTTTATTGTATACCATTATCTTCCCTCAAGTTACAATTCAATGTGTGCTCCGGTATTTTCTAAACACTGTCTTAAACGTGTTGATTTAAAAAATTGTCCTGCACTAGCCAGCTTAAACTCAGATGCAACAAAAAATAAGCTTGCTGAAAAAGCCTTGTTTATGTTCTGGCTATTATATTCTATTTGTTTGCTGTTGTTCTTTGTGTTATTGCTGAATTCATAGCTATTGAATTTGCGTTGAATAATATTCATTGCACGCAATAGAACGAACATGATTTTAGCTTGTACTCGTAAATGTCGCAAGTTTCAGTAAAATTGGACTATTGATCAGTTAGATATAAGCATTTAGGATTTTTCAATTTATTTTCAATAAGGACATTTTATCTTTAAATATTATAAACTAGTTTGAACAAATTTATAAAAATATCTCTCTGAATCTGAAGCAAATTCATCTTGGTGAAAAGCCTTTGATGTTCCGACAATGGAGTTGACAAGGATACCAGGATATCTGCACCAGAAACTGAACCTTTTTTCCGGTTTCTAGAAACTTCTAGAAATATCCAGAATCTAGAAACGAGAATAATATTGTTGGGACAATATCCAAAGGCAACAGGTAGTTTTCTTGGCACAGAAAAAGACTGAGATATATATATATACGAGAGCACTCTAAGTTTCTGGAAGACACAATTTTATATTGAGATTGTGCTAGTGTTGTGGATGATGATAGTGACATAGCATTACTGTTATTGGTGATAATAATATCTAAATAAATCTAAAGTATAAGGTATCCATTCATTCCTTTATTTTGAACCTAACAGCTTTTATGCTGTTTTTTTGTCCATTACAAATAAGTATAAGGTAAGAGATTACTTTTCCTTTTTGCCATCACGTCCTGAGTAGTGCAGTCAAAATTTAAGGAGAGTCTCATAACCTACCGCGCAAGGTGATTGGGCAGGTTACCGTGACGTAGTAATCTTGACTCAGAAAGTAACGTCAGATTTAGACCACAGATTTTGCATCGCCTTCCTTCTTGTTCTTTTCTATTCTAATGAACCTCTTGTGTGAGAATACCCTCACTGCAAAGATGTATTTAGGGGGTTAAGTGTTTCCGGGCCCTCCGAAAGACTTACCAAGTACTAAAGTTAAATAATGAAAATATACTTTCATAGTATTTGTTGAATTTTTTATGATTATACAGCGTGTTCCGTCCAAACCTCCCACATTTCACTTCATCATTGCTAAAAAGTTATGAAACACAATGGAATGCAAGTGGTACTAGACGAAAGAGAAACTCAGAATTATATTGCTTGACCTCGAAGTTCACCGTTCTCTCACTATATAGCGCCACCATCGCATAAAGCACAATGGCGACTCCGCAGCAATATGTATTCTTGTATGCAGAAACCAAATCAATCATTACAGTGCAAATAAATTACTGAAGATAATATGGAGGTGAAGCACCGGATGGGGAAACCATTAAAGCATGGTGGCTACATTTGTGCTCTTACAAGTTACAAATTGTTCAACAATTGAAGCCAAATGATAAGCCAGAACGACAGAAATTTGCTATTGAAATTCTTGATCGTATGGACAGGGATCCTCAACTTCTTGGAAACGTGTTGTTTTCAGACGAGGCCATATTCGATCTGTCAGGGATGTGCTTCACCTCCATATTCTCTCCGGTAATTGCTTTGCTCTGTAATGATTGATTTGGTCTCTGCATACCAGAATACAGATTGCTGCGGAGTCGCCATTGTGCTTTATGAGTTTGTGGCGCTGCATAGTGAGAGAACGGTGAACATCGAGGTCATGCAATAACATTCTTTGAGTTTCTCTTTCGTGTAGTACCACTCTCGCATTCCATAAGGTTTCATAACCATTTAGCAATGATGAATTGAAATGTGGGAGGTTTGAACGGAACACGTTGTTTATTTCCGCCGAACTTATGGAAGGCAAGGATTAGATTGGAATCATACGGCGTTGATTGACAGAGCCAAAGACGATTTACGCATACTACTAATACGTATAATTATATGCATGAGATATTAATCAGAAACTTTACTTTTCGTAAACGAGATTGTCACGTGCCTAGTCAGCCGCGCATAATCGTTAATATGGAAGGAACTAGTTAGAGAATGCGACAACAGATGGCAGCGCAAAGAAAATGAAAAGAATGTGGGTTGTCGAAATAGGAGGGTACGGATTATTATTATGTTTATTAAAACAAATTGGAAATAAATTAACATTGATCATAAAAATGTATATAAAGTATAAGGAACATAAATGTAAATAGAAATCACGATAGTTCAGGATATGCCCATATGTTAAACGTACAGCAAAGTTAGGAAGGCGAGACGCTAGTTAATAAAACTGTCTTAATTCGATCGGTTTTTGATTACGACGAGAGAGGAGTATATCGTCGTTGTTTGGGCCTTGGTGGTGTTATAGTCAAGTTTAGACGCCCCAAAGCACTAAGGTTTGCGCTAGTTCCTTTAGACGCACTGGGCCACAAGTAGCGCTTTCCCTTAGCGATCTTGGGCTGTCCCATTTTGGTTTGGCATAGGAGGTCGCGCTATATCCAATATGGATATAGCGAGTGAGATGTCAACAATCCTTGAATCCATTTGGAGCTTTGGTTCAGTTCTCGATGCCTAAGAAAAGAGGGAAGGGAAAGAAGTAGTTGATCCATTTCTTCAAAGATAGAAGAAATATATGATTGATGTAAATAGGAGAAATAAATGATCCATGTGGGAAAGAAGAAATCCAAATAAGATTTATATAGAGGAAAGAAGAAGAAGCCTATACTTCTCCCACAGAAGAAATTCACATTAGTAGAAGAAAGAAGAAGAAGGCCAGGTTCATAGAAGAAGAAAGAAGAAATCCAAATAATATATATATATATATATATATATATATATATATATATATATATATATAGAAGAAAGAAGAAGAAGCCTATCCTTTTCCCATAGGAGAAATTCATATTAGTAGAAGAAAGAAGGCCAGGGTCATAGAAGAAGAAAGAAGAAGAAGCTTATCCTTTTCCCACAGGAGAAATTCATATTAGTAGAAGAAAGAAGAAGAAGGCCGGAGTCATAGAAGAAGAATGAAGAAGAAATCCAAATACGATTTATATAGAGGAAAGAAGATGACCTATCCTTTACCCAGAGTTTATTATATTTTATATTCCTAGAAGAAAGAAGAAGAAGGCCAGGGTCACATCTAACCCATTACCTTGAAGATATTTGTAGCCGTGGTATATTAATTTAAGTATGCACCCAAGGGAGGTAGAAAGATTTAAAATCGTTTTTTTTTTGTTATTTAATAAACATTCAATTCTTCAACTTTTTGTCATTAATTTCCTTGCCAAGACAGTGGCTTTTGTACAGATTTTGAGGATTCTTACTACACGTAAGTTAGATAATGAATACGTGCTACCGTATCATTCTTACGAATGACGGGATATTATGAGTAGACTTAGAAATTATATCAACGTATTAATTTGAACTTTGATATTACTATTAATATTATTATTATTATTATTATATGTGAGACACTTGGTTCGAACCCCCGTAGAATATATTTATATATTCTATTTCTGTGATCTGTGGGACAAGGCCGAGCATAAAGACAGAGTAGGAGAGAAAGCGAGTGGGCGAAGCTAAAGTAGTTCATGCTGCTTGTAAGGCTGGTAACTGCAGTCGCTTTTCCCCTTCCACGCAATCCCGTTCCCTCGCATGCGTTCAGCAGTCGAGCCTTCTGGAGTCACTATATGAGCAGAGACTTGCTTTCGTTCGCTCGCTTCAGACATTTCCGGGACAGAGTATAGATGATTGCACGAACTTTCTGACACCCCCTCGTACATGCCTGCCTCACTAAGATTAAGTACTAAACGAATGGATGATCTTGATACAGATTAATACTATTTCACACATATACTGCATTTTTATCTCTCTCGCTTCAACATAAAAATTCTGAACGAAGGTCTTATCCTGCCTTTCCTGATGTATTTTCTTGTTTTGTCAGCAGCTTTTCTAACTCCCACTTTAGACGAAAGCATTTCCTTTAACATTTTTGCTAGCATAAATGCTACGTAAATGCTTCCAAAAATCTTATAGCAGACAGTACTTACACGAAAGCATTTCATGGAACATTTCGGTTAGCACGAAAGGCACAAGTTACACCATCTATGGTAAGTTCACGGAGTTTACAATTGAAACAACTAAAATATTCTTCCATGCTTGTACTGTATACATTATAAAGTATATATTTAAGCAGTGCCATTGTTTTGTACCTAATATCCTTTTAATGGAAACGTTATTCCTCTCGGTTGAATAGTTATCGGCTTTTAAAAACGTGAAGTGATACATTGTTTACATCTCACTCGGCAGCCATTACATGTACACTCGTGACCTAGAGGTCGCTTCTGATTGGTTATGCTACGGATATAGGACGGGTCCTATCCTTGAGAAATGCCATGTAATATGCCATTGCATCTGAAATGCCATAAGATTTTTCAATTTACATGGTAACATTTTGGTCATGGAATAAATGTAAAGAAAAATTATTTCGTCTAAACACCCTTCTTCATAAATCAATATGGCTTCGATGTAAAATTTACACCTCCTTAAAAAGGAAGTTACATCTTGAATACTCTGCTTTATACATCTCTATAGCAACGTATGACAAAACAGGAACGCTATGAATTCGTTATGCAGTTGGAGGATGTCCATCCACACTTTAATCAATGCTCGAAATGGAATTGTCAGGGAATGTTTGCTTCAGCCTTGGGACTAGCTGGGGGATAGCTTATGTTTCAGCATGGGGATAATGGAACAGCTGGGGGATGTTTCATGTAATTATTCTTAGCTTGGGGATACTATCCCCCGTATCCTGCTTCACTGATTTTAATATACAAACGTAAACTATTAGAATATTAAACGTTTAAGAATGTTGTCAACAGATGGCGATGTTGTGTTAATGAAACTGCTAACGGCCTCTTTATCAGGATAGCTTTAATCTGCTTCAGCTCTATGATGCTTTATCTTTCATTTTGTTGCTTGATAATTGTCGAGGTTCAAATGCCAGAGCAGCTATAGTTGTCACATTTCGTAAAACAAATATCTACAATTCCCGTCAACATAATATGTTTATTTAATTATTTCAGTGTTATGGATCGTCGTCAACTTAGGCCTACTAAACCTGGGCATACTGACTTAGGTTCTAATACGCCTGGCTGGACCTACTACAGCTGGGTGTATTCGGCCTGGAACTAGTAGGCTTGGGGATACTAGGTCCAAATCTGACCCTCACATGCTTGACTATTGAGCAAGTCCAGCGCAGCTCGTGAAAGGGATATTTACAGAAAATTTCCCACGTCAAATCAAAAACACAAGAATCGAACATGGGTCTAGTGTGACAATTCCATGGCCCATCCAAACTTCTTACCTCTCCTCCACCACACCTGCTAATAGTCACAGATACAAAACCTCTCGCCAGATATATCAATCTTCTCCTGAATCAATATATCCACTCCTTTCTCTCCGGTGTGAAACAAGTTCCACATTGCAAATCCGAGCACATATAAAATTCTAGACGTTATCAAGACCGTTAGGACAGGGGCTCAGAACTGTCATGTCTCCCCTTTAAAACACCGAAATGCTGACTTCGTAGAGCTTGTACCTTCCTAGAAATCGATACCTTACACAGACAGACAGACGGACTTTGAGCCCTGAAGAATAACCGAATATGGTTACTAGATATAGTCTTAGCTAAAAGAAAATCTGAACCAGGAAAAGGACATTTGACGAAAAATACGTCACTTCGATTTATCGCCTAACACCGTGGGACAGGCGAGAGGGGGTTAGTAACAAGAGGAACGGCCGAGAGAGTTAAACCCAGATTCCTGTATCCATCCATCTTCATAACGTCAATTCCCACTCGTTTTCGCCCATCCTCCACCCTCTTTATCCCCCTCCCACATTTCCCCAGCTTCCGTTCCCTCCCCTCCCCCGCAAAACATGGTCACTTCCTTCCTTCAGGGGAGGCGTTAAACTGAGAAGAATGGCTCCCAGGACAGCCAGTGACGAACTACACTTCGACACCATATTGACAAAGGGGGGGCTCTTCCAACCTCTTCCCCCCCAGGATCCCGACGAGGTTCGCTGTTAAGCATCTCTACGGAAGCTCGGATCTCTATGTGATGGATGAGGGCAACAATGTTAGCTACTTTCTTACTTTCCTCAACGATTGAAATGGCTTCATTGTTGCGTGGAACTCCACCTCGAAGGGTTTGTGCTGTTGCCTGGTTTTGTTACAACATTGTTCAAGTCTGTCTATGTATATATTTTTAAGCCAGTGGATTCGGAAAACATCGTCAGCACTCGGGTTCAATCGCGAAGATGAGGATGAAATTTATGAAGAGACACTCCCAAAGAATACCCATGTCCATGCCGGAATTCGAACCCGGGACTTCTGAGTCGTAGCGCGCTCTGCTAACCACTCCGCCACGGAGGTCGGCAAAATTGTTCATGTAAATGCACATAAACAGTCCTTGGATCACCGTGAACAATGTGGGAAAAGTGGAAATCTGATACTGTAGCGTTCCACTTTGAAATAGTTCAGCGCCTGCACACAGATGGCAGCAGTTAAAATACGATACGGTTGGTCACATTGGAAGATCGTGATATGAAGCGTCTTGCTCTCTGAAGTCTTTGGCCAGCATGTTGGAAACTCACCAGGACACCGCGTTAAACGTGGGCTTAATAAGCTGGAAATAGGTGCCCAGGCAAGTGACCACCTTTGTAGCGGCTCCAGTATCCACACAATGGCTCCATCTTTTGATTCCTCCACGGCCATTGTAGGGTAGGAGATGAAAGACAGAGAAAGATCTTGTTCCGCGCCGGTAGGTGCCTTCATTAAAACCCTCTCATGACTCCCTATTAAACGGAGGCCGATGCGGCCAGATATCGGCACGCCCAAAGCCCTTTGTATCTGCCTTCCGCAGCAGTCACGTGACCCTTTCTGGACAAAGAAGGCCTTCTGGACTTCTCTGTAGAGGTCGCTACTGAAGCCGGGATCGTCTTTTGTTCTTCTTCTGCACATTTGCATCCGCGGGCCAGGGAGTGAGAGGCTGACCAAAAGGAACGTTGTAGTGCTGAGAAGTCCATGTACTTTCCGTGAACAAAATAGGCTCCCATCTTGAATTTCAAGCCCCAGTAATGACGCTCTTAGGAGTGATCCATTAACAACACTTACATTACAGACCGAATCTCACGGAACTGGATATCCAGTAGGAATGCCCTAGTTGGCGCTGGACTTGCTACGTGGCTGGATATCTTGGCCGTCGGGCTGACTGGTTTTGACGTCTAAGCCATGTGTTAATTGCAACTTGCTTTCTCTGCTAGATTCTGTGGAACAGCCAATCAGAATGAAAGTTTGGCCATGCAAGGAATCTGCGAGTTTAGTAAAGGAAAGTTGTTTGTCTGTGGTTTCCGAGCATTGGTCTCTTTTTCGCTTCTCGATAAACGGAAAAGTAACACAGGTGATACGCAATCGTGATCAGATTATTAATATTTAGGAAATTATCCAAAGCGATGCGATTCTTACGCGGCAAATATTATGAAAATCCTTAATATTAAGTGTATTAAATGTTTTACATAATTAGTCGAACAAACTATGTCTTTATGAATTAATCCTGCGAATCTCATGTGTGAATATGCATACCCGAGTTGTTTGAAAAACTTGTTCAGTACGCTTTCATTACCATATTTTATCTCGAGCCAATTTCTTGTCCATACTTTTCTTTTAATTATTTCAATTTTTAATAACAGCAGTAGCTATTCTCCTGCAACGTTCTTCAAATTGCTCTTCCATCTTTTTATCTTATCTGCTCTACGCAATGCCTTGTGGGAACAAAAGTATACCGACAAGTACCTTAACAAGTATCATGTGAGGCAAAAACTAGCAGCTGATCCAGTACAACACAACAAGTCCGAGTCTAACTGGAAAACCCAACCGAAGATCTAGCCTCCTGTGATTCAGGCATTAGTTCGGAATGAACAAGTTCGCGATACGAACAGTTCCTAAGACCAGTTCCTATGGTTGCACATACGGAGCCAATGGGCTAAAACCTCTAACCTGTTTAGTAAATATTTTGTACTGATCATATAACCAAGTAAACAATTCATAAAATCACTGTATCACCTAAGAGAACACCCACAGAAAAAATATAATTTTTCTTCATGACCTTAGTATATTTCAGAATTTGTTCTATGAAAAACAAACTGTAATTGGCAATAACTAACAGTAAATAGATACAAAAAATTAAATTGCATAGACATATTTAGACATATAATGTTCAAACGTTGAAAATAGAAATTTAGATGTACAATAAAAATTATTAAAAATAATGTTAATACAGCCAGTGCACATTGATATATGCACACACACACACACACAAAAAAAAATATGTATATGTATATATATATATATATATATATATATATATATATAGTAGAATGACAGCATTTTGTTCCTACGCGTCAGCAAAAATTTGATGCGCCTGGTGTTATGTTACATCCGGTGTAGCGGGGTACGAGCGATTTTATTGTTGAGTCAGCAGAACGTGTCTGATCACGTTGAAGGCATCGGAAGCGGTGGGGGAGGGGGGGTCAATGGATTTGTCACGTTGTTTCTTGATGTATGCTAACCTAACACGTGCGTATGTTTGTGTGTGTGTGGAGGAAATGCGCGCGCAACCATTGCGTATGATGCAAACACATGAAGAAATGATTTAAAGATGGCGCCGAAGGTGCTTTACCTCGAAAGCTTAGCGGCTAAGGTTATTGCTCTGTAAAACAAGAGGCGTCGAGGGTTCGATTCCTGGTAGAGTCAATATTGATTGATTGATAGATTGAGTTAGTTTTTCTAAGTCCGTTTTATGCACGGCAAAACTAATCAGGATTGGAGCTACAGTTGAAAAGTGGTGATTCGGACCACTATGTGCCTCCACCGAGTATCGAACCTGGGACCCCCTTGATTACAAGGCGACGATGTCAATATTGAATGATCTCGATTAGCCTGTGTGTAAATAAAGGCAAAAAAATGGTTGAGTTCGAAAATCGAGTTGGGTTAGTGGTTAATGTTGTCACCTGGCAATGAAGAGGTCGCGGGTTCGATTCTCTAGGTAGTTAAATTAGGCCAATTGTTTAGTCCCGCCATTATAGGTCCCCGATTAGTCCATCTGTGCATAAATAGTGTTTGAATAAAATCAATATGGCGGCCTTGGGTTAGTGGTTAATGTTGTCGCCTGGTAATGAAGAGGTCGCGGGTTCGATTCTCTAGGTAGTTAAATGAGGCCAATTATTTTGTCCCGCCATTATAGGTCCCGATAAGTCCATCTGTGAATAAATAGTATTTGAATAAAATCAAAATGGCAGCCGCGTTTTGTGTTTAGCGGCGGCGGCGGCGGCGACCGGGGCGCGGCGCGGCGCGGGGGCGGCGACCGGGGCGCGGCGCGGCGCGGGGGCGGCGACCGGGGCGCGGCGCGGCGCGGGGGCGGCGCGGGGCGGCGCGGCGCGGGGCGGCGCGGGGGTGTTTTTTTTTCGCGAGATGTTTCAACCAAGTGGTTGAGGGTTCGATTCCCAATGTTGGTGAAAATTGGATATTCAATTGTATTTGTTTAAAAGTTCCGATTAGCTTTTTTGTGCACAAAGAGAAAATGAACTAATTGGAAATAGGATGTTTATGCTGTAATGAAAAGGTCCCGGGTTTGATTCACAATGTCAAATTGGCTGATAATGATGTTGTTTTTAAAATAAATTAAAAAAGAAGTGTGTTGAGTCCCCATTAGTATTTATGCAGGAACAGATATTAAAAATCAAAACAAAATGGCTGTGACTGGTGTTTAGTATTCGAAAGGTTCCAGGTTCGAGTTCCTAGTTATAATTTTTTTTTTTTTTTAGTTTACAGAATTAGTCCCCATTTATTGCGTTTTGGCGAACACGTCCTCCCCCTTTGTGGCATTTGGACATGTTGGAGATATACATAGAAATTGTTGTCAAAGTGGCTAATAATGATTTTCTGTTTAAATAAAAAAGAAGTGTGTTATCAGTCCCGATTAGCACGAACAGATATTCAAAAAGCAAAACAAAATAGCTGATATTGTTGTTTAGTTCAAAAGGTTTTGGGTTCCAATGCTGGCAAATTTGCAGAATAACATTGATTTGTTTAAAAAGTGAGTTACTATTCCCGATTATTTTTGATACACAAATAGAAAATGGGGTGATTTTGGAGTTTTGCTACCAAGGGGCTAATGTTGGCGTTTTTTTAACGCAGTCCCGATTAACCGTAATGCATAAAGCTGTTTCAACGAATATCGAACCTGGAACCTTTTGATTACAATGCAAAGACTTTACCACTAATGTATGCTATGTTTTAAAACCAAAAATAAATAATAGTATCGAATTTTTTAAAAAATGCGTTACCAGTCTCGATTAGCTATTATGCACAAACAGATGTGTTTTGAAACCAAAGGGGGGTCGATTGTTCGATTACAACTGGGTATGTGTGTTGAGGAAACTAAAGGTCAACAGGCATGGAAAGTTTTTATTCGCCATCTCAAAATAAGTTTTTGGGCTTGGTACAGGTAGCTTTTTGTAGAAAGCCCCACAACGACATCAACGTGGCTACCATCTGGGGGGGCCTCTTTTTTTTTAAGTTGGAGAGGGGCACAAAGCCGTTTGTACCATACAACATTGCACCGAAGAACCAACTTGTCAACTAGTCACTCACTCCATCATTAAAGTGCACAACATAATATCAGATTTGCACTGATAATAAGCAAAAAATTATAGCGGCTGCATAATTATATTTCAATGACAGCAAATGGTTTCAAATGAATGGTTTTCACTTTTATTTTTTACTAAGTAACAGATTTGGTAATGAAAAGCTTTAACATTTGCATATAATATGAGATTTGTTTTGGTATCCAGTTTGTATGTTGACCAAATCACAGATATACTATTACTAAGGATAGCATTAACTTAATCTAATAAAAATATATTCCACTGCATTACAAAATTAACTCATTCTGTTTTCTGTTGTTTGAATCCATATGGTAAAGTCTCGAAATTTGATGCACATCTTTTCCTTTTGGTATATACCACCTGAAAAACCCTTATTTCCGGCTTACTAACAACGGAATGTGTTTTTGTGCGTACGATTTTGTTCGAGTTGAGTAAAGTTAAAGAGGAGGTGTTGTTGAGAATAGCATTGGTGAGTGATTCGAAATTGATTGTGCTGCTGTTTTTATGGTTTAGACATATGCCTTTCACCTTGCAAACAGTAGTAACATTAGTATTGTCTGGATTTACTACCTCAAATGCATAACTTTTCGGCCCACTGGATGAAAATGCTCTGATATAAGCATTTTTCCCATAGAGTTCTAGTTCATTTGTTAACTCCCCTAGATAGTCTCCAACAGGCAGATCAACATCACCTGGCCTTTGAATATAAATAACACTATCGGTATCATAGTACAATACATTTTCGCCTAATGTATCCAAATATTCATAAAGCTCTAATCGTGCATGTGTTGTAGTGTATGCTGCAATAACTACATTTACAGTCGATAATGGAAGTGCAGATTCTTCGAGATATTGCCAGTGAACAATCAACATATCTTCATTTATAGGTATAACTTGATGTACTTCAACATTGGGATTTTCTAGTTTATCGAAAAAATCCTTAGGATTGTTGATAATACTAACTTGACCAGGGTTTTCTCTCTGTCCAAATTTACCCCAAAATGAATTCAGCATAAGTTTTGCTAAGCTTCGTAATCCAGGATTAGCACATATTCTGTTTTCATCCAACAACACACCCTCCTTTTCAAAATAGTCAGCTATGTATTTTTTTTTGGATTCTTCATCAATACACCACAATGGCCAGCCGCTTGCTTCAACTTTTGCTTTGAGAAATGTATTGATGTACTCTGCAAAAACACCACCTGATTTTTTTGCAGGATCATATTGTTCAACATTATATTCCCATACCTCATGTAATTCTAAAATTTTGTATTTCTTTTGAACTGCCTTCTGAACTTCATCCACAACCCAGGTTCCAGTTATAGCTCTTTCCCTAGAAGTATGGTTACATTCCGCCTGGTTTATTTCATCGGCACAAGTTCTACATAGAGGGAAAGTTAATTTTGAATTGGTTCGATATGGTAACACAGGATGGTACAGATCTCTCGGTGGAAGTATTGTTGCTTTGACAAGTCCTTCAAAAGAATAAATATCGGGGCATTCTTCCCCCACATAAATTTTCACCGGATGGCCAACTGGAAACTTTTTAACTTTGCAACAATAAGGGTACAGGCTACATACATCCTTATATTGAATTGTTTCATTTTCTTTCACAGTGTAATGTAGTTTGGTAGCATTAGTTCTACCACCATAAAACGCCTCCCGGGGAATTATGGGGGCTTTAATTGATAACGGATGTTTTTCAACATAATGTTTCATGGTTTTGTTATTTCTCAACTGCTGGTGAAATTCGCACCCCCACATCTCATGGACAATGTAGTTAAGTGCTTTTAATCTGGTAATTTTATTTTCTGTTCTTTCATACCGAAAAGATAAAGTATCATATGGGTCATCATGAAGAGGTTCTGTACGTGAAGTAGGGAAACATTTGACACAACCATGTGTTCTGCATCCTTGATATTCAAATACATGCTCTTGCCCCTTTTGATCTTTAAAATATCCATCTACTTTCAAATTTCCTCCAACTTTTACTTCTGGTCCTCTGGCTGCATGTTGGATTTCGATTTTATGTTTTTTTTCCTCCCATACCAACCATTGAATAGCCTCTATAGACTGAATATCACACCATCTGTATCCGTTTTTAGGAATAATTCCTATATGTTCTGCTTTCAAAAATATTTTACGGAATACTTTATTACAAGCTGAAGAGATGGTGATGGCTTCCAATAATGGGTTCACTGTTGTTTCTTTTTCAAAAGTGGTCATGAATTTCAAACAGGCAGCACGTAGTACATTAACATCTTCTACACAGTATTTTCTCAACTCTTTCTGCATATCGAAAACTACCCCTGTTTTCTGTTGTTCACTATGCCATTCCAAAAAACTGGTTCTCTGATTCTCCATCATAGAATCAACAGCGTAAAATTCAGTACCAGGGATACATCCGACATATTCTTTATTTATCAAAGTATTAAAAAAATGAGGAAAATACCCTTTGGACATTGGGAGATCAAATGCTTTCGGTAATTTGTTGAGCGCCATTGGAATAAAGTTGAGAGAATCTATGAAATGGATATTGTGCATCTTCAAAGATAATATTTTGGCTCCATTCATGATCACAGACGGTGTCCATTTCATTTTTTCGATCATAGTTTGCAGTACAAAATGCGAATCATACCCTCTACTATTGTGTGCAATACACACAATATTGTTAATTTTGGTGCGGTGAGCTGAAACAAATTGCAGAAAATTGTAAACAGGTTCTGTACTATCAAAAATGTGCTGTCTTTTTCCGCATACACTGCACCATTGAGACATATCTTTGTTCTCAATGCAATTATAGCATACATTTTGGCACACCAAAAGATTTGGAATATGCAGAAAATTGTTTTCAGTGCCTTCTAGTTTTGTGTCCTGCCTCGATTCAATATCGTAGAAAACAAGCATTGCTTTTTTTGATATAAGAGAAGATATTTGTTTGCTATAAATTTTTTGGATGTGACATAGATGTTCAGATGGTACCATATTTTTACAGCTGACACAGAATTTCTCTCCACATATATGAGGATTTCTGTTTGTACGGATAGCATACGCTTTCAGGCATTTTTCACAACATTTTACTGTCTCACAAAGAGATTTTTTTCTATTGTAACATGTTTTATGATTATTGTAAAATTTTTGACCATAGAAAAATCTGTTACAATCAGTGCACTTTATTTTGGTTTCTGAAACAGTACATTTGGGCTTTTCTTGGCATTGTGAACAAACAGCTGTACAGGATCCTAGATGTCTAGAAACATGATCATATTTTTTATGGCAAGTTTCACAATAGAAATTAGCGGAGAATGCAGCTGTAAGAGATGTTATAACATTAAAATGGTTGTTTATGTACACCAAATTTAAAGTTTCGCGCCTAGGTAATAAAGGACCTTCATATATCACATCACTCCCGGAAAATCCATTATATACGGTAATCTTGAAATCAGATAAATAGTCCTGAAATTTTTGAATTTCGGTAGTTCCTCCACCACCATTCAAATTTTCCCCAGCTTCTCTGCACAGTTTATCCACTTCTTCTTCCATAACACATTTATGTTGTCTAACATACTGATAACGTTTTTTAGGTTCATTTTTGTAAACATTAATACCTCTTGCCACAACCAACGCATAAGCCAAACACCTGCTATCGGAATTTTTAATAGTTATAATTCCTTTTTTTAGTTTACAGAATTGTTCCCCATTCATTGCATTTTGGCGAACACGTCCTCCCCCTCGTGGCATTTGGACATGATGGAGATATACATAGAAATTGTTGTCAGAAAGAAATGTTGTATTGCTCTGCAATACTTTTTCCAATGCTGCCCACAATATCTCCATATTTATCGCCTGTGCTTCCCGAAAAGATAACCAAAAAGGGCGATCAGGATGATCTTCATTTCTGATAGTAATACCAACTTGGTCATGCTCGGCCACATCACGTAGAACATATTGGACCAGTTCTTGCAATCCCTCCTGAACCCATATCACCGGATTCTCATTGTGTGGTGCCCCCCGCAACCGAGCACGCACCATTCGTCCTTCCATATTGAATCTTTGGTAACGCCTTTTTGTCTCTTCTATAACTTCAACATGATGTAACACTGCATCATCGCCACCGCCTACCTGTCTGCACACATCCGCTTCCTGAATACAATCCCGAAGAACCATTTGGTATAACGCTGGCGAAATATGATTTGTACATTGCTCCAATTCTCTAGTGTCTAAAACAGATTCTAAATGGAAAATATCTCCACATTTTTCATCGATTGTTCCAATACACCCAAATATCCCTGTATCCTGGTTGTTATACTTGTTAGGAAACATTTCAACATGTTGGTTGGTCTCACTAGAAATAGAGACAGAGCGTCTGGATTGATTGCTGTTAATAGCAGTAGAGGTAGAGGGGGTAGAATGTTCTGCTGACTCAACATTAAAACCGCTACGACAGAATGTAACATAGCACCAGGCGCATCGAATTTTTGCTGACGCGTAGGAATGAATAATTTCTACGCCATTCCTACGCGTCAGCAAAAATTCGATGCGCCTGGTGTTATGTTACATTCTGTCGTAGCGGTTTTAATGTTGAGTCAGCAGAATATTCTACCCCCTCTACCTCTACTGCTATTAACAGCAATCAATCCAGACGCTCTGTCTCTATTTCTAGTGAGACCAACCAACATGTTGAAATGTTTCCTAACAAGTATAACAACCAGGATACAGGGATATTTGGGTGTATTGGAACAATCGATGAAAAATGTGGAGATATTTTCCATTTAGAATCTGTTTTAGACACTAGAGAATTGGAGCAATGTACAAATCATATTTCGCCAGCGTTATACCAAATGGTTCTTCGGGATTGTATTCAGGAAGCGGAAGTGTGCAAACAGGTAGGCGGTGGCGATGATGCAGTGTTACATCATGTTGAAGTTATAGAAGAGACAAAAAGGCGTTACCAAAGATTCAATATGGAAGGACGAATGGTGCGTGCTCGGTTGCGGGGGGCACCACACAATGAGAATCCGGTGATATGGGTTCAGGAGGGATTGCAAGAACTGGTCCAATATGTTCTACGTGATGTGGCCGAGCATGACCAAGTTGGTATTACTATCAGAAATGAAGATCATCCTGATCGCCCTTTTTGGTTATCTTTTCGGGAAGCACAGGCGATAAATATGGAGATATTGTGGGCAGCATTGGAAAAAGTATTGCAGAGCAATACAACATTTCTTTCTGACAACAATTTCTATGTATATCTCCATCATGTCCAAATGCCACGAGGGGGAGGACGTGTTCGCCAAAATGCAATGAATGGGGAACAATTCTGTAAACTAAAAAAAGGAATTATAACTATTAAAAATTCCGATAGCAGGTGTTTGGCTTATGCGTTGGTTGTGGCAAGAGGTATTAATGTTTACAAAAATGAACCTAAAAAACGTTATCAGTATGTTAGACAACATAAATGTGTTATGGAAGAAGAAGTGGATAAACTGTGCAGAGAAGCTGGGGAAAATTTGAATGGTGGTGGAGGAACTACCGAAATTCAAAAATTTCAGGACTATTTATCTGATTTCAAGATTACCGTATATAATGGATTTTCCGGGAGTGATGTGATATATGAAGGTCCTTTATTACCTAGGCGCGAAACTTTAAATTTGGTGTACATAAACAACCATTTTAATGTTATAACATCTCTTACAGCTGCATTCTCCGCTAATTTCTATTGTGAAACTTGCCATAAAAAATATGATCATGTTTCTAGACATCTAGGATCCTGTACAGCTGTTTGTTCACAATGCCAAGAAAAGCCCAAATGTACTGTTTCAGAAACCAAAATAAAGTGCACTGATTGTAACAGATTTTTCTATGGTCAAAAATTTTACAATAATCATAAAACATGTTACAATAGAAAAAACTCTCTTTGTGAGACAGTAAAATGTTGTGAAAAATGCCTGAAAGCGTATGCTATCCGTACAAACAGAAATCCTCATATATGTGGAGAGAAATTCTGTGTCAGCTGTAAAAATATGGTACCATCTGAACATCTATGTCACATCCAAAAAATTTATAGCAAACAAATATCTTCTCTTATATCAAAAAAAGCAATGCTTGTTTTCTACGATATTGAATCGAGGCAGGACACAAAACTAGAAGGCACTGAAAACAATTTTCTGCATATTCCAAATCTTTTGGTGTGCCAAAATGTATGCTATAATTGCATTGAGAACAAAGATATGTCTCAATGGTGCAGTGTATGCGGAAAAAGACAGCACATTTTTGATAGTACAGAACCTGTTTACAATTTTCTGCAATTTGTTTCAGCTCACCGCACCAAAATTAACAATATTGTGTGTATTGCACACAATAGTAGAGGGTATGATTCGCATTTTGTACTGCAAACTATGATCGAAAAAATGAAATGGACACCGTCTGTGATCATGAATGGAGCCAAAATATTATCTTTGAAGATGCACAATATCCATTTCATAGATTCTCTCAACTTTATTCCAATGGCGCTCAACAAATTACCGAAAGCATTTGATCTCCCAATGTCCAAAGGGTATTTTCCTCATTTTTTTAATACTTTGAAAAATAAAGAATATGTCGGATGTATCCCTGGTACTGAATTTTACGCTGTTGATTCTATGATGGAGAATCAGAGAACCAGTTTTTTGGAATGGCATAGTGAACAACAGAAAACAGGGGTAGTTTTCGATATGCAGAAAGAGTTGAGAAAATACTGTGTAGAAGATGTTAATGTACTACGTGCTGCCTGTTTGAAATTCATGACCACTTTTGAAAAAGAAACAACAGTGAACCCATTATTGGAAGCCATCACCATCTCTTCAGCTTGTAATAAAGTATTCCGTAAAATATTTTTGAAAGCAAAACATATAGGAATTATTCCTAAAAACGGATACAGATGGTGTGATATTCAGTCTATAGAGGCTATTCAATGGTTGGTATGGGAGGAAAAAAAACATAAAATCGAAATCCAACATGCAGCCAGAGGACCAGAAGTAAAAGTTGGAGGAAATTTGAAAGTAGATGGATATTTTAAAGATCAAAAGGGGCAAGAGCATGTATTTGAATATCAAGGATGCAGAACACATGGTTGTGTCAAATGTTTCCCTACTTCACGTACAGAACCTCTTCATGATGACCCATATGATACTTTATCTTTTCGGTATGAAAGAACAGAAAATAAAATTACCAGATTAAAAGCACTTAACTACATTGTCCATGAGATGTGGGGGTGCGAATTTCACCAGCAGTTGAGAAATAACAAAACCATGAAACATTATGTTGAAAAACATCCGTTATCAATTAAAGCCCCCATAATTCCCCGGGAGGCGTTTTATGGTGGTAGAACTAATGCTACCAAACTACATTACACTGTGAAAGAAAATGAAACAATTCAATATAAGGATGTATGTAGCCTGTACCCTTATTGTTGCAAAGTTAAAAAGTTTCCAGTTGGCCATCCGGTGAAAATTTATGTGGGGGAAGAATGCCCCGATATTTATTCTTTTGAAGGACTTGTCAAAGCAACAATACTTCCACCGAGAGATCTGTACCATCCTGTGTTACCATATCGAACCAATTCAAAATTAACTTTCCCTCTATGTAGAACTTGTGCCGATGAAATAAACCAGGCGGAATGTAACCATACTTCTAGGGAAAGAGCTATAACTGGAACCTGGGTTGTGGATGAAGTTCAGAAGGCAGTTCAAAAGAAATACAAAATTTTAGAATTACATGAGGTATGGGAATATAATGTTGAACAATATGATCCTGCAAAAAAATCAGGTGGTGTTTTTGCAGAGTACATCAATACATTTCTCAAAGCAAAAGTTGAAGCAAGCGGCTGGCCATTGTGGTGTATTGATGAAGAATCCAAAAAAAAATACATAGCTGACTATTTTGAAAAGGAGGGTGTGTTGTTGGATGAAAACAGAATATGTGCTAATCCTGGATTACGAAGCTTAGCAAAACTTATGCTGAATTCATTTTGGGGTAAATTTGGACAGAGAGAAAACCCTGGTCAAGTTAGTATTATCAACAATCCTAAGGATTTTTTCGATAAACTAGAAAATCCCAATGTTGAAGTACATCAAGTTATACCTATAAATGAAGATATGTTGATTGTTCACTGGCAATATCTCGAAGAATCTGCACTTCCATTATCGACTGTAAATGTAGTTATTGCAGCATACACTACAACACATGCACGATTAGAGCTTTATGAATATTTGGATACATTAGGCGAAAATGTATTGTACTATGATACCGATAGTGTTATTTATATTCAAAGGCCAGGTGATGTTGATCTGCCTGTTGGAGACTATCTAGGGGAGTTAACAAATGAACTAGAACTCTATGGGAAAAATGCTTATATCAGAGCATTTTCATCCAGTGGGCCGAAAAGTTATGCATTTGAGGTAGTAAATCCAGACAATACTAATGTTACTACTGTTTGCAAGGTGAAAGGCATATGTCTAAACCATAAAAACAGCAGCACAATCAATTTCGAATCACTCACCAATGCTATTCTCAACAACACCTCCTCTTTAACTTTACTCAACTCGAACAAAATCGTACGCACAAAAACACATTCCGTTGTTAGTAAGCCGGAAATAAGGGTTTTTCAGGTGGTATATACCAAAAGAAAAAGATGTGCATCAAATTTCGAGACTTTACCATATGGATTCAAACAACAGAAAACAGAATGAGTTAATTTTGTAATGCAGTGGAATATATTTTTATTAGATTAAGTTAATGCTATCCTTAGTAATAGTATATCTGTGATTTGGTCAACATACAAACTGGATACCAAAACAAATCTCATATTATATGCAAATGTTAAAGCTTTTCATTACCAAATCTGTTACTTAGTAAAAAATAAAAGTGAAAACCATTCATTTGAAACCATTTGCTGTCATTGAAATATAATTATGCAGCCGCTATAATTTTTTGCTTATTATCAGTGCAAATCTGATATTATGTTGTGCACTTTAATGATGGGAGTGAGTGACTAGTTGACAAGTTGGTTCTTCGGTGCAATGTTGTATGGTACAAACGGCTTTGTGCCCCTCTCCAACTTAAAAAAAAAGAGGCCCCCACAGATGGTAGCCACGTTGATGTCGTTGTGGGGCTTTCTACAAAAAGCTACCTGTACCAAGCCCAAAAACTTATTTTGAGATGGCGAATAAAAACTTTCCATGCCTGTTGACCTTTAGTTTCCTCAACACACATACCCAGTTGTAATCGAACAATCGACCCCCCTTTGGTTTCAAAACACATCTGTTTGTGCATAATAGCTAATCGAGACTGGTAACGCATTTTTTAAAAAATTCGATACTATTATTTATTTTTGGTTTTAAAACATAGCATACATTAGTGGTAAAGTCTTTGCATTGTAATCAAAAGGTTCCAGGTTCGATATTCGTTGAAACAGCTTTATGCATTACGGTTAATCGGGACTGCGTTAAAAAAACGCCAACATTAGCCCCTTGGTAGCAAAACTCCAAAATCACCCCATTTTCTATTTGTGTATCAAAAATAATCGGGAATAGTAACTCACTTTTTAAACAAATCAATGTTATTCTGCAAATTTGCCAGCATTGGAACCCAAAACCTTTTGAACTAAACAACAATATCAGCTATTTTGTTTTGCTTTTTGAATATCTGTTCCTGCATAAATACTAACGGGGACTCAACACACTTCTTTTTTAATTTATTTTAAAAACAACATCATTATCAGCCAATTTGACATTGTGAATCGAACCCGGGACCTTTTCATTACAGCATAAACATCCTATTTCCAATTAGTTCATTTTCTCTTTGTGCACAAAAAAGCTAATCGGAACTTTTAAACAAATACAATTGAATATCCAATTTTCACCAACATTGGGAATCGAACCCTCAACCACTTGGTGGAAACATCTCGCGAAAAAAAAAACACCCCCGCGCCGCCCCGCGCCGCGCCGCGCCCCGGTCGCCGCCGCCGCCGCCGCTAAACACAAAACGCGGCTGCCATTTTGATTTTATTCAAATACTATTTATGCACAGATGGACTAATCGGGACCTATAATGGCGGGACAAAATAATTGGCCTCATTTAACTACCTAGAGAATCGAACCCGCGACCTCTTCATTACCAGGCGACAACATTAACCACTAACCCAAGGCCGCCATATTGATTTTATTCAAACACTATTTATGCACAGATGGACTAATCGGGGACCTATAATGGCGGGACTAAACAATTGGCCTAATTTAACTACCTAGAGAATCGAACCCGCGACCTCTTCATTGCCAGGTGACAACATTAACCACTAACCCAACTCGATTTTCGAACTCAACCATTTTTTTGCCTTTATTTACACACAGGCTAATCGAGATCATTCAATATTGACATCGTCGCCTTGTAATCAAAGGGTCCCAGGTTCGATACTCGGTGGAGGCACATAGTGGTCCGAATCACCACTTTTCAACTGTAGCTCCAATCCTGATTAGTTTTGCCGTGCATAAAACGGACTTAGAAAAACTAACTCAATCTATCAATCAATCAATATTGACTCTACCAGGAATCGAACCCTCGACGCCTCTTGTTTTACAGAGCAATAACCTTAGCCGCTAAGCTTTCGAGGTAAAGCACCTTCGGCGCCATCTTTAAATCATTTCTTCATGTGTTTGCATCATACGCAATGGTTGCGCGCGCATTTCCTCCACACACACACAAACATACGCACGTGTTAGGTTAGCATACATCAAGAAACAACGTGACAAATCCATTGACCCCCCCCTCCCCCACCGCTTCCGATGCCTTCAACGTGATCAGACACGTTCTGCTGACTCAACAATAAAATCGCTCGTACCCCGCTACACCGGATGTAACATAACACCAGGCGCATCAAATTTTTGCTGACGCGTAGGAACAAAATGCTGTCATTCTACTTATATATATATAACTAATTATTTGGTAAACTAGTTAATAATCATTAGCATATATTATTACTGGACCTCGGATTTTAGGTTTTCAACTTATTTTTTCCTTTACAGGTATGTAAGAAATAATAAGTTATGTGAGCGTTTCGTTAAAAAATTCAACAACTGATGAAGTTTTATAGTGTCTTAAAAAAACTATTTTGCTTGTTAGAACCTATTTTAGGTTTTTGCCCTTAAATCAATCCTGTTTTTAGGTTTTCGTGTATTCTTGAAGGTTTTACAGGATTTTTAAGACGTGTTTGAAACGTACTCTCTGATGATTTCCCTTCCTCCAAGTGGATGGTGACTTTTCAAAGCTCTAAACAAAGCAAAATGTCTGGTGCCACTGTTACCTGTGCAATTCAAAGTGGACTGATCTGTGTGGTCTTGCTCACTTTCGCGTCACTTCGGTGCTTTGTGGCATTCACGCCTTGCAAACTAACATTTCAGCATTGAAGTTTGCACCACTGACTATGCTATTGTTAAAATATTATTATCAGCATATAAGATGATCCTCAAAGAAAAAAATGCGGAGTTTGACTGTGGATAATATGGGAAAAGATTGTTGCCTAACTATTGATTGATTGAGTTGGTGTTTTTAGTTCACTTTATGCACAGTAAGGCTAATCGGGACTGGACCTACAGTTTAAACTGGAATCCGAACCATCATGGGCCTATACCACTGGGCCCGCCATCGGGGAGGCTATATTGTTGCCTAACTATACGGCGAAGAGTGGATTTTAATAGCAAATTTCCAATGGCAAGTTCTGCCATCACCGTAGGGTTAGGCAACACACATAACATTATGCAAGATATAGGTGTCCCATTTTCATTGTCGGTGACTATACCTAATCAACATTTTTCAAGTAGTTTGAACTATTTTAAGTATTTTTGAACCTACTTCAGGATTTATCGAGCCTAACTTTACATTTTTAGGACTTATTTTAGGATTTTTAGAACCTAATTTAAGGTTTTTAGAACCTATTTTAGGATTTTAGAGCCTATTTTAGGAACCTAAAAGAACACTTTTTAGAACCTAAAAATCCGAGGTCTAATTATAACTCAATTGTGTAATCTCACAAAATGTTTATTGACTAACCTGTATGTTTAACTGTTGCTAGGAGACTAATGTTGTTTAGAGATAATGAAGTGTGTGTGTGTATTGTGATCTAGAGGTTTATTGTTTTCTTGTAATTTAAGGAAGCTTATTAGATATTAACATTGTTACCATCCAGTGCTGATCGAGAGAAAATATATACTGCGGTGTGTATACTTCAGATATTTTATCAATTGTTATACTGTATCGCTTCTTTTCCTTTTAGCCAAAGATGAGTTTGATGAAAAGCATATGTCGCTGGCAACCCTGCAGCCACCTCCTTGTGCTCGGCGCGGAGGAAAGCAGCAACGTGGCCTTGAACCGCCAACTTTAAAGAAGCAGATTGTAGGAGCGCGAGTGGATATCCAAAACAACAATTCGCTTTCCAGCGAGCCTTAAAAACAGCGAGAACCACTAACGACTTCTTAAGCGGCTCCATCCGTTCCGAAAAACATATGTTAAATAATTAGCACTCCCCCTGTCAGGCAGCGATTGATCGCCTGCGAGAGCTACCCACATGGAACAAATAGCTTCGTTTTCAAGTTTCATGCTCATTAGAGCCATCCTTTTTTTTCTGAAAAAAGGGGGGCTCACTAGCTTTCAAAGTGGATTTATCGACAAAGCAATTACACTGAATTTGCGGAAAGAGGGCGCTTAGTGTCAATAGTTATGAAAAATATGTTTTTGAAAGCTTCAGCATTCCCCTCGGATTAGCGCCAGGAAGGAGTTATTGAAAAATATTTAGCTTGACGTGAGAATTAATGTGATTAGAGTCTGGTTAATGCAGCTCAAGTATTTTCCTTTAAAGTTTAATGGCACGTGACGTAAATTGTGGGCTTCGAAGCCTTTACACCATTCTCGAGAGCCACAAATAATGATCAGGTTTTCATTTTCCATTGGACTAAAATGCTAATTTCACAACTGATTATTTTATGCTCAGACCCAGTGATGTGCAGTAGACTATGAGTTTACGTCTACATGCGTTGTCTACAAGTAATCTACGCGTAGATTACATTGGGTTGTAGTTTACATAGACTACGTAGACAATCTAAAGTGCATTAAAATTAATTTTCAAGGGTTTCATTAAACGAAAGTGACATTTTCAACTATATTGGTTCCTAACGAAATGAAAATAATCCTATTTACAACAACATTTCTCTTCTCTTTTATTATCAAGTATGGAAGAAGATAAATAGTATGCAAAAAACAACAACAGATGGCAGTCGTGAGGCATTAGTGGTTTTTTCCCCATAAAACACTAGAATATTTCCTATATTAGGTTTCTTCCTAGGTGAGAAATGGTACGAATTTGGAAGAAATAGTATGAAAAGTTCTCTTCACACATCAGCAACTGATACGCAGTATAATTTTCTTTTAATTCCGCGGCGCCCATTGCTAAGTTATCACCTTTCGCCATGTTGTTTACATAGATTACATAATCTACGTGTATAAAATAATCTACGTGTAGAATGTAGACTATCGTTGTTTACGCGTAGACGCACATCACTGCTCAGACCTGATCCGGCGTCTCGATTCAAAACATACAGATTATTTCACCAATTTGTAAATACAGAAGTCTGACGTCATACTCATTCCGAAATGCACTTAGAAATTATTTAATTTGATTTGATTTTTTTTACTTCGCTTCTTGTGCAACTTTAGGCAAATTTGCGAACCCGGGACACTTGGCGTCATAGAGCAATGTGCTAACCACTAGGCCACGGTGGCCGGCTTGCTTAATTGAACTCGTTTGCCAGTATTAACGAATACGTACTGAGTACATGTTTGTGGCACACGCGGCTACTCTACACAGAGTCGCGTCTCAAGGTCACCTGTACGGTTGAGGGGTGTGGTAGTTCTGCTTCAATAGACGCAGACCTCATCAACGTAAATTTTTGTAGAGAACCTTATAAATAGGGAGCGGAAGTTGATGACCTAAAAAATATACGTATATGACCTATAGAATGTCCTAAAAAATGGGAAAAATGACGTAAAAAATGCAAAAAATGACCATTAAATTTGTTAGTTTCAGGTTAAAAATTGAAATGAGAAGGAAATTAAACAAAATGCAATCTTGATTTAAAAAAACGGCACCAAATGATACCACATGCACATTCAATTAAAATATGCAACGAGGATTTTCAATGGGAACAACCGAATAATTTTAAAACAATTTAATGAAAAAGTCGTATACACTGAATGAATTGGTGTAAAGTGCATTAATTTCCCGCAGCTTTGCCTGGTGATGTATGTAGTGTGGTGTGTTTCTGTGTCACTGTAAAGAAAAATAAATCCTGCGATATATATATATATATATATATATATATATATATATATATATATATATATATATATATATAGGCCTATGTTCACCTTGGTGAAAATACTCAAGAATATTACCAAAATGAAAGAAGTGACAAAATATGACGAAACAATACACCTAATATTGCGAAAAATGACGGTAAAATACCGAAAATGTGTCCGAAATGTCAGAAAGAAGATGACATTTCATCAACTTCCGCTCGCTACTTACAAGTATTTAGAAAGTAACTGAGGAATGTTTAGGTTTTCTAGCGAGAAAGTACGAGGCATGTCAAGAAAGTAAGATACAACGGATATATATCTTAGGGAAAATACAGGTAGGACATAAGTTGACAACACTGACAGTAACATTGATCATTACTCTTTCCAGTAGCATTAATTCGCAGTACTGCGCTGAGTCTTTGTGAGTCACACGTGCTGGAAATGGCTGCGGCGATAAAGAATCCTGGCAAATGCGAAGTGCTGGCTGCGACACGGTTTCTCCAGGGGAAAGGCGAATAGCCAGCCGACATTCATTGTCAAATTGCGGCAGTTTATGGGACATTATGTCAAAATGTGATAAAGTGGGTTATGCCTTTCCCCTGGAGAAACCGTGTCAGTTCGTAGGATTCTTTATCGCAGCAGCCATTTCCAGTACGCGTGACTCACAAAAGACTCAGCGCAGTACTGCGAATGAATGCTACTGGAAAGAGTAAGGTTCAAGGTTACTGTCAGTGTTGTCAACTTATGCCCTACATATTTCCCCTAAATCCGTTGTATCTTTACTTTCTTGACACGCCTCGTATAAAAGACTACACCAAACGTGTCCAATACCAACAGGTTATGACTACTCCCACCTTCGTATAATCACCGTGTCTGCACCAGCTGCCTTTTCATTTTTCATGCTTTATCTACCATTTCTCATTGCACTTCTATAGACAGCAGCTACGTAGAAGGAGTTGGTACGTATGTACCCAAGTATCATAAACTTCAGCTACAACAGCATCAGTCCGTCTGGCGTCTGACGTCCGGAACAACCTGTGATACAATTAGCTCTTTTCGATAGCTCTATCAGCACACCAAGTTTCATCTTTCTAGTTCAAGCGTTCTGAAATTCAGATAGGTGTTACTGACGGACATGAACGCCACCTAAGAGTTCTTCCTTCCAGCTTAATTGATTCCTGGGGAGCTTTCAGATCGAAGCGACACGCGGCATGTGACCAACGGCACGTAAAATTCATATACAGAAGCGACAAGCGACACGGCGCCCTTCAGTCTAAAGCAAAGCATTATACGTTCCAGCTTTGCATCTTATCATATGCTTTCAGCATGCTAAGAAAGGAATTCTAGATCCTGGAATGGTAGCTACTAAACTAAGTCAATCTCCTATTGGTCTAAATGCGATTAAGCTTTAGACGAAAGCATTTTCCTTAGCATTTATGCCATGACCAAAATGCTACCGTGTAAAGCGAAAAATCTTATGGCATTTCAGATGCCATGGCATTATCAAGAATAAAATCGGTCCTATTTCCGTAGCATCTTTCATAGCATAACCAATCAGAAGCGTGCTCTAGGTCACGAGTGCACATGTAATGGCGGCCGCGTGAGATGCAAACAACGTATCGTACCATACCCCGTTCGGTTTAGAAATATTGACCCTGGCAGGCCTTGTCAGCTCCTGCTCAGAATGTGTAGAATAAGCTTTCTACAGGAAATGGTAAGAACACTGGCCTTTGGCAAGAGGTGACGAGAGGCCAAGCGAGGGTTTATATACGTGCGCATGAGAGCGACACGAGGTCTTTTAATCTGGAATCATCGGAGAAGCAGGAGCTACTGGTCTTATTTCTAAACCGAACAGGGTAAGCTAGTCTACACCCATTCTGCCATTTGCATTGCTCACTTCAGTCTAGAAACGAATCATGAGTCTATTTTAATGTATAGTTAGATATTTGTACCTGCCCGTTCAGGGCTGTCTCTACCATCAACTAGTTCTAATAGTACATCCCTATTTAAGATCCCCGCGTTCAGAGGAACGCTACGTGGTGGAGATGCTGGGTATCAGGCGTGCGGTACCACTGCGCAAAAAATGGGGTATTGGAGGTGTGAGTTTGTAAATAATTTGAATAAAATGTAAAAAGGAGGGTGGAGAAAGTGAAGGAAAAAAAAATAAAACAACAAACAAACAAAAAAATTAAATGAAGATTGCATAAACATCCGGGGTGTGATCCTAGGAGGTTGCCTGGGTTGGTCTTAAAACCGTTGGCAAAATAGGGGGGGGGGGGGCGCATTTGTCTCTCTTAGGTAAAAAAATGTAAATTTAAAACTGAAACTAATCTGGGTTATTGATTTAGAAAACATTTCTTGGCTATCTGTGAAGTAAATTTACGGTTCTGAGAATAAAGGAAAAAAAATATATAAGGCATTGCGTTAAACAGAAAAGAGGAAAAACTACTCTACGTCATGCTATAGCCCGCCGTGTATTTTCTTTGTCACTTAGCATAAATGCTCGCCGCGTAAGAGATTACACTTGACCCATGACAACTGTAAGCGTCTAAATCCACTCTTTGAGGTTTTAGCCTAATAAGGTAAACAAAAACTACTTTTTATGGTCGCCTTAGGAAAAAATTGAAACGGAACCGTAAATGAACATCATGACGCCGGGCCGGGAGAAAAGTATAGGATTTCGTATGATATTACTTCAACTAAAGTCTATGACGTGTGGGAGAGTAAAATATAAGCACAATGACTCGCTATTACCTACTTTACGAAGATTAACATGAAGTTAATCTGTAAGAAGTAATTAAATTTCATTTGGGAAACTTTTGAAAATTCTGAAGGAACGAGAAAAAAATCGCATAAATAAGCGCCCTTGAAGAGGCTATAATTCACACCTCGTTTGGAGACTAGGAATTTCATTGCCGAAGCCAGCTGAGTATAAAGTTCATCCACAACAAAAAAAAGGTGTCATCAAATTCTCTCTCTCCGAGACTGAAATAAGATATGTGTCTTCCGCTAACTCGAATGTGGAGTAGAAACTGCGCACCGAGGTGGTAACTGCGAGGGAAATGCAATTCAGCATAAAGCAGGAACTCGAAGAGTCTAGCTAAAGACATCGTTCATCTCTGCTGGATGTGTGATCTGAGTCGGGAGGGGGGAAGGAAGGAAGGGAAGGGAAGATATATGGCGGCCGTTCTGGATGGGCGGAGCCCCCCGTGAGTGATGACCAATAACAGGAACGTGTTCTTTCTCTGCGAGGAACACGACGATAGAGACTTAGGACTGGTAACGAGGGAGGCGGTGCCAAGGAGCAAATAGGAAGAGGAAGAGAGTACCTTTCATGAACTTTTGGTTCTTGATGTACCTGGATTTCATCGAGACAGAGCCGGAGGAAAATAAAAAAAAGGAGATGTTTGCTCGGCGCCCCAGGCTAGTACGAACTCGGTTGCATAACGGCTAGGGGAGTGCGTGGAAAGGCAGCTTGATTATATGTCGTCGTAAAACATGTTTTGAATGAAAGGGACAATTGGTTCAGAGTGGGGCTGGGGGTCGTCGGTTCGACACACATCTACGTTTTGTGTTTTCACCGTAACTCCTTTAACTCTTTTTACTTTAACAGGATTAGTTTGAACAGAGCGAGATGAGGTGTTAACATCATCTAACTTTAATGGATTAAGAGTTTGACATGCAACATTAAATGTATCTAGACGGACGGGAGGAATTTCAAGTGGGATAATTAAGTTTGGAGTATCTGCTTGGTCATAAAAGGGGTCTGGAAAGGTAAAAACTGACTCAAGATTTCGACATGTAACGGGTTGGGTGGGACCACTGTGCCAAGAGTCGCTATCCGACTGGGATATATTTAAAAATTGTACACTTGAAGACATATTTACTCGTTCCATTTCCCTTGGGCAATTATTTTCCAAAACTTTTTACTTTTTACATCTTCGCTGACAACAAATGAAAGCAATAATTAACATACAAATAAAAACTAGTGTTAACGTAATTACTGAAGAAATGATGTACGGGTATTGGAAAGATCTGATGACCACTTCCTTGAAGGATAGGGAATTGACATGCGAGATAAATGCAATTAAAATTAATAAATATAGGAAAAACTGCATCTTGTTGAAATATGTAGCAATTATTGAACCTAAACTTGCTAAAATGACCACAACTGTTATTTTTAGTTATTATTGAGAATAAATGAATTACTTTTCGGCCAATAAATATCAAATCAATAAATTTGATAAATCACATATTTTTACACAAAATAAATTTAACTTAAAATTTTCTCGGGTATTTTAGTTAGTTTTTAGAAACAATGCAATTAGTGCAATGTAAATAGGAATTATTCAAGGAGGGGTCAAGAAGATAAAGTCAAACTGTCGGCCAGGAATAATTTTAACTGAAAATAGATAAAAAAAAATATCTCGTCAAACGTATGAAACTTCACACCTTGCTTATTATTAGCACAAATTACATGGTCTAAATGAGAACTTGGTTCTCTGCTTCATTTTAGTCGGCTTACGCAGACTTCTTTCTTTATTTAAGGCTAAATGTCACGGGGACATTAACATTTCTTACGTTATTAACTATAATAACGGGTCTTTTCACATACTACCGGTAGGTTTAATATACACAATAGAAAAGACAAATATACACTAGATAACGCTCGTGCCGCACTTTCGTTGCTTTAATTAACTAAATGAGCTCACTGACAACATATTTAATTCTTTTTATAACTCATGCATGGATGGAAAAAATGCACATATATTTCAGAGCGTGTTTATAAATAACTTCATATATAAAACATGCAACTGCCTAACAAAATAGTTTTACTTCTACGAGAAAACAACAATGGTGCGTACATTAGGTTTTATACGTTTGGCGAGAAAACGAATTGACATATTGATACTTTTAGGGAAATGGAACGAAAAATAAAATTAAAATAAAATATAAAAATTATAAAAATAAGGTCCACACAGAAGGTAAACAATTACGACATGTGCTTTGGGCTACGTATAGGCGGTTACTGGTTCGAAATCTTCTTCTTGAAGAGATACGATATTCGTTTCTTCCTCACCCCCTGAAGGGCGGTGATAGCGTTTTAACCTCTGTACAGCCACTAAATCGGACACAATCTTGCCGCGTTTGTTTTCATATTCCACTAAATAGGCATTGTTATTTTCCTTTCTTACTATTACCGCGGGCCCAAAATAAACACCTGAAAAGCACTTAGCCGTTTTTGCCTTCTGAGTGGGGTTATATAATAATACCAATTCACCAGGAGCGTAACTTGTTGCTTGATGACGTCTGTCATAATACTTCTTTTGGGACTCAAATCGTTTACGTAAATTTTCTTGAGCTGCGTCTCGTGCCTTGTTTAGTCTTTCAAGTTTGTCTGTGTTCGCACTATTTTCGCAGGGATCTGCGTGAAGCATACTTTCCCAGGGCAGACGGGCTTCGAACCCATGCATGAGGTAAAACGGACTAAAGCGAGTGGAATCGCCGCGCGTAACATTATACGTAAACACCGCTGGTTGTAGATAGGTAATCCAGTCATCATGTTTCGGGGTTACAAAATGCTTAATTATACTTTGCAAAATACCGATACCTCGTTCCTCTAAACCGGAAGTATTATGGTGATACGCAGTAACAAATTTTAACTGAATACCGAGTTTAGCACTAAGTTCTTTAAATACAGAGGAATTAAATGAGCCACCCCTATCACTGTTGATAATTTTCGGACAACCAAATCTTAATATTATGTGCTCGTAGAGAAAGTTAGCAGCTGTTTGAGCAGTGGTATCGACCACAGGAGCAGCAATCATATATCGGGTACCAAAATCCATGCATGATAAAATGTATTTACATTTATTTGGGCCACTGGGAGGGAAAGGTCCCGCGAAATCTATAGCTAGGCGTTCAAAAGGGCGACAGCTTGGAAAGGTCTGGAGTTCACCTTGTGGCAGCCCTGTAGGGCGCTTGTTTGTTTGACAAGATAGGCACTGGCGACATTTGTCCTGTATAAAACGTTTCATATAGGGAAAATATATGCGATTGAGCGCATTGTAATATGTTTTAGTAAACCCTAAATGACCACCACCACACGGGTGAGAATGTAATTGTTCAACTACAGTATGACGTAAGGACTTAGGTATACAAAGTAATTTCTTACTTCCCCCACCCATCTTATGGTTCCTGTATAAAAGACCATTTTCCAGCACATAATAAAAAGCCTGTCTTTCGAAGGGGGGTTGGGCGTCATCTGCCCCCTCCAAAACTTTTATGATTTCTGAAAAAAATGAGTCGTCGCGCTGGTGTTTTCCCACATCTATTGATTCATCCTGGAGGAGAAATATACGAGGTTCGCCCAATTCTGGCGATTCGTCGTCCGGGGAATTGGTTGATTCCCTGCTAATAGCGTCGGAAATATTTTGTGTAGATTTACAATGAACGACCGTGAAGTCGTATGAATCAAGTTCTGCACTCCACCTCGAGAGCTTCGAACTCAAATTACGGGTGGTACGCAAATAACTGACTGCTTTATTATCTGTTACAATTTCGAAATGTTTCCCAATTAAATAAAACCTAAAGGTTTTGAGGGCATAGAGAACCGCTGATAGTTCTAGTTCCATGATGGATAATTTTTCTTCCCCTTTTTTGAGTGTTCGACTTGCATATGCTACAGGAAGGAAATCATTATTTGCATTTGGCTGTGTTAAAATAGCACCAAGGCCTTTCAGACTTGCATCACAGTAGACGCGTGTTTCTTTAGAAGGGTCATAGGGTAGCAAAACTGGTGCAGTTATTAAAGCGTGTTTTAAGTTTGTAAAAGCTGTTTCTTGGTCCTCCCCCCATACAAATTTTTTGCCTTTGCCCAAAAGGGACTGGAGAGGTTGGGCCTTCTCTGAAAAGGATGGGACGTATCTACGGACATATGAACATAAACCTAAAAATCGTTTAACTTGTTTTGTGGTGGAGGGGGTGCGGTAAGTCTTAATGGAAGAAATAATACGGTCACTCAAGCGTAGGCCATAACGACCCACCAAATGTCCAAGGGCGAGTATCTCAAAATAACCAAATTTACATTTGTGTGGAGAAATTTTCAAGCCAGCGTTTTGTAGACACTGAAACAATTTTTCCAGTGTTGTCAACATTTCATTAAAGGTATGGCCCCAGGTAAATAGATCATCCATATAGAAGGCGAAGTTATCACTTTGCATTCCGCTACAAGCCAATTGAAGGGTTCGATTCATCGCTGCTGGCGAGGTGATATGGCCTTGACTTAAAACATTAAATTCAAAATGACCTAGGTTGGGAATAGAGAAGGCTGTGTACTGTTTACTGTCTTCTGTGAGTGGTATTTGAAAAAATCCTGAACGTAAATCGCAACTAGAATAGTACTGCTTTCCCCCCATATCGTGCAAGATAGACTGAATGGAAGGCATGGCCATCGCATCGAACACAGAGCGTTTATTCAAAAAGCGACCGTCTTGAATAAAACGGTAACTTCCGTCACGCTTTTTCACAAGAATAACTGGTGAGTTATAAGGACTTGTACTATCCCGGATTATTCCCTGTTTTTTCAAATTCTCAATTTGTTTCTTTATCTCTGTTCGCAAATGCACCGGGATCGGATATTGCTGCTTATGGAACGGAGTAGGATCAGAAAGCTTTATCCTGTGTTTGTAATTGGTGGCAAGGCCCATGTCATTTTCGGACCAACTGAAAACATTTTTGTATTTTAACAAAAGCTCTAAAAGTTGATTTTTCTCATGTTCCTCCAATTGAGGATTAATGTCAAATTTGGATATATCCACTTGTGGGATATCGTCGTTTTCTGATTCTTCCTTTGTTAAATTAACTGTTACAGAACTATTTTCCTGATCCACCGTTGCCAACTCACAAGATTCTGCGCCACCGATCCGAGTACCTTTGCGAATTACAATTCTATAATTCAAAGGGTTGGATACCCAAACAAGTTGTGTAGCAGGGTTGAGTATCGACCTTGGTACCATTATGCCAGATTTAGCCTGAAAATTTGCATCCGGCTCAAGTAAAGTTAAATTTTGATTTGCTGTATTGACTAATTTTAAAGGGATGCACAAATGTGATCTTGGTTTCACAACAATTCGTTTAGAAGCCACATATTCAGGTTCAACAGTATGTACCAGCAAACCTGCCAATTTAACGGAAACATCAAAAGCTTTCTTCGATTCAAACCGAATGCGGTTGCGTGGGGGAGTGCCAAATCTGCTCAAAGCCAATTTATTGTTTTCAAAATCTAAAGTTGCACTTTGGGCTTTGAGAAAATCATTACCAAGGATGGTATTATGACCAAAATCTTGTATCACCCTGAAGGGGTGCCTAAATGTAAATCCATTTAGAGAAAAATCTAAAAGTACAATTTCTTTAATTGTTAAACAATTATTCGTGACACCTTTAACTAGAGTGTTGATTTTAAACCTCTTAGCATGGGCAGGAATACCCTTATCACTTGTTACACTTATTTGGCTCCCACAATCGACAATAAACCTTTGACGTTCCCCATTTACATTGGCATGTACATAAATGAGATCTTCAGATGGGAAAGTAGAGACTAAAATCTTTTTACTGCCCGCAGGTATGTCTCCATTACTTGCGGTTAATTGGCGTTTAAATCGTCTGGATTCTGAAGACAAAATTCTTGGTGGTGATTAGGAAAACCACATTTATAACAAAGTTGTTGGCCACGCCGGTCACCTTGATCGGGACGACCGCGGGAGGCTGGTGAACCTCGCCCCCGGCCACGCTGAAAATTGGAACGATTCTGAAACCGGCCGTTGTTTGAACGGTAGCCTCTACTTCCCCTGCCCTGAAAGCCTCGTCTGTTGTTTGAACCACGATTGTGATTAAAATTACCCCTTTGATAATTTTGGCCTACAGTTTGAAAATTTTCGTGATCATTTGACTGTATAACTTCCTCGACTTTTAACGCTAGGTTGCTAACCTGCTTAGCCAAAGCTTCTACAGCGGACGGTTCTGAAGTTGGGAGAGACGTTTGTTGTCTTTTGACAAGGTCCAATTCAGCTTGCAAGGCTTGCAGCTGATTAGTCATTTCTTGATTAACCCGAGGTGCTGATTCCGGAGCAACCGCCGTAGTGCTAACTACGGGGTTCTGGTAAGGAATGCGCAACTCAGCAGGAGACGGGAAAAGAGTTTCCTTTTGAGCCGAATGCAAGAGCTCTTGCACCGTTCTACGGCGCATAAGGAACTTTGCTTTTTCATATTCCTTGAGGTCTTTCAAAAGCTCCGGAACTGAATTATATTGTTTTTTGTATATCTCTCTGATAAATTCCGGTTGAAGACCTGCGTTTATGTATTTAAGCTGCTTATTAACAGCCATGTTAGGGTCCATCTTAAACAAGAGGGTTTGCTTGTCCCTAACATAAGAGGATACCGGTTCATCGTCCCTGTGGAACCGATATCTGATCCGCTCCTCGATCTGCAGCTGATCAAGGGAGCCTGTGAATTCTTCGATAAGTTTTTTCTTGACGTCCTCAAAGCTGACTAAATTGACGCCTGGTTGCTGGCTAATTGCATTAAACCAGAGGAGGGCTGGCCCACATAGCAACGCCGGGAATAATTGCCGTTTTTTCGTCTCGTCCCAATTGTTCAGAATCGCCGCACTTTCGAAACGGTCTATGAATTTAGAAACATCCTCCCCCGAGGCACCCTGAAACTGGATGCTCTCGAACATGAAGGGATGAACAAAAGGTAGTTGAGCCATGGTGGGTGGGTCCACAAGAACTGTGGGACGATTATCAATTTGAAAGTGAGCCTGCGCGCGTGCGCGGCTTCTAGTTAATGGAGGACTTCTGATTGGGGTGGATGAGGCACAAGGTAGGCCCTCCACATCAAAAGACGGACCAACAGCATTATTGGCAAGAATGATGAGCCTATCCAATGTGGTATCAAGCTCGTCCTCCAACTCTATAAATGACATAAGGCATTACTAACAATGGTGACGTACCTTATTTTAAAAAAAAATAACCCCCCGTTAGTAAAAAATTCCGCGAAGAAACAAGTCTAACATGATATTAATGCATTTCGATTTGCATTTATTTCAGAGTGAAATAAATGAAAAATTCCGCAGCCTACCCTTTCAATTGTCATGTCTGTTTAGGAAAACAAGGCATGACGCTTTTCATTTCCAAAAGAAAATGAAAATGACCGCATCAATCCACCACGTTTTACATCTTCGCTGACAACACTTGAATTTTTTAAAAGCCGATAATTATTCAACCGAGAGAAATAACGTTTGCTATAAAACTGTATTAGGTAGAGAGCAATGGCGCAGATTAAATACATACATTATAACGTTTACAGTACACAAATGAAAGAATATTTTAGTTGCTTCAATTGTAAACGCCGTGCACTCACTATAGATGGCGTAAAACTCGACGTGCCTTTCGTGCTGTATATATTAGGCGCATCCAGAAAGTAAGTTTCCCTGGGGTCGTGCACAAAAATAAAACATTATTCCATTCAATCATTTATTGCCTCAGATACAGTTACTTGTCAACATAATTCCCGCCGGAATTCAGACACTTGTCATAGCGTGGGACCAACTTCTGTATACCTGCGACGTAGAAGTCCGCCGTCTGGGCGCCGAACCACTGTGTGACAACCGTCTGAACCTCTTCGTCGCTAAGAAAATGTTGAACGGACATAAACCTTTTCAGGTGCAAGAACATTTGGTAATCACGGGGAGCGAGATCCGGGCTGTACGATGGATGATCGAACACCTCCCAACCGAACCTGTCCAGAAGGGCTGCAGTGCGCCTAGCCATATGCGGCTTCGCATTTTCTGAAGCAAGATCACCCCGGCACTGAGCTTACCGCGTCGCTTATTCTGAATGGCTAGTCGCAATGTCCCCAGTGTTTCACAGTAACGGTTAGCGTTCACAGTCTCACCTCTGGGCAGAAACTCGATGAGCAAAATGCCTTCTCTGTCCCAGAACACCGTGCACATCACTTTTCGCGCCGACACAGTCTGTTTGAACTTCGTCCTGCATTGAGATTCACTCTGACGCCAATGCATGGACCTGCTGCTTGCTTCCTGGGGTGCTGTATGCAACCCACGTTTCATCTCCTGTGATGATCCGATTGAGGAAATCGTCATTATCATGGTAACGCTGCAGAAATGTTAGCGCCGTGCCCAAGCATGTGTTCGGACGTCAGTTGTTTCGGTACCCACCGGGCACAAAATTTCCGGAACAAGAGGCGTTTGGTGACAATGTCGTGCAACAACGACCGACAAATCTGCGGGAAATGGCTGCTGAGTTCCGTGATCATGACGCGACGATCATCCACTATGCGCTGCTGCATCTGCTCCACAAGCTCGTTCATAACGGCCGATGGCCGCCCACTGCACTCGTCGTTATGCACATTTTGCAGGCCTTCAGTAAATGTCCTGCACCAATGACGCACCATCTGCTTGCTCATGACGTCTGGCCCATGTACCTGGCATAGCTGACGATGAATTTCGATTGGCTGTATGTTTTGTGCGTTCAAGAACTTTATCACCGAATGATCCTCGCACGCGGCGGGAGATGGAATAAAAGCCTCCATGTATCATCGCTACCGCGACGCTACTGAGGACTCTCGGGAGGCGTCTTCTAGATCTAGGACATTCACTAGCCAGGACATGTGCTTCTCGCACATGCGCAAAACCAGTTTCAATACGCATGGCCTGCCACCTGTGGGCGACTGGGAAACTTACTTTCTGGATGTGCCTAATATTATGTAATAGCAAAAGCTAACCGCAATGTTACATGTGAAGTTCTGTCTGCTATAAGATTTTTGGAAGAATTCACATAGGATTTATGCTAGCAAAAATATTAAAATAAATGCTTCCGTCTTTAAATGAACTTTAAACAAGATACAGAATGCTGTCAATAATATTTTTCCAATCCATAAACGCAGCTCCAACACGTCAAACCTCCCACGAAACTACTAACCTAAAAAACGGGGGACGTTATTAAAATATATGGATCTAAAAACACGATCATAAATTACTGACCAAACGACAATTATTTCCACCAGTGACATGACAACAAGAACGTGCTGTGCAAAACTTCAGGGTGGGGTCCCCTGCGGGGGGCAGTGACGGGCGATCCCCGAGGGCTCGTTACACAGCCCCTATGTGACTGAGGTCTGTCCAAATGATGGATGAGGGAGAATAAATCACGGGGTGGTTCTTCCCAAGGGATGTTCGCGGTTAGGTACCAACGTGTGTTCCTTCAGTGTCGTGATCAAACGGGCTCCATATATATTTTTCTTTCCCCCCAGGAGCATGTTTTTCGGCTAATAAATAAAGCTGCCAAGTGCACAGGAAGGGAGATCTTATCGTGTTGTAAAAAAGAAGTATTAAAAATGGGTTTATGCGGTCGTTAATAAAGTCTTGTTTCGGACGCTTCTGGAGCGATTTGATGGCATAATGGACACTGATATTATTTGGAGTGTTGTTTACGGCACCATGTGTCTGCGTGATGGATGTCTCTATGCATGTTACATGCTTATTAAAAGTGACGCGACAGAGCGAGTGATAGAGATGGGGAATGTAGGAACAGGAAGCTACAGAGAGTCACCAGAGGAAGATTAGAGAGGTGGTGAATGTAGGAAGAAGGAGCCACAAAGAGTCACCGGAGTTAGATTAGAGAAAGGTGGCGAAAGTAGGAATAAAGATTCATAGAGAGTCACGAGATTAAGATTTTTGATAGCCGGGGGAATGTAGGAAGAGGGAGCCACAAAGAGTCAACAGAGAAAGATTAGAGAGAGCCGGGGAATGTAATAAGAAGGAGCTGCACAGAATCAAGAGAGGAAGATTAAAGAGAGCCGGGGAATGTAGGAAGAAGGAGCCCGCAGAGTATCACCAGGGGAAGATTAGAGAGAGCTGGGGAATGTAGGAAGAAGGAGTCACAAAGAGTCACCAGAGGACGATTAGAGAGAACTGGGGAATGTAGGGAGAGGGAGCCACAAAGAGTCAACAGAGCTAGATTAGAGAGAGCCGGGGAATGTAGGAAGAAGGAGTCCGCAGAGAATCACCAGGAAAAGATTAGAGAGAACTGTGGAATGTAGGAAGAATGAGCCACAAAGAGTCACCAGAGTAAGTTTGGTGAGATCTCGGGGATGTAGGAAGATAGAGCCACACCTATTCTTCGTTACACATATTGATGAGTAAAGATTGAAAAAAGGGGCAATTAATGCATCCAGAACTTTAAAGCCATTGTCCGCGTTGCGATTTCCAAACTCCACAGTAAGATAAAAAAGGATATGTGGGACGAAAATCTTTAGAGTAAGGTTTCGAATCTCTGAGTTTATCCCTTAAACACACTTCCCAATATATCCGCATATAATTACGGAAGATATAAAAAGCGGTCTGAATTCGGAAGACAATATAGAAGCATTACAGGATATTACGGCGGGAGGCGACTTTCATAGTCCGGAGGAAACTAATGATGAGAATGAGATTGTGTTTACCTAAATCCTCTCATTCTTTCAAACCCCCACCTTCCCCCGCTCCTCTTCTCCCTTGCAGTGACTTGATTGCGAAACCCCGCCCGCTTCGTTCTCACGCACGATGTGCGTCCTGTTTACGCACAGATTTTATGCGTGCGAGTTCCTTGCCAGCTCGAAATAATATCCATAATAAAGCAGCTGGGACTTATCGTAGGATTACGTTGTGCGGCAGCAAGCGAATTCAAAAGCCGAAGTGGGGGGTGGAGGAGGGGAGTTGTCCCCCCTCCCAGCGGTTCCGTAGGGTGGGGAAAAATAATGCTGTAAGACTTAGGATATCTGGGGAGTGTTGTGCGGGGTGATTTAGAAGCTACGTTCAGATTAAGAACGTTTGATGGTGTGGTTAAGGTTTAGGGGGTGGATATGAAAGTGTGGGATCGGCAAGGAATCGTGACAGGACCATTATGGTAGGTCGTGGGAATTACCATAGAAAAACAGAGGGAAAGTAAATTATGTACAGTCATGTTCATAAGTAGATTCAACTTTAGATGGAAGCTGTGAGGTCAGGGTAGCATAGAACTCGTCATTTCGTACAACGCTTGCTTGATCCACGCCTCAACTTTTCTCCTAATATTTCGGCTTGTGTATGAGATCGGTGGCCTCCAAATATAGAGAGGAAATTGAGGAGTGGAAACCGCAACAGGGTGTTCGTCGTGTTGACCACACGTCACCCCATAACTGGTTGACACGGGTTATTATTATAGCAAAAGAAATCAATAAGTGCAAAAAGGTTATGGAATCCGTATGATTTCGTGTGTCTGTACTGTACTTCCTTTAACTATAAACTTTTAAATACAGCAATATTATTTGCAAGGATACTCTTTCTGCAGTCCATACAAACGCCTCCATACAAATGGGTTTAACCCTAGCTTTCCCGAGGAGGGGGTGAGGGCTGTCAGGCCCACCACCTCTATTTTTACTATTTTTAAACTGTGAATGTTTAAAAAAATGTTCCCTATGATATTCCCAATATTCCTGTATTACTTTTGTTTATAAAAACATAAATTCAATGTAAATAGGAGGCAAGATGCACTAGGTGGCCTATCAGGCGCCATCTTTGAATACGTGTCATTCGAGACACTCATGCCAGTGAGAGTGTATAATTGGTTGGTAATGATGGTAACTTTGATAATAACACTATTAAGGCTAAGCAGATAGGAAGGGAGAAGAGAATGCTAGTGAGAAAATGGAAGGAGGCCAAGGAAATAGAGAAGAAACGTGAAGAAGACACAATGAACTGGAATGGGGGACTGAAGTTAAACAAAGAATGGAAGAAGGTGTTAGAAAGACTGGAAAGGACAAGAGAGGAAGAGAAGAGAAGAAGGAAGGAAAAGGAGCGTGAGATAAAGAGTTCAACCACATTCTAGAAGGAAGAAAATATGTTTAGCCTTTTAAGTGAAAGTACAGTTGACAAGGGAAAGCCACCTGCTAGAATGTTCCAGAACAACTTTCTAATAGTCTGGAGGGGAGTAATATTTGTGTATATATATTCGTGCTGTTTTTGTATCTTGTTACATTTGTACTTGGTGCAGAGTCTGAAGAAGACCTTGCTAGAAGGTTGAAACGTTACGTTTAGTTTATGTTTTATAATAAAATAAATTTCTGCCTTGGTCAGCATATTGAGTTTTTCAATTTTGGTAATTATTGCAATTAATTAACAACTACATCTCTATAAGAAAAGCATTAATGAAAAATTATTATAGTTTTTCTGAGTTTTAGTGGATGGTGAAATATGTGTGTGACACTCATGCAATGAATGATGACAATTTTAATAATTATTATAATTAATAAATAACTGCACATATTTTAATCAGCAAAGAAAGTAGTGATTCAATAACAGAACGGTTTCTTGAATGTAAATGATAAAAAAAAAGTGTGGGTCTTTAAGCCCCCCCCCCCCCAAGTTAGTACGTTTCTCGTAAGGCTCAGGTAAGCTAGGGTTAAGGTTGTTAAAGGCCCAGGAATTATAAATAAATTCCATTCCGGTCCAGGAGAGACAATCAGCAAGCGTAAATGGGTTCTGGACCGTAAATAACCTTTTTTTTATCTGTAAAGTATTTCAATTCGGTCCAGGAACCTTTTTAATAGATCAATTTAAATACGGTAAAGGAACCTTTTTTTTCAATGAAACAATACGCAACTTTGACCGAATTTAAATTGTGGGAGAAAGATGATTTCGGTCCTTTAGCGGAACCCAATAGAACGTATTAGGATTTATGGTTTCCCGGGCCGTTAACAATCCTGATTAAAACTGTCCCATTTGACGATGCTGTTTTCAAAGAGCAACACTGCCTAGAGCTCTACTGGACTTCAACATTACCAATACACTCACAACAGCCCACAAGCAGTGCGAATCCGTATTAAATTAATTAGCTCCACCTCGTCACACAACCGAACCAGAGGATTCTTTACGAAAGAGAACGCGCTATCTCTCCGATGAACCACCAAGTTCAAAACAGCCGCAAGAAAACCGAGTAGGAGAGAGCGAACCAAAAGAAAAAGTCCCAACAAATCACAATGGCCCGTAGTTCTTAGCAAAACAGATAACCTGTTTTGTAGCCGACCACCTCCCGGCAAAAAGCGTGAATAACACGAGACACGAGGCGCTATCCATTGTACTCCACAAACCTGGAGTTTCTTGCAGCGACCACTAATGGGAGGTGCCGCCACTGTCGTAACGAATTGCCTCGCTCAAAAACAAGTCTTCATTACAAGGGCGTCCGATAATGCTTGGGAGCAAGGAATAAGCGAATTCCGTTGCAGGGAATGGGGGCTTATATTTCATATTTTCCTTCGTTCACTCTAAAAATACAAGAAAAACAAAAAAACTTTTCTCTAAGGCGCCGAGCAGGACAGTAGTCGAGGGTACATGCCGGTGCATGCCTTATATCCGTTCTCATTCGCGTATAGCTTCTCCTACAATGCATACACTAGAGTATTGCACAGCAGTGTTGCCACAATATGAGGGCAAAATTACCCTTTCTAAGAGTCAAAATATCCCTTTTCGGACTAATTTTTCCCTTCACCTAAAAATATCAAATAATAATAATGACAATAATAAAAAAACTTGTAGAAGAAGCAGTTGCAATTGTTATTATTAGTGCTGGTGGTGGTAGCAGTAGTACTAACATTTACGTTGGTCAATTTCGAATAAAAATATATGAAACAAATTTTTCACATACGCCTACATGTCAGCTTCATCACTTTTTTGCCAGATGTCCCAGATTTGAATCCTGGTCAGCAACCATTAAATCGTTAATCCTCATCGTTACTATTATCCGAAGATGCAAAAAAGAGACGTACGTACAATAAACTTAACAGAAATGGATACAGGATTATATTCAAAGGATCAGAATGAGAAGGAACAGAAAAAAATTAAAAAGATTAAAATGTGGATATGAAATTGGAAATTAACATAAAACTGTAATAGTGTAGAATCAGTTGTCTTAAAATTTCCCTGAAATTGTGGTATTTTTCATCAAAATTCCCTTTTCCCTATTGACTAAAAATTATGTCCGAATTTCCCTGCAAAAGGGAAATTTCCCTTCATGTGGCAACACTGCTGCAGAGGACCATTTTCGCTCGCTCAAACTCATTCGGGTCTAGCTCGAGCGTACCGCACTCGTAGTGCAATGATTGACAACGTCCCGTATGTCGAAGCCTAATAAGCAGCACTGCCAACCTGAAACCCATACATGGAAGGAAACCACTCCATGCAATTACAATTCTAAACAGTAATTCCGTATATTATTATGTAAGACTCAAATGGAGCACATATGTAAGTATACAATATCTACAGACCGAAACGTAAAATGGATCCACATGCTGACAGACCTGCCTAAGCAATTACAAATATCGTATCACAATGCAAGAAGTACTTGTACATCATTGTTCACTTATCGAAAATGATGATAATCATATTCTGCGAAATAATGAAGTTTAGTTATAATATTCGGTAACACTATAGTATAGGGGCGACGGATTTCTTCAAATTTACAGGAGAAAGTACTGTCCGAGGCGCTGTTTCTGCTGCCGCCACTTGCTTTCTGCACGAGAGCACAATGTTCCGTGTGTTAGATGACGTAACCCCGTAGTCAGTGTTTCAAACTTACCGTGTTTTCACTAGAACATGACGTGTCGAGTATTTTTTTTTATTATTTATTTTTTTAACTATGCTTGTCTAACTTAACTTAACCTAACCTAACCTTACGGAAAATGGTTTTTGGGGCTAACGTGAATGGTTTTTGGGCCTAACGTGAATGATTTGCGGGGCTAACGTCAATGGTTTGTGAGGCTAACGTCAATGGTTTGCGAGGTATTAGCATAATTTCAAATCCGGGCACGAAAGTATGTATTTTCCGGTGAACGAGGTTGCAACACTGCATAAATCGACGAAACACTCGCAAACGCGCGATGGACCAGTACACTGTCGCCATAATGTGTGTTGCAGAATCGAAATAATAAGTAGCAGTAAGTACTCGTAAATGTAAGAAACAGACATTATCTTAGTTAGAAATTCATTATTTCACCTTAGGAAATGTTCCGCATTCCAAAATAGTACGTTAGCAATGTAAAAAAGTGCCAAATATATGATTTATAAGTGTCACCCCCACACTATAGTAGTACCTAACATTCAATGGATCATCATTTTAATATGACAATAATCGTAGAAACATGAAATATAAGCCTATGTAGTTTCAGCCGATAATCATCAAATTCATTTTCACATAATCTCGGTACGATATACGAAACTGCATTTTAACGTGGAGATGATGACAATGTTCACTTACTTTTCAATTTCACCTCGTATTTTACTACATGATGCATATTTGAGGGGCCACTACCATAGACAAATGACGGAAATACGTTTAGTCTACTAATTGGGTTCGAGAGTTCAAATGTATTTAGCTCGTTCGAACGTTTTTCGCTCGAGCGGAAGACCTATCAATTCTGCATGCCATCTAGCGCTGCCCGCGTAATTTTCCCACACGTCTGGTGATCTTATTAAACTATGCCTTTTGTTATCCAAATCAATGTAGAGGTTTGACTTTAAATGAATTGAGATTCCAAGTGTTCAGCTATGTGGTGTATGCGATACCTTGTCGGTTGTGCTGCTATGCTCGGAGCAGATGGGGCTTCGTCCAGTCGTTATGACAACATGTGGAAAATTTACGTCACAGGCCTCCCACATGATGACTTAGTACGAGGGTTGGAAAGAAAGTAGTGGCAACATTGTGGTCACGTTGCGTATGGTCGAGAGAGGGCGTTGCTCTTCCCAGTGCGTGCAGATGGAATGATACGGAGCTGTGAAAGCGATGTCTTCGAAGAGAGGGCAGCGTGCATGGTTTAAGATTGAGGTAGCATGTGCCAGAAACGCAAAGGAATGATGATCTTAACATGTGGCATGGACGGTGGCCTTTTTAAACTTTTGAGTAAGAATTTTAGATAAGGAGAAATTTCTCTGCATACATTGAAGGTTGCATGTGTTGAAGCATCCAAAAAACGTGATTCATTCATTCTAATTTGAAACGAACGATGCCATTTTCCATGGAAACTATGCTCAGGACAAATCAGCAACAATCTATTCTTAGCGATCTCCTTAGCAACACATCTTCGGCCAGAGCTCAGCATCTCCATAGAAAGATGGAGAGATAAGGAACAATAATGACCGAGAGGTAGCATATACAATGGGGAGGAAGGTCCAGATTATACGCGGTGTTTCCAGGAATCACAAAGGGTTAAAAATAGACAGTTGATGTTCAAGAGTTTCTTCAATTTATTCGATCAATAGAGGCCGTCTTTTTGTTTGTTACGGATATCGTCCCATCGTTATTACTTTTAAAATGATTGTGATATTATTTTAAGGTTGTTTCTGTTATTTTTCGCATTACTTGTTCTTAAGCATAACAGTATCTTCCATTAATTCATGAACTCACTGTAAAACTATTCTTGTAACACCACATTAAAGTGCTTCCTGATTTTTTACAGTATTATTATGTATACAGGGTGTATCATAAGTAATAGCGCAAACTGACACAGTTGAAAGTACACGATAATAGAAGCAAAAAGGTCTCAGTAAACATGGGTCTGCAAACGAGCCGTTTTCCAGATACTTGCGAATGTGTGTTTACAAGCCACCACTGACTTCATTGTTTGTAAACGTCGTCCTATTTAATAAAATGCTAATAGTGTGTGCGAATGTGTGGTTAGAAGCCGTCACTGGTTACATTTTGTAAACACCGAGTGCTTTACTCCTTGTGCGTTCCGAGGTTTTCTCCTTGTTTACAAAACAGAACATTTCCGAGAGGTGGCGTTGTAATCAAACAGGATGGATACAATCAGTACAGAGAATTGTACATGCTTGTGGCCAATTCCGAAATGAACCGGAGGTGTTCGAAAGAATTCGAAACTTAATGCGGAATCGTGTACAGTATTGCATCCAGATGCAAGGATGACACTTTGAACACCTCCTTTAACAGGTACGAGTGCACAGTAATTGTAACATGTAACATACTAATGTTCGTTAAAGTAAGTAGAATGTTCAATAAAAGCAATGAGATCTCCAATGACATTTCTTTCTGTATTATTAGCATTTTACCAACTAAGACGAGGTTTACAAACAATGAAGTCAGTGGTGGCTTGTAACCACACATTCGCGATTATCACGTTTACAGACCCATGTTTACTGAGACTTTTTTGCTTCTATTATCGTGTACTTTCAACTGTGTTAGTTTGCGCTATTACTTATGATACACCCTGTATAATGTCAGTGTTAATCTATGGGGTACAACGGATTGCAACTAAAGTGAAGTCCCCGAAAATCTGTCGCGAGATTGCAAAGAAACTTTGAAGGATACAGAACAGCTCCTCCCGCCAGAATATACAGTTCTGTTCTTGAACTAATTGCGTAGCCTATGTAGACTTTCTATCAACATATTAACGTTAACAAAAACAGACACTAATATTTTATTGTAAGTGAAGCTGTCCACTACAAAGCGCAGGGTCGCTAGCCAGTTAAACATGCCTTTCCTCTAACTCCCTGTTTGAAGAGAAACGTCATTGTGAAGAAATAGACCTTTTGTATACGTGGATTAGTATTTGCCGTCAAATCAAACATATTAAATGTGATCATCAACACTTGTTATTGCATGCGGTTTCTTTTGTTTTGGCTAGAAAGATCCAACCGTACAGTACAAGAGGTTAGACAAGAAACTCTCCCACCGATGCGCTGGGTCGGAAACGCGGCAAGCGCATGCGCGAACTTCCCTTATCGTGTACACAGGCAGGGTTGCCGAACGTCATAAATGTTGTGCGAGCACCGAGAAACAACGCGATCGACTTGCCTGTCTTCATTTAAAGTGTGTTTTGTTTTGTGTGCAGTGTACTTGCTAGCATGGAAGCTTGCAGTTCAGAGAAAGCAAGTAAACTCGGTGGACGGAAAGTAATCCACAGCCAAGGGCGAGAAATTGTATATAATGTCAATGCATTTATGAAAGACGAGGTGGGAGTTCGTATGTCCGAAAACCAGTTGCAAAGGAGGGTGGCTCGCGGATGTGGTGTTTCATTCAGCAGTGTGAGAAGAATTGTACTAATAGAAAGTAAAGCATGCACTACGTTGAAGAAACACTTTCATACGCCCCATAAAACACGACCTTGCCGAAAAATAAAAAGTTATATAGACGAGTTCGATAAGTGTGTTGTTAGGCGTGTTGTGCACGAATTTCACCTTACGGACAGGAAAGGTATCCGAATGGTTTTGAAACAAAAAATAGAGTTCCAAGGCAGTGTCTGGTGTGTGCACAAGATAATACGTGAAGTAAGTTTAAGTGGGAAAAAGCAGAAAATAATATACAATTGCTTATAGAAAAGGACGAAATAAGAAGTTTACGTTCATCGTACCTCAAAGCCATAAAAATCTTTCGTCGACAAGGACGACCCATTGTTTACGTTGACGGACTTATTTTCACAGCTCGACAACAAAGAAAGAAGCTTGGGTGGATGGAACCGCGGCTGCCGTCAAAGCACCGGTGTCTAAAGGGCAACGTGTAATTGTTGTACATGCTGGCGGTTAATGTTCAAATCTGGAAAATCTCTTGGCGATTACCACCATGATATGAATGCCCAAAATTTTGATTTTTTTATTTGATATATTTTATTTTACTTCGCGTTTTGTGCCTCTTGGCTAATTTGCGAAGATGGGGATGCGTGATGAAATGATGAAATTGATGAATGGACATTTACAAATAACCATGACCGAGCGGGATTCGAACCCGGGACCCTTAGCGCGATGTGCTAACCACTCAGCCACAGGGTCCGGGGAGATGTTGATCCCAAATTTGACACGAAACAGTGTGGTTATTGTTGACAACGCCTCATGCCATAACATACAAATAAATCCTGCGCCTTCTTCCTCCTCCCGAAAAGACATTATGATTCAGTGGCTCGTTCAAAACAACACCCCCTTTGACGCACACATGTTCAAACCATAATTGTATTCATTGGTGAAAATTAACAAACCCCGTTTGAAGATGTTCAAAATTGATTCCATCTTAGCAGAACACGGTCATTCCGTTGTATGTTTACCGCTATACCACCCAGATCTTCTTGCTTAGTTTTCTTGTGGTCTCGTTCTGCGTAGACTGTGTACTGCCAACCTTGCTTCTGTGCGTCCTTCCCCTACGTATGGCTTGGGCGTGAGGCCGCGAGGAGTTTCTTGTCTTACCTATTCTACTTGTACCTGAGGCCACGAACATGGATTTCCACGCGCGGATTGCTACATTCATTTCAACACGACAGTGAATCGGTCAATGCCTACGTCACTACCAGGATACGTTGTCAGCCAGAATGGAGGGTTGTAAAAGGCTTCCATTATCCTTTGAGTTCTATGGTTATTTGTTTTTATAATAGCTTACAAAAGTTTAAAAAAACACCAGAGGGTGTTGAAAGTCTTCAATATTATTTAAGTTCACGGGTTCACACAATTCTTGGCATGCAAAAGGAGATTCTTGTCAGTTTTTGCTATTTTAATCTGTAATAACACGTATATACACTCTACATCATATTAAAATTTACTTCCAAGTCTTTATGACGAAACTGCATGAAAACATGACATAAATATTATTTATCAAAAATGATATAAGTAGTTAGTGTAGTAAGTCAAATAAACTCTTGGTTGCGGTATATACGATTCTTGATGCCAAGAAAGTATAAATACCTAGGTATGTAATATTTCTTGGATTTTATCAAATATAATATATATATAAAAATGTCATCGTTTTGCATCATCTTCAACTTTACATTGTATCTTAGGGGGAAAAATACCTGTTTATAATGAAATAAAATATGTGAAAGCCGAAACGGTTAAATGCACCTTTCAAGTATAGAGAGAGAATTCTTTGTGGCAACGTATGTTCATAGAATTTCATAGGATCTAATTAGAATTTGAAATGAATTACAGTAAAACCTCGGTAATCCGGACTAATGGGGATAAGATGATCGGTTTAATGAAAGTTCGGATTAACTGAAATAGCCTAAAAGAACAGTAGGAAGTGCATTAAAACTCCGTTTATAGCAACAAAACACGTTCATTATGGTGTATTTAAAGGGTATAGTCCTAAATATACTATATAGTACAGTACAAAGTCTGCGGGAAACAGAATTTCATCAGTGGTTGACTGCCGTTTCTTTGGGAAGTTCTCTTGTTGACTTCTAGCCACATTTTAAACCTTGCATTCTGATTTTTTTGCCATTTGCCTGTCCGGATTAAGCGAAGTCCGGCTTATCGGGGTTTTCACTGAAAGCCTTGAATTGTGAGAATATCGTACGGTATAAGATCTAATTGACCTTTTTGTACGGTTTCTAATGTTGCGACCATTAAAATAAACGGGCATATCGTTGATATGAATGTAGTAAACCCTTGAATTGATCACCCACCGTAAAAAGTATCCTGAGATACAGACTGCCATGTCTATCTCTAATGTGTGTTTGGTTGCATGCAATACGGCGTTAAGCAAAGAGAATACATACAGTATGTGCATATTATTGTGTTTCTGAGTATAGGCTTAAATGCCGTAGTTTTTAGAAACTTTAGAATGAAAGATGTAGGGTTGTTAGTTGCACTCCAGAATTGTCGTTTGATTCGTATTTTATTTTGTTATTAAGTCCACTTTATGCACAGAAAGGCTAATCGGGACTGGACATACAGTTTTAAATGAGATCCGAACCACTATCCCCCTACCGGGTATCGAACCCAAGACTCCTTGATTACTCATGAATTGTACATTTCATTTCATTAATTTCTTCACTGTAAATACCGTGGTTCGTGCCATAAATATGCCTTGTAATCAAGGGGTCCTGCGATCTATACCCGGTGGAGGCACATAGTGGTTCGGATCCCACTTAAAACTGTAGGTCCAGCCCCGATTAGCCTTACTGTGCATAAAGTCGACTTAAAACATCAACTCAATCAATCAATCATGTCATAAATAGAGGGTGTACATGAAGTCCGGTAACTCTTTCAAAAAATTATTTTGCACGAACTAAGAGAACTATCACTGTTAGCACTACGATATATTGTAAGCAATACATTCAGGTTGTTTTGCACACGATAATTTAACTCTTGCCATACACAAAGCCCAACATGTCCTCTGTGACGGTGGCTGTTGCTTGCTCGACTTCCCCCCTAAGTTCTATGAGATTACTTGGAAGAGAAGGGACATACACCAAGTTCTCTACATGGAGAAAAACCACATAGGGTGTCGATAATTCATATTAATTGTAGGATATCAGAAACTTGGAACAGTTACAGTCGGTACGACTTGCACACACATATACACATACATAGACATTATATGCAGAGAGAGAGAGAGAGACACACACACAGAGAGAGATTATGACAGAAAAATAAGGAGAAGGAAGTTATAAGAGAGACACACAGAGGAGAGAGAGAAAGAAATTATAAGAAATGAAGAGAGATTGTCACAGTAAAATAAATGATGGAAGTTATAAGAGAGAAGAGAGATAGAGAGAGAGAGAGAGAGAGAGAGAGAAAGGGAGATTATGACAGAAAAATAAGAAGGAAATTAGAAGAGATACAGAGAGAAAGGGAGGTTATGACAGAAAAATAAGAAGGAAGTTATAAGAGAGGCAAAGAGAAAGGGAGATTATGACAGAAAATAAGAAGAAAGTTATAAGAGATACAGACAGAAAGGGAGATTATGACAGAAAAATAAGAAGGAAGTTATAAAATGAACAGAGAGAAAGGGATATTATGACAGAAAAATAAGAAGGAAGTTATAAGAGATACAGAGAGAGATTTTGACAGACAAATAAGAAGGGAGTTATAAGAGATACAGAGAGAAAGGGAGATTTTGACAAACAAATATTAAGGAAGTTATAAGAGAGGCAGAGAGAAAGGGAGGTTATGACAAAAAAATAAGAAGGAAGTTATGAGAGATACAGAGAGAAAGGGAGATTTTGACAGACAAATAAGAAGGAAGTTATAAGAGAGGCAGAGAGAAAGGGAGATTATGACAAAAAATAAGAAGGCAGTTATAAGAGATACAGAGAGAAAGGGAGATTATGACAGACAAATAAGAAGAAAGTTATAAGAGACAGAGAGAAAGGGAAATTATGACAGATAAATAAGAAGGAAGTTATAGGAGACAGAGAGAAATGGAGGGAGAGGCAGAGAGATAGGTGAGGGAAACAAACATGAGGGAGAGTGGTAATGTGAATGTGTGTGTGTGTGTGTGACAGAGAGAGAGAATACTGTTTATTTGATGGTCCACCGCTAACGATTTCCCGACCAGCTCCCACACTTTATGTGCAAGTAAAGGACCGAATACAGGCTTGCGACTTTTAAAAGGCGATCAGCATGATTTTAAACCGCGCTTCGCAAACGGGCTCACAGGAGTGCAAGACCCTCCATTAACATGCATGCATTTCGCAGGTTCGTATATCGCGGAAGTGTTTTTCGAGAAGGGGGGAAAGGGTTGTTCGCTAACCCAGGAGGGTAGGATCATTTGAGGGGGGGACCACCCATTTGTTTCAGGGCAGAGTCCTCTGGCGGGAATTTCGGGAAAGTGACCTGTCACTAGGAACGGTTCTAACGATAATATATGGTCTTTGGCCAGCAGTTTTGCCTGCGCTTAACTCAAGCCCCCCCAACGTTCTCTCATGAACCGGCGAAAACACAATGGGCGAAAAGTAAGCAATCGAAACAAGTGAAAATCGCCCCAGGCGTGGTTTTCGGAATGAGCCGCGAAATTACTGTTTACGTCCACTCGTTGTTTTTGGGGGGGGGGGGGGATCATTCCCGCGCTTGTTGACATCTCGACTCCAGCGGCTGATACAGACACACACATACATACGACTGCAATAAGAGGGAATGGCCGTGTTTCTTTTATCGCACACATTCAGTTTGTTATGGACTCGTTTCTGATATTCGGTTCAACGAACCGGGACTAGCACATGTGCCTTTTTCCCGGAAAGGATGCTTTGGACGAAGATACAAACAGTGTTGCCAGAATCTTAAAGTGTAATATCCCCCTTCAACACTAAAACAATACACTTTTTGTGCACTTTCTAGAAACTAGTTTTGATCACTTTTAAGACACTTTCCGTTTATGAAACACGTTTTGAACGCTAGCAAAACAGTTTCAGGACACACTGAAAACACATTTTACTCCCAATGAGACATTGTACTCAAAAACTTTCTCAGCCCGGAAAAATAAAAATCTGATTTGACCTTGCTTACAGGTCATTCCACATTTTCGCAAATTGCCGTTTAGATGATTATATCAGAATTATCCAGGAAACCCACAACTTTCAGTTGAAAAAATATAAATTGTAGCGATGTAAGAATGAAAAAACTCTGTTACAAACTTTACATTCATAATATTTCTCAATTAGAGGCAACACTGCTGAAAATTCAGTCCAAGTTTTTGCATTGCAAATTATTTCAGGCTCCCTCTTCCACATGTGCGCCACAGTATTCTTAATAAATATTGTAACACCTTGAGTAATTATTATTATAATATGTCTATATTAAACTAAAAGTTCTCATTTTAAATCCTGGACGTTTTGATGCCATTCAGTTTGCAACAATTTTTTATAACATGAGGATATCAACCGCAATTCAAATTATATTTTGTTCACAAGATTTCTAATTACCAAAATTTTAGTCATCTTTCTCGTGATACGAAGTGTACCAACGTGTTATAAAAGTGTACTGACTTACTTTTTGAAAAGTGTGCAGAAAGTGTTCCAGATGTGTACTTAAGCAATAGTGTGTTCTAAAGTCGTTTTCACGTTCAGGAGACACAACGGCGCTTATGAAGAAACCGCACAGTGTTGCCAATACAGCGCTAGCTCATGTCGCCGGGAAATGATGAGCTTTCTTCACAATGAAGGTGTTACATATTTTGTATATATAATGATAATTATATGTAATTATTAATATTAATATTATACTGTGAACATTACAGTTCATCGGCATGTCATTTTCCCATTAGATTTAATTTAATATTCATTCGCCTTTCTCTGTAATTATTTCATAGAATAACATTGAGATATGGTAATGTGTTACATATATATATATATATAAATTCATTAATGTCTATGAATTTATGTGTACGTTGAAAACTGAAAGGTGATCTTCATTTCAGTATTAATGTCGACAGTAATGTAAACAAAAACAACGTGTATTTGCGACAGCCCATTGTGTCTTCTGAACGTGAAAACGGCTTTAGAAGTGTACAAGTAGTAAGGTGTATCAATACTTATAGGTAGAGGCATGCATGTTTCGTTTTTGACGAAAACACGAAATGAGATACAACATGCTGTAATGTTTATTTTTCATGTTTCTGAAAGGTTGAATTTGAATTTGAATTTAAAATTTTGGGTGCGTCAGCACTAAGGCTATTTTGCACCCGTCACATTATACGAGTTCCAGCCCCTTATCGTTACACAGAACAACTCTAACGTTGCAAAACTAAAATCATAAAATCTTCTGACTTTCGTTAAAAGCTGAGGCTGTAAAGGAGCACTCAGCACAAATAAGGACAAAACACAGGACAACACAAACAAAATTATACTGACCTTGGGGCCAGTCGCCAGAGCCTCGTTAGTCTGCAGTCCAGGGTGTAATACGTGGAAGTGAGGTTGACTATTGGGTGCACTACGTGGAAGAAGCACCCCTTACACCCCGTTTCTGAAAGGTGTGAGGTGCATTTTCCTACCCTGTTTTGTCACGAAATGGTGCGGGAAGAACTGAAAAATGCGAAATAGGCTCTTAACCATGAAATTTAGAGTTTATTTACCGGCGCGATACTATCTGAAGTTTGAGTTATCCTGCGAGTTATGAAATTCAAGATAAAATGATTAATACTACTGTAAATATTTGAGAAGAAAAATGGACCCCTTCAAACAGAAACAAACTTAATACTCTGGTAACTACATAAATGTGGTATAAGCAGGGATTGTTTATTTTGTGTAATAAGTTCCGTTTTTAAATATATTTAGGATTAATATTCGCAATTTTAAAACCAAGATGTCATTTTGTATATCATGTTTGATCCGATTTTTCACCGCTATAACACGGAAATTGTATTCTATTTATCGCTTTGGAGCCCGAAATTGGCTGTTTTGCTTTATTATTTACCAAAATATATGGCCTCTATGTATAGGGTACCCTACCACTAGACGAAGTCTTATTCCAAATTCAATTTCCCAAGCCGTGACCTCTCTTTGTCAGTGAGGTTGAAGGCCTGTCAAGTGAAAGACAGAAAAGGTGACGGCAAGCGGGAAAATATCTCAAGTGAACTTACTTTCCGATCACACCACAGCTTCACGTGTCTCAATTTAGCCGCTCGCTGTGGTTGTGCAACCAGCCGCAGATCTGGAGGGGAGACGAGTGTCCGGACATTGGATTGACGCGATAATAGTTCACATCCTCCTTAGCACAGACCCTCCCCCCCACCCTTCTGCCAACCGCCCCTCTTTTTTTTCTCTTTTGATTGGACGCGTATCGTATAACCCTGGCAGCGGCGGACACATGTGTAAGCACGTGATCTCGCATGACGGAGGTCCGTAGGGAGACACCCGAGATGGCACGGAACCTGCTTCACGTTTATTACCTTCTTGATTAGAGCGAGGGAGGGGGGGGGGTGGGGGGATTCCCCACTGGTGTATAATAACCCAAATGGCTCTCCCATGTTCCCCAACATATGTTTACGCAACTGTCGGGAAAGTTACTTCCGAAGAGTCGGACTTATATAAAATACAAAACATTCTCAATGCTTTGTAATGCTATGTGCAATCTTATATCCTACATATAAACTAGTAAATACTTACAGGCCGAAACCAAGTGTTAGGTAATAATCAAAATCGAATTATTGATAACAATTCGTTTGAACCAGTTTCCAAATTCAAGTACGGTATGCGCCAAAATATACAGTACTGAAAGTCGCGCATCTCGAACACGTGGTTGCGTTTGTGGACGGGACATAGCTCCAGCTGCACGTGTTCGCAGTTGTGAAAAGGAAGTTGTGTTGTGCAGTTGTTGTTGGAAATGGGTCTCTCGACGGAGGAAAAAATATTCTTAGTTGAGCATTATTTCCGCTCATACGGAAGCGGTCGTGGAGGTGGACCGAGTTTGAAAAAGGTGACTGGCCTATATGCAACCCAAATGAAAATCGTCGACTCCTCATGCCCTAACCTAACCTAACCTTAGGTTTTCTGACAATTATGCAACCCAAAAGGCACGATTGTTATTTGGGTTGCATATATACCAGTCACTATATTGTAACATGTCTTATACTTTTGTTCATCTTTTCATTTCAGTACTGTATATTTTGGCGCATATTGTACTTAGAAGTAATACTAACAAATAAAAATGATATTAAAGAGTAAATTAAAAGCAGGCTTAATTCAGGAAATGCATGTTACTTTCTCTTCACAAACTTATATAACATCTAATAAACTAAAATTTAAAATATACAAAACAGTATTTTTGCCTGTAGTATTATATGGATTTGAAACTTACATTAAAAGAGGAACATAAATAAGATCCTTAAAAAAAATACATGGGCCTAAGAGGGATGAGGAGACAGGTGGGTGGAGAAGGTTACATAATTTAGAACTACATAATTTGTATTCATGTCCAGATATTATTAGAATAATTAAATCAAGAAGACTTAGGTGGGCAGGCCATGTGGCACGAATGGGAGAGGAAAGAGGAGTTTACAGGATTCTTGTTGGGAAACCTGATGGTAAGAGACCTGTAGGAAGGCCAAGGTGTAGATGGAGGGATAATGTTGAGATTGACCTAAAGGAAATCGGTAGGGATGGAAAAGAGTAAATAGATCTTGCTCAGGATATGGACAGATGGAAGGCTTGTGTTGCTGCAGCCATAAACCTTTGTGTTTAAGAAGAAGAGAAAGTTAGTTAGTTAGTTTTCTACATATAAACATGAATGTACACTCATCGGCAATAAAAATTGGATATCTATATTATGAAACACTCGATTTCCTGCAAGGCGTTATGTGATATGTAGACCTTGGATTTTTAGGTTCTAAAAAATGTGCTTTTAGGTTCCTAAAATAGGCTCTAAAAATCCTAAAATAGATTCTAAAAATCCTAAAATAGGCTCTAAAAATCCGAAAAAAGGTTCTAAAAGTCCTAAAATAGGCTCTAAAAACCTGAAAATAGGTTCTAAAAATCCTAAAATAGGCTCTAAAAATCCCAAAATAGGTTCTAAAAATCCTAAAAGAGGCCCTAAAATCCTAAAATAGATTCTAAAAATCCTAAAATAGGCTCTAAGAATCCTAAAATAGATTCTAAAAATCTTAAAATAGGTTCTAAAAATCCTAAAATAGGCTCTAAAAATCCTAAAATAGGTTCTAAAAATCCGAAAATAGGTTCTAAAAATCCTAAAATAGGCTCTAAAAATCCGAAAATAGGTTACAAAAAGACTTAATTTGGTAGAAAATTCCTGAAAAATACTGATTAGATACAATCGTTAAATACAAAACTTCACAAGAACCTTAATGACCAAATATTAATTTTCTAAACAAATTTTCATTTCATTCTATCATTTTCAAAATTATCTACAAATTATTATAATACTGCACTTGTGCTGTTAGAAAAAGTTACTTGTTAATATGAAAAATGAATTACGTATGTATAATTTGCTGCACTATATCAGGGTGGCTACTCACTTGGAATTCCGGGAATTACACGTGAATTATTGGCACCGGAAATTATTCATGAATTTTGGCAAGACATGAAATAAGGTACAAGCGGATGTTTTCTCTATTGAAATTTTTCCTCCGTAGACGTGAAAAATTACAACTTTTATTAATCCATATCCCATTAAATTTATACATGTTTACGTGTATAAATGCCCTGAGGGAAGTTTCCCTCAGTGTAGCTTTTATTTCATTCATTTTTTTTAAGAATGAAAAAGATAGCTTCACAGAAAATAAAACAAAATTTTCTCAATCCGTTTACTTTGTTAGTGTCTTTTACAAAGCAATCTATCTGACAGACGAAAGATTATTACAAAATAATATATATCTTGAAGTTGATTAGGTAATTCGTTTGGTACATTGGAATCATACAAACTATTTATATTGTCAATATTTTTGTGTGTGGAAGGGAGGGTGAGAGTCGGTAATACGTAAGGTTGGAATAGAGAAAACATCTGCTTGTATCCTTGAATTTTTGGAAAGTTAGCCTTGAAAAGCAGGCATTATACTAGTGACTACCATGAATCGTTTTGCGTTATCCACACTAAAACTCCACCTTTTGTCTGTGAGCATCATTTCATATGCTGGAAATTATTTTTGAAGAGAAACATAGTCAGTAGTGCAAATTTGAATGCTGAAACATTTCTTCGCAAGGCGTGAATGCAAAAAATGAACCAAACTGACACGAGAGTGAGCAGGCCACGCAGATCAGAAGATTGCACTTGGGACTGTGCAGGCAGTAGAGACGTTGGGTGCCAAAACTGAGAATGGGGTGGAGTGGGGTGGGTGGGCAAGGACAGTTTACTTTATCTTAGTAGGCAAGGCTTAGCATACAGAGTCTATAGTCTGCAGGTAACAGTGACGTCAGACATTTTTGTTTTGTTTAAAGCTTTGATAAAGATCATATACTTGGAGGGAGGGAAATCGAAAGAAAACATGTTTCAAACACGCCAATCATTGAATTATTTCGCCACGAAACCTAGTAAACATCTCTGTGAGATATAAACATTCAGTAAAACTAAAAAAAAATATAAAAACCTCAAAGAACGTTTAATTTAGGCACATAAACGTAAAATAGGTTCTAACAAGCAAAATAGGTTATTTTAGGCAATATAAAACTTAGTCAGTTGTTTCGTTTTGTTATGAAACGCCGACATAACTTGTTATTTCTTATTTACCTGCAAAGGAAAAAATAGGCTAGAAACCTATAATCGGTGCCGTGCTGTTAGCGAACGTGCTCGTATCGAACACGTGCTCTTAGCGAACACAGTTACGAAAGGATTTGCAGGGGCGTGCTGTTAGCGAACACGCAAACCTGTCCTGTCTTATTTGCTTCCGATGTTCGCAAAGAGCACTTGTTCGCTACGAGCACGTTCGCTACTAGCACGGAATCTAAAATCCGAGGTCTAGTTATGTGTGTTGCCTACCTGTACGGCGATAAGTGGATTTTAATAGCAAATTTTCAATGGCAATTTCTGCTACCACCATAGATTTAGACAACACAGGGAAGCGGTTATTTTAGGATTTATATTGGCGGTGACTGTACATACGTACGAGGGGCAGGTAAAGAAGAAAAGAGCCGATTGGTTATTACAGAGAATAAAATTAAGCGAGAAAATGACGCTCCAAGCATTTTTGGTACCGTGCAACAAGTTTACGTAGACCCTCTGCGTAGAAATCTGCTTCCTAGGAGAGAACTGATGTCTTGAGAACTTCACTATCATCGAAGCAAGCCACTTTTTGAGGTGAAGGAACAGAAAATAATCTCTTGGGGCAAGATCGGGACTGTATGGTGGGTGATTAAAACGTTCCCATCGGAATTTTTTGAATTGTCCCAACAGTACGGTAAGCTGTGTGTGGGCGGGCGTTGTCATGAATAAGCAGAATTCCAGACCGTAACATTCCTCTTCGCCGGTTTTGGATGGCACGTCGCAGATGACAGTGTTTGGCAATACACATCTGCTGTGATGGTTCGTCGCGGTTCTAGGAATTCCACGAGGATTACACCTTTTTGGTCCCAAACCACGGTTGCCATGATTTTGCGATGTGATGGCGTTTGCTTGAATTTCTTCTGTTTCGGTGAACCGGAGTGACACCATTGCATGGATTGCTGCTTCGACTCACCAGGTGACGTACGATATCCAGGTTTCGTCTCCAGTCACTATGTGAGAAACAAGTCATCCCCATCTTACTCCCAGAAGGCCAAAAAATCACGTGCTGATTTCATTCTTTCATCTTTGTGAGTGTTTGTCAACATTTGTGGCACCCACCGCGCAAACATTTTGCGATAACCCAGATTGTCCGTTACAATTCGGTGCAATGTTTTATCAGACACTTCAGGAAACTCCTTGCCTAGATCAGTGATGGTGAAACGGCGATTGGATCGCACTTTCTCATCAACACGTTGCACAAGGTCATCCGGTTAAACACTAGGCCTGCCGCTCCGCTCCGCTCCTTAACTAACTAACTAACTCCCTAGCCTTCTTAAACCCGAAGGTTCATGGCTGCAGCAACACAGGCTTTCCATCTTTCCCTATCTTGAGCAAGTTCTATATACTCTTTCCCATCCCTACCGATTTCCCTTAGTTCCATCTCAACGTTGTCCCTCCATCTTCGTCTTGGCCTTCCTACAGGTCTCTTACCATCAGGTACTTATCATGAACATTTGAACGCCCTTCCCGAAAAGCACGGCACCATTGTCTTACCTTTCCTACACTCGTTACTGTTGGTCCGTAAATGGCACACAATTCCCGATGAATGTCAGTTGAGAAATCTAATCACCGACCTCACCTAGCATTTGGCGGGATTTTCTATTACAGCAGCCATTTCAACTTCCTGCCACTCTGAGAAATATATTTCTGGTGCAGGCACAGAATACTAAAGCATGCTTCCGTGCACGCGCAGCTTCGTCAGTGTTGCCAGTCCTAAGTAAAAAAATATTATCGGCCCTTTTTTTTAACATGTGCCTCGTATATGTTGTATGTATGGATAGGTGACCGTTAACATGTCCTAAGTGAGACATAAATTATGTGACAAGCACACGCATACATACGTATGCAGGTGTGTGTGTGTGTGTGTGTACATTTTCATTCACTTATCGCTCTCTGAATTTAGGCCTAACTCCCCCCTCCCCCATTCTCTTTTGACTGAAAGGGAAGTGTCATCAACCTCATCCTCAGCAGTATTGTTCTGAAGCCCTAAACATGGCAACGCAGAATTTCGAACCAACATTATTTTTCTGAGGGTTTCCCTGATAGCGTAGTATTAACGTCGTTTACTTGTAATCAAGGGTTCCCGGGTTCGATACTCGGTGGAAACACATAAGGTGGTTCGGATTCCATCAAAACTGTAGGCCCAGTCCCCAGTAACCTTTCTGCGCATGAAGCAGAACTAAAGCAATCTCAAACTCAATCTTTTTTCTGCGTTTATCACGAATTAGGAAGAAACCACCATGTTTCTGAGAATGTAATTAACAGGGTTACTACGGAACACCTAATTGCATTACCTTTCTCCCCCACCCCTTCCACACGAAAACGTTGGGAAGAGAAACGGACGTTACGCACTTCTTTTTTCGTCGAGAATGTGTTGAATTCATTCTGCAATGGGATTTTTTCCCGCTTTTGTGCACGCGCTGAGTGTGTGCAGGAATCTGTACGAGAGAGAGAGAGCTTTCTTTCTTTATGATATCACAGCTCGAGAAATACCAAACTGTAGCGTCACGAACATACAAGGTGTCCCTTTAAAATTATCTTATTTCAACGGCTTACAGGTTCTTTACTGCGTGGAGATACAACAACCATAATTACGTCACTACGTGCACTCAATGTGGGCGCATCTGTTGACCAGCAGCATGTCAAATTTTACACTGTCTCTGGATTATGTGGGACAAGACCACGCATAACAGTAGAGAAGAGTAGAAGGCGAGTAGGGGGAGCACAATAGCCGCGTTGCCCCTCCATGCGCACAATTACCCTCTCGCGCGTTCATTGGTCCAACCCTCTCGACTCACTACTTGCGCAGAGCACTTGCTTTCGTTGGCTTGCTCTAAACATTCCCTGGACAGAGCCTAACTCACGCCACGTAGTTTGCAACATCTGGAGAGCGACATCTGTGGTCCCAAGTGTGATGCATTCACGGGTCTAAATCAAGCACAGGTGTAGCATACATCAGTCACAACACGCTGTGCCTTCATCTGCAACGACGTCATTTCGATACTCGGCATAAACAGCTCTCCTAGCGGAGGAATTTGGAACTACTAATCACTTGCCAACAAACTTCAACAAAGAAGGGGTCTATCTTCAACATACGACCAGACAACAACGTATCACTGAAAAATTGTAAATAAGGTCCGGATTTCCATGTAGGCAAAAATGTGAAATAAAAAGCTGAAATATGTAAACATATGTAAATATGCTCAAATATTTAAAAATATATAAGTATAATAAACTAATATGCATATTTTTTTTATTTCTGTGCTGTTTTTAGTTTCTCGGCAGTAAATAAATTCTCAATATTATATTTTAAAAAGTTATTTGAAATAATGAAATTGTAATGTGCTAAATTACACGAAAAAATTCGTAATCTGGTAAACTGATAACGTGAATGACACCCTTGAGTACAGCTTGGTCACATATTTCTTTACCGCCCAAAATGCATTCAAATTTCTACAATGTTGAAGAATATTCTCATTGAATGAATGAAATAGCTTGTCAGAAAAAAAAATGTACATTTAATGCAACATTACATTATTTCTTGAAGAAATAAAAAGTTCTTCTAAATCAGCAAATATCATGTCGATGTGATAGACAGTAAACCACTAAATACATTTTCAATTTTTTTTTATATTTTTGCTTTTTGGAGAAATCAAAGCTTGAATTTTTGTCCCACAATTATAGCACCTTACTCAACAAAAGAGCAGAAGATAGACTAGATACTGCATATAACATGAAATATGCAATAAACTTCAAAATATGTAAAAATATGTAAACATGAAATATTTAATAACCTTTCAAATATGTAAAAATATGTAAACATGAAATATGTAATAAACTTCAAAATATGTAAAAATATGTATACATGAAATATGTAATAAACTTCAAAATATGTAAACATGAAATATGTAATAAACTTCAAAATATGTAAAAATATGTATACAGGAAATATGTAATAAACTTCAAAATATGTAAACATGAAATATGTAATAAACTTCAAAATATGTAAACATGAAATATGTAATAAACTTCAAAATATGTAAACAGGAATTATGTAATAATCTTCAAAATATGTAAACAGGAAATATGTAATAAACTTCAAAATATGTAAAAAATATGTAACATGATATTAACATGATCCCGAACATGTTAATTCGCCGAAATTTGTAATTTTTGCATGCCTACATACAACGGAAAAAAACTGTTATTACATATATAATTAGAGAATTATTTTTTGGACACCGTCTGCTTTTCTTGCCTACATAGGGTTGAAATGGACTTGTAAAACAATGTCGTTTGGCAATCAGACAGCGGTTCATTTCAACAGATAGAGTGGTTCCCAAAACAGACCATGTATTTCTTACTCAACGTTTTTGCTGCTTTTCCTACAGTCGTAACTAACAGACGGACTCCTTTTCTTTTTTTTTTTTGCAACGTTGACTTTCGAAATATGGAAAAATATGTCAAAATGGCTAAAATATGTAACTCTCAAAAAGGGGAAAAACTTGAAATTCGCAATTGCGTTCTATTTATTTTCACGTAACAACTTTGCCAAACACTAAGTGAATACGACTGAAGTATATATATTTCATTTCTCTCGTTCCACAACACTCCGTGGCGGAGAGGTCCCAGGTTCGAATCCCGGTCAAGGCACGGGTGAATAATTGTGTCTCTGCCATCACTCAGACATTTTATCTGCTCATCATTAATCCTCGTCGTCGCGATTAACCTAAGAAGTAGAAAATTACCAAAATAGAACAGTGTTTTCCACTCATTTTTATGAACATCTAAAGAGGAATTTGAGATTATTTTTCTGACGAGATGGTAAATTAATGGCTAAGGATTGGTACAAGAAACAGCATATACATTTTTTTAAAAAAATTAATCATTACGAAAGTAAAAAATAATGTCTATGTCTTTCAAACATTCGAATTCTCATTTTTAATCGATATATAATTTGGCGACTTAACTTTCAAATTAAGCAACTAAGTTTAGTAATGATCAAAATGACCCCTAATTATCAAGATCCAGTTTCGAATGATTGATTTGGTTTATTTTACTGCCTCTTTCTGCCACTTTTGGCTAATCACGAAGATGAGGATGAGTGATGATGATATGATCAATTTGACAAAAGAGGACCTTGCTGTCGTAGCGCGCTGCGCTAACCACTCCTCCACGGAGGTCAGTGGTCCAGTTTCGAACACCAGTAGCTACTACTATCATATCCTCAAGCTTTGAACGGTCCTCTAGTCCATTTTTCGATTTTGACTTTATTAAGTTCAAATTATTCATAGATAGGCTAATCGGGACTGGGCCTACAGTTTAAATTAGGATCTGAATCACTATGTGCCTCCACCGGGTATCGAACCCGGAACCCCTTAATTTCAAGGTGACGATCATGGGCGATACTTTGTGTCTCTTCTTCAAAACCATCTATTCACAATTCATCCTCATCGTCGCGATTAGCCTATATTAACAGAGAGTTCAAACTAAAAATGTTTGGAAAGAATTAAAACAGTGGTGGCACATGCTCCATAGCACGGAAGCAAACAACGCACACACAGGATAAGAGCTTCGATACAAAACCAAGTTGTTCTTCCTGCGTTTCCAACGGAGGCTCAAGAAAAGAGCATTGCGCATGCGCGCGCGAACCGTCAATCGGTGGATGGAGACTTGTGTCATATCGTTCTGCGAGAGCCAGGAATCTGCTCAGTCTCCCCTAGACCACCGAACGGGTATTGTGCTGCAGCGTTGAATACATTTTCGCGCGTTTTCGCTGTGACTTTATTCCCCTTCGTACTTTATTCGAAACGTACACGAGATCGCAACCTGAGCTGAAAACAATAACAGACGGCAGTGCCATCTATTGGCAAAAATTGTATCGTGCAGAAAAAATTGTATACACTTAAAAGTGCGATTTATATCTGCATAAACAGGCATATTTATTACACAAACAGGTCGCGAGAAAATCAAAACATGCACTAGCTGTTATAAGAAACTTGCTAGACAATGATAGTGCAACGCTAGATATATAAAGCAGTGAAGTGTTACACCACGTGACTTCAGCTATAGTCTTGTAACCAAAGGACTTTTAGATGGATGTGTATCTGTTAGGATGACCCTATATAAGAAAATTCCAGTGGATGTTTCTACGATGTGTGTTTGTTAGTGTGATCGTATAAATTATTTCAGTTTCGTGTTTGTTTTTCTGTTGTTTCCGTTTTTTTGTTTACCCCGTTTCAGTGAGTGAAAAAGTAAGCCAGTGAGGTATGTGACAGGAATCGACAGTTACTGAGAGAGAAATACGATTGTGTGTCGTGCTGCGTTGTGCTTGTGTTTCATTGGTGGAAAATTAAGCGTTAGGAAATCATGAACTTGAAAATCAACATGATCCGTTTGTGGAAAAGTTACTGTTTGTGGATTTTCGGAGTATTTCTTCTGGTTCATCACGGAGCTGCGAGAAGAAGTAAGTATATTCAACACATTCCTTCTTATTTTCTTGTTAAACACTAATTTATCTATTAAATTATTACGTAATTCTTGCTGACGTAGTAGAATTGCGTCGTGAGGCCATCTGTTGTTGAATATTTAAATTAAAGAAGATATATTAACGAGCGTGCTACATCTATAGCAGCTTGGAGAGATATATATGCTAAAAGCATCAAACTTGACCTGCCTAACCTACTCAGATGTGCATTTAAAGATAAAATAAACTAGATTGAACCTGCCTAACCTATTGGCATTTTTTATTTCTGCTTTAGATGCCTACGTAAGTAGGTTAGGCAGGTCAGGATTGATACTGTTACATATGTCTCAAAGTTGCTATAACTGTCTGCAGCAGCTCGTGATATATTATGATGAGACACAATACCAAATAACGGAAAAAAAATTAAACTCTAAATTTGCATATTGTTGTCGGGTCGTATTGCCGAACAACGCGAAATCGGTGGCTGTTAATTAAATCGTATATTTTGAGATCGTTCTTTTAACCCTGTCAACACGAAGTGACTGAAAATAAAGGAAGATTTGTAAAAAAAAACATTAGTGAAAACGCCCACTGGCGTACGCAGAGGGAGCTGATGTGACTACAGCCTCCTCTGAACTTTTAAGAAACTCAGAATTTTCAGTGATATGTCCAAACCCGCTGAAAATGATTCCCGATTACCATTTAAACAACTTTGAAAAACAAGGTTGAAAATTGTAACTGCAAAAATCTTTATTGTGCATTCCGCTCCCCTACAACGTACGGTAGAAAAATGGCCATACAGACAGCATATTGTTTCCGAAATATCACAGCTGAGACATAAATGCGAGAAATGGACGAACATGAAAATTCCATGGTGTGATATACAATTGCCAATAAGGTCTTCAACGAAACTATATGATTTACCGTACCCTGAAACGCCAGGGTCCCGGGTTCGAATCCTGACATGGGCGTGGATGTTATTTGTCCCTTCACCAATTTCATCATATCATCGCGATTAATCAACAGCGGCAGAAGAGGAACAGAATCCAAATCAAAAACAGAAACCACGCGAGTGTTTTGCTTATATAGTGAGACTTACAATATTGCACGATCTACGAAGAGTGATTTGCAATTCTTGCGTGTAGAAGTCGCAGAGAGAACCAATCTTTAACTTTCCAGCAGGAGCGTGGTGCTAATCACTGCACTATGGCTTGCATGAGAAAAGTGTGAAGTCCACAGGACTCAACGCCTGCGTGTCAATTTCACATTGGAAGATAAGCACACCTGGGACCTCCATCATCTGTACCTCCACGAGGAATCGAACACGGAGTTCATTAGAACGATATGCACTAAGTGTGAGAGCACCACTGTCAACTGATGCAAGAAAGTTAAGACACGACTGTCCATCCAGCACACGATGTGTCAGTGACATTTCTGCAATGTCGCAGTGTCCATGCTACACTTCACATAAGTTAACCGTCAAAGCATTTTTGACATGTGTGCTGAATGGGCGCGGAAACTGGTTTTCTAAACTGCAAGAGCTAGAAAGATGCGACGTGATGCGAAGAAGCTACAATCCGCCTCTATTTAATGTGTGTAATTAATTATCTAGCACATTACAATGCAATTCTTATGGTGTATAAGTTAGTCGTATGCTATTCTATTGAGGTTAAAGCATTCACTTACAGCTAGTTTCAAATTGGAAACTCCACAGCGCTCTACGAAGCCACGTGTCGGGAGTTCGAGTTCCAGCCCAGGCATCAGTGTTATTTGAGTGCCCTTTCACCAATTCATCATCGAAATTAGCTAAAAAGTGGCAGAAAGCGACGCTAAATAACAAAAATAAAACAAATCAAATCAGAGTGGAAAGTGTAGAACTTTTTCCCGTTTGCCAGCGCCTTCAGATATCGACTCAAAATATCGAAGGTTCGAGTCCCGACACTGATCCTCTTCATCGAGATCCAGAAATCAAAGAAAACTATGTAAAAATAAAAAATATATACAACCTCCGTTTGTATTACACTGAATATTTAGAGGCTTCTTAAGTTGCATATTGTGACGCAACCTCAAAATATCGGTTGAAGGTTATTGACCAACATGAATCTAGCCTCCAGGAAATTTGTGGGAAAAAACAAGGTTTCCATCTCTACGTGACTCAAGTTGAAGCGACTGATATAAAAACAAAATACAGTTTAAAATGTGTAATATCTAGCATGTAGGATTATGAAGACGCAATGAAGGAAACCTCTTACGAAGGTTTACCAAGAAGGCCTGTGGGTTTACGATACGACGCAGAAGCAAAATGCAACAGTGGCGTTGGATGCAAAAGTAGTTTTCCTTTCAAGATTCACAATTTCGGATATCTGATATCGCCAAATATCATTAGCATGCTACTGTCATTGACGATACGACAAGTTATACTTTTTCCCGAATTACGATATTGTCCACACAATAATTAATTTGTCGGCAAACTATTGTGACAATGATATATTATATTGCCTGTATATTCACGAGATACCGTATCGGTTATATAAGCCCTAAATGCTCATAGAAAGGTTGTTTGCAGTCAGATACGTCTTAACAGTCCCTACAGTGCACGCTTAAAAGTAACAGTTGCCCCGATCGACGAATTTATAGTTTTTGCGCAGCTCACTATAATAAGCTTTTTCTAGTATGCGCAGATAATTCTAATACTGCTTACTGCGCATGTCTAGTATGAATAGTTGCCCAGAATGACGAATTTCTAGTTTTTGCGCACCTCACCACATGAGTTTTTCCTTGTAAGCGGAGATGATTCTACAAATGCATTGTGCGCATGGCTAGAAAGAATAGTTCACCTGAACGACGAAATTCTAGTTTTCACGCAGCTCACTATAATGAGTTTTCTAGTGTGTGCAGGTTATTATAATAGTATTTACTGGGAATGGGTAGAAAGAATATTTGCCTCGAACAACGAATTTCTAGATTTTGCGCAGCTCATTATAATAAGTTTTTAGTATGCGCAGATAATTCTAATAGTGCTTACTGCGCATGCCAAGAAGGACGAATTTCTAGTTTTTGCGCAGCTCACCACAATGAGTTTTTCCTTGTACGCGCAGATGATTCTATAAATGCTTTGTGCGCATGGCTAGGTAGAATTGTTAGCCAGATCGACAAACTTCGAATTTTTGCGTCGCTCATTATAATGAATCTGTTTAGTATTCGCAGATGATCCTAATATTGCTTACTGAGCATGGATCGTCACGATATATCGCCAACTTGTCAGCCATTACTTACTTCCCTCACAAAGCTACATTTGCTCGATGCTCTCTGCACATTTGCTGGCGCGAAAGTGATCTCGCGTCTACGATGATAATTCTCGGAGAATTTATCAACGTTTGTGCGCAGTTGGAGGCAAAATAGAAGACTCCCATTCCGGGAATTCCCCAACAAATCAAGTCGCTTAGTGAGGCTCCTGAATGAAGGAACGTTATGGCGACGGAAGACATGTTGCCAGGAAACGGCTAATTTTCCACCGAACTTAGCTCGGATGGGTTCGGAAGCAATTATTGGACGAAGACGGATATGTCGAATCTCAAGCGTAATTGAGGCTGCTGATGTTGCAAGTCACGAATTCACATTTGCGAAATGTCGAACGCTCATATTTTACAAAGTGAAGTCATATCGTACGGTTCATTGACTGATATTAGAATTCTAGGTGTGTAACGCTTGGTGTGCACCAGGGGGAGCGCCGAAAGAGCAAGAAGATAAAAATGCAAAACAGGAAACGTCGTTTTGCCCTTGGAAGTTCTCGTGCCTTAATAAGGCAGTTGAATTGTCAGTTCGCGAAAGAACAAATCTAAAACTTATCTGTGGTTTATCGCTCGCAAATAACGTTCACAAATGTAATATCACGCTAACACTTACCTAAATATAGTTATTATGAAGATTTGTTCAGGACGTGATGTGCAAGATGCGTAGTAATGATTACAAATACGACTTCTGTTGTAGGTATTAGTGTTATTTTTATCACTTTATAGATTTCATGTAATTATCATTCGCCATCATCGTCGCGATTAGTCAAAGTGACAGAAAACCATGTAAAATTAGGAAAATACACATACAACTTCCTTTCATATTATAATGATTGGTACTACTTTCGTATAGGTGAGACACATATAAATAATTTATTTCGCACTTTTTTACATTGCTAACGTACTATTCTGCATTGCGGAACATTTCTTTAGGTGAAATAATGGATTTGTAACGAGTACTTACTGTTCTTCCTTATTTCCACACACAATATGGCGATAGCATACCCATTCATCGCGCGTTGTGCCAGTGTTTTGTCGATTTGCAGTGTGCATGCAGTGTTGCAATCTTGTTCACCGAAAAATACCTACTTTCGTGCCCGATTTGAAATTATGCTAATAACTCGCAAACCACTGACGTTAGCCCCACAAACCATTTCCCGTAAGGTTAGGTTAAAAAACATCCACGGGTAGCCCCAAAAATTCACGATAGCCCCACAAACCATCACGGGGACGAGGTATGCCTACGAGGTTAGGTTAGGCCTGTTAGGTTAGGTTCCATTAACACTCATTTCGTTCAATTTAGCATATAAGGACAACATCAGTTTTTCTCGATGAAAGAAAATACACGGAATTCTTTTGAATTTTAACTGCATTCCACTTCTTTCTTCAAGATTCCGTGTTGAATTTCAAATTCCACGGCATCTTCCACACCCGGCAACAACTTCACGACGCATCCTCGACAGATCATGTTCTAGAGAAAACACGGCGTGGTTTGAAACACTGACTATGGGGTTTACGTCATCTAACACACGGAACATTGTGCTCTCGTGCAGAAAGCAAATGGCGGCGGCAGCAATAGCGTGTCGGAGAGAGATTTTCGCAGAAAAACACATGAATTCGCATTAAAATTGATCAAAACTACATTCCCGAACTTCAACAATGCTAGAGAAAATGATTTGCGTAAGTACTTTCTTCAATAAAAAGTAAGAAATCCGTCTCCGCTATACGAAAGTGTTACCTAATGATTTTTAATCGACTTCATAAGTTGCATGTTGTGACGTAACCTTTAAATAGCACTTGGAACATTATCGACCAACCTGAATCTAGCCCCCAGGGAGTTTGTGAATAAACAAGATTACCATCTCTATACAGCCCGAGGTGAAACGATTCCGGGACACCTTGAAAACGGCATTTTGAAGTAGTGCATATGAAGATATATATTGCCGCATTGCAAGACTAAAGTTCTTCTGTATTGACTGAACTGATTAATAATTCATCCGGGTGTTCTATTATACATAAAACAAATGCATAAAAATGCTTATAACTACTCTCTCTAATAGTTGTCCGAGTAAAAAGTGTCCATACAATAAAACAGTGAAATAAATAATGCGGAATGTTCATTTCGAACTTGTTTCTCGCAGGAAAGTTTTTTAAAACTTTTTTTTTACATTTAAGGAACACAAGAACAGAACAAAAATAGGCAGATAGCGTAGTTGCTAATGCTCTCGCTTGTAATGAAGGGGTTACAAGTTTGTTTCTTGTTGAAAGCGCATTGCACAGTGGATGGGATCCAACTTTAAACTATAGGTCGAATCCCGATTAGTCAATCTGTGCAAAAAGTTGACTTAAAACGAATGAGAATGAGACAGGTATTTTGAAACCCGATGCGAGACCGGAACAGACTCATTCTTATGTCGTCCTTTCTTTTCTACATTTCACTTGTTTCCCTATTTCTTTTCTTTTCCATATTTATTTAGCTTCATCTATTTGTCAATCATGTATTATCTTTATTTTCTTCTTTTGTCTGCGTCTTTCTACGGCTCTATTTCTGTCCTTCATTCTTGCTCTTTCTCTATTATTTCTCTCTCTCTCATTCTGCGTTCCTGAAAATGTCTCATGTAAGTTATTTGGGTGTGCTAAAGATCCATCGCACACCCAGTTGGATACGTCCCTGCACAGCAAACATTAGACAAGTAAGAAAAATCTGACTTCGATGTTTTCTTTCCGTGAACGCTTGCGTAAACAGATTATGCCCTGGCACGAACGCCAATTGTAGTTTTCCACTTAAATAACCGGGCTCACAAAAACCGGCATCAGCTCGTGCAATTTTCTTGCTCGAAGCACAGAAGTAGCCGTGTAACTACCTACAAGATGGCGCCGATTTATCGTTCGCAGCAGGAGTGATATTTATGGCTTGCAGAGCTGCCGTGGCAAAGCTCCTTGAACACCAGAATAGCATAATAATAAAGTCACGTGCGTGATTGATTCGCGACAGTTTCTGCACAGAATATAAACTGAATTTCTTGGCGTCTCTTGTCCCTGGCACGGGAAGATGTATGACTGTGACTGTCAACTGTATTAATGTCAGTCATCGTTCAATCTGTCTATTTGTTAGTTCTCGTTAGCAAAATTTCCTGCACAGATGTTTGCATTTTGGTGTTGTCGATTGTCAGGTGGCAATATTGAAGGAGATTTATGAGTAAACTTTTACACTTCGCTCTCCATTATCTACGCACTGGAGAACCCCAAGAAAACAGACATTGGTACTATTATAGTATGGGGTGACACCTATAAATCATATATTTCACACTATTTTACATTGCTAACGTACTATTTTGGAATGCGGAACATTTCCTAATGTGAAATAATGCATTTCTAACTAAGATAATGTCTATTTCTTTAATTTACGAGTACTTACTGTTACTTGTTATTTCGATTCTGTAACAGATTATGGCGGGCGATAGCGTACTGGTTCAGGGCGCATTGTGCGAGTGTTTTGTCAATTTATGCAGTGTTGCAACCTCGTTCACCGGAAAATACCTACTTTCGTGCCCAGATTTGAAATTATGCTAATATCTCGCAAATTGACATTAGCCTCACAAACCATTGACGTTAGCCTCACAAACCATTGACGTTAGCCCCAAAAACCATTTTCCATAAGGTTAGGTTAGGTTAAGTTAGGTTAGGCAAGCATAGTTTAAAAAAAATTAAAAAATTAAAAATGCTAGACACGTCATGTTCAAGTGAAAACACTGCGACTTTCAAGCACTGACTACGGGGTTACGTCATCTTAACACACGGAACATTGTGCTCTCGTGCAGAAAGCATATGGCGGCAGCAGAAACAGCGTGTCGGACAGAGATTTGAGCAGAAAAAAACATGTATTCGCATTAAAATGGTTCAAAACTACATTCACGAACTTCCACAACTCTAAAAAAAATATTTCCGTAAGTACTTTCTCCTGTAAATTTGAAGAAATCCGTCACCCCTATAGGTTACTCAGACATTGATTGCAGTGGCGCCAATGGGGTCGTGGGGCCTGAGCCCAACTCAAAATTTGTCGTGTTTTTATTATTATTATAATATTTGTTATCGTGATTTGTCATTGATTTTTTGTCACAAAACAGAGCAAATACCTCTGTGAGATATAAAAATTGTGATCTTCATGGTCTTTTATACTTTCGCTCCTTTCGGTGCTTTGTGGCATTCACACCTTGCGAGGGCCACCCTTGTATTGTGCAGCAAATTGTACACAAGTAATTCATTCTTCATATCAAGAAGAACTTTTTGCAACTATTGCTTTTGCAATACTGTCACTCACTCTCTCCCACTTCATCTTCTTTATCTTTCATTCGGGTATTATCTTGGGTGGTTTTTCTTCATTTTGTTCTCTTTACACGTCAGACATTTCGATATAATAATTTAGCTGATACATATCATTATAATTTTAGTTTCAATCAGAAAAATAATATTGTGGGCGACCACGTAACCAGATATTTCAAACTCCGTTAATTCATGATTCAGAACTTTGTTTCAAAATTCCTGAATAATTATTGGTTCGAATGCACATTTCACGTGATATGGATCAAAATCCTAAGCTTTTCAAGTAAAGGCTTCCTTCGGGCTGACGCACAAAGCTTGAGACGTGGATCCAGGCGGATTCCTATTGGTAGACAGATCGAGGTCGTACAAATATTATTTTTGCCGAGTTCCAGAATTGAGAAACCTCCCCCACGAAGCGCATACTTTCTCCGCCCCAGCCCCTTGAAGTTGCGAGTCGCTCCGTGTCAATAAAGAGGCAGGCCCATATCGTTCCAGAAATGAATCCCGAGGTCTTTTTTTCCGTGAGATGATGCAAAAGCGGGTCGGCCCGATTACATTCAGCGGGAGCAAGGGAAACACGAGCTCCCCATCTCGGTGAACAAATATCGATCTGGTCATTTCCCTCCCGCCGAGAGAGAGAGAGAGAGAGAGAGAGAGAGAGAGAGAGCGATTGAGAGAGACAATTAGAGATACAGGAGAGAATGAACGAGGAAGAAACAATACAGACAAGAAGAAGAAGAATAGAGAAGGGGGCAAAGGGAAAGAAGAGAAAAGATACAGTGAGGAAGAATGAAAAGAAAAGACATAGGAAAAGTATGAAAAGAAGATAAGAAAGGTGGAGTGAGAAGGAAAGAGTTTGAGTGAAAGAAGAATGAAAAAGAGAGAGAGACAGCGGAAGAGTGAGAGGGAAAAGTGTGAGAGAAAAAGAGAGATGGAAGGAGTGAAACAGAAAGAGAAAGTTTGTGTGAGAAGGAAAGAGTGAGAGGAAAGTAATAAATGGGGATGGAAGGAGTGAAAGTAGAGAAAATGCAAGAGAGAGGGAAAGAAGAGAAAACAATATATGGGCTGAAAGGAAGAGAAAGAAGGAGTGAGAGAGAAAGAGTGAATGAGATGAAGAGAGGCAAAGAATAAAAGGGAAAGAGTGTAAGTAAGAGAAAAAGAAAGGCAGAGAAAAACAGTGATAGAGAATGATAGAAAGATGTAGTGATAGAGAAAGTGTGAGTTGAGGTAATAAGTGAGGGGAAAGAGTGTGAGTGAAAGGAAAAAAGAAATTGAGAGAATGAAAGAAAAAGATGTAGTGGATGTGAGAAATAGAGAGGGGAAATGTGAACGGGAAAGGGATGAAGTGCTTTCAGCTCGACCTGGATCCACCATAATTTCTTTGGTAATAAATTCATTCTCGTTATTTGCTGACCGATCCTCGTACTTCACTTATTCAAGAAAAGAAAAGAATGCTAAAATATTCTTGACATGATTAAGAGGAAGAAATATTGAAACACATTCTTGATAGAATTCACTGAAACAACATAATTTGTTAATAACATCCATTGCAAGAAGAAACCCAGGAATATTGTTAATAACAAGTGTAATTCATTGAAGGAAGAGCAACAGTGTTGGTCAAATTCATTGCAAAAAGACGATGGGAACAAGGGGGGGGGGTTCCCGAAACCGGGAGTCAAGTGCCAAAACTAGGGGGCAAAGGCAGTATATTTCCCTTTGTAGATAAGATTTAGCATAGTGCGGGGGCAAAAGTGGCGAATATGGGAGGGGCAACTGCCCCCAACTTGACAACATTTATTGAAGGAAGGAAAAAAAAACAATTTGTAGGTTCTGTCTTAGCATACTCTAGGAGGGGGCTGTCAGGTCTACCACCTCTATTTTCTCTATTTCTCAACTGTGAAAATGTTTATAAAAGTTGCATTGTTAACTAGGGTGTGCCCAATATTTCTGTATTACTTCTGTTCATAAAAACATAAATGTAACGTACAAAGGAGATAAAAAAAATCACTTAGCGGGGCTATTAATCGCTATATTTGAATGCGTGGAATCCGACAGTGGCAGTGTACAATTGGCTGGGAATGGTGGAAACTATTGTAATTATTATAATACATATCTGAACATATATAATAAACATAGGAAGCAGTCATTCAATAACAAAATGGTTCTTGAGTTTTAGAGACAAAGAAAGTGTGGGCCTGTGAGCACCCCCCTCAGATAAATAAGTTTGTTGTACGTCACGGGCAAGCCTTGCCCATATAGAAGGAAAAATCTAATATTGAAATAGTTTCCAATATAAAAATAGATGTAAAGGAAAAAAGTTTGCTACACTGATTAGTTTCACTCGTTCGACGATATGTCAACACTGTGACCAAAGAACAAATACGTGTTAGCACGCTTACAGTGGTTATGTAAAGAATATCGGAATCAAATGTTGACATAATTTGCTTACGTTTCTAACTGAGAACAAGGAATTTAATTTTGCCATGTACACATAAGTTAAAAAGTATGTAGGTTTATCTGAATCAAGAAAAATGTTAACTGTTACAGATAGTGTTTACTGAAAGGAAACTTAAACAATATTGCATAACGCAATGTAGGGAAATATTATCATTGTGGGTTGCATACACTGAGGTAAACAGTTTTCACTCCCGTTCCCCCCTCTTATTCCAAGACAAATGTTAACATTCTAAAGAACAATAATTCTGAAATATAGAACACACTCTGAAGAGCAAATATGCTTTAGCACACCGACGATGGTTATGTAAAGACTGGGGTTTACGTAATAGAGAATTACAAGTTGTATCTCTTAAAAAGAGTGCAAAATTAATGTAATTGGGATTCGCAGAAGCGAGTCTATTCATAGACCACGGTGCGGAACTGAAACGAAGACACAAGAAACGTATTCTCGTCGACATGATCACGTGACATGCATTTCAGCGTTTATTTCTGATTGTGCTATGAACAGAAAATGGATTTATATGTAGCAATATAGTGCTATATATGTAAATATATATACAAGGTGCATTCAATAAGTAACCGGAAAAGTAGTATAAAAATTCTAAGATACGACCATGATTGTTATATGCTTGTTATTTGTGAAGGCATCTGTAAGCTATTCATAGCTGGGGCTGGCACGCCTGCCTCGCGCACGGAACGCTGGGAAAGTTACACAAGATGGCGGCACCCTTACAGGAGTGCTCCAAGATGGAGCAGCGAAGTGACGTGAGATTTTTGTTGAGCGAAGACGTGAAACCGATAGAAATTCATCGCCGCATGACAGTTCAGTACGGAGACAAGTGTAAGAGTGGGCTGAGAAGTTCAAACAGGGCAAAACAAGTGTTGAACATTCTCCGCGCGTCCAGGGCGCTCTGTCACTGCAGTCACGGAAAGCAACATTGCTCAAGTGGAGGACTTGATACCGGAGAACCGGCACATTACTGTCAGTGAAATTGCTTCCCTGATGGAAATAAGTGTAGGATCAGCCCACCATATCAGTCATGACATAATGATCCGTGAAAAACTTAAACCAGACATTCTGCAGAGACGACGTGGTCTGGTGTCCACTGGTGTGCTTCTGCTCCATGACAATGCGAGACTACACACTGCTTACCCGACCCTCCATATTCGCCCGATCTCGCACATTCCGATTTCCACACCTTTGGCCCACTGAAAGGTGCACTAAGCGGATCGAGGTTCCAGAATGACAATGAAGTTCAGTCAGCGTTGCATGCGTGGTTACGCAAGCGTCCAAAATATATTTTTTTCCTGTGGAATCAGTGAAGGCGTAGGTGAATTGAAGTAAGGGGGGGGGGGCTATGTTGAAACATAGTAATGTAGTTCTTTTCCTGCTTGTAATAAATATTTGTTACAACATATTTCCGGTTATAGTATACTGAATGAGCCTTGTATAAGTTCCTGTGCATATAGCACCGAGCCATGAAGGCACATTTAGGGGATGTAGAGTAATGACCTACACATTCTCCATCTCGGCCATTTTAGGGCTGATGTGATCAGTACCATGCTCCGGCCGCCTTTACCCCCCCCCCCCCCCGCCCGAGGGTTGCTCCAAGGTACCCATTGATTTGAGGCTGGGTGAGCTCCAGAGCCGCTTTATGCGGAGACAATGCCGGAAAGATTGCGACCTTAGATCGCCCATCCTGGGAATCGAACCCGGGTCTCCCGCATCGCAGTCAGACATCCTAGCGACTAGAGCACCGCTAAATGGAATTACAATTGTGGAAATGGCAATTTTCATTAAGCAAGAGGCTCACTTAGCTAAATAAAATGCATTAGGTTCACACGGCATTAATTGTAATACAAAATGTGCTTTATTTTTGGCACCAAAACCATGGATTACCAACCTTTCTCTGATTTGTTATAACGAGTCCACTTTATGCACAGATGGGCTAACGGGGACTGGACCTACAGTTTACGTAGGGATCCGAACCACTGTGCAATGTGTCTCCACCGGGTAAGGAACCCGACACCATTTGATTACAAGGCGACGACGTTACCACTACGCCATCGGAGAGACCTAAGAACTGAAAAGTGAATATCCTAAATATGAATCTCCCTAATACAGCTTTATACTGAATGAAACTGCGTTCCACATCACATGAAGTAATAGGACTATATTTAAAATATGCAATGAATTTCACCGCGAAAACTTGAGTTCGCATTCTCTATTGTTGATGACAATGTTAAAAGAGCAGATGCATTGTTGTCAAGATCTAAAATAGAGTACAAACAGAACGGAACACTGACGAACGGAAAACCATTGTTATTTAACGCGAGATGCAGGGCTCGAAACGGACGGCATTCCGGTCCGTGAATGTATGGAACCTTCCCGTTCCGTCTCGTCAGTAATCCCAACGGACCGTTCCGGTTAGTTTATTTATTTGTTTGTTTTTAGATATTTCACATGTTTATTTTCAGTGTGAAGTAAATTGTTAATACTCTTTAATGGTACATATTATAAGCATGCACATAAGCTATTCCCCTAGATTCAAATGCGTTGTTGAATCTTTTGTGCCTTGTCGTTCTCGTTTGAGTTTGTGTTTAAGTCCACTGTATGAACAGAAAGGCTAATCGGGACTGGACCTACAGTTTAAAGTGGATTCGGAACCACTAAGTGCCTACTCTGTGTTTGTGGTTCTCGCTTTTGCTTTTTTATTTGCTAATTATTTTTATTATTTGTTGTGCCTTTTGGATTCAACCATAAGATTAACAAAAGTGAAGCGTTCCATTTCCATTGATTGACTCATTTGTTTTTCTGCCACTTTTGGCTAATCGCGAAGATGAGGATGAGTAATGAAAGTGATCAAGGGACACTCACAAAGAGCACCCATGCCCAGACCGGGTTCGAACCCAGGACTCTGACGTCATAGAGCGCTGTGCTAACCACTCTGCCAAGGAGTGCTGATAAAAAGGGAAATAGAGTATCGAATGAATATGGAATATATGTAAGAAAATGTTTGAATATGGAAAATTATATGTAAAAATAACCAAAATATGTGCTAAGATCTAATATACGTAAAAATATGCAAAAGACGATATGTATTTACATGCAAATCCATTGGCTGGTTATGAAAAGCTCAGGCGATGATACGTACGCGGTTGTATCAGAGAATAGTTTCTTTTCACATACTTTTCCATCATTTTCTGTTTCTCTAAGCGAACGTGGCCCTCTCCGATGGCGCTGTGGTAGCTTCGTCGCCTTGTAATCAAGGAGACCCGAGTTCGATAACCGGTGGAGGTACATAGTGGTTCGGTTCCCTCCTTAAACTGTAGGTCCAGTCCCCAATAGCCTTACTGTACATATAGTGAACTTAAAACGCCAAATTAATCAATCTAAGTGAACGATCAAGGGAATGAACGCCGATCTGCGGTAGGGTGACCATGTCCCGTTTTGACCGAGACAGTCCCGGTCGTCCCGTCCCGTCCATATTATTAGAAAACCAGTATTTGTCCCGTTTTATAAAAGTCTCTGAGTTATCTTGAAAACAAAATCTAATTTAAGAGACATTTCAAGCTGAAAAATATGTATTGTTTCATATGTGTTCCGTTATTTGTAGAGCACTAAATAAGCATGCAGTTTATTTACGGAATTTAAAGTTCCTGCGTCTTGACAAAACCTCAAAAGAAAAATCTAGAGTTGTGTGTCTGGAGATTCATAAACGACTAGATGATTACCAGGTGTTACCCGGCTATTTATTTATCCCAATCTTGTATTAGACAGGAAAATAATGAATTCTAACTATAGTGTAAAATGTAAGTAATTTTATTTCATCCTCAATGTCACCAATTAGCTTAGCGACTCCGAAAACTATGGATTCGACACTAATGTAGGTCACTTTTCACCCCCTCTCACCCCCCATGCCGATAGGTGAGGAACTTGGAGTTGAACAGCATTGGGAGTGTCACTATTCATCTTAGCAAGCCCCAAAACTATGGATTCCACAAATATCGGTCCTTTTCGCAACACACTCCTATCAGCCTGAATGTTAGACAACCCGAGAAACACTATCGTTGTGCGGGATGCATAGAGTCACGGCTGACTTGTGCGGAATTTAATATCGGTCGATTTCGATTGTTTTTACCTCACCCCCTTCCCACCCCGACCCTAGGGGTGCCAGGGGTGTCTTACCCTCGCAGTATTTCTTTCCATATTGTAAGTGATGTGTGTACCAAGTTTGGTTGAAATCGCGCCAGGCGTTCGAGAGTTATGCCGGAACAAACACACACACACACACACACACATACATCCATTTTTATATATATAAAAATAATATTAAAAATAATAATATAAGAAGATTGATGAAGAATAAAGCTGCTCTCAAGAAGATTGGTTCTTCTGCTAAATACTTCCGGCATTACTCAACTTGAGCATAGAACTAACATCAAAGGTTGATCAGAAAGGACGAGAAATGCTATGTAAATCATACCAAGATTATAATAATTAAAACCTTTTGAGAATGGGAGATCATATTTCATTTATTGTTTATGATGTATCATTTATGTGATCCATCCTTTTATAAATAATAAATAATAACAATAATTTTATAATTAGGCCTAATTGATTTTTCAGGAAAGAGTGGGTAAACTGATCTCCTTGGGATGTCCCGTTTTGGGGTCAAAATATTATGATCACACTAATCTGCGGATAACACGCTATTCCAACATGTCTAGATTGTCCTCATTCCGGAACACTTGACACGTCTACTGAAAAAAGATACCACTGGACCCATATAACTTAATGTAAGTCCCCACGAGAGTCCATATGAGATTTTGCACATGTTGCAGAGTGAAACACGGGGAGGGGGGCGATGACGTAACACATCCAAATGAAATCGATCCGATTGGACCGGCATTCGGCAGCTTAACACGTCATTTCCATTACAACACGTCAAAACAGTTGTACCTTAGGGGATGAATGGACAGCGGGGTCTGCATGTATGTATGTGGCATGAAATATCGATATTGCCTCCCTCCCCGATCAGCCCAACCTCCCTCCCACCCTCCATAGACTTTGAGCTGGCGGCCAGGTCCTATGGCCGTGAAGCAGAATATTTCCGCTCAGAATGGCGGTGTTATGAAGCTTATAACCATATCAGGTATACACAGCATGGTGCGTTTGTTCTTCGAAGTGTGAGCTGACTCATCCTTTTGTCTCGGCACTTATTTGAGGTTCTGGGTTTGAGTCCGAGGATAGCTCTTTCTTCTTCTTTCATCACTTGTTCGTCTCATCACCTTTTCATGCATGCAAATCACACTAAGGTAGAAACAATACAGCAATATAGACAATGTGGTATAGACAAAAACGACCACAAAACAATTTTATGTACTTAGTTATCACTAGGGCTTGGAAGTTGAGGAAAAATCCTTTTTTCTCCTAGAGTCCGAAGACGAGGCCCAACATAATATATGTTCATTTTGGGTTATTGTAGGCAGAAAAAGGTGGGTTTTATTTGTCCTTTTTTTGCCTTTTTCGGCGTTTTTTTGGCTTATTGGTCCTTTTTTAGCCTTTTTTTAGTTCTTAACGGCTTTTCTTGCAACTTCACCTTCTTTCGACTACGTTTTTACTGCCCATTCTCAATTCTAATCATCATCAGTTCATCACCTCTTAAACATGTCATAAACATATATATATATTTGAACCATCCCTGAAACGAGAGAAAAACATTTTTGGACGACTGAAGCAGGTACGGTACAAGGTCATTTAACCGTAACTTGTCTGGAAGGTCGCGCTGTAAGTGGCAACTTTCTCTTGTTTTGAAGCTTTCAGCACGGTGTATACGACCAGACAGCACGCGCCTGAAAAGATCTCAAGTCAGATAAGGAGGTGCCGCGCATATTCATTACATATGTAATTAAAACTAAAGTTATTAATTAATTTGGATCCCATTTATACGACCTTTTCTTAGGTCCTTTTTTTGACATTTTTAGGCATTTTTATAGGTCTTCACTATTATTACAATAACAATTCCTTGACTAATATTAAATCTTCAGCATCTAAAAATCATTTCGCCTCCTCGATGGCGTAGCGGTAACGTCGTCTCCTTGTAATCGAGGATTCATGGGTTCGATTCGGATCCCACTTCAAGTAGCGATTTGTCTATCTGTCCATTCAGTGGACTTAAAATAACTCAAATTGAACATTTCCACTTTTCTTTATCATTATCCATTAGTTTATATACACCGGTACTTGAAGTGTTACGTAAAACAACTAACATGATTAAGCAGTACACACGTGAAGATGTTCTACAAACACCCATTCCTTAAGTATGACTGGAACCCAACACCTCGTGATGCAAACAGTGACGTCGGGTGGGATTACAAAAGGTGTTATTACTAGGGGTAGGAATTATATGACCTAAAATTCACCAAAATATGCAAAATAAAATATGCTCTTATGGCCTAAAATTGTACAAAATATGCACTATAATTTGAAAACATGCCCTTATAACTGGACAATATCTAAATGCTGAGATATTGTCACATTTTTTACTATTTTTAGTTCACTTTATGGGCCCTGAGTTGCAATCCACAATGAATACTTTCTGTAAATTTTCAAATGAAAATGAAAAAGATTTTGCTGCAGTAAAAAAAAACCTCGAGTGAACGTGGGAGTAAAAATGACTGTATATTTCCTGAAAATGCAAAAATATTCTGAATATGATCGAAAATCCATCAAAATATGCTCTATCATGCAGAAATGGCCAAATATGCCAAAATATGCCCTTAAAAACCACCTTAATTTAATTAGTTTCTTCACAATATGAATTTCTATATATTTAGGGAACACATCACCCTTCCCAAAAAAATATGCTAAGTCATGAAAATCCTAGCCCTACTTATTACCAACCTTCGTGGCAGAGTGATTATCACAGCCCCCTACGACACAAGGGTCCCGTGTTCGAATCCCGGCCATGGCATGTCTCTTCATCAATTTCATCATAGCATCACTCATCTTCGCGATCCGTCAAAAGTGGCAGAAAAGAGAAGAAAGATAAACCAAATAAAAAAAATGTTACTGGTTACTGATAAGAAACAATGCCCAAGTAAGACATACTGTAATCAATGGATCCAGGGTTCGATTCCATGGGTCGAGTCCTGAATCACCTATATGTGCATGTGAGTGAATGCGTACTGCACCTAGACACGCACGTGCATGCACCCGGAGACAGACACCATACGATGAACACCAGACATGCTGGCGAAACCTTGGACCATTATCTCCAGACCGAAGCACACTTAACAAACATTCAGCGCTTCGTTGAATAAATTGCATATTCCATTCCCGGAATTATTCGCTACATTAGAGCGGTCAGCATGAATATTCATCGCAATTTAAAGTCTGCGAGGTAGGGGGGAATATAATATGAGCAATTTGTGAGGCTGATTTCGGGCCACAAATATTCCCACAGGATCTTTATGACTGGACAACTCATAGCTCGGTCAGCCATTAAGATAAGAACATCCAAATATTAATGTTTCAAATTTATCACTCGTTCGGCACGTTTTATGGGCCTCTCGAACAGAGACGTGGCCATGTATATGCTTGATAGCCGAGCCTGGTCTTCTGTCTGTCTAGTGGAAATGTATGAGACCCTGATGTGTGGGAGATTATGTGCCTATTGGAGTTAAAGTAGCGTACTGGTATTCATAAGTTTAAGGGTGTGTGTGTGACCGTCTGGCCACAAAGGTGCAAGTATTTTTGTGGGAGGTTCATGGATAACAAGTGCAGTTTATAGTGAAATATAGTGTGTTTTATAGCAGTGCTGAGAATTCTTGATCGCGCATATGGGACAGCAACGATTCCATTATCAACTTGAAACTCTGGAGAACGTAGCTCTATCCGGGAAGCCATCAAAAGCAGACACCTATAGAGGACCATAAACAAAATAACCTTCCGCCAAAGTCCCCCGAGCATCTTCCCCTCCAACCGCACAACTCGGTTCGTAAGGAAGCATGCTCCACTCTATACCTTCCCTCCACGCGCGAGAACCAGGCACAGGATACGCAGTTCTTTTGTGGCCCCACTATAGCAACCAGTTAGGAGCGTTTAAGACAAGATAGACTACTTACCTTAGAGTCAAAAGTAAGTAGCCTATTTTGGGGAAGACAGAGACTTCCCTTCCCGAAATGTCACCAAATACCTTATAATAAAATAAGAAAATGTGTGTAATGCATTTGAGGAAACACGTGAACAACACTGCACGAATCAATAAGAAAATATGATCGTAAGTTATTTTCCTATCCGATTTCCGCATGAAATATCATTAACATTCTAGTAGTAGCATCCCTTAGTATGTAGAAAAGTATCTCTGAATCTGTGCATAATATGATGTATTTATTGCCGTGCCATCTAGCGGGAATCTTCACAACTATCAAAAATTAAATACCGGCATAGAACCCAAAGTTTCAAAAAAGCTTCAATAATATAGACGTTAATGAGCATTTCAGAGTGAAAATTCCTCATTGCCTAAGGGTCATGGAAACCTAGCGAGCAATATTCCGATATTTAATTATGAAATCAGATTATATTGATTACAAGCCAAGGCTTCGTTCAAACTTTTTTTCTAAAAAAAAAATTACATCAATTGCAAAAGGAAAAACAGAGTTAATTAATTTTTTATAATGTAAAGGACCAAGAATATGCTGAATATAGATTCTGTTAGCATAACATTCGTGGCGCTACAGGAAAAGAACCAGGACGCAAATCAGATCTACGTATAGCGCTATAATATGGAGATATTCTGAATATCAACTTAAGGGCATACAGATAAGAGTTTATTCTATTCTCGAGATATCTCTTCCGCCTATCAACGACGTAATTTCAGTTTTGCCACAATGTCTGCGAATATCTACTGTTTCAAATTTCTTACATTTCCCTCACAGGGTCTTTCGCAGTGATATTCAACAACGAAAAAATAAGTTAGCAATTCTCTTAAAGTAGAAAAGAAGGCATAGTGTTCCCCTGTGCTTAGCACCGCACCACGCCATGAAGGCGTATAGAGGATTTGTGGGTAACGCACCACACTTTCTTGATCTGGTCGTGAGTGGGGGTGATGTGATCAGCCCTGACCGCCTTTAACCCCCCAGGGTTTCCCCCAGGTACCCATGTCATTCGACGCTGGGTGGGCGCCGGGGCTGCTTCCAACGTTAGAAAAGCTCCCGGATTTGAACCGGCCGGGGATCGAACCCGAGACCTTTAGCATGGTAGTCAGACGCGTTACCGACTTAGCCACCGCGGCTATTCTTCTTAAAGTAGAATAACTGTAAAATATTTTTTGAGTTCTTGAGTCCATATTATGCATAGATATACTAATCGGGACTGGACCTACAGTTTGAAGTGGGATCCGAACCACTATGTTCCTTCCCCGGGTATAGAATTGTAACGGTGTTTCTTGCATAGCTGTGAGAGTTAAAACAGCGCTATATTTTCAGTCAAGTAACTGTAATTACTTTTTCAGAAAACTAACTGTAACTGTATTCTTTCAGTCAAATAACTGGGTTAATTTTTCATCCATTTTGTGTGTTGACTTTGTAAAAAAACTATAACTGAGGTACTCTTCCAGACAAATAGCCAGTTATTCGTTCATTCAAGTAAATTTAAAAGAGTTACTGTTTCTGACTGAAGAGCGTGTGTATCCTTTAAGCTAACTGTTTATTTTACTTCGCCTTTCTGCCATTTTCGGCTAATCAACGAAGATGAGGATGAGTGATGATATGATGAAAGAATTGGTAACATCGTCGCCTTGTAATCAAGGGGTCCCGGGTTCGATACCCGGTGGAGGCACATAGTGGTTCGGATCCCACCTAAAACTGTAGGTCCAGACCCAATTAGCCTTAATGTGCACAAAGTGGACTTAAAACAGCAACTCAATCAATGATGAAAGAACACAGGAAGATCATCCATGCCCAGGTCGGGATTCGAACCCTAGACTTCCGCACGGGGGTGCTAGGAGTGCCTCGGCACCTCCTAATGCGTGCTCAAGAGATGTAGCAAATACCATTAAAGTAACATTACCTGTGCAGATGTAGTCTTGTATTTTTTTATATTTGTTAGAGTTGATTATGCTGTACGAATATTGATTTTCAATTGTCTATTTTCATTGTTTAAATTATATAAATATCGTCTCAATGATGGGAAAACCTGTACTAAAGTGACAACAAATACTCAGACTAAAAATGTAATTAAAAAGTTAAAATTTCATCTTCACAAACCACCTTGTATGAAGAAAGAAACTTGAGGTTAACACAATGAAGCTAACCCTGTTTCCCAAAAGGCACACCCAAATAAATTAGACTACGCACGCCTATGATTCGAACCCGTGGCGTCATAGGGCGATGAGCTAACCACTCAGAGGCCGGCTTAAAGTCACGTGACTGTACTTTTATTGTTGTATTTCCATTTCAAATTGCCTTTGTGTTTGGCTAATCGCGACGATGACAATGATGGGTAATTAGAAAACACTGACAAAGAGAGACAAGGGGGTATGAAGCCAGGACTTGAACCCGGATGACACATCGTGAGAAGACAAGTAAATTCGACCAAGTAAATTTTAAAACAGTCCCTTTCAAGAGTAAAAACCCCAGCAGTAACTATCTGGTTGGAATTGTAACTTTCCTGTCTATGATGAAGCGGAGCTTGGACGCTGTCTTCGGATTGGCTCAGGACTCCAGCTCAGTCACGCCTCGAACCCACTCCTCAGTAAGAAGAAGACACCAGCCAATGAGAACTCCAGGATCCAGAGCGAGCCAATAGGAAGACAGCGTCCAAGCTCCGACACATCATAGTCACCATTTTTACATTCCCTGAAGATGAGAGCAATGTTTGCGCTCGGAACGTTGGAAGCTAAAGCCGATTTAACCTGGCTGGTAAGCCGAGAATAAATGTTCGAACTTTCTGGTCGTTACTTCGAAAGCAGATAGCCAATGTATCCAGCAAAACAGCCTTTGTGTAAGAATCATAGAAACAGCATCGAATTCCCAAAAATCCGCCAGGAATTTGACCGCGAACGAAGCAATATTACAAACAATGCTTTTGTGCATTTTGTGCTCTGACCCAATCGTAATTTAATATCACCATGAGAACGAGAGGGGAGGGGTGGTCGAATATAGCAACAAACGCTGACATTTCTGTCGAATACGAATTGTTAGGAAAGTTAAGGCAATAACGAAACAACGCAATATGCGGTCTGGATCGAAATGGGGAGCAAAAAAATAAGCAATATGTATCGTGGCGGTCAAATATGACACAAAGCACGCTAGCGGGGAAGACAAGCGGGTAAAAATTACCATGAAAATAGAAGCAATAATTGCTGCCCGCTATTGCTCAATTTAATTACTTTGAACATGTGGCGCTGACGTTGCGATATAATCAAAAATATCTTTCGCGTGTTTTGAGTTATTATTATACCCTTTTAATCCTATCTTGCGGGCTCTGGCCGCTCTCAATTGAGATATTCAGTGGCGTTCTGGCGGCTGATTATAGATGGGCCTTCGAAAGCAACCCGATACAGGGCTGAAATTAGAGATTGCGCAGTCTCGTCTCTGTTAACGTTTCTGAGATTTAATAGGAGCATTATGAAGTGTTTTAGAATGCCAGAAATGCTTGTGGAAGTAAGTTTGAAGCTTCTAGAAACTAATTAGCACACTTTAAACCTTCACTGAATATTATTTCCAGGAGAAAAATAATTTGAAAAGCAGCTTTCGCGAGCATCCGAGCTTCGTAGGCGTTCTTGGTTTACGGTCGTCTCAGACAAGGAGTATCAGGAGATCTTCATGCGAGGCTCGAAGGGAGTTTCGTTCTTGAGACCATGTTGATGGAAGAATTTGGAAACTTCACTCGAATGTTGTGGTCGTGTCCGAAAGGTGGAAGACCGTACTTGAAGCATGCTTTGAGAATGGTCTCGCAGTCCAGTCTCCAAGTCTTGGTCTGGAAGCGAAAATCTTTCGAATTACACTTCGACTGCAGCGCCTAATACGGGCAGTAGATAAGACTACACACGCATTGTTTATCCTGCGTTATATATGATAAGTTCCTCTAAGAGAGCGCCGCCTCTAAGAGTACGCAGCTTGGTTTTTGAAGGTTGTCAGCATTGCAGAACACTGCCATTTAGTCATCAGAAGGCTCCACAAGTTGACTGTGTGCACGTCGTACCTGGTGGATATCGTGGTGTTTGCCGTGAAGGTATCGGCACGTTTCTGTATTTTGCCTGTTCACTGTAATATTGAACTCTCACATCATAAGGGTTATGATCTGGTAATGGTAATAATTTGTTTTAAGTATTGTAATAAGTGTTAGTATACACCACAACGTCGAACATCAGACATATGTGAAAACGACCCCCCTGCATGCTGATGCTGATGCTCCTGGCCGATGAATTCTGAACCTTGTCTTGTTCCTTTAAGAGTACGCAGGGCATGGAGAAGTCAGAAAATCAGAAGTTCTCACATCTTCACCGTAAAAAAAACTCACTTTTGGTTTTAACTTTCGGGACTTTGCAAAAACGGAACGACACGGTGACTACTAAACCAGTGCCTCCAAGGAAAATTGTGCGGCCCCCTTATGATGCAACTCCATCAACGTCAGCACAAGAAAGTTTCTTCTGCCCTGGGTGTGATGAACAATATGTGGAACCCATAACTAAAGACTGGGTTCAGTGCGTAGGTTGTGTTCAATGGTGGCATGAAGCATGCTCCTTTTATGAGAGCATGGGTATATTTAAATATGACACCTGTTAATGCGTGCTCTTGAAGAACCTTGTGCGCACTCTTAGCGGAACTGTCTTCTAAGACTGCGCAATCACATTTTTTTTTCATAGAAGTTTAAAAATAGTACAAGTTTATTATTACCTGTACCTTTGTTCACATGTATTCAAAAGTCAATGTATCAATATGTGTTTTAGTGCAAACTGTTTGTGGTCATAATTATTTCTTTAGCTTCTGTGAGGTTGCAAAGATAAGTGCGTACACTTAGATGATTTCCCCCTACACTTATTTTACCAAAATGACATAATATTTTAAAAAGTTTTTGTATTTACATTTCCACAGACTTTCGACTTCTATGATTTCAAACAAGTGAATAAGAAGCGCACGAGTGAAGCAGGAACGACGATCGGTAGTCCAAAGTGAAGTAGGTAACGTTACTTCCGACGAGACAGTACTTCAGTTCAAGCCTGCTTTATGGACTTTTCGGTCAGAGCCTATGAGCCCTAAGCTTGACCGGCCTAACATAACAAATAATTTAGGAACGTTACACCCCTTCACACCTCCCGTCACGTGACGTAAAGCGTCAGCAGTCCGTATCCTGAACAAGAGTAAACGAATGGCTGCCATCAAACAAACACACAAAGTCATAACAACTTATGCGTTGTAACAATCTCATTGGCAATGGGATCGTTACAATCCACAAATGTCTGCTACTGTAAAGGTATACGAGAGGAAAAACCTTTCTCCAGGAAACACACAGTTAAGTAATCACCAAACTTCTGAAGTATATGTTAATGGACATAAATAGAAATCGAACTTTGTAAACAATTAGTGTGTACTATGATTACTTTGAAATTAAACAATTGGAACTTGGATACTGCCTAATTCTCGGTCATGTCTCGTACTGAAAACTCCTGCCATCTGTTATCTACAGGGTGGGAAATAACCTTTTGCTAGGGGTCCACAGTAAAAAGTAACAACAATTAAGAAATTATGGTAATACCAAATGTTTACTACGACAATTGTGGTTACAAAAACAAAATTAAAAGTTAGTATGTCCGCCGTTTGCTTCTCTCACAGCACGAAGACGATCAGGGTAGGAGCTCAGAAGATTCGCAAACAGTCCGTATTCCATTCCATGTCACGGAGGACTTGTTCCAGATGTGCAAGGAGTGTTGGCCGGGAATAGCGGTCCGGTCCGCGTTCCACTATCATCAAGAACTCAACTGCGTCCTGCTGAATAGCCCCAAAGTGCTCCGCTGCATTCAGGTCCGGTGATGCACCCGGCCATTCAGAACTGCTGAAGAAGTCAATGCCACTTCGCCGAAGAAGGTCTTGGTTTTAGCATTTGCCTTGAAGCAAGGTGGTTTGTCGTGAACTAACTTTTAATTTTGTTTTTGTAACCACAATTGTCGTAGTAAACATTTGGTATTACCATAATTTCTTAATTGTTGTTACTTTTTCCTGCAGACCTCTAGCAAAAGGTTATTTCCCACCCTGTACGTTAGTCAAGAGATCCAATTTGTTCAATTGAGCCGTTCTAGCCAGTACTATGCGGTAATTAATAGGTTACAATATATCTTAAATAGGCAGTAATCGGCCAAGTTTACCAAAGTAGGAACACCGATTTGTTTATCCTCCAAAATTTTATTAATTTTAAAACTTGGTTTTATTTTATAGTGTCAAGAGTTTCTTCATAGTTTGCTTAGGAATTCCCTATGTCAGAAATAATGTAAAACGCATAATTAAATTCAGAAATAGTGGTTTTAAAAAGTGATATAATATTTCTTCACACATTCGGATACCCAAATATAATTTCTTGTAATTAAAACAAACCTAGGTTTTTGCAATAAAATAACTTTGTTTCTCTCTTTCTTCCTCCTCCGTTTCTATAATTTCTTCCTTTTCTGTCAATATTTCCTTATTTCTTTCTCTCTCTTTCCTTCTATTTGTCTATTTTTCTTTCTCTTAAGATCTTCCTCCGTTTCTAGATAACTTCATGCTTTATCTTTCTCCATGTCTTCCTTTATTTATATTTCTCTCCTTCTATCTTCCTCCGGTTTGTCTACAACTTCTTCTCTTTATTTCTAACTAGCTGATTTCCCGGCGTTGCGCGGCTATTCATTTATCCAAATCTTGTATTAGACAGGAAGATGATGAATTCTAACTATAGTGTAAAATGTAACTAATTTTAAATGTGATCGTGAATGTCACCAATTAGCTTAGTGACTCCGAAAAATATGGATTCGACACTAATCTAGGTCATTTGTGACATTTCATTTTTCACCCCTTCTCACCCCCCCCTTCTTGCCGATAGGTCATGAACTTGGAGTTGAACCGCATTGCGAGTGTCACGAAAATTATGGATTCCATTCGCAACACAGCCTGAATGTTAGACAACCAGAGAAACACTATCGTTGTGCGGATTGCATAGAATCACGGATGTCTGTCTGTGCGAAATTTAATATCGGTGGTTCTCGATTATTTTTACATGTCACCCCATCCCACCCTACCCCTAGGGGTGTCTTACCCGCACAGTATTTATTTCCAGATTGCACGTGATACGTGTACCAAGTTTGGTTGAAATTGCTCCAGGCGCTCTAGAGTTATGCCGGACCAAACAAATATACACACCCACGCACATACATTCATTTTTATAGATTTCCTCGCTCTCCGGGCATCCCCTTCTCTCTGTGAGGTCCATTTTCTGCTATGGCCGATTCTTACAATTTCTTATGTAGCTAAGTGGTCTAATATTGCAACGATGGGTTGGGGCCCACCTTTGTCCACAACGCAAATTATAGCAAAAATGCACCTAAAAATTAGAAGGGAAACCACACAATGGCTAAATATGCCATAAAGACTGCTTTCTAAGACAATGATCGTCTTAACATTCAGGTAAAGATAGAAGGATGTGATTATATTGTTGTTATTATGACAAAGTTCAGCAATGCAACTGGAAAAAATTTCCAGCTCGAATCAATCGATTTACGATTGGTCGGAATCTGAACAGGGTCGTAATTAAAGTTAGAATTCGGTACTGATTTTCCCCAAAGGCTTTTATAATGGAATAAAGTTCTACCTGTACCAAACCTTGCGAACAACAAGAGAGGCAGCGGTGGAAATGGCGCAATTTTCAACCTTAATTAGAAATAGAAGTCATGAAATGACACTATTGTTCGACATTAATTAAAAGCGTAACATTCCACGTTTCATTTGCAAAAAGCCGCAAGATAATAAAACCGTTTCAGGCATATTGCAACAGAATTACATTACATTCAATAAACATGACACATATGCACATAATTGGGATAAAGGCAAAAAGTTCTCGCTGAAATGTTTCGATTTTGGGGTTTTGGAGTTGCAAAACTGGGAAATTCTATAATCCACTCCCATCATCAGGATTTAACAGGTTAAAGAAGGCTCGAAAGCGACATTATGTAAGAAAATAAGTCCAAGTTCAATGCGGCATTTTCCTTCTCATATACGTACGAGCCTTCCTACATTTCAGCAAGCGTTCCTACACACACACATGCACATGCCCCTGCTGGGCGCCATATATGACTGATAAGATATACAGGTTGAGTCAAAAGTCTCTGACCACCCCTTATAAAATGAGAAGAAGTGTAGATTGCAGTAATTGGTCATGGTAGTAATATGTTAGGCCTAGGGGGAAACGTTTTGGTGCAAGTTGTTGCCGCACAACACCGACAAATTTTCACAGCATGTGGAGGAAATCAATGCGAAACAACCTTTCTTCACGCATGTTCAGGCCTTGTTATAAGCCTCTCATAGAAGAACATTTCCTATGCTGCATATACAAATTGATTGATTGATTGATTTAGTTGATTTTACCTCGTTCTTCTGCCACTTTTGGCTAATTGCGAAGATGGGGACGACTGATGAAATTGATGAATGGACACTCACATACACACATGCCCAGCCCGGGATTCGAACCCAGGACCCCTGGCGTCGTAGCGCGATGTGCTAACCACGGGGGCCGGCTACATATACAAATTCATGCCTGCAACTGGCATTTGCTCTTTCTGTACAAAAACGACAATATTTTTAGTACGTCATAGAGAAATTATGTGAATAATCAAGTCAAGGGCCGTCTTCTAGAGTATCAATACTTTTAGACAAAACGGCCTCCCAGATGGCGCAGGGGTAGCGTCGTTGCCTTGTAATCAAGGTGTCCCGGGTTCAATACCCGGTGGAGGCACATAGTGGTTCGGATCCCACTCTAAACTGTAGGTCCAGTCCCGATTAGCCTTACTGTGCATAAAGTGGTCTTAATACACCAATCATTTTAGACAAAACATATGAAGCCCTTCTTTAATACTACTCGTATAACTTAACATTGGACACGCACCATCATTCATGGATGGCGATTCGTGCATGATATAATGGGAAGGGGTTATACGCATTTTGCTGGCATGATACGGTTTGCTAGCACATTATCGATTTTAGTGTGTTGACAGAACGCAGGTCCATAGACTCGGCATCTGTTTCAATGAAAACGTTTAAGAATACATGAACAGCTCACTTCCCGGAAGATGGGTACGTAGGGACCACAGAGATTGATGCACTCCAGTCATCCAATCTAACCGCCTTTAAACTCCCTCAGATGGAGATTCATCACATGAAAGTTCACTAATGTAAAACCAATGGCCTAATGGAGTTATGTAATTCAATCACGGCAACAAGCCTCCGAAAGGCTGAACTCTGGAGTGTGTTAGGCATACGTGCGTCATGTGGCTCAAGTAGACGCCTTGGCTATCTTGAGTGGATATACAAAAAAACTTCCATTAAAGAAGAAAGATTCAAACATAGGAGTGACTGCCAAAAAAGAAGCTAAACTCGCTCTTGAAAATTTATGGGAACGCCACTATTTCTATCCAATTATCTCCTTGTTGCGTCATTCGATTTTCCCATCCTCTTCTGTCTTCCCGTCAATCTTTCTGTGTGCATTCTTGCAGTTAATATTTCCTTTAGCATTCTGTACGTAATCAATCTTACATACCTTCTAATCCTCTGCAATAGCGTGACGGGTAGCGCTGTCGTCTTGTAATGCAACTTATTATTTAGTGTTCAACCAAAGAATATTTGCTCAAGCTCCTGATTTCCATTCAAAAAATCCGATCGCCGTTGTATCCCATGCCCATCTAATATTTTATATATCTTCTTTCATCCCTGGATGTTTACTTACGTCCCTCTGTATTTACGGAAGGGAGGACTGTGAAACTTGTTTACATTATTTTCTTACCTTGTTCCATTGCTTCCCATTTTCAGTTCTCTACAGTCTTTGCAATGCACATGTTTAGCGATTTCCTCTTGCCAATGTGTTGGTCCCTTCCATTCTTCCTTCAATTTCTATATCTACTATTCCTCCACATCTTAGGATAAGTCTCCAGTTCTCTGCATCTTTTTCAATTCACATCTTCAGAGATTTATTCCTGCCAATGAATTTTGTTGTCTCTTCTATTTTTACTTCAATTACTATTTTCATTATTCCATCATGTCTTAGGACATGTCTTATTGTATTGCATCTTCTCTGGACGATCCATTGTCACTAGCTTCTCTTGCTACGTGAAAACTAACCTATCTACTGCAGTACTGTATTGCTCTCTGTCTTTGTTTGCAGCTTCAGCCACTGTCTATGTTTCACATCCACATAGTGCTATGCTCCAGACAAATTGCAGAGTACGTTCTTTCAGGTAAACGTTGAACGTTGAATTTTCTTGAAGTTTTCTTGTAGAAGTACCGTTTCCTTGACTCCCATCTGTTTTAAAGTTGTGGTAGTGGCGTAGTGCGATGATTTGGCTTCTGTTACCTCTGCAACTGTTGCTCGAGGTTCGGTCTGTGATGGCAGTTCAATGTGAACTGAGTGTTGTGATCCTTACAAGGGCCGACGGAGTTTTGGTCCTAAGAAGGGCCGAAAAATTTTTGGTCCTAAAAGGGCCGTTTTGCTATGACATTTCGTGTTATATCTGAGTTGTTGTTGGTTGTCTGTTTAGAACAATTCTGTGACGAACTCGACGAGTGCCTGTAGGACTGAAAAAAGTTCTATCTGATTCGTTGTTTGTCTTTTCGATCTTGTCTTTCGCCGTTTTGACGAGCGTTCTTATTTTCTTGTCTTGCAGTTTTGTCAGTAACCATTTGATGATATCATTTGTCTCTTCTTGCTCTTTAGTTGGAGTCTGAAGTTTCTGGCTATAATTCATGGTAGTCGTTGGTGTGGTATTCGCTGGTGGCTTCTCTTGTGCTAAGTTGAATGGTAGTTGTTTCTGTTGTTCCTTTCGATCATCTGGCTTTGGTTTTGGTTTCGTCTGGTGTACTGATTGGAACATTTTACAGCCCCTGTAGTTGGCCGGGTGGTTTCCTCCACAATTGCAGCGTTTTGCAGGGGTTCTTCGGTCTTTCTTTTGGCATTCTGCTCTGGAGGTTAATAATTATTACTTCTAAAATCAATCTATGGGAACAAATTCCAATAGTTCGGATCCCACTTAAAAACTCTGGGTCCAGGTTCAGTAAGGACCTCAGAATAAAAAGCGGTCATTAATCCGAGTTTTACATCCTTATCTACACTTCTGATGTCATTTCCACTCTTTTATATAGGGTTATGCTGTACATATTTTATTGCGCCATCTCTCGTTATTTGTTAACACTTTCCTTTTGGCATCAATAATATAGATTTCACATAAGATTACCGGTTTCACGCCCATACATTTGAAGGTATGAGCTACGGGCATTTAGAAAGTATACATAAGCGCATTGATCACGTGTCATTATTACTAAAAGAAAAGTTAGTTCAAAGGACATGTCTGTATGCAAGTTCCTAAGGGGGTGAATTCCTAACGATCCGATATGAGAAGAAATTGAATAAATCTAATCCCGCCTTTGTGTGCTAGACATTTCCTTTCCCTACCAAAATCCTGAGAGATAATCCATATTTGCCGCATGGAAATGTATCCTCGTAGAACCCTGCTTTGATCTCTCTTCCCAGTCCCATTGTTGTTCTCGCCTCCCTTCTCACCCCCCTCTTCCCTCCGATATGATTCAGCCATGTTCCTGGATCAACCCGATTAGCGCGGCATCATTAGAAGTACCCAGGTGAGTGACGTCACTGGACTTTATTTGCGGTCCAGTTCCGCCCCTAACCACCTGCCACTTCTAATGACCATAACGGAACTCAACCCCCTATGAAACAGCGTCGCGGTCGATTCCTCTTCATCATTATTGGATGAGAACAGTGGTGCCATATGCAAGGTTTATTAGCTGAACGGCAGTGATGCACTAGGTATTGCTTCTTAAAGGAACGTCGGGCCAGGAACCGCCTTTATGGCAGTGACCCTCTGTTGTCGCGTTTGCTTGTGAAGGAACTCGCGGTCAAACAGCCAAATTAGGCCCACCGCTTGGGCAAGAACCGACAAAGTTAAAATTCCCCTTCCCCAAAGCAGCCATTAGGGAAACAGGATTTTGTTTAAATAACCGTTCTGCTCTGTGATTGCACACCAGTTAGTACTCCGTCCCAACTGTAGTGTTTCTATGGTCATGGTTACAATTTATGATGAATGTTTCACATTTCACGTCCTTTTCTGCCTCTTTAGGTTAATCGCGACGACGAGGATTAACCAAGATTATATTAAGTGGATGAAGGGTCAATCCCAGGAGAGGAAACGAACGCGGAACACAGAGATTGTGATTCACCATTCAACGCGCTTTCACCAAGGTGGCCAAAGTATAATGCAAGAAAGATTTATCTTAATCCCATTTTATGACACTGTGCAACGAAGTCAAGCATTACCCTATCTAGGGAAGATAAGTAGTATCCTGAAACTTTTCTATGAATACTTTTTCCAAATGCCTATTCGTTAGCGGCGGTTTTAGAATTAGGTTTTGGGCGAGTCCGTGGCCTATTTTGCTGTTTCTGTAACCAAAATCTAAGTTGAATTACTTTCGGAACATCTCCAGAGGACTACGCGAGTCTGTGTAGCGAGCCTACTGGGAGTGTTGAGCCTGAGCACGGTGCTTAGCGATAGGTTCTGGGTTGAGATGACGTCAGTGGCTCGCTTCGTTCATTGGCTGCTGCGAGAGTTGTGACTCGTTCCGAAGCTTCAAATGCATAACAGCCAAAGATGTTATGGAAATTATCTCCCTCTACCAAATATATGAGCGTCCGTCATTAACTGGGACTAAGGATCATAATATTACATGCCCCAAATATTTTTATGCATAAGAGATAATGATAAATGCTAAGTATGTTTAGGAATATAATTCATTCTGCCACAGCATTATTATTATTACTAAATACATCAGAATATAGTGTTTTTCTCTTGTTAACAATGGTTACATACCTTCACCAATACCGAATAAATTAAACTGGTCTTGATTGCACGACAGCCCTGACATCTAACGACAGACACATGAAATTAAACGATGGCATAAACTTGCGTATCCAGTTATGATCTTGTGTTTCAATTGTCCTCTCTTGTGCCGACACCAACGCCAAGCCTAATAATCTAATTCGTTCATCAAATTGGCCTTCGGCTGTCAAAAGTTATTACGAGCTGTTTGATGCCGAACTCACATGTGCTTACGTTGGAATGGTGGAAGCGAAAAATACCTTGTTTGTGTGTTCAAATTGAACGCAAAGTTGCGTGTGGACATTTTGTTAAGCACCTGCGAGGCTTTCATTTGTTACGCACGCACGTATGGAGAGAGAGAGAGAGAGAGAGAGAGAGAGAGAATGGTGGATTTTGAGTTGCAGTTGTGGGTTACATAAAAACTGCTTTAATTTTTCCCTTAACACAATAAATGAACGGAACTGGTTATACCGCGTTTGGAATAAGCTGACACTGTTCCCGCGCGTCGACTTTTCTAGCGGAAAGCAACGTTGTCGCTATCTAGTGTCAACCCCACTCTGCTAGACGAAACAAGGCCACAAACAAGTTACATGGGAATGCAAAAACCTTTCTGCATGACACAAAACACTACCACAGGAAGTGTGCAAAATGAACTTCTTGAATGACATGAAAAAGTGAGGCATAAACTAGGACTTGGCAACAGTGTGTCCTTAAGCGCTGCTTTTCATTCGCTGACGACATTTTACTACTGGCACAAAAACTGTCGAGCTATCGCTAGCGCGGTAAAGGTGACAAGTTGGAACAAACGGAGTTTAGTTCAGTTCGCCCATCGACAGAGGCGTGGTTAAAACTTTTGATTTCCATGTGCACAAAGTTAAAAGTAAAAAGGAAACAATTCAGAAGGTTTGAGGTTACGGTATAGTACAGTCCCTACCAAAAGTTTAAGACCACCTTTCTCAGACAAACAGAAAAAGTATATAGGCGAGTGCTTTTCATGAAATAAACACTTTAATACAAAATTGGAATTATTACGTAATGTTATTGAAAGGTACATCAAGATCAAGAAAGTGTAAGGGTATATTAATACACTTATAACTAATAGATGCAACTAACGTACAATTTGTAAAATCATTAAATCTGAACTTTGAAAATATACTTGGAAACAAACATTTCACCTGAAATTAGATGAATGAAGTGTGAAATTGTAATAGTCAATAGGTCCACCTTTAAGTTTCAAGCACATTTGCACACGTTTTCTCATGCTGAGGACCTATTTCTGGCATTCTTTGGGCGTAATCTCATTCCATACTTCGGAGATATTCTCACGAAGTTCCCGGACATTCCTTGGCTGGCGTTTGGCTGGCTACACGAAGACCAATGGTATTCCATAGGTTTTCTATAGGATTCAGGTCCGGACTTCTTGCTGGCCAACGCAACAATGGGATTTCCCTCGCTTGAATCTAAGCCATTGTTGCTGCTGACGTGTGACAAGTCGCGTTATCCTGCTGGAAGACGAAGTACCCGTTGTGGAGCTTATGGATGGACGGGAGCATGTTATCTTTCATTGTTTGGATGTATTCTCGTCAATCCATGGAGACTGATTGACCCCACCCTGAACAGCTTGCACGAGACATTCGGGGAGAAGTTTTTCGGTTGCTCTCCTCCCAACTCTCACTTTTCGGGAGCTGTACAGCACTGAAAAGGACCTTACCCCAATGTCCCATGCAGTTTATTTTATTTTTGCACCACTTCACACGATTTCTCTTATGTACATTGTTGAGCAATGGCTTTTTTGAGAGGAGCGTAAGACGCAAGTCCACATTCCCCCGACACGCGAAATGGTCATCTTTGAGACCCTTTTATTAGTGGAATCTTCAAATTCCCTCATTATTGCTAGAAGAGGGGCTTTACGGTTATTCTTTGCCACTCTGGCGAAAATCCGGTCCTCGCGTACAGACGTTACCCTGGGGCGGCCGCAGCGTGGTTTATCAAACACTGTACCTTGTTGCTTGAATTTGTTTATTGTGTTCGCCAGGCAAGTTGTACTCATATTCAATGAGATTGCAATTTCTCTATGAGACTTATTGCATCTGTACATGCCAATTATTTGCCATTTCACGGCCACGGGCATAGATTTTTTCCCCATTATCACGTAGCTTGCGATTCAAACAGCCTGTTTATTATCAAGCGTAACGAAAACAGGTTTGGACTTGCACAATGCTACTACTCGAGATATGTCTTTCTGCGCCATCTATTGACACACATTTCAACTAATGACTGATAAAATTTGTTCACTCCAGCGCAGTCGCTGAGGAAGATATTGTTATCTGAAGACCTCTCAGTTTTCGCTTTCATTTTTTTATTTTGGGAATTTTAGAAAAAAACATATAAAGCGAGAAATGTTTTTTTTTGTTTTGTTTTTACTCCAAAACCTTCGTTCATGTTTCACAATACTGGAAAAAATTCTGTACTGTCATAACGACGTCGGTTACGTGCATACACATTCATCTGTACTACAAAATGCTAGATTTTTCAGTTAAGAAATTTGATTTTCCACTTTCGTATCTCAAGAACTACAAGACGTATACCAATATTTTTTTCGGCAATATATGCCTCACACACTATATTACTTCCATACAATTTCACTCCATATTTGTACCAAAAACTTTCGGTCAGGATTCATTTATATGAAAAAAGTTGGTGGTCTCAAACTTTTGGTAGGGACTGTGTAAGTCGTATAATGATCCGTATCGCACTTTAAACTGTTGGTCCAGTCCAAACTAGCCTATCTGTGCATGAAGTAGACTTAAAACAAAATTAGGATTCTGCCATTTTTTTTTATATAAATGATATATTATCAGCATTCAGTGTTATACCGTTATCTGTACTGAATTTTCTACATTCATTATTTGTTTCCTAATTCAAAAACAGTGAATTACTGATCAGCACTGTAAAATGTTAATCCTTGTTGAAAATCTATTACAAATATAAATTATTACTTGCAAGCGACCAAAGAACTAAATGTACACAATATTTTACAATGGAAATATGATGTCGTGAGCCTATATTACAAATAGCGCCATCTTTTAACAAAACCTCTTATTACGAGAGCACGGAATTTGGTAAAATGCTTCCTTTTATCGTAAATAATAAACTTGTTCCCATTCTTCCATTTTACCCACTTTAACTATTGTGAGTTTTTTTACTTTAGTATCATTAAATGAAACTGTATATATTTTAAGTGAAACAGTTGCATGGAACTACTAGTTAAGAAAATATTAATCTGTGCAAGTTATTAAATTTCCAGATCAGTAAGGTGGGACGGGAAATGTGAAATGTGTCAATAGATGGCGCAGAAAGACATATCTCGTGTAGCAGCATTGTGCAAGTCCAACCTGTTTTCCTAACAACGTAACCATCAGCTACTTTTCTTTACTGGAAAGTGCGCTTTAGAGAGGCAGGAAAAATGTCCACCTCAGTGGCGGAGTGGTTAACAGCGAGGTTCGACGCCAGGTGTCCCGAGTTCGCTTGATTAGATTGTTTTATTTTACTTTTCTGTTACTTTTTGGCTAAGAAGAAGAGATGATGAAGGGACAACACAAATTCAACAGAAGATTATACCGACTGTGAGTTCCGTCGCAAGAGCTTCGCTGTTCTGCAAAATGAAGTCCAGGGTGTACTACGTGAAGGGAGGTTGACATTTCGGTGTATTGAGAAAGGATAACCCTTACACCCACAGATTCGAATCCGTCCAGGGTATGTATGTTCTTTGTGAGTTTCACTTCATCACTCATCCTCGTCGATTTGGCAGAGGCTAAATAACAAAAATCAAATCAAAATTAAAGACTAAGGAAAAGGTGAATGGACATGTTGGAAAGACAAATGGTTACGAACAAAAAATATGATCACCTTTTGAATAAACCAGACGACTTACAAATACCTATTCTGTTTGCAAATCGGTTGCACCAACCTGGATGAACTCACTGGCTGCATCGTGCACAAACGGAAGTCCGTATTTCTCCCAGCATTCAACGCGATTTAAAAATATAACCGACGAATCTCCCCCGCAAGGCAGTCGCCGAATTAAGCTGCCAAATCTATATTTAGGGCCGGGTGTTATGAAGGAAGCCTCTCCCTCTAAACCGTCTGCCAAGAAGTGTGAAATATTTGGCAGCTGGCGCTGTGATCAGATTATTTTTCCGTTGCTGGAAGAAAGATCTGTGATTGGTCGACTGCTGGTAAGCAACGCTGAATGAGATGTCCTAGTCTTCACCTACGAGAGTAAGTACCAGACCATTCAAGCTGTGAATAGATAGATAACAAATTGTTAATTCTTAACGGCTGTTGCTGATCTCCGTGGCGGACTGGCACGCTGTACGATGCCTGGGGCAGAGCCGACCTCATCACAGCGTCAAAATTCAATGAAAGTAATGCCACTATGAAACGTAAGATAATAATTTGACATTGAACACACCCAGTTTGTAATTAAATATGATGAACGACGCATATGTGCCGCATTGGAAATGAAGAAACACTAATTTATAAACTTCTGTCTGCCTACCATATTTTTTTATTAAAACCTTCAATATGATCTGCTTATTGCTCTTAGGTAATAATACAAAAAATATAAATTAATTGTTTATCAATTGTAATAATGTTTACACTGTTACTAGGATGCCTGTTCTTTAGACTAAGGAACAAAAATCTCTGATTTCTTGATGCCATTAAAAACTATTGGTTACAGGCCTCCTCGTATAATGGCAGTTATGGTTAACAACAGCTGAGCATACTACTATTATTTTCTACACAAGGTATTGCCACTGAACACCGGAAACTTTTATAACAAATAGAACAGCGATTTCTAACGGCTGGTTGGGAAGCCCCACGGAGTTATCGTGCAATTTTAGAATGTATATGCAGTATATTTTAAAATTCCATTCAGAAAGTTATATTATTTCGTGATTACCAAGAAACGTTTAATACTTTGCATCTTATTAAGAGACAAACTGTTTCAAATAATCAAGACCTGAATTCTTTTCATTCATTGGTTGATTTTGTTTGTTTTAAATTCCGCGACAGGTACACTCCTAATAGTCTCCTAACCACATTGTTCGATTTCTGTCCACAACGCATTTCAGCATTTATAGCAATTCGAAAGGGCGAAACGCCATGTTGTTGAAAGGGTGATGTAATTACCGCGAAACATAAGATAGAATTAAACGTGAAAGGAAAAAGTGCGAAAGGAATTACAACAAAATGGAATAACCGCGAACGGAATTACAGCGAAATGGAATAAGCGCGAAAGTAATTACATCAAAATGGAATAAGCGCGAAAGGAATTACAGCGAAATGGAATAAGCGCGAACGGAATTACAGCAAAATGGAATAAGCGCGAACGGAATTACAGCGAAATGGAATAAGCACGAAAGTAATTACAGCAAAATCGAATAAGCGCGAAAGGAATTACAGCGGAATGGAATAAGTGCGAAAGGATTACAGCGAAATGGAATAAGCACGAACGGAATTACAGCAAAATGGAATAAGCGCGAAAGAAATTACAGCGAAATGGAATAAGCGCAAAAGGAATTACAGCGAAATGGAATAAGCGCGAAAGGAATTACAGCTAAATGGAATAAGCGCGAAAGGAATTACAGCGAAATGGAATAAGCGCGAAAGGAATTAGAGCGAAATGGAATAAGCGCGAAAGGAATTACAGCGAAATGGAATAAGCGCGAACGGAATTACAGCAAAATGGAATAACCGCGAAACCACATTTAAACACCAAAGCAAGCGCGAAATCAACAATCGCGAGACCAAAATTGAACACCGGAATAAGCGCGAAACGGATTAATCGCGGAAACAAGAACGGCGAAACGGATTTAACACGAACGGAATAACCGCGAAAATTTCACTTTCGCTATTAATCCCTTTCGCGGAAATTCTGGCAACCCGTTGGTACGTTCAAGGCAATTCGACAAGTTGCCACAGTAGTGTAACAACACATGCCTTATCAGTGTAGCCAACTACATCAAGAAATTCGAATTTCACATTACAACCACCGTTCAACGCGACGCAGAACCAAGATTTCCTTAATTTCAACTTCCAGATTTCCTTTCCAATATTCCTTCTCATAAGTGATCCGAGATTGAAATCTTGTAGGGGTGGAAACTTCTCCTCTCCGATTCTTTTCCCCCATTTGACCAATTCGGAAAGCTTTGTGATTCAGCCCCCCCCCTTCTTCCCTCAACATCCCGTCCGCCACTAATATCCAAAAGCTCGCATATTAAATTCCGGGGGATATTTTTCCTCATTCCCCCTTCTTCCCTTGCACCCCTTCATCCTCCATCCTAAAGAATATTCCGTCTAAGCGATGGATGAAAACTCCTGCATTCCTTTCCGAGCGAACGGAACTTATTCCGGCTTGCTTATTCTCTCAGTACGCTTTTTTCCTAATAACCCATTAAGTTCGTTTCGAATAGAAAAACAAAGGGAAATTTACGGATGATTTTCCATTTACGGCACAGTTCCCTAAAGTTGAAATTCTGATTTCTGCTGAGTTTCATATTTCACGGTCTTGACTCTCCATGCCGGGGTGACGAAACGGTAGGGCGGTGTGTCTACCCATTTTTTATAACCTTGTGCACATCCGTGTGAAATATGGAGGAAGTGTTGCCAACCTTTCATGTGCAAAAGTCACTAGAACGATTCTCACAGTTTAATTTGGACTGCGTATAGAAAGCAATTATCTCGGGAATCGAACCGGAGACTTTGAATTTCAAAACCGTAGGGTTAATCAATCATACGCTCGGCATAAATCAGCAATTAATTGTTGTTTTGGAAAAGTTCTTTAAATAAAAAGACTAGAACACAATTGAATTCGCCTTACATAAAAACACAAGAAAACTTACATTTCTACTAACATTTTTGTCTAAATATAGAACAGGCCGAGCTAAAGTGGCTGTCTATTACATTTACCTAAAAGCAGACACTTCTGGCTTTCCATTGAGGTATATTTGACTTATATCCTCAAATAGAGTTCAATTTTACAAGCACGCAAACAGAGGGCTCAATATTCTTAACGCGGATTGTAGATATGCTGTAGTGTAGTTCAAGACAAGTGTATGCGATCCTGTTCAGTAAACAAGGCTTGTGATTTTTCTTAATTGATTGATTGATTTGCTTTGGTTTATTTACGCTTTTCTGCTGCCACTTATGGCTAAACGCGAAGATGAGGATGAAATATGATAACATGATATGGAATGAAGGAGCAGTCACAAACATACAGAGAAGACATAACACGAGCCACACAGCTGTGAGTTCAGACACCAGAACCTCGTTAGTCTGCAAAATGCAGCCCAGGATGACTAAGTGAAAGGGAGGTTGATATTTGAGTGCTAACGGAAAAGCAACCCCTTATGGTTTTATAAAATGTCCTTGTTTTTACGTTTATAATTTTTGCTGTTGTCGCCGGACTCAACTGAGATTTTTTTTCTCATAGCTGTATAAATGTAAATTCAACAGATTGAAATATGCACAATGTAGGATGCATCTTCCTGTATTCAATAATATGTCTTGTTCCTGAAATTTATTATTTATTGTTATTGTTATGATTACTATTATTAACATAGATCTTAGTACGATATTAAAAGCGATAAGATAATAAAGAAAACAAATGCACAAAATAAAATCCTGTACAGGATTATCGGGATACAGTCTTCTCCACACACAAAGTATAGGTCTTCAGCTCAGAGTATGCCTCCAACAAAGCAACTCGTTTCTCGCGATTATAAACCATCTTGCAGTGCGCGGTCAACAAACAGCCACTACAGCAGTTACAACGCCAGCCTCGCTTTCAAAATAGGCTCCTCCCCTTCCCAAGGATTGTCCAAACAAGCCGTGCGCGTTTGGTCCTACGGAACGGAACCAAGCTTTGAAAATGATTTCTTAAACTTTCAGTCCAGTGACTTTTCGCTCGCCCTGTATTTGTCGTGACAATTATACAGGGTGTTTTACTCGAACTCGACCCCTGATTTTCGCTTATGAAACTATTGGTCATAATGTATGATGTACTTTGGTGTATGAGAAGCATGGTGCTGACGTCACAGCGAGTGTTGGAAATGGTCTCCATTAGCGTCAACGCATGCCTCTCCATGTTACAGAAGGTATTCACCAACACATCGGGAGTCATAACGTCAATTTCCCGCCGAATGCTGTCTTGCAGTTCCATGATAGTCCTTCATGGACTCAGTTTTCCAGTACGTGCGAACGATAAACACACGCTGTTCCACTGAGTACCGAGTCATACTGTACTGTAATCACGAACCACTGATTTTAACACGGACAGCAGGACCAAGAACTCAGACTGAAAGCACACGTCCGTACGATTAGCATTTAACGGCATAAACGCCAAGACCTACGCTCACGCAAGGACTAAATACACTGTGGTGCGATCTCCATTGACGTCACCATTCTTATAAGCGAAATTGAGTGGTCGAGAGCGAGTGAAACACCCTGAACCTAAGAATGTTTATCTTGAAGCAGTTCCCGCCAGTGAGTTTGTTGTCGCCAGTTACCACGTGATTTCTTTCCACCCACTGACAGCATCGCTAGACAGCACGTTCTTCGTTTTCTGCCAATCAGAGCTCACCGTTCCCTTGACGAAGCGAATTTGAGCTCATTGTTGCCACATTAACAGCGGGCGGGAGGGGGAAGCAACCGACACACAGGAGTCAGCTATATTGCAGATAACGAGTGGAAAAGAATTTGCCCTGTAAGGGCATGAATAGTCGCCATGTTTGCACCAAATATATATTTAGCAACAGCAATTTGCAGACGACATATCTCTCAGTGGCGTGAACTGTACCAGGTTACATTTCTTGACTTCATATGAGGGAGTGCCATTTCTCTAGATTTTAGCATAGATAGACAAACTATATACCCGGTGGATGCACATAGTGGGTCGAATCCAATTTTAAACTGTTGGCCCAGTCTCGTTTAGGTTCTCCGTGTATAAAAATTACTTATAAATGAATCATACGAATGCATGAAACCCTTCTACATCGACATAAATGTATATTGCTATCACTCTTATTAGTAAATATTGTAAGACATTCCTAAAATGTCAATGCTCCGGCGTTATATGTACTAAATTTTATTTTTCTTCTTTTATTATTAGTTTTCTTGTTTAAAATCTAATAAAATAAAACTTTACTGCCTTTTGTAACATATACAATATTTATATTACATTACGTTTTGAATATGTACGTATAAAGTTTAAAAAAAATTATCCATTTGCTCCATCTATTGGAAGGATTTTAATTAAGAATGACAAATGCAGTAATCTCATAATTTTTCAAATGGGAAAGATGTGAGGGGATCACTGGGTTAAATGTATCCTTGGACAAAATAACATTTTAACTTTCATGGCAGAAATTCTTCGATGTAGTGAGGGAATATGCCAGTTTGCTCAAATTAAGACCTTTTCAATTCCATTCCAATTCAGTGTTCGAAATGGAAGTTCGCAGCTGGGGGATGCTTGATGTGGGGACATGGCCGTATATAGTGAGAAATGATGAGGAGGAGTTCAACTTTCAACATAACCAAAGGATAGTAACATTTTAATAGTAATAAATAGTTTATATTTGTAAAATATTATTATTATTATTACTATTATCGTTGAACAGTTTACAATTATATTTTCCTTTAAACAATCTCATTGTAGACTGTGTGCGCCTATTATAATTATTCATAATGTTTGATGTAGGAGTGCATTCACATTTTTTTTATTTTCACTTTTTGAGACTACATACAGTTATTCATTGCCAATTACAGTAACTTTTTCCGTAAAAAATTTGCAACATGCTTAGGTTATGAAGGAAATAACATTGTTATTTCAGAATATGTGACCATCAGGAGCGTATATTCTAGGCTTAGCTTCAGGCTATCTGCGAAGCCTGAAGTCTAGAGAATAAAATACATGAGAAAAATCGATCAGAAACTGTAAATAATATTATTCATATCAGTGAGATAATGATACTGATTCTGGAGTTGGTAACCTGATTTCTTATGAGTTGGCAACCTGCTTTCCTATGAGTTGGCAACCTGATTAGTAGTATTGATCCGCGCTAAGCTCGGTCGCTATTTAATATTCGCACGGGTTTTAATTAATTTGCACGTACTTAGAACTAATTTGCATGTACTTAGAGTACTTTACATTTATGTATTTGCTTATTTATAACTTTTATGAATATATAATTATTTATTTTATGAAAAATATGTATATAGAAGGTAATTAGAGGTACTAAACGCTATGCATATGGTTTTATATTCATTACTGCAAAGTATGTAATGTATGAATCGATAATATTAATGTTTATAATATTGAAAATAAGTTTTTATGGCTTATGAACCGCTTTGAATGGTGGTAATGGTACGAAAGAAGACGGTCCCGGTACTCGAACCCGCGATATGTAACTGTATTAAATGGTTAGGCTTATAGTGTATACTACGTATGTAATAATGTATGTTATTATTGTATTAAAGACGATGGTACGACACGCCAGACAGAAGACGGTGAACTCCGCGCAGGTAGAGGAGAAAGGAATTTGGGAGATGTGCGGTCAAGGTCAAATGACGTCAGAACGCCACAACAAAGAAAGAACGCGAGAACCTGATTCACCAATCAGAGAACGCGTCGGTAGAATTTAGAACCGTTTTTTCCAAGGTTAACTAGTACGCAAGAACAGGGGAAAGGTATGCAATACTGTAGGGCAGGGGAGGGATTGAACCAGACAACAAAGGATGTCTGGAATGCGCAGCAAGGGTCAAATGTTTTGAAACTGTGCGTCGCTTGCATGCTAGAACATGTTTCTGTCTAAGTAAGCCAAGGTTACCGAGAACACAAGAAAAAAGTATTTTGGATACCCAATTAGATTGGAGCGAGAACTTTAATTTGAACAAGGAGAACGAAGCGTAAGGGTTTATTATCTGTACTAGGAAGAAGGAAGAGCTATCAGGGACTGGGACTACAGTTTTCACTATTTGTTTTTATCACGGGGTAACGAACCTAGGACCTTTTGATTATTGATTTAGGTAGTAAATTTATGTTACTGTGTGCTATTTAACATATTATTGAGGTTATTTTTACCAATCTTTGACTTTATGTCAAATATTTTCCCAGCTTATCCTTATTTTTATGAAAATAACACAATTCAATCTGTTCAGGAAAGACTTTTAGTTACATTTTCGACACACAAAGTGTGTGTTCTCAACTTCTATCTGTTTATTTCACAAGTTTAGGCTTATTATTACTCAAATAACACAATTTAATCTGTTCAGGAAAGATTTTTAGTTACATTTTCCACACACAAAGTGTGTGTTCTCGACTTTTATTTGTTTATTTCACAAATTTATACCTATTTTTACCAAAATAACACTATTTATACTATTCAGGAAATACTTTTAGTTATATTTTCGACACACAAAGTGTGTGTTCTCAATTTTTATTTGTTTATTTACACACGTTTAGCCTAATATTTACTCAAATAACACGATTTGAACATGTTTTTTATTACATTTTACACTCACAAACATATTTTTACAACATTTTAACTTATTATTTTACAATTTTACACCTATTTTTACCAAAATAACACTATTTATATTATTCAAGCAACATTTTTTATTAAATTTTGGACTCGCGAAGATATTTTTACAACTTTTTAACTTATTATTTTACAATTTTATATCTATTTTACCAAAATAACACTATTTATACTATTTAGGAAAGACTTTTAGTTATATTTTCGACACGCAAAGTGTGTGTTTTCCACTTTTATTTGTTTATTTCACAAGTTTAGCCTAATATTTACTCAAATAACACGATTTGAACGTGTTTTTTATTACATTTTGGGACACACACGCACTCACACACACACACACACATCCACACACACAGACACACAGAGAGAGAGAGAGAGAAAGAGAGAGAGATTTTTTCCAAGTTTAGGTTTCTTTCCACTCAAATAACACAAATTAGATTACGTTTAAATTAAATTTTGTACACATGAAGTGTGTTTCGTCAAGTTTTACCCTTTTATTTTACAAGTTTAGGCTTAATATTACTCAAATAACACAATTTAATCCAGTCAGGAAGGATTTGTTATTATATTTTGGATCCACAAAGAGATGTTTTCAACTTTTTTACTGATTTTTTGGCAGGGTATGTATTATTTTTTTTTTATTTTCTTTTGTATCATATATACATTTACAAATTTTTAACTTAGAGTTTAGTATTTATTTAAATCTTTTCAAAAACACTAAAGAAAAAGTACTTTTATCTAAAATGTAAGCCACAGAATATATTATTATTATTATTATTATTATTATTAGGGTTTACTGATTTCCACTATGCTATTTTTGGTTCTGTATTTCTATATGTATTTATTTAGGTCAGGTTATGCCTGCTACGTAGGAAAGTTTGTTTATTTTTGAGTTTTCTGAGTATTTTGTTACTCTTATACTAGGTAAAATTTCCTAAATATATCAGGTAGGGCTCCATCCATATACTTTTGTTTTTGCTGTTTGGAGATGATGCGATCAGCATCACTCTCCATCTGCTTTTTATTTTATGTACCCAATATTATTTTGAGGCTTAGTGAATTCTAGAGCCTATTTATGCAGGAGAGATGGCTTGAAAATTTTGATCTCTGATAACCCACAACTATTTGTCAGAGTATTTGAAAGGATATTTTATATTTATTATGTGCCACTAGAATATCAAAGCTTGCTTAATTTTTATGTCTGTAACGCTGTTATTGTATTTCTAGCTAAGCCTTACTGGATAAAGTACACGAAATGTTTATCATTTCGACTATTTACCTTTATACGAGGCCAAATTTTTAGTGTAACGAAAATTATTGTGTGTCTATAAAGACTGAAATTCTTTTACCGATGGGTCCATAACTGGACGCTTACCAACATTGTTCCTTGTTTTTTTAAAAAAAATAAACACATAATCAATATATTGACAATTCACAGGACAAGACGAAGTTCACACACGACTGTCTATATGGACCATAGGTCCACTTGCTAAACTTTTTTCTATGTTAGAAGAATAACTTAGCCTTATAGCCTTTTTCAAGGTATATTTGAAGTATTACTGGTTTTTTGGGTGCATCAACACTTGGGTTATTTCCATTTGGTTTATTATACGAGGCTACAATCACTATCTGAACACTGAAATCCTCTGATTGAAACTAAAAGCTTAGGCTGTAACAAGGGACTTAGTATGTATATTGACAATTTATAGGACAACACGAACCTTACAAAGGATTATAGGTGACGTAGGACCACACGCTAGAGCTTTGTTAATCTGCAAGAAGCACTTACAGCTAATATTACGAGGAAATGAGTTTGATTTTTACTGTTTCACAAGAATGCTATCTTTTATACACCCAATATTTGCTTTTTCAAGTAACTACTTGTACCAGAAGCACTTACAGGCCAACTCTAACTAGACTTCGACTTATTCTATATCAGGTGCTAAATTTATAAAGAACTATGATTGTGTATATTTCTGAGGAAGTATGCAAAAGCAGATTACCCGATTAAAGTATCTGAAAAACAGATTTTTCTATGCAAATATATTTTTATTGACTGGATTATTTAACAGATCAAACAGGAAGACTGCAAAATTCATTAAATGTAGTTCTATAGTATAGGTGGTTTCAGAGATATAAAAAGAATAAATATAAGATTTCGCTTTTTTTGCTTCTGAGGCTAATCGCGACGCTAAGGGTAAATGGCGAGGAAATGTAACGGAGGAGAAACAGTCCCAAAAGTTATGCGCTGCATGTAAGTTAATACCACAGAGATATTACAGTAGGTGTAGGTTCTACCACCAGAACTTTTCTATCATAATAATACTGGTTATGCTGTACTGTTAGTTAAAGATGCTGATATTTGAGAAACTTAAAAGCTTATTTGCAAAATTTTAAGATAAATAATAATCTGTTAGACTGTAAACATATTTTATATCCATTCTGCACAAGATCCGATGACAAAATTTAAAAATTGTAATCGCCCAGACAGGGACTCGAACCCTGGACAGATAGGTTAAAAGCCTAACGCTATACCAACTAAGCTATCTGGGCACAAGGTATTCGTTTTTGAAAAGTTAGTTATGTTAAGAAATATATTGAAACATTTGAGAACACTCTTGGTCTGGTTCGACAGAGAAGGAGACAACATTTCTAAATTTTTACAGACTGGGTGTATTTTTCCACTATAGAGGCCTTCACTATATGTTATTCGAAACGCTAAAGTTCAGCTAGCTTCCAAAATTGAGGTAAAGATTGTGTTTGGCGAGATCAACAAGTTACAATTATATCCAGTTACGGACAAATAAAGCTAAAACTCTTAGATTTACTGTACTAGCCAAGTTTTAGTAACATTTTCTTCACTATAGTACAAATACCAAAGAAATAGGTATATTTTATTTATAATTTGACAAAATGTACTAGTATTTAATTCACAAAGTTAGGTAAAAAGCAGTATTTTTTTAAAAAAATATTGTTACTGCCTTTAAATTTTATGTTATTTAGCCACTAACATCTGGTTTACACTGTTTGGCATCCTTTAAATAGGAAAAGAAGGAATTATTTGTTTAGTATTTTTACTACTTTATATTTATTTAAGAAAACAATTCTACAGTTTAACTTAATTTTAACAAATTGTTACTAATTTATATATCAAAGTTATGTTATTTAGAGTGTATGAAGGCGTATAAAGTTAATATTTGTACTTATCAGTTCAACTAACAATTATATTTTACACACAAAAGATAATGTTTACAGTTAAATTACTTGAATCAGAGAATAATATTTTACAGTAATTGATTCATTCAGCGCTAATCAGTACTTTTATGTATCAGAAAGTTTTCTTAATTTTCTATTACGCATGCTATTTTGGGCTATTTTTAAAATGTATTTCTAGGGCAAACTGGTTTAATTTTCTGCTTATAATGCAAAGTTGACAGTTTTCGCACAATGCATTGTACATTTGTTATATTCACTACTTACAATCCAAATATTATGCTTATTTAATGTATAACTAACTAACTCTCTAGCCTTCTTAAACCCGAATGTTCATGGCTGCAGCAACACATGCCTTTCATCTGTCCCTGTCCTGAGCAAGATCTATATACTCCTTTCCTTCCCTACCAATTTCCTTTAGGTCCATCTCTACATTATCCCTCCATCTTTGTTTTGGTCTTCCTATTGATCTTTTACCATCAGGTTTCCCAACAAGAATCCTGTAAACTCTTCTTTCTTCTCCCATTCGTACCACATGATTTACACACCTAAGTCTTCTTGATTTAATCATTCTAATACTATCTGGACATGAATACAAATTATGTACTTCTAAATGATGTAACCTTCTCTACTCATCTGTCTCCTCATCTGTTTTTAGGCCCAAATATTTTCCTAACGATCTTATTTTCAAATACTCTCAATTTATGATCCTTTTTTCAATGTAAGAGACCAGGTTTATTTACTGTATTTAACTTTTATTTTTTGTAATTAACAAAAATTAAAAGCTTATACTGTAGTTATTATATCTTTTTCTATCAGCTTATTTTGAAATTAATATTATTAGGTATAGTCTTTGATTTATAACTATATTGCTTTTTTATCAATTTATCTAACAGTACACGCAGACAAACACATGTGTACACACTTTTATGTAAATAGATATGCCTTTTTTCAATATTTTAGTATGAAGATTGCACTTTAGCTATTTAAGCAAGGGTAGGAAAGGTAGGATTTCTGAGAATTTGTTGCAGGATTTTGTTGTCCAAGTATAGATGAGAACTGAGCTGGGAGACTGTTTTGAACCTTTTCATGAGAGTTTGCATGTGAACTGTATGCAAATTGAGCACTATTGACTGTGCATGCTTCTACGTTTTGCTGTTATTTCACATCAACTCTGTGAGACTCTAGACAGTTTTCCCATTTCAAGTAGTTTTTATTGATTGTATTTGTATATGTTTTGGGGACTTAGCAGTTTTATGTTATGAGGCAGTTTGTTGTAGAATATTTTTACCGGATTGTTTTGAGATATTGAGTGTCTGCTGTTTTACTTGTAATTATTTTCCTTCTTGTGTTGTGTATTTGACTATATTTTGTCCAAGTTCGTAGTATTTAGAATAATTGTTATTGACTTGTAGATGTAGGGAGTAATAATCCTTTGCAAGATGCCCTATACTTTAGTCTGAACATTATTCTTAGTGTTCACTTTTGAAGCCTTAGTATTCTGGTAGTATTATTAATGTAGAGGTAAATTAGGCTGAAATGTAGGCATTTTTCTGATACATTATACTCACTTAGTTGTTTCAGCAGGTAGAAGTTGCATGATGGTTTACTGCTGATGATGTTAATTTGCCCTTTTTATGTACTACGTATGATGTAGCTTACTTGAGTAATTGGAATTTTCTACTGAAAAAAGGATTGCTTGTCTATTTTATTCCTATGTTGTTGAGTTTGTCCATAAGCAAGCCATGTTTTTACTCTATCCTATGCCTTGGAAGAATCTAGATATATTGTGTTTGCAGTTTTATGTTTCTCTAAGGTTTCAGCTATGTAGTTTTTTAAACTGTGCTATGGGTGTGACTATTGATTTCTCTTTCTGGATGCCATGTTGGTTTCTGTGTATTCCTCTTGCTGCTTGAATTTGACTTAGGTTGTTTGCTTTTTTTCTTAGATCTTTATTTGGATTTGCATAATATTTGGATTGTAAGTAGTGAATATAAAAAATGTATAATGCATTGTGCATTATAAGCAGAAAATTAAACCAGTTTGCCCTAGATATACATTTTAAAAATAGCCCAAAATAGCATGCGTAATAGAAAATTAAGAAAACTTTCTGATACATAAAAGTACTGACTAGTGCTGAATGAATCAATTACTGTAAAATATTATTCTCTGATTCAAGTAATTTAACTGTAAACATTATCTTTTGTGTGTAAAATATAATTGTTAGTTGAACTGATAAGTACAAATATTAACTTTATACGCCTTCATACACTCTAAATAACATAACTTTGATATATAAATTAGTAACAATTTGTTAAAATTAAGTTAAACTGTAGAATTGTTTTCTTAAATAAATATAAAGTAGTAAAAATACTAAACAAATAATTCCTTCTTTTCCTATTTAAAGGATGCCAAACAGTGTAAACCAGATGTTAGTGGCTAAATAACATAAAATTTAAAGGCAGTAACAATATTTTTTTAAAAAAATACTGCTTTTTACCTAACTTTGTGAATTAAATACTAGTACATTTTGTCAAATTATAAATAAAATATACCTATTTCTTTGGTATTTGTACTATAGTGAAGAAAATGTTACTAAAACTTGGCTAGTACAGTAAATCTAAGAGTTTTAGCTTTATTTGTCCGTAACTGGATATAATTGTAACTTGTTGATCTCGCCAAACACAATCTTTACCTCAATTTTGGAAGCTAGCTGAACTTTAGCGTTTCGAATAACATATAGTGAAGGCCTCTATAGTGGAAAAATACACCCAGTCTGTAAAAATTTAGAAATGTTGTCTCCTTCTCTGTCGAACCAGACCAAGAGTGTTCTCAAATGTTTCAATATATTTCTTAACATAACTAACTTTTCAAAAAAGAATACCTTGTGCCCAGATAGCTTAGTTGGTATAGCGTTAGGCTTTTAACCTATCTGTCCAGGGTTCGAGACCCTGTCTGGGCGATTACAATTTTTAAATTTTGTCATCGGATCTTGTGCAGAATGGATATAAAATATGTTTACAGTCTAACAGATTATTATTTATCTTAAAATTTTGCAAATAAGCTTTTAAGTTTCTCAAATATCAGCATCTTTAACTAACAGTACAGCATAACCAGTATTATTATGATAGAAAAGTTCTGGTGGTAGAACCTACACCTACTGTAATATCTCTGTGGTATTAACTTACATGCAGCGCATAACTTTTGGGACTGTTTCTCCTCCGTTACATTTCCTCGCCATTTACCCTTAGCGTCGCGATTAGCCTCAGAAGCAAAAAAAGCGAAATCTTATATTTATTCTTTTTATATCTCTGAAACCACCTATACTATAGAACTACATTTAATGAATTTTGCAGTCTTCCTGTTTGATCTGTTAAATAATCCAGTCAATAAAAATATATTTGCATAGAAAAATCTGTTTTTCAGATACTTTAATCGGGTAATCTGCTTTTGCATACTTCCTCAGAAATATACACAATCATAGTTCTTTATAAATTTAGCACCTGATATAGAATAAGTCGAAGTCTAGTTAGAGTTGGCCTGTAAGTGCTTCTGGTACAAGTAGTTACTTGAAAAAGCAAATATTGGGTGTATAAAAGATAGCATTCTTGTGAAACAGTAAAAATCAAACTCATTTCCTCGTAATATTAGCTGTAAGTGCTTCTTGCAGATTAACAAAGCTCTAGCGTGTGGTCCTACGTCACCTATAATCCTTTGTAAGGTTCGTGTTGTCCTATAAATTGTCAATATACATACTAAGTCCCTTGTTACAGCCTAAGCTTTTAGTTTCAATCAGAGGATTTCAGTGTTCAGATAGTGATTGTAGCCTCGTATAATAAACCAAATGGAAATAACCCAAGTGTTGATGCACCCAAAAAACCAGTAATACTTCAAATATACCTTGAAAAAGGCTATAAGGCTAAGTTATTCTTCTAACATAGAAAAAAGTTTAGCAAGTGGACCTATGGTCCATATAGACAGTCGTGTGTGAACTTCGTCTTGTCCTGTGAATTGTCAATATATTGATTATGTGTTTATTTTTTTTAAAAAAACAAGGAACAATGTTGGTAAGCGTCCAGTTATGGACCCATCGGTAAAAGAATTTCAGTCTTTATAGACACACAATAATTTTCGTTACACTAAAAATTTGGCCTCGTATAAAGGTAAATAGTCGAAATGATAAACATTTCGTGTACTTTATCCAGTAAGGCTTAGCTAGAAATACAATAACAGCGTTACAGACATAAAAATTAAGCAAGCTTTGATATTCTAGTGGCACATAATAAATATAAAATATCCTTTCAAATACTCTGACAAATAGTTGTGGGTTATCAGAGATCAAAATTTTCAAGCCATCTCTCCTGCATAAATAGGCTCTAGAATTCACTAAGCCTCAAAATAATATTGGGTACATAAAATAAAAAGCAGATGGAGAGTGATGCTGATCGCATCATCTCCAAACAGCAAAAACAAAAGTATATGGATGGAGCCCTACCTGATATATTTAGGAAATTTTACCTAGTATAAGAGTAACAAAATACTCAGAAAACTCAAAAATAAACAAACTTTCCTACGTAGCAGGCATAACCTGACCTAAATAAATACATATAGAAATACAGAACCAAAAATAGCATAGTGGAAATCAGTAAACCCTAATAATAATAATAATAATAATAATAATATATTCTGTGGCTTACATTTTAGATAAAAGTACTTTTTCTTTAGTGTTTTTGAAAAGATTTAAATAAATACTAAACTCTAAGTTAAAAATTTGTAAATGTATATATGATACAAAAGAAAATAAAAAAAAAATAATACATACCCTGCCAAAAAATCAGTAAAAAAGTTGAAAACATCTCTTTGTGCATCCAAAATATAATAACAAATCCTTCCTGACTGGATTAAATTGTGTTATTTGAGTAATATTAAGCCTAAACTTGTAAAATAAAAGGGTAAAACTTGACGAAACACACTTCATGTGTACAAAATTTAATTTAAACGTAATCTAATTTGTGTTATTTGAGTGGAAAGAAACCTAAACTTGGAAAAAATCTCTCTCTCTTTCTCTCTCTCTCTCTCTGTGTGTCTGTGTGTGTGGATGTGTGTGTGTGTGTGTGTGAGTGCGTGTGTGTCCCAAAATGTAATAAAAAACACGTTCAAATCGTGTTATTTGAGTAAATATTAGGCTAAACTTGTGAAATAAACAAATAAAAGTGGAGAACACACACTTTGCGTGTCGAAAATATAACTAAAAGTCTTTCCTGAATAGTATAAATAATGTTATTTTGGTAAAATAGATATAAAATTGTAAAATAATAAGTTAAAAAGTTGTAAAAATATCTTTGCGAGTCCAAAATTTAATAAAAAATGTTGCCTGAATAATATAAATAGTGTTATTTTGGTAAAAATAGGTATAAAATTGTAAAATAATAAGTTAAAATGTTGTAAAAATATGTTTGTGAGTGTAAAATGTAATAAAAAACATGTTCAAATCGTGTTATTTGAGTAAATATTAGGCTAAACTTGTGTAAATAAACAAATAAAAATTGAGAACACACACTTTGTGTGTCGAAAATATAACTAAAAGTCTTTCCTGAATAGTATAAATAGTGTTACTTTGGTAAACGTAGGGGAAAATGTAACTAAAAATCTTTCCTGAAAAGATTAAATTGTGTTATTTGAGTAATAATAAGCCTAAACTTGTGAAATAAACAGATAGAAGTTGAGAACACACACTTTGTGTGTCGAAAATGTAACTAAAAGTCTTTCCTGAACAGATTGAATTGTGTTATTTTCATAAAAATAAGGATAAGCTGGGAAAATATTTGACATAAAGTCAAAGATTGGTAAAAATAACCTCAATAATATGTTAAATAGCACACAGTAACATAAATTTACTACCTAAATCAATAATCAAAAGGTCCTAGGTTCGTTACCCCGTGATAAAAACAAATAGTGAAAACTGTAGTCCCAGTCCCTGATAGCTCTCCCTTCTTCCTAGTACAGATAATAAACCCTTACGCTTCGTTCTCTTTGTTCAAATTAAAGTTCTCGCTCCAATCTAATTGGGTATCCAAAATACTTTTTTCTTGTGTTCTCGGTAACCTTGGCTTACTTAGACAGAAACATGTTCTAGCATGCAAGCGACGCACAGTTTCAAAACATTTGACCCTTGCTGCGCATTCCAGACATCCTTTGTTGTCTGGTTCAATCCCTCCCCTGCCCTACAGTATTGCATACCTTTCCCCTGTTCTTGCGTACTAGTTAACCTTGGAAAAAACGGTTCTAAATTCTACCGACGCGTTCTCTGATTGGTGAATCAGGTTCTCGCGTTCTTTCTTTGTTGTGGCGTTCTGACGTCATTTGACCTTGACCGCACATCTCCCAAATTCCTTTCTCCTCTACCTGCGCGGAGTTCACCGTCTTCTGTCTGGCGTGTCGTACCATCGTCTTTAATACAATAATAACATACATTATTACATACGTAGTATACACTATAAGCCTAACCATTTAATACAGTTACATATCGCGGGTTCGAGTACCGGGACCGTCTTCTTTCGTACCATTACCACCATTCAAAGCGGTTCATAAGCCATAAAAACTTATTTTCAATATTATAAACATTAATATTATCGATTCATACATTACATACTTTGCAGTAATGAATATAAAACCATATGCATAGCGTTTAGTACCTCTAATTACCTTCTATATACATATTTTTCATAAAATAAATAATTATATATTCATAAAAGTTATAAATAAGCAAATACATAAATGTAAAGTACTCTAAGTACATGCAAATTAGTTCTAAGTACGTGCAAATTAATTAAAACCCGTGCAAATTAGTTATAAATACGTGCAAATGAATTGCGAATATTAAATAGCGACCGAGCTTAGCGCGGATCAATACTACTCTGATTTTCTATGAGTTGGCAACCTGATTTCTTATGAGTTGGCAACCTGATTTCTTATGAATGAGATAGCCCAGATCTTGGGTCAGTATACGCCACTGGTGACCATCCATTATAAATAAACGATAAATGCTCTTTTCAATTTTCTTCCACGTAATAATAAAAAAATTAATTGTTACTTTGATCGTGTATTTAATGGAAAATTTTTAGTAAACCAATTGGAGGGTTTCGATCAATATGCAGACAATGCAGTAGGTGGTGGGGGATGCTAATGCAAATTATCCTAACTGGGGAGACGGTTTTTCCCATATCGAGCACTTATTCAACTTAAATGGCACTTGTCTCCCGAGTAAGCAAATTTCAGAAATAAAAATAGATGGCAGCACTGACGCATACACAATTAAGGTTCCTTTACTGTAATGAGCTTAAATTTAGATGATATTTTGAAGATATTAATTTTCAGCAAGTTCTAGTATTTTGTTTCCATGTGAAATCTGATTCGGTAGTTTAAAAACATTGTGTGTGTGTGTGTGTGTGTGTGTGTGTGTGTGTGTGTGTGTGTGTTAGTGAGGAAAATCCATTACACAATGCAACAATTCAGGATAAAAATTTTCATATTTTAATAGCCAATGTCTAACGCAAAAAATAAGCAATTTGTATGTATGGTGCCTGCACACTCTCCCGTTTCCCCTGGCAATACCTTATACCTGTTTCCTACCACAAAGGTCATTAAGTCTGAAATATATCCCAGAAAAGCGTCCTTAATAGCGGTTTTTCATACACTCCCTTTTCATAGCATATAAATTCATATTATGGACTTTTAACGTACGATGCATCGAGGTATTAAGAGGGGATAAATTGCGATGTAGGAAGGGAAAATACCTCCCAAAAATGGGCTTGGAAGAATGGAAAGTAGGGGAAGGGAAAGAGGATATAAGATAATATTGCAAAGCAGGGATGAAATTACTTTTTAGTTTCGCACTTTTGTGGCGATTTTTATCAGCTGAATGTGTCTTTTTTTCTTTCGAGGTTCTTTTTTACTTGATAGCCTATAACGCTCTGGGGAGAATCGTTATTAAACCATGCTGGACTTTTCCTACCTTTTCCTGCTGTTGTATTCACGGAATGGTGGCTTTAAACGAACTAGAAACAAGGAGTAAATTAAGAGACGGAACATTATATAGAAATACGCGCAAGTTTAAGAGTTTACTGGTTGATTGTTTTAGCTGTCAAATTATTTAACCTTTGACCTTTACGATACAAACGAAGATAAGAACGTTTTAATCACGTGTTTCTGTGATAAAATTAAGGACCTGTCCAATATTATTCCACCCGTCAACTTCTCTAACTTAGAACATCTTTAGCAGCGTCATCTAGTAGCGTGTTTATTAAACCCACGTTGAAATCCATCCTATTAACCAAACAGAAGTTTTGGAATGATATGTGAAATGAACTGATCCCTATGAGTGATGTACTCACTCCCCACCATGCGGTTTCTGTGACTGTCCTGACCAAATATTCCAATCAAAAATAGTTAACAAGGACCATTCATTTAATTATAGAATGAAATCGTGAAATGAAACATATTATGTTACGTGCAACAATGTAAATTCACAACAGCGCCAAAATCCAGTGAACAAGAAACAAAAGAGAATTATGAGGGAAAACTCTTAAAGATTGCCAACTTGATATTAAATTAATAGTTTGATACTGAACGTCCTGTTTTGTAATTAAATATAATGAACGTCGCAACACTGGCACATTGGAAATGATAAGAAACTGTTATAAGCCACGTTCTGCTTCTAGCTCTTAGGTAATAATACCATTATTTACAATACGATTAATACGGCAATTATACAGGGTGTCATTTTAATGGCGCCCACAGACCACAGATTCGTACAGAGGACATCAAAACAAGCAACTTTTCTCAGTAACATTATTCTCGTTGGTGCGTCGATTCGACGCTACAGTCGTTCAAAAAACACCCTTTTGCCGCCTGGATGCTGGCATCCCAACATAACATTTGATTGTATCTGTGACGTCATTTCCTGCGGCGAAACAGCGCACGACAGTGTTGCAAGGAACACAAAAATTTTGTGAGAAATGACAAACTACCAACCACATTATTAGCTGCAAAGCGAAGCAAGAAACGCGTCCAGAAGACCGAATATCATAGCCTACCAGCCAGAAGATCAGCAGTCATCTCAGGGGAAGGGGGAAGTGAACCAACGATATGAGAAATGGTAAATAACGTATTCGACATGAAGTGTCAATATCAGATTTTGTCTCAGCTTACATGTCAAATATCAACAACAATAAATTTTATTGGACTTACAGCTTACATGTGGCTGTTTACGCCCAGCTACATGTCAAGTATATTTGCAAATCTCGTTGCAAGGTTGATATCTATAGGTTTGTGTCCAGATGTCTTGTGGAACTTTTGTGCTCATATCGGAAGTATCCGAGGTTCACGTTGTTACATTACGGTTAAAACACGTACAACCACAGTAACAATCTAATGATGAATCAGTAGCGAATATGCTGCTCTCTCCACAGTTGCAAACATTTACATGTGTATCCTGTGCATAGATAAACACAGCCGTCGGAGAGTTTGTTTTACTACTACTTATATCCCTGTATTTTCAACCATTTTTGCCACTTGCCTCATAATGCCCTGAATAAGCATTATATTATGTGTTGCTTACCTTTGGAACTTTGAGCTCTTTCATTTTTATTTTGTGATCTATTCAGTGTGTCACAGACAACTAGTATCAGAAGGACGAAGTGGATAGACTAAATTGTAGATGCCAACTTGGTAACTACCTTTGCAAATATTTGACATGTAAGCTGAGACAAAATTCGATATGACCACTTCCACTTGAATTCTATTTTCTTTCTACCATTTTTCGTATCGTTTGTTACCTGTTAGGTGTTTTCTCGTTTTGTTTTACGGTACATAATGTGGCTGATTGTAGCTATGTCATTTTTCACAGAATATGTGTGTCTCTGGCAACCCTGGAACGCATCGCTTCACGACGGGATATGACGTCACAAATGCAATCAAATGATGTGTGTGGTTACCAGCATTCAGGCGACAAAAAGGGCTTTTTTGAATGACTGGAGAGCCGAAATGATGCACAAACGAGAAAAATGTTACTGAGAAAAGTTGTTTCTTTTGATGTCCTCTATACGTTTCCGTTGGCGCCATTTAAATGACACCCTGTATATATATGAATATAAATAATGCTATATTGTAGTTATATGACACCTGTATTTCACATTAAAGAACACAAATCTCCGATTATAGGTTCCACGTATATTTTAGATATGCCCCAGGCCCCGCACCCACCTAGGCACCGACCCTGAGGGGTTCAGTTGGAGTTCTCCAAATATCCTAATGTGTTCAAATTTTCCATATGGTACCCAAACTGTTGCCCGCGAGGTTTACGACAAATACATTACTTTTAAGACACAACGCACCTGACGAAATTAAATACCAATTCGAAGCAGTGAGAAATCTCCCCCTTCACCCCTCCAATGAGGGGAAAAGCTGCACCCTGGAAGGTGAGGCAAGAGGAAAACATATGGCCTGACCTAGTTAGAGAGAGGCCGAGTTCGAAACCGTTTTTCACCTTTCCTCAAAGAAAAAGCTAGGAAAGGAGAGAGAGGAAAAAAAGCCTTCCAAGTTAGGATGCTGGAACTAAAATCTCCAGGGTGCCTTTCATCTTCCAGCAAGACTGGAGGAAAACCTGGAAGACGAGACCGCCAGCGTCTTGTACCTGATTCTCTTCCAGCGGTTTTCTCCCTTCTGGAAACTGGAGTTTTCCAGCGGGTTGCATAAAGGGACGGTTCTCCCTTTCGGCTTTTGTTTCATTGTAAAGTCGAGAAGGCTGTGGGTGTGGGAAGTGGAGTGTCTTGTTTCGGAGGAAGTTGTTAGCAGAACAAACGCATCAACAGCCAGATAAGTTACATGGCGGATTTCCACGGTTTGCAAAACATGACGCGTCTTCTTCAAAGATGTTCTCGGTAGAGCGTTGTCAACTTCTCAGTTTCAAGGTGGTGCGGTGCTGGTCTTTCACAAGGTGACTTGCTGCTCGTCTGTTTATGGGATAACCGTGGGCGACCGGAGAAGGACGTGAAAATCAACAAGTAAGGTTACGGGGTCATGTCTCTGTTTTTCTCTCCCTCCACCCCTCTCTCTCTCTCTCTCATATTTCTCATCTCCTTTTCTCTGACACTCTACGTCTCCCCCTCCGTATCTCCCATTCTCCCTCTCCTCCTTTCTCTATATGCGGATATCCCGATTCCGCATATAGTGCGGAATCGGGATATCCGCAAGTGTTGCCAGTGAAACCATATAATCATTTTTGAAATTATTTGAATTGTTTGAAATTAGCTAAATAAAGTATCCTCAACAATTTAGGTTAACTACATGAAAGTTTTTGTTTGCTATATTTTTAAAATTCTATTTCACTCATCTTGCTGGTTTCACAGTCGATTGAAGAAGGGACTCACTTATCGCACAACACTTGAGCAAACCTTGTGTTCTGACGCCACGGGAGAAAGCTTTTTAATTTTAGGCTAAATGCTTACGTTGTAATTTTCATTGTATTTATGTTAATGGAACCTAGCCTAACAGGCCTAACCTAACCTTGTAGGCATTCCTCGACTGACGTCAGAACACAAGATAGCAAAACTGTTGTGCGACAAGGAACACCCGATTGAAGAATGATCAGGGGTTAGTCAGGTCAGGTCAAGAGGCAACAGTCACTGAGGTGTTTCTCCACGCAACTTGCCTTATCACTGGCAACACTTGCATGCTGACCAGATTCGAGGACAAATAGGACAGGACACGTTTGCGTGTTCGCTAACAGCACGCACCTGCAAATCCTTTCGTAACTGTGTTCGCTGAGAGCACGTGTTCGATACGAGCACGTTCGCTAACAGCACGGCACCGATATCCCTTCCTTTATTTCTTTCACTCCCCCCCCTCTTTCTTCTCTCCCTCTCCCATTCTCTCTCCTTCCCCCTCTTTCTCTACCCCCCTTTCTATCTCCTCCTCTCTTTCTCCCTCAGTCTCTGTTCCTCTTAATCTCTCCGCCGCCACTGTTAGTATATCTCTTACTTGTGAAACTAACATTAGTTTCAACCACATTTATATGTATAAAAAAAATTGCGATAACGAAAGGAACACCACCATTGCATTGCAAGCAGTGCGATATCAAATCAAAACACTAGTATCACTTACCTATTATATTTAAGAAACCAATTATCATGATTAACCTTCATATTGACAATATTAAATACTTAAATACAGCAGTGTGTTCTTGTGAATGTGCAGCTTGCAAGAGGGTTCTAAGTTCTCAATCATCACAGTATACTGAAAAATTATATTTCTTATACTTAGCATCAATATTTCCCTTCTAATGGGCAACTGAATGCTCAAACAATCCACAATATCACCAACCGTTGGACAATATTAGTTGTACAGTGCAAGCGCCATCTTGTACTTGTTCTGGCATGTTTTGCGGTTAATTGTTTGAATGACATGTAATGTGCTAATTTTGCTTTATAAACATTTAAATTCAGGGGCACCAACTTCATAACTGATTTTGTTTATTTTGCTTCGCTTTTCCACCACTTTTGGCTAATCGCGAAGATGAGGATGAGGTATGATATGTATCATAAAATTGGTGAAGAGACAATCACAAAATTCCCAGGCCGGGATTCGAACCTGGGTGCCCTGTGGTTGTAGCGCGTTATGCTAACCACGGAGGACGGTGCCAACTTTAGAAAAACGCTGCATGGATTCGAACATTTGAGTTATAAGTTCAGAAACAAAAATCTCATACATCATCCACATCGCAAATTACCAAAAAGTGGTACAAAAAGCGAAGTAAAATAAAGCAAATCAATCAATCAATTTAAACGTGCCTTGTAGACAACACTACGTGACACAATGCATCCTTACTTATTTTTGAAAGAATACGAGGGGCGATCGGGTTGCTCTGACCCTAAGATAGAAAGAGCGGCAATAGGGTTTCAATTTTTTATTATTATTTTCAACATACTCCCCTGCAACTACAATGCACTTTTCCCATCGGTGCTCCAACGCCTGGATACCTTGCAAAAAAAAAAATCTTCCGACTGGTCCTCCAACCATGAGTCCACAGCCTTTATCACCTCAGAATCATCAGAATTTTTTTGCCCACGAATGTCATTCTTCAAATGTTTGAACAAATATAAATCACTGGGGTCCAAATCTGGGGAATAGGGTGAGTGGGGCAACAATTCGAACGATGCATCTGCGATAGCGGCCCTCGCAATGCGTGAGGTGTGGACAGGTGCATTGTCCTGGTAAAGGAACACTCAACGGGTCAACATCCCACGCCTCTTTTTCTTGATGGAATCACGTAATTTTTTGATTAGGTCACTGTAGTATGTGCCAATGATGGTTTGGCCTATTTGTAGATAGTCCACAAGAAGGACACCCTTGCAGTCCCAGAAAATTGAGGCCATCACCTTCTTGGCTGACGTTTGTACCTTCTTGACCTTCTTCGTTGGTGGAGAATGTGGGTGTTTCCATTCCATGCTTTGTGCTTTTGTTTCTGGGTCGAAGTGATGGACCCATGTTTCAGCCATAGTTACAAATCGGGCAAGGAAATCGTCTATATCAGCACGAAACTTGTCAAGAAGTTCTTGACTGATGAGCACTCGGGTGCGCTTCTGATCTGGGGTGAGGTTTCGAGGGACCCATCATGCAGCATTTTTTTTCATTTGCTATTCCTAGGTAATTGTGTTTTAAACAGTACCATATGACAGGCCACACATCTCAGCAACATGACGGATAGTGACTCGATGATCCTTCAGCAAGATATCATGGACTTTGTTAATGTTTTTGGTCGTCATGACAGTTTTTGGTGCTCCACCTGCATATTCATCCTCACACGACTCTCTCCCACAATTAAACTCACGACACCATCTCTTCAATATACTGTATGAAGAAGCAGTGTCCCCTAGTGTATCAACTAAGTCCTCATGAATTTTGGATGCCGTCCACTTCTTCTTCACAAAATATTTGATCACCGATCTCACCTCAGTTTTCTCCATTCTGGCACATTGAAACAACTTCACTCAGTGAAACCCCTGTGAAAAGAAAACTGTACGCTACTCAGACTTGCAATTCAGAATGAAAGCATATAAAGGATCACTGAACAATAACAAAATAAAAAATCAATCATAATGTCATTACTTCTATGTTAGGGTCGGAGCAACCTGATTGCCCCTCGTATATCTTATTATTTCCAATAAGCAATCTAGCAAGAATGACGATAACAAATATATAATAATAGTAATAATAATAATACGACAAATTATTTGGTGGGCTCGAGCCCCAGGGACCATATAAGTTGGCGCCACTGCTTACGTTCAGTACGGATAAATTATTTTCCTCTTGTCCCTTTTTCAAAATTAATATTTGGTGAAATTATATTCATTATTTTTACCAATTTGCCGCAAGGCGCATTCACACTAGGTCCAATAAACTTAAGATAAAGCCGACCTCAGTTGCCATGGGTATTCTTGGTGTATATCCGTTCATCAATTTCATCATATCATCATTCATCCTCATCGTTGCGATTAGTCAAAGGTTGCAGAGAAGCCACGCTAAATAACTAAAATCAAATCAAATCAAACTTAAGTCAAAACCCTTTCAAAAGCGGGTCGAGTAAGAGACACATCCAGCTGGTAACACGTCGCGAAAACTGTTTGCTGACACCCCTAAACCTGGCCTCCTAACCAGTGATGTGCAGTACACTGTACGTTTACGTCTACATGCGTTGTCTACACGTAATCTACGCGTAGATTACATTGGGTTGTATTTTACATAGACTACGTAGACAATCTAAAGTGCATTAAAATTAATTTTCAAGGTTTTCATGAAAGGAAAGTGACATTTTCAACTATATTGGTTCCTAACGAACTGAAAAGAATCCTATCTACAACAAAATTTCTCTTCTCTTCTATCATCAACTATGAAAGAAAATAAATAGTATGCAAAAAGAACAACAGATGGCAGTCGTGAGGCAACGTTAGTCTTTTTACCAGAAAATACTATAATATTTCCTATGAAAAACTAAATATGCTGACCAAGGCAGTAATTTATTTTATTAAAAACATAAACTAACGTAACGTTGCAACCTTCTAGCAAGGTCTTCTTCAGACTCTGTATCAAGTACAAAAGTAACCAGATACAACAAAAGGGCAATATATATACACAAACATTACTCCCTCCAGACTATTTAGAAAGTTGTTTGGAACTTTCTAGCAGATGACTTTCACTTCCCAACTTTACTTTCACCTAAAAGGCTAAACACAATTACTTACATAGAATGTGGTTGGACTTTTTAATCTCACGCTCTTTTCCCTTCATTTTTCTTCCTTCTCCTCTCCTCTTTTTCTCTTGTCCTTTCCACTCTTTCCAACATCTTCTTCCATTCTTTGTTTAACTTCAGTCCCCCATTCCAGTTCATTGTGTCTTCTTCACCTTTCTTCTCTATTTCCTTGGCTTCCTTCCATTTTCTCACTAGCATTCTCTTCTCCCTTCCTATCTGCTTAGCCTCATCCCACTCTATGTCATGTCCTGTTTCTCTCGTGTGTTTAAATATTGCATTTCTCTCTCTCTTAAGTCGTACATCATCCCTATGTTGTTTCAACCTGTCTTTCAGCCTTTTTTTCGTTTCTCCTATGTACACACTCTGACATTCTTTACATTTTACTTCGTAGATAATCCCTTCCTCTTCTTCTTCTCTGTTTTCCTTTTTCTTGTTAGCATTCCTCGCTATTCCTAAGATGCAGGAATGACTGGACATAAACAGAAAAAGTAAGAAAACGGGCAGGGGAGAATTGGAAGAGAAAGAAAAAGAGGAGAGAAGGTTTGGAATAAGGAGTATGGGGAAGACCACAGAAAAGATATGCAAAGTACTTAGGAAAGCGGGAATTAAAACTTACAGGAAGGGAGGGAGAAGCATCTTTCCAAACAACTTTCTAAATAGTCTGGAGGGAGAAATGTTTGTGTATATATATTGCCCTTTTGTTGTATCTGGTTACTTTTGTACTTGATACAGAGTCTGAAGAAGACCTTGCTAGAAGGTTGAAACGTTACGTTTAGTTTATGTTTTTAATAAAATAAATTACTGCCTTGGTCAGCATATTTAGTTTTTCATAATCATGGAAACAAGGCTTAATGGTGTTATAATATTTCCTATGTTAGGTTTTTTCCTAGGTGAGAAATTGTTCGAATTTGGGAAGGGGCGTATGAAAAGTTCTATTCAGACATTAGTAACTGATACGCAGTATCATTTTGTTTTACTTCCACGGCGCCCTTTGCTAAGTTATTACCTTTCGCCATGTTGTTTGCACAGATTACGCATCTACGTGTCTACGTGTATAAAATAGTCTATGTGTAGAATGTAGACTATAGTTGTTTACGGCGAAAATAATGCATCAAAGTCTGTTACAAGGGTTAAGTTTGGGGGTATCACCATGTTTGAAAAAAAAAATCGCTGTCAGCAGCTGAACGTGCTCCGCCCCAAACCCTTTGAAAACTCTAAAGAATATCCAACTACAAGATCTTCTTCACTAAGCCTACGAAACGCTGCTTTTAATGAACTTAAAAGCTTCTTTTCTGCCACTCAGACAATGGCAAATTGACATCAAGCGGAAATTAATACGACTAAACGGGAAAATTATGAGAGGATGAGCAGGGGAGAGAGCTGCTCGAACTAAAAAAAATGCCGTATTTTCTTCTCTCTGCCGTCCTTTCAAACGAGAATGAACTGTATAATCAAAAAGAGATCCACTTTTGTCTGCGAGCGACCTCTACTTTTGATCGTAGCGACCAGAACCTCATTTCTGGAAATAAAATTATGCCTTTTGATTTTAGATCCTGTTAACGGTTATTATCCCCGTATTTTTTTTTAGAAAAATAATTGTTGGACAATATCAAATTCTCCTCCAATATGATTGAATCAGCGAATTGGATTGGAATTTACGTGTCAGCTTAATGGATGAAGGGGTGCCAAAGAGAAGAAGGAATAACAATGGGCTGGTTGACGGACCTGGAATGATTAGATTCCAACGATGATAGAGATAATTATGAAACAATTGATCATAACTGCATCACGTGTGTACAAGTAAGTTTCCGTGACGTTTACAATGATACCGTTACGAGCCGAACGCGCACGAAATGAAAAGTTGGAAAAGAGTATATGTCGTGGTACCGTGTGAAAGTATTTGTGCCCTATTTGAATTAATATTATTCTGTTTGCAAATAATTTGATCATAGGGTGGGGAGGACACGCCCCCTTCCGCCTGAGATATCTGGAAATCGTCATATAAGTCGAATAATGAAATTGTAGCTTGAAAACATATATGAAGGGTGCCAGATTAAGTGCTTTCTGGTATCTGTGCACTGTGAAAAGGTATAGAAAGACAAAGAACTGTTGAATAACAATAGATATTTATGGCAAAGAAGCAAGTCGAATTTAGTTTCTTTTTAAGTGGACTTAAGTTTGAACTCTACAACAATGCCAAGGTATTTTTAAATAAATTTTAATTCTATGCATAATAAAACATTATAATAAAAGGTCAAATATAAGTTCTTACTCTGCACCCCCCCTCCCCGTGCTCGAAGTGGAAATTTCTAGCTGTGGGGCGGGGGGATGTTTTTCCCAGTTCGGGGAAAGGTGAGGTATCCTTGTATGGATCAACGTGGAGGATGAGGGGATGTCTATGCAAATTATCATAGTGAAAGATGCCTTATGGGAAATTTCTTAACTGGGGATAGAATCATTTCACATTCCCCCCACTTTGAGCACTGCTGCCCCACCACCCGGAGAAAAAAAATCCTGCGGCTGTCTTTGGAACTGTAGAGCTTGACGCCTACTGAGTCTCAGTGGGCGATAACCTTTAAGATAACGTGCAGACTTCTGGCATGGAAATTCCGCGCGTTTCCCTGTAGTGGGCGTTATACCATTTGGTGTCAATAGAAGCAGACAACAGAAGTTATGTTACCGCGTTTCTCGGCGTCTCAGTGGGCGTTAAGCTCAAGTCAAAGGAGTAATACAGGGTGTTTCATAATTCCGTCTACGATTTCGGAAGTATGTTGCTCAGAGGCCAACTCGCCCATGGAAATGAGACCATGTCGGTGAAGAGAGTAAAAATCCAAGTCCTTAATCCACCTTACAAATGTTTAAAATGTCCTTCTGTTCTGTAATCAGTCAGTTCTGTAATCTTGCACAAAGTCGGCCACGTTCTTTTTACGTCAGTCGAGTCACCAAGGGAGGACATATCGAACATTCGTAGGGTTGCTTAAAAACTTGGATATTAACTCTCTTCTCTGACAAGATCTCATATTCGTGGGTGAGTTGGCCTCCGAGCAACCGATTTCCGAAATCTCGGAGGGAATTATGGAACACCCTGTATTTGACCCAAGCAGGGAGCTTGTGTGCGAGGGTGCTAAATATCTATTCTCACACTGGGGCGCAGAAATCTAGCTACTACCCCGCTACTAGTAATCCTTCGTAAACTCTTGCAGAAGTTACAGAACCTGTTCTTGACTGATGACACAAGTATAAGAGGAAAAAATGCAGAAAATTACCCATCTCTACCCGGTACTAAGAACAATTGTACTGCCGGATGTTACTTGATAATTCATTGAAAAATAGAGCTTAATTGCTTCGGCGTGGGGATGAAAATAAACCAACAGATGCATATTCCGTTTGTCGTCGCCTGTGTCGGACGTCTTTTGGGCACAAAGCAAGCAGCTGCGAAGGAAAGGCTTTAGCCCTTAATGGGAGACCAAAAGACAGAGAATGCCATCAGCAAAAGGATTCCGCCCCATTTCCCTGATCTCAGTTAATTACTGTCCTCATGCTCCTTATTGGGGAACAATAACAGAAGCCACGGACTGGCATTCGGCGTTCGCTTTTGAACTCCTCTTCCGGACAGTGTTGCCAACCGTTTGTGAGCAAAGTACCTAAATGGGAAATTTAGGGAATGGATTTTGTACTAAAATGTAAATGTAGGTCTACGTATATGTAGTTATTTTTATAAAACATGCCGACCTACGTGACAGAGTGGTTAACAGAGCGCATTACGCACTGTCATAGGTTGAGAGGAATGCTTATCCTCTCCACATTCGTTGTGTGGTAATAATTAGTATGTTATCCGATAGAGGTCAGTCAATTTCAATACTATTGTTAGGAGTCATATTCCTGACAGAGAGCTACATAGCAAGATGTTAGATCATTAGAAGTTGCACTAATATTAACCTTATATGTATTCTTGTTTTATTTTACTCTTTCATGTATCTTGTTCAGTTCGAAACAGCTTCTGCAGTGATTACCGTATTTTCATGCATAATAATAATGCTATATCAAAATGAGCTTTAATCCAACTGTGCACGACAATATATTGCCATATAAGGCGTAAACTTGTAAAGTTATCGCTTGTTTTTTCGAAGCGTGTCAGTATTGTCAATTCACCCCGTATATGGGGTGAGTTGGCTATATGTGCGGGATCAGTTGTCAATATATGTAATTCTACCCCATACATGGTTTGGAATATTTTATTTCAAACAATATACTACCTTACAAATTACGAAGTACAAAAATGTTTTCAAATGAACAGTATAACATGAGACATAAATGTTCCAAACTTTAAAAAGAAGTTTACAAAAGTGTTTACTGAATTATTTTACCCAGTGTTTATTTTTATTGTTATATCACAAATACAAATGCAATATAGGCTACTGTCCTATAATCCTAATCTAATATATATTATTACAAACAATGTGTCTATATGCCAAGATGTTTTTGATGAAACAATTAATTGAAGAACAATTTTCTCAAAGGCCTACAGTATTGTCAACTAGCCCCTTCCTTCCTATTGACAACTCACCCCTCTGCTAAACATTGCAGTTTAACAAAGTATCCGAATGTAGTATCGGTACAATTTACTATAGTCTTTTGGATAACCTTAGCATAAACTATGTGCTCACTTACTTTGAAAACGTATGAGAAAGAATATAGAGTTGAGAAGGTATACTTCGCAAGTAAGAATTGATGTTATTTGTCATGCACTAGAAACTTTGTGAACAAGACATTCAACTTCTCAGTTGTGAGTTGGTTCTAGAGATGACACATATTCGCAGTAACCTGCAATTTTGCCAACTCTTGACTGGTGGGAATAAAATGGACTTTGTCAACTCGCCCCTATAGGTAATTTCCTCCGGTCTCCCCTACCCGAAGTCTCTGCTCATGGAGAAAGATCATACGCCCCGAGAATCGAACCACAGTCTCCAATTTAACTGTCAAAAGCCTATACGACCGTTTTAAACAATCAAAAATAATCGATGGAAAAACACCAAGCGCAGGGAAATATGAACGAGGTTGGAAACACTGTGTTCGTGGCTCTTTAGAATTAGGCGGTATTTGCCGCTGCTTTTCATTGTCTGCCGCTTCTGGTGGTTGAAAAACCGAAGAATCCTGGCTTCAAAGAGGGAGAACGGAGAACGCCGCATCTCGTTACGGCAGTTTAATTGATGACAAAAGAAGCACGCTGTGTTGTTCTACGGGAAATGAACGTTCCGGACGGAAGGAATGAATAATGGCATGTATATCGGAAGGGGAAATTTATGCTTTCATTCCTCAAAATTATTGATAATTGCTTCCAACACCTCATAATACCATCCAGAGTTATGTATTGTGCCTAAGGTATAAACATACAGGTGTGCCCGTGAGACACTTTGCGTTTGGAATTCTCGCGTGACGTCAGTTGGAGGAACTTGACAAAGTTGCGTTGCGCGCCATTTTTTGTAATTAAGGTTAAGCCGTTTTGCATAAACTAATATACCGGTAATTATAATACTAGACAGAGAGAGGGGATACAAAGTCAAATAGATAGAATCTACTTGTACTATTCTCACACTCTGAGTTCCTATTGCTATTACTGCACTTCATAATCTCTAACCAAAACATCCTTCCTTTAATCTTTCGTTAAAAGTTTTTCAAAGATAAAATAGGTAATTGGGAGTTATTTTAATGGCAGTTTACATATATCGCTTTGGTTTTAGCTCGAGTTCCATAAAAAAATATGATTTTCTCAAAATTTCGGAAGGGGCTGTAACCCCATCAGCTCCCCCTGGGTACGCCAATGGTAGCCATGTATCCAGACGTGACATGTCGGGTCTCCCCGATGGGGTAGTGGTAACGTCGTCGCATTGTAATCAAGGGGTCCTGCGTTCGATACCCGGTGGAGACACATCGCACAGTGGTTCGGATCCCACTTTAAACTGTAGGTCCAGTCCCGATTATCCTATCTGTGCATAAAGTGGACTTGAAACAAGAAATCAAACAAACAAGGAAATGTGACAAGGCAAGAGTTTGTCTGTCAAGTATAGTCTTGAATCAGCTACTAGCTGCACAAGGAAGATAAATTTTCCTAAATTTGAACACGTTACGATGTTAACATAAGAAGATTGACAGTGTGTATCAAATCCTTTTTACATTATGTTTCTGTTAATCTAATGTTTGTACTTTCCTTTATTGAATAATTTCCTATATATGGTAATCGTTAGTATAATTGATTCATTAATTAAGGTTATTTTACGTCGCTTTTGGCTAATCGCGACGATGAAGACGAGCGATGATATCATTAAATTAATGAAGGGATATTCACATATGCTAATAGTGTGTTAGAAGCAGTCACTAATTGCATTTTGTAAACACAAAGTACTTTACTCCTTGCGCGTTCCGAGGTTTGCTCTTTGTTTACAAAACAGAACATTTCCGAGAGGTGGCGTCGTATGGATACTATCAGTACACAGTATAATCGTACTGTGGTGGTCACGTCGGTTGTGCTGTACTGTGTAGTGAAAATTAAACTTTACAGTAACGAAGACTACATTTTACCAACTACGACGACGTTTACAAACAATGAAGTCATTGGCGGCTTGTAAACACACATTCGCATTCGCATGTCTACTGAGACTTTCTTGCATCTATTATCGTGTACTTTCACCTGTGTCAATTTGAGCTATTACTTTTGAGACACCCTGTATAAGTAGGACAACAATGGTTCTATGAAGTTACAAAATAAGTAAAAGGAAAGTAGTACTATACTGCAAATAATACGGAATAACGTGACGCAATTTCGGCAACCAGTCATTGTTCACTGCCTTTAATCGCCTCACCTTTATGAACCCGCCTTGCTCATATAAGAATCTCAAATAACACTGCAACAAAATTCGAAGAGGGGCTTTGTATTAAGTTAATCACCTTTACGTTTTTCTGAAACATGTAATGAATAATGAGTTTGTCTGAAAAGGAAGCCCTTTAAAGAAATTGAAAGGGGGTCGAATCATAAAAAAAGCTTTCACAACGCCAACATTTTCCTCCCTACACGGAGAATATCTGCTAAGCCAAATAAAAGAAAAGAATAACTGCCAGCCTGTTATTCTTGCGAATATTTCTAAGAAGCCCTACGCAGAATGCTGAGAAAGGAAGAATAAAAAAAGGTAGAAATGGTAGGAATAAAGAATAGGCCGTGATCTGGAAATCTCGGCATCATAAGTGACTCTTAATTCATGCAGATATATTTTCCGGGAACGAACGGAGGGAGGGAAAGAGCCAAGAAAGAAGTGAATTCTGGGAGATTGCGAGTAATAATGTTTGAACTTCAGTGAAATACTGATATTGTGAGTTCGCTGGCCTTCTCACCCCTGCTGCCTCAACAGGAAGGCTTCTAACTGTTCCATATTTTCAGCCCGGGCGGGTCGACAAGCCTGCACCTTCTCCAGAGAATTCAATAAAATGAGATTTCTTGCAGAGCTGTTCTGCTTTCCATTTCATCCCGTAAGAAACTACGATCGTTGAGGAAAGGTAGGCAGAATAAGAATAACTAACGTTGCTAGAGGAAAAGTCTAAATATGGGCCACCCTTTTTATGTTGTCATATATATATATATATATATATATATATATATATATATATATATATATAGCACCTGCCTTTAAAATGCATTATCTATGAAATATATACTTAAATGTAATAGCATGCTAAAGTATAGAAGGTCTCCATTTTTTTTAAAAAAAAGCAAATTCTAAAAAATTGTAAAATGATGTATTTCAAAATTGTGGTCTAAATATCACAAAAATCAATTAACATTTATAAAATTCATATTTATGAATAATCTGTTGTTTTGAAAATCACGCGGAATGGGGAAAATCGAAATTAAGAAAAGCATCCAAATATTTGTTGAAAATGTGATCTCAACATTAGAACTCGTGTCATAGCCCATATTTAGACCATCACGCAATTTCTCTTCTTCAATATATTTTCGCTCTCTGTGGTACATATTTCACAAATAAATCATGGCATTATAGAAGCCCACATTTGTTTTACGTACCGCTAATATCATAACCTATACAAAGCAGATGAAAATTCAGAAAACGCTGAGTTAAAACATACCTGCAAAAAGCTTTCGGAGGTCGCAATTCTAGAACAGCGTCCAAGGCCGAAACTAGCCACCACTTTCTCTTGCGAATTGGCGCCGCAACCTTTGTCCTTGACAGATAACCAATTCCAATAGCCTGTGCCAGGCTGCAGCACCCGAGAGCGCTGATAACTCATAAACCCATATTTAAACCTTCGCCCATATTTAGACCTTCTCCTCTACTAATAGCCTCATCTAGTTCGCTGCACTTTTCGACACTAGGTGTAGCAATTTAGTGAAATAACTTATCTAAAAATGTACATAAGGGTTTTGTAGATATCAGAATCAATTTTGATGAAAGTACGCCGCAGACCAACCAGGCAACAGCGGTGGCGCCGAGAGTTACGACTTCGAAGGGAGGTACTACTACAACATGCACCTCGTTTTACAGGCTGCTGCGTTTCCTATCGCGCTGGATTGGTCGCTTCCCCGCTCTCCTTGATAGCATGAGGATCACCCGCCGTAACAGTAGAAAAGACCTACAATTATCTTACACTCTCTGTTAATCTTTCTGTCCCTCTTTCTCTCAGTCCTCTGTCTCCCCCTTCCTATCTGTCTGTGTCTCTCTCTTTCGTTCCCTTAGTCTTTCTCTCTCTCAAGTCTTTCTATGTTTCTCTCTATATTTCCTTAGTATTTCTCTGTCTCTATATTTCTCACTGTTTCTCTCTTACCCTTAGTCCTTCTCTGTTGCTGCTTTGTCTTTCTTCTAGTCTTTCCCCTCTATATTTCACTTACTCTGTCTCTCTTTTTCTCTGTCTTTGTCTGTTTCTCTCTCTCTCTCTCTTAGTCTATATCTGTCTGTTACTATCTCTTTGTCTTTCTCTGCCCCTCTCTTAACCTTATTCTTTCTCCATTCCTCATAGACCGTAACCGTTCCTTAGTAAGGGAATGCAAGAAATAAACAAGTTCACCTAATTTGATGTACACTCACCGGCAATAAAATTGCGACAACTAGATCCTGAAATACGCGCTTCCCCGCAAGACGTTACCTAACTCTACAACGGTGGCAGAAGCTGCGATTGAAAATTTGCTACTAAAATCAACTTCACGCCGTATAGTTAGGCAACACACAACGCCTTGTAGGGAAACTAGCATTTCAGGATGTAGGTGTTCCATTTTTATTGGCGGTGAGTGTACATGCTGTTAGTGTTAGTCAAGTTTTGTCCGTTACGTAACTCGTGACGTCCTCCAACAGCGCCAGTAATTCATTAGGAATGAGGCTACAATTGGCAATCGAGCAGAAATTGGCCACATGGTGAAGATGGTCCCAGTGTAACTATGAAAATTAGACCCGCTGGGAGAGGAATGGTACCTGATTCGATACCGGTTAATGGCAGTTCGCGCTTCTCCCCAATGGTCGTCCGTCAAATTAATCATTAATTGGGAAAACGGCGGAGTTGATTTTGGAATCGGATGTGAACGGTGTATCTATGAGATAAATCTGGTATAGTTTCCTCTCTTCTCTTTGCCTGTTTCCATGCCTCGTGTTTTCTCTCTCTCTTTCTCTCTCTATGTATCACTTTGTCTCTCCTTCTTTCTTTCTCTATTCTTGTCTCTTCGTCTCCTTAATTCATACATCCAATCGTAAATAGCCAAAAATTGCAGAGAAGCAACGCAAAATACAAGATGCCATAATTTTATCTCCACCTATCATTACGCATGTTTCACGACCGTTTATTTGTGTGTCTACCTCTCTCTGTTAATCTTCCCTTCCCTCTTTCTCTTTCTCTCAGTCCTTCTCTGTCTCCCCCTTTCTATCTGTCTGTCTCTCTCTTTCCCTCAGTCTTTCCAAGTCTCCCCCACTCTCTCTTTTTCCTTTAGTCTTTCTCTTTCTCTCTCCCAAGTCTTTCTCTGTTTCTCTCTATATTTCTCTGTTTCTGTCTCTCTCTTTCTTCTAGTCTTTCCCCTATATATTTCACTTACTCTGTCCCTCTTTTCTGTCTCTGTCTCTTAGTCTATCTCTGTCTGTCACTATCTCTTAGTCTTTCTCTGCCCCACTCTTATCCTTATTCCTTCTCCATTTCTCTTAGTATTTTCAATGTCTCTCTCTGTCTGTCTTTCGCTGTCTCAATCTTTCTCTTCTCCTCTGTATTATCCTTTGTCTTTGCCTCTCTCTTTCTCGTGTCCCTCTCTTTCTCTTAGTCTTTCTCTGAATCTCTCTGTTTCCCTTAGTCGCTCTCATTTCGTCCTCCTACATCCCTATCATCATCTGGCTGTCATTTATCCATGTCTTACTACACATCTAGCTATTCCTGTCTCTCTGTGTTTCTGTCTCTGTGTTTCTGTCTACCTGTCTATGTCTCTCTGTATTCACTTCTATTTCAGTTTCACCTGTGTTCGCGTCTGTTTCTACTTCTGTCTCAGATTTTTTTCTCTCCCTAATTCATTCATTTCTATCTTTCGCTACCTTTCTCTCCAGGCACCACTCTGTCTCTTCTCCCCACATGTTTAACGTTCTACAGATTCACACACACGCCACATGTGGATACAGCTTTATTTAGTGTGCAAAGGTGACCCGTTGTGGACATTTCTGAAGGTAAATGAGACATCTATGCACACATGGTGTTTTCAGGATATGAGTGGATCAGAGAAGTGCCCAAACCCTATATTAACAAACATTTGAGTTTGAATTGTTCCTCATTTCGAATTGTAAACGTTCACAGCTCTGCTATAAAGCATCAGCCACAATATTTCCATGTTCAATCAAATTCTATCAGTATTATAAATTGCAGGATTATAACACTATCTACACAGAGGGTATCAGTGATATCTATAATAATAAATTAGCGCATTATAAATAATTGCATTGTTCCACTTTACATGAGAGAGATAAATAATGATCTGTTTATTCTGAAACGCTATGTACGACATGGCGTAATGGGTTTGCATGGAACAAATGTGGATAATTTCCCATCCAATATCTGTCACCTGAGCGTACGGAACACTTTCATCAACCGTACGCTCTGGGAAATATGACATATGCGACAGTCGCCATCTGCCCCTCTTTTTATGTGGACGTTGCGGAATTCACACTTGTTTCCACTTTGTGGCATCGGTCACATTTGTGAAATATGCAAAAATTTGCGTGTGGGATGGAGCGATTTGGCATTTTGTCAGATGCAGTGATTCTAATTTGGCTACTATTCAAATCCCGTTATGGACGACAAGTGATCATAGTCTGATACCAGAGGGAGGCTTTTCGTGACGTCATTACCGCTTCATTCTTATATACAGGGTGTATCATAAGTAATAGCGCAAACTGACAGGTGAAAGTACACGATAATAGAAGCAAAAAAGTCTCAGTAAACATGAGCCTGCAAACGAGCCGTTTTCGAGATAATTGCGAATGTGTGGTTGCAAGCCGCCACTGACTTCATTGTTTGTAAACACCGAGTGCTTTGCTCCTTGCGCGTTCTGAGGTTTGCTCTTTGTTTACGAAACAGAACATTTCCGAGAGGTGGCGTTGCAATCAAACAGGATGGATATAATCAGTACACAGTTTAATCGTACTGTGGGAGTCACGTCAGTAGTGCTGCACTGCGTCGTGAAAATGAAACCTTAAAGCAACGAAGATTATGCGGATATGCTTTTCATGTATGGTGTGGCTAACGGCAATGCACGGGAGGCTGCACGCTTGTACCAAGAAAAATACCCTGCTCGAAGGTGTGAAAGTTCGGCCCCCCTATCCCTGGTTTCTATCCGGCCTTCTGTATTTATTCCTGCTTTAATCCTTCAAATCTCTCCTTTCACCTCACCCTGGGTGCGAAGCGAGGAGATTATATTTGCGCCGGAATTACGAAAGGGGGGGGGGGGGTTCACATAACAATTTATATTTTTTAGTCCCTAGTTCGTTTAGCCACGTACAGAAAGTGAATAAACAACTGGTTAAAAATGGACAGTAACGTAGTTCTTAGAGTTATTTCAGCGGATCATAACATTTCTAGTAGGATTATGTAGGTTTATTATACGTTGCTATTATATACATATTAACAAATCGATTCCATGTGTGCATTTACATAATCAACCAATTTCCTTAATTCAAGCAAAGGCGTACCTATGACCTAACCACTGGTACTTTCATTAACACAGAGTTAGCCTAACTATCTCTGTGGCCTACCCTCGACTTAATTGATATTCCGACAAGTCTTGCGGTTCCTTACGCAACATCCTTGAACAGCCCGCAAGGCATTATGATGCGACTCGGCAAATATCGTACAAATGCAAATCTTGGAAACTTGAGGATTTCAAACAGGGGTTGGCTTTACCAAATGCTACCAATGCTATTTTCCATCATTAGTTTAGCCACCATAAGTGGACTAAACTTTCGAAGAGGGTTCCTTGGCCAAATGATACATAAATTTCAGACGTCAGCGTAGCCACCATAATTGGACAAGACTCTCGAAGATGTTCATTTGCCAAGTATTACATGTACTTCTCAATCTTTCAGTCTAGCCACCCTGAGTGGACAAGACTTTCGAAGGGTCTTCGTCGATGTGAAGGTAGTAAAAATCTGTTTTTTCTTGCCCACTGGCCTTTTTATAGTCGGGGTAAACATCCTTGAAAGTGGACCCCATTGCGTTGGAAAATTCCACTGTAATGGTCCTTTGAAAGACAGCTAGCTCCCCCAACCGGGAGGCTAAAAAACGGGGGAATCTAATATCCAGCAAAAATCACAATTCATTAAGCACATACACTTACATACAACAAATGGTACACTCATGGAAACATATTACTTAACCCTACACCTAGTAGCTGGCCAGCAATTATTTAACATGTTACCAAAACCAGTAATGGTCAATTCGACCATTACAAAGGTACCGCGAGTGTCGCACATTTACTAGGGTACATCAGCGCCTCAGAGAACATGGGAGCGTCGAACATGGTAGGAGAGCAGGTAGACCTGCACGCATTATGCCTGAAGTTGAGGATATGGTGTCTGTATGTATGTATTATTAGCATTTCACCAACTAGGACGCGACGTTTACAAACAACGAAGTCAGTGGCGGCTTGTAACCACACATTCGCAGTATCTCGGAAACGGCTCGTTTGCGGACCCATGTTTACTGAGACGTTTTTGCTTCTATTATCGTGTACTTTCAACTGTGTCAGTTTGCGCTATTACTTATGATACACCCTGTATTGTGTACACAGTATATATTGAGAAAATACATCTCAAATCAAACAATTCGTTATCATATCTTGCTGAAGGAATTGAACTACACTACACCGAGAAATCTTTATAACTATTTAATCTGTATATGCTTAAGGCGAAGACCGACAGTTTTCACCAGGTGCGCATTTATTTCAATATCGGCGGAATGGGCACTGCTACTAGAAAGAAACCCGACTGTACAACAAAGTATGAATTTCTCCCCATGTTGCAAGTGGAAGCGGTTTATTGAGCTGTGAAAAATATTATGAATTATTATTTATAGACTTCCATGTATTCGTTATGGACAATCAACTTGAAGTTACGGCTAATCAAATAGTAGTTTCGGCTTTTCTTAACACAAACAAAATCTTCAACCTGTCCTCTTTCCGTTCATGTGTTATCCTACACCATTAGAAGTTTCATATTCCCAAGAGAACAAGTAAAATAATACTTCCATAAGTTTAATGTTAAGTGTTCTCCCCCTCCTACAACCATCCAGCGCACATACATCTGTTTCTCTAACTCGCCGCGAGAAAAGGTCGTTAGGGAGGAGCAGTTTCGGGTTCACGCGTCTGGCTCGACGTGAAAACTGTTCATCGTGAGTGATACGGAACTAAGAAGGATGAAGATTTGATAAACGATGCAAAAATATATTTAAAAACAATGGTCGAATAGACAGTGTTTCTCAACCTTAGTGACCCCGCGGTAAATTCGTTTCTCAAAAGTCGATGACCAATTCCAACAAGTTTACTCGTGAATAGTTAACTATTTTTCTAAAACTTTCTGCATTAATTAATATGTACCCTTGAAATTTAATATTAATAAATACATCGTGACATAATCGCTAATGAATGCAGAACGAAACGCCATCTTTCCATGTGACTGCAAGTTGCTTCACTCTTCTGGCCTAACTCGATAGGTAATTCTTATTTTTAGGCTACATGAGTCATAGGCAGGAGTTTTGATTTCCAACCAGCACTGACGAAAGAGAATTTTCTCTCATAGCTAGTGAACACCATATTTCCATTTGGTTGCCAGCTAGGGCTGCAAGTCGCAAACTTCATGAGAACATCCCGCGGCTCGGTATAATTGCCGCCAGTGCACGGTACCGGTCCGCGGCACAGCGGATGAGAAACATTGGAGTTGATAAGCAGTAAAGCAGTACATCGATCGGAGAAGGGAAATCAGTGCGTGATACATGACTGAAGAAGTACGGGTAATTGAGAGTCAGAATTAAGGAGGAGGAAAGCATAGACATTATAGAGATAGAGCAACAACGTGAAAAGAAGCAAAGGTAGGTAAATAGATGAAGAAACCAATATCGAAACAGAAACAGATCATAGCAAAATGAGAGAAGGAAATAAAGAGAGGAGATTATGGAGCCACATAGAGAAACAAATTAAGGAAGATATATGTGGAAAGAATTAAATAGAAAGAGAGGAAGAGAGAATAAGAGACAGAAATGAGTGATAGGCTACGTAAGGGTTAGAGGAACAAAGCAAAGGAAATAGGGAAAGAAAGACAGAGAATAAGAGAAAGGAAGAGAGGAAATATACAAAAATAAAAAGAAAGAAACAAAAAGACGGAAAGAGAAAAAAGAAAGACGAAAAATGGGAGGAATGAAATAAAATTCTGAGGAGCTATAACCACGGCAACAGAACCTCTGAAACTATTTCGTCCACTCTTTGAGCTCACAAAGGCTGTAATTGTTAAATACTTTGGATCGCAATGCAGTTTATAATGTACACAGTATAGAAATTCATCGCGCGTAAAACGAGACGGGTGTATTTCTATCCTTCGCACACGCGTTGCCTGAAACGCACGAGAAACTCTGGCTTAAAGCTGTTGAAGGTCCTGGGGCCTCTTCCCTGTGGAGACGAGATACGGATGTAATTTATGGGTTTCGTCAATGCCTACTGTCTGTAATGCCAGGGAATTCCCCTGCTTATCTTTAGCGGACGTCATTTAAGGGTTGCCAGTAGTTATCGAAAGGTCATTCAGGAGCTTTATAGCGAGGCATGAATACAAAGCGTGATCATTTTGTGGAAGTTAATGTTCGTTGTTTCTTCTGTCTCTGTGTGGGGAGGGGGTGTAGGGGGTGAGTGAGAAGAGAGTCGAAGGAAGAGGCACAGAGATAGGTACAGATCCTCGGTGGTGGTACTGTAGGTCCAGTCCCGATTAGCTTATCTGAGCATCAAGCAAAACTGACGGAAAACAATTTTTGATCTTAACTTTTAAGGCAGAGAGACGATCTGAAGGAGAGGCAGAAATGTTCAATACACAGATAAATGATACAAGGAGAGAGATAGAAATGAAAACGGATAAAGACAGGATAGAGAAGCTGAGAGGGAACAAGAAACTATAAACAGCAAGTGTTAGAGGAGTAGATCAAGAAGCAGAAGATGATGAAAAGAAGGGGGAGAAAGGAAAAGAAAGAGACATAGCTGAGAAAAAAGCGCAGGCAGTGTGGGTGAAGGGAGATAATATGTCCGAGATGTCCAAGGGAACTGCACGATGAGCAGAAAGACATTTTCCATATGAAAACATAACGGCAAACATTTAGGATAAGATGAATTGATTTTTCACTATTAACCAGGTATGAGAGGGAGACACATATTTTTGTTATTTAGCCCCGCTTTTCTTCCACTTTTGGCCAATGGCGACGATGATGAGTGATATGATGAAACTGTTGAAGGGACACTTGCAAAGAGCACTCATGCCCCTACCGGGATTCGAACCCAATACCCTGGCGTCGACGTGTGCTGTGCTAACCATTCCGCCACGGATGTCGTCAAAGAAAGAGAGAAGCAGAGAAAAGGGAGAGAGAGAAAAAACAATACACAGGATACAGTTTCAAAAGAGATGCAATCCATCATTATATGACAAACAAGATAAAGTTCCTCGTGCATATAGCACCGTGCCATAAAGGCGTATGTAGGGAAAGGGGGGAGTAGGGCCCCACACATTCTCGATAGGACATTTAGGAGGTGTAGGGAAGGGCGATAAGTAAAAAGAAGTAGAGGTAGAGAAGAAGAGAGGAGAAAAGCGTTTCTCTTTCTTCTCTGATTCTCTTTCTCCAGAGGGCCGAAACCTATCTTTCTTTCATTCCTTCCTTTCTTCTCTCCTCTCTCCCTTCACGCGATTTTCTTTCTTTCCGCAAGAGAGAAAAAGAAGAGTGAAGGAAAGATAGAAAGATAAGTGGTCAACACCACGCTCCGACAGCATTTACCCCAGGGTTGCTCCCAGGGGTAAACTTATTGATTCGATTCTGGGTAAGCCCCGGAGCCGCTTTATGCGAGGACACGGCCGGAAAAAATCCGACCTTAGATCGCCCACATCGGGAATCGAACTGCGGTCTCCCGCGTGCAAGTCAACACGCCCCACCGAATAGACCACTGCGGCTCTATATGCCAAACAAAGAAACCCATATTACAAAACAGAGAGAAACATTGATTGGTTCATTTTGGTTATTTTACTTCGCTTTTCGTGCACTTTTGGCTAACGGCAACGACGAGGGATGACATGATGATACAGATGAAGGGACACTTACAAGGAATACTCACGAACAGGCCAGAATTGGAACCCGCGATCCCTGGCATCATAGAGTGCTAGATGCTAGAGAAGAAACACATTTTGGACAATGATCATCTCTGCAAGCCTTTAGTAGGGACCCTAAATAAAATACACTATTTTCTAAATTGAAATAGGTATGGGAATACACAAAATAATAAGAGCGCGTTAGGTTCTTCGCGGAAAGAAAGGGGGAGAGTTTGTAACGTTGCCGAGCGTTGAATAAAAAATGCGAGGGACTGGAAGAAAGAATTTCTGATTGGCGGAAGAACGCTTCTCTCCTGTCGCGAGGCGTTTTAAGATTCTAAACACGGATCCCCCCTGCCTGCGTTTGCTATGCGGGAAAGCGTTGGAGGAGGGGATGGGTTAAGGGGAGGGGGAGATTCTGAGAAGATTCAGTTAAAGGCAAAGGCCCTCTCCGGAGAAAGCCGGTTCCTGCCGAAGAAACGGAGCTTTTCCACACCGGACTGGATACGTTCCGCGAGCATTATCCTTCGATTCTCCCATCCCGCATAGCACACCTGTTTTGCGGGTTGCGTGCGAACCAGGGGTTTCCTACCGTTGGATTGGCGACAATGGCGTTGTTTCGTGGTGCCTTTTCGGAATGTTAAAACAGGATAAGGATCCCAAAGGCCTTTCTTCGCTTGCAAAATTATGCTCCATGTGCTGGTTGTGGGCTATTTTCATCTCTCTTTCGCACTTTTCCTCCACAACGACAATGGTGAGAAGAAAAGAACGTCATAAGCATTTTTTATCTTCGTTATGCTAACATGGATTGCTCAAATACCCAACATCTATTGTATCGCAATATACCTAATATATCTAAAAGTACTGCCATGAAGCTCCAAAATGGTATTAGGGGTGAAATAATACCCCTTAATACATGCAAGGTACGTTACTGCTACCCTCTGCCATTAGGCGAAGCCATATGGATGGATGTGAAGTAGAACTCTCCTATTAAAAATCTCGGCCATTTGCGAAGATTATGTTACCAGCATCACGCTCCGGTCTCTTCCAGGAACCCATTTATTTGAAGTTGTATGAACCCAGAACGGATCCATGCAGGGGCATTTCTGGAATCGAACCCTGGTCTCCCACGTGGCAGACAGACTCCCTGCCGACTGGAGCACCGTGGCTCTAAAATATGACTAGAATATCTTCAAATTCGAGTGAGAAGATACTGTACGATAGGCCAACAGCAATTTGACAAAGGCAAGAATCACGAAAAGCTCCCAAACCATGACCAATCTTTAGTGCATCCATTAAGAAGGACAGGAGAACTGACAACGTAACGTTCAGGCAATTCAATTCTCTAATGAAACCATAAGATAGTTTTTGGTCCCTTATTTCAAAATCATGGACAGATTCACTTTTGTTTTCCTACAAAAGTTCCTCCAGTTACGAAAACTAACAAACAACGTGCCACGATTTGAAATATTAAAAGGTGTTCAGTCGAGTAACTCCTAGGGAGGCACCACATGTGTTCAGAATACCACAGATTCGTCCATGCGTTTTCATTATGTGGGCGTGATATAATTTGTACATTTTATTATTCACCCTGTGCATTTTATCAGAGTTACGTTAGAGTAAACAGAGAGATTAGGAGAGAGAGAGGGAGAAAGGAAAGAGATTAACAGCTACATAGAGTGAGAGAATAAAAGAGAGACATGGAAATAAAAAGTGGATAGAGAGAAGAGAGAAAGGCAGAAACACAAAGAATAATAGAGTAAGATAAATAAGAAGCAGTGAAGAGGGAGACAAGGAAAAATATTTTAAGACAAAAGAAGAAATGGAGAGATGGGAAGCAGAAAGACGAGGAAAATAAAGAGAGAGGGAAGAGAGGATGGTGGAAAAAATGGATAAATAGAGAAAAGAGAGAGGAGGAAAGAAATAGAGTAAGAGAGACAGGAGGGATGGGACTGAATAAAAGGAAAATATACTAAAAGAGAAGAAAGAGAAGAGGGGTAGAGAGGGAGAGGAAGACTCAGACAGCAAGAAAGAAAAATCGATTAAGAGGGAGAGAAAAGGAAAGAGAAAGAGATTAGGATATAAGAAAAAGATAGAGACAGGGTGATATAAAAAATAAGATGGAAAGGGTGAAGGGAAAATGGAGGAAACAAAAAGATAGAGAAGAAATAAAGAGAGAGAAGTAAAGAGAGAAGGAAAGAAAGATATTAAGGTAAACGAGAGATAATAGAAAGGGGAAGAGAAAATGAAAATTTATTAAGAGAGGGGGAAAGAGTAGGAAAAAGAGAAGGAAGACATAGAGAGAAAGGAATCAAAATGAGGAGTAAAATAATTAGAGATGAACATAAATATATTGTGGGAGAATGAAAAAGATGGAAATGTACAATAGAGAAAAGGATAGAGAGAAATAAGTTATTTGTAGTAGACAGGAAAAATACAAAGAGAAGGAGATACAAACAATGAGAAAAGGGGATTAAACGTGACAGAGAGAAAGAGAGAGGATAGTGCTCTCGGAGAGGATCCCAGCGTGGGTCATCTCATTGATTATTTGCACCGCTTGTTGTGCTAAGCGTCCAAGTAGGTTAAGAGAGGGGATTTCGCCTATTGCAAATTAATTAGGTCTTCCGATCGATAACTGAATTATCCGAACGGAAGGCTTTTGTGAGCGACCAGCGTGCGGGTGACGTTTTTAAAGCGGGACGGACGCTCTTGTTTGCGAGTATTGTTGGGGAAAACGTCCTTGCCCCATTTTCTTTGTCTGGAAACGATTTTTGGATCACATACCGGGTGCTCAAAATTAAAGTTGCCCTCCTCTGGAGCCCCTTTCGAAGCATCGGATTTGCGGTGAAACTTGGTATAGAGGTTATGGGGAAGCGAATGCTGATGAGAAAGAAATTAGTTCAAATTTTCACCACCAGGTGGAAATCTGGCGCACAGTGAGCAACGTCCTGCTGTTGAATCATTGATCTATCCTTTTCTGTTTTTAAAAACCATTACTATTATTATTAATTAACACTGGAAAATCGATTTCAGACAGATTGTTATCCATCGGAGTAAAGATGTGTGTTGAAGGTGGCAATACTGCTCGCAATGACAGCCTGCAGTTTCAACGTACATCGACAAGTACCGATTCCCACGTACAAATGCCAATGCGGTTTCCAAACAACACGCTCTGAACACAGTTTCCTATTTTGATCTTCCTCTATTCACACTTATGAACTCAATCAACAATACATATAACTCCAATTATAATTTTAAGCATAGCAAAAGGAATGATCAACTAACTTACAATTTGTTACACCGTCGTCGTTATTTGTTTTGGCTCACACCGCGTATTTTTTCAGTTTCTAGCCAAAGTTGCCTGATTAATATATCTCACTTTCTTGAAAACACTATTGACTTGTTATTGAATGCTCTTGTCCATCTGGTCTTGCGATACTCGACCTTACGAGCTCTTAAACTTTATTTGTCTAAATAGTTGTGGGAGGTTATAAGTGTTTACATTGCGACATTATATTATCGAACGTAACTGTAAATCATCCAAAGTCTGTACTTGTAAGTTTTTGTATAAAGTGTATCGATATTGTTGCCTTAAGTTTCATTGAAAAAAACAATTTGTTACATCCATGTTTATATGAACGGAAATTCTACATAATCACATTTTTTGTCAAGAGTTCAACATACAGGTTGGTAGTTAACCATGTGTTGTTACAGTATAAGTCTTTCATGTGTACTGGCATGGTCGTTAGAACGCAGGAGGAATACTAGAACTTATTGGCCCTTCAATATTATTACTATCACAAATTATATTAATTTTTATAGAAACTGCAGTAGGATTTATGCAATCTTATGTATTTGCAAGAACGCCCGCGTGGGCGGCACTTGACCCCCTGAGATTTCTGGAATGTAATTCAAATGCTGACATCGTAGAGATATTTTATAACAAAAAATAATGTTTTCTGGTGACTTACAGGCCGTATGTTACAGCAACTATTATTATTATCATCATTATTGTTGTTATTATTTTACACTACCCCTCGGCACGTAAAAACATGGAGCAGAAGTACCATAAAGGTGCATTTTGAAAAAGTACAAAACGTTCATCAAAAAAGTAACAGGTTACATATTTATTGAAATGAAGAGAGGCGAATCCACTTTCAATCTAAATACTAGACTCCAGTCTGAACTTGTATACAACGCCAAAATATTTTGAATTCAATTTGAATTTCATGATTTTTGAAGTAGCAGTATTGATTGATGGATTTGCTTTATTATACTTCGCTTTTATGTCACTTTAGGCTAATTTCCGAAAATGGGAATGGGTGATGGAGGAATGGACGAAATTTATTCATTTAAACCCAAAAGTGTCCCTGACTGTACATTACGTACACTTTCTCTCTCTCCTTTTAATTTCTTTCTTTCCTTTTATCTGCTACTTTTCCATCACTTCTCTCCTGTTTTCTTATTTTTTCTTTATCTCTCTCTCTCCTTCATGCCTTTCTATGAATCTGTCTCTCTCTTCCATTATTTATCTCTCATTCTTAATCTCCTTATTTCATTCTGTCTCTTACTCTCTTCACCTACTTCTCTCTTAATCTCTTCCTTCTTAATTTATCTCCACCTCATAATCTTTTTCTCTTCCTTCTCTTAATCTATTTCATTTGATCTATGCCTCACTCTCTTCAACTTTTATCTCCTTGCTTCCCTGGCTCACTCTCCTTTTCTCTCTTTATTTTCTTCCATCTCTTACTTTCTTTGCTTCTCCATCTTAGTCTATTTTCCTTCTGTCCCTTCATCCTTGACGAAATTGATGAATGGGCACTGTCAAACATCCATGCCCCGTCCGGGATTCGAACCCAGGACCCCAGGCGCCGTAGCGTGATGTGCTAACCACTCCGCCACGGGGGCCGGTTAAAGAAGTAGTAGTAGTAACTAATAACAATAATAATAATAGCAACAATAATAATAACAATAGCAATAATATTAATAATAGTAATAATAATGAAACGTTTTTATGACCCTGCCACCCTTGAGAAAAAAAAACTCTTGCGGGCATATTTGCATTACTTATTGCACCTGGCTTTGGCTACACCAACGGTACCGGACGGACCTAGCCTCTCGCCTGCTCACAGAAGCGAATCGAAATCAAAATCAATCGGACTGGCGTATTTAATATGATTAACATGACCTGACACCGCGCAGTTGCAGAATTACCCCTTTTGCATCCGGGTGTTTCCCCCGGACTAATGACATTTCGCGGCGGAAACAGAAAGAAACCCTCTCCCGAATCCTTCTTCTTTCTAGTCCCCTAATGAAACGCTAGGCAGGGGTAGTTAGTTAAAGGGCAGCACGACCTAATTACGGTCGGCTCCGATAGAGGGCCAATTAATCTCGTCCTCCATATCGGTGGATTTAGGGAAAATGCAATATGGCGGAAGCGACGCGATGAGAGCATACCGCACGTTCTAGGTGGTCACTGAAATATGAAAGGTCTCACCTCTTTTTTTACCTCTTTGGGCAAGGAGTCATAAATTTTCGCATTGTAATTGGCAAAGGGATGAATTTGCTAGCGGTATTCAAAGCGACCAATTAGGTGAAATAGAGACAAATGTGCTCATTGGATTGGCTCGCACAGATCGGGAATTGCTTTTTGTGTTAAGGTTCGTTTCACACTTAGGTATAATGTTGGACTGTCAACTAACATTAAAGATTATATTCAGAACATAGCGCACAAAGGTATTACAAGACTTTTGTAATTGTACCCATTATTTAAAACTTCGATGCTGACTAAAAATACAGTGACGCTTTATGAAGTGTAAATTAATTTAGAATTATCACAGGAGCGGATAGGTATGTAACGAACATTCAATTTAGGGAAATTCTAGATGAAGAAACATTAATTGATTTTATGCAAAGGGAATAAATAAAATTTTGGAATGCATTAAGTAGTTAAACAAGATCAGGTTTAATAGTGTTAAAGCATAGAAACCTAAAATATATATAGATTTCTAAGTAAACACGACGCAGGTGATGAAACCAGTGTACTTAATAAAATAGATAGAAATAAATAAGAGCCATGACAAAGATAAAATGCCAGAGATAAGAGAAGGAAGGACAACAGAAAATGTCGATACTTCCAAAAATTAAAGACCGCCAGGATCCAGGACAGCAGGATAGAAACGGCGTGTATTTCCCCTATGCGAATTTAGACCGTGAAGTGAACAATGTCCGTGAATGTACAGTCAGCTGCAATAAAAAGGGACACTTAGATCCTGAAATACTGACTTCCCTAAATGTTGCCTAACTGTACGGCGATAAGTGGATTCCAATGGCAACTTCTTCCGTACCCTTAGAGTTAGACAACACATATAACGCCGTCCAGAGAAGCGATTCTTTCAAGACCTGGGTGTCCGTTCCATTGTTATTGCTGGTGACTGTACGTGCCAGATAAAAACATTAAAAAATGATTTTTCTTCGTCTTTTGTACCACCACTTTCTGTCCTTAGTTTTTGATGTACAGTCACGGACACTTCTGGGGTGTAACAGCCTCATTAACATTCAATGGGATCATTTACGTGCACTTTCTCTCTCCTTTTAATTTCTCTCTATCCTTTTAACTGCTACTTTTGCATCACTTCTCTCCTGTTTTCTTAATCTTTCTTTATTTCTCTCTTATTCTCATTCACTATTTCTCTCTCTCGCTCTTAATCTCCTTATTCCATTCTGTCTCTTACTCGCTTCACTTACTTCTCTATTAATCTCTTCGTTCTTAATTTATCTCCACTTCATAATATTTTTGTCTTCCTTCTCTTAATCTATTTCATTGCATCTATGTCTTACTCTCTTCAACCACTTTTATCTCTTTGCTTCCCTGTCTCACTCTCTTTTTCTCTCTCTTCTTCTATCTCTTACTCTCTTCTGTACCTTCCTCCTCTCCTATCCCTCTTTCCCCTTCATCTGTTTTCCTCCCCTCTCTCATATTTCTTTCTTTCTCTCTTTCTCTTTGTCACTTACATAATGTCTTTCTTTGAACTTAATTTATCTCCCTTTCTCTCCCCTTCATAACCTCTTTCACTCTTTTTCAATTCATTTGTCTTTCATAAACTTCGTTTCCTACCCGTCAGGCACGTATTCATCAGGGAGCTTTCGAAAGCTTACAAATATATAAATATACTATAGTGGTAATTAATTCACTTCCTTAGCAGGTAGTATAGTAAGTTGTAATACACTGAGAAATTTATATTTAGAGTTCCTACCCCCTCCACACTTTTTCACCTTTAGATGGCTGTTGCTGATAAGGGATGAGCCCTTTGAAACAAAATTCTGGCTACAGGCCTGCTTTCCTCATTATTTTTCCTTTGTAATTCAATTCCACACTCCCCTCTCGTAATCTCATCCCCCTAACATAGCTATTTCTTAACCCACTCCTCTGTCCTTCTGCCTCTCAACTGAATTTCAATTCCATTTCATTCCCAAGTGTGGCATCGTGAATTGTGTCCAATACATTCTCGCTCCGAGAAAACTCTCTGAAACGCTCCATCACAGGTATTACACGCAATTAATTACTCATGTCAAATATTTAATTTAAAAAAGGATGGAATCGGTCGCATGATGATTACTGCACGAGAGCACTTCTCGTATCAACCTTTTGAAGCATAAAATGCAACGCCCGCACGAAGAATATATACGGGAGAATGGGGGAATTACAACCATGGGATAATTCAATACAAAATGTTTTTATTCAGCAAAAGATGGCGCTGGCTGTATGAAGTACAACTTTTTACCTGTGGGCGACTTTTTCTGCAATAGAACGCGCTCTTACCTAGAAAAAAAATATGCAAATTTAAAACCGTATATTTTATGAACAGGTACAGATGTACAGACTCCCACACCTCCTCAATATCTCTCTTTCTCTCACCCACGCACAACTACATGACTTAAAACATGTATATTTATAGCATTCATATTGTAGTGGTTTCGTCATAACATTTTGCAGTTCCTTTTTCCTCATTCTTACTTTTGTTTCTTTGGCTGCCCTACACACACACATACACACATATGCATTGCTTCTATTCTTGATGAGAGAATATGTTCCGGTACTCTTGCAAAGCGGGGTTGCTCTGGTGACAAAATATAATTATGCAAAGCTTTTCATAAAAAAGCTTCTAAATATTCTACGGAATATACAGAAACAATTGTGTTTGGTCCATCACCCGTTCATCCTCATCGTTGCTATTAGTCGAAGATGCAGACAAGCGATGTACAAAAAACAATACAGAAATATAAATAGATGTAGGCTTATACTCAATGGCATGGAAATATGAAGTAGTAGCAAAAACATATATAGATATGAAACTGGAATTAAACATAATCTGCACTAATATTGAATCTGATACATTTAAATTTCCTTCAAATGTTATTTTCCTCGAATTTCCTAAATTTCCTTATAAAAATAAAAAATGTTTTGCAAGGGAAATTTCTCTGCAAAAAGGGAAATTTTCTTACAAAAAAGGTAAATTTTCTTCCAATAAAAGGAAATTTTTATGTAAAAAGGTAAATTTCCCTTCATCTGGCAACACTGGATTGAACTGTATGATGCACTCCCCCCAAGGAACTTAGTGCGGGAACTGGGTATTTATACACACGTGACAACTGGCCGACCTCCACCCTTATGGGACAAAGGCCTTTTGTGAAAACAGAAAAGACAGCAAGCCGTTGGGAGAAAACTAACATTAGAATACTCGGCTAGGCAGCAAGTGGCAACCGTGACAAGATCATTTACAAACTTATAAATTATACACAGGTCTTCTGTCTCAGAGTTGTGTGTTAAGAAGTAAGAGCGACGAACTGCGGACAAATTGCAGAATAATTTTATTATACAGGGTAATTCAAAATGCATGTTACAACTTTACACAGTAATTATAACGTTACTATTTATGATAGAAGGCATCAATATAAAGAAAAACTCTGGAAGTTTTTTTTCCCCACTTACAAGGGAGGTTATCTAAGTGTCCCCCTCCGATTTCCATCAAACTTGGCAGTTATATAGAGGGGCCCAAAGGAAGAAATACGTGTTTTTTTGTTTCTGCTGAAAACCAGTTTGAGGGGCAAGAAAAACTTCAAATGTCAAGATGAGGACAAATTGAAGTGGGGATCTGACCCCTGTGTTCCCCTCCGATTTCCATGAAACTTGGCAGGTATGTAGAGGGGCCCAAAGGAAGAAATACGTGTTTTTTGTTTCGGCTAAAAATGGTTTGAGGGGACAAGATCCCCACCCCTCAAATGTCAAGATGAGGAGAAATTGAAGTGGGGATCTGACCCCGAAACCACGTAAATCTGGCATAGGAAGAACACGCACATATAATTGGAACACACACAGCACAGAACTGCAGGATTGTCGGTACCAAACGCAGTGCAATTGTAGAGAGATGCTGAATTCATAGACACCGTTGTTCCCGGATAGGCATGGGCATAACAGTAGACTAACCAGAGCAGGGTAACGGAACAAAAAAAACACGTATATCTTCCTTTGGGCCCCTCTATACACCTGCCAAGTTTCATGGAAATCGGAGGGGGACACTTAGATAACCTACCTTTTTAGCGGGTTTATTCTGCTTAACCGATGCTCCACCAGGATCGCCAGTGTCGCCAGTGTCGCAAAATGGCTAATGGCCAGTCGAAGGCGTATTGTGTGTTGGAGCTATCGAGAACTGATTCAATCACAATGGTGCACATGCGTTTCGGTAGTAATGCATATGTTTCACCCTTCTGAAAGATTTGCCAAAGTTTCAACTGCGAATTGTTAGTGTCTTCGAAACCGTTGACAACGATTTGCTGTCTCGTGCATAGTAAGTACTTTATTACCGTATGGACCTTTTCCGCGGTACACGTTGTTCACATGTTGAATCTTTATAATGAGAGTCATGGGAGTAAAACTTCCCCAGAGTTCTTCTTTATATTAACGTCTTGTCTGAGGTTCTATCATAAATAGTAACGTTATAATAACTGTGTGAAGTTGCACCATTCATTTTTAATTACTCTGTACTGTGGATTCTTTTTAATTCGAACTCCAACACGAATAAATTCGAATTAAGAAAAAAAAATGCATTACTAAAGAAAATTTATTAAAAAAAACTACTGTACTACAGTGTAAACATGAAGTGGACCATACCGAAATAATTACTGTATTTTGTGCGTGGTCCTATAGTGCAAGCCGAGAACAAGTAGAAGATGTAATTAGTCAAGGCAGGTGTTCGCATTTACTGGTAGCTTAATTACTATTGTGAGAGGAAACATTGATTTGATTGATTTAGTTTATTTTACTTCGCGTTTTGTGCCTCTTGGCTAATTTGCGAAGATGCGGATGAGTGATGAAAAGATGATATTGATGAAATTGATGAATGGACATTCACAAACAACCAAGCCCGAGCGGGATTCGAACCCGGGACCCTTGGCGTCGCAGCGCGATGTGCTAACCAGTCGGCCACAGGTTCCGGCTCCCAAATCATTGACTAGTGGGGGTTGAAGCAAGAAGACATGCCCACGAAAGCCTTAGGCAAACATGCTACTGAGGAGAAGCTAGAAGCTGCATATCAGCAAACAGGAATTTTCTCTTCCGTATGGCTATCACTGGATAACTTCGAATTATCCAGATAAAAGGTTCGAAAATTCGAATTAAATATGAATTTTGAACATTGGTATCAATAGGAATTTCAAGCGGAATTACACAGACTCCAGTGCATATGTATTTCAATTCACCACCTTACTTTTAGTTATACTTTAACTTTTGGGCTGCCATAATCATCATTATAACTGGCGAAAGGATTTTAAGGTGCAAAATTATTGTCAGGAAAGGGAAAGATAAGGTTCTGAAAATGTTTTTAAAAAAGTGCTGATAAAATGCCTTTATTCAATGCTCTCTTTTTCTGTGCTTTCTATATATTATATATATATATATATATATATATATATATATATATAAATGGATGTATGTGTGTGGGTGTGTATGTATGTATGTTTCGGCATAACACTCGAACAACTGGAGAAATTTCATCCAAACTTGGTACACGTATCACTTCCAATCTGGAAAGAATACTTTTGGGGTAAGACACCCCTGGCACTTCTAAGGGCTGGGTGGGAAGGGGTGACATGTAAAAATAATCGAAAACGACCGATATTAAATTCCGCACAAACAGAAATCCGTGACTATGCAAATCCGCAAAACGATAGTGTTTCTCGGGTTGTCTAACATTCAGGCTTATATGACTTTGTGTTGCGAAAACGGCCGATATTAGTGTGTAATCGATAGTTTTCGTGACACTCCCAATGCGGTTCAACTCCAAGTTCATCACCTATCGGCATGGGGGGTGAGAGGAGTTAAAACTAAAATGTAAAAAATAGATTAGTGTCAAATCCATAGTTTTCGGAGTCGCCAAGCTAATTGTTGACATTCACCATCACATTTAAAATTAAGTTCATTTTACACTATAGTTAGATCTCATTTTCCTGCCTAATACAAGATTGGGATAAATAAATACCCGGGCAACGCCGGCTAATCAGCTAGTCTTATATATTCTATAAGTATAATGCGCGCGGACCGCAGAGAGAACTGTGGTTCTGCCGAATAGGCTCTGTTGAAGTTTCTGTTTTGCTACATTATCTTGGGAACTATTGGGGCTGCAATGATTATATTATACCATTTTATAGCTCTCGTTCTGATCTGCAAAATGAGACTATTGGATTTTATGTAGCTGCTCAAGAAGTTTGAAAATCATTGATTTTCTGTCCAATTTTGTTTAACAAAAAATGAAAGAAAAGGAATTAAAAAGGTGCTTAACCATCAAAGAGGGGGTTGAAAGAGTATAAGTGTGCTAATCTCACGAAAAGGTGCAACGAAGTGTGTTCATTTGACTTGAACTCAAACGACCGGTATGAAAACAGCTATATTTAAAATCAGTTCTCTAATTATAACTCTAACTTCATTTCCCATTCACCTCCAAGAGACAACTTGAGCATTACAATGTAAGGAACTGTCCTGCTTTAAACTTTAAATATGACACATTACACACGTCAAGAATCAACACTACATTCATTTTAGGGATGCGTAGGAGACCAGGACTGTCTGGATCTTGCCTTCTTCCCAGTTTTCTCCGAAACTTTTTCCCCCTTCCCTTTCTCCAGGCTCCAACCCCAAAATACGGCCCAAATTGCATGCACTTAGTGGCATCCCTTAGGAGGCATTTCTCTGCATTACGTCCCCTGTTCTGCGGTGAAATATTAATCCTTTGGGAACTCGCGAATGCGCTTAATTCGTAAAGGGAGAGGACCTACCTTTTTCTTCCACCGTCGCTTCCAGTATCTTCTTTCGTGGCCCTCGACTTCCGGTGGAAAGTCTGAAACAGGAGATGAACTTCTGTAATCCACTCACAGCAACAAATTCCTTAAAATAATTTATAGCAATTTCTACGTTATCATAAGGTTGATTATGGCTGAAGAGAGAGCGAAGTCGATATATCGGTATTGGTGGCATCGGTTCGAATTTTTTAATCGTATCAACCGATACCATTTTGGAAATTTTCTCATTCGCTGCAAAAATTCCGCTCAACACTTTCGTGAAGCCTAATTATCCTGGAAGTTATGCAAAACTGAGACGTTTTTATATTTTGCACCAATTGGAGAAGATTACTGACACACAAATATTAACCAAGTTACAGTTATTACAATTTTCAAGTATCAGTATCGGCATCGATATGGGTATCGGCTCAGCACTAGTAATGATTTTATGGTTATTATAGTTATTATCAGTACAATCACCAGCAAAAGACAGTTCAGGAAAAATCTAAACCTATCCTGCATGCAGGCAACCTGTAAAACACATCTAATCGGCACGTTGCATACTGACTAAGGATTTAAATTAATTTAATGTATTGTTTTAGTTCTCAACAGGCAAGATCAGCATATACATACTAAATTATACAGATATTTGTTAATAGACAGCATCCAAATCTTTGACCGGTTTCGCTCAGACAAAATACGAGGCCAGTCTTTTAATATTGAAACAGTTTGACCGGTTTTACTCGGACACAATACGAGACCAGTCTTTTAATATTGAAACACTTTGACCGGTTTTCGCTCAAACACAAGACCAGTCTCTCAACATATCTAAAGCTCATCACCGCTCACGAGAAGATCCCCAAACGAGGGGAGACGGGGAGCGGGTGTGAAGGAAAGGACCGGTCCATTTGCAGATTTTAGGGGTAGCAGAAAGCCTTCCGCTGCGGCTTTTCGAAGTGCGTGGAAGTTGATTTGCGTCAATCACGCAGAGCGTGTGTCCGCAGCAACAGTTTGCTGCTTTTCTTTCAGTGGCCAGAATACTTCTGTATTGCTTATCCTGTGCATTATTTAGACTGTATTTCAAAGAATTTTAAAACGAATTTACGGCAACGACTTTAGTGTTACCAGATGACAAACTTTTAAAAACAAAAAGGCATTTTTAGATTGCAAAATGTTGTTAACTTTAGACGAAGACACACGTTTTGTGCTTACTGGTGTTTTGGTGGGCTAATAGATCACACACCCCTGTAAAATAATCTTACATCGTTCCCGTATAACTAATAATAGGCCTCATTGTAGGCAAATGTCTGAATATTCTAATATTTATTCACTATGGTCTCTAATATTATACGGTTGTGAAGCTTGGTCTCTTACTTTAAAAGAATAACATAAATTGACATTCTGCCTCGGATTATTTTCTTCTAGGCCTAAAGTCAGGAAACCGTTTTTGTAAGACGTCACTAAAAACACATTTGCATCTTGCCATGGTTCAGATTTGCTGATCGACAGAATTTCACTTCTCCACTGCCATGTAACAACTAAGAGTACGGCAGTTAAAAAATCCTGTTTATTTCTGAATTCTGTCATGAAACTCAAATCAAAGTAAGCCACGGCGAATTGCATATTCTTACCTATTGTCAGAAACTTGCTGCTCACCAAGAGCCGCGGTAGATGTCACAAATGCTTTCAAATGAAAACCTCACGCGGCGCGGCGATGACAACAGAAGAGACGCAAAGGTTCAACAATTTTTCTTTCTTGCAAGAAAAGTTTATTTTCTTTGCGCTTGCAACTGAGAGTGTTTTATTTCTTTACTTTGAAATTGAAAACGGAAACAATATTAACAATTATTTATGAATAACATTTTGTTATTAATCTTGAAGTTAAGCAGTTGTCTACACCCCAAATAATCGGATATTTCCAAATTTTCCTAAAAACACACCCGGGGAATTTTTAATACCCGATTTGTCCGGGTAAAACAGAACTTCTCGTAACCCTAAACGGCTTGCGTCGCGAGCCCACACACATGTGTTTTTCACTCAGGGTGCACAACCCCGACCCTAATAGTGGAGTCGCGTGCTGCAACGTCACTTCACTTCCGTCAGGGATCTTCTCCGGAGCGGTCAGCTGTAGTTAATACAAGATGCTCAAAAGCTTAAAAACAAAGCATTAACGCTAACACCACAAATGACGATTTGAACCCCAAACTATTTGTCGATACCTCAGTAAGTGTAAAGAAATTTTGTCAAATTAAAGAACTTGCAGATATAAACGCGACATAATTATGTTATTGCCCATTACTCTGTCTATAAAACGAACAGTTTCATAACAGCTTAAAGCTCTTATTAATCAAGAAATTATCCTAAATGTAGTTTCCTCTACACTAAATTTCTAGGTGAAAGTATATTAATGTAGGGATATGGACGTCTGGAAGAGGGAGCAAGGATGGCCACATCTCCCCCTTAGAAATCGAATGTCAGGCTAATATTTCACACGTATATTTTGATTTCAGTTATAGTAATTTACATTAATGCGATAATTTCAAATTCAAGTGTTGTCTCTTGTGGGGGCAACACTATTATCCGGGTCATATACCCCATGCAAAAATATCTTACTTGACCCTCCGTTGAAAAAATCTGTGGACGCCTCCCCCCGCCCCCACCCTGTGCTCACGCCTATGATGCGAATACAATGTTAATTGAAAGAATATACCAACATACTGTAGATTGAAATGGGATTTTGATGGTACAAGGAATAGGAAGAAGGAAATAGTGTATAGAGAACCGAGGAGACTCTTTTTGGAAAGACTCTCAAATAGGTCGTATCGCCACTACCGATTCATTTCTCCCGCCATGATCCCCGTAGTTCGCCTATTCTCCGCTGTTAGCAGCGCCAACTTTTCCAGCTGCTTTCGTTGCATGTGCTTGAAATTGTGTGTTTCTAGTAATTAATGTACACAGGGTTTAGCGAAAAAAATGTTCATGAGCACGAAACGTATTTATCTTTCTTCAGGAAATGCATTATGCCTCTTCCTCCCCCCCCAAAAAAACGAGACTAGAAGAGAGAGTAGGGGGAAATAACAAAACTCAACGACTTTGAAAATTAAGGTACAAAATTGGATCCTCGTCACATACTAACGAGGTCAGAAGAGCTGTGCAGAGCCCCACCCAAAAAAAAAAAAAAAAAAAAATGCTGAGAGCAAACTTTTCCGTCGTCGGAAGAGGAAAAAATGGAAGGCAGTCTTTGTATACAGCTCTCTTCCCCGCACTAACGACCTCGAGATGATACTTAGTAAATTGAAGAAAGAGAGTGGGGATGAATAGTCTCAGCGGGAAATTGCCAACACAAAGAAGGGACCATTGTAGAGGGTCGATATTTAAAGTAGATCTCAACCCGGTTTGTTTAGTTCAGCTATTTAGGCCATTCCATTGCCGTACTTATTCGACTTTTGAGTGCTTCAGTGTTGTTCCATGATCCACATAGATTAATAGCATTGTGCGTCCAGAGTTTTGAAGAACTTTTGTGTGCGAACTGTTCAATTATCATGCCCATAACTATGTCGAGAGCTCACTCGAAATTTTCCCACTTTTTGTTGTGTAGTAGGTGACCTTTTTTATAATTAAATTGAAAATTCTAGTGTACTTTCCCCTCTTTCGCTTGAAAAAAGAAGTGATTCACAAACATTTACTTTAGTTTGTAAAAAAAAATTGTTAATTCCCTATTCCAACTGTCGGATATGACATCTGGTGAGAGAATTTGGAACTACTCTTTCTGGAAATGCTTGCTTTGCCATGTGGACATAAAGAGAAAAAACAAGAAAAGTACATTGGTTATTGATCAAGTGATTTTGCCTTCAGAGACTTAAAACCAACGATTCCCACCTAAACATGTTTTCATATCATCCACATACTGTCCTCAAAGGATAATTTTTAAGTAGTGCAAGACAAAAGCACATCTCAAAATATGGTAAAATAGCGTCGGCGTTCTCTTTTACGAAGAAGGTAAGAGGTGAGAAATATTTGCTGCCACTGTTTACGGATACCGTATTGTAAGCCTGTAAACTATATTGTGTGAATTGTCGGCTGGCCCAGGTTGCATTTTGTGAAGTTCTGTGTGTAACGTTACAGTCCGCAATAACCGTTTCCGATTTCAATCCACTGCAATGTAACCAGTGATGTGCGTCTACGCGAAAACAACGATAGTCTACATTCTACACGTAGATTACGTAATCTATGTAAACAACATGGCAAAAGGTGATAGCTTAGTAAAGGGCGTCATGAAATTAAAATAAAATTTTACTTCGTATCAGTTGCTGATGTGTGAGAAGAACTCTTCATATTCTTTCTTCCAAATTCGAACAATTTCTCATCTAGGAAGAAGCCTAATATAGGAAATATTCTAGTGTTTTATGGGAAAATGACCACTCTTGCCTCACGACTGCCATCTGTTGTTGTTTTTGCATACTATTTATCTTCTTCCATAGTTGATAATAGAAGAGAAGAGAAATTTTGCTGTAAATAGGATTCTTTTCATTTCGTTGGAAACCAATATAGTTGAAAATGTTACTTTCCTTTCATGAAACTATTGAAAATTAATTTTAATGCACTCGAGATTGTCTACGTAGTCTATGTAAACTACAACTCAATGTAATCTACGCATATGTACTTGCACTGAATGTAACACACAGAAATCCACAAAATGCACCCTGGGCCAGCCGACAATTCACACAATATAGTTTACATGCTTACAATACGGTATCCGTAAACAGTGGTAGCAAATATTTCTCACCACTTACCTTCTTCGTAAAAAAGAACGCAGACGCTATTCTTCACCTAGAGCTTTCCCCCTGTTCAATTAAGTTTGTTTAAATGAAAATCAAGGGATTTTTTTTTAAAAAAATGTTTGGGTGCGTGGAGATAAACACAAGAGAAATTGTAGTAATAGCATGAATATGGACTATATGTCGGCAAATGTTTGAAAATATGGAATTATATGTCGCAATTACAAATATTAAATTGCAAAAATTTGGAATATAATAATATTAGCAGTGTTTGAGCTTAAGATTCGCAAGGATAACACAAAATGACATTGATTTTAGCATCACATGATTGATTGAGTTGGTGTCTTAAGTCCACTTTATGCACAGTAAGGCTAATCGGGACTGGACTTGCAGATTAAAGTGGAATCCATAACCACTATGTGCCTCCACTGGGTATCTAACTCGGGTCCCGTTGATTACAAGGCGGCGACGCTTCCACTGCGCCATCTGGGAGGCTTAACATCATGTAAAGATGTGTGTTTGCATATAAGTCCGTTGTGATCACTAAATGTGGTGTGCATGGTCAAATGCTTTCCTCAAGTCGAGAGCCAGCAGCCGCCAACCAGTGATGTGCATCTACGCGTAAACAACGATAGTCTACATTATACACGTAGACTATTTTATACGCGTAGATGACGTAATCTATGTAAACAACATGGCGAAAGGTGAAAACTTAGCAAAGGGCGCCGTTGAATTAAAACAAAATTATACTGCGTATCAGTTGCTGATGTGTGAAGAGAACTTTTCATACTATTTCTTCCAAATTCGAACAATTTCTCACCTAGGAGGAAACCTAATACATGAAATATTCTAGTGTTTTATGGGAAAAGGACCACTATTGGCTCACAACTGCCATCTGTTGTTGTTTTTTGCATATTATTTATATTCATCCATAGTTGATAATAGAAGAGACGAGAAATTTTGCTGTAAATAGGATTCTTTTCATTTCGTTAGGAACCAATATAGTTGAAAATGTCACTTTTCTTTCATGAATGCCTTGAAAATTAATTTTAATGCACTTTAGATTGTCTACGTAGTCTATGTAAACTACAAACCAATGTAATCTACGCGTAGATTACGTGTAGACAACGCATGTAGACGTAAACTTATAGTCTACGGCACATCACTGCCGCCAACACACAATAAAGTCGCCATTCAACCTTCCACAAGGATCTTCCCGAACGTCGCAAGTCGAAAATGACTTAGGCGGCTGGCGTAATGCTGCGAGAAGTGGGGGAACGGGGGGAAGGAACCCACCAGAGACTTCCAGAAGACCCCTTTGAGGAGTTCATCGATTCATAAGGCCAAGCTTGCCCAAACTCTCAACACCAACTTCCCTATTTCCTTCCTACCTAACTTTACATGGATACGTGCCAAAGATTCCGTAAGAGTTCTGGAGAGGTTTCAAAAAAACGAACCCACCCAACATGCCATCGCCACCCCAAGCCCCCTTCTCGAATTTAATCTTTATTCAGCGGCAAATTGAATTAGCACTTCCAAACTTTCGTGCTCGTAAGAATTCATATCCTGTTGAATAATGCTGGCGATACTTGCATGCGTGTGATATACGAGTGGGTTATAATGGAACAAATGATTAATGTCTCCGCATACGATAGGGATATTTCTTTTTTTGGCGACCCGGGAGGGACTGCAGTGCATGTGGCTTTTTCAACAGGCTTCCAAGCTTTCTACAGATTCTGGCTGAATAATAATATCAGCTTCTGAATAAACCAACCACCCCGGGAGGTGCGTTGTAATCTCAGTAACCGCGTTGCGGTTGGACGTTTCTCAATAGTGTGCTTTCTTTTGTTATTTTCGCACAGTCTGATGGGAGCGAGTGAAGCTGCACGCGCGCATTATTAACATATGGAATACATAGGCCCATTCAACACGTTCCTTTTTTGTAGAGTGAACTAATATTCACAATTTTTAACAGCCATACTAACAGTGCCTGTACTCGGTGCACAAGGTATCCACATTTATATAGTTCCGAGTCTACGGCGATTTTATAGATTTTCGTATCTGTCATTCCAAGACGATATTGCGACAATATCGAGACTAGTTTTTGAAAACAGAATAACTATCATTTCAGTACACTAACTCTATGAATTGTAAAAAATAATGAAAACCAGCTGTGCTGGATATTTACGCGTCATATCTCCCTCTGTTTCTCTATTTCCTTCTTTCTTTCTCTCTTCCTCTTGCCTTCTCTATTCTCTATTTATTTTTCTCTTCCTCTCTTTCCTTCCTCTTTACTTTCTCTATTTCTATCTTTCTTCCTCTATTTTTTCTCTCATTCCTTTATCTCTTCTCCCTTTCCTTGTATTTCTTTCCATCTCTTTTTCTCTATTTCTTTTCCTCCCTCTCTCTTTCTATTCCTTCATCCTTCTCTTTTTCTATGCCTTTATTTTCTCTCCTTCTTTCTCTTCCTCTCCTTCCTTTCTCTTCTCCTCTTTATTTTCTCTCTTTCTCTATATCTTCCTCTTTATTTTTCTCTATCTCTCCCCTTTATCTCTTCTCCCTTTCCCTGTATTTCTTTCCATCTCTTTTCTATATTTGTTTCCCTCTCTTTGTCTTCTTTTTCTATCACTCTTTCAATTTTTCTGTATATTTCTCCCTTTCCTTTCTGTTTCCATTTATCGCTCTTTATCCATTTCTCCTTCTCTCTCTCTCCTTCTCCTTTCTCTTTCCCTCCCTCTTCCTTTCCCTTTCGCTATTCCTCTTTCTTCCTCTTTACTCTCCCTCTGATCTTCTCTGCGGCCGAAGTGAGAGCTTAGGAGCCGCACAAGAATGAGACGCTGAAAGGTCAGAAGTGGCAAACACCACCGACTATTAAAATTTCTTAATATTGTGATACTTGCAAAATAAAACAACACGTTAAGTCCCTTTACTTGCTTATTTCATGAAATTGAAGGAAGGAGTTTCTAGCGTTTAAATAATTTCCTTCATCATAACCATCGTACATGATAACATCTTACATAGACCAAGTTTAATAAATAAACAGATGTGTCTACTTTTTAAAGTTTATACAGAGTATACAGCTAGTGGAAGTGAAGTAGTATGATAACAAAACCAACAACAAAAAAATATAATAGAGGAAAGTCACCAAAACCGACACACCATTTTGTTTTTTAACCTTAACTCAGAGTAGAGAAGGAATTTTCCGAAGTAGAATACATCAATGTGTACATCAATTCCATGCCCAAGTATAAGCTGTGTAACAAGATATATTACAACAACATTTTGTTTCACAAAATAGTTTTTTTTCACGAAAGGTACAATCATACCATCTGAGAAAATGGGTTCCTAAACCGACATACCTGTTTGAATAAGGAATTAAATTACAGAGCAACACAAACGAATGTATGTGATAATATTTTAATGGCTTCTATTAGAGAATAAAGCAATTCCTTTCATCAACATGAAAGGAAAAGTAATTTTTTTGGCCCATTTAATGGGAACACAAATAAAGTCCTTTTCAGAAATCACAGAGGTCATGTCATGTTCTGCACTTGCAGATTGAATATGAACCCAAAGATTGCACATGATACATATTCACCACTGGCATCCTCAGAATGAAGTCCTTAACAAAAATACATTCAGCATCTATGGCATCTCCATCTGGCGCAACGGTTCAGGGAACTCAATTGTTGACGTATGTCGGTTTAGGGAACGACGTCATCAACAACAATAACCCCAAAAGTCTACAAACACCACATCTTCCCAACTGAAAGAAATATATGTTTGGAATCGTTATTCTATCTACAATAACGTGATTGAAACTATAAAATTTTACTCATCCTTCCAGTATGAATAATATAGCACTATGGACAGACAAACAAAAATATTGAAATCACCACAAAACAAAAATCTCTCCCTACACAAAGAAAACCGTCACGAACACTTGTTTCACTGGTCGCAGAATATCTTGAGAGCCTAGAGAATAGTGTTACCCTGTAGCCGCGAAGTGGTAGCACTTCTCGGCTGTGAATAATAATATCGGCAAAGCCCAAAACAAAGGATAGCTTAAGGGCATAGACATATAATATAAACCCCTCCATGAATTCCACAAATTAGTCAAATTTGCTTTTTCTCACAACAGCACCATTGCACAGCCCCCGGGTTCGAATCCCGTCCTTGGCATGGGTGTTCTTTGTAATATCATTTCATCATATCACTCGTTCCCATCTTTGGGATTAGCCCAAAGTTTCAGAAAAGCTAAGTAAAATAACCAAATTAATCCATTGAAAAGCCATGTTAATTCTATATTTAGATATCAAATATATTTATAACATAAATTATGCGTAGAACATGTCTGAATGTGAGTTTACCGAAAAAAGGGACATTTTCGAACCACGACTGCAGGTTGAAAAATGTCGGAGCATTTATGCAAGGACAAAATCGAAATTCTTGCCAAATCTGAAAAGTCGTCAATGTTATTATCGTAGGTTTTTGTAGGTTCACATTAAAATATTTCATAGTTCGAAGGGGGGGGGGGGGTCATGGCCACTCACCCCTTGGGTACGGGCCTGGCTCTTTGTGAATCCTTAATTTTTCCAGCATCTCGCCGTTATCTGTTACTGCAGAGAAAATACAATTGTGCCATACGCGCCTGAGCTGTGCAACACTGAAATCAAGTGTATTTATCTTCATTTTCGAACCCCCGCACTGTGCATTCCCCCTCCCTTCCACTTGAAACCAAAGAGCATCTCTTGGTTGGCTTCAATCCACGGCTTCAGCTCAAGGATTGCTCTGGAAAAAGCGGGAAGACAGGCTGTATGGAATCGGGTTGATGGGAGGAACTGATGAAATCCTATAAGACGCTCAGCCTCGCGTAAATCAGATTTCATCTCCCGGTCCTGTCACTTTTACAGGCATCGACCTCGATCAGTACAACTCCTCTTCATTCTTCTTATCTTTATTCAAAGCCGGCCGTGGCGGAGTGGTTAGCACATCGCGCTACGACGCCAGGGATCGCGGGTTCGAATCTCGCACTGGGCATGGATGTTTGCGAGCGTCCATTCATCAATTTAATCATATCTCATCCCGATCTTCGCAAATTAGCCAAAAGTGGCACAAAATGCGAAGTAAAATAAAGTAAATCAATCAATCTTTATCCAAAAATTTATGAACAAGTGCGGTTCATAGTTCTTGAGGGATAACGTTGAGATAGACCTAAAGGAAATCGGTAGGGATGGAAAAGAGTATATAGATCTTGCTCAAGATAGGGACAAATGGAAGGCCTGTGTTGCTGCAGCCATGAACCGTCGGGTTTAAGAAGGCTAGAGAGTTAGTTAATATGTTCGGCCTCGCCGATAGTGTAGTGGTAATGCAGTCGCCTTATAATCAAGACAGACGGAGTTTGATATCCGGTGGAAGCACAAATTGTTGTTCGAATCCTAATTTAAACTGTAGGTCCGGTCTAGAATAATCCACCTGAGCATAACCAGGACTTAAAACTACGGTACTGCATGATACCACCCTCGCTCGCTCATACTGAACATTGATTGATTAATTTGCTTTATTTTACTTCGCTTTTTGTGCCACTTTTGGCTAATTTGCGAATATGGGGATGAGTGATTACATGATGAAATTGACGAATGGACACTCACAAAGATCCATGCTGAGGCCGGGATTCGAACCTAGGACCCCTGGCGTCGTAGCGCGATACTCGTGCTATGCAATTCGAATCTACGGATAATTCGGATATTTGACTAATACGGTTATTCCTGATATTCTACTATTCAGATAATCTATGTGTGCATATCATTATTTACTTTTTAAGTTATCGGGGGATAATTTTGTGCATTTATATGAACTCAGCAATGCATAGATCTGTTTTAGGCAAAAAGGTAAACATTTAAAAATATGCGTAGCATCCGTAAATATGGATAAACAGATTGAGCAAAGGAGTTCTAGAGAATTTTTACAGTGAAATACGAACATTGGGAATAAAACAATATTCGGATAGGCAGTAAAACAGATAAACGATAAAACGTTTCGGATAATGAACACATTGGGGCATCAGATATCAGGATATTTGAAAACAAGATAGAAAATTATCCGATATGCGGATAAAATTTTATACGGAATTGGTCATCCCTATTCTTGTCCGCAAGCCAATGAAAAGAAGCGAAGCCTTGTATCCGAGTATACGCCTCCCCCCTCTTTTCCCCCGATCGGAGTTTAAAAGTGTTGGATTCTAATAGTAACTTCCCCTCTGTTCCTACAGCCGGGAACGTGACTTCTATGAGCCTGCACAGTAGCAACAAATTGAGTTTTGACAGTTTATTTAGGAATTCCAATAATATCTAATTATACACTCACAGAACTCCCTCTAACAAAAGAAGCACAACACCGAGATCTAGGTATTCTCATAGATTCAAAACTAAATTTCGATAATCACATATCAACCATCACAAAAAAGGCAATGCGTATGCTAGGCCTACATTACAGATTCACCGAAATCAATAGCCGGAAAACACTTTCCATTTACTTCAAAACATTTGTGTCCCCCATTCTGGAATACTGTACACCAATCTGGAACATGGCTGCCCATTCTCATACCTCCAAGATCGACAGTGTTCTCAGCTTTTTCCTCTCCATCGATCGATATAGAGTTCCTGCCCTGGGACACCTGCCTAACAGAGATCTGCTATTGTAAACCTGCACATCAATACTCCAAAAACTTGTAGATACGTTGCAGATATGAAATTGCTATACAAGATCATAAATGGAAACTAAAGATGCAGCATCCCACTCCACGAACTCTAACTCAGAGATATAAAACACGGAGCAAGGAAACTTTCCACACTACAACTCCCAGGCTCTCTCATACAACGTTCACTATTCCATAGGCTAAGGATTTTAAGGACCTTAAGTACTTAATGTACTATTCTAGATAACCCTCGGTCCAAACTTACACGGAAAAAGTTGTACCATAGAGTATTTTATTCTTCAGCTACTCGTTGTATCGGGTACTCCTTCAACACTCGCCTTAAGGTATTTTCCAGTGTTACGGCGGACGGTCCTCATGCCAGCAAGGGAAGTGGGGAGCGGGGATAACACAGCAGAGCAACTAGACAACAGCGGTGGCGCCATGACTTACAACACGGCGGTAGGAAGTACTACGTGTACCTTGTTCTGCTGGCTGCTGCGTTTCGTTTCGTGCTGGATTGGTCGCTTCTAGGGATGGCCTAAAAAATCCGGGATCCAGATTCCGGATATTTTGAATCCGGATTCGGAAAATATACTATCCGGATTTCGGATAAAATCCGGATTTCTGAGCGAAAAGAATTACGGAGGCAAACCAGGTTCTGGAAGGATAACGGATTACAGAGGGAAACCGAATTTTGGAGGGAAAACTGATTTTGATCCATATTTTCAATAATTGTCTCATGAATTTAACAATATACTCTAATCTACCAACCCAATGTTACTGTCTTCCACGTACACCCTGGACTGCATTTAGCAGACTAACGAGACTATGGCATCTGGACTCGCAGCCAGTACAATCCTACGTGGAGTGTTTTGTGTGGTTTTGTGACCTGCCCATGTGTGTTTGTGATTGTCCCTTCGTCTGGCTTCATCTTATCACAATTCATCCTCATCTTCGCGATTACACAACCTGTACAGTCACGGACACTTCTGGGTTATAACAATTCCATTAACTTTCAATGGAATCGTTACAACCCAGAAGTGTCCATGACTGTACAGAGCGAAGTACATACTGAGCAATTGAAGGGCATCAAGAAAGGGACACATAAATGAGAGAACTAGGGAGGCCATATCAAGATTCACACAGGAAAGATAGATTGAGTGAGTTGATGTTTTAAGTCCACTTTATGCACAGTAAGGCTAATCGGGACTGGACCTACAGTTTAAAGTGGGATCCGACAGGAATGATAGCCAAGAGGCTTTACAATAGGTGACGACATTGGTTACTTTAGCTACTTCTTTCTAGACTGGAGGGGATAGAGATAATTTTAATCAGAAGATTTGGTGAAGATTTGGTAATAAAAGCAGAGAAAAATGGTGGAAAGGAAAAATAAGACGTACAACTGCAATGAGAAAAGGCGAAAGACATACAAAGGCATTCGGGAGAGGACGAGGAAATATTTGTGTGTGAAACTCAAACTTTATATCTGTCACCCCTAATATTTCAGTATTTGGCTCCTGCTCAGCCTGTCAAAGTGTTCTGGCGCCGCGCATAAAAGAAGCCGACTGGGCTTAGTAATATAGCAGATTTCCCGTATTTTATGAAATGATTGCACTACATTATGTTTTCATTTTTGACCATAAAATAATTGGTACAGGTTAACAAAAAGTTGGTACATGAGATCAGTTCCGCAACAAACAGATGTACGTAATCTGAATATTTTTTTGTACGTATGATACGAGAGCAGCCGCGGTGCCAGTATTAATCATGGAGGTGTGCTGAGGGGGCGAGGAATGAACTTTTGGGGGTGTGATGTTGAAAATAAAGAAAACATACATTCTTTAACCATTACATCAAATACCAATGAACATTTAATAGGATTATATGAAAATATGCCAATAAAACTGAAGACTACTAATGACTTGATGCAGTTCTGTTTGTTTTGGACACTACAAGAGCATATTTTGTAATTTGACACGAACAAAGCTTGTTTATGCAGGCCAATGTACTGTCCCTTAAAAAAATAGTTATGGTGGAAGAAAGACAACAGCCACTAATAATTGTAGATACTCCCCCCCCCCCTAATAGAGAAAAACAAATGCGGGTTCTCTTTCAGATTACGATCAACGTCTGTTGTCTACAATGACAGCGGTGTTACTCCAATGTGACGATAAAGTTTTAGTAAGTCATACATGACGTAACATAGCAGATGCGGAGGAAAATGAAGGGTGCTGAAAACCCCCTTCGCACCTTCTTCCCCGCGCCACCTATACATTAGAACAAGAAAAGTTTGGTCGAAAACAGAAATAAATATATATGACATTTTGTGTTGTATTCGATTTCATTGTTTGAGCTCCGATGGATGTAATCTCAGAAAGCAGATGCAGAAAGGCGTCAGAAAGTGCTTGAGCATTAGACTGAAGCGCGAACTTGTCCAATCTATCAAAATATCGCTCTTGTGCAACTGATACGACAGATAAGGACTAGGGACGGCCTGATCCTGATCCTCGCGTATCCGGATCCGTAACTTTTGGATCCGGATTTTTCGGATCCTGATCCGTTTGGTCATCCCTAATAAGTAGCCATCGAGCAAACAAAGAACAAAGAACTTTGTACAATACTACTGCAAGAACACTGATACACAAATGCCCTCTGAAATCCGGTTTCTCCGTTTTTACTATCCGGATTCCGGATTTTAAAAAATCCGGATTTGGCCATCCCGCTTCCCCGCTCCCCTTACCAGCATGAGAACCGGCCGTCGTAACAGTAGAAAAGACCTTTAGCATTCCAGACGAAAAGAGCAAAGGAGTTTGATCTAAACTGAAATATAATTCCTGGGGTGTTTACATATGCGCTCTGCACTCTCGTGCCCACATATTCTGTCAATTATCACATATCTTTTGATTTTTTACAATGAAAATATATTAATATGTGTACAATAGTTGAATAATTATCTAAAATAGGTTTACATATTTTTTTAAGATAGACAATTATTTGCATATCGAGAAATACAATTCTTTAAACATACTGCCATTTGTCAGTAACGTTAAGATTGGTACAGTCAGAGGCAATAATAATAGGACAATTAGATCCACTTATAGCCGTAGAGTTAGGCAACAACAACGTCTTGCAGCGAATCGGGTACAGGGTGTTCACAATTAAAGTTACCCTACTTAGAACCTCCAGGTGCCCTTGATATAGAGGCTATGGAGAGCATGGGAAAGCGAATGCGAATGGAAAAATAATTCAAATTTTCACCACCAGGTGCAAATGTGGCGCTGAGGTAACAACATACAGTAACTAGAGTTTATGTCAGTACAGGAGAGTTCGATATGCGCCCTGTCAACGCGAACGACCCTTTGGAAGCATAAGAAAGTGTGTTCAATGGTCGCACGAAGCATTTTTAGGAATATTGTTCACTGTGCATCGGATTATTATTATTTTTTTTTTTTGTGAACAGCCGGATGTATTTGTCAACAAGATTAAACAAATCAAAATGCTTTTTCTTGTCAAACTTACACAAGCATGGTATAAGTTACTGTACATATTCATTCAATACATGATTATTAAAAGAAATCTGCAATCCCCCCCCAAATAACTAACACCTACCAGGTTATTTCACACAATATCCGGAAATTCCCACGGCAATTGTCAATTCCCTAAACTAGTAATTTATCACATGTGAAATGAAAGGAGAAGGAGGGGAGGGGCAGGGGGAAGCAGGAAAGAACATTGGGTTAAGAAAAAAATAATAGGTATTGACGATCGAACACATTCATGCGAACTCCAATAGCCATCATGTTCCTGTTCCTTTCTTTACCTTGCGTTGCAGTCACTTTTGGACTAGGAATGTATTCCATCCTACAATGAGCTATGTTTATCTGTAAACTAAAACATTTTTCTTTTAAACAACAGAACAACACAATGTTCAATAAATTAAGAACTACTGGCGCCACATTTCCACCTGGCGGTGAAAATTTGAACTATTTTTTTCCTCTTCAGCATTCGCTTCCCCCATTGTCTCCATCGCCTCTGTACCAAGCTTCAGCTCAATCCGATGCTTAGAAAGGGCTCCAGAGGGCTCAGTAGGGCTGATCCGGTGACTGTACAATAAATCAATTGAAGACAATCAGGTTTTTATGAGAAGTCCCGAGTATCAAAACTCCCATATTTTTTATACATTACACACATTTTAAACTTAATTGAGATTATGAAATTGTACAGGGGCGTAACAATAGGAGCGCTTGTGCCCATTAACCCCCACGGAACACATTGCGATTGATGCCGCGATCGCAGTTCCAACATGGTTTCAGCATTACTGATTGGCACACTCCCAGAGCTAAGAAGATAAATGGTTTCGGCGGAATATTGCACCCGAAGCAGCCAAGTCTTCCATCACCTCACTCCGCCTCGTCAGAGGAAACCCGCATTATGGATGCTGCAAGTGTTCGGAAAATCCTATTACAGACTCAAAACTCATTAAGGGGAAGGCCCCTTCCCGGCCATGGCCTAAATAATAAATACCCAGCCAGTTTGGGCTACAAATTGATCTTTGTCAAACCGCTTGCTCTTACTTTTGCCCCCCCCCCCTCTCTTGCCCCAGTGTCTTCGGTGCTCCAAGACCTCTTATGTCACCCCTCCCCCGTCTTAATCCCGAATCATCATGTATAATGGGGGATAATTTCGTTCCGTGACAGACTTGAGCTGGTTGAGAAATCGGGGCTTCCCTGCACACCAGCGCCCAGTGGCCGTTTCGGTAATTACATTGCGCAAGACGAGAGGTCAACGGACTTCGAACGGTATATGCACCGTGAAACTGCGAAAATTACGGTCAAGAACACTGTTTTTGGCCTGCGTTTACGACACCAAAGTATCTAATAGCGATATGCTTTGCAGGTATACGTATCTATATCCTAACAGAAGAAGGGGTGTAAGGGTGACCTCCCACGTAATACACCCAATAATTGTCAACCTCACTTCCACGTACTACACCCAATAATTGTCAACCTCACTTCCACGTAGTACACCCAATAATTGTCAACCTCACTTCCACGTAGTACACCCAATAATTGTCAACGTCACTTCCACGTAGTACACCCTGGATTGCTTTTGCAGACTAACGAGGCTCTGGCGACTGGCCTATGTCCAGTATAATTCTGTGTGTTGTCCTCTTTTTACGTGTGCCGAATGCCCTTTTAACAGCCTTAGTTTTGTAACGGTATATTTTGTGCTTTTATGCTGATTCTCAGCAACATACACAATATACACTACCATACATTTTTGAATCCTTGTCCCGAGGTTCAAAACTTGCAGTACCTGAAGTTCTGTGGATGCTAGTTTAGGCAATAGACACGTACCTCTTCAAATTACAACTTAACGCCCATTTCCTTTTAGATATATATAGGTTTATTCATAATATATTTACAGAAGTTAATTCTTGGCCGTTATTCGCAAAATTACATTCCGGTGTACCCTGTCCCCCCTTCCCGAAGAGAGTGTGTAGACTCGCGTAGCCACTGGCTCCACGAGTAAAAAAAAATACAACCCTCAGTACCAAAAAAGGTGGCTGAAGGTATGTGTGTTGTGTTCCCGGTTTCCCACATGAAAAAAACTATTGGAATAATGTGAAAAGAGCAAGTGTGTGTATTAAAAGAAAGAAAGTTAAAGTATCCGCCTATTCATATTATCAAGAAAAGTCTTCGTTTCGCCCCATAGAGAAGAGACACCTCTTTACCTCGCCGTATCGCACCAAAACATCTGAGGCCGACTGCTGCCTTCCCTTCCTTTTATAGGCCCCGCTAATGACCTAAACCGTTACTGGAAACTTACCGCTCCCCAACGGCCAAGAACTCAAACGTACAGGACATAGACATAGGCATACACAATTTATAACATAAAAAAGGATCCAGTAATGATCGCATCATTACATAGTCCCCCCTTCCTGAAGAGAGAAAAATCAAAGTTCTGTAACCTAGAAAAATAATAATAATATACACAATACACTTGTCCGCAGTTTCTGTTCACTACAAACACACTTTCATTAGGTCACACGACACTGACAGTCAATGTTCACTCTAATTTTGTCCACAAGTGTACTTCGAGATCTGCGTTCTTCCCTCAGCACTGGAGCTGGTTAACCCACGTCGATTCTTACCCACTCAGCATCTCTTCCATCCTTCCTCCTGGACCAATTAGGGACAGTCTCCTGGAAATCCATCCAAGTCACCAAGGCTGCTGGTTCGACTCCCGGCAACGCCACTGCTCTGCGCTCCTGCCGAGATCGGAAGACACCGCTTCGACCGGCTTCCACATGAATGGGTCTAAATGGCTCTACATCCAGAGATGTCACTGCTATTCACTGGATTTTCTCACCACCGAACTGCGGCTTCTCGACGAAAATACGCGGTAAAAAAATACGCACTAACTTTGCGTTACTTTTGTTGACTGCGGAACGAAACGTTTGCAGGAGTAGTGTGTGAGGTATCAGAGAGAGAAAATAAATGAAAGATAAAAAATAAAGAAAAGATAGATAAATCCCTATATACAATATTTACAAAAATCCCCTTTTGAAATTAGATCAGAATCTGTTTCTCAGCTTGTAACGCATCTGGGGTACATCTTCATTCTCGTCTTCTGGAGAAGATACGTGCGCTCCCTTCGCTGAATTTTGCCCGGCTACTTTCCTTGCTAAGTCAGGTGGCGAAGAATAAGGCTTTAACTGGTCACCGTTGGCTCTCAATATTCTTCCATCCCCGCTGTGTTTCATTTTGAAAGTATTTTCCGAAGTTTGCTCCACAATTGCGTGTGATCCAGAGGACTTCCCCGAGAATTTACTGGTTACTCTGCGGGCCTTACCAGAGATAGGATGTACCTTAAGCCAAGCTTTATCCCCCACCTGAAACGTGCATTTGCGGCGTTTCCTATCACAAGCTTTCTTCTTGGCGTCTTCCATCCTGAATTTCGTTTCCTCCTTACTTGACATGAAATCTAGCTTATTCCTGTCATCTTTTAATACGCAGCATGGCTGGCACGACTTACAATACTGGATAACGTCTTTAGTTAGGCCTATCCAAGTGTATTGTTCCCTAACCTTCGCTAACGTTTTCAATCTCCCAGGATGACAAGCGAATGCATTATCATGCAACGACACGAGAATTTGCGAACGTAGAGATGCAGGTGCCCATATTTTCCCTTTTCCCTTCTCTTTGTACTTTTCCGTAGGCAAATTTCTCCTAAGAATTCCCTCGTTGTCGAAGTACGAAGATTTGGCCTGGGTCTTCACCTTTTCCTTGTACTTCTTCGTTCCTTCCACCTCCTCATTCCTTGTAGCCCTCGCTACGTCAGCAAGAAACTTGTCTTTCATTTGCTCGGAAATGAGGGAGGCTGTGTCCAGAAGCCTACGTGGCTCCTCAGAATTGTATTCGTCATTTCCCTCAGTGGCAGAGAATGGCAACAATGAAGAATCTTCCATATCTTTACTTTCAGAGAGACGAACCATGGGCAGTTTTGTGCTCCGAAGCAAATTTTCCCTCTGTTGCTTCCTCATTTGCTTCGCACTTTCCTCAGTACACAAAGCGCTGAAATCTGCAACTGATTTCTGCACAGTGTCAGTCGAACATTCCACACGGTCAATCATGTCCTCAGTTTCGGGGTGTGGTTTGCAATTTCCCATCGTCGCGGTTGCTTCAGCTACAGTTTCATTTCTTTCCATCGTCGCAGTCATCGTCGCGGTTAGCCCAGCTCCAGCTTCCACAGTCGACGTCCTCCCCTGCTGCGAGAACGGAAGCCTCTTTCCCACTTCCCTCTTCTCCGCAGAAAATAAATGAATGACGTTACTGTCCTCAAAACTGTAGCCTCCCTGCTTCAAATGTAGCGATATGCCGGCCTTCCTTATGAACCCACGACCTGCGATAAATCCCGTGAAACAATTGCGCAGAACGACGAATTTATGCTTAAATTTCATCCCATTCAAATCTACAGTAAGATACATTTCCCCACATGATTGTACAGAGCCTACTGCCAAAGAAATATTAATACGTTTATTGTTAATCTTATTTCCTTGTTTTTCCAGTTCTCTTGCGATCTCAACAGACACGGTGCTCACAGACGCACCAGAATCCAAATATAGCGAGAAGTCCTTTCCCTGGACCTTACAGGTGACTAACGGTTTTTTGTCGCCAGAAGTGAAATTTCTGCAGTTGCGTATTTTCCTATTCCTCCCCCTGTTTTGCTTTCCTTCTACGTGTGCAAGAACCGGAGTTATCTGTTCTGGTCTAACGGTATCATTAGAAACGGAACAGGTGGCGCCTTTCTGCGCACCATCATACCCCCTTCTCCTCGTCGGTTCTTCTGCTCTCGGCGGGGTTCCAAAATTCCCGGAAAGGCTCAAGCGGTTGAAAAGACCCGGGTTTATGGCACTCATTGATACTTCTGTTTCCACGCGGCCGAAAGGGTTCGTTGCCCCCGCAGCTACTAATTGCCTTGCGACACTCCCTGAAGTTGACGCTAGTGGTAAACTGCTATCTCTTAGCTCTGGACAATAGTACAGGGCTTCTGAATACAATCTCTTTTGAATGTCCATAGCGTGGATCTCCAGATCTTTCGAGGTTGCAAAGGTTCTATCGTACAGGTGTGTTCTGAATTTAGGGTGGGAAAATGTCAAAACATGCTGGACAACCTCGTCTTCTGTCCCCCGTTTCTCCCTCATTGCGAAAAGCTTCCTGGTATGTCGAATAAATGCAAGAAGAGACTGGTCTGGTGACTGGTAATTGTTCTGAATGATCCTTGCTATTTCCGAATCATAATCGACACTAAAGTATTCTTCAAGAAAAGCCTTCTCGAATTCCCTAAAAGTGCCGAAAGGTCTCGAAAATCTGAACCAATCTGCGGCGATTTCCTTCAACGAAAGCGGCAAGATTCTATCTAAGAGAAAAGTATCCCCAATTTCCATGATTTCCTGATAATTGCGTAATTCATACAAATAATCGTGTGGACTTACATCGCCGACGTTTCCCTTAAAGATCGGAATGTTAATGTTGCTTTTTTCCAAGATTTTGCTCATTTTTTCCTCGCCGACCCTTATCGAAGTTCCTTGTGTAACATTTAGAGAAAGTCTCTCAAGTTCCCCCACAATATCTTCCTCAGGCCTTCCTTCCAAGTTCGCATTGCCTAGCAACTTGCTAATGAGCTCCCTGTCTATTTGAATTGCCATTTTGTCTTCTATTATTTTCTTTCCACTTCACAATAACTAATGCCTTCAGTACTTTTCACAAAAAAATATCCCGACTCTGAGCCCCCAGTATGTAACGGTATATTTTGTGCTTTTATGCTGATTCTCAGCAACATACACAATATACACTACCATACATTTTTGAATCCTTGTCCCGAGGTTCAAAACTTGCAGTACCTGAAGTTCTGTGGATGCTAGTTTAGGCAATAGACACGTACCTCTTCAAATTACAACTTAACGCCCATTTCCTTTTAGATATATATAGGTTTATTCATAATATATTTACAGAAGTTAATTCTTGGCCGTTATTCGCAAAATTACATTCCGGTGTACCCTGTACCCCCTTCCCGAAGAGTGTGTGTAGACTCGCGTAGCCACTGGCTCCACGAGTAAAAAAAAATACAACCCTCAGTACCAAAAAAGGTGGCTGAAGGTATGTGTGTTGTGTTCCCGGTTTCCCACATGAAAAAAACTATTGGAATAATGTGAAAAGAGCAAGTGTGTGTATTAAAAGAAAGAAAGTTAAAGTATCCGCCTATTCATATTATCAAGAAAAGTCTTCGTTTCGCCCCATAGAGAAGAGACACCTCTTTACCTCGCCGTATCGCACCAAAACATCTGAGGCCGACTGCTGCCTTCCCTTCCTTTTATAGGCCCCGCTAATGACCTAAACCGTTACTGGAAACTTACCGCTCCCCAACGGCCAAGAACTCAAACGTACAGGACATAGACATAGGCATACACAATTTATAACATAAAAAAGGATCCAGTAATGATCGCATCATTACAGTTTTTAACGGTCAGAATATTTTAAGTTTTTAGTTATGCGACGTTACAGTTATGTTATTTGTTATGGAAAGTGGCTGTGTCCCGTATAACGTGACGGATGCAAAATAGCCTAAATGCTGACGCACCCAAACTTTTAAATTCAAATTCAAATTTTTAAAAAATAACAGAAGAGAAGGTAATCGGGACGACAACAATATTGTAAGCGTTAATGTATTTAATGTTGGATAATGGGGGTGAATTATGATTACATGAAATAGATGATAGAAGAAATATGGTACAAAGAAACTCTACCGGGCACTAGAAATCGAGATTGTGAGTAAAAGCACAAGTCTCGTAGCTCCATTTTTCATAGAGTTACACCCCACCCCACAAGTCGTTAATCAAAATCCCCCACCCTCAAATTGTTCATCATGATCCCAAATATAGTTTGGATAAACACGCAGTTGTTGATTTTTGTTTGAATGTCGATAATTTGATTTCAGTTTTAAAATATTAAATTTTCAAAATATGTAAGCTTTAGACAACGAAAACTGACAGCATTTTACAATTATCCAGTCAGTCGAAGCCAATGATGGGCCGGAGACTATAAGTTTACGTCTACATTCGTTGTCTACACGTAATCTACGCGTAGATTACATTGGGTTGTAGTTTACATAGACTACGTAGACAATCTAAAGTGAATTAAAATTAATTTTCAAGGCTTTCATGAAAGGAAAGTGACATTTTCAACTATATTGGTTCCTAACGAAATGAAACGAATCCTATTTACAACAAAATTTCTCTTCTCTTCTTATCAACTATGGAAGAAGATAAATAGTATTCAAAAAACAACAACAGATGGCAGTCGTGAGGCAAGAGTGGTCTTTTTCCCATAAAACACTAGAATATTTTCTATATTAGGTTTCTTCCGAGGTGAGAAATTGTTCGAATTTGGAAGAAAGAGTATGAAAAGTTCTCCTCACACATCAGCAACTACGCAGTATAATTTTCTTTTAATTCCACGGCGCCCTTTGCTAAGTTATCACCTTTCGCCATGTTGTTTACATAGATTACGTAACCTACGTGACGCACATCACTGGTCGTAGCACAGGACACACCACAAAGAAAAGACCAGACATTGTTTACCACTGGCCGAGATGCCAACAATCGAAAGGCGCATGACATTCGAAACCTTTCATTGCAGTTGAAATTAAAAGACTAAAGAAAGAAAAAGCACGGCTCACTTTGCTAACATAAAACGTACAAAACTGCTCAGGCTCACTTTCATTGTTAGTGTACTGAACCTATTTCTTAACAGTTTATCTGCTTGAGCCACCTTGTATTAATGCGAAAATTATAGATATAAAGAATTGGTATCTAAACTACAAAATTTCGTCCCCCCAAAAATGTCTCATGACGCAGGCGCGTCATGAATTCCCCTGTGGACACCCCTGCATGTATAACTTAGAACTGTAAACTAACAACATTTCAGTGCTAGAAGTAAGTAACTCCTAAGTTTCAAATCCTTGGTCATAGAGGCACCACTATGTTTGTGCTCCAAGTTATTTGAAAGTGTCTTTCTTTTTTTAAAAAACTGTCTTGAATGGAGTTACGTCACTTGTACTCTGAACCCCTCATATAACAGTTACTGCTAACACTTCTTGAAATAACAATGTTTCTATGAATATAACTTATATCGAAAGCTGTACTGTCCAACAGATTTCATCTTACTAGCACTAGTAGTTTCTTGAAGCTCAAATGGGGACACAGGCGTGTTGATATGGTTATCACGTAAAAGTACAATCGAAAATATTCGTTATTCCCTTCAGAATGGTGCATAAATTTCTATTGAAAACAATGTTAGCCTCACAACACAAGACTCACTAAGAAGTTGTTTCCTGTTGCAACGGTACAAATGCCGTGATAAGCAAATGCCAATGGGACAATCACCACAGTCCGTCTCCAGCTAGCTACTCAGTAGTGATGGGATACCACTTTAGGTTTTCATTGAGTATTAGAGAAATATACAGGGTGTTTCTTTGACCGTGTTACAGGCTTGCAGGGATGCTTGTAACTTTTGACTGGGGCATTTCCGGACCAGGGTTCCCTATCTCATTTGTTCCCTTCCATCATCCCTGCAAGTCTGAAACACGGTCACAGAAACACCCTGTATATGGAATAAAATTCCAGATTTAAGATATTCACAGAAATTTCAGTATGACGGCATATGGATTTTAGAAGTAGAGATAGCTGCGATACGAGGCTAGAGTCGGGGCGAATCCGTTACGGTCAATGTGTGACGAATTAGGATTTGCGAGGAGGAATCTTACTGAATTAACTACTGGCAAGAGCTTGCTTGCTACGAAATCTGAGAAATGTGATGAAATGAGAGAATTCACAAGTGATCTGAGAAATTAATAGAATTGAAATATAGATATGAACAGTGGTAGAAAGGAACTGTTCCGTTAAGTTTTCTTTATGCAGAATATATCAATACTCTCCTATGGCATGGTATTTTCCTACAGAATATTTCCATGTTTTCATGATACGCTTTGTATCCTACACGAAAATGTAAAGGAGGCTCTTTTCGCCGATTTTCTTTATTGAAACATTACATTCAAATTTCAAATTTCATTGGCTAGAAATTTATTGGATGATAAATTTTCATACATCAGAAATTCAAACTACAATATGTAACAACTTTCATTCTGAGAGGCTCGTCAGTATTTAATGTAATAAAGTGACTGTTTCATGTAACTTTTTCCCATGAAGAAATAAGATGCAATTATTTAATTAAAGTGAACGGTAAATATTAACTTGTTCCAAATACACTTACTTAGGTAAGAAGTAAATATCAACTCTAGAGACACCTATGTGTCTCTTAATCGAAAACTTACATTTGGTGGTATTGAGTTCAAAGAGATGTGTAGTTTTCATTTTTCTGAGGAAAAAAACGCAATCTCATCCGGTGGAAACAAGACCCCGAGAGTTCAAGGAGTTTCAAGCCAGTATAATCTTGAATACAGTTGACGCCAGAAGTTGAAACGTGAAAATTTTCTGCAACGGCCGCCACCTTAAAATGGCTCCTAATTTAGTTCTGAGGTTATTAATCAAAACTGGCGTGAGAGCCTAAAATTTATAAGGGATACTTGTAAGAGAGAGAGTTTGAGAAGTACAAATATTAAGTTAGCTGCTAGCTCTATCATACCACAGAACCAGCAACCACTAGACCAACCAAAGTTGTACACAGTGATGTACGTCTACGCGTAAATAACGATAGTCTACATTCTACACGTAGACTATTTTATACACGTAGATGACGTAATCTATGTAAACAACATGGCGAAAGGTGATAACTCAGCAAAGGGCGCCGTGGAATTAAAAGAAAATCATACTGGGTATCAGTTGCTGACGTGTGAGGAGAACTTTTCATACGCTCCCTTCCAAATTCGAACAATTTCTCACCTCGGAAGAAACCTAATATAGAAAATATTCTAGTGTTTTATGGGAAAAAGACCACTCTTGCCTCACGACTGCCTTCTGTTGTTGTTTTTTGCATACTATTTATCTTCTCCCATAGTTGATAATAGAAGAGAAGAGAAATTTTGTTGTAGATAGGATTCTTTTCATTTCGTTACGAACCAATACAATTGAAAATTTCACTTTCCTTTCATGAAACCCTTCAAAATTAATTTTAATTAATTGTCTACGTAGTCTATGTAAACTACAACCCAATGTAATCTACGCGTAGATTACGTGTAGACAAAGCATGTAGACGTAAACGAATAGTCTATGGCACATCACTGGTTGTATACAACAATTACTACATCCATGATACGCCGGCAGATGGACCTGTGTTAATATCCCATACTCTACGAACTGCTGAGATGGAAAGTGAAATTATAATGTTAAACAATTCACTGGCAGTATGTACGTCAATTTCCTCAGTTAAAGCCGTTAAGCACAAACAAAATAACTACTTGAGTATTCTAGCTCGCGATAAAAGAGAATGAATATCTCGTAACCTTTTTATTTCATTTCTTCATTACATAATTATGTGCAGAAATCTTACCACATGAAAATGTATCCCCATCGGTTCTTGATGTTTTTTACTAGATACATCTCGCTACGACGCCAAGGGTCACGGGTTCGAATCCCGCCCTGGGCATGAATGTTTGTAAGTGTCCATTAATCAACTTCATCATATCATCACTCATACCCATGTTCGCAAATTAGCCAAAAGTGGTAAAATAAAAACAAATAAATCAATTCCGAAACAAGGAATGTCTGCAACATGTTCAGATAGTTGACGCAGTTCACCGTGTCCTCCTCTAAGAAGAATGAACCAATGAGGTGGTCCATAAACTGCGCACCACACATTGACGTTGGAGTTATCCCGCTAATCTGCTACGCTTCCCGCAGCCTTAAACATTTCGTACCATCTCTGGATGCTTATCCTCGCTGGAGGTGCTTTTCCAAACGTTTGGGACCTTTTCCGCACCAAAACGTAAGATTTTAACTCAGTAAAGCCATAACACGCACCCAGCTTTTTTTATGCAGCGACATCTTGGAATCACGTGATCTCGTGCGCACGTCATTCAGCAGTGTGGACAAATCAAAATCTTAAATTTTCCTCTGTGTAAAAAAACAATATTTCGTTAAAACAAACCTATTACTTTAAAGTTATAGCTGTTTAGAATCACGCAGGACTTTAAAGAGGAAAACAATTCCTTGTTTAGTTCGTGGCAGATTTTTTTCCAAATAGACGCGTGCTGACTTCCAAATAAACATCTACCTCTATCGACATTTCATGGTGTCTCAGTCAGGGTTCATCTCTTCACCTCTTTCCCTCGGCTTCCTCTCTTTTAGTCTATCTCTCTTCACTCCTCTCTTCGTCCTTCAGCCCTCTCTCACACTCTCTTCAGCTCTATACATCGTTCCGTTTTCTCACTCCACCCTGTATTTCCTCGCTTCCCAGCTCGCCCATCTCTCTTTCGCATTCTCTTCATTCGTATCTTTCTTGTGTTCGGCATATTTTCTCATCTTCCAGTCTCTCGCACTCTACATTACATTTCCAATAATCTCTTTTCCACATTCTATTATATTCTCTGTTCTTCTCTTTCTCGCTTACGAAGCTTTTCAGACTCCCTCTCTTTTTTGCATTATCTTAATTTCTCTCTTCCTGTCTTTTTCTTGCATGGTATCTTTGAGACACGCTCTCTATCAGTAGAGGCTTTGACGGCCATGCTAGTCATGCTCGGCATGATCTATTTTACAGCAAAATAAAACTTATTTGTGCTTATTAACATGTAAATATCATAGCGTGACATCCTTTTCTGCCTTATATTTCCTTCGAATTCATCGTTTTTCTCAGGCGCACGGCAGTCATGCTCCTCGTTCGAAGCAGTACTTTTGCAATGGGAACATCGTCTGCTGCAAAAACTCCCGTCGCTTCGCGTTACGTGGGAAGTCATGCCATTCTCCTTAAGCAGTACTTTTCTCTGATTGGTCGAGACTTTGACAGCATCTACGCTGACACATGCGTCACCACGGTGTTTTGAAACGGGCATGTGCGCAAGCGATTTGGGTCAGCTGCGGTTCCTCTCCCGAGGTCCAAGTAGCGGTTTGTTATGGCGTTCGAACGGGAGTTTGCACGTTGTGTGTATTTTATCTGTTAATATAATTTATGTGTCTGTCGCAACGCGATTACCAAATTCAAGCGTTCTGAATTGATCTCTTTCCAGCCGCCACTGCTCTCTATCTCTCTTTACACTATCTATCCATTCATATTTTCTATTTTTTGCATTCTTTTATTATCTTTCTTCTTCTATTTCTCGTACACGGCATCTTTAAAACCTACTGTCTCTCCCTTTCACTGCACTATTCCTTTCATCCTCTCTCTCTCTCTCTCTCTCTCTCTATCCCTCTCTCTCTCTCTCTCTCTCTCTCTCTTCCTCTCCCTCTCTCTGCCCCTATCTTTCGCAATATCTTCATTTCTACTTCCTCGTGCTCATCTCAGCATCTTTCCTTGCCTTCCAGTCTTCTATCTCGCACCATGCCGTTTCTCTTTCCGCATGTCGTGATGTGCTCTCAGACCTTTTCTTTTCGTCCCTTACTCCCCTGCATCGCTCCCTTTATATTATTCTTCGTCCAGTCCTCTTACTGTATCTCTGTCCCTGCTCTTGCGCGCGATCTATATCTCCATCTCCAACGGTTCTCTCTCTCTCTCTCTCTCTCTCTCTCTCTCTCTCCTTCCTGTGATGACCCTCTCAACCCTCTCTTCCTTCCGAGATCCGACCTTCCCTGCCAGGGTCCACATGCAAACAGCTCGCTTCCTTAAATGCAAATTTCCAAGCCCGGGCTGGCCCCAGGGTTTATTTGCACAGGCGATAAATTCGCTTTATTAGCAAGGGATGATGTACGTAACAACTGTTTGTCTGGCAAGGAGTTTGCCCAGAAGGGGAAGAGATGTGTCCGACCCAAAAGCCCCACCCCTTTAAGCCAGCCTGAGAAAGCTTTCTTTCTTTAAGCTGCTCGTCGACCCTTTCGCAAACATATCGTCGCTCCTGCTGGCCCCACAGTTGATTTATCAATTGTGTTGTGTGAGGAAACGGAGTCCGCATATGATGACATGTTTGTCCTGTCCGACTGTGTCCACTGCGGAAGTGTTCGCTGGTATGGTTAGGTGTTTTGATAACTGCCTTGTGAAAACATGACGGGTATGTTCAGGCTTAAATGTCTAGCGAAATAAGATTTGCTCAGCGCAAATTAAGCCAAGGAAAACATATGTGAATGTGGAAGATGACAGAAGGGAATGAGAAGGTTGGACAGGGTCGTCTACATATAAGACATACACAGAGAGAAAGAGAGAGAGAGAGGGAGGGAGAGAGGAAGGTGAAGAACATCGCAGACAGTGACATAATATGCAATATTAGTTGTCTCACTACTTCGCGAGTTATGCATTTTTTCTTCAATTTCATGAATTTTAGTGAATATTTGTATACATTTCAAAACATGACAATAGATATTATTAAATCCCAATTTCCTGTGCAATTATATATAATAAGTATAGTCAGTGAGGGTCTTGTGTAATCCTGGAATAAGTGTAGTAAAGCAGCGCCATGTCATTTCCACCAAAATAACAGAAACTACAGGGTGATCACAAACTGTTGTGTGCAATTCAGTTTAGTTGTTATATGCATAGATAAGCTAATTGTGACTGAACCTACAGTTTAAAGTGAGATGTGAACCACTATTTTGCGTCCTTGAGGTATCGAACTCGGGTCCCCTTATTACAAGGCGACGACGTTGCCACTACGCCACCGGGAGCTCCCTAAGGGTGCAATTAAGTGATGAATAGTAAAAAGAGCCAAAGAACATTTTTTAATTTAGATAATGTCAACATTGTCAACATTGTCAATTCATCCGCTGCCTTTATATATAAGTCGCCATCATCTTACAGTAAGCAATATTTGGATTTCACAACTTAGGAAAGGTAGCCAACTCTAAGATATGTCACTAGAACACCTGAAGATTCAACACAACTCGAGAGGGGAAGGGGTAATGGATGTGGTTTCCCCTACCGTTTAAGCATAAAGGTCCCGACGAATGTGCACCGCTGGCGCTTCTGTGCAGGGGGAAGGGGGATTCTCCCCCCAGCAGAGCAATTCTTTCCAATATTTATCGCCGCAAAGAGAAGATAATGGAAAATGTAAAAAAGATAGAATTTTCCAGGAGAGAGATTGATACTTTTTGCCCAGAAGACAACTCCTCACTGCTGTCCAAATCTTGATTAATAGGGGAGGGGGGAGAGGAAATGAATTTACCGCCAATATGACTCGGGGGAGAGGAAAGGAGGGTGGTGATCGAATATGAATTATTGGATCAGGGGTTTTCAAATTGCCCCCAATCCTTGTTTCCTCTTTGGATTCCCCCAATTCCATTTCGATCTATCCAATCCGCAGCCTGAGAGAATGCCCCGGGTGAGGCGATGCATCAAGGGGGAGGACACTGTGACGTTCCGTTTGTGTAGAGTCCGCGCCGCGAACGGATAAAAAATTAATGGGGGAATTTATAAGGATGGAAGGGTTTGATGTGCGCGGCTTTAGTTTCCGGCTGGTTCTACCCTTCCGAAATACAGGGCTTCTCGTTTTTAGCTGATCCTCTTGTTTCAACTTTGTTTCAAATGTGGCGCTTAAAATTAAATTTTCCCTACTCAGAGCCCTCTGAAGCCCGTTCGAAACTACAGATTGCGCTGAAACTAGGTATAGATGCTATGGAGACCATGTGAAAGCGAATCCTGGCGAAAATAATAGTTCAAATTTTCAGCACCAGGTGCAAATGTGGCGCTTGAAATTAAATTTTCCCTACTCAGAGCCATCTGGAGCCCGTTCGAAGAAACAGATTACGCTGAATCTGGGTATAGAGGTTATGGAGACCATAGGAAAGCGAATGCCGGTGAAAAAAATAGTTCAAATATTCACCACCAGGTGCAAATATGGCGCTTAAAATGAAATTTTCCCTTCTCAGAGCCCTCTGAAGCCCGTTCGAAACTACAGATTGCGCTGAAACTAGGTATAGATGCTATGGAGACGATGCGAAAGCGAATCCTGGCGAAAATAATAGTTCAAATTTTCAGCACCAGGTGCAAATGTGGCGCTTGAAATTAAATTTTCCCTACTCAGAGCCATCTGGAGCCCGTTCGAAGAAACAGATTACGCTGAATCTGGGTATAAAGGTTATGGAGACCATAGGAAATTCGAATGCCGGTGAAAAAAATAGTTCAAATATTCACCACCAGGTGCAAATATGGCGCTTAAAATGAAATTTTCCCTACTCAGAGCCCTCTGAAGCCCGTTCGAAACTACAGATTGATCTGAAACTAGGTATAGATGCTATGGAGACCATGCGAAAGCGAAGCCTGGCGAAAAAAATAGTTCAAATTTTCAACACCAGGTGCAAATGTGGCGCTTGAAATTAAATTTTCCCAACTCAGAACCCTCTGAAGCCCGTTATAACCTACAGATTGCGCTGAAACTTGGTAGAGAGGCTACGGAGTCCACAGGGAAGCGAACACTGATGTAAAAAAAAGTAGTTCAAATTTTCATCACCAGCATAAAGTGTGGCGCTGAAGTAACATCAACCAGTATTTTGAATTTATGTCGGGATAGCAGTGTTCAATATGCGCCCTGTGAACCTGAACGACCCTTTGGAAGCATCAGCCACCGTGATCAATGGGCACACGAAGCGTTTCCTGTGATGTTCGCTGTGCACCAAATTTCAGCGCCACATTTGCACCTGGTGGTGAAATTTTGAACTATTTCTCTTTTCGTCAGCGTTTACTTCCGCATGGTCTCCATAGACTCTGCAGCAAGTTTCAGAGCAATCCGTTTCTTCGAATGGGCTCCAGAGCGCTCTGTGGACAACTTCAATTGGCCAACCAGTGGAATCTGTATTCTGCTTCCGCAAGCTGAACAAACTCCTCACAGTAGAACTAGGTTGCAGTCACAAAATACAGTTCTTCCACATACAATTGATGCAACATCAATGGAAACTTCAAGTTTTGCATAACTTCCAGGATAATTAGTCTGCGAAAGTGTCGCGCCGCATTTTTGCGGACCTCGTGAACGATCAAACCGCCGGAAAAGTACTGGTCCGTATCGGTAAATAACATTTAACCGATACTTTCCGATATCGATACCACTGTTACCGGACGATACCGATACATCGGTTTCGGCTCAGCCCTAGTTTTAAGTTCACTTTACACACACAAGGCTAATCGAGACTGGGGCTACAGTTTAAAGTAGGCTTCCACCGCGTATCAAGGAGCATTCTGGCACTGTTTTCTCACAAATGAAAAACGAGACATTTGTTGCAATCATATACTCATAACTTTTCCTGATTAAAAATAGGTTGAAAAAAAAAACCTTCACCATTGCATTTCTAGTGAAATTCTAGCCTGATTTGATATATTACATCATCACCTTCCCATTTAAAATGTTTGAGTTGAATGCAATATGGCGGTCACCAATATGGTGGCCGTACGATTGGAACACATCCTAGGCCTAACCTGTTTCTATCATGACCAATTGTAGCCAGCCTAACTCCTTCACATTTTATAGGGAGTGCACCCTGTATTTTGATAACAGCGTTTTAGAAACATGACAAAATAATTCTCTTGTCATGAGTGAGTATTTGCATATCTTCCCTTTTGCCCTAATGTACACCATAGGGTAAACAAAGGTTCCTAGCCAAGTTTTTAAGCGTTTCTAAAGAACAATAAAGTTCTCCAATATTGACCGAAGCACAGCTGGTTCTCTTTCCCGTTTCTTAGCCCCCAAAACTTCCAAATGGAACTCACATTCAATGGATAAACAATAGCTGCAAGGACTTTGAAGCCGAATCTCTTATTGGAATCGATTTCCTATGCTAAATGTTTAAACGTAAATCCTGTTTGTGTAACGTCATTTGGAAGGGTTTCAGACTGGGATGGTAGTTTCTGGAAGTTGGGACGAGAGTGCTCGTCTGGGATTGGTTAGAAGAGTTAACCAATCTATCAGTTTCATAATGGAGTCTCCTAGGAATGTAGGGTTTCAATGTCAGCGAACTTTCACAGCGTGTGGAAAACATCACAGTTAACAAACTTCTCTTTGTATAATTGTGGAAGCCTTGTTTGGACGCTACAAAAAATAAACAAAACAACAGTGTTTTCATCATACAGTTTAAAGTGGGATCCGAACCACTGTTCAATGTACCTTCACCTGATATCGAACCTGTGACAGCTTGATTACAAGGTGACAACATTACCATTACACCATCTGGGAGGCCCCAATAGCTTAAAGGTTTCCTTGATTCGATTCCTATTGGGAAAATCCCAATCAATCGCTTGGGTGCGAACCATCCTCTGGAAAAAGACGTTCTAAGTCTTTCTTTAATAGAAACGCATTCATGATTCATTTGGTTTATTTTTCGTGGCTTTTATGCCACTTTTGGCTAACCGCTAAGATTAGGGTGAGTGGTGAAATTGCGCATGGCACAAACACAATGACACATCCACGCCTTGCCTAGGGTACCAACGTGGAAATTCCTACCACTAAGCAGCTCTTCTATACAACACTAGTAGTTCTGATATACAGGGTGACCCAAAAAAGGTGGTCAACATTTTTGTTACACTTTTTGGGGCCACCCTGTATTTTGCCATCTTTACCGAAACATTACTTTAACACGCTCACTTGAACAAGCTTCTGTTTAAGATAAGATGTTCTCCCAATACACGGTAAAAGGTAAGAGTGTTCCTGTTCTTGTTTAAAAGCGAAATACCACGAATATCTAACCCGATACTTCAGTGGATTGGGGATTTCCGGCTATTATGGACTGGCAACTGTGATGTAGTCAGCGAACGACATAGTAAAAGAGGTGTCTAGAGCGAAGAGATGTTTCGAGCTCCTTACAGCCAATGATTATGACTATCTGCAAACGCGGGTGCGGGTGCCTTCTAAAAACGCTCCACGGGGGGTCATAAAGCCGGCTGTTTTGGGACGAGCAGGGAGGGGGCGCTGTTTGGAAAGTTTTCGATGCTTATGAGAGCGCACGGATAACGGCCCACGAGTGATCAGATGTTATCATTTTCTTGCAAAGTAAAACCGTTCTGAAAGAGCCAAAGCCTGCGTTTGGAGTCTCACGAAGTAAAGTGAGAACGCCATCAATGAATTTTCTATTCGGACTACTATTCCTCTATATACATGCGCACAAGTTAGTTGCATCTAGTCTGTTTACTTTGCAGTCCACTTGTCGCACATAACAGGGAGAGTTTAACAGCTGCATACACGGATCTTTGTTTAGTAAACATTGTGCAGTAATAGTACAATCAAGAAGAAAATTTTAAAAAATTAATCAAGGTATTATTACATTGACTGAAGAAAAATGAAAAACATTTACTCGTAGTTTTTTAATTCAAATCATGTTATTTCTCTCAATAAATGGAAAATAATTGTCTCAAAAATCAGTATGAAAAATCCGCATTAATGCCATAATCAGAGGTAGAAGAGACTTAAATTAATTCAGGTGCTAGATCCTTTTAATCAGAAGCCAGCCTTTTTTGGGAGGCAAATACGGTCTAAGAAAATAATGAATCTAACTAACATACAGCTACATATTTTGAAATATGATATTAAAGTATTGAATTTATTAATTAATACAATATTGTGTTAAAAGTAATTAATTCTTGCGCCGGAATGGTCGTCCTAAAGAAGGCTTTACCAGTAACAGCATGAATAACCGACTTAACTTGGAAGACAAGGCTTAGCATTGAGAGTCCATAGTGTGCAAGCAAACGTGGCAACCGTGATGGGGCAATTTCCATCACGCACCAAAAATTCAAGCCCCAGGTGAAGATTTCAGACACCATGGTGACCGAGAGCCCTGTATTTTCCTACCCCTGGCCATAGTATATGCATTTACAGTACAAACTGTATGGAATGATGTATTAAATTTGGTATTATAATATTTAAATTGTAATATTTAAAAATTACAGTGATTGAAATCAAAATTCTGGGTGCGTCAGTACTCTGGCAGGGAGGTAGGCCACCCACACTGGAAATCGAACATTTGGTCCTCTTCGTTATGAGCAACTACGTCATCATTACCTTACATACTTAAACCTTTAAGTACGTAATGACGTCGTAGTGACTTGTAATGAAATAGACCAGAAGTTCCTTAACCATTTACTTGAGCAGGAAAAGGTTTTCGGAAAATCAGACCCCTTTCATTTCGAGTCAACGATTCGAAGCCTTCCGTGCTTCATCTGCGAAGCATCCGAACATTGATCTGAGGGAATTCACAACCTCTTTCGCGGGGAAATTATAGAAGAGTCTTCTATCGGTTCTCAGACGCCAGGTGTTAGTGGCAATAGAATGCTCCTAGCAAGCCCCGAGTCTTCCACTTGGGATGCTGCTCGAATCTCGAGATCGAACGAATTCCATCCCTCCCGTTGTGTCCCTGCCCTCTGGTGATGGATGGTGGAAAAATGGATTTCGCCAACGTGCTTCGAGTGCTTTACAAGTTGTTCCCGTTTCTCCGGTAAGAAAAGGGCTATCCTGTAATCCTCCATCTCTCCCTTCCGGGAAACACGTGCTTGTAAACAACCAAGGAAAGTCTTTTGCGATGGGAACCTGTTGTGCGAATATGACGACTGCGGTATACAGGGTGTCCGAGAAGTTCGTGTACTCTTAGAATAGACGGAAGCATTAACATTAACATTTTTGCTAGCATAAATGCTATGGAAATGCTTCCAAAAATCTTATAGTAGACAGTACTTTACACGTAAGCATTCTTGTAACATTCCGGTTTACTCTTGCGATTGCAATGTATAATATAAACAGCACGAAGGGCACACCAAGTTATCAATTGAAACAACTAAAATATTGGTCCGTACGTGTACTGTATACGCTATAAGGTATGTATTTAAGCAGTGCCATTGATTTGTAGCTAACACCTTCTTACACGAAACGTTATTCCTCTCGGTTCAATAGTTATCGGCTTTTAAAAATGTGAAGTGATACATTGTTTACATCTCACTCGGCCGCCATTACATGTGCACTCGTGACCTAGAGCTCGCTTCTGATTGGTTAGCTACGGAAATAGGACCGATTCTATTCTTGAGAAATGCCATGAAATATGCCATGGCATCTGAAATACCATAAGATTTTCACTTTCCACGGTAGCATTTTGGTCCTGGCGTAACAAAAATCTTGTTTCTTCTTACAGACCAATCTCCTTACTCTCTCCTCTGTACATCATATATGAAAAAGTAATTAAAGATAGACTGTACAAATTTGTTTCTCCGTACTTAAGCTCAAACCAAAATGGTTTTCTTCTTGGTAGCTAACCTGTCTTACAAACATGTCTGTTTTGCTCTCACATGCTATGAAATGTATTTCAAATAATTCACAATTAGATGTAATATACTTTGATCTGGCCAAAGCCTTCGATAATGTTGGTCCGCCGTAACCGAATTGCGCACACTTTAGATCCAGAATTGCGCACAAATCGCACTGACCTGTTTGCGCACAGATTTTGATCGAACGTTGCCACTTTCATAGCTTTAAAATCTGTGCGGAAAACTGTGTTTTCTTTAGACAAGAAGAGAGAGAGAGAAAGTAGAAATAAAATGGTAAATCTCTTAAGGATTAAATAAAAAATATAATTTGACTAGTAAATGTAGCAAGTCAAGATACAATTTTCATACCAATTTACTCAAACTCAAAAGTTAGGTTAGGTTAGGGTAATGACTGCACAACAAACACTTCTGTCAATCGAAGCTCGTGACCTTCGGTATAAATACGGAGATACACCGACCATTACATTCTAGTCCACCAATCAGGTTCATCCTCTATGCCTATCTAATGCTACCCTTCCAGCAAAAACACGTGTAAGTCCACACACACACACAAACAAACACAACAGAAGTGAGAACGGCTTGAGAACATTTTACATCTGACAACATCGCCTCATTTTTTTGTGCGCAATCTTGTACATTGTGACAGCTTCTCAACGGCTTATCAGATACCACTGATAAAACCTGAAAAGTGTGCGCAATCCGGCTGTAGCCCCTGGAAGAACGACACGTTGTTGGCGATCGCTAAGGTAATCTGTGAGAAGGGTTAGAAATTTGCCATGAATGTTGAATCTATTGCATAATTTTTGAATCAGAAGACGGTGACCAGCAGGCTACAACCGGATTGCGCACACTTTTCCGATTTTATCAGTGTAACTGTATCTAACATTCTTCCTGTCCTCTCTGGAGTTCCACAGGGTAGTGTTCTAGGACCTCTCTTATTCGTATTATTCGTCGACGACGAATCTCTGCCAAGTCTCTGTCAAGATTTTTTAACGTAATACGGGACGCCAAATGACCTTTTTTTGTGACAATGACTTATAGGGATAGAGTTACTTCAACAATACATCTTCTCTACTGTTACTCTGAACTGTGGCATTGTAACATTCAGTTCTTCACATCTGACTACAACGCGGTTTATACAGGTCTCCACCGCTGCAGTTATGTGGAAGCATAAGATGCGATTGATGTCCTAATTTACGCAATATTTATTTAGCTAACTAACTAACTCTCTAGCTTTCTTAAACCCGAAGGTTCATGGCTGCAGCAACACAGGCCTTCCACCTTTCCCTATCTTGAGCAAGTTCTATATACTCCTTTCCATCCCTACCGATTTCCCTTAGGTCCATCTCAACGTTGTCCCTCCATCTTCGTCTTGGCCTTCCTACAGGTCTCTTACAATCAGGTTTCCCAACAAGAATTATGTGAACTCCTCTTTCCTCTCCCATTCGTGCCTGGCCTGCCCACCTAAGTCTTCTTGATTTAATTATTCTAATAATATCTGGACATGAATACAAATTATATAGTTCTAAATTATGTAACCTTCTCCACTCACCTGTCTGCTCATCCCTTTTAGGTCCAAAGATTTTCCTAAGGATCTTATTTTCAAATACTCTCAATTTAAGTTCCTCTTTCAATGTAAGGGACCAAGTTTCACATCCATATAATACTACAGGCAAAATTACGGTTTTGTATATTTTAACTTTTAGTTTCTTAGATATTAAACGAGAAGACAAAAGTTTATGAAGAGAGAAGTAACATGCATTTCCTGAATTAAGCCTACTTTTTATTTCCTCTTTAATATGATATTCATTTCTTAATATTACTCCTAAGTATTTGAATTTGGAAACTGGTTCAAATGAGTTGTTATCAATAATTAGATTTTGATTATTACCTAAAACTTGGTTTCGACCTGTAAGCATATATTTAGTTTTCTCTTTGTTAACTTCCAAACCTATCTCTTTAGCAGTTTTGAAAAATATTTTAGCATTATTCTTAATTGTATTCACATCATCCCCCAGTAAGTCTACATCATCTGCATATGCTAACAACTGAGTCACACCATTTAATTTTAGTCCTTCTTTAGTTTCTTTTACCTTCCTAACAGCATAAATATTTATTTAGCTATTTAATTAATTAGTTTTCAAACATAAGTATGTTTGTGAATATATTAAAATGTGTACATTTTGCTGTTGACAACTTCTGCACAGCATATATAAAATTCCATCTCTTAAATACACATAGGATGCGAGAGAAAAATTAATGAAAATAGTCGTGGACAGTTTGCATTCTAAAACTCATGGATCCACTGTACATCGTTTTCCCCGTGCCTTGTCGTTCCTGCACCCACACCAGTGATGTGCCGTACACTATAAGTTTACGTCTACATGCGCTGTCTACACATAATATACGCGTAATTACATTGTGTTGTAGTTTACATAGAATACGTAGACAATCTAAAGTGCATTAAAATTATTTTTCAAGGCTTTCATGAAAGGAAAGTGACATTTTTAACTATATTGGTTCCTAACGAACTGAATAGAATCCTATTTACAACAAAATGTATCTTCTCTTCTATCATCAACTATGGAAGAAGATAAATAGTATGCAAGAAAAACAACAGATGGCAGTCGTGAGGCAAAATTAGTCTTTTCCCCATAAAACACTAGAATATTTCCTATGTTAAATTCTTTTCCTGGGTGACAAATTGTTCGAATTTGGAACGGAGCGTATGAAAAATTCTCCTCACACATCAGCAACTGATACGCAGTATAATTTTGCTCTATTTCCACGGCGCCCTTTGCTAAATTATCGCGTTTCGCTTTATTGTTTACATAGATTACGTCATATACGTGTATTAAATAGTCTACGTGTAGAATGTAGACTATTGTTGTTTACGCGTAGACGCACATCACTAGCCGTTCCTCAACACTGTAACTATACCCCGTCGCAGCTAACTCTGGAGCAGGCGAACGAAAACAAGTCTCTGCGCAAGTAGTGACGCGAAACGGCTCCACCAATGAACACACGAGAGTGAACGGTATTGCGTGGGGGGGTTTGAGCGACTGTAGTTACCAGCCTTCGCAGCAGCGTGTACTGCTTCGCTCTGCCCACTCGATCTCCCCCCTTCTCTGCCGTTATGCGCGGCCTTGCTACAGAGATAGATGGGACAGGGTTTATGTCTGTTCACCTCAGCCATGGCGGAACATGGAATTCGAGCGGTTCCATGTGACTTGCAGAGCAGGGTTGCGAACCACGAAAACGAAATGATTCCCAAGCAACCGAAATAGCGGTCAACTTTCAACACGGTCGCAACAGGACACATGCGAGCAGGGGTACGGGGACATCTAGAACACACTGTAGAATAGCATTTCAATTAGACTACAATTTGATTTTTGTTATTTACCATCGCTTTTCTGCCAATTTGGGCTGAGGATGAGTGATGATATGATGAATTTGATGAAGAGAAGCTAAAAAGAACGTTCATGCTAAGGTCGGGATTCGAGCCCAGAATTCCTGGCGGCGTCGTATCGCGCTGTGCTAACCACTTCACCACGGAGGTCGGCTCGGTTTGACTAGAACTATCAGTAGAGATACAGCAAGAGGAGAGAGACACGTTTAACCGACCCCCCCCAAAATGAACAACGAAACTTGGCATATTTAAGAGTATCGAAATTATATGGGTTGGGCATCGTCCACCTAATCGACATGAGAGCAAATGGCTGCCTCCCATCCCAGTTTTATATTCGTTGGTTGAGATAAATTCGAAAACTTAGACGCTTGACAGTGTCCCTCGTTTAAGGTACCAGCCCAGTATCCACCCTGAGTGACTATTGAGCCACAAAAAACTCAATCGAGCTGAGACCTATTCTTTATCTAAACTCTGGAGAAATCTCGAACTCTTAGTTGGCACACTGGCAACCTTGGCTCTTTCTTCCCTGTCTAGAGTTAGCAACACTGTCGCGTCTGCATATGCAGATGGAGCGACCTCTGCCATCTGAGTCCACTCCGTTCTTTCACACTCCGGCAACATGTCTCGTCCTGTGTCCAAAGTAAACGAATCGGTAATGGAGACAAATGAAGATAAACAGGATAAAAGCAGAGCGAAAGAGTGCGGGAAAAATCAGCAGTCTCTCTCTACATGATTTCCCTTGGAAATATCCATGTGAAGTCCAACACTTGCTAGAGCATAATAATTGCGTTTGAGCTACGTTGGCCTACATTCCAATCAAGACAAGGAAAGTTAGGAGACAACTTAATTAGTAGATGCAAGGTTGATTAACTATCTCACGCGTACTAGCAATATTATGTTACCTGATGGAAATCACCTAGAATCAACAAAACTAATTTGCTATGTTAACAGCTCTAACTCACAGATGGCAGTAGCTTGCTAACTGCTAATTTCAGTCTACTGCTTCAAACTTGACTTCGGATCTTAGCTACTGAACTATTAAAAAATGTTACTCTTTTGTGTTCAATAGTTGATAGCATCACTGAACCGAATGAATTATATGTGTAGTATATTTGATCAATTTTTTTACATGAACAGCAGGCAATTCATAAAAAAATTATGTTAAGTATCGGAAAACAAAAAACTGCTTCATGTTTAGCGCTCATTTGTGGTGTTTTTGTTAAGTTAGTTAAGTTAGACAGTTTAGTGAAGTAAGGTTGCAAAATCATAACATATACAGGATGAAAACTGTTTTTTTAGGGCTCGTAGCGTTGATACGAGGCTGTAACGAGAAAATGAATACCAAGAATAGCCTAGTTGTTTGTTTAGATGTCATCCATGCCTTGCGAAACTGTCCGTTTTGCCTGGAACACCCTGTATTTGTTTCATGGAAAACATACAGGGCCTCGTTGTAGTTTGCAGTTGATCATCCTCTAGGAATATTTAGTTCAGGTATGAGAATCCTCAAGGGGGAGCAGAGGAGGTTCACAGCCCCCACCAGAAGTTAAAAAATCAAGCAAATATTCACAGTTTATGCCAGTTAATTCATTTCAATGAAAGCACATTGCATTACAGGACTCAAAACAAAAAAAATAAAGGTCAGAATTTGAAATTCCGGCAGTGTTTCTTACCTCTCCCTCGAAAAATTCGCCAACAGCTATCGTACTACATTCTTTACAGTCTTACAACTCTGCAAATGAAAATAATGGTTCCAGTTGCGAGAACTGAAAGTATTTTAATACTTTTTGCATCAAATTACAGCTTCTGTTTTACTTTTAAGTCCATTTTATGCACATGTAGGCTAATTGCGACTGGACCTATAATTTGAAGTGAGTTCGATTGATTTGGTTCATTTTACTTGGCTTCTCTGTCACTTTTGGACAATCGCGAAGATGAGAACGATTGATGAAATTGATGAACATGCCAACACAGTTTAAAGTTGGATCTGAACCACTATGTGGCTCCACCGTGTTTCGAACCAGGGACCCCTTGATTACAAGACGACGGTACCTGTACGTCACCAGAGGGCCATTTTCAAATTAGAGTCTGCAAATACGCAAAAATAAGATACGGTAAAAATGGGAAAATCTGTTTCACCGGAAGTACAACAATCATGTTAAAAAAAAATGAGTTTGCATGAGTTTTCCAAATGCTCCATGATTTCAGGATCATTGTAAACTACACCCTGTGTTAGAAAATTAAGTATATGTAGCAACGGGTAACTAGCATAAATTTCGACCACACCACTGTGAAACGCCCTGTATATAAGCAGAAGAAAAATATCCAAGAAAGAAAGAGGAATGTTATATTAGACTCAAGGCTATTAGGAGAACTCGTCGTACATAAAAATTCATTTGGAAAATACAAAAAACTGGAAAAGTTTTTTCATCATCTTCTTTATTGGCATTTCTGAAGAAGAGAAAAGAAAAGTTAACCCCGTGCTATTGTTATAGTCTCTCTCCAGAGTTCTTTTCTTTCCGTGCTCCAAATCACGGTAATTGTTAGGTGCGACTATCGACGTAAAAAAGAAAAGTTGGTATGTGTTCGTGCAGGTCGTTAAGTCCTATGTAGTGATGTCATTACGTCTGGCATTCTCCGGGCTAATGGTTTTCCATTTCCTGGAGGCCAGTCTCTGCATGCGGCAGTGTATCCATAAGCACGAAGCCAAAAGTAACCAGATTCAGTGTGAGAAAAGAATACCAAGTGTCTCTTCAAACTATCACGGAAAGTTAAGCACCCGTCAGGAATATCGTGATTATGTTCCACGGGGGGGATGACAGAAACCATCTCCTCCCAAAAAGACGCAATAGTGAAAAAAAATCATTCACAACAGGGATGATTCATCCCGATACAAAAACAAAATTCGCCATTTGTAACAAATAGCATTTCTCAAACTGTAACTTGTTTCGTAAGTTTCATTTTGTGTAAGAGCACAATTGGTCGACAACACACCTAAGTATAGAGAAATTATTTTATTGGTAGGTGGCAACACTGCTTACTTGCATCAAGGAACATCATATTAAATGAGAAGAGCTGGTGGAATTTCAATAACTTTATGTGTGTTGTCACGCAAGCGACTAATATGTAGTATGTCACCAAGTACATTACAGATATATCAATCGATATTTGCCCCATTGAGTGTCACCATTTTTAGAAAAAATGAAGACTTTGTTATATTTTATTACGAGATGGCAACACTGCTAGCTTGCATCAAGGAAAATCACAAAATGCTTTAAAGTTCTTTCAACATCGAAATGTCATTTGATATTATCTCCATTTAGCGTCATGACTTTAGAAAATAATACAAATCTTCCGACATTTTATTCGGAGCTGGCAACACTGGTACCTTGCATCAAGGAACACCATATTAAATTAGAAAAGTTTAAAGAATTTCAGTAAGTTTCAGTGTTGCCACTCAAGCGACTAATCTCTAGTAAATTACCAAATGTTTTGCAGTTCTTTCAATATCCATTTGGTGTCACGATTTTAGAAAAATTGCCTTTTCCAGACTAACGACGCTCTGGCGTCTAGGTTCAGCCAATATAATTGTCTATGAGACTTGTGTGCTTCTGATGAGCCTTTCATCATACAAGTAAACAAATCTCTACAAAACTTTTCATTCATAATGGTTAGTTATGAGCTTACTATGCCACTCGTATGATGTAACTAAGAAATAAAATAATTCCAACTCCTTGCTGGTTTATTAAAGCGTAAATGTTTAGAAACGTAAATTTGGCTGTTTTTGACCAACTTCTCTCTGTTGTAACTCTTATCCAACTCAATTATTTTTAACAGGTACCCTGCTGTAAATATCAAATTTTTATTAGACACCCCACCCCACAAAATATATTGGGGCTCAACTTTTGATAAAAAGACGAAAAACTATCATTTCCAAAGAGCTATAAGTAAAAGAGAAAACCAGTTACGGAGTTCAAATATTTTCTGCAAAAGCTTTGGATGTATATCTTCCTTCAAAAAAATGATATAATTGATATTACGTCCCTTCTGTGCTAAAAACAAATATCCCAAATTTTGATTTTTGTTGAAAAGCGCATGTCCGTTTTAGTCGTAAATTTCAGCAGTTTGCAACAGAGATGTTAAAAAAAATCGCACAGGATATAAAATGTAGCTTGGAATGTACAGAAAACAATATTTTTACCCCAGCTTTCTATCATTTTTCTTAGCTGAGTAATCAAATTTATAGCAACTGTCCGAAAAGGCCAAAAATGCCGGAAGCCATGGAACAAATATGGCCGCCATTTCAAAACAACAATGCCTGCTTTGAACTCTCCTTGCATAGAGGTTACAGCAACAAAAAATGAATTTTTAACAATGTCAGGCAACCAATTATTATAATTATTACTAGAGAGAAGGTCTAAATATGGGCGAAGGTTTAAATATGGGTTTTGGAGTTATCAGCGCTCTCGGGTGCTGCAGCCTGGCAGAGGCTATTGGAACTGGTTATCTGTCAAGGACAAAGGTTGCCGCGCCAATTCGCAAGAGAATGTGGTGGTTAGTTTCGGCCTTGGACGCTGTTTTAGAATTGCGACCTCCGAAAACTTTTTTGCAGGTATGTTTTAACTCAGCGTTTTCTGAATTCTCATCTGCATTGTATTATGATATTAGCGGTACATAAAACAAATGTGGGCTTCTATAATGCCATGATTTGTTTGTGAAATATGTACCACAGAGAGCGAAAATAAATTGAAGAAGAACAATAGCGTGATGGTCTAAATATGGGCTATGACATGAGGTCTAATGTTAAGATCACATTTTCAACAAATATTTGGATGTTTTACTTAATTTCGAATTTTCCCATTCCGCGTGATTTTCAAAACAACAGATTATTCATAAATATGAAATTTATAATGTTTTAGCGATAAATGACTGCTTTTTAAATTTTAATTGCTTTTTGCTATATTGCCACTAGTAGCCCATATTTAGACCACAATTTTGAAATACATCATTTTTCCATTTTTTGGAAATTGCTTTTTTTTTAAGAAAAATGGAGATCTTCTATACTTTAACATGCTATTACTTTTAAGTATATATTTCATAGATATGCATTGATATGCTTGATATATTATTTTTTCCCTCCGAAAATGACAACATAAAAAGGGGGGCCCATATTTAGACCTTTTCCTCTATTATTGACAATTTGATTTGTAATGAATGTTAGAAAGAGTTGCGAGTACTCGTTTACTATACTTTCCACCCCAAACAAAGGACTCATATCTAATGTTCCAAAAAAGAAAATCACTCTGTTACGTCACGTAATGTTAGAACCTTTTTTTCAGCCTACATTAGTGTGAACACATAAACGTGGGAGATTATTATATATCTAAAAGAAATCTTAAATGTATATTGCAATAGAGATTGAAGGGTTGAAGTGAAAAGTATCAAGCCACATTTATAATCACCAAGCACTTGTACAGAATTTCAAATGAAAATACATGAAATTCAGTAACAGAAATTATCAAGGATCTTTTCTATTGGTTAGACTACAAAGCACAAGTAATTTCGATCTAAGAAAAAGCAGATTTTTAGATTTCTTGGAGCACTTAATGCCCGTGTTTCTCACAAGTACGAAAAATGTGAGCTGGCCACTATCTCGCCCGACCTGTTCGATTATTGCAAGCAATTTTAATGTAAAACTGGTAAATATCGGAGACACATTTCTTCGTTTTTACAGAAGAAACTACTTACGAAAATGAGTTTCTGTAGCATTTTGAAAGTTCGTGGAGGTATTTTCTCACCGTAGAATGCTGCACAAGAAATAAGCACTTTGGATATAATAAACTTGCATTTTGTGCAAAGCGACAATATTAGGCTGTTGTTTCCATTATGTACCTGCAGATGGCGCAAGCGTCGAAAGTCACGCGGTCTCGCCAGTGTTTCCAAACGTGCCTTTTTTTTACGAGAATTTTTTTTAACTATGCTTACCTAACCTAACCCAACCTAACCTTGCCGGAAATGGTCCGTGGGGCTATCGTGAATGGTTTTTGGGGCTATCGTGAATGGATTTTGGGGCTATCCGTCAATGGTTCGTGGGGCTATCGTGAATGGTTTTTGGGGCTCTCCGTCAATGGTTCGTGGGGCTATCGTGAATGGTTTTTGGGGCTATCCGTCAATTGTTTGTGATGACATAATGAACACGAAAGTGGTTATTTTTCGGTTAAGAAGGTTGAAACACTGCATACCCACTACAAATCGACAAAACACAAGAACGACGCGCGATGATCCACAGCTGTGCGCGCCATATTGTATGTTTCGCAACGGAAGAAGGGAACCAAAATAATTACTCGTAATTTGAAAAATCGAAGTTATTTTCGTGCAAAAAGCATAATGGCACCTTGAACTATGTTCCGCAATACACAATTGGTAAGTACGAACCATCCGAAGCACAAAATATCCGATTTTATTGTGTCTCCGATATAACAGACATTTACCGTAAAACTTTCACAAGATGGATATAATTTTACGTATGCGTCTTGTTTGTCGGTTTTACGGCATACTTCAAAGCATATTTTGCTAGTTTTTAGTGCATATAAATATTCAGTCTTGTCATTACACAAACATATTGCTGTTTGCAGAGGCAACGTAATGAGATGTTCACAGTATATAATCTGTGAACTTACATGGGCGTTAGTAATCTGTTGCGGCGATGCATCATTTATGGAGCTTTCCTTAGAAGTGATAAATTGTAAATATATTATGACACGTTCTACGATATAGGAAGCTTTTCTTATGAACGTTAAAATTACATTCTTTATAGTGAATCCATTAAGGCAATATAGATAAGTTGATTATATTCTTGAGTTATCGGAGATGCTCTCTGAAAACATGACCCTCTATGGAGCTGAAAGAAAGATGTATTCAGAGATCCTAGATGCGTCCACAATTATTTTTACAAGGGGATTAAAATCGGAATATAGAAGCGAAAGACGGAGGTAGAGAGAGAGAAATGAAAGTCAACGGAAAGAGGGCGAGAGAGATGGAGAGGGAAGGAGAAAAATATGAAATGCAGGACAGAAAAGGAGGAGAGGAAGAAATTGATAAACGACATGAACACACAGAAGTGAGGTAGAGGATATTTTAAGTAGCTTTTCTTCCATTTTAGACTAGTCGCGACGATGAGGATGAATTGAGATGTGAGGAAATTTATGAAGAGACACTCAGAAAGAACACCCATGCTCAGGCCAGGATTCGAACCCGGGAGAGCAATAGATAAAAAAAAAAATAAGACAGAAATCGGAAGGTAAAATATGAAAAGAGCAATGATGAAGTAGAGTGGAAATATTGGCGAAAATATAAATCTACCCCCTAGAACATGGGCGTAACAATCGGGGGGGGGGAGTGGGCACTCCATTACCTTCGAAAACAAGCTGTGAAAAATTTAATTCTGTTCATTTTGCTGCTTCACGGGTAAAGTAACATGTTATTCCATTTTGTCTCTCTCCTGGATATATGGATTATAACGTTCATTCCAATTTACCCAATTGGCTATGTTTACAAAGTAGCCTGGGGGAAAATCCCCCCCTCCCCTCACTGCACTTCATGTCCTTCACCCTATCTGCAAACGCCCAGAGCTGCTACGCATGAGAGTTTTGTGAGCGGAGGATTATAACGTCCAGTCCCTTTTGCCCAATTAACTTTTACAAAGTAGGCTAAAATAGCAGAGTGGCGGAGTGGTTAGCACGACGCCAGGGGTCTCGCGATTGAACCCCTACCTGGGTATGGGTGTTGTTTCACCATATCATCCTCCTCATCGTCGCGATTAGACAAGAGGGGCAGGAAAAGCGAAATAAACTAAATCAACCAATCAATAGACGTAAAACAGGCTATGCTCGATATGAATTCACAATATCGTTCCGACCGCGGAAAGATTTCGCACCGATAAAAAAATCCCATCAGCTCTAGTTACTTAGCATTCGAGTTGGCAACACTGCCGGGGCAAGGAGAGACCATGCGAGAACTGTCACGACGACTATTATTCGTTTCGATTTTGTGTCATGTTTTAATCGGGGGAGTCGATATTAAATCCGGGAAGGGGGGGGGGCGTTTCATCTCTTCCATCTCATTACGCAGCTGGTATTTCGCTGCAATATGGAGAAGGGAGAGGCTGGAATTGATATGGAATCTCTGGTGAGAGGTCCATATATACGAGGGTTGTTCGGTAAGTACGTCTATCGGATGTTTCAGAAGCGAAAACGAAAACGTGTGCCATCTGTTGGGCTGGCGTCAAGGTTTCAAGTGTAATGATTGATTTCCACATGTATTGCAGTCCAACACAATGTATTTTTCTAGCCGCATTTTAGCTTACTCGGGAGTTCTTTCATCGGTACGCTAGGTAGCGGTGGCCAAAACGTTTTCGGGTGCAGGTTAACCAGTTCCAGCCGACCTCCGTGGCAGAGTGGTTAGTACAACGCGCTACGACTTCAGGGACTTCGGCCTGGGTTTGGTTTTTCTTTGCGAGTGTCCCGTCATCAATTTCATCACTCGTCTTCATCGTCGCGATTGGCCGAAAGAGGCAGAAAAATACACTAAATAACAAAACTGAAATGGAAATCTGAATACCAGGCCTAGAACCGAAAATCGGCTACCGGATACGGAACAGACTCTGATACGGGATGTGGAATAGGGACTCGTGTACCAAAACTGGAACAGAGTTTCGGGTGTTAGACCTGAAACGGAGACACTCGTAGCGGGTCTGGAACTGAAAACCGAGTACCCGTATCCGGAGCAGAGACACGGGTAATCGTATTCGGAACAGAGATTCGGATACCCGCATTCCGAACAGAGACTCGGGTACCCGCATTCTGAACAGAGACTCGCCTACCTGCATTCTGAACAGATATTCGGGTACCCGTATTCGGAACAGAGACTCGGGTACCCGCATTCTGAACAGAGACTCGCGTACCTGCATTCTGAACAGATATTCGGGTACCCGTATTCGGAACAGAGACTCGAGTCCCCGTATTCGGAACAGAGACTCGGGTACACGTATCTGAACAGAGACTCGGGTACCCGTATTCTGTACAGAGACTCGAGGAACCGCATTTGAAACAGAGACTCGAGAACCCGGTATTTGAAACAGAGACTCGAGTACCCGGTATTTGAAACAGAGACTCGGGTACCGGTATTCGGAGCAGAGACTCGAGTACCCATATTAGAAACAGAGACTCGTGTACCCGTATTAGGAACAGAGACTCGGGTACCCGAATTCGGGACAAAGACTCGGGTACCCGTATTCTGAAGAGACTCGAGTATCCGTATTCGGAACAGAGACTCGGGTACCCGTATTCGGAACAGAGACTCGAGTATCCGTATTCGGAACAGAGACTCGGGTACCTGTATTCGGAACAGAGACTCGGGTACCTGTATTCGGAACAGAGACTCGGGTACCCGTATTCGGAACAGAAACTCGAGTATCCGTATTCTGAACAGACTCGAGTACCCGTATTTTGAACATCGGGTACCCGAGTAAAACAATATTATACTGCGTAACAGTTGCTGATGTGCGAGAAGAACTTTTCAAACGCTCCCTTCCAAATTTGAACAATTTCTCACTTAGGAAAAAACCTAAGATAGGAAATATTCTAGTGTTTTATGGAAAGGACTAGTTTTGCCTCACTACTGCCATCTGTTGTTTTTCTTGCATACTATTTATCTTCTTCCATAGTTGATGATAGAAGAGAAGATACATTTTGTTGTAAATAGGATTCCTTTCAGTTCGTTAGGAACCAATATAGTTGAAAATGTCACTTTCCTTTCACGAAAGCCTTGAAAATTTATTTTAATGCACTTTAGATTGTCTACGTAGTCTATGTAAACTACAACCCAATGTAAACTACGCGTAGATTACGTGTAGACAACACATGTAGACGTAAACTTATAGTATACGGCACATCACTGGATCTATGTGAGCGCGTCAACATTCAGGCTATTTGTTCGTCTTGATCGTCTAATTAGCCCCAAGATTTTTTTTATGCAATGACACTGAACAAGCAAACACAAACAATTTGGATCAACAAGTACAGCCATTACACCAAACAACCCAAATCTGCAGATTCGCTAACCAGCACTAAACTAATGATTGGCCATTTGCGTGTATCCTCCATAATTGCATCACGAGTTGACTCTACCCAGAGTGCACCGTCGGATTGACAGGAGCCCCCACTGGGTGTTCGCCGTGGGTGGGTGAAGCCCCTAGGCCGTGACCTGGTCGGTACCGAATCTTTTCCTGGAGGTTGGCGTCGAGCCCTCCCCGGGTAGGTCCACCTCGCGGGAAGGGCAGAAATCAATAACGAGCGAGGGTCAAGTCCTTGCGGCGGGAATTTGTTGGGCAAAGCTCCATCATTGTGTTTTCCGAATGACAAATCCTATTTTCGGTTCATTTTGCGTCGCCTTTTTTTTTTTACCCCCCTGAGTCAATCGCGGCGTCAATGATGAATTGGTGGTTGCTTTCGGTCCGAGAAGCCTCGGATACAATCCTCGATGAAGGAGCAAGTATTTCAGCGTCAGTGTTGCCAACCGTACTAAAAACATTAGTCCTGCAGAACGTTTTACACAGATTGAAATAACTAGCAACATTTTACAAGTCTTGAACTGCATTAGGTATCAAAATCACTGTGAGATTTCAAAATATGCCATTAATTTAAGTACTTTCACAATTAAGAGCAGACATCCGTGGCGAAGTAGTTAGTACAGCTTCAGGACGCAGGGGTTCGAATCTCGGCGTGGGCATGAATCTTCCTTGTCAGTGTCTCTTCCGCATATCATCACTCATCCTCATCTTCGCGATTAGCCAAAAGTGGAAGAAAAGCGACGCAAAATAAAACAAATCCATCAACTCCCCCTTAAGAAAGCCAATAGAAGTAGGATATACCTACGGCTAAGGAACAAATACCAGGCTGACTGATTTGGTTTATTCTACTTCGCATTTCTGCCACATTTGACTAATCGCGGCGATGAGGATGAGACACCTGGCTGAAGTTCATGAAGAGACACAAAGAACAACCATGCCCAAGCTGGGATTCGAACCCGGAACGTCTCGCGTCGTTCCGCGCAATGATATCAACTCCGCCACGAAGGTAGGCAAATATCGGGTTGAACACAAGATACTGCAAGAATCAAGAAAGAAATCAAAGTAATATAAAAAGTATTGTCCGTCCACAGCAAGTTCGAAGTAGATGTAAACAAAGCCACTTAACCTGCGAGAGATCCTATTGGTTGATATCGACGCCAAACTGTTCCAAAGCCCAGTAAATCTATGGACGAGCAGAGTTGAGAATGAATAATGAACATATTCAGAAGCCAGGTGCTGCGCTTTTCTTTACACTAACTTTGATGTGGCTTTAGACGGAGGGTAGTTTGTACTTTATTTGGAGTTTCAAGCTCCATTACAATACCTTGAGTGTGTATGCAAGTATGACATATTTACGGCATAAATATAGTTTATGTGTTGAGAGATTGGCAACACTGTACGGTGTTGACAGAGTCTCGTGAGGTCAACTGGAGAACTCCTTGGTGGATATTGTAACGGAATCCGGTCTAGAAAGTCAGCGTCATCCGATGAAGACCAGCTTTATAGGCCTCAATGTCTGTTTCACCGCGCAGGCGTTAGTTTATTGTTTGTTTTTTTAAGGTAAAATAGATTATGCAAAAATATGTCTTGGTTACCCTAGTTTCGAAAATAGAACATCGTAGTAATGATATGATAATCATTTCGACAGAGAGGAAAGTGAATGTTGAATAGTAGTGCACGTTTTTGTGCAAGGAAATAGGCAGTTGAAGTGGATATTGGCGGTTAAAATTAAACAGGCCGTTAAAATGATTGATTTGGTTTATTTTACTTCGCTATTCTGCCACTTTGGCTAATCGCGAGGATGAGGATAAGTAATGATATGATGAAGGGACACTCACAAACAACCAGGCCTGCATTCGAACCCGGAACCGCTAGCGTCGCAGCGCGGTGTACTAACCACTCCGCCACGGGGGCCGGCTCAGTTAAAATTAAACGGACAGTTAAAGTCAAATCGACGGTTAGAGTAAGATTGGCTATTAACGTGAAACATGCGCTTAAACTGATACAGACGGTTAAATTAAAATCGACTGTTAAAGTCAAATTGGCGGTTAACTTGAATTGACAGTTAAGGTGAAATGGACGGTTAACGTGAAATATATGGTTGATGTGAAGTCCCGGATTCGATACCGAGTTCAAGCACAGTGGTTCGGATCCAACTGTCCAGTCTCCATTAGCCAGTGTCCATCAATTTCGTCTTATCACTCGTCCTCATTGTTGTAATGAGACAAATATAGCAGAACTGCAACGTTATATAGCAAAATTATATATACAATAATAATTCCTTGTTTGAGTCACGTAATAACTATGTAAATACGTATAAAATACATTTTTATCTTTACGAGTTCGAATCTTGGCCTGGACATGGGTGTTTGAGAATGTCCATTCATCAATTTCATCACATCATTCATCCCCATTTTTGCAATTAGCCGAAAGTGGAAGAAAAGCGGAGTAAAATCAATCATCAAATTTTTATCTTTAAAAGTGGTCCACTCTCAGAAGATAGTCTGGAGTCGGCAGTGACCCTAAGTGAATTAACTTGGTGTATTTGCAAGTTGATTGATTGATTAATTTGATGTTTTCAAGTCCACTTTATGCACAGTAACGCTAACCAAGACTGGACGTACAGTTTAAACTGGGGTCTGAATTATTGTGTGCCTCCACCTGATATCGAACCCGGGACCCTTTGATTACAAGGCAACGACGCTACCACTGCGCCATCGAGGAAGCTATTCTCAAGTTAACTAACACGACATAACGACCTATAATTTCCACTACGTACTGTATACTTTAAGGAGAAATAGTGTACTTTTAAACTTTCATGTTCACAGTTTAAATCTACTCAATTCACGTAGTGTTGTTACGTGCTGGAATGAGCAAAGCCAACGATAAACATATGGAGAAATTGTTGGTGAAAACGACGATAGATGGCAGCACAAGCAGAGAAACGGAAAGTAAATTATTGCTGAAATTAGGAGGATCTAGAAGTGATTAAAACCAAATAAAACAAATAAAAGGAAATGAGTAATGATTAAATGGTTGTAAATAAAGGATAAAAAATATCAAGGAATAAAGGAAACTCAATGATCGACCCACATACATGGTACATATAGAAGATTAAGGAAGTTAAGTAGTCAATTTAAAATGTGGGTCTTTTCCTTCTGTCGAGAATATAGCCTCTTGCTAGAGTTTTGTTTGTTACCGTGGTGGACGGTTGCGCTATATACAACCTTAGTGACAATGAAGTTCGACCAGTCACAAATATAGGAGTGCGTTGTGAAAGAAGGAGAACACATGCATATGCTGAACATATTTTATTCAGCAGGCTACATGGAACAAAGGAAAACATAAATTTCCGCTGCAACGCACCAATGTATGGTGTCCACACAAAATAAATCATTTTCGTCCATCTACACGTGGCATTGAAGTTCGACCACTGTTAGAGGGGATCCTGTTTACCATGGTGTGACGCCGCCCCGTCGGCGAATAACTGTGGCAATGCGTCGGGGCATGCTGCGGACGAGTCGTTCAAGGTATTCCACATCGATGCGGTGCCATTCCTCCTGCAGGCAGGCGATAAGAGCAGCCACTGTTGCACACGTCGCTTAAGAACACGCCACGCATTCTCAATGGGCGAGAGGTCGGGACTCGATGGTGGCCATGGCAGAGTTCGCACGTGATGGCGAGTCAACCATTCTCTTGTTAGCCGCGTGGTATGAGGCCTGGCATTGTCGTGTTGAAAGATGAGACGCCGCCTGTGGAACAGGTGCCTTCGCACTGTGGGAAGATGCCGCTCCAGTATGCGTGTATAGGCGTGTGCATTCACAATGCCCTCACAGACGTGTAGTGGGCCAACCCCAGATGCCGTCATGCATCCCCATACCATCACTGACGCAGGTTTCTGTACCCGACGTGCATAACATTTTGCTTCATTCTGTTCCTCCTTCCGACAAATGACTGTTTTCCGTATTTTCCCGTACACAACATTGAAAATGGATTCGTCCGTCCACAAAACCCTGTTCCACTGCCGAAATGTCCATCCCCGGTACATTCGTGCCCACCTTAGTCGATTGCCTTTGTTCAACATGGAAAGGAAGGGTTTACGTTTCGCCTTGTACACTCGGTAACCGCATCGCTGTAGGTAACGGCGAATGGTTCTGGTTGACACTTCAATGTGAAAGCGTTCTCGAGTCCACAGTCGTAATTCGGCCACAGAAACATGATTGTTGGTCTGAATATAGCGCCTAAATATCCGTAGGTCACGCACGCTCAGCAGGCGTTTTCGACCGGGGGCCTTACCTGGCTCTGTAGTACCCGTATTTTGGTGGTGTTTGATGATGCAATGGACGGTTGACTTGGGTAAGTTCAGTTGGCGCCCTATTTCCCGTTCACTGAGTCCATCCCGTTGCAACTCCACCACTCTTCTCCTCACGGTGTTGTCAATAGGTTTGCCCCTGGCCATGGTGATGATGCACTGCGATTCCTCGGTGCACAGCACGCGCTTATATACGGCGGACTCCCTTATCGTGTCCGTGACGTCATGCTTCCGTCGAATGCGCCACTATCTGTAATTTCCCGTATGGGTCTGGTGCCTGGTCGAAGTTCAATGTCACGCGTATATTTCCCCGTTTTCGTTCTTTACGTGACCTTGGGTGCAACATGCTGGGATCACGATTCTTGCCTGCTCACACGCCTCCTCTTACACACATGCGTCACTTCTGCGGGTCACCCATTCCACCGCCTATGCCTCTGTGCATTTAATCACGTATTCCTTTCTGGTCGAACTTCATTGTCACCAAGGTTGTACATTTGTCGCACTGGGCCAACGGCAGCGCTGGTATAACCGCGATCCTTGGTTGTCCCTTCGGTCCTTACATTGGTGGCGCTATATCCATATTTGTCGCTCCAAATCATATCGAGTAGCAAAAGAAACGACAAGGAAAGAATGATCTTTCCCTATAAGAAGAAAGAAGAAGTCGATCTTTCCATAACATAAGAAAGGAGAAGATAATCTTTCTATAAAAGAAGAACATGATCTTTCCATAACAGAAGAAGGAAGAATATAAATTTTCTTATTTATATCCATTGGTATATATCTCCGCTGTTTGATTCACATTCCAAGAAAAGAACCCATAACCCTAGAGATTAGCCGTGGTATACAGAGTGAGACCAAAAGAAAGGTGGCAGTGTTAACAATGCATTAATATGTTGAATTGAAAGAAACCGATTCGAAAGCTGCTGAATTATTGGCCAGATCTTACTGGAGCAGTCTGACTCGTTCAGATTATATGCCTCCGCCGTGACGTAGAGGTAATGTCTTCGACTTGTCATCAAGGGATCCCAGGTTCAATACAAGGTAAGGGTACATTATTGTTCCGATCCCACTTTAAACTGTAGGTTCAGTGCCGGTTAACCTATCGCTGCATAAAGTGTACTTAAATGAAAACTCGTTCAGATTATACGATTGAATGAACCATTACAGCCACAATGGTAGAAACTCATAGTGTGGCACAAGACGTATGCGATATGTTATCATTGCGCAAGGATCTTCCTCTATCTTGTGTGTTCTGCTTTGGTGGCAATAGGATGCTGTCTCTTCCTTCTCCTTTTTCCACTTTCATTCACTCTTTGTCTACTTTATCCTTTCCTTACGTTCAGCCACCTCTTCTATTCGCCCTTTCCTACAATCGTCTTACTACACCCATTTCATCGCCTTCTTTTCTTTCTCATCTTTCATCCTTTCTCTACCTTTTTATCTTTCAACCTCTCAGTCTTCAATCTCTCTCTCTTTTCTAGCGGGATGTAAGGGGTGTAGTACACCCTGAACTGCATTTTGCAGACTAACGAGGCTCTGGCGTTTGGACCTACGGCCAGCATAATTTCCGTAGGACTGTTTGTGTGTTGTCCTGTTTTTTGTCCTTCTGTGCGCTGAGTGTCCCTTTAAAGCCTTAGAAGTCAGAATGTTTTAATATTTTAGTTAACGACATTAGTTATTTTAGTTATGGTAAGGAGCTGGACCCCGTATAACGCGACAGGTGCAAAATAGCCTTTAAGTGCTGACGCATCCAAAAGTTTAAATTCAAATTTCTTTCTAGCCTCTCCGTAATGATAACCTCGTGGCCTTCGATACTCTGAGGAGATATATAGTGGTTCGGATCACATTTTAAACACTAGGTCCAGTTCCGATTAGTCTATATGTGCATAAAGTGAACTTAAACTCTCTCTCTCTCTCTCTCTCTTTCTATATATATATATATATATATATACACTATATGTACATGTATGTGTGTGTGTGTGCATCTTACCTTCTTTCTTCCTTCCTTGTAATCAAGGGGTTCCGGGTTCGATAAGCTGTAAGTCTAATCCCGATTAGCGGATCTGTACATAAAGTGGACTTTAACCTCCTCTCTCTCTCTCTCTCTCTCTCTCACTCTCTCTCTCTCTCTGTCTTTCATTCTTAGGATAGCTAAGACTATTTTACGAGAGGGGGTCTATAGCCTATCTTCAATCACATGATAGCGACTCCACCGCAGTGTGGACAGAGACATCCCACCTTTGGTTTGCTGAACCAAACCCGAAACCTTCAGCAGTGACGTAACGCTGAAGGCTCTGGGAGCTCAAAGAGATAACCTGAGAATCTCATGGATTCGAGTATATTGAAATCCACCTTCTCAAACATCAATATTTTTCTCTACCCTCGCGGATCTCATATTTTCGGCATATTTCCCCCTCCTTTTTTTAATTTCCATAAACAGCAGACGAGAGAATCTGGAAAATAATCAAAAAAGAAGTCTACCCAATCCGATTCCCAACCCGCGAGAATTTCTTATTGGTTCCCGCCAGGAAAAAAAATGAAAATCAAATATATCGACTGAAGGCGGATCTTATTTCCGTATCTCCAAGTTGCTTCTGGCGCAAAATATTTGCATAGAAATGATTGCAAAAAAAAAAAAGTATAAGAAAAACAGATGCAAATTTGATTTTTCCCATTTCTTCTCGCCATTCTCTGTGACGTTTCGCCAGGCGTCAAAACTAACACACAACCAAAAATAACGTTATTTTTTTTCCTTATCTGTCACGCGTTGAAAAAAAAATTGAAATTCACGATGCTAACGGTTTTCCAATTACCTGTTTCACACTAGAATGGGGGGGAAAGGGGAAGAAAAGGGAATTGTGGGTAAGCTAATTTTATTCCTTGCATATTTGGGGAGGGGGGTCGAGTTTCGAAACAAACATTTTTCCATTACAATGGTTTTCGTTGAAGTAAGAATTGATTTAAAATGTGAAAGATGATATTTTTTTCCCATTGGTATATACTGTGGTTCCTATGGACGAAAAACAATTTGATCCTAACTGTACTTCAAGGATAGTCACGAGGCCGCACGATGCACAGTCTCGTCACCCTTCGTGAATATAGAGGTTAGTCACGCAAATTCGGACATATTCGAAAAAGTTAGCATATTTTTTAGCCCAAACTACAATACAGGGTGGCGCAAAAGTCATCACCTGATTTTTCTTAGCCTATAGCTTGGGTTTTAAATTAAACAAAGTAGATTTATTTTGTTAAACATTTATTTATACTTGTAAGTTATATGTCCTCAATTTTTAAATATAACATCCAATAAACGACCACCATTCGAATTGATGCAAATTTGGGCTCTTTTTATTGCGTTTTTCAATGTGTTGGAAAGAATCTGTGGGGAAATGTTTTCAATTTCATGCTGAAATATTCTCCTTTAGTTGCTGTAACGTCTCTCGCAATGACTTCAAATTTCCCCAAAGGAACAAATCTGTAGGGGTCAAATCGGGGGACCTGGTCGGCCATGGCAAATCACCAAAACGGGATATTACTCTGCTCGGAAAAGTGTCACGCAAAATTGTCACAATTTTTCCACGTTCTTGTAGGGTATACTTATTCATTTTCGCACACAATAAATTTCGTGAATATCTTCTATTTAACTGACAAAACACTACTAATATAAACAACAAGGTGCCAAAATAAAGGTCAGTTCAAATACGATGATGACTTTTGCGCCACCCTTTATAAGAACTGTATTACAGTGACTATCAGTTAATATCTGCACAAATGATAATAGTTTATACTCTCTCGCAACATGTTTGGCAACAAGGAATTCTTGAGGTTCTGAACACCAAATTAACAACATCCCTTCCTCGTAGTATCCTGGACCCTATTTGGGAGACTAGCGAGGCTGTGGCGCCTAGACTCTGGCCTGTGGTGCTTGTATTGTGTGCTGTCCATATCTGTCTGTGACTGCCCCTTCATCTCATCACAATCAGCCAAGAGCGGCAGAAATGCGAAGTAAAATAAACTAGATCAAATCAAATCAAAATCAAACAATGAATACTTTTATTTCGATCGTAAGCCAACCAGTAGTGTCACGTGACCACCTGAAACTTGTGGGGAGAATATATAAATACAGGGTGGCGCAAATTGCATCTACCAACTTCAAATACAACGGAAAGACGGTGAGTGCTTGTAGTAACATTGAAATAAAAATTAACACATAGGCATTTAGTACAATGTATACTATGGACAATACAGGCATCAGTGCACTTTAGACATGACGTCGTCTAAATGTCCTTCAGCTTGATTGCACTGTTCGAGGCGATGCGGGAAGGCTTTCATGACGAACGTCTTAACACGTCCTGGCGACTGACGGTTCACAACATTACCCGTGGCTCTCCGCTGTCTAATAGAATGCTGCGTGTCTCTGGGACAGGTGCATGGCGATCTTCATTGTCCCGTCGCAGTGCTCGGTGCCTGTTTGGATGAAGCATTCCACCGGCGCGTTTGCACCGGCCACAGCTCAATGGTATACTAATTGCCTGACTCCCAACTCTCCACGGGTGTAGTAGGTATGCCACGCATGCGCACATGCATTCTGGCATGGTTGCCAACTCAAATTGGTAGATACAATATGTGCCACCTTGTATATGACTAGACTTCGGATTTTTAGGTTCTAAAAAGTGTGCTTTTATGTTCCTAAAATAGGCTCTAAAAATCCTAAAATACGTTCTAAAAATCCTAAAATAGGTTCTAAAAATCCTAAAATAGGCTCTAAAAATCCTAAAATACGTTCTAAAAATCCTAAAATACGTTCTAAAAATCCTAAAATAGGTTCTAAAAATCCTAAAATAGGCTCTAAAAATCCTAAAATACGTTCTAAAAATCCTAAAATACGTTCTAAAAATCCTAAAATAGGCTCTAAAAATCCTAAAATACGTTCTAAAAATCCTAAAATACGTTCTAAAAATCCTAAAATAGGTTCTAAAAATCATAAAATAGGTTCTAAAAATCCTAAAATAGGCTCTAAAAATCCTAAAATAGGTTCTAAAAATCATAAAATAGGTTCTAAAATCATAAAATAGGCTCTAAAAATCCTAAAATACGTTCTAAAAATCCTAAAATACGTTCTAAAATTCTAAAATAGGCTCTAAAAATCCTAAAATACGTTCTAAAAATCCTAAAATACGTTCTAAAAATCCTAAAATACGTTCTAAAAATCCTAAAATAGGTTCTAAAAATCATAAAATAGGTTCTAAAAATCATAAAATAGGCTCTAAAAATCCTAAAATACGCTCTAAAAATCCTAAAATACGTTCTAAAAATCCTAAAATAGGTTCTAAAAATCATAAAATACGTTCTAAAAATTCTAAAATAGGCTCTAAAAATCCTAAAATAGGCTATAAAAACCCTAAAATTGGTTCTAAAAATCTTAAGATAGGTTCTAAAAATCCTAAAATAGGCTCTAAAAATCATAAAATACGTTCTAGAAATCCTAAAATAGGTTCTAAACATCCTAAAATAGGATCTAAAAATCCTAAAATACGTTCTAAAAATCCTAAAATAGGCTCTAAAAATCCTAAAATAGGCTATAAAAACCCTAAAATTGGTTCTAAAAATCTTAAGATAGATTCTAAAAATCCTAAAATAGGTTCTAAAAATCCTAAAATAGGCTCTAAAAATCTTAAGATAGGTTCTAAAAATGCTAAAATAGGTTCTAAAAATCCTAAAATAGGCTCTAAAAATCCTAAAATAGGCTATAAAAAAGCTAAAATTGGTTCTAAAAATCTTAAGATAGATTCTAAAAATCCTAAAATAGGTTCTAAAAATCCTAAAATAGGCTCTAAAAATCTTAAGATAGATTCTAAAAATCCTAAAATAGGTTCTAAAAATCCTAAAATAGGTTCTAAAAATCCTAAAAAAGGCTCTAAAAATCCTAAAATAGGTTCTAAAAATCTTAAGATAGGTTCTAAAAATGCTAAAATATGTTCTAAAAATCCTAAAATAGGCTCTAAAAATCCTAAAATAGGCTATAAAAAAGCTAAAATTGGTTCTAAAAATCTTAAGATAGGTTCTAAAAATCCTAAAATAGGTTCTAAAAATTATAAAATAGGTTCTAAAAATCCTAAAACAGGTCCTAAAAATCCTAAAATAGGTTCTAAAAATCCTAAAAAGGTCCTAAAAATCCTAAAATAGATCCTAAAAATCCCCAAAAAGGTCCTAAAATCCTAAAATAGGTCCAAAAATCTTACGTTAGGATTGAAAAATCTTGAAGTAGGTTAAAAAAATTTAAATTGTTCAAAATTCCTGAAAAATGCTGATTAGGTATAGTCACCGGCAATGAAATTGGGACACCTATATCTTGCATAACGTTATGTGTGTTGCCTAACCCTACGGCGATGGCAGAACTTACCATTGGAAATTTGCTATTAAAATCCACTCTTCGCTGTATAGTTAGGCAAAAAAATGTTATCCACAGTCAAACTCCGCAATTTTGTCTGTGAGGATCATCTTATATTTCAACAGAAACATAGTCAGTGCCTGCAAACTTCAATGCTGAAATGTTAGTTTGCAAGGCGTGAATGCCACAAAGATCCGTAGTGACGCAAAAGTGAGCAAGACCACACAGATCAGAACACTTTGGACTGTACAGGTAACAGTGGCACCAGACATTTGAGCTTTGAAAAATCACCATGGACTTGGAGGAAGCGACATCGACAGAGAGTACACGTCAAAAACGTCCGTCATTAAATTGTTTCGTGACCAAACAAAGCAAATGCCTCTGTGTGACATAAAAAATCCTGTAAAACCTTAAACAATATATACCGGTGTGCCGGTTAATAATTCTTAATTTCGTCGCTGGATGGCGCTGGAGGAAAGGGTCTCAACTCTAACGTCAGTGTGTTGCCAGGACAGTATCTGTCGAAACGCCGTGGATGTGCAACCGAGTGCGGGTGATCGTGATATTGGGTTTGTGTGGGAAACATGTTGACCTTCAAACCAAACAAGGAGCATGTGCGGCACGTCCTGCTTGTCTTGTTCAATCAAAAGAAAAACGCGAGTGAAAGCCATCGTATCCTTGTGGAAACGTATAGTAACAATGGCCTAACGCAAGATGAGTGTGTGCGTTGGTTTCGACGATTCCATAGTGGCGCTTTCGACTTGAAAGACAAAGATCGCCCGGGCCAGCCGAAAAAATTCCAAGACGCCGAATTGCAAGCACTGTTGGACGAAGACGATACGCTAACGCAACAACAACTGGCAGAGAAGTTAAATCTTGGTCGCCAAACCATATCTGATCGTCTTCATGCCATGGGAAAGATCCAGAAGGCAGGAAAATTGGTCCCACATCATCTGAACGAGACAAATGGAAAAGCGAAAAACGGTGTATGAAGTGTTGCTTTCTCGGCATGAAAGAAAGTCTTTCTTGCATCGGATAGTGACTGGGGACGAAAAATGGATCTACTTCGAGAACCCAAAAAGTCATGGGTTGACCCAGGACAACCTTCAACATCGACCGCAAAACCGCATCGCTTCAGAAGGAAGACAATGCTATGCATTTGGTGGTATCTGAATGGTGTGGTGTACCATGAACTTCTGAAACCAGGTGAAACAGTGAATGCCGTTGGCTACCGTCAACAACTCATCAATTTGAACCATTCATTGATCGAAAAGCGCCCAGATTGGGCGACAAGACACTGAAAAGTAATTTTGCAGCACGACAACGCCTCATCACACACAGCGAAAGGCGTCAGAGACACCATTTCTGCACTTGGCTGGGAATTCTTGCCCCACCTGCCATACTCACCAGACTTAGCCCCTTCAGACTACCACTTGTTTTCATCGATGTCTCACTCACTTTCCCAGCAACACTTCGACAATTACGAAGATGTCTAACAATGGCTTGCTGACTGGATCACCTCAAAATGTGAACGATTTTTCTGGAAGGGCATCCACAATTTGACGGCCAGATGGGCACAGTGTATAGTTAGCGATGGTGCATACTTTGAATAAAGCATTTGTTACCTTTCTCCCCAGATACACTTGTTTTCTCTCGGATCAATTAAGAATTATTAACCGGCACACCGTAAAAACCTAAAAAAAGGACTTGATTTAGGCGCATAAACATAAAATAGGTTCTAAAATGCAAAATAGGTTTTTTAGGTCCTATAACACTTCATCAGTCGTTGCGTTTTTTTTTAACGAAACGCTGATATAACTTACTATTTCTTACATACCTGTAAAGGGAAACAATAGGTTACAAAACTAAAACCCGAGGTCTATATATGACCTATACATAACAGGTTGACATTATTGTATATTTTTCTTTATACAGAGTTTGCAAAACTGTTCTCAGCAGTGACATTAAAATGGCCCTGAAATTGGAAAATGGAAATTTCTTTCACTGATAGTTTCGATTTTTTCCTGCTCCAATTTTATCCCGATATTCTACTCGCAAATATTCATACAAACACTTTCTCGAGAAGAAAAGCATAGACATTTACTAGTTAGAGAGAGTGTGCTCCCCCCGCCTCAAGTCATGCAACTATTTTATCGATAATGCCCACTTGACGAAGCATCTTTTTATTCAGCGATTAAAAAAACCACCGAAAAATTGAATAGCTAGTGTGCACTAAACCTAATTATCTCGTTCCCGATATCGTTTCGACTTATAAACACTGCTTCTCGAAAGTCATGTCCTGGTCTTCTCTCAACTTTCAGGTATTAAATTTAAATGATATCGGTCAATTCATTTCAAGATGGCGGACTAAAATTACCACAATCGAAGATCTTGTAAGTAAATAGTTAATCAAGAGATGGCGCTGACTGTCTCGGTGAATCAAATGCTGGAAAAAAGCCTAATGGAAGAAGACTCAAGGAGATAGTAACCACAAATAATTCGAACAATCCTATGTTCAGTGTGTGAAAAACAAAAATTAGTCATTGATATGAGAAATAAGATTGAACACAAACGGTTACCAACGACTATCGTATGTACTATAATGCGTTTAGAACTTATATAATTGAAATTAACAAAAACTGGTAATTACCAGGTAAATCTTGAACTCCTCATACGGCATTAAAATTAATGTTATTTTATATTATATTTGTGAATCGTGATATGTAAGTTCGAAAAATGCTATTTCAATATTTGTTTACATACATGAGCTTGTAGCACATATCTTAGTTATTTTTACATGTAATTTCCACATTTTCCGCTATTAATAAATTTTCCCTTGTGTTAAATATCAGAGGTTATTCGTTTATCTGTATTCTGTGCATTTTGAACTCCGTTTATTTTAAATCTTGACAATCTGTTCTCCTTACATTCTTGTTAACAATAGAGATGCAAGCTTAAGCTTTCGTGGTGAAATCCATTGTATATTTTAAATATACTACCATTACCTCGAAATACCATAGAAGCAGAAAGGACAACAGCGTTGTATAAATGTGTATATATAATAATACTAGATCTCGGGACCGATGGCTAGAAGCCAATAAAAAAATAGGTGGCGAGAGCCAACAAAATTACGACAATGACGTCCATTACGAGTACTTCAGACAATATAAATTTGTCTTCAGGGACAACAGAAGGAGATTCATGTTTCAGCACTAGGGAAGTTTGGTAATCCATTCTTTTTGTAACAAAAAGTAATCACATTTTGTATCTATTGTAATTAATGTCATGTAAGCCTTGTTTCGTAATCTGTTGTTTTGTTAACACAAAATTAAGTAAATTTTGTATTCGAACGTTGCATTACAATTTCTAATGTCGTGTAAGCCTGATGCAATATATTTAGTCGCTTGCTTAATGTAAATTACCATTTTCCACAAGTGTAAGTCCATATTTAATTAGAAATTCTGATTAAAGTAACTAAATATATAATTTACAAATCGAGCACCTTTTTAGAGCATATAAATCCGTTCTCTGATTATTATATGTTATTGGTCATTTAGTTTCTACGCCTTGAGAAGGCTTAGAGTAGCCATACTTTCTCAGTGGCTTTAAGGTACAGTCAGAGGCAATAAAAAGGCGCCACCTAGGTCCTGAAAATACTTGCTTCCCTGTAAGGTGTTGTGTGTGTTGACTAACTGTACGGCGTTGGTAGAAGTTGCCATTGAAAATTTGCTATTAAAATCCATTTATCGCCGTTGAGGTAGGCAGCACACATGACGCTTTGCAGTGAATATTTCAGGATTTAGGTTTTATTTTTTTATTGCAGGTGACTGTACGTCAACGTGTAGCCGATGCAGAGAAATGGCCGTGGAATCTCTAGGGCGAGCGAACGAAAACAAGCCTCTGCGCAAGTAGTGACTCGGGAGGGAACGGGTTTGCCTGGAGGGGGAAAAGCGACTGCAGCTACCAGCCTTGGCAGCAGCGGTCAGCCCGCTCGCTTTCTTCTGGCAGGAAAAACCCAAATAAAAACTAAATAGGCTCGTTAGTCCTGGGTTCCCATCCCGTTCCTCACCAGAGCGCTTGGAACCAAAGAATCAATCACAGGCAAGAACTTACTGAATTAATGTTGCAGGGTGATTGCTGAAAACTCACAGAAATGGGCTTTATACATTTATTTACAATTCAACAAAACAAGGCTCGGATTCTTCTGAACTGCCTCGGGATGCTCTTTCTCATGGGAGGCCACTGGAGACCGAAGATCACTCTCCCTTCTGCTATCCGTTTCACACACACTCTTCCCCGTCATGTCACAGAGACCATATTTATACTTCCTCCCTCGTCGCATGGGGAGGGCTGAAAGTTCAAATCATATTGGCTCTTTTAAACTACACAGAACCATGGAAGAAACCCAAGCATACAGAATCACACACAAACACAAAAAGGAAGCAAAAAAGAAATACTGTTTGTAACAAAGCTAAATTGAACTCTCTATGTTATACCCTTCTCTGACGTTATACAAAATATGCTTTGAGCGACTGATACAGAAAAAAGCCAGTCTATCTTTGATTTGAGATTCGTGAAAACGAAATTGATAATTTCAGCCCTATTATGAACACATTACAGCCTATCTTGCCAACAATAAATCTGTTAATAGGGTGTGCTTTCCGATAGAGTACGTGGAAACGAAGATAGTCGGCAAATTAAAGCAGTAAAGTATGGGAAAAAAACATTTCCTTATCAAGCACCCCCACCCTCTCTCACCCTCCCCGCCACTGGAAGCCTTTCCCAGTCCTCTAAATTGCTCGAGGCACAACGGACAGGCAATTGCAAAGGGGAAAACCGTGTCGGACCAAAATGGAACACAAATCAAATTTATGACGTCACATAAACAGAGTCGCATTGGCATAAAGTTTAATTGCTTCTGGTGCTTTTCATGTTTCGTTACCCCCCTTGCCCCCCCTTTCATGATGCCGTGCGAGGGAGTGCTTCCTCGATTGTTGCCCTTTATGTGTTTTACACGAAGCGTGAAATTTATGATTCCCTATGTAGAGGAACGTAGAAAGGGGGGCGGGGGTTGACAATTCTTCCCCCTCCACGGGCTACGCACAAATAGCTTTGAATGGTAAACAATTATTTTTTTCTGACGGCGAGGTATGGAACTGTGAAGGATCAGGATTGCACAAGGAAGATTTGGGGGGCAATGGCCGCATTCTCCGATTTTGCTTTGAAACGCATGAGAGAATTCGAAAATCATTTGCCACGATAGAGAATAAATTAACATTTATTACTCTTTTAGTAATTGCTACATACGCCCTATTGAGTTTTAACGGTCGAATCTATCACTGTAGGTTTATTAATCGTTCAATGCTTTTTCCTTGACCCCCCCTAAACACCTTTATTGTGGGTACCGTTCTAAAAGGGGAAACTCCCAAAATATGCCTCCTCCACCAGCATGCTTTCGGAGGTATGCGCTTATGCCCTTGTACCTGAAAATAGCCCAGGGTATCTGTTAGAGATTTATCTGTTAAAACTAACCACGATTTATCTTTCTTTTAAATATATTCATATTCGCATATAACAGAACCATTTTGTTGTTCATTTTGCATTTAATTTGTTTCTATATAACTTTAATTGTTTATTTCGTGTATATCTAATGCTTTAAGAAACCTACAAACCCATTGGTCAATTCATTCTGAACGTGGTGTCTTGTTAGTATAGTCGACACGCTAGCTACATTAACGACTGACTGGCTTTGAAGTCAACGGAACGCGCCCACCAGCTGCAACAATCACATTCAACCCACAGTGTTGCCACCTTGTCCCTCCGCGCACAAGCACTTTCCCACGGTCTCCACATTGAAGTTGCAAAGTACGGCAACAGCGTATCCGCAGTCATGTGACTGAGACTCCACGTGGAGTAGACGAGCAGAGCTGCGCCCATTGGCTGAATGTTGAGTGTGATTGGACGAAAACAACTCGCTCGCTGTTTATCCCCACCCACGTTCGTGGCGGCAACTCTCTTCAGATCTTGGACGTTATCCAAGTAAACGCGTCACCCAAGTGTAACCCACTCTGCAGTTTTCAGGGCTCGTGTAGAAGCCACCCGAGCAACAGCCGAAAACCGTCGCGTCGCGAACAATCATGGATAACGTAGGCCTATCGTGGCATTTCAGTGAAGTACTGTGATATGTAATTGATTACCACAAGAGCATTAGAGTGCTCGATATCATTCATTCAAGAACTAGTGGCGTGTTCTTGTTACACCGGCTTCAAACGTCATGTAAACAGTTTCCCCAGGCAGGAGTGCAGGAAAGTGTAATTACGTGTTCTGTGCACATACCGGGTGGTCCAAAAGTCCCGGAACTGTCACATATCGTAAGAAATACCCATCGAACCGGAAAACGAAAAAATACGTGTTTAATAAGTGAAAGAAAGCTATTCTATGATATCACACTTGATTCCCCACCCCCGCTCCGTTCCTAATTGAGCTAGGAGGATGGTTGATAGCTCGTTGGACTCGGAATGAAGTCCTCTTTCCTATTCTTATTTCAAAACGTTGGTTTCCATTTCCGTTTCTCGGCATGCTTTGATGAGCAAGGACGACTTTCTGAAAACAAATGGGAGGATGAAGCATCTGCTTCTGGTCTTCTTAAGGATTTGATATTAATCAAATTGGCTCGAAACATGCGATGAAATTTTTCAGCCGATACATCATGCATCCTTATTCTCAATCAGAATTTCTGCTCACGGCATCACTGTACAAAACTGTGTGTGTCTTTTGGTGAATGCATTTCCCCCGCATATAATATAACTTCTCTGGTCCATCTTCTGTTTTTACAGATTTTTACTTTCTTGAAAGCAGACATTTCGGCTGTAATAACTAATAACGAGTATGTTATGATGTTCTTCTGAACACTCCCAAATGTTAACATTATTTCCACGTACTTCAACTCAGCAACTGCAGTCTTGGAGACCAACGAGGTTCTGGCGTCTGAACCTAGCGCTAGCATAATCATTTGTAGTGTTGTTTGATTTGAGATTTTCTTTTTAAGTACACTCTATGCAGAGATAGGAAAATCCGGAGTGGACCTACAGTTTAAAGTAGGATCCGAACAATTTTGTGCCTCCACAGGGTATAGAACCCGGGTCCTCTTGATCACAAGGCGACGACGTTATACTAAGCCATCGGGAAGGCTGCCTTTGTATGGTTGTATGTATGGTCTCCTGTGTATTGCTCATAGGAATATATATGTGCTGAGTGCTCCAGTACCGCCTCGGTTTTTACCCTGGGTAAGGAGATTTTAGAGACACGCATGGTGATTCTTTATACATTGTAAGGGGCTTGGTCTCATATAATATGACGGGTGAAATAGCCTAAGTGATGACGCATACAAAATTTTAATTTCAATCAATCAATAACGTTCCTCATTGAACATCGGTAACAATTAAACAAAATTAATAGCTAGTTAATACTACAACAACAAAAACAACTATTATTATTAGTATCATCAATAATAATAATAATAATATCCAGTTACAATACGTGTAATTAGATAGTACTAAGGACACATGCTGCTAGAAGAATTCGATGCACACACTACATAATTCGTTTGTTTTATATGAATTCTAAGGTGAAAACCAACAAGTGTAATATGTCAAATTAAAGATAAGCGCATACGCTACAATGTTTGTTTGGAACATTTTCTTCTCAGATGCCTAGATTATTAATAAATTCATGATAAATATAAAATTAATAGTAAAAAATACGAATTTCTTTTACTAATCCGTGATTAAGTACTTAACATTGCTCCTATCGAAAACTAAAGATAACATTAAATATATTACATATATTAAACTTTCATTTAAAAAAAAGTTTGTTGAGATAGGGCCGTTAGTTTCCGAGATATAGTGATTTTTTCATGTCAACATCCGCCATCTTGGATTGGCCGCCATTTCTATTAGCTACCACTTAGAGATGACAATCATGGTTTTTGGGCATCCATTCATAACCATGGAACTGTGGTATAAAGAAAAATTAGTACCCCCAAATTATACCGATTTCTTGATTTTGGCCGCTTGGCCCATAGACTACATGTATGGGACAGTTATTCTCAACGAAGCCAGTTATATGCAGACGATATTATATGGCGAGTTCTGAAGAAGCATACGAAGGAATACGAACTTCTGTATATTTAGCAAAACATTAAGTTTTTAATGTGTTTGGATCAAAATATTTTTTGTTATCTTATTGATTTCTTCCAATATTCGAGACGATACCTGACGAAAGTGTTCGAAAGGTCCAAGAAGCAGGCTTCAAGCGGTAGTACGGAAGTGGCGCCATCTAGTGCAGTTCGAAAGCAACAATTATCGAGAAATTGAGCACGCAGTATGCAGTACGCGACATTGCACACTTAATTCCTACGCTCGCTCGCTTGCTGTTCACTTGTTCGAAATTGTGGAAGTCAAAAGTCAGGCAGAGTTGGTGATTGTTCTGTTCTTCTGTTGTGTGGAAATATAACTTTTTAATATGCTATATGATTTCTATGCTGAAAAACAAGTGCGGGAAAAACAATGTGTTCTTAGTTTTACCTACTGATCGTGTGAAGCGCTGCAGTCGAAGTGAAATTCGAAATATTTTCGCTTCCAGTCCAAGGCTTCAACTGCGAAACCATTCTCGATATATGCTTGCTTCAGGTACGGGCCCTTAATATCGAGACGGAACACTATCACAATGCATCAAATGTTGTATCGCCTCATCTTAAGACTATCCTACTGACTGAATGAGGATCTTATCAAAGCGAGATTTAAGGCTGGTCTACATTGACCGAGTTGGCGGGAGAGTTCTGGAACAGGTTGCTGGCCTCTGTCTTCTCGACTCGACCCTTCTGTGGCGAGTAGCTGTTTACACACTTACTACAAAGTGGGATACTGGTTGCAGCTATTTGGTGCTCTTTAGGGACGGACAGTCTACAAGGAATGCTACAAAAGTGTTCTTGAGCGGTTACGTGAAAAAGTGCGGAAGAAAAGACCAGCACTCTGGCGAGACAAGAACTGGATCCTGCATCACGATAACGCCCTCGCTCATCGTGCATTCCAAATCACTGGCCAAATTCCTCAACCCCCCTATTGTCCAGATCTTGTCCCAGCATGCTTCTACCTATTTCCAGAATTGACATTTCCGCTCAAAGGGATCAATTGAAGAGATCTTGGCAAATACGGCGACATGTCTTAACACCCTCAAAGAGGAGGACCTCCAGGGATGCTTCCAAAAGTGGAAACACTGTTGGATTCAGTGTGTTCAATCAGGAGGGGACTACTTTCAAGGAGATTCATCACAATAAGCTTTAAGTATTGTCGTTTTGAAATTACAGGCCCAGTCTAATAACTTTTCAAACACACCTTGTATAACAAATGAGCAAATGCAAACGAAATACTGACATGAAGCTACGTGTATGTTTGTATCTACCTCCCCTTACCGCGAGTAGACTCGTCCACCCAAGCTTCGTTTCTCGCGGTTCGACAGTAATATGAGCTGGACAGGCCGTGAGTGCTGTGCTGTAACACAAACCGAACAGAAGTCGCTCACTTTGAAACCCAACAAGTCTGTGCATTCGAACAAACGATTAACGACACAAAGAAATGCGTTTCTTTCCTGTTCAGTGTTTGCAACCTCGGCATGGGAAATGTAGCAAACATTGAAGAGAGTGTAGTTTATACGAGTTCAGTGCATTACCAGTTGTTACTGGCTTCGAGTGGAGGTCAATATAAAGAAATAAAGCTTGAAAAGCAACTGTTCGGTGAGCTATCTCCCTCGGCATTATTTGGACACGTGAAGACATTTCTTAAGTCTATCTCGCGATAACAGAGGTTCCTTAAATCATCCTGTTCAGTTTTGCATTGAAGGACATTATTAAACACCACATACAAAAGATTGCCATCACAAGAGCATTATAGGAATGTACATACAATGGCTTCCTGATTTCAATATATCTATTTACATGTTTAAAAATATTATACAAGCCAACAAAAATATAAAAATTCTTGTATGTTTTTATTAATATAAATAACTCTTCAACAGCTTTGCCTATAGTGTATCATATTTTACACATAATACAAGTCCATTTGTCAGTTTTATGTACATCTCCGCGAAGCACAGCCATATTGAGATATATAGTACACACAGCACCATCTGTTGAGAACTCTTGCTTGTAACGATTCATGTTCAAAGGCAAAGTCATGGATGTCTGGTAGGGGGTAAAGTAAAGGAGGCCACGGCCCCTCTTTGAAAATGAATGCTTACTTAAAATTATATATTTCACACCTGTAATTGTATTTCAATCACAGTAATTATAATATCGTTGCAGCAACATAACTTCAAGTTGAAGGAGTATTTTTTGTGAGTATAGCGAACCCTGCGGACGTTCAGGGGCTTGGCCTGTAAACGTATCAAGGAGTTGAATTTGGGAATATCCCGTCTTATTGGGTACTTACGTCATGAGAGGAACACGCCCATAAACGTTCAGGTTCTCGCGTCTGTATGTTCGGAGTGTGTGCTGATAAGTCAATGTGTGAGGACAAACTCCTTTCAGTGGCGGCGGTTATGGGGGGCAGTTGCCCCCCCCCCCCGCCATGTTGCCACTTTTGCCCCCGCACTATGCTAAACCTTGTCTACCAAGGGAAAGTAAACTGTCCTTGCCCCCCAGTTTTGTAACCCAATCGCCGCCACTGACTCCTTTTAAGTGTTACGATTATATTATATGTAGCCATATTTGTGCACACTAATAGTTATGGAAATCACTGCAAAATTCTTATGCGTGTAAATTTGCATTTAAAATTTGGCAGAGATCGTTGTTAGAGTTGACGAGATGTATCTTTGCGGGTGGCCTTGGCTACTCCGCGCAGTGTGTGAGACAGATACGTTTATGTAGTTGCCACCTACTCGCCCTTTGGGTGGTCGACAGCAAGGACAGAACGCAAGGATAATGACGCGCAGCCGGTAGCTCCTCCTCCTTGCTACTGCGCAGCCAGGCTTGGGCATGGTTCGCCCGCAAAGATACAGCTCGTCAACTATAGTGTGGATGAGGCATTGGCAGGGGCGGCTTAAGGGTCGCGTGATTGTCCGGGGCGTCCTTGATTAACGCTAAAACCTTATTTCTGATTACATACGCATGGTCATTTGTTTGTTTAAGTCAACTTTATGCACAGAAAGGCAAATCGGGACTGGACCTACAGTTTAAAGTGTGATCCGAACCACTACGTGCCTTGACCGGGTGCGTAACTTTTTTCCTTTAGTTTGATATATTGGTGGTGTTCAGTCATCGCTAAACTAATGTGTAAAAAGCCAACCAGTGCCATCTCTTGGCGTTGAGTATTACTAAAAACAACAGAACATCGTCGAGCGTAGTACAGCAGAAACAGACACCTGCACACAAAACGATCACTGTTCACAACACTATGTAGTTTTATGTATAATTTACAATTCGCTTGTGCATATGTAGAATAAAGCCATGTATAATCAGTACGCGAGTGCTTTTTTATCATAATCTCAGCGGTGACGGAGCCGCAACAGTTGGCAGGCACTAATTAAATAAATGCCTACAATAAACGTGTTCTTTAACAGCATTTAAGAAAAGGCTCCTATATTTCGTCATTAAAATCGTAAATACATAACACGATCATGTTTTTGTTTTTTATTGGGGGAATGTAGAAAGTATGAGAACCAGGGTAGAAAGTTGAGAGGCAAGGAGGAAAGTAGAGGACGCGAAAAATCAACCTCGCCCTGGTGAAAATGTTATCTTGAGCTGCCGCTGGGCATTGAAGGAGAGATACTATAAGTCTGGTCCTACCACAGCCACCTCTGGCAATCCCTTACACATGGAACAACCTGCAGACAAAGGACGGAATGGCGCACGGATACACGTTTATCTAACTAATCGGGTAACGTTTCCACAACACCTTCAAAATATACTGAGGGAGTTGGGAGATGGAACAACTTTATGCTGCCGTAAACACAGCTGCACTTTACATCAGGCCCTTGAGTAAGGGGATGAGGGGAATTACGAAGACCAACAATTAACGTAGAGGAATTAGCCAAATGCTCATGTGAGGTCCGCCACATACCACAAGTTCCCAACCGTACGCCACATGTGTCCCCGGCATTATTTACTTGAGGACACGATCCTAATTTGCACAGTAACTTGGCCAAGAAATCACAACAATTTCGCAGAGCATATTTGTCACCTTGTTTCTGATGTTTTTTGCCCATTCCTTCGTGCATCTGGAAGTGATCTACCTGCATTCATATTCCTTGGAAAAATCTATTTCCACGGACTACCCTTGGCTATACTCTGTCCCTGGTATCTGGAGCAGGCGAACGAAAACAAGCCTCTGCGCAGGCAGTGACGCGAGACGGCTCCACCAATGAACACGCGAGAGGGAACAGTATTGCGTGGAGGGGAGAAGGCGACTTCAGTTACAAGACTTCGAGCAGCGTGCACTTCTCCGCTCTGGCCAATAGATTCCTCCCGCTTCTCTGACGCAATGCGTGGCCTTGCTCCACAGTTAGCTGGGACAAGGTATAATTCCTGTCTTACTTACAAAGAGAAAGTGCATATACTTGGAATGAAATCCACTCTCTCTTGTTATTTTGCCAATATTATTATTATTAACAAAAAGAAGCAGCAAATATTGAAATAAGAACCATACAATGAATTGATTGATTGATTGAGTTGGTGTTTTAAGTCAACTTTATGCACAGTAAGGCTAATCGGGACTGGACCTACAGTTTAAAGTGGGATCCGAACCACTGTGCCTCCACCGGGTGTCGAACACGGGACCCCTTGATTACAGAACCATACAATGAATACATGGACGTCTGCACAGCAGGAAGGGGTGAGGAGTTAATATTCGGCACATGCTTCTCGAATGTGCCAACTTCCCATCTTTTTACCATCCACGTTAAGAGATGATGATAGTGTTTAAACTACACTCTGTAAAAAAAAAAATAGCATCACTGTATTCTTATTACAGATGTTGACAATTTTGAGTTTCACATGCATACATCTTTCCTGCACAACTTGAAATCAATTGATTGAAGCATTGGTCAGGGTATCACTGCGTAGTTTGGTGTTATTATTTTGTTGATTTAGTGTTTGGAGTGTCCGCTAGAGGGTGTTGCAATCAGTTACTGCTGGAAGGCTTTGTAATCAATTGTCAGGAATCTGTAAAACGATTGTTAGTAGTGCAAATTGTGACGTGTTTTATGTTGCAAACTACATGTTCATTATTGACAGTTTGTATACGTTATCATATTTGTGAAGTGTTCTGGTGCTGTGTAGTGTATTTGAGCGTGTTTTCTCGAAAAAAAATGGGCAGAAAGTGTGACATTTCACCACGTAAGCAAGGAATGGTTCTTGCTTTGCATATGGATGGTCATTCTCAGAGAGAAATTGGTCGACAACTTCAAATGCATCAATCCACAGTTAGCCCTGTCTGCAAAAGCAACAAGAACATGGAAAATCATCACTGAGAAGTCACTGTGGCAGAAAGAAAAAGACATCACCTTGAGTGGATCGTATGATAAAGGACATGGCACTGAAGAACAGAGGAATGAGTTCACGCCAAATTGCACATAAACTTCAAAATGAGGTGGGAGTTAATCTTACTCATGCTACTGTAGCATCCCGACTAACGAAACAGGGTGTTTCTAAACACGTCCCACGTAAAAAACCCAGACTAACTGACGCACATGCAAAAGCTAGACGTGAGTTTGTCACACGTTATGGCGCATGGAATGATACACATTGGGAACATGTGATATTTTCTGATGAAAAACTATTTAAATTGCTGGGGAATGACAGCTCAGTTAAACTGTGGATGCGGATGGGAGAAGAACTTGCAAAATCTTGTATTTTAGAAACTCAAACGTTTTGTGGCAGTGTTATGATTTGGGCATGTTTCTCTGCAAAAGGGATTGGCAGGATGCATATTTGTACAGGGACCCGTAAGGCTGATCAATATCTGGAAATCCTGAATCGGAAAGTTCTACAAACTGCAGGAGATCATTTTTCTGGACAGAATTTGGACTTCTTTATTTTTCAAGACGATAATGCAACCTGTCACCGTGCTCAGGTGGTGAATAACTGGTTTCATCATATGAATATTGAAAGACTTTGGTGGCCGCCTAACTCTCCAGACATGAATCCTATAGAAAACCTGTGGCTATGATGTGCAAAAAACTTGGTAATCAGATGTACAGGTCAAAAGAGGAACTTATGGCAGCCATTGTACATGTTTGGAATGAAATTGAGGTCGAATATTGTCAAAATCTCATTCATAGCATGCATCGAAGGTTGGAAGCACTTAGGAAGGCCAGGGGTGGCCACACTAAGTACTAGTCAATGTATTTACTTACTATCATTACAAATTGACATATCATGATACATTTAAATCCTTTGTTCAATCTTTATACTTGTAAAAATTGTCTTTGTGCGAAAACGTTCCACAAGCTATATTTGCAATAATTTTGTTATTAGTTCTGTAAAGTGCATTATGTACGTAACTATGACTTAAATAATAAAAATATATTGTACATATATAGTGTTCTATATAATTGTTAGGAAAACAAATCGACAAGTCGAATTAAATCAATAAAACAACTGATAATTCACGAGCGAAATGCTGACGACCAAAAGTAATGAAGTGATGCTATTTTTTTTTTTTTTTTTACAGAGTGTATTTTAGCATTTGGCGAAGAGCGGGCTTCTTGCACTGTTTCTTAGGAAGTTTTGAGCTTCTCCTTATGTTATTAATCTGTTCTGTATACCCTGTGCAGGCCCCTTCACAACCTATGCACTATTTACTTTTCTTAAGGGGCTCTTGACAGCCTTTTTTAACATTAAGGTAAGGGTTCTAGATAAGAGGATTTTCCTAGTGTACTTTGAAGGGTGCAAAAAGCCCATATGTGACGATGCAACCAAAATGTTTATAGCTCATTCAAGGGGTCACTTACCGCCAACCCGCCAGGAATGAAGTAACATTGCCTAATTGTTATTTTTCTCCCAATCAGTATCTCTTTGTTCATACCTACTTTCTCTTATCTTCATTTCTTTGTCCATTTTTCTTCACTCTGTCTGACCCGCTTCTATATTTACCCTTCTTCCATTCTCTCTCTTCGTTTCTTTACACCTCTTTCTCTCTCATGTTTCTTATTTATCTTGTTAATTGTTCTTCCTTTCTTTACTTCTCTTTCCTTTTTCTCCCTATACCTCTCTTCTTTCATTCCTCTTCCATTGCCTCATTCTCATGAATATATTTTGAATGGTGGTGGGTTAAAAATTATTCATTTCAGAAACAAAATTTACCTTTTCTTGCCAATGATAGAAATTCAGATCAATTCGTTTGAACTGCAATGTACTCACTATTCCAGTTTCATTGACCTACAAAGACTTCTTGCTTCTTATCGTATTTCTTGATAACCCATCACTTTATGTTTAAAAATATGATTTCAATTATGAAATTCATTCTTTAACATTAACGCTCAGACTTTCCTTGGTCCATATTTATCCAAATCTAGTGTAAAGATCAGTTGGAGTTAAACTCTACAAGCATCAAATTCATTCTAAAACCTGAAAGTATTGTCCCGCAAATTCCTTTGATGGTTGATAAACAAACTCCTGCCTAAATGAAATGTAATTTGAACTGGAATCTATACTTCTATTACGTCATCTGTTTAGTTAATGTTTGTCATTGATTTCGTTTCGATACGCAAAAAAATGACAATCGCTAAAAACATTAAGTGAATTAGACGTCAAACGTTCTACTTACTTGTATGAAGAGTGGATCTTTCAGTCCAAAACCACCATCAAATATGTTTAACTCTCCTTGATTTGAAAAAATGAGCCTGCAATCATAGGCGTAGCTAGAACTTTATATTTGGATGTGCACAAAGGAAAAAATGAAGTCTTGTACCTTTTTAATATCATATTTTGCAACACAATCACTTGGCTCTTTAACTGCACTGATGTTTGTAAAGGAATATAAATTCACTAAATGACAGTGTTGAAAATTTCTGAATATATGTAGTAGAAAAAATCAAATTGCATAGAAATTACACACACACCAAATGTTCATAAATGTTACAAACTAATACATCAAAATACAAGTCATCTATAACAAGAGACGTCTGTCATTCGGTAAAATGTTCTTAAACCCATCAATAACTTCATTTACATCAATAGACGAAGCTTTTCCTGTTCCACAAATAGCAAGAGCAGGGCTTCCAATCTACCCTGCTTCTGAGTTGCTCTTAATTTAGTTTTAACTTGAGTAAGCTTGAAGAAAGCTCTCTCTCACACGTGCAGCTTGTGACAGGTATAGAAGAAGGGCGCTGCAGTACAGAGTAGAATGCAGTAAATATCTTCTTTCTCCAATGAAATAAAAAAATCGAAAAACTATAGACACTCGTTTCATCGGCGATAATGCACACGTTTGTATCAAGTAATGACATTTTCAACTTCTTACAAACTGCGCTTATTTTCTCTCTTATTGAAATATCTGTCTTTAATTCTCTTTGATAAAGCAGCCTATTAGGGTGTGCCTAGGCACACCCGGCACACCCCGTAGCTACGCCTATGCCTGCAATTCAAAACAAGATTTGTATTAGTAAATTGTGAACAATTTCAGTTAAAATCAGACATAAAACAATGAGTGTTACTTGCATGTATGGGCTTCCGAAGAAAGAGAGAGGGGCGTTGTCCCTCCTGGAAAATGGCTGTCAACCTATAATTATATATTTCACACACATAATTCATTGCATTTCAGTCACAGTAACTACATGTAAGACTGGTAGAGATCATTACAGGAACACGATAATTTTTAACTGAACTACTATTCCTTATGGGAACAATGCCATGGAGAAAATTGATTGATTGATTTGATTTATTTTACTTTGCTTTTCTGCCACTCTTGGCTTATAGCGAAGATGAGGATGAGTGATGATATGATGAAATTGATGAAGGGACACATATGCTCGGGTCTGAATTCGAACCCGGGACGCTAACCACTCCGCCACGGACCGCCTCGGTTGTGGAATGGCCATAAAATGATACGAAGCCAAAGGTTTCATGTTCGAACCACGGGCAAGGCATTGTGTGGGTCCCATGATGAGCGTAACATGAGGTTTAACTTTGGGGAGCAAAATCCATTTTGGGGCTTAGCTTTGTGCGGAAGAGGGGGCAAAATCTAAAAGATTTCCATCCCATAATAGTAGCACCCAGGATTATTTTCTAAATAACTGTTACATTTGCGAAATCACAAGCATTACTCTATATTACATTGCTTCTCTGGTCTCAGGGAGGTTAACCAAAGTTTGTGTGTGTTGCCTAACTATACGGCGGTTTCAGACCTTGCCATTGCAAATATTCTATTAAAATCCACTTATCCTGTAGAGTTAGGCAACACGCTAGGCAGGGAAGCGAGTACTTCGGGATCTACGTGCGCCATTTTTAGTGTCACTGACTGTACAAGAGCGAGTAAAAAAACTGAAATAGAAGGCAGAAAATCAATGGAAGAGAGAAAGAGGAGAATAAAGCTATGAGGCAAACAGCGTTACCAATGGGGGGGGGGGGCTGTAGTCTTCTCTTATTTCTTTTGGGTCGCCTTATGAAGTTATAGGCCGTCCCATAACGCGAATAACCGAGCTCTTTGTTCCATACAGAACCTAACATCGATATGTACCGTTCGCGAAAGGATGGAAAACATATCTACACTGTAATCGATATCTCGCCATCGAACTTTCTATTTCTTCAATCGCCCGGCAGGGGGCTCCTTTTGCCTTTGATGGAAATGCATCTTGGGTAATATTAAAGTCCTGGCAATATTGAAGGCAAATTTCTTTGAAGTATGCAAATAAAATTCTACCCTGTATGAGTCTTGGTTCTTTTTTCGGTGAGGGGGCTTCAGTTTTTTTTTTATCGCGATGAATTCCAAACCATTTTGAATCTTTTGGTGCATTTTTTTTACATACTGCAAGGAAAATGCATTATCCGATGTACATAGGCACTTCTGTACGAATCGGTCGCTATAGTGTTCGTCATCCAGTGAGGCGGTTTTGCCTTCAGGTGATTGGAGAACCGATGCGGTGTTGCCAAAATGCCGAATTTTGCTCTGCATGCAGAAACCCTTCTTCTCTCCTATTTCCTGTGCGATGAAAGAGCCAAGTTGAAATATATTTTGCTCCTGAGAGTTTGGAGGGACACGTGAACGTGAATGCTGCGTTGCCAAATTAACACCTCAGAGCACGAGTTCGGTGTTCCAAGGAGCGGATAAGCCTAACGGTTACCGCATGAATGCAAATGTGCCTCTTCCTGAGTTTCGAGTGAAGGGTGTAGGGCAGTGGTTCTCAAACTGTGGTACGCGTACCCCCAGGATTACATGAACGAATTGAAGCGGGTACTCAATCAGCTGGGAACAGAAATGTCGAGACTACCCACACGATAATATTTTTGCTGGAGGTGTGTAGAGCAGACTTCATTGTTTCAGACCTTTAATACTCAATAGGAAAAGTAAGGTTGATTTTGTCACTGACGCTCTTATCTTTGCAGACTCCATTTCTCAAATTATGTTGCTCCTGCCACCTGGAAAGACAAGGATTTTATTCATTCCCTAACAGAACAAAACGTATTGAATTGGTGTGCATCACATAAAACTTACTACTTTGTTTCTCTAAGTGAATTACAAGTCTCGTTATATGACATTGAAGTTTTAAAGTAACTTTTGAAACACCCTGTATACGCGAGCACGCAACAGCTTTACTCTTTTGTCAATAACTCTGGAAACAATAAATGAAAATTATTAACAGCTTACGTGCAGTAGCATAAGTGATGTTATTCAGGGTCGGCCCTAGATGGGTGCGTGGCCTTCGGCTTACAATATTCACGGGGTCCACTAAATTTTATCAGACTTTTGTTCCTTTGTGTAAAGTACAGGTGTCCTATATAATCGCAATGTAACACACACACACACACACACACACACACACACACACACACACACACACACACACACACACATATATATATATATATATATATATATATATATATATTGCATTATTGTCTAAGAACAATAAGCAGAGCATATTGAATTGATTAATTTACTTTACTTTACTTCGCTTTTGTGCTACTTTTGGCTAATTGCGAAGATGGGGATGAGTGATGATACGATGAAATTGATGAATGGACACTCACAAACATCATTGCCCAGGCCGAGTTTCAAACCCGGGACCCCTGGCGTCGACGCGCGATGTGCTAATGTTGAATTATGTGAGGCTATTAAATGTTTAAAAATTATTGTTTCACTTCAATTCTGATGTACCCCTGGTGCGACGTACATTATATTTAATTAAATTTAAAAAGATTCTAAACATAGCAACACCCAATAAAATAATAAACGTAGGATTCTTATGTTTATTTGATCAGCATCTTTCCACATACAGTCCGAATGCCATTTTGCTCTATTCCAGATACAAGCCCCAACAATCAGGCAGCCAAAAAATATCCCCAAAACCTACGTATGAGACCTATGGGGGGATATTAGATGTTTAGTTACGACTAAAGGGTACAATGAGGAAAGAAGTTTGAGAACCATTGGTGCAAGGTGGGACACACTGTCATCCCCCTAAGAAAAGTACAAATATTTTCGCGTTGACTTTGGCAACACTGCATCAGTTGATGATGTGAGTTGAAGAGCAACGTGTGCGAGAAGCTGTAAGCAGCATCGGTTGAAACCTCGAAGAATAAACGCCAATCCAGCCTTAATACCTTAGACTGGTCGCACACCCTATCTAAGACAAGCTCCACCCTCGGTCTTTCTGACGTCACGGTAAATGAATAGGCATGTTAGGTCAAGGGCTCTTAGCATTAACACAATACAATTATTGTGACGTCATAAATGGAAGGGCGGAGCGGAATTCAATAAGGTGTCCCAAAAGTGAGATCCAAACTACAGCACACACACACACACCGCACTTTCTCTTGCACAAACGCCACTTATGGAGCTACTGACTGGAACGCTACAAAAGTGAATCATAGATGGCAGCACTTTACCGAACTCTTAAGTTTACACGTTTTGCACATGAGAATTTGGAAGTGAACTTTTTACACCCTTAACGCAAAACGCTTCCGTGCCACTGGTTGTCTTCATGGGATATTTTAAAAGAATTTATCTCAAAATACACCACGCAGCCTCCCGCATCTTACTTCTAGTAATACACATTTCTGGATTTCAATTCATTATGGTTGTTTTTATTTCAATATATCAAGAACTGGAACATCTAACCTCTACACGAAATGAAAAATTGTACAACCGAGAATCATTCCCAAAGCGGTTTCACGCAATATAGCCTACACGCGTTTGTATGTCTATGACTGGAAATCGTCCCCTCCACTATTCTCGCCCTTGGTGGGGGGACACCACAAGGGCTTACTTCATTATCAAACACCAATACGAACTGTGACAAGGTCCCTACGAAAAGCGGAAAATAAAAGAGAGGGATGAAAAATAGAGGAAGAAAGAGAAAGACAAAATATTGAAAGAAAAGAAAAACACAAAGAATGACAGAAAAAACACAAAGAAAGACAAAGAAAGGCAGAAAAGGAAGAGACAAAGAAGAACGGAAAAGAAAAGGCAAAGAAATACAAAAGAAAAAGACGAAAAAGAGAAAAGAAAGATGCAAAGAAAGACAGAGAAGAGAAAGGGAGAGACAAGGAAGTGTAGAGAGGGGGGAGAAATGATAAGAGAGAAAGTGGGGGAAAGAAAGAGAGAGAAAGATAGGAAGAAGGAGAAAGCGAAAGAAGGAGATAGAAAAAGAAACAGGGAGAGACAAGGAAGTTTGTAAAACAAATCCTCTACCTTTCCAGCTTTCACACGATTCCCTGAGCAGTGGGAACCCTGTATAATTTGCTGTATCCAGGCGACAATTCTTCCCATTATTAACAGACAGCTGTCTCGAGCTGCCAAAGACGCATGCAACTCCTTAACTGCCATCTTGAACGCCGGGAAACAGGGAACACAATTCCTTCATTAGCCGTCTTGTCAGTCAGCCGATGCAAGTTCAGACTTGTATGCCAATTGAACTAATCCAAGTTTCAATTATATTACCCTGGGGCGTCCCTATCTGAGAGGCCTCAGCCACTTCTCAAGGCAATGTCAAGTTGGGAAGGAAGTTTGTAGCTTAGCCGAGACAACGGGAGTGTTCGCCAAAAACCAAGTCCCAAGTGGAAAATTTCTCGCAGTGCGAATCTGGGAAATACTGCCCAATTAAGTGTACAATGGGGCTTATAATCCACGGTGTTGGGGGCGGGGGAAGTATCTACTGGGTTGTGGTAACAGCCAATAGTAGAGAGTTTCTTACATGACGCAACGATATGTCATCTGTGTTGGTTACTATAGCAAGAGCGTCTCGTGGCCTTTACTGCTGATATACGATAAAGCATCAAGCCCAATGCGTTGAATCTAATGAAAATGTGAAGTTATTAACAGCTTACGTGCAGTAGCATAAGTGATGTTATTCAGGGCCGGCCCTAGATGGGTGCGTGGCCTTGGACTTACAATATTCGCGGGGTCCACTAAATTTTATCCGACTTTTGTTCCTTAGTCTAAAGTACAGGTGTCCTATATAATCGGAATGTAAACATTATTCCGTTATATATACATATATATATATATATATATATATATACACACACACATTATATATATATATAGCATTATTGTCTAAGAACAATAAGCACAACATGTTGAATTGATTGATTGATTGATTTGCTTTACTTTCCTTAGCTTTTGTGCTACTTTTGGCTAATTGCGAAGATGGGAATGAGTGATGATACGATGAAATTGATGAATGGACACTCACAAACACCATTGCCCAGTCCGGGATTCGAACCCGGGACCCCTGGCGTCGTCGCGCGATGTGCTAATGTTGAATTATGTGAGGCTATTAAAAGTTTAAAAATTATTGTTTCACTTCAATTCTGACGTACCCCTGGTGCGACGTACATTATATTTAATTACAAAACTGGGTGTGTTCAATATCAAACTGTTACTTTAACTATAAAAGTAGTAATATTTTATGATATCGGATAATATAATTACTTTCTTTACTTTTCATTAAATTTTGACGCTGTAGTGAATTTTTAGTTTCCATAAAAAATATTTTCACATGATTTCATTCTATAAGTAAACGAACAATACATACTTTGATACAAATATTTGAAGCACTATATTTATGTAGTACGTTGTTTGGAATATGATTTCAGTAATTTTGGATATGTTGAAGTAGGTCAAAATAATCCATCATATCAGATTAATTATTTAATTTGAAGTACCACCGTCTTATAAACTCGGAAAGAACCGCATACAAACAATTATTTTTATCTAGCTACTGTATAAAGAAGCTGTACACCTAAAATGAGGCAAGTGTACAACTTTATAACTTCAAGTATTCTGCAGAGTTTTCCTCCAGTTGTTAGTCAGATTCGAGTATCTCATATTTCTTTTCATTATATGGCCCTTCTCAAAACCATTTCTCCTTAAGCCTCTGTACAAAATCGATAAAAATACCATGTTCGAGATTTACATTAACGTAACGTTACAATCACCCCCCCCCCCACTTGTGATGAGATGGCTCAAATTCTTGGGGGGAATCACACTGTACACAGCTATGGGGGCAACACGTGGTCTGGACACGTTTATGGCCCATGCATGGCTTGTTCATACACTGATGACATTGTTGTGGTGACGTCAATTCACAGCCTGGTGTCGCCGCCAAAGAACACATGCATGGCTTCATGTTATGTTGGCTGCGAATGTATCTCACACGGGTCTGTTTCGATTGTCCGTATCTCGTGTTCATGGCAGAACAAAGGAGAGGGTTAAATAATGCGTTTTTGGATAAGATGTAGGTATTTACAAAAATGTAAAACTAATGTTGAAAACAAGATTTAAGAAGTATTTCACTCTGGTACACGAAAGTGTCAGAGAAGGATTCAAAACTTTGTGTGATCTTAGGGCATGTTAAAGTAGGGGTTTGAGGTGTGCTACAGGAAGAGGATTTCGTTCGAGCGCCAAATAGTTCGCACGGACGACGCTAGATAGCGTACGGGATTCAGAGCTTCTTTGCTCGAGCGAATAACGCTCGAGCAGGCAAAACCGAGTGGTACACACTCGAAGCCCAGTAGTACACGTATCACTGTAGTATTTTCTGTGTTAGTGTGTTCTCAAATATGGATCGTGAGGTGAAAGACCCAGTGAAATTGAAACTTAAGTAAACACAATCATCATCTCCATGTTAGAATGTAGTTTAGTCTATGTTAAAAATACAATGATATGTGAAAATGAAATAGATGATTATGGGCTGAAACTGCCAGAGCTGAATATTTTACAATGTGTCTACGATTATTGTCACAATAAAATTATATTCCATTGCGGGTGGGAGCAATGCAGTACTCTACTAGCAGTAATTCAAAATCAACGTCTGGAAAAACAGGAGCAGTATTTTACTGTGATAATTATGCAGAATTCAAAATTTTTCCTTTGCCATAATATCTGTCCATTTACACTGCAGAAGCTTTTGCAATACGACAGGCATTGCTTTATGTACAAGAGAAGAAGTTTAATTCAGTTATAATTGCAACCGATTCAGCCTCTGTGCAAAATGCTTTACAGTTTGCATCATGGTCATGTCATACGCAATGGTACATTGTTAAAACATAAGAATACTCACACTGAATTTAACGATATTGGGATATGATATCAACTTTATTTGGACACCTGGACATTCTTTAATAGAAGGGAACAATATAGCAGATACTTTGGCAAAATATGCAGCGAATCAAACAATCCAACGGCCGCTTTCAATAAAGATTCCGTCCGTAGTTTTGGAATCACACTCTATGAAAATATTACTTACTGACTGGCAAAGCTTGTGGACAAATACTGGCACTCAATGCGGTAAGGCCTACTATTCTATACAAGAAAGAATTCCAAACGAATGTTGGTTTAAACAGATTTAACTCTCCCGAAGTTCCCTCACAACTATAATGCGCTGCAGGTTAAATCACACTATCGCCGCAGCTCACCTTTACAAGAAGAATTTAGTGACTTCACCAGTTTGTTTGCGTAAAGAATATACTGCAACTTCGAACCACATTATATTTCAATGCAAACTTTATGAAACTTAGAGACAACCATTTTTACAGGAATTGTACAGGAGTGGACATCAAGCGCCACTGACACTGCCTTGTTTACTGACTTCATCTTCATCCTCGGTAATCTACATTCTTACAAAATATCTTAATGAGTCGAATATAATTCTGTAAAAGTGTAATGAAATTTGGTAACTATTTATTATGAAAGGAATAATTGTGAGTTAATATTATGTGCATACATGTATATAATACCAATTGATAAATTATTAACTGGTGCATGGATTTTGTCCACAACGAATAAATATTTTATATATATATATTGTTGTAATCCCGTTTTACCTGGGATCTGAGGTCACAGGGAAGTTTCAATTATACATTTAGGTAGAGCTTAATTGTATCTGTTGGCTGAACCTGCTCCGATTAGGAGGGTAGAGATATGGAAAGTTGATGTAAAGGTTATTCACGCTTGTTCATACCTGGTAGGTGTGTGATGTTCTTGTCCAGATGCTTCTTGCAGACCGAATTGTGACAGGTGCCAAGGTTCTATCCTTCGACCCTTGGCTCACCAAACCAAGCAATCCCTTGCGACTCGTAACATGCTAGGCAGCCGTAACTCCGTGTTCCATCGTCGTAGTTCAGTGGTGTTAGTGTGTTGTAGAGTAATCAGAGACTAGTTATCCATGTGAGCGTCGATGATAGGTGTAGTTCAGATGAGCGTCAAAATCCAAAAGAGCAGCGTCGATGATAAGCGTAGTTCAAATGAGAGCGAGCTCAGGGAGTGAGCTCCCTTTTATCATCTTAGGCTTCGAAAGGTTGTTAAACCTATCGAACGCGCTAGATCTTGTTTTGATCCACGCGTTTGCCTTTCAGTTCCTTGTTTAACGGAAGTTACAATGTTAGCGCATTCTTGGGATCACCCACTGGTCGGACAATTCCAGGAAATAAACAAGCGTGAATATTACCATGACGAGGTTTTCTCGGTTTAATAATCTCCATATCTCTACAATATATACCAGCAGTAATCGTACATTATGAAACAGAGCCGAATTGACACAATGATGGCTAGGCGGAAGTCAATGGAACAAAACAAAGAAAAAAAGGGATTGTTCTCATCTGCCCTGAAAAGTGAATTAAATAGCTAATAAATTTGCCCGATGCGTCGCAATATACATTCAAACAAAGAATTTTTAAAATCCATTGTTGACACGTATTTGTTGGGAATTATTTGGATCCGAAATGATTCTGTCTATTCAATCTGCATCATCCGTATGACATTTTTAACAAGTCAATTATGATAGAAATGATTATTTCTCTTCAGAAAACTTATATTTTTGGTCTAAGGTGGGTGGAACTGTACATTCACTGCGCACGTCTATGCGTACTATATCATGATCTGTTGCCACCAATGCCGTGGAGTTGTGTGCAACCACACGCCACCTACGCATAAAAACAATGGACAGAGTGCATAGGCGATCGTAGAACGTTTTTTCTTATGCAGTACGCTAATCGAGGAAGCAATATTCCACCAACTGGCGCACGCGGGGGGGTGATGGGGTTGGTGCCCTTACCAAAAATCTTGAAATGGAAACTGTAAAGAACTCGGGGGGCGATCATAATGACCCCCCGATTACAATGTTTGACTTCAGGTACAATTTTAAAGTTTCAAATGTACGAGATATTTTATTGTGTGCCCCCTAGGTACTATCCAAATTTTACAATTCCAGAAAATCCTTCGTACACCAACATATTTGTTGTAGGCCAGGAGCGCCGACTTGTCAAAATTATTGGGGGGGGGGCCTCTGATCACTGAAATAAATGAATGAATGACTCACTCCCTCCCTTTTTTAAAAATAAAAATTACGTCTTCGTATAGCAGTTTTTAAGCAGCTATTATATTCCTCATGCAAATGAAATGTAACATGAAAAACGTGTGTCTGCTCATTTGTTTTTTAGATAATAATTAACATTCTTATTTAAAAGTAGGCTATGTATTTACATTAAAAGGCCAACATAACAGTTTTATGCCGGCCTCGGTAGCCGAGCGTGTTGGGTGGTCGGCTCAACTCGCTTTGATCCGGAGGTCTCGGGTTCGAGTCCCGGCGAGGACATGGGTGTGTTTTAATGTCCGCAACAGACTTGTAAAGAAAGGACATGTGACGGGTGCAAAGAACCTTAGTGTTGACGTACCCATAAAAATAGCGAATATTTACAATATTTAACAGTTTTATTTAATTATTTATATAAATGCTAACACAAATCGCAAGCAAATAGTTTTACTTTTTTGTTCTTGCTACAATATTTTATTTTTTAAATTTAATTTTGCAATAATAAATAAACGCATAGCACGCCGTGCTTTAGCAATAATGCCTTTGATCATAGCCGTTCCCACTTTCGCAATACAGACTTTTCACAAGCTTTCCTTGCGTACTTTACTGCAAGCCAGTGTTAAATTAACTCAAAGACTTTAGAATTATTTTCCCATTATTCTTTGGACTAGAGGAAGAGATTTCGAGGATAACTAAATATCGTACATATCAATATTGCCTGAAAGTCGTGTTTACGACCTCAAATTGTTCAGAATTCACTAAACAACATACTGGTATAATTGTCATATCACCTCGTTGTTTTGAAATTCTTAGTAAAAATGTTAACAATACTCATAATTATATACTTAGTATATAGTAATAAGTCATGTGTTTTGCTGTCTCCGTTCATAGCTCCCCCACCCAAATTTGATGGTCTAGACTCTAGAACATTTCAAATGTGTATTTAAAGTTAAGTTCATGTTGCACAATTCAGAGTAAACTTTACAAGAGAAGCAAAATAATACATTAGATCCTCTTAAGCAAAATTATTTGAGGGGCTCTGCACCCACATCATTAACATTGGGGGGCTCGAGCCCCTCAAGCTCCATGGAGTCGGCGCCTATGGCGTTGTAAAACGAGACAATAGCATCATTCACGTTGAATCGGGGATCTCCTCTTCGTTGCCGACCTCCGTAGCGGAGTGGTTAGCAAACACAGCGCGCTACGACGCCAAGGGTCCCAGGTTCAAATCCCGACCTGGACATGGGTGTTTTGTGACTACTTTTATCAATTTCATCATATGAACATTCTCATCTTCTCGGTTTCTGGTTGAAATTCAATTCTCGCCGTTTGGCGTAAAGACGAGCGTCTTACGAGCACGTGTTAACAGCTGTAAATAAATAAACAATGGAAAGAACACGCACTTCAAATATGTCAGTTGATACAATCAGGCGTGCTGGTAGCCACCCACGGGCAATCAATACATGAAAGACTTTGTCCCCACTCAATGACCCACCAACCCACAGCCCAACCCTATGGACCTAGAAACCCGAAAGCTTATGGATCTTCCTCTTATGTAAGCAACAAAAGACGTGTTAAACATTCTTTCATGTTTATACCTTTATAGCTCAACCCCCTTTCAATATATGCAAAAGTCGTCAACAGATGGCGCCGTGTGTGAGTTATACAATTAATTACGGTTTCCGCTAGTAACTACGTGAGATACCGAGACCGACACTTGCACTTTGAGGCCGAAACAAGAGCAAGACAAGTGGATACAAATCAAGACGGGACCGAGTCTGCGAAGTCTCTTCTCGTCTCGGTAGCCCTATCTCCCACGAGACGAAGACGGAATGACAGTATTAACAACGACGTGAAGATTTGCAAAGATGGTCAAGAGTGACTTGATCTTGACCAATGTAGGAGTAGGTGGAAGATTTAAGTTGCGACGGCAACGAATCTTCTGGTTTAAGGGTGACAGAGAGTTAGCTAAAAGTAAATACAATGAGCAGACGTCCGTTGCGGAGTGCTTAGCACAGGCTCTACGACACTAGAGGTTCCAGGTTCGATTCCCGGCCTGGGCATTGGTGTTGTTTGTCATGTCAATTTGACCATGCCATCCTTCATCATCGTGATGAGATAAAAATGGCAGAAAAGCAACGCTAAATAACAAAAATCAGATAAAATAAACATAATGAAGGATGATTCCTTAAAGTGAACCAGAAAAGGTTCTGAGGAAAAACATTTTGAACTAAAGAATTCAAATTTGCAAAGAGAGAAAAGAAAGGGTGGATAAAAAGAAATGGTTACATAACGGCGAGAAAATGAATTAAGAGACGGGCGATCAAGAAGTTGAGGAATCCGAAATTGAGTTCTGATTCTGGAAAAGCTCAACGGAAGAAAACTTTCGCTCCTTTAGGTTTGTTATTTTATTATTAACTTGAGATTTTGCCAACATCGCCAGGGCACTTGAAGCGAGCTGGAACTTTCCGAGAAACAATAACAAAGTTCATTAAAGGGAAGGCCCCTTGCTTAGGAGTTATTCTGGCCGACTACGCACCAAGTATTCAGGCACTTTTCTTCTTACGTTAGTGGCTCGGAATGCCAGCTTCAACCCTTCCGAACAAAAAGCCTTTTCCCGGCTGGGAAGAAGGAGATGCACACGTTCCAGAAGGTTTTTGAACTCCGGCACTCAAGGTTCTTTGCCAGAGGGGGTGAAGGGTGGGCAATGGCTTCCTGGGAAGGGAATTTCAGATTGAAAATTATGTCTTACACAAGAAAGTTCATTTCACTGACAATGTTCTTAAAGTTCTCAACTCTGAGGTTGGTTTTCTGAAACTTTTTTTTTTGCGTTTAGGAACCTCTCTCCCTTGACGCTAAATATATGGATTGCACTAACTTTTACAGGATTGATAACAACTATAAAATGGAAACGGGTTCGAAGCGAGAACTCTAGAATATCTTGTCCCGGTTTGTTTGAAGGGAGGAAGCTCCGTTTTCACTTGCTCGTCTCTTCTTGTACAGTACGGGGTTTAAGGTTCGAGTCCTGGAAAATTAATTAAAGGTAAAGCCTTACCGTATACCTCGGTACATAACAGCAAGCCATGAAGACTCAAAAGGGAAGAGTTTAGGAAGGGGCTTCACTTAACCACGATCTTAATCATTGCGAAGCTGATGTGATCAGAACCACACTCCGGCCGAATTTGCCAGCCAGGGGGTGTCCACAGGTACCCATTTTGTGAGAGGATGAGTTAACCTTAGAGCCGCCTTAAGTACTGATATGGTCTGAAATAAAGCCTGAGGAAACCTGTCGCAAGAATCGAGCCCGAAGACGTTGTACCGACCACACCACCGAACGTACATTTTCATTGCCGGTGATTGTATATTAGACATCGCATAGGACTATAGAACCAACCTAATGTAGAAATTGAGTGGTATGAGGAAGTATTGATGTAAGGAAGTCAAGGAAAAGAAACTGTCTCCGACGGCGGTAAAAAGAGAGGGAAAATATGTTCAGCGAAGGATAAAAGCAACGGAAAGAAAGCTCGAGTGCGGAAATTTAACGAGAAAGAGAGAAATGAAAGGCCGTGGTTTCAGGGCTGGGGGGAAGAACTTTTACCCAGGAGTTAAAAGGAAACTGTTCGTGTGTGAAAACATGTAGATCCAAAGAGAAGCGAAGAAAGGTTAGGGCGGTACAAAAAGAGAGACAGAAAGAGAGGGGGAGATGTAAGAAATTATGCCTTCCGTTTTTCCCACGGGGCAAATTCATCCGTTGAATTTTAACAACAGTGTAGTCCACGGAGAAACTTCACAGGGCACGAAGAAGGGACAGCGAGAGAAACTGGGAAGCGAAGAAAAGACAAGGATTGGCAGAAGAGGACAGAGATCACAAAACTTTGAGAGGAAATTCATGTCATATCCGCCCTCCTCTCGGCTCTCCCCTTTCAAAAAAAGAGTCTTTCGTACAAAAAAGTTTCTTCGGTTGGAAATTGAATCCAGAATTGACTGAAAATACTGCCCCCTTCTCTCCCTCCCTCCCTCTTTTTTTTGTAAGTTCAAGTTCTGAAACTTCCACGTTTGAGTTTTCTGGTTTAACGTTTTGCTCGACCGAGCACGGACTTGTATCTAAAAATCGGCGAACTTTAAAGGACCAACTCTCTCGCTGGCTCAAATCTAAACTGGATTTACGTGTATTATCACTACATGACGTCACGTTTACTGGTGTGCAAAACAGCAGACTCTTGCCCCAGTATCCTGTTAACCTAGGAATAAGAAGATAATATTCAATTGTCAGGAGTTTACAAGTAAATAGTAGTACATCAAAAGATTGGTTGCAATGTTTTGGGTCTGTAAAATATACATTAGATGCATGTTACTTCTCTCTGGTAGGAATTAATTTCATACTGAACTGATACATTCTTCCTTGCCTAACATATTGGGTGGGAAAAGTTGCACCAGAAGGTCGGTCCTCCATGGTAACATTTGAGTACCTTTCCTGAAGTTTGAAGCGGAATTTTCCAACTTCAAGGCAAAAAAACAACTTAATTTAGTACTTTGGATTCTTTTGACGTCATGGAGAGACAACTGAGCTAGAGTTAGTCCATACAAACCTGTCACATGGTATTTCCCTAAGCGATTTGGGGTTTCCATCACAGGGGGTAAAGTTAGAACTGTGACAGCAGTTCTGAAGCAAAATTGCAGTGTGTATCATACATCAATGTAAAAGATGACCTTTCGGAGAATCAGAGGTTCCAATGATGAAATGATTCAGTCTAGCGTCAAGGCCTCTCCTCTGGCTAACAATCAGTAGCGGATCCTGAGAATATTACCATGTGCATGATATTGTTACGGAACCAATGCATGTTCAACTATAGATTTTATGTGCCTAAAGCTTCATTTTCTGTGAAAATATAACTGATAGAGAACACGTACCTAGCAACCTGTTGAGGTAAAATAAAGTGAAGGTGCTTCTTTAACTTGTTAAATTATTCAGCTCTTGAGGATGAACTCTTCGAACTTGTGAGATTAATTAACTCTGCGGACGCACGGGTTAATAAGTTCCGCATAACCTCTCTATCTCCTACAACGGTTTACTAAGCGTGTGGCCCGACCCTGTGGCCGAGTGGTTAGCACATCGCGCTGCGACGCCAAGGGTCCCGGGTTCGAATCCCGGTCGGGCTTGGTTGTTTGTGAATGTCCATTCATCAATTTCATCATTTCATCACTCATCCCCATCTTCGCAAATTAGCCAAGAGGCACAAAACGCGAAGTAAAATAAACTAAATCAAACGAAACCAAACTAAGCGTGTGGACGCAAACATTGTAACTGAATCTTTCGGTAATCTACAACACTAAAACACCTACCTGCTAGCCAACTGGAACAGAAGAGGTATCGACTTACCTGTTCTCCTCCAATAATAAATTAGCGTACGAACTCTTATCTCCATTATGGGATAAATTTCTTGTGGTTGTTTTCACAAGATGGAATGGACTGTAGAAGAGTTTGTCAAAAGGACTTGAAACTGCATATTTTCATTCTGACTTCATAATATACTAATTAATTCCAACTAATTTTATTGCAATCAGTGAAAAAAAAACAACAGGTAATCACTAGAGGTTTGTACGTATGTAATTAGACTGCCATCTCGCGGCGAAACGAAAAGATAAAGACCGGCATAAAACTGGTCTAGAATAGTCACACGCTGCATGCACGTTCATTCCAGAGTTTCAAGGAAAGATTTGCACCATAGCGCTTCAGCATTAAGTACAGGCTATAGCTATGACTGCGAAATTGTTAACATCTCCAGTTTCACACGAGTATAACCTCCAGTTCCCATGCCAACGGTGCATGAAGTGAAAAGCTCTTCATATTCCCTAGGCTCGTTTCATGTTGAAAACAACGCGTCTTTATGGAAATAAGCTGAAAACAAGTTGGGTCACTATGAAGTTTCAGTTTCCAGATTTCAAAGCAGCAGCAAGTGTTATCCCGTACCCATTTTAATGACATTTGGAGAACATCGTTACAAAAAAAGTCAAGTGACAGTATGGGGGAGGAGGGGACACCTGTCCGTCCCTAGCAAACAAAAAAAAAATAAATGCGCATTTAGCCTAAATATTCATTTTTTTTGTATTTTGTTTGGTGTTGTATTTCGCCATCACAAACTATTTTTCTCACCCTGCCCTACATTCATTTTTGTTGCCGATGTCACTGGACAATAGGGTGTCAGGATATTTCACTGAGGGGAATATGGCCCATGAGGATATCTAGAGGGTGTTCAAAGATGATATATACACCATGTCCCAAAAGGTACTTTACAACTTCGAAGTCATACAGCACAACATGTAATTGACATAGAGGAATATATTTTGTTGTAGGTGATTCACCAACGCTTAAAGTTTTTCTCAGCTATTGGATAAGAAGGTGCCCCACTACACTGGGCCTTAGACGTGAGAGATGTCCTGGACAGGACATTTCCAGCACATTGGATTGGAAGTTATGGTCCAAATACGTGGCCTCCTAGATCGCCTGACATTACATCCCTGGACTTTTTTTGAGGAGACACTCCTGTCATTGATCTTGATGATTTCAAGGGCAGAATAAAGCTGTCATTGGCACAGTTGACAGGGATATGCTACAGAGGGCATTTACAGAGTTGGGATTTCTATTAGTTGTTGTACACGCCACCAGAGGTGCGCATGTCTTGGTAAATCAAATGGGACATGGAATGTTTCTTTGTGTCAAATATAAGTTGTGCTGTACGAGATCAAAGTTGCAAAGCACCTTTAGGGACACCCTGTATATTGTAAAGCCGTGAACGTAGTCATCGGCAATAAAATGGGACACCTAGACCCCGTTCCCTGAAAAGCGTCATGTGTGTTGCCTAACTGTACGGCGATAAGTGGATTTTAATAGCAAATTTACAATGGCAACTTCCACCACCGCCGTAGATGTAGGCAACACGCAACGCTTTGAAGGAAAGCAAGTATTTCAGGATATAGGTGTCCCATTTTTATTTCTGGTGACTGTACAAGGGAGATGTACTGATTTACTGATGTGATGCGATCAGCACAACGCTCCGATCCCCTTTACCTCCCGGCACCCATTTATTTGAGGCTGGGTGAACCTCAGAGCCGCTCCATGGGTGCCCCGAGAAGGCACACCATAGTCAACCTCTCTTCCACGGTAACTGCAGATTAACGAGGCTCTGGCGCCTGGACAATGCTCTGTGGGATCGTGTTGTTCTGTGCTTGTCCTTATGTGGGTCGAGAGCTCTTTACAGCCTCAACTTTTAAATAGGATTTTGAGATTTTAGTCTTCAGGGACAGTTAAGTTTCAGTTCTTGTCAGTGATGTGCCGTAGACTATAAGTTTACGTCTACATGTGTTGTCTACACGTAATCTACGCGTAGATTACATTGGGTTGTAGTTTACATAGACTACGTAGACAATCTAAAGTGAATTAAAATTAATTTTCAAGGGTTTCATGAAAGAAAAGTGACATTTTCAACTATATTGGTTCCTAACGAAATGAAAGAATCATATTTACAACAAAATTTCTCTTCTCTTCTATTATCAACTATGGAAGAAGATAAATAGTATGCAAAAAACAACAACAGATGGCAGACGTGAGGCAAGAGTGGTCTTTTCCCCATAAAACACTAGAATATTTCCTATATTAGATTTTTCCTAAGTGAGAAATTGTTCGAATTTGGAAGAAAGAGTATGAAAAGTTATCCTTATACATCAGCAACTGATACTCAGTATAATTTTCTTTTAATTCCATGGCGCCTTTTGCTCAGTTATCACCTTTCGCCATGTTGTTTACATAGATTACATAATCTAAGTGTGTAAAATAGTCTACGTGTAGAATGTAGACTATCGTTGTTTACGCGTAGACGCACATCACTGGTTCTTGTTAAGGAATCAATGATTGTGTTAGTTTAAAAAATAAAGTGTGGAAGTCTTCAGTATTGTTTTACTTGGCCTCGTATAGTATGATGGGCAAAAGTAGGCTATATGCTGATGATATACCCTAATATAAAAATAGAAACAACATCAAAGAAGAGAATTGTGTCCATTCTTTTAAGACGTTTGACAATTAAACTGTGCACAGTATAACGACACGCTTACCAGAGAAGAATTTTCATTACTAGAGAACGGATATTAAGGCGCAGTACCTTTCCGAAAATATAGCTATTTAGAACATGGAATCAAGTAAGATGAACACACTTTGTTGCACCTTTTCGTGGGATTAGTACATTTATCCCCTTTTTACCTCCTTTTTGATGCTTCAGCATATTTTTCCGTCCTTTTCTTTCTTGTTTTGTTAAAAATTGGACAAAAAAATAAATTATTTTCACTCTTCTTGAGCAGCTACATAAAATCCTATAGTCTCATTTTGTAGAGCAGAACGAGAGCTACAAAATGATATAAAATAATCATTGCAGCGCCAATAGTTCCCACGATAATGTAGCAAAACCCCCGAGAGAAAGCACAAACTTCAACAAATCCTATTCGGCAGAACCACAGCTCTCTGTGCGGTCCGCGCGAATTATATACAGAAGGCGCAGAAAAAGAGGTCATTTTATCAGCACCTTTTTTTTGCACCTTTTTGAAAACATTTTCAGAACGTTTTTTCCTTTCCTGACCATAATTTGGCGCCTTAAAATCCTTTCCCTAATCATTACCAACCATACGTTTGAAATCAAATCAAAATCAACGTATTACATGTGACGTCACTGTTGTGTATCTCTGCTACATTGATATTATTACGAGATAGTATCAAAAGAGATGAATGGATGAGATAAGAGATGAAAGGGGGTGGAGGCTGTGTAGAATATTTTCCACTGATATTTCTGACCAACACAGCGAAACGGCTGTGACGAGCATTCATTATTTATGAATATTTCATCGTAGTTTTATGGTATTATCTGTCTTCATAATTAACTACAAATCCACGTGTATTTCGAAACGTACGAAATTCCCACATAATTGCTGGTTTTTAGACTCTCTGGAGGGCTGAAGCATCTGAACAAAATACGTGTATCTACTGTACATACAGTCACCAGCAAAAAAAAGTGGACAGCATGGGGTTAATGTGGGTTGCCTAATCCCAGGGCGATTAGCGAACATCAATAGCAAACGCGTGTATTTCAGGATCTACGTGTCTCATTCTTAGAGAACCGCGGTGGTCTAGTCGGTAGGGTTTCTGACTGCCACGCGGGAGACCCGGGTTGGAATCCTGGGGTCGGAATTTTTCTGTCCTTGTCCCGGCAAGCGGCTCTGAGTGTCACCCAGCCTCACATCTTAGGTTACCTGGGGAGTATAGGCGGCCGGAACGTGGTGCTAATCACGTCACCTCCAAAATGGTCCAGATCGAGAATGAGTGTAGCCCTGCTCTCACGTCCCCTGAATGTGCCTTCATGGCACGGTGCTATATGCACGGGTAACTTTACCTTTACGTGTCTAATTTTTATTGCCTGTAACTGTACATGCAGAGAACCAGATTTCGCTCCACTGTAGTACCTTCAGTCGAACGCATAACAAATGTACAAGCTGCCCAAGTCATCATTACAGGCTTGACAACAGCACCTGATTCTTCTTGAGTTTTCTGATACAGAGCACAAAACAAAAGGACAAGAACAAGAAGTTTGTCTTGCTCAATATTGAATTTCCTTCCCAATCAATGATGCGGCTGCTTCAGCGTGGGAGTTGGGTTTGGGTTCTGGAGGGGGGAGGTCGATTGGATCGATTCAGGGGATCTTAGCAGCCAAACAAAGGCACCAAGAAACAAACAAGTTCAAAGTAACCGAAGCGTGATAAAATCACTTGTTGATCGCTTTCGATGTGGCCTAATTTAGCATGACGTGCGACTTATTATCTAATAGAGGGCGCTGATCCTAAAATTGTAATAGTTTGATTTGCTAATTTGTGAACTGAAGTATTCTTGTTGGCAGAATGTTGCAACAATTGTATTCTTAAAAAGTATATTACCGTCTTCTCTCCTTCCTGATCTTTAAGATGTTTTCTTGCTCGCCAGGGAATTCTTAGCAAACTCTCTTTGAAAAGATCTCAAGAATGTCTATTATATATTCATAAGAAATTAGTCTGTCGGTCCGGAAAGGGCCGTCTTCTTTTCATGCATGACTCTACAGAAACTATTACTTATATTTTTCTTCACCTTGCTTCTCTTTTAGTGACTATTGTTGGTTCAGACAGACTTTCTTTTCACATTAGTTCTTGCCTATCCTCCTCCTTCACCCTGATTTCTTTTCTCTCCCTCTTAGAGGGAGTCCTCTAGGAGCCGTATCTGAAAGGTTTAGTCCACAGGTACAGTATGTAGAAAACCTATTCGATCTGCCTTGTGGACCACATTCTATCTTCGTCCCTTAATCATTTCAAGCAAAACACCACAATAGCTACTCTAATTACCTTGTGGTGAACAGGAAGGTTTAACAAAACGTTCTTATCTCATTCGCACTCGAAGGGTTACCAGGTACCTAGCTTGTCTAGAGTAAATGGCTTCTTGAGAATGACCCATACTCGAAACGTCTGAGTGAGGTTCTACGTAGCTGCAACTCAATTAGTTTTGAGTTTTCCTTTTCTTATACTATAGTTTTCACTAGTGTTTCATTCATGAATCACTGTGGACAAATCCCTATCGCCCATTTGTGCTTGTGTATTTCATATTGTACTCCACTGTACTACCTATTAAGGTTAATTAAGATCATGATGATGATTTGATTTATTTATCTTCGCTTTTCTGCCACTTTTGGCTAATCGCGAAGATGTAGATGAGTGATTATATAATTAAATTGATCAAGAAAAACTCACAAAGCACGCTCATTCCCAGGCCGGGATTCGAACCCGGGATCCCTGGCGACCATGAAGATGAGTGACGTTGCTTGTTAACCGTGGTAAGAACAATGAAATATGTGTAAAGGAAGTTGAAGAGGTTTTCTCGCCATGAACCGACAGGAAAATGTCTCCTGCAACGGAATTTGAACTTCGACCAACACGAATCTGCTCCGTCTTAACAGGATTATAGAATTACAATCGAACATCTATCATTGCCCAACTTGTATCTTAAATATACCAATTTTTGTTGTGGTGGTGGTAAGGTTCTCTTGTACATGAAACGTGTAATTGTTAGTTAGCATTTCGATCAGTTAATTCAGGACAAAAAAAATCACTTGACAATCAAAATACAGATTGGCAACAAAGTTATTCTCTCAGTAAAATCACTTCCCTTGCATCTACGCCTCTTCATCCCTCCCTATTGTTCTCCTATCCACCGCATTCCACCCTTTCCAATTTGCCTTCTTCATTTGCCTTTTCCAAGGTTATTCCGAGCATATCTCCAAAGAACAAACTTGCAAACAGAAGGCGCGCAAGAGATTTCACTTCGGATCCAACGTTTAACAGACGATAGTGGCGCCTCTATCGGTGTTGGATCGTAACCACTTTGCAAAATTAATTTTCCTCCTCCTCTCTCTCTCTCTCTCTCTCTCCCTCCCAAGCCCTTTTGCACTTGACCTGATGAGAGTCCCGAGGGATAAAAGGGGGAAGAAGGGGGATGGAAATCAGCCCAACCTTGCCCCCTCCCTCCTCAGCCCTCCAACAGCAGAACCGGAAACTTGACTCCCACCCTCTCCACTCTTGGGGGCGGAAAATCAAGTGCTGAACGCCGGTCAAAGACGGTTTCGGCGAACAGAAGAGGAATCTTTTGTAAGGATTCGTACCATCAGCGGAAAACCAGCCTGATATGGACGAACCAGATCAACTCCACCAAGTTCATCCCTCTGTATACTTTTAATTAAGGAATGGTCATTGAAGACGCATTTCATTTGTGTTCAAATTGCCTACTACTAAGGGAACCAGATACCACACTCAAAGTAAACCGAATTCGCTGGATTCTTCAGAAGACCTCTGTAAACAACTCCTGCCGCTGTAGGCGTCAGAGTTGAAAAGTTAAAGGTTGTGGGTTCGATCGTAGTCGTTGGCAAAGTCTCTCTAGAAATCCAAGAGGCTAATCGCGGCTTGACCTATAGTTTTATGTAGTCTCTGAAGTATGGAGCTTGTATACCGATAATTGTACTCAACACTATGATTCTACCACTCTTGGGAACGCTATGCTATTTCAAGTTTCAATTACAATGAGTGCGTCATCCATCTTCTTCTTTCTGGGTCTCTACATCTCAATCCACCTTTTCCTCCGTTTTTCTTCCTTTCCTCATCTATTTTTCTTTCTTTCTTTCCTTCTTCCTTCATCGCTTTCCTCTCTTTTTCCTACCTTCACCAATTTTCTCTTTCTTCATCGTTTCTCTCTCTTCCTTCATCTATTCTCTTTTTGGTTTCTTTATCTCTTTATCTTCCTGCTTCATGTGTTTTTCTACCTATCTCTTTTATCTTTCTTCTTTTCTCTGCTTTCCTTTCTTTCACCTCCTTTAGCAGCTTCCTCTGCCGTCTATCTTCTTCAAGTCATATTTTGTGTGTGTGATTCTTGCCCTTCTATAATTGATGCTGAAATTGATTCTTGTCCTTCTATAATTGATGCTGAAATTGATTTTTGCCCCTTTTAAAATTGATATTGAAATTGATTCTTGCCCTTTTATAATTGATACTGAAATTGATTCTTGCCCTTCTATAATTGATGCTGAAATTGATTCTTGTCCTATAATTTTGCCCCTTTTAAAATTGATGTTGCAATTGATTCTTGCCCTTTTATAATTGATACTGAAATTGATTCTTGTCCTTCTATAATTGACGCTGAAATTGATTTTCCCCTTTTAAAATTGATGTTGAAATTGATTCTTGCCCTTTTATAATTGATACTGAAATTGATTCTTTCCCTTCTATAATTGATGCTGAAATTTATTCTTATCCTTCTATAATTGACGCTGAAATTGATTTTTGCCCGTTTTAAAATTGATGATGAAATTGATTCTTGCCCTTCTATAATTGATGCCGATATTGATTTTTGCCCCTTTTAAAATTGATGTTGAAATTGATTCTTGCCCTTTTATAATTGATACTGAAATTGATTCTTGTCCTTCTATAATTGATGCTGAAATTGATTTTTGCCCCTTTTAAAATTGATGTTGAAATTGATTCTTGCCCTTTTATAATTGATACTGAAATTGATTCTTGTCCTTCTATAATTGATGCTGAAATTGATTCTTGTCCTTCTATAATTGACGCTGAAATTGATTTTTGCCCCTTTTAAAATTGATATTGAAATTGGTTCTTGCCCTTTTATAATTGATACTGAACTTGATTCTTGTTCTTCTATAATTGATGCTTAAATTTATTCTTGCCTTTCTATAATGAAACTGATTCTTGCCTTTCTATAAATGATGCTGAAATTGATTCTTACCCTTCTATAATACATGCTGAAATTGATTCTTACCCTACTATAATTGATGCTAAAATTGATTCTTACTCTACTATAATTGATGCTGAAATTGATTCTTGCCCTTCTATAATTGATGCTGAAATTTTATCATGTAAATTTGTGTAGCCAGAAGATGGGCTAAGATGAGCTAGTGCCCACCGTCACCCCTACACTGACAACGCTCCTGCTGTAAAGAAGATGTTTGAATGAAACTTCTCGCGCGAACTGCTGTAAGACCGAGTTGGAATGTAATACTGTTGCCAACAGATGCCACTTATCGTTCGTTACTAGTGCATTTCCGGTCTCGCGAGTGTGTAAATATAACTTTATATACGTCACAAAACAAATATTTCAACGTTTGCTGAGGCGAGACATAACCATGGTTTCTGACGCCTTCAAAAACCACCAAAAAGTGAGGATTTCTTTCTAGCACGATCAATCTTTCCCACGCAGGGATTAAGGGAAAGTCAAATTGTCCCACGACACACACTCCTCTCATTTCTGCCAAGGGAGCTTCCCTTAAGAGCAAATAGTGCGTGAGACGTGTCGGTAAACATTTAAAACCTCCCCTAAGATCTCCTGCAAACGGTTACAACTGGCTAAAGAGCCTTCTCGTGAAGCAAACATTGAGGAGTTGCACCCACTGCGTGGAAAAACTTCCAGAAGAAGTATCCACAGCTAAGCAAGGGGGTAAAATTAGATTTATTTCATTCTCGTAGAAGAACAAGAAGGCACGGAATGATGAAATTAAAGAGAAATTAAGGGTAAAAAGTAGAATTTCGTTCACGAGAGCAACCATTTTATTCTTCCTAAGAAATACAAGGGAATCGAAACGCATGTATTAATGATATTATAATAAGCTTTACTTGGACTTGAAGGAGAGTTTCACAGCGTAAAACAAACGGATCTACTTTCATTTTAATATTCGCCCCCAATTTAACATAATTGAAATAAATGAACACCCTGTGAGAAACAAAATTCAAGTGTACAATATAGGTTGCCAACTTGCAAATTTTTTTACAAAGGTTGCCAACTTGCAAAATTATTTACAAAGGTTGGCAACTTGCAAAATTATTTACAAAGGTTGCCAACTTGCAAAATTATTTACAAAGGTTGCCAACTTGCTAAATTATTTACACATACATATACCCTATCCCAGCTAACTGTGGAGCAAGGCCGCGCATAGCGACATAGAAGCGAAGGAAATAGAGTGGCCAGAGCGAAGGAGCACACGCTGCTGGGAAAGCAGTCGTTTTCCCCTTCCACGCAATTCCATTCCTCGCACGTGCTCATTGGTGGAGCCGTCTCGCGTCACTACTTGCGCAGAAACTTGTTCTCGTTTGCCTGCTCCACAGTTAGCTGGGACAGAGTATACATACGTATATATCCGATGTTAGTGACAGTTTGTGCTGAAGAAATGAGTTTTGAATCTTATTTCTTTCTTTCTGTAATCATTGTCAATAGAAATAAACGTAGAGCTACTTCTATTTCACGATCAAAGGGTCCTGGGTTCGTTTTCTGGTGTAGTTACATTGCACGGTGTTTCGGAGTCCACTTAGAGTGTCAATTCCCTATTAGTTTATCTAACCACTAATGAGATCTAAAACAAACCCTTGCAATTGTCTTGTGCCTGTGTGTTTATTTGGGACTGCGTTTACAACTAGAAAAATTTGCACATTATATTTCTAACGTGTTTACTGCATATTCTGTGCCGCTCCCATGAAAAATTCCAGATCTGCGTATGAATACAAATATACTTCATATCGACAACCGTTGGTAACTTAGGCTTTCTAAAACATTAAAGTAAATGTCTGCATCCAGTAATGAATCCAGGTGGTCTTGGGGGGGGGGGGGAGTCCCTCCGGAAATAGAAAAGTCCCCCCGAAAATTTCAATAACCTGGCAGGGCATTCGGACCGTAGCTAAGCTACCATGTTCACTTCGGCTTCTTTTCATTCACTTTCATGTAATGTAGAAAATACTTTCTCTGTCTATTGTAATAATTAGCATTGACTTAATCTTCTCTATAATTAAGTCAAAATAAAGAACGAATTTAAATTATCGTCCGTTTTGATAATTACTAATATATATATATATATATATATATAATGGATGTATGTGTGTGTGAGTGTGTATATTTGTTTGTTCCGGCATAGCTGTCGAACGCCTGGAGCAATTCCAACCAAACTTGGTACACGTATCACGTGCAATCTGGAAATAAATACTGTGGGGATAAGACACCTCTGGCACCCTTAGGGGTGGGGTGGGAAGGGGGTAACATGTAAAAATAATCGATAACCACCGATATTAAATTCCTCACAGACATCCATGACTCTATGCAATCCGCACAACGACAGTGTTTCTCGGGTTGTCTAACATTCAGGCTGTGTTGCGAATGGAATCCATAGTTTTCGTGACACTCCCAATGCGGTAACTCCAAGTTCATCACCTATCGGCATGCGGGTTGAGAGGGGGTGAAAAATAGTTTTCGGAGTCGCAAAGTTCATTGGTGACATCCACGATCACATTTAAAAGTAGTTGCATTTTACACTATAGTTAGAATTCATTATTTTCCAGTCTAATACAAGATTGGGATAAATAAATACCCGGGCAACGCCGGCTAATCAGCTAGTATTATAATAAAATTCGATTTCAATGAAACGCAACAATATACACGTGTACAGCAGCAGGGCTTCTATTGTAAGCTTCTATTGTTGTAACGAGTTTCAATTTCTTGCAGCTATTTTAACGGTTAGTCTGTCAACAACTTGCTGTTGCTTGTGCAGCCTTATCAAAATTTAAACTTAATTTAACTTCATATGAGAAAATAAATTACTTAGAAAAATACGTGGGTCTAAAAGGGATGAGGAGACAGGTGAGTGTAGAAGGTTACATAATTTAGAACTGCATAATTTGTATTCATGTCCAGATATTATTAGAATGATTAAATCAAGAAGACTGCAGCCATAAACCTTCGGGTTTAAGAAGGCTAAGGAGTGAGTTATGAGTTAGTTAGCTAGTTACATATCAGAGATAAGGAGAACTCCCTAGAAAAGAGTGGCCGCATTCTGACCGAGTCGCATTGGAAATGAAAATTGCAACCATGAAAATAAAATCATTTCTGCGTGATAGAAACCCCACACTCAGCCGTGCCGTTGCTGTTGGCAACCTCACAATTTATTGTCAGTTCTGTTTCTTCCCAAGATGACAAATTGGAGAAGAACAAGACAGAAGAGAGGAAGCTTGGAAGGACAGTGGGAGACGCTGACACGGCAATAAAGTTCGCGAGGACATTTCTGGAGAAGCGGAAACATGGAGGCGAGAGAACAATGGAGCTGCTCAGTGGCGGAACTTTTGAGACCTAATTTGATGCTCTTGTCTCGCCACAGCGAAATGTGTTAAGCCTCTCATTGTTATGTATCGAAACAATGAAACTCGGGGCAGGAACTTGTGAAGATGCTGCGGTAATAAGCGCTCTGGCATTGTTGTGTCGTAGGAGTAAACGGTGCTGGAACATTAATCTATTTTTCTCCTAACTGTGAGGTAGAAACCTAATTAGCATTATCCTGTGTAACCAACGCTCAAGGGCATGCCGAGGGGGGGGGGATGGGGGTTCAACCCCCTCCCCCTTCCATAAAATATTTTCGAAATAAATCAGAAACAATTGTTATCTTTGTTGCCGTCCTCCGTGACGGAATGGTTAGCACAGTACGCTACAATGCCAGACGTCTCGTGTTCGAATCTCGACCTGGGCGTGGATGTCCTTTATCAGTGTCTGTTCATCAAATTCATTATATCATCACTCATCCTACCTGGTGCATAGTGCTTCAGATCCCACTTTAAACTGTAGATCTAGTCCCGATTAGCCCTTCTGCGCATAAAGTGGACTCATAAAGGACACTCATCATCATGTCCGCCAAAAAGTGGAGGAAAAGTGCAAAACAATCACAGCAAATCAATCGATCAATAAAATAGATTTCCTTATTCGCGTCTTTTATATCATAAAATTTAAATCGCAAAAGTTTCCATTTCCTGCCTACAGATGGAGTGGAAGTGTCATGTAAACCAGTTATTGCACTGCGTTGTGTTAAAAATTTTACTGCACTACAAACACACTTCTTTAATGGAATGTAAATTCTAGTTACAATATCTTTCTTCCACAGTAAGTGACAGGTTTTGACTTTGACCTGAAAATGATGGATACAAGTTCTATTACGCCTTTGAAACTTTTGCAAATCTCATATACATATTGCATCAAATAATGCTGAAATACCGGTAATAACTAATTCTTGGGTAATCCTAAACCGGAAGGCGTATTGCCACAGCAACATTTATCCCTATCCTGGGCAAAATAACTCATTTTTGCTCATCATTAACAATTTCCTTCAGGTCCATCCTTGCACAGCGCTTCGACGCCAGAGGTCCCGGGTTCGAACCCCGGCCTGTGCAGGGGTGTTCTCTGTATGCCCTTTCATCGATTTCATCATATCATCACTCATCTTCGCGATTAGGCAAAAGTGGAAGGAAATCCGAAGTAAAATAAACCTAATGAAACAATCGTCTTGGCCTTCATTTAGGTCTCTTATCACTAGGTTTTCCCACAAGAACGCTGTAAACCTTTCTAGTCTCTACAATGAGTGCTATATACCCTGCGACAGAAATCTCAATTGTTATAATAACATCAGGGGATGAATATAGTAGATTATGAGAGTCAGTATTGTGTTACCCCTGTTGTGTCTCACATCAAATTACTGAGAAAACGCACATGTAAAATAATATGCTACATAACCCCGTTCCAATTTGAAAATCTGGATGTAATTCCAATATGGCGACTTTCAAGATGGCCGCCATGATACACACTAGCCCCATCTTGTGTGCCCCCACCCCAATTACCCATATCCGAAATTTCATCGCCCTCTGTCAAGTCGTTTTCTACTTATTAGGGTGTCCTGGGACTTTTGGCTCACTCTGTATATTTCTTAAAATTTTATTTTTTGAAATATTCCATACTATACACCCTGTATCCCTGAAACCTCAAACATGAGAGGAGTGAGTGTGTAAAATACTGACAATATAAATAGCCCTGTTTACAAAGAATTTTATTTCCTAAACAGTATACAAGATATGGTTACATAGAACGATTATTATTTTTATGTATACGGATAAAAGTAGTCAAGCTACTTTCGGAGGTATGTGCTTATGCCCTGGTACCTGAAAATTAACCCAGGGCGTCAGTTCCGTGAATTTTTTACGGATTCCCCCGCTTTTCTTTGATTCATCCTTGATTTCCATTATTTTTTTAATTACAATAATTCACTGTGACATTGGCAAGAATGTCCCAGTGTGAAGAACGAAATTTGTTCGGTTTCCCTGAACAAAGTTGGTTTCACATCATTCTACAAGGTAAGAAGATTAAGATAAAGGTTAGAAATAGTAGGAAGTAAATAAGTGTTAGTGTTTAACATTAATATTATTTATGATCACAGATACGAAATTACATAAGTGTGTAATTGGGTGGGTAATGTTTTCTTAGGATAAGTTTTATTGTGTGTCGTGTGCATTAATGTTGATGGATGAGATGAGGAATGGACATTAGCACGATTCTATGAATGTTAAGCAGGGTCTATGTTCTAGTATGTTATGTTTGAGATAGTGAGAGTATTATTGGCTTTGAGATGTACGTATTAATAGTAGGAAGAGATATGAAAGAACGAGTGGTACCTGATGCAAGGAGACTTGCGGGAGACCAGCAAGAGTTGGTCGGACTGGGATGAACATCGGTACGACGGTTGGTACCCGGGACATCATCAGGAAGGGAAGAAGTAGGGAGGGATTTCCTGGGAAGTATCGGGTACATTAGTACGTTCGGTAGTGGAAATATAGAGAATTGTCAAGAATCAGTGAGAGAAGTTTGCAGTGTGTTTAGTAACGAGAATAAAGAAGGGGGTGTAAGATTACAATTTAAGAAAGAAACGAAAAAGAAGAATCTGGGTTAAATTCGGTTGGTTCCTAGGTCGAGTCCTTGCAGTGTTATCCTTTGCCTTTCTCCGGGGAGGCGTAACCTTTTTTCGTTTTGGCGTATCACTGTCTTCTGTATTAGTGTCTCCTTCTTGATGTTCCTGTGGGAGGTTCTGCTTCATTATCCTCTTGGTGATCTTAGTCCTAAGGAGGGATGTCCTGTTGTTGAGTTTGTCGAAGGTGGATTCTTTGTGATCTTCTGGGGGGTATATTACATTCCGGAGGTAGGGGTTGAATGGGGAGGTGAGTGATGCCGGATTTGAAGAGGGAATGTTCCTCTTTCGACACCAGGTTTGTTAAGTCGTTTAGTGACGTAAAGTGCTCGGGATTTCTTATTAACTGGTACGTGTTGAAGTTTGGTAGCTTTCGTCTTAAATCTTCGATTTGTTTGTTTGATGTCTGGCAAAAGCCCTGTACTCAAACACACACACACACACACACACATATCCCTACCAACACCTCTATCGATCTTTTCTCTTGTGCACGCCCCGGTTCAAGTGGCCCCCTACGCTCCATTAAAGAATTTCTGAAAATAAAATTCCTAGAACGATATTTTGACCTAAAAGAGACGAAGGAAATGAGTGAGTGAGGAAGGTTGCATAACACTGAACTCTGACGTAAAGAATGGCCTATTCGGAAGCAAGAAAATGTCAATATTTCTCTTTCTGAAACAAAATTCTTCCAGGCATAATTTGAACTAATAGTTTGTGAGGTGCTTCGAGATTGTTCCTTAAGTTATTTCCTCTAATTACTGTTTCATGAACCGACCTCCGAGGCGGAGTGGTTGGCACAGGACGCTACGACGCCAGGGGTCCGGGTTCGAATCCCGGCCTGGTGTTGTTCGATACATGGAGACACATTGCACAGTGGTTCGGATCCCACTTTAATTGTAGATCCAGTCCCGATTAGCCTATCTGTGCGTAAAGTGGACTTAAAACATCAATTCCAATTCCAATTGATACCATCCCCATGTGGCACTCAGAACAGAGGAAAAACTACCGTTGGGAAACATGATGATTAGGGACCTGAGAGAAGACCGAGCAAGAGATCAAATATGATTATTGAGATTGGTAAGTTCTCTGCTATGAACGGTTTTCTTACTGTAGATAGTGCCGGCTCTGAATGGATACGTGGTAGGGGTCATACAATATATACAGGGTCTACAACCAAAGTTTTTCAGACGTTCAAAAAGATTTTGTTTCATTAATCGAAAGTAGATTGTCATTATTATAATTATTGAACAATACATTTATCATATCATTGTTCAAACCAGGCCCCCTGGCGTCGAAGCGCGCTGAACCACTCCGGCACAAAGGTTGGTACATTTGATTTCTATATAGTAGGCTACTTTGTCTAAAGTATTATTTTAGTAGTTATTGATATTTTTAAGTACCGGGTGTCCCATAATTCTTTCCCTGATTACAAACTTTATTCATATCCGCTATATGCAATGTAGAGATGTGAAAGTGTTGCCAAAATGTTGGAAAACTAACCAAGTTCTTTTGTTCCAGGTTTCAGTAACGTGCCTGTAGTGTAGCAGTGTCAGTGCCCAGGAAACCGGAAATGTTCACAAATCAGGAAAAAAGCTCAGCATGTTCTCTGGTATCACGAGATCCGGTCACCAATTAAAGTGCAGAGGAACTTTCAAACAACTTATGGAAAGATGCCGCCCGATGCCGAGAGCATTAAGTCGTGGTATGACAAGTTCAAGAACACAGAATCTGTTGCTAACTTACCGAGAAGTGGCCGAACCATCAACCTCAGCGATTTCAAACAACGTAAAACATTTGCATACAAAGTGCAAATTGTACAGGCTTTGTTGCCTAATTATACCAGGGGACACACTGAGCTTTTTCTTGATTTGTGAACATTTCCGGTTTCCTAGGCACTGACACTGCTACACTACAGCCACGTTACTGAAACTTGGAACAAAAAAAACTTGGTTAGTTTCCCAACATTTTGGCACCACTTTCACATCTCTACCTTACATATAACGAATATGAATAAAGTTTGTAATCAGGGAAAGACTTCTGGGACACCCGGTAGCCTATATTGAAACAATCCATTAAGACAGGAAAAAGTAATTGGAAGCATCTGCGTCCTATCAATTCTTAATAAACCGTACACAAATTATTTATGTATGGCTTCAAATATGGGACATTAGGCGAGTGCCCGAGTTGCTACTGCGATGGGAATCTACAAGGTGTTCAAAAAGTTACGCAACCTTATGGGAAAACATTTCTTATTATATTTTTTACATTAAGTGCTGGAAGTGACTCCCGTTTTGTTCTTCACACAAGTGGACACGACGAACCATGTTGTTCAAAACCATTTTCAATGTTATCTGTGAGATGTTACCAACACAGCTACGAGTATTCTCTTTCGATTCCGGAATACTGTGCGGATGAGTAATGTAGACGGAGTTCTTAAGATAACCCCACAAGAAGAAGTCTGGAGGAAATCTGGAGATCGCGGTGGCCATAACCCTATTAAGATCAGTCGTCCTGCAAAACACTCTTCCAAGTTACGCATTGTTATCCCAGCTGTGCGGGCTGTGGGATTGTCCTGTTGAAACCACGTTCGTTCCAACTTCTCAGCTGTCAACGTGTTAACAAATTATCTCACCATTGTCACATACCGATCAGGGGTCACTGTCTGTTCAAAGAATGTAACGATCACGCGACTACGTGATATTATCTTGGGAACTATTGGCGCTGCAATGATTATATTATACCATTTTATAGCTCTCGTCCAGCTCTACAAAATGAGACTATAGGATTTTCAGTAGCTGCTCAAGAAGAGTGACAATCATTTACTTCTCTGTCCAATTTTTTAACAAAAGGTGCAACAAAGTGTTCATTTGACTTGATTTGATGTCCTAAAATACATATCTCAAACAATCGGTGAGAAAGCAGCTATATTTTTGGTAAGGTGCTGCGCCTTAAAATCCGTGATAAATTTCTTATATCGGACAAACGGATTTCTTCAAATTTATAGGAGAAATTACTTACCGAATGCAGTTTCTTTATAGTTGTGGAAGCTCTGGGAAATGTTTTCTCGCATCGTTCATTGAATTTGCCGGTAAATCATGTATATTTCGATATAAATGTGTGACCGATACACGAAAGCTCTTGCATCCATTACCTTCCAGCCGGATGTTGCCTGTGTGTGATTACGTAATCCCGGTCAGTATTTCGAAACACGTGTTTTTGTATCTGAAGAAGGTACGTTTCCGCAGATGGTTTGTGGGGCTATGTGTCAATGGTTCGTGGGGCTAAGCGAGAATGGTGTGTGGGGCTACGCATATATTTTTCTAAACCAATTTGTAACTATTGTAACCTAAACGTGACCCTACCTAACCTAACCTTACCGGAAATGGTTCGTGGGGTTATGTATGAATGGTTCGTGGGGCTATGCGTCAATGGTTTGTGGGGCTACGTAGGTATTTTTGGGTGCAGTGGAGTGGAAACACTGCATGCCGAGTACGGCAGTGAAACTGTGACCGCCATTTTGCGTGTTACCGAAGGCGAAACGAAGAAAACTTACTCGATATGTCGCGCAATGATTCTCAATGCAGAATACGTAAGTACGAATATTGATATTAAATGAACTAGCAAATTTCAGCCGTTTGTACGATATAAGACATTTACCAAATCCGTTCCCTAACTATTATTATTATTATTACAATTCTCTAAAGTAACATTGAAAACAATGAAATGAAATTAACGTTTCTTGACATAGTATCTCAAGTGCAATCCAGTCAATTTTGTCGTGTGTTTCCAGATGAATTGAATTCGAAACTCCTAGACTACTGTTACCTACGCCCTCAAAATATCCGTAGCAGTTCCGCGCATATCATTGTCAAAATATGTCTACAAATAGGACATGGCAGAAAAACAATTTCCCTTTCTGTTCTAAACACTTACAATTAAAGCCTGTGGTTCCCTCTGTTGCCATCACAATCAATTCCATTCTTCTCATTAAGCAGGACTGGGCATGGGATTAAAACGGCATAAAAGCCAGGACGAGGAATTCACACAGACCTGCTGAGCTCATGACGGAATCCAAGTAGATTTTTCGCCTCCAAGGGAACTATAAAATCTCATCTCGTCTCTTCATAACACCCTGATACCCTGGGCTTGCATTTTTTCCTCTTCTTCACTGGATTTTGCCCTCTTAACCGACATTGTCTTATTACTTGAAAGCGTTTACCCAGAACAAGATTATTCAATTTAGAAGCTCCTGTTCTTTGTCTCTACGTCACTTAATATGGTTATAAAGCTTCAACTCCCGATGCTTTTATGTTGTGCGGTGTAAAGATGTGTAACATTAACTGTAGATGGCAGTTGAAACGAGTTTTCCAACTACCACACTATATGCTTGTTTCGAGGTTAGAAAAATGAATTCTGAACTTTCCACAATATCCATGTTTATGAATCGATGTAAGACAGCTTAGTATTTGTGCATCCTCTGCATATTTCTGAACTGATATTTCAAAATCACCACTACACTATTTCGTTTTTCTGGCAAATAATACTTTGAATTCAAAATGTATTAAGAAATATTCGATCGAATATTCTTTGTGGTTTGGAGAAATCATAAGATCATATTACTTATCCAGTGGCTGAGATTAGGGAGGGGATTTGCCCCCCACTTTTGACCCCGCACTATGGCAAAACTTATCTCCAAAGGGGGTTTCCCCCATGGCGCAGTGGTAGCGTCGTCGCCTTGTAATAAATGGGTCCCGGGTTCGATACCCGGTGGAGGCACAAGTGGTTCGGATCCCACTTTAAACTGTAGGTCCAGTCCCAATTAGCCTTACTGTGCATAAAGTGGACTTAAAACAACAAATCAACCAACCAACTTATCTACAAAGGGAAGCAAACCGTTCTTCCCCCCCTCACTTCTGGCAACAATAGTTTTGGAATCCATATGCCGCCACTGTATTTTATTTTACGTGAGATAAAAGTTCACAGAATTCGAGAAATATTTCTAAATTTAAGCAACTACCATGTTCACGAATTTGGCGATCTATTTCCTAAACCACGAAATATAATTTTAAGATTTTAATATCCAGTTCTTCCCCAAGTTATGCTGTAGCATACTTTTCGTTCCGTAAGCTCGAGAAAATGTAGCCCGTCCAGTTTTGAAAGTGACTACAACACAGAAAATCCTTCGCAGTTTCTGGAGGACATCAAGACAAACAATTTTTCTTAGTAACGTTTTACTAGTTGAAGACTCGTTTCGATGCTACGAGCCTTTGAAAAAATGTATTTTCTACCCTGTCTACATGCAGCCATGCGACACAGTCAGGGTTGCCACGGACACTTGTATTATCTGTCAGAAAACGATAAAATTTCTATTACGCTACTGCCAGACTGTAAGGCAATGTTCTTTATGGAGTGAGTGTGCCGGTTCGATGGTTAAGCTCCCGTGTTCGAATCCTGGCTTGTGCAAAGATGCCCCTTCATTTATTTATTTATTTATTGAACACTACAGGCGAATGCCCAATTACAGTGTTTTACATTTTCTGCTCTAAGTTTGTAAATTTACAGTTTGATAAGAAGTATTATTTTTCAGAAATTTAAATAAACATAAAATATGTCAACGCTAAATTAAATGTGTATACAATAGTATACACGTCATAACGTCATCACTCATCCTCATAATCAGCCAAAAACGGTAGGAAAGCAACGCTAAATAATAATAAATTGCAAAATACCTATGGAATGTGAGGATTTCAAAAAAACGTACCAAACCTTATAAAAGAAGTGGTGCAATAAATGTACATACATACAAACAAACATACATGTCGCTTTATCTGCTGGCATGATGTTGTCTCCTTGCAGATTATAGATATTCGTATGTTATATGAGAAAAAAATAAATGACAGTGGCAACCTTGAATCTGTGCCGCACCGTTGCATACATACAGGAAAATACAGAAAAGTGAGGGGGAAAAGGAAACTTAAAATTGTCTCAACAGAGGGCGACACATTATATATTCGCTCTGAGCGTAGAAATCTCCAACTACGGCTCTGCAGACCACTGTCCAAAAATCATCAATAAGTGTTGTTATTTCAGAAACTAGTCAACATGCAAATTATAGCCATGCTGAAAGTTGTTTATATTCACTGTTGCCAGGTTTAAATGTCAAAGGTTGCTTTAGGGGGGAAAATGACTTTTGGCCCGGAGTGTACTTGTTGCCTGTTCCCTAGGTCTCCGCCCCGGGATCAATATAAGCATGGCTTCGGAACAGGAGCTTTCAAAGGAAACCCGGCACAGCCACTATGTAATGGTAAAAGGGCGCTCTCTCTAGAGTGAGTGAACGCAGGGGGTGGGTGGGGGGACGCGGGGGGAAAACAAGTCTCCTAAATGGGAAAGTGAGCGGGAGAATTTTCATGCACTACATATGAAATGAGAAAATTGTTCTTTTACCCTTTTCTTGGGACAAAGGGAGATGCAAGCCTATTTTCAGGTAAGAAACCAATCCCCTTTTAGAAACAGAAGGAAGGTTACTTCTGTGTCAACTAGGGAAGACTCATTTAAACTTGTTTAGCAAAGAACTCAAACCGTTCAGCGCATGACGCGAATCTTTGTTAGCGTAATGATAACGTCGTCGCCTTGTAATCATGGGATCCCGACTTCTGTGTGGTGAAGATCCCACTTCAAAAACTGTAGGTCCGGTTCTGATTAACTTAGTTTGTGCCTAAAGGAGACATAAAATGATCTTTAAAGTATTTAAAGCCTACAAAAGTAACTTTGGTTGTAAATAGTTACTTTTAGGAATATGTAACTGTTACTCACAGGTGGCGCCAGTACCTAGAATGTGGAGTGATATTGTATTGCGAGGAGTGCCACGTGTATTTCAACGGAAGAAGTTGCAATTTATTTTCACCCATTTTAGTTCCATTCATAATACGCAACGGCTCAGAACCAGCTTACATTTTATGATTATTATAAGTTATGTATCTGTTGTATAGCACAGTTAAATTAACATTATATTACAATATTTAAAGATTGAAATAGTCTTTCAGTTTGGGAGCAAATGTATCTGCTCCCGGCATCAAAATCAGATATCCACATCCCTCTCTTCTTTCTCCTCCTCATATCTTTCTCTGTCTTACTCTCCTCTCTCTTTCTCTGTCCCCTCTCTTTCCTCTTTCTTAATCTCCCTCCTCTATTTCCTCTTCCATATCGTTATCCCCTTTCGCTCTTAAACCATTTCTCTCCCCCCTCCTATTTCTTCCTCAATTTCTCTCCCTCTCTCTTTCTAGTTTCCTTCATTCCTCTTATACGCTCTCCTCCGTGCTCTCTCTCGCCCTCTTATATAATTCTTTCTTCGTCTCTATTCCTTTCTGCAGAGAGAGAACTGGTGTCTATAACCCAGCGGATGAGACAAAAACCAAGACCGGAACAAGAGTCCAAATCCAATGAAACGGATTTATCGTCTTTTCCCGCACAGAAGCGCTCACCGCAGCATGGATAAAATCTCTCGTTATTTCGCCAGCATCACTCCTTCCAGGAAATTCCTTAGTCTATTAACATGAAGATCGCTTTATAAGCCTTGTACGGTATCCTGAACATCCCGAAGGAGCCGCATCTCTGCTGCATGAGGCAAAGCAATTGGGCTCTAAAAACCCTGTTCCCTCATCCCGTTACTTGGACTGGGAGGAGTGCGCATGGCAAAAACCCTCGCATGCAAAATTATATTTGCAGTTTTCTCCTTTCGCCAGCGTACAAGAAGATTCAAGGGATTTGCTGGAAGAACGTAGCAAAACTGGGAGGGAAAAGGAAGCAAATGTAATAATGAAAAGGCAAGAGATATGATTAAAATGTAAGCACATATGAAGAAAGAGTCTGAGAAGTACAAAGAAACAGGAAATGTATATCAAATTACCATAATGAAATGTAAAGATACGGAATTGAAAACGGTCGAGTATGAAAAAGGAAAGAATGGAGAAGATTGATTGATTTGCTTTTATTTTACTTCGCTCTTGTGCCACTTTTGGCTACTACTTTTGGCTAATTTGCGAAGATGGGAATGAATGATTAATGATGAAATTGATGAATGGACATCCATGGCCAGACCAGGATTCGAGCCCGGGACCGATAGAATGGAAGAGAGAAAAGTCAGGAAACTCATCAAGCTTCAGTAAATCTCCACATGTGCTCCTTTGGTGGCTCGACAAATATCAAGATCGTACTCCATTTCTTGCCAGGTGTTTTCCAGCATTTGTGACGTAACGGATTAACAACCTTCGTTTATTCTTTCGAAGGTTACGTAAACCTAGTTTTTTGTGTGTTCGTTCTGGATTTCATTTTGTGATGTAGATTGGATATCCTCACAAATTAGAAAAACAGATACACTCTAATTCTAATTGGAGATTGAGCACATGTGATTTCTGTGGTAAAAAAGAAGCGCTTTTAACATGGGAAAAGCAATATGTTCTTAGTTTTATCTGTTGATCGTATTTGGCGCTTCAGTCGAAGTGCAATTCAAAAGACTTTCACTTCCAGTCCAAGGCTTCAAGACTGACCGTTCTCGTAGGATATTCGCTTCAAGAACGGTCTTGCACCTTTCAGACACAGCAATAGTATGTGACGTCATTTTGAACAGCAACCTGGAGATAAATGAGTTAGAATCTACCACGATCGCTAAAGGGCATTCTTATTACGATAAACACACTAAAACGGACAAAACCCTTTTTTTTTTTTTTTTTTTTTTTTTGCGATTCAACCTTACACCACCACGAAGACCTAAGAGCGCATGCGCAAAGCTATGACGTAGAATGAGGCTGCCCCGAGGTTCCCTAAGGGCCCATCGTAATTATTTCCTCGTTGGTTGGTTAATCTTTCAGTAGGCCTTTGGAATGACGCAGTCTGGGGCAGTGCGATGCGATGCGAGACCGGAAAGGGGTTACTGCATGGAGGAAACAGAATTGTGGGAAATTTTCCGCCCGAGGAAATTCGAGATAGACTTTCTCCAGTAGCGTGTCGTTAAAGTTAGTTTCCCTGGTTTTTTTCTCTCTCCCTCGGTCCCTCAACAATACTAGTCACGATATTTCTATTCATAGGTGGCGCATTCAAACTTCTAGCCATGAAACTGGAGGGAACAAAGTTGTTCGTCAAGCTGATGAGGAAAAAGCTGAGAGAATATGGTAACATGCAAATAGGAAGAGTGAAAATGCATGAAAACAGAAATAAAAACTCATCACAGGGTGAGAGAGATGGAATTAAAAACAAAATCCCACAGAGAGTGTGATGAAAAGACACTTTTATCTTTCTCGTGTGTTTACTACTCACACCGTCCTTTAGGACGGGATCTTCCCTATGCATGAGACGATCTTTTGGCTTTTCTTTCTTCTGTAATTCAGAAAAAAGCGGATGCTATCAGGATTGTCAAAAATCCCTCCTATACAGCCCATCCTGTCGGATCATGTCCTGTTTAAATTACAAAGTAACAGCATGTATGAGGGCCTCTTCGAGTACAGATCTGGACGTTTTAACGCCTTGGCCAAAGGTGTTAGAGGTTACTTTCAATATGGCAGAACGTAGGACCAACGTTTTAGAATATTCTTATACTAACACCAGAGTGTAGAGGGTAGGTATCCAAATCTCAACTCTACTTTCACGTAGTACACCCTGGACTGCATTTTGCAAACTAACGAGACAATGGCGCCTGGACCTACAGCCAGGATAATCCTCTGCAGGAATTGTGTTGTATCGTCCACATGTGTTTGTGATTATCCGTTCATTGTATTACGATTCGTGCCCATCGTTGCGATTTGCGGAAAAGTGGCAGAAAAGGCGACGGAAAATACATGAAATCAATCAATCACATACATGGGAAAACCTTGAAGAATTTCATACGTTTCAGTGAAATAACCTAGCTCAATTAATTATACTAACACCGACACCACAACTTCATCATGCATAGGTGACCAGAATTAAAGTTACCCAACTCAGAGCCCTCTGTAGCCTGTTTGAGGCATCATAGAACTCTGAAATTTGGTGAATCCACTATGCAGACCATGGGGAAGAGGATGGCGGTAAAAAATAGTTCAATTTTCCGCCACCAGGTTGAAATGTGGCGCTGTAATAGTGAATATTGAAAAACGTAAGTCAGGTGTACAAATCTTTATTGTTGGTTTCTGCCAGTATAGGAGTGTTCAATATGCGTGCCAGAAGTGCCGCTTCCTGCTGCAACACCCAGATCTCCAGTCTCTTCATCAACTTTCTTAACCCATGCGTTGTTAAAGGGCCCTTTCGAAGTCCTATCGCATGACGATAACCTCCCAGTGCAGCTGCACTATTACTACCGTTCTGATAAAACAACTTCACCAGCAATGCACGTTCTTTCTTATTTAATGGCATGGTGATCACTTCCGAACTTTTGTTCAGCTCTCACGTTAAGTGATTTAGCTGAGTTATTAATTAGAAAGACATTTGTTAGTGGCTGGAAGTTGCGAGAAAATAATCTCTCGTTTATTGCAAGATTGCAAGGTAAAGGCAAATCCATAACCAATTGGAGCATTTTACAGCGCCACATTTCAACCTCGTGGCGGAAAATTGAACTATTTTTTTTATCGCCATCCTCTTCCCCATCGTCTGCATAGTGGATTCACCAAATTTCTGAGTTCTACGATGCCTCGAACAGGCTACAGAGGGCTCTGAGTTGGGTAACGTTAATTCTGACCACCCGGTATATATATACATACAATTAGTTAATATGTTAATAAGTTTTGCGATTTGTAACTGGATTTGGCACTAGATTTTGAAATAAGTCACAAGAATGGTAAAACTAAGGAGCTGTCTCGGACAGTATTCGACGTACCTTCCAGGTTATCGAATCCATGGATGTATTTCTTGTTTTTCTTAGCTTCATTTTGCGGGAAGTCTTTTCATAAGTTTTTTTGCATTAATTGTAATGAAACGAATTTGCTGTTTCAGCTATATATAGACGATTGGTCTCACTTCTCTTGAAGGTCGTCGCAGGGAAGGGGTTAGTTACCAGGATGAACGATAATTAGATGATATTGATGAAAGGACAAAGCACCATAAAGGAATATCCACGCCAAGACGTAGACTCGAAGGGGATCGGGAAGAAAACGCGCTCTGCTACAAAAGCACAGTTCTTATCAAAAACTAAATATGCTGACCAAGGCAGAAATTTATTTTATTATAAAACATAAACTAAACGTTACGTTTCAACCTTCTAGCAAGGTCTTCTTCAGACTCTGCACCAAGTACAAATGTAACAAGGTACAAAACAGGACGATATATATACACAAAAATAACTCCTCTCCAGACTATTAGAAAGTTGTTCTGGAACATTCTAGCAGGTGGCTTTCCATTGTCAACTGTACTTTCACCTCAAAGGCTAAACATTTTGTTTCACCTGGAATGTGGCTGGACTCTTTATCTCTTTCTTCTCTCCTCTTTTTCTCTTGTCCTTTCCACTCTTTCTAACACCTTCTTCCATTCTTTGTTTATCTTCAGTCCCCCATTCCAGTTCATTGTGTCTTCTTCACCTTTCCTCTCTATTTCCTTGGCCTCTTTCCATTTTCTCACTAGTATTCTCTTCTCCCTTCCTATCTGCTTAGCAACAGAACAACTTTCTAATAGTCTGGAGGGGAGTATTTTTGTGAATATATATCGTCCTGTTTTGTACCTTGTTACATTTGTACTTGGTGCAGAGTCTGAAGAAGACCTTGCTAGAAGGTTGAAACGTAACGTTTAGTTTATGTTTTATAATAAAATAAATTTCTGCCTTGGTCATCATATTGAGTTTTTCATATCATGGAAACAAGGCTTAATGGAGTTCTAATCACCTTACATTTAACCAATATTGTGGATGCTACCTTGAAAGGGAAAAAAACTAAGAATAAATCACATTAGTCAAGTGCAAGTAATATTAGATGCAATCTCGCTGAAGGTATTTGTACGATATCTCCCTGCGCTGTAACATTACCCATACTGAAGAACGTCTCGCCCTTCCCAACAAGAAACCCAGACGCTCAAATGCGAGGGAGCCTGTTTCGCCAGGGATTAGTGTTCCAGCGAGTAAATTTAATTAACAATCTGAGAGCATTATAAAGTTTACTGAAACATTGTCATAACTCTTGTTATGTTTATGCATTACTGCACAAAGTACACAGATGAAAAACTTGCTCAAACTTCTAAAAGTTTTTAATACCCTTGTAAGCCCTGTTGTCTAGGCCATGTTTTACTTCCCGCGTCTGGGTTTCTGTAATTTAATTCTGTGATTGACGCTTCCTGAATAGTAGCGGCGCCATAGGAGAGCTGGAGGCATTGGCCCTAAGAAAACACTAAATGAATTAATGCCCTTTCAGCATAATTGTGCATTTTTGTGTCATTGAAAAAATTGAATGTTACTGTTCCATTCTGGGTCCTTTACAACTTTTTGGGGCTTAGGTATGTCCTTGAATATAAGTATGCTTTGCTTATTTCCAACACTTCTATACCTATTAAGAGATGCAGAATGCAATAAATAGAAACAAGCATTGTATTGATATAATACTACAAAATCTGTAAAATTTGAAACAATTGAAGCATGATATGAAACACTAGCGCCACGGCAAACTTTTTAAATTACTTGTTACTCTATGGATTTTTTTCAAAATCTCGTAATATGAATGTGTTTAAATTATTTTAGACAGTCAAATATATTTGGAACAAAAGGAAATTGTAAGTTTTTGCGTATATCTATCTTATTTTGAGCGTGTAGATTTAGTAATGTACTACATGTTGTTCTCATTATGAACTTAATACTGAATAAGGTAATAGTAGTTATGACGACTGTTCAACAAGAGGGAAACTCATAGTAATTGATAGTCAAATTTGGAATCGAAGTGAGTGACAATGAAATATCAATTACATTCATGTACATACCACAAACCAACAGTCCAATAGTCCATAGGTTACTGTGCAATCCACTCTTGAGTGAACCGACCAATGAGGATACAAAATGACATAGTTGCAGCTCTATTTTCCCCTCTGAAGTTTAAACAATTGATTATCTATTTGTTTTATTTCTTTATCAATAGACAGCGCGACTTCAATTATCGTATTCTTCAAGCAATTTATTCTCCAATAAGCTACCGTATGATGGCTGACCGAATTTACGTAATATTAGAACAAGCGATAACATTAACTATACCGTTGCAGCTCATCTCTTTATCTCAGTACTTTTTGAACACTCCTCGTATAAAAGTTTTTTTCTTTTAAATTACCAACTCCTTGTCATTGTACTTTTAAACGTGTTAATTATTCAATGCACATTGCTAATTTATTTATAGTTCAACACTGACTTTTTTCATTCTATTTTTCCAGCAGACCTTGTGCGGGACCACTGCAATAAGACTGTGGACATATACGAGGACGTATCCAGCCCGGAAGTAACGCGTGAGAATTACGGGAAGCCAATGACGTGTTCGTATCGCTTCAGGCCATTCCGAGGGACGCTAAGGGATTGGATACTTCGAATTCGCTTCAAGAAATTCAAGGTCGGTCGTCTCTTAAACGCCACAACGTGCCTGGACGGATTTATACAGGTAAGACAATGAATTGACTACACAATAATAAACGAAGATGACGCGTAGAGCTTAGTTTCTAGAGAAAGCGACAGATGGCAGGCTTGTGCTGGAAAGAATTATCAATCTTTGATATTTAGCATATCCCAGAATTATCAAATATCTGAATTACTTATTTGCAAAATGTATACTTACATATGGGAATAATACTTGACGCTATCCTTTCTCCCTCGCTGGTGTTAATCCGTTGGTGTGTTAGGAGACTTACACGCAATCCTGAAAGAAATATGTGCATTTATTAAAACTGATTATATTTGTCAATGTTATCTCTGTCATTTACTGCATTCTTGAAGTACAAAAATAAAAGAAATATTATAATAGTATAATATTGGGGATGAGTATCAAGTATAATCAAGAAGTGGGAGCTGTGTTTGCTGCGTGGGATCTAATTAGGGGGCAAATGCCCAAATCGCACCGGTTCACAAAATGACACACAATGGTAATGCTTCGTATGCGGAGAAACTGTGGAAGAAAACATGGATAGACGATTAATGTTCTGGCCTCCAAAACGAAGAACTGCATTTCTACAGTTGTGATGTTTGCAAATAAACTGAAGTCCAATGTTACGTTCACTTTTTTCCAGCTTCAAAATTAATGTCGAGAATACATTTACTTGTTTATCATTAGTCCTCTGATTTTACGTTTTTAATCTATTTTTTCCTTTACAGGTATGTAAGAAATAATAAGTTATGTCAGCGTTTCGTGAAAAAACGCAACAACTTATGAAGTTTTATAGGACGCGCCTAAATTACGTCTTTTTTAGTTTTTTTATATTTTTTAAGGTTTTACAGGATTTTTATGTTACAAACAGGCATTTTCTTTGTTTGGTCACGAAAAAATTCAATGACGAACGTGTTTGAAACGTACTCTCTGTCGATTTTCCTTCCTCCAAGTCCATGGTGATTTCTCAAAGCTCAAATGTCAAAGTGGTCTATCTGTGTGGTCTTGCTCACTTTCGCGTCACTACGGTTCTTTGTGGCATTCACTGTTTGAAAACTAACATTTCAGCATTGATGTTTGCACCACTGACTATGTTTTATTGAAAGATTATTTTCAGCATATACACGTAAGATAATCCTTGCAGAGAAAATTGACTGTGGATAACATGAAAAAATATTTTTGCCTAACTATACGGCGGAATGGATTTTTATAGCAAATTTCCAATGGTAAGTTCTGCCATCGCCGTAGGGTTAGGCAACACACATAACGTTATGCAAGATATAGGTGTTCCATTTTCATTGCCGATGACTATACCTAATCAGCATTTTCCAGGAATTTTTTTGAAGCTACTTCAAGATTATTCGAGCCTAACTTAAGTTTTAGGACCTATTTTGAAACCTAGTTTAGGATTTTTAGAGACTATTTTAGAAACCTAAAAGTACACTTTTCAGAACCTAAAAATCCAATGTCTAGTTATCAGATTCCATTGTTAATTTCTTACACTGAAGAACTCACATTATTAATACATATGTTTGGAATGATTGTGGCTCTATAACTTGACAAGTTTAAAAACAAGACGCTGCAATCCATTGTTTGCGCACCTCACATCACATTTCCCCACTCCATTGTCTGCGGCGACGTTCGTTCGCAGTGTTGCAAACTGGAGGGAACTGAATCCTCTGAGAATTTTCAACGAAATTTGAATGTGAAAGGCATGAATTGGTATCCCGTCACCTACGCTACCTATTGATTGCGCTAAATTCTAAATACATTTTGATATTTTCTCTTTAAACCTTAAATGAATTAAGTTATATTAGGGATATTTCTTACCAGCATAAGAAATGTATGAAATAAAATGATACAAAAATGAAAAATATATAAATGATAGAACTGAGCTCACATTCTAAATGTTTTCCAGTTCTCCTTCTTCAGTTTCACTCTCTCACTCATCCGAGTCTGTGTCTACCGATGAATCTGTGTCCGTGTCTGAATCGGCTTCACCAAGTCTAATTATCAGTTCATCTACACGCTCGTCCATAAGTCCATCTCTTTCAAAGTAAGAATCTTTCAGCCAAGAGTAAAGAGCATGAACATTTCAATGCTTTAGAAAAGAACACAGGCAAGCGTGTTATCAGATTGCCTTCTCGTGGTGATTGTTGTACGATAAACAAACGAACCACCACCCCACTCGGTTTAAAAATAAAATTAAAAAAAAAAAAACCTGGACAGTGCTCGATGTTGCATTCAGAAAATGAAGTCATTCGCCCTGTAGTTTCTCTTCGTTATAAACCTTAACGCACGTGCGTAATACTACAGTTTACGATCGGCGCACCGCACACATTTTCAAAGGCCGGATTAAATAAAATGAACCACTGATATAATAGGACCCTGCATGCACTGTCACGCTAAACAGTGAAAATTGTTTGTCATATTTGTTTTAGCTTAATTTTGCTGAGTTGGCACCACTGGTACTCTCAACGCCAGACCAATGAGTAGAAGAGTGGTGGGGAGGATGACGTAATACGAAGTGCTCCGCAACGATCTGCGCATATCGGGACTTAACTTGTCAGGCTATACATGAACATACTGTAAATAGAAAACTTGTCACAGTATTTTACAGTATTTGAGCCTTTGAAACATGTTATTTCTTAAATGTTTTAAACAGCGGTGTGATTTTGGCTCCCTGGGGTGCGATTTAGGAGGCCAGTTGCCGAAACCGCACCATTTGCAAGGGTCTTGAATTTAATATTTTTCTATTATTTCCAATTGGAATAACATTGTCCATGGATATATGAAGAGAGCTAAAAGTTTCCTTTACAAGCCGGTGTATAAGAAACGTTACTTACGTCACTTGCTTTGAAGCTACGCTCATTTATTTGAAAACTGGTGCGATTTGAGCAACTTTCCCCAACATCAGAGGTAAGATTTCAGTCATCTGTATGCGTTACATTACTAACTAACTAACTAACTAACTCTCAAGCCTTCTTAAACCCGAAGGTTCATGGCTGCAGCAATACAGGCCTTCCATCTGTTCCTATCCTGAGCAAGATCTATACTCTTTTCCATCCCTACCGATTTCCTTTAGGTCTATCTCAACGTTGTCCCTCCATCTTCGTCTTGGCCTTCCTACAGGTCTCTTACCATCAGGTTTCCCAACAAGAATCCTGTAAACTCCTCTTTCCTCTCCCATTCGTGCCACATGGCCTGCCCACCTAAGTCTTCTTGATTTAATCATTCTAATAATATCTGGACATGAATACAAATTATGTAGTTCTAAATTATGTAACCTTCTCCACTCACCTGTCTCCTCATCCCTTTTAGGTCCAAATATTTTCCTAAGGATATTATTTTCAAATACTCTCAATTTATGTTCCTCTTTCAATGTAAGGGACCAAGTTTCACATCCATATAATACTACAGGCAAAATTACTGTTTTGTATATTTTAACTTTTAGTTTCTTAGATATTAAACGAGAAGACAAAAGTTTATGAAGAGAGAAGTAACATGCATTTCCTGAATTAAGCCTACTTTTTATTTCCTCTTTAATATTATAATTTTCATTTGTTAATATTACTCCTAAGTATTTGAATTTGGAAACTGGTTCAAAGGAGTTGTTTTCAATAATTAAATTTTGATTATTACCTAACACTTGGTTTCGGCCTGTAAGCATATATTTAGTTTTCTCTTTGTTAACTTCCAAACCTATCTCTTTAGCAGTTTTGAAAAATATTTTAGCATTATTCTTAATTGTATTCACATCATCCCCTAATAAGTCTACATCATCTGCATATGCTAACAACCGAGTCACGCCATTTAATTTTAGTCCTTCTTTAGTTTCTTTTACCTTCCTAACAGCGTATTCTAAGTCAAAATTAAAGAGCAATGGAGATAATGCATCTCCTTGTTTTAACCCATCATGAATTGTAAATTTGTCAGATACATTAATACCCACACGAATTTTACTTTCTGTTTCACTGGTGCATACTTTTATCATACTAACAAGCTTCTTAGGTATTCCGAACTCGACTAATGTATTATATAATTTATCTCGTTACATTACATAGACTTAAAGTCCTCTAATTGCTGGTTCATTTACGTACGGCAGCACTGACAGGTCCTAAGTTATTAACGTTTGAAAATGTCAACACTTACCGCGTTTCATTTTCATGTTAGTGTACATCCCTGACGTCACAAAACAGAAGCTAAACCATTGCGCACGTAATGCGTTTGCGCTTAACGTAATCCGTTCAAGGTACCTTGTACGAGGCCGTAAAATTTATGAAAATGAAATCACCAAACCACATAATGTATTTAATTGTCACTTTCCCCTTGGCCGGAAATGTAATCGCTTTTAATCCGATTCTTTCCGCCAGGGGGCGCTCATATCGGAGGCCACGTAATTAACGTTCCTCAAAGAATTAATTAGGGAAGGAATAAAAGGGGGAAGAAATAGGCAGCGGAAGATCGGAAGGAAGGAAATGGGAAATATAAAAGAGAGAAATGAAATCTGATTCTTTGCATGGGTGACTCAGGTATGCTTTATCAAAGTAAATTGAGTTGTTCTGTTTGATCTTATGATTCGTAGGTTCCAATGATGAATTTTTAGTGATTTTGTTAGCAAAGAGGCGGGAATGTAATCATTTTTCAAAGTGGTCGCTCCTTACTATTGACACACATTCTCCTTCTAAGTCTATTTATATGACTGATACGTTACTTCTAACTTGTACGTGTGTTCGAATTTGAATTTACGTCCTGCCCCGTGGCCGCGCGGTTTAAGGCGTCAAGTTACGGGCTCAGGATACGGGACGCAAGCTGGTTCGCGTACTAACTTTTCTCCTGAGATTTCGGCTAGTGTATTGGGACAGGTAGCCACCACCCATCGTGGTAATTGAGGAGGTACGAATGAGTAGCGTAACCCGGTCATGAAAACCTACAACAACGACTGTGGGTTCGCCGTGCTGACCACACGTCACCCCGTAACTGTTTGGATGATCACCTCTAGTCGGTGATCCTCACGAGCTGTTACGCCATATTTTATTGTTATATAAACCATTGTTATTTGGAGAGTTTGGTAGAGGCTTCATTAAAAGACCAAAAAATATAATTACCTACACTTTTTATAATTTGTAATCTAAGAATTCACTTACGCCATAATACTCCTGAATTATAGGGTTCCCTAAGATTCTGTAATCTAGGAAAGACTCGATACCATTTGCTATAGGCATTACAATAGCTTCTTGCTTTCCTACAAAAATAGAGGGAAAAGTAAGGATTATTGTTGCAAATAGAAATGAAGTTTCGTATTGTGAAATACTGTAATAATCGCGGGTAGTTATGAATAGTGTAAAAGAACGCAACTGGATTCTCTTCAAATTTGAAGAGTGTTTATTAAGTATCTGACAAAAGAAACACCTCGTAAACTGAGATGCATAGTGGTAGCGTCGTCACCTTGTAATCAACGGGTCCCGGGTTCGATATCTGGTGGAGGCACAAGTGGTTCGGATCCCACTATGAACTGTAGGTCCAGTCCCGATTAGCCTTACTGTGCATAAAGTGGACTTAAAACACCAATCAATCAATTGTGCGTGCATTAGTAGTGCTTTGCTGGATATGTGGTATGCAACTAGACCGTTCTTGATAGAAACCAAAAATCAGTCGCAATCAGAGATATGGTTACAGATTAAATTGTATATTTCAAAAGATGTCGCTTTCGTAGATTGATTCAGCGACATGGAATATACGAGGCGTATTTTTTAAGTAAGTACCGTTTTGATATGTACAAGAAACAAGTAAACTTTTTGTAACAATTTTATTGTTACATGAAAGACCACACTTTTATCAACTTTTCCACATAATTGCCACCAATATTAAGGCACTTATCATATCGAACAACAAGCTTTTGTGTTCGGTCGTCATAGAAGTTTGCCGCCTGAGTTGACAGCTACTGCAACACGGCCGTTTTGAGGATATCGTCGTCATCGTGGCGCTGACCTCCGAGATGCTTCTTCAGTTGCAGAAACACGTGGTAGTCACTGGGCGCTAGATCGGGGCTGTATGGAGGATGATCAAATTGTTCCCAGCCAAATGATGCGATGAGATCTTGAGTTCGATTGGCCGCATGTGGACGGGCATTGTCATGCAGCAAAACGATCCCTTTACTCAGCATGCCGCGCGTTTTGTTTTGAATGGCACGGCGCAGTTTTTTTAAAGTCTCACAATATGTTTCGGAATTTATTGTGTCACCACGAGGCAAAAAATCAACAAGCAACACCCCCTTCCTGTCCCAAAACACGGTACGCATGATTTTCCGGACTGAAATTGTCTGCTTAAACTTCACTTTCTTGGGCGATGTTGAATGCCGCCATTCCATGGATTGTTGTTTTGTTTCGGGTGTAACGTAGGCCACCCATGTTTCATCACCTGTACACTTCACAAATCTGACGGTGAATTTGAACTGCTTTCGCGCCTTTAGCACTAAGAAAACGAATAACAGCGCGTATTTCACAGTCGGCGGGATTCTCAATCGGCGGAGGCATTTTAAATACGCATATGGCAGGATGTAACATTATAAATATAACAAAGCGTCAAAATGAGGCGTCAAACCGAAAAACGTTATTGTCAAAAGTTGCTTTCAATTACCTCTAGATGCTGTGAAATAGAGTGTTGCAGTAAGAGCATTTCGCTCGAGCGCTAGATAGCGTACGGAATTGAGAGCTTCTTCGCTCGATCGAATAACGCTCGAACAGTCAAAACGAGCGGTATACACTTGAAGCCCAGTAGTACACTTGTAACCGTAATTTGTCTGTGGTAGTGAGCCCTCAAACATGGATCGTGAAGTCAAAGACGCAGTGAACTTGAAACTTAAGTGAACATAGTCATTATGTCCATGTTAAAATGTAGTTTAGGCTATCTTACTAATACAGTGATACGAGGGCGGGCTGAAAAGTAATGCCTCCTATTTTTGCCTCAACTCTCAAGAAGTTCTTTGTCACACACGTTGAGAGTTCCTCTATAGGAGGCATTACTTTTCAGCCCGCCAGAATATATGAAAATGAAATAGATGATTGTGGGCTGAAACTGCCGGGATGGATACGATAAAAGTTAATGCGGTGGCACGCTGTGTATGTTGTTTATGTACTACACATGTTTTGAGATTCATGACGAAAGCATCTCATCCAGTCCTGACAAAGTTATATCCTGTTGAGACACGACCTTGAACGAGATAGAAATTTGCAAATGAACACGAGATCGACGCATTTTGTTCGAGAATCTCGTCTCGTTCGTGCCTTTATTCAATCAGAATGTATGGTATGTGAGAATTTAGCCTAAATCAAAATGGCACTATGTGACTTATTCTTACACACCAATGTGATGGCTGTAGTTACGTAACACCTTTCTTGCATGTCGAAACAAGATAAGATTTCCTCGTTCACGAGAAGAGAGGGTCTGGTGCGGGGCACATCCAGTTGCTACCAGTCACTAAAACTAAGTACAAAGAGCTCTAAATGTGTCCCTCCTAACCAAACCGTTGTGAAGTTGGGTATCGGACTGGTTAGATCCTTAACTCTACGAAAACTGAATAATTTGAAGCGTGTTTGTTATTAATGGTAAGTGCCTGCTCATAGGCGGATCCAGAATTATTTTCTGGGAGGGCCACAATATGCATAAGCCAAGAATACGTCCTTAGATCAGAACGATATCATAGGATGTAGTCTTAGAAACACAGGGTGTTCATAAAGTCCCGGTACCATTACAAAAAATATAGCTCGGAAACTACATGCAATACAACAATGCCGTTGATTGCAATGGCCGTTTGTTTGTTTACTTTTGTTGCAGAAATGACAACACTACAAGAGATAGCACAATGCGTGCTGTGATATGGTGAGTGTACAAATCATCAGTTCAGTGAGAATTTCGCCGTCGATACGGAAGAGATCCTCCGTCCGTTCTTCTTCTGGGGGTACGTCAAAGATTGTGTTTACCGCACTCCTGTTCCAGATGTTGCTACTCTTCGAAGAAGAATAGCTGAGAGTATCCTAACTGTTACTGGTGACATGCTGGGGCGTGTAATGGCATAAGTGAATTACCGCCTTGATGTTCTGAGAGCAACTAGAGGGGGCGCACATTGAGGTGTATGGCACATGAACGTGGAGAGTTGTAGCTCATTTTGCAATCAACAGCATTGTTCTATTGCATGTAGTTTCCGAGCTATGTTTTTTGTATTGGTACCGGGACTTTATGAACACCCTGTATAATGTGTAGATTTTCTATATATAGGGTGAGTTAAAGGTAACTGTGCACCTACACTACGCTTCATTACGCAGAGAAAAACTTCCCTTTCTTGATGGTTGTTGGTACATAAGGACATAGACAGTTGGTTAGTAAGACACTCATTGTTGTCAGTCACTCATTGTTGTTTCTTCAGTTGTTTCTTCGGAGCGTGGTCTTGCAAAGCGTGGGACTGCATTAGCAATGGTTTTGTTACTCGAAGCTCGTGTGTTTTTGGTGGAACAAGTCTTTCGACATGGAGGTGAATATACGGAAGAAGTACGAAATAAGTTTATGGAAAGGCCTGATACAGATCCACCACATCGTAATGCAGTGTGGCCGTTGATCGATAAATTTCGCAGAACGGGATAAGTGAAGAATGCGCCGAATTCAGGCAGGTAACGAGTTCTAACAAGAGGACAAACTACAGGACATTTCGATTAGAATACAGCAAAGCCCAAAGAAGTCAATTAATTGTCACAGCAAGTGAGTGTGTCGTACGGCAGCGCAAGAACCGCACTGAAAAAGCACTTACATTTACACCCCTACAAAATAACAGTAGTGCAAAATCTTGAAGAAAGAGATCACGACAAGCGTGTTAAGTATTGCCAGTGATTCAGAGACTAACCACTGCTAATACAGTTCCGCGCCTTGCAAGATTACGCTCCGAAGAAATAACAATGAGTGACTGACAACAATGAGTGTCTTACTAACCAACTGTCCATGTCCTTATGTACCAACAACAATCAAGAAAGGGAAGTTTTTCTTTGCGTAATGAAGCATAGTGTAGGTGCACACTTGCCTTTTGCTCACCCGTTATTAAATGCAGCCATACCATGCTTTATCGTGAGTTTTTTTTTCTACAAATGTTTGTTTTATGCACACTTTGCGTTCAGATAAGCTACAACATTACCATTACGACATCAGAGATGTTGTCTACATCCACTGTTAAGGCGAGTCTTCGATCTAAGGTCAGCCCTGGACATTTGACGCCTTCCCTATGTAGAATTGCTTGTAAGTCGTACTAAAGCTGACGTGGTTCATATTGTCTCAGTTTAATGTGAAAGGCACATACGGTTCTTGTGTCTTTCACCTTCAGTCGCCATTTATGAGCCCACGCTTGGAACTGGTAGAATAGTTATGGAGATATCGGTAACACGCATCGACTGGCTGCAAAGAATGTCGTGTCATCTGCATACGTGGCGTGAAAACATCTCTATAAACAGGGAGCATCTGCGTAAAGCGTGTATAAAAGTCCATGTGGTGCACCTGTTATGAGGTGTCGAAGAATGTCGTGTCATCTGCATACGTGGGAGCATAAACAGGGAGCATCTGCATAAAGCGTGTATAAAAGTCTCTGTGGTGCACCTGTTATGAGGTGTCGATGTTGAGAACTTGCACCAGACAAAGGGACACATGAACTGCGTCTGTTCAGGTAAGATTGGAGAAGTATGAACCTTGCTGGAGAAGTTTGTATGTGAGACCAGGATGCCATACTCTGTCAAAAGCCTTATTCATATACAGGGTGGGCAGAAAAAACGGATGATTTTTAAAACGGTATAACACAGTAAATAAAAGGAGTTGGTCTTTTTTTATGTTCTAACCATACATATAAAGAAAATTGCGGAAAACATCTTGCAAATGGCGCACATTTTGGTCATTTGCAAGATGTTATTTTCCGCACTTATGGTGTAAATCATAGCACATGAATGAAGACGAACTCTTCTTATTTATCGTGTTATATAATTAAAAATCATCAGGTTTCTCTGCGCCACTTTGCATATCAGGTGTCCTGATTATAGCAGGACTGTCCCTGTCATTGTCTTGCGGTCTGTGATGACACTCCAAAACTCCAAATAAGTCCTATTTTTCAACAGCGTCCTGAGAAATGTCCTGCAAAAAATCCAGACGAAATGTTTACCTCTGTGAAACATTTAGTGCTTTTTTAAATTAAGAGGATTACTTGATTTGGTGTTTTTAAGTCCACTGCATGCACAGTAAGGCTAATTGGGACTGGACCTACAGTTTAAAGTGAGATCCGAACCACTATGTGCCTCCACAGGGTATCGAACCCGGGACACCATTATTACAAGGCGACGACGAAATTAAGTACTGTTAGTTTGCGTCGATATACTTTTAGACTAAAAATGTTTGTTCGCTCGCGACCTTAGTCTTACTGTAAATCTTATATTTTTTTGCTTAGAAGCAGATATTACATGCAGTCTGTTCATATGATATGATATGAAAGGTATCGAGTGATGCAGGGGCGCTATGAAAATTGAAAATAGCCCAATTCTGTGTATTTGCATGTTTGATGCATTGACATGGATGTTCTTTGTGAGTGTCCATTCATGAATATACACGCATGCTGTCATGTTTTGAAGATATTTCGCGATTTATATTAAGTATGACACATTTATTACATAATCTATGCGCAGAAAGAACTTTAAAAATTTTATGTTTCAGGAGACAAAAACAAACAAAAATACATTCCGCTTGACATGCATGCGGGTTTTGATGTGTTGTGTGGCAACACTGCGGATTTTCTCAGTGTCTGCGATGTAAGCAGCTCGGCGGTTGAAGCAAGACTGGCACGCAAGATTCTGAGTTCAGTTCTCGCGCGGATTGATACATAAAACATACTGCAAAGTTAACTTGACGCGAGGCTTAGTCACCATGAAAATTCCATCTTTTGAGAGCGCCTCTTGCAAATTTTAGCACCAATCGTGCATCTCCGTACGTATCATCTTGAGATATATTTCATCATTATTTCCCATATGATTATCTCACCTTCATCTATTGTATTATTCATATGTAATATAATGTAATTGGTAATGAATACCATTTCTGATGGTATTCAGTCTATTTATTGTTGACAATCTTCACCTTAAGTTTCATATATGGTGTGCTGCCATCTAGTTTTATTTTTGTAAGTTATTGGGTCTTGTGCTATGTTAAAAATAAAATGGATAGAAAATATAGCAATTTGTAAATGAAGAGAAAACTCGTAAGCAAGGAGATAAAGAAACGAAATCCATATATCTGTAGAACGAGAAAGTGGAGGTTATATTCTGATGGTTTCAACAGCCAGAGCTGTTGGCAACATAAAAACCTTACACCACAACATCCCCAGTTCCTTTTGATGTATGAGCCATACCAACATCTTGTCTGTCCTCTTTCATGTGTCGGCAGGGACCCTATTCTCGTGTCGTTATGGTTCTTATCTGCACGGAAGCGCCACCACAAAGTAGCCTTATCATCGGATATGGACGTCGGGAAGAGAGACGAGCTGTCAATGGACGATCATAAAGTCTGGGTGAAAGGAGGAAGCCAGTCTGGACCTTCAGCGTCGGACGAAGGTTCGAACATGACAAGTTCCAGAAAGTGGCGCCACTGGTCATTTTTTAGACCTTCTTTCGTCCATTTTAATTGCCTTGGCCTTCTTCTGTTTCTTCCAAGGGCGTGCCCCGTAAAATATTTCTGAATGGGCTGTCGAGAGAGTATGATTTCGTTGGTTTTTGCTAATCGCGAGGAGTGATGAAAAACCCATGACCATTCCGAGATTCGAACCAGGGACCCCTGGCATCGTAGCACGCTGTGCTAACCACTCCGTCACGGAGGCCAGCTCTGATACAGAAAACTAGGTGTCGCCTGACTACCTGGCGGGAGACCCCGGTTCGATTCCCGGGGTGATAGGTCCCAGCTGGGAAATATTCCGACATGCTGCATGAATCAGTTTTGGGATTCAGCCAACCTCTGTCTCTCTCTAGCTTTCTTTACTTCGAGGTATGGGTGTCGTGTCGTTTGCGCCGAGGCTTCTTATCGGTTCATTTCCGCCGTGACACATGTCAAGACCTTCCTTGGCTGGTTTTTCCACAATCCAGAGTGTCATCACCGCCGCGCGCACGTGTGTTTATGGCCACATGGTGCATAGTGCATAAAGTGAACTTAAAACATAAAATCAAACGTCTGTTTATGACGATGCACAGCTGTGTTTACACTGAAATGTTAAACCTATCCAGAGAGTCAAATATGACTTTTCTTTACTCATTTCAAAAGACGTTACACAGGATTACTTGTATCAATTTTATTCCACAAACCAAAATGCTTAAATCAGTATCAGCCTATTAACTATTAATCATTTATCGTTAATCGTCCAAAAAAACATTGTAAATACAGTATTGTTTAAATATTGCAAGCATTCTACAAGTACTACGTAAATGTACACTTTGGAAGTAACATAAATGTGCCAGTCTATTACACTTAATTATCATACACTACATAAAATCGTCAAAAACATTATAAATATAGTGTAATTTTTTGCAAACATTATATAAGTAATAGCTACGTATATATAAACACAATATTTCGATACACTTGCACAACAACAATACAAACGTTACTTGTAGGTATGCAAATGGTCGAAGGCATTCCATGTGTTGTTTCTATCATTTCCATATATTCTCAGCCATCTTGTCGTCTCTCACAAGTCACAGTTTTACGTAAATACTAATTTCCCAATGTATATCCCTCATATATACTTTCATCTTACGTTTATTTACCAATCACGTTCCTTTTCAATCGAAGATAAACACAGTTGGTGCTGGGCAACGTCATAAACACACATGCGCGCGGCGGTATTGATACTCCGGATTGTTGGAAAACCCACCAAGGAAGGTCTTGACGTATGTCGCGGCGTAAATGAACCGACAAGAAGGCTCGGCGCAAGCAACACGGACTCCGAAGTATGTGCCCCTTTCTCTCCTCACAAGCAATGCTTCCTTCCCCTCTTTCACTCCCTCTCCCTGTGTGTGTGTGTGTTCTCCCATTCTACACCCTTCGTCGTCCCTAGTTCTCTCTCACTCTGTCTGCTGACCTCCGTCACGGAGTGGTTAGTACAGCGCCCTACGACGACACGGGTCCCGGGTTCGAATCTAGGTCTGGGTGTTCTTTGAGCGTCCTCCTTCATAAATTCCATCATAACTCATCATTGTCGTCACGATTAGCCAAAACGTGCAGAAAGAGACGCTAAGTAACAAAAATCAAATCAAATCTCTTTTTATACCTGTATCTGACTATCATTATATATTTATCTCCCTCTCTCATCCAGCTCTATCTCCTTATATCTCTCTCTGCCTTTCTCTACATGTCTCTCCCTTCCTTTCCTCCGTCCATCATTATCTCACTACTTCTATCTCTCACACAATCACTTTCTCACTCCATCTTTTTCCCCATCCATCTCTCTCCATCCATTCCTCTGTGTGTGTTGTTCATCCAAATCTCTATGTCTCTACCTCATTTTCCTCCAATATCTATATTTTTTCTCTGCATTTCTTGGCATGTCTCTTTCTCTCTTCCTCCATCCATCATCCTCTCCCCAATCTTAAACAATCAGATTCTCACTATTTCCTTTCTCCCATCTACTTCCCTCCCTCCTTCCCCCCTCTCTGTGTGTCTTTCCCTCCGCACATCCATCTCTCTCTCTCTCTCTCTCATCATAATACTATGTCTCTATTTATCGATCACTTTCCCTGTCTCTTCCTCTCTCTCTCTCTATGTGCCTATTTCTCCACCATACATCTCTCTCTTCCACTCTGCCTTTCTCTCTTTGTATCTCTCTATCCATCACTTTCTCCTCTCCAGCTTTCTCTTTTCCCTTCCCCTCTGTCTTTCCCTGCATCCTTCCAGAACAACCCACCTCTTTACCCTTTTTCTGCATTCCGCAAGCGCCTTCCTCCCATAAACGCATTGATCCAATTTGGGGCTCCTGTCTCTTGTTTCCTAACAACGCTCACTCCTTCCTCCAGCCGAACTGTATCCTCCCGACCTGAGGCCACTTAGCCGACCACTTTCTGCCCATGCCGGCCAGGGGGGGGGGGGGAAATCAAGAAAAGAAAGCTTCTTGCCAAGAGCATGAGGAACTCCCCTCTCCCCACAGACAGGTAAAACAAGGAGGCAACCGGTTGCAAATTTCCGCCAAAGTGGAAAAGGTTTTCAACCTCCGACAGAAACCTAATCCGTTACGAGGTTAGATCCGAAACTGACCCGTTACTTAACCAGGTTTTTGTAACTTCAAAACTTACCTGGACTTCCCTATGAGGCGGTGGAGCATGTCCTGGGAACACCCTAAAGATGGATTCCGTAGCCAAATCTTCTTTAGAGACCTTAAAAAAAAGCCTCGCGAAGTCTGGAACGTAAAACATTAGCCAGGTGCGATGGGGAGTCGATTGTCGAAAGTTTGAAAGGTGGTGAGAGGGTGTGAAGTTTGCTCCTTATCTTGCGTGCAAAATCATGTTGTATTAATGAAGACGGTCGCCTAGTCATTTGAATATTTCAGTTTAACACTTCCAATCTGGAGCCTCGGGGAATAAAAGCGAGAAAGAGAGGAAGGGAAGAGGGAATAAGAAAAACAACAGAGAAGAGTCATAAGAAATAGGAAACATTAAGAAGGTTCAAAGAGAAAAGAAAAGTATATACGAGAGAGAGAATATTAAAAAAATAACACTGAAAATTCAAAAAATTGAAGATTGACAAGCAAGAGAGCATCGGAAGAAGATTGAAATGAATGAATATCAAGAAATGAAAGAAGAATGACTGAATAGAAAGAAATAGGAAACATGGAAAGGATAGCAAGAGAAAAAACAGAAAAAACTAGAACATTAGAAAAGCATTGAGAAAATAGAGAAAGAGAAGACTGGGGAAGAGTAGAACGAAAATCATAAATAGTATTCAAAACATAGATTGAATAGCATGAGAGTATGGGAAGAAGATTAAGATGAATTAGTACTAAGAGATGAAAAAGGAATGAGCGAATAGAGATATAGGACAGATTGAGAGGAGAGAAAACTTAACACTGAGCACCGAGACAGTAGAGAAAGAGTGCAAATAATAACAAAGTGAAGAACCAAAAGAGAGAAGATTCAGAAGGGAGAAATATAAGGAAGCAGATTAAGATGAACTAATGCTGAGAAAGGAAAACAGAATGAGAGAATAGGGAAAGGGAAGACTTGGAAGATAGGTGAGAGAGAAAACAGATATAAAATTAAAAGAGGAAATAGCCTAGAATGAAATAAATTAGAGACGACAAAGCAAATTAAGGAGAAGAAGTATGTAGTTGAGAAGAAGCAAGACGTTTAAGAAAAGATTTGGAACGTGGAGAAAAGCAGAGAGAGAGAACAAAGGAAAGAGGAACATTGTAAAAGCATTGAGGAAATAGAGAAGAGAAAACTGGGGAAGAGTAGAAAGAAAATCAGAGATTGTATTGAAAATATAGATTGAATGGCGTGAGAGTATAGGAAGAAAATTAAGATGAATAAGTATTCTTTCGTATTTCTAAAAATTAAAAATACAAAATTATTTATTACTTACGTAAAATGAGTATGTATTTTGTACACCGACAACGTTTCGGGAACCACTGCTCCTTTCTGCAGGTCCTATATCTCAGCTATCCGAAAATTGCCATAGCCTCGTCAATTCATACACTAGTCAGCAAAAGGAATTGGTACATTGTGGTAAAGGTAAAATACGTAGTTGGAAAGCGCCAAAACCTTTGTTGACCCATGCTCACTGCTATTTGTTAAAATAATCACTATAAGACTTTCTACTTTAAAACCAGTGCAAGTTAAAACATTTAAAAAAGAAAAAAATGTCCCCTTATCAAACTATTCCCATGCGGTCTGCCTATGCCTTCCTTATCCTTCCTTATCGTGGTTCCCGAAAAGATACTCATTTTACGTAAGTAATAAATACTTTTGTATTTTTAATTTTTAGAAATACGAAAGAATATATATAAAAGTGAGTAAGGTTCACAAACCTGAAGTATGAAGATGAATTAGTATTAAGAAAGGAAAACAGCATGATTGATTAATTGATTTAGTTTATTTTACTTCGCGTTTTGTGCCTCTTGGCTAATTTGCGAATATGTGGATGAGTAATGAAATGATGAAATTGATGAATGGGCATTCTCAAACAACCAAGCCCGAGCGGGATTCAAACCCGGGATCCTTGGCGTCGCAGCGCAATGTGCTAACCACTCGGCCACAGGGTCCAGTTGGAAAACGGTATGAGAGAATAGAAATAAATAGGAAAGATTGAGAAGATAGAGAGAAGAAAAGTCGATAAATAGGGAGAATAATAGGAAAATGGAACACTGAAAAACCACTGAGAGAATAGAGTATAAATACCAAACAAAAGATAGAGATTCAGAAGGGAGAAAGAATAGGAAGAAGATTAAGAAGAACTAAAACTAGGAAGGAGAGCAGAATGAGAGAAAGGAAAGACTGGAGAGAGGTGAGAGAGAAAGCAAAGCTAAAATTAAATGAGGATATGAACTAGAATGATATAAATTAGAGACGAAAAAGGGAATTAAGATTAGGTAGTTGAGCAGAAGCAAAACGTTTAAGAGAAGATTGGGAACTTGGAGGAACAGAGAGAGAGGAGGAGAAGGAAGGAAAGAGAGATTTGAAGAGTAAAACAGGACGAAACGAGGATTAGCAAGAAAAAGAAGTATAGAGAAAGTGTTAAGAAGAAAAGAGGATATGACAACTACATAGAAACGTATTTAATGCACTCCCTTCACTTCCAGTTGTTCTACGGTGTGAGAAAATTCTCCATGCATATTGTCGCGTTCAATCTTTACTCTCAGTAAATTCTCAAACGCCTCTTTCTACAGGCATGACAGCTGACCCTATATCGTGCCACTGTACAGTTAATCTCGCCACCAGTCCTCCAACCCTGAGAGAATTTATAGCCTCGTATTCCTTATTACGGCATCTGTCTGTGCAGAAATGTCCCCTTCTTTGTAATAGCCTTTGTATGATTCGTCTGGAGGAACGGCATTGTAAAACGGAACGAGATACATGGCACGGAACTCTTGTAGCTTTTGAAGCTGGGTTTACGGCAGCAGGTAGACCGTTAGGATCCAGGTGTATAGAGTTGTCACAAACTGGGCGTATCCTCATCATTTTCGACACTAGATGGTTATGGTTGAATGCTTGATAATGACACATACATGATGGTTTAAGAGCCTGGAACATCGGTGTGGAGCCATCTTCCACAGCTGTTCGTAACTCTTGTGTTGTGGGATACCAGTTATATCTGACTAGGTCATTGATAATGAACTCCCAGAGTTGAGTTCGGGACTTCTTGTCATAAGGTACCCATTGATTTGAGGCTGAGTGAGCCCCAGAGCCAGTTTATGCGAGGACAAGGCCGCAAAAATTCCGACCTTAGGACCACCGCGGCTCTCAAAATATTGCATACATCTACTGCTGCAACTTACCTTCGTGCCAGATTCGGCAAAATATTCCGATTTATTTCCGATTCAGGATTTCACAACTCGGGAACTACAGAAATTCAAATGAAAACAGTGCCATTTCAGGAACTGGTCTATACCAGTGAGATATTTCGGTGAAATGTCTTTCTAACTCAGCAACTAATGAAATTCCAATAAAAACAGTGCCATTTCAGGAACTGGTCAATACCAGTTGGATATTTCAGTGAAATGTCTTCCCAACTCAGAAACTACTGAAATTCCAATGAAAGCCGTGCCATTTCAGGAACTGGTCTATACCAGTTGGATACTTCAGTGCAATGTAATTCCAACTCAGGATCTATTGAAATTCCAATGAAAACAGTGACATTTCAGGAACTGGTTTATAGGCCTACCAGTTGGATATTTCAGTGAAATGTCTTCCCAACTGAGGAAATATGAAAATTCCAATGAAAACAGTGCCATTTCAGGAACTAGTCTACACTAGTTGGGTATTTCAGTGAAATGTCTTCCAAACTTCTTCCTACTAGTTGCCTCGGGGAAGGATGAATTGGCGTTTGAAATAGTTTACATTACTCACACCTGTGTCTTTTAACGTAACCTAGAAGTAAAAGATCTGTAATATACTCAAAATATATTGATGGAGAGGAGAAACTCCCCTTAAAGATAGTACTCTTTCTGCAAATAGAAATATATGTCCGTAGCATTTCAGGGTAAGATGCAGAAACGATAAGAACCTCTCAAAAACCGGTCCTTACCTCTCCCCCTTCCCTCCAGAGGCACTCTTTACACTTTAAGCATTCCACTTGAAAATAACAGTTCCTGAACTGGGAACTTTCGTCTTGCTTCCTGGACTACGAACTTTGGTCTGCATTCCTGAACTGGAAACTTTGTTCTCGTTTCCTGAAGTGGGAACTTTGGTCACGGTTCCTGAACTGGAAACTTTGTTCTCGTTTCTTGAACTGGGAACTTTGGTCACGGTTCCTGAACTGGAAACTTTGTTCTCGTTTCCTGAACTGGAAACTTTGTTCTCGTTTCCTGAACTGGGAACTTTGGTCATGGTTCCTGAACTGGGAACTTTGGTCACGGTTCCTGAACTGGGAACTTTGGTCTCGTTTCCTGAACTGGGAACTTTGGTCTCGTGTACTGAACTGGACACGTTGGTCTCGTTTCCTGAACTTAAAACTTTGGTCTCGTTTCCTGAATTGAGAACTTTGGTCTCGTTTCTGAACTCGGAACTTTGGTATCGTTTCCTGAACTGGGAACTTTGGTCTCGTTTCCTGAACTGGAAACTTTGGTCTCATTTCCTGAACTTAAAACTTTGGTCTCGTGTACTGAACTGGAAACTTTGGTCACGGTTCCTGAACTGGGAACTTTGGTCACGGTTCCTGAACTGGGAACTTTGTTCTTGTTTCCTGAACTGAGAACTTTGGTCTCGTTTCTGAACTCGGAACTTTGGTATCGTTTCCTGAACTGGGAACTTTGGTCTCGTTTCCTGAACTGGAAACTTTGGTCTCGTTTCCTGAACTTCAAGCTTTGGTCTCGGTTCCAGAACTCGTAACTTTGGTCACGGTTCCTGAACTGAGAACTTTGGTCATGGTTCCTGAACTGGGAACTTTGGTCTCGTTTCCTGAACTGGGAACTTTGGTCTCGTGTACTGAACTGGAAACGTTGGTCTTTTTTTTCCTGAACTTAAAACTTTGGTCTCGGTTCCTGAACTGGAAACTTTGGTTACGGTTCCTGAACTGGGAACTTTGGTCTCGGTTCCTGAACTGGGAACTTTGGTCACGGTTCCTGAACTGAGAACTTTGGTCACGGTTCCTGAACTGAGAACTTTGATCTCGTTTCCTGAACTGAGAACTTTGGTCTCGGTTCCTGAACTGGGAACTTTGGTCACGGTTTCTGAACTGGGAACTTTGGTCACGGTTCCTGAACTGAGAACTTTGGTCTCGGTTCCTGAACTGGAAACTTTGGTCTCGGTTCCTGAACTGAAAACTTTGGTCATGGTTCCAGAACTGAGAACTTTGGTCACGGTTCCTGAACTGGGAACTTTGGTCACGGTTCCTGAACTGGGAACTTTGGTATCGGTTCCTGAATTCGTAACCTTGGTCACGGTTCCTGAACTAAGAAATTTGGTCACGGTTCCTGAACTGGGAACTTTGGTCACGGTTCCTGAACTGGGAACTTTGGTCTCGTTTCCTGAACTGGGAACTTTGGTCTCGTTTCCAGAACTGGGAACTTTGGTCTCGGTTCCTGAACTCGGAACTTTGGTCACGGTTCCTGAAGTGAGAACTTTGGTCACGGTTCCTGAACTGGGACTTCCTGAGTTGGGACATCACCGGAATTGCGAGGGTATTTCTTCCTGGGTTACTTTAACATTAATGCAATACAATACAATGTACTTGGCAGCAACTTAAATCTGTGTGACAGATCCAAAGACTCATAGCAGAGAATATGACTAAACAGTAGCGTCACTGCACTGTACTAACTAGGCTGCGACCTAAGTTAATGACGGATTACGCAGGAACAAACTCTATCCTCTTCCCCGCTTAAACAACGCGGGAAAATATTGCCACAGTGGAGTGAAGGGGGGGATGAAAAATACTGAAACATTCTGTAATTCCGATCGAACAAATCGGGGGCAAATAAAGCGTGCAACACGGCTTTTCTGTTGATTAATCGCTTTTCAATATCGGAGGAAAGAGTCGTCCATTAAGCGAGGATCGTGGAGCCAGCTGCACTGAACAAAACACTGAGAGATGTTTGCTTCTCTTGTTTTTTTTTAAAGGGGGGAAATAGCGTAACATTCATATTTTTGTAAAACAACGAAAGATTTAACACATGTTTCTAATTGTATCATATATGTTATTGAGGACATGTCAAAGACTCAAAATAATGTTTTCTCGCATACATGAACAGTCAATTTATTGGTATCATGGTATGAAAAGATGGATTTGCACCTATTCATGTTTATCTCGATGATGAGGATAAGTGATGAATCAGAGTTCGAACCTTGGACCTGTGTTTTCGTAGACCGTTACGCGTATACTCCGAAGCAATACAATCTCGTACATTACTACTCTTGTTTACGTAATATACAGGGTGAGCATAAAGTCTTTCCCTGATTAAAAACTTTTATTGCTAAAGAAATATGCTAGATACAGATATGCAGTTTGTTGGAAATGGTAGCTTAACTCATAATGTTTTGTTATCAGTACACTTCAGTACACTTCGACATGTGCTCCCTTTGTTGCCCTTAGAACGTCTAGGCGATACTCAATCTATCTCCATGTCTTTGCCAACATCTCTTCCGTCACCGTCTCTATAGCATCCCGTATTCGTGTCTGAAGAGTTTGCATATCAGGAACTGATGAACTAAAGACTGTGTCCTTAACGTAACCCCATAAAAAAGGTCAAGAGGGGTTACGTCCGGCGAACGTGGTGGCCATGATATGGGACCCTCTCTACCGATCCATCTTTCTGGAAAGGTGTCATGCAAGACGTGGCGAACAGTTAACTCCCAGTGTGGCGGTGTACCATCTTGTTGAAACACTACTCATGGTTGAAATTCCTGTAATTGAGGCGCAACGTAAAGTTTCAACATGTCCAGGCAAACTGTTGACTTGTAAATCAGACAAGAGAATAAGAATCAGACAAAACAAAGAAATGGAAAAAAAAACCTTGATGTATTGCACTACTTATTTGCCTATCTACCGTGGAAGTTGAGATATAAATATTCATAATCAGGGAAAGACTTTATGTTCACCCTGTACATTATTTCATTTTAATAAGAAAATATTTGATTTGATTGTTGTTATTTATCGTCGCTTCTTTCATGCTACTTTTGGCTAATCCCGACGATGAGGATGAGTGATGAAACTGATGAAGGGATGCTCACAAGGAATGCCACCTATTCGCAGGCCTGGATTTGAACCCGGTACTCCTGGTCTCGTAGCGCGCTGTGCTAATCACTCCGCCGCGGATGTCGGTTTGGAAGAGATACAAAATAGATGAGACACAAAAATAGGCAGAGTATGGGAATGGACAGATGACAGAGGGGGACAAATAGGGAGAGGCCGAGGAAAAGAAGAGAAGGAAATAATAGAAGATAGAGAAAACATTTTTCTAACCTCTTCTATTTCCGTTTCTCTTTCTCTATTTGTAGCACACACACACACGATGGTTTGCAAGATTTTAAAATAAAGGAACCTGACGGGGTACCTTATTTCGAAAACCGTCTTACTTTGCATTTCACGTAAGTTTTCTGCCAACTGTGGTCCTAATATATACCTTGGAATTTTACGAGCTCATTTTACGCACTTCTGGCAGAACTTACACACTGTTTTAATTTGTGCTGCCACCTGGAAGGCTTGATGCGAACTAATTCACACATTGTTATGAAAATTTCCCACCATTTAGGGAACTTTCCAGAATTAACTCAAATTTCATAATTTTCCTCTACATTGTTATGAACATTTGCCACCATTTAGGGAACTTCCCAGAATTAACTCAAATTTCATAATTTTCCGCTGGATATTTATTTCCGGCAAAAACCCAAGGAAAATTCCCTACAGCTGATTTGGTTCCTCGGTGTGGCTATGTGTGCCTGATGCAGTTCCCCGAAACGACTAGTCTGTCACGCACACACATATGCGTGTGTGTGTGTGTGTGTGTGCAGGAAGAAAAGTCGAAAAGACACAGAGCAGAAAAATGCAGATAGAAAAGTGAAAAAGCAGAGGTGAAATGGAGAAAGTGAGAAAGAAGGAAAGACAAAATTAGGAGAACAGTGTGTATACGATTGTCCATGTTAAATAATTAATACAAATAATCCCCAGTAAATAATCTATACGTTTCAGTACACTTCCGTGTTGTCATATGAACGACAATTTTCTCGTCCTCTCTAGAAGTGCCACGTTCTACTTTGCATCCACTTAACTCTGTTTTGGATGAACTTTCCTCACCGCAAAACCTGCTCCTCCCCTCTTTGTTAAAAAAAGTCCTGGAAACTCCTGTTAGAAATCTCCCCCTCCTCTCTGCTTGTAGAGGCAAATCTCATTACCTGTCAACAAAAGAGTTGACAAGATTGCGTTTTCCTCTTGGGCAAATGGGAGAAAATAACATTCATTATGATTCTTTTCTTTTCCACAATGCCCGAATAGTACTAAAGAGGCCGCCAGATGGGAGAAGGTGCAGGAGAGGACTTTTGTAGTGAATTCTCTGCACACGAGCGTTAAAAAATCTTTCAGCATGGACTATCTAGGTGTATTTTATTGTATTCCTTTAAAGTGATGCAAATTCTTAAGAATTATCCGGAAAAGTGAACGCTGAAATTATCTTTGTAGAGTAGGCTACTCTCTAGTTAATTTCCCCTTCATCACTATATATAGAGTCAAATGGGAAAGAACTTACGAAGGCGAAGAAACGCCGGAGCTAAGATCAATCCGTGTTTGTTAAACTTGCAAGTTTATCAAACACTGCTATCTATATCTTTGACTCTTGGTTCTTCTTCGGCTTTTGAGACTTTTTCAGATTTAGGATGCGAGTGCTGACCTGTTTTATCCATCTTAATCTGGAAGCTCACGTCCTTGGAAAGTTATCTATATTATTACGGACCTTCGAAATACGAGCACATCCAGTTGCCTGTGATAGAGTCCCCAAACTTTGACAAAGCCTTCCTGAAAATCCCAGTGTATATACTCCACTCCGTCTTATGAGCGACGGAAGGTTTGAGCTTGCTTCATGCTCTACGACCAGTAAGCATTTCTACCCGAACCACAATTCAAGAATCGTGTCTGTAATTTTAATTTCAGAAAAACATTTGTGGACGCGCTTGCTAATAACTTTGAATTGAATTAGATTTATTATTGGTTTTAGTTTGAATACGTAAAATTACCTCGGTGTTGTTAGGCGTTCGAGCCGCGATGATATATCATAATTTGATTTCTGGCTATGGTGTTCTTCTGGGCTTGTCTCATTTATTTAATCGAATCATCATTCATCCTCGTAGTCAGGATTTACCTAAAGGAATAAAAAAACGGCGTTAAAAAAAATACAATACGTACGTTTCAAGAGTAGAATTGAACACTGATTAAGTTTCGAGTTATCTTGTGCTGCGTATCGTGCGCTTTGGACAGTTTTCTGAATTGATGCACGAATAAAAGAGACCCAAACTCAATTTTGAGGTGAACGAGTGCATGTCCAAACCAGTCGCAGAGTCCGAATGGCTATTGTAACCGTTGGTGATTTTTACTTTTGTTGCACCTGAAAAATGGGGGAAAATCCCTCACCGACATTGATTTGCATTAGGTCCCTTAAACCCTCTTTCCCGTTAACAACCAGTGTCAACAGAAGAGGGAGGGAGAGGGGGAGAAATATTGTTTCGTTCTCTCCGTCGAGCTCACGCGTCAACTCCAGTTGTCGACGATTGTGGAACTGAATAGAATCAATCCGTCGGCTTCAGCAGAGGACACTCTCGACCTGTCCTACGTCATTTTCCTCTCTTTCTATAGGAGCCAGCGTTTACGTCTGTGCGAGTGGCTCTTTTATCAAGGACTTCAAGAGATGAAAAGATATCCAATTAGGAAAGGCGTCGATAGGAATCATTGATTTTTCCATGAAATAACACGAAGTTAAAAAAAATCACACATAGACACACGTGCCTATGTGCATGTGTGTAGAATGTCCCAGGCTGTAACAACCAAGTTTAAACAAATTATACTACAACCAATGCGAATAGTGTAATAACATTTTCATCTTCTATTCAATGACTATTGTAATTTGGTCCATATCAGTGATAACTTGCTATCAGAGTTCTTCCGTTCATCAATAACTTGATTTCTACTTCGGTTATTTTGTGTCGCTTGTGTACCTCAGGGTTAATAGCAACAATGAGGACGTGTGACGAATCAATGATAGATCGAATGAACAAAATTACACATCCGTGCCTTGCCCAAAATTCGAACCTGTCACATCTGGATACGCTGACCACTCCCGCCAGGTTAGCGTTTAATTATAAGATCTTGGATTTGGGATTCAGATGGTCGCTGTTGCATTACGTGTTGGGATTTTCTATACCCGGAGCACAGGCAACCCGTTGCATCTTGAAGCAATTTGGGTTGCATAAGTGGCCAGGCGTTGTTCAAGGCGCTGTACGTTTTCACGTTTAGGAATCGAAACTCACAGGACACCACTTCCCTGAGGCTTGTTAAGCTCCTGATAGCTCTGAAGTCCGTACAGTACTCACGTAATGAAGAGGAACAAACGGAAGAAAGATAGCAAAAATGAGGAACACAGAGAGGAAGAAAAAGAGATACAGAACAGGGAAAAAGACAGAGAGAAATAAATAAAAAGATTTGGAATGAGAGAATGAACTAGAAAGATAGATAGAGAAGCAGCGGAAGATAGAGAAAGAAAAAAGACTAAGCAGACGAAGAAAAAGTGAAAGGAAGAAGTAGAGTAACGGAGGAAAAATATATAAAGAGCAGAAGAAGGAAAAGAGAAGAGAAACGATGGGGAAACAGAGAAAGAACGAGATAGCGATAGTAGAAGAAAGATAGAGAGAGAAGAAGACACGGAGAGACAGAGAGAGAGAGAGAAAGAAAGAGAAAAACAGAAGGTGGGAGAGAGAGAGAGAGAGAGAGAGAAGGGGAGAAACATAAGGTAAAAGGGAGAGAAATAAAAAGAAACAGAAGTTAGGAGAGATAGAGAGAAATAAAAAGAAACAGAAGTTAGGAGAGATAGAGAGAAAAAAGAAAGAAAACGAATGAAAGAGAAGGAACGAGACAGATAAATAGTAAGATAGAGAAATAAAGAAACAGGAAAAGATAGGTTGGGAAACAGAGAAGAAACGACACAAATAGATAGAGGAAATGAAGTCAAAAGAGAGAGCAAGGAATAGGCAGATAAAGAAACCGAGGAAAAGACAGAAAGAGAGGCATATGAAGAAACTAGCAAGAGAGAACATAAACAAATGGTGCGAGAAAAAGAAGAGAATTGACTAGCCATGAACAGTGCAGGAGAATTCATCAGAAAAATATCTTGTCCATTGTCGGGACCAAGTGAACTGCTGTGGCCACTCCACTGGGTAGAATCCACTGAAGCAGCATGCTTTAAACTTGACTGTCCTAAGTCCTTCCATTTCGTGCCAGATCTATGGAAGAGAGAGAGAGAGAGAATACGGTATTTCATAATTTCCATGAACGTAGAGTTCCTCCAAGAGAACTTTGCAACGTCTTCCCGCACCAGGGGTTGCCCACACCTCTTCCTCACTCCCCCTTCCGTGCGCATGCAGAGAATGAACTGTTGCGGGGGGAGGGGAAGTTCTAAGTTCCGAGACAACAGAAGCAATATGACACACACGACGCAGGAGGTGTAACAAGGATGACACTTAGGTGACGAGACCGTCACAGGGGAAGGAAACGAGAGAGGAAAAGCTTTTCACTTCGGCGCCATCTTGTTTCGTCTATTACGTCTAATTACCCAGCAGCCCTTGCATCACTTATCGTTATTGCATTCCGCTGCTGCAAGAAATTTCTTTGGGGGCGGAAATGTGGCGTCGCAGCGTGAGGGAGGGAAAGCTAAATTGTAATCAAGCAAGCTTTCTTAGACCTATCTCCACCGTACATCCTGTGCTCCTGTACAAATCCGAGGGAGTACTAAGGTTGGAGCTCCGCTTGCGGAATGATACACCTGAGACACCGATATAGCGATTGCCGGATGTCTGATTTAAGATGTAGTAATAGCTCTTGCAATCAATGAGTCTCCCCTCGATATTAGTCGTATCAATCCTGTACATGCAGCCATGGGCGACCAGAAGGGGGGGCAAGGCCCCTCTATTGGAAAATGAAAGTCAACCAAAAATTATGTATTTCACACATATAATTTCATTTTAGCCACAATAATGTTTGTTAATTATTGCATTAACACCATAAATTCAAATTTTAGCAATTTTTTTAGGGAACTACACTCTTTTTGGGGAAAATGTGACTTCTTTGTGCCCCCTGGAAAAAATCTCGCGGACGTCCATGCATGCAGCCTAACCAGAAAATTGAACCCCGTACCCCTAGACGATATTACATCCCTAGATATACATAACAAACTAATTTATTTACTTAGTCATTGCAAGTTGGATGAACGAACAATTGAACATCACGAACAGTAGTAATCTGTTCGTTTTGTGCAACACCGTACATCATATTCATGTTTGAGTTTAGTTAGGGTCTTAAGTCCACCTTATGCACAGTAAGGCTAATCGGGAGTGGACCTACAGTTTAAAGTAGGACCCGAATCACTGTGTGCCTTCATCGGCTATCGAACCCGGGACCCCCTAATTACAAGGTGACGACGCAACCACTGCGTCATTAGGGAGGCCCTATTCATGTTTGGAAAATAAAAATTATAGTCAGTGACCACATCGAATAGGTTATTGAACACCGATAAACTCTCACGTTCATTCTGACCGTACAATAACAAAATGAGTTTACAAGGTAATATAATGCAAACAAACAAATATAGTGCGGTAATTACATTCTTGCTTAAGGTGCTGGGGTAATTGTTAAAAAGCATGCTAAAACAATGTCACGAAATAAAATAATAAGAAGACGTGTACTATTCTTAATACAAACTACATAATTATTGCCATTCATTACAGCGAATGAAGTGATTGTGATATTATACTCTCGAGTCGCCATCTATTGGCGTAATAGAACCTTTGCTATTGCCACCGTCGAATATATTGTTATAGTGTATTGTTCAAGAGTGTACATACAAAACACACAACTAGAGAGTATCCAGCATAATAAAACAGAAATTAATAACTTTAAAGTGGTTATTTACTTACAGTTTTCTTGCCAATACAGTACAAAACAATGCTTCTTTACGCATCTAATACATACTAATCTAAGTGGCAGGAGACGCGTTCAATCTGTATTCAATTCTTGTCCATGTGTTGAAGAGCGTTGCAGGCGTCACATTCTTCAAAGCAGATCAGGAAGATTACATACTTGTGTTTAGTACACTTGATACAAATCCCAACAGATAAATCAAGAGGAGTGACATCTGGGGATGTAGGTGGCCAAGCGATAGGATAAGACTGACGCTGTGCCTGCTCGCTCGTGCAGATACGCGTATGCACATACTGACGCTGTGCAGGCACCTCAGAAAATATTGAGTTACCTTATAGGCCAAAACTGCAAGGGAATATCTTAATAAACTTTTAAGTAGCCGATATCCGTGGCTGAATGGTTAGCAGAGCGGGCTAAGACGCCAGGGATCCCGGATTCGAATTCCGGTTTGGGTATGGGTATTCTTTGAGGGTGTCCCTTCATCAATTTCATCATTCTCATCGTCGCGATTGTCTAAAATCGGAAGAAGAGCGACGTAAATCTCATTCAATGAATAAACTTTTAAACTATTATTTTTTGTTTTATTGTGATTTTAACGCGGACACTCTGTATAATAAATAGGAGAGTGAATGTCATCAACTTCCTTCTGATAAACTACACTTGTAGAGGAGGTATAGTAGTCCGTTTATAGACTTAAAGTTCCACTGAAATTGGAATGATTCGTTGATTGTAATCAGGTAAAGTAAAGAGTGACGTCAAAAGCGTAGTTGGCAACACTGTGACCTTGTAATATAGGGAATCCCGTTATCCCAGTAAAGGCACACTGCGTGATGGTTTGGATCTCAACTAAAACTGATTGATTTGATTTAGTTTACTTAGCTTTCTGCCACTTTGGCTAATTGTGAAGATGAGATGAATGGTGATATGATGAAATGGATGAAGAAGAATCTCTACACATGGAAAGAACACAACACAAACGCTACAGAGGAATACACTGGCTGTTAGTCCGGACGCCAGACCACGGCATAGGTGTTTCTTCACCACTCTCCCTCATTGTCGCGATTGGCCAAAAGTGACAGAAAAGCGAAGTAAACCAAATCATAAACCATGAAACTGTAGGCCCAGTCTCGACTAATCCGAGCGTTCAGTAGACTTAAAACGAACCTGGCCGACCTATTTCCAGCATCACAATAATTTGGGGGAGGTTGAACAAAACAGTTGTCTAAACTGTCTATACTCTAACCCATATTTACTCACTGCTCTGTATACATAACTAATAGGCTATTACAACTTAAGGAAAATTTAATGTATACTCTATACCGGGAATCTCTGCAGAGAACGAACGAAAACAGTCTCTGCGCAAGAGACGGCTCGATCGGTGAACACGTGAGAGGGAACGGGATAGCGTGGAGGGGAAAAGCAACTGCAGTTACCAGATTTTGCAGCACCGTGTACTGCTTCATTCTCTTTCTCCCCTTCTCTGTCCTTGCTCCAAAGATTCCCGGGACAGAGTATACATTCAAGTTTAAGTAATAGCCCATTAGTTATGTATACACAGTAGTAAGTAAATATGGGTTAAGCTAAACCACTCTTGCGCCATCTCCTAATTTATTTCCCTGAAAATTACCCTACCATTACATTTGCCAGCGACTGTACCGGGATATCATTTTGAACATCTTCACGCTCTACAAAGATCAAAGCTGCTCCCTAACCTCAAAGAGTACGACAGAAAGGGGAAGGGAATATAACCACTTTCATCATTTAGCACTGGATCTTCCTCTTGAGGTCTCCCTGGAAACAGGAACGCCATCTACCTCAAGATCCATTGGCAATTCACACTTTATCTCGCCAGTAATCCATCATTATCGACATCCTTAACACCCCCAACCCTTAACCTCCGCTGTGAAAATTAGATCTCGTACCTTCATAATCGTGTTATCTTCTACCCTCCTGTGAAATTTTGTACCGCTTCTCCCCGTCCTTCTGGATGCCTGCCTCTTTGGCTTTCGGAGACGTTTATTTCTTATCCTCTCTTCATCTCTCAATCGTCATCTTCTCTCGCTTTTTCTCAACGAGCATCTTTTTTTCCTCTCTTATAAGTCACCTTTGAAGTTTCAGCTACTGAAAGTAATAAAATTCTGATTGGTTCTGGAAAGGAGCTCGGGTCAAAGAAACCGACTGAAGGTAGTGTCGACAGTGTATCCAAGTCATATTTATGCGGTGAATGCAACAACATAACACAGGTTGTTTCACTCGCTCTCGGCCCCTGATTTTCCCTCATAAAAGTTAAACTATTATTGGTTATCATGTAATGAAATTCCCTACGAACATATCTTGGTGAGGTGAGGATGAGTGATGATATGATGAAATTGATGAGGGGACAGTTACAAAGAACATCCATGCCCAGGCCAGGATTCGCAACAGGGACCCCTGAGAGAAGGAAAGAGGTTGATATACACAGTCAAAGAAAAAGGGAAGATGAAGAGAGGGAAGAGCGAGAAAAAAGAGAGAGAAAACTGATTGATTGATTGGTTGATTGTCGTTGTTCCTTAAGTCAACTTTTGCACAGAAAGGCTATTCGGGAATGGACCTACAGTTTGAAGTAGGATCCGAACCAATCTGCCATATGCTTCAACTCCGAGGCCCATTGATTACAAGTATAACACCATTAAGCCTTTTTCCATGATTATGAAAAACTCAATATGCTGACCAAGGCAGAAATTTATTTTATTATAAAACATAAACTAAACGTAACGTTTCAACCTTCTAGCAAGGTCTTCTTCACCAAGTACAAATGTAAAAAGGTACAAAATAGGACGATATATATATACACAAAAATAACTAACCTCCAGACTATTAGAAAGTTGTTTTGGAACATTCTAGCAGGTGGCTTCCCGTTGTCAACTGTACTTTCACCTGAAAGACTAAACATTTTCTTCCATCTGGAATCTTTATCTCACGCTCTTTTTCCTTCATTCTTCTTCCTTCTTCTCTCCTCTTTCTCTCTTGTCCTTTCCACTCTTTCTAACACCTTCTTCGATTCTTTGTTTATCTTCAGTCCCCCATTCCAGTTCATTGTGTCTTCTTCACCTTTCTTCTCTATTTCCTTGGCCTCCTGCTAGAATGTTCCAGACCAACTTTCTAATAGTCTGGAGGGGAGATATTTTTGTGTATATTTATCGTCCTGTTTTGTACCTTGTTACATTTGTACTTGGTGAAGAAGACCTTGCTAGAAGGTTGAAACGTTACGTTTAGTTTATGTTTTATAATAAAATAAATTTCTGCCTTGGTCAGCATATTGAGTTTTTGATTACAAGGTGACGAAGTTAACACTACGGGGAGGCCCGAGATAAGACAGAGATTGATACAGACAGTCAAACAAGGAGAGAAGAAAGTGTTCATCAATTTCATCTCATCACAACTCATCCTCATCCAAAAGTGGAAGAAAAGCGACGCTAAAGTATAAATACTGTACAACTTCATATAATTACGTGCATTACCTCTCACCTTCACACACAACAGATCATTAAGTGCTTTTGCTGACAGTCAATGGAGTGAAACAGACCCTTAACGACACTTCAATTCCTTTTCCTGCTAAACTTTACGACATTAGAGAACTCTAATATACTCTAACACTTTTCATCTTAACAGTGTACTTCATACTGCCTTCCATTCATTTCAGTCTACATTTTTCTGGGACGAAACAAAACTACAGTTCAACCGAGATGAGAAGAACCCCATAAAACTCGCGAATTAAATTATACAGTGAGTTGTTTTCTCCCCTCGCTTACCTTTCTTGTGCCTTATGAATAGCTTCTCCCCCCCCCCTCTTGCTTAGTTTAAAAAACTTCAACAACCAGGAGCGTATATTCTAAACTAGCTGCCCTATCTGCGAAGCCTGAAGTCTAGAGAATAAAATACAGGAGAAAAATCGATCAGAAATAATCATATCAGTGAGATGATGATGCTGATTCTGGAGTTGGCAACCTGATTTCTTATGAGTTGCTAACCTGATTTCCTATGAGTTGGCAACCTAATTTGTTATGAGTTGGCAACCTGATTTCTTATAAGTTGGCAACCTGATTTCTTATGAGTTGGCAACCTGATTTCTTATGAGTTGGCAACATGATTTCTTATGAGTTGGCAACCTGATTTCCTATGAGTTGGCAACCTGATTTCTTATGAGTTGGCAACCTGATTTCTTATGAGTTGGCAACCTGATTTCTTATGAGTTGGCAACCTGATTTCTTAGGAGTTGGCAACCTGATTTCTTATGAGTTGGCAACCTGATTTCTTATGAGTTGGCAACCTGATTTATTAGGAGTTGGTAAATTTATTTCTATTCATAGCCTAGGACCAGTGACATAGTGAGATAACCCAGATATTGGACTCAGTATACGCTACTGTCAACAACGTTAAATATTATGCTTCTTCTTTCTATGTGTACAGCTTTTCCCCTCGTGATGACGTAAACACTTTGAATAAAGAAGGCGAAGGCGTGTTTTGACAAAGCAGGGGCAGGATTACATGGTAAACAGCTGTTTGTATCACTCACGCTCCCGTACGGTTGAAAAAATTGACGATGGCGCCATAGAGCTTTCCTTGTCTTGGCTGTAACTGTAAAAGAGAGTCACAACAGGTCCTCCCCGATAGCGTAGTGGTAACGTCGTTGCCTTGTGATCAAGAGGTCCAGGTTCGAAACCCGGTGTAGTTCAGATCCCACTTTAAACTGTGGGTGCAGTCCCGTGGACGGCAAAAGCTCGAAGATTCATAACACTTTCAGAAACATAGCGCGCAGTTTAAAAGAACTTTCGCACCGAAGTGACACATGTCGCTTGGGAACGAACCAACCGACAGCAACATTTCACACCATATAAGCATGCCATGCTGCACAAGGCTGCATGTGTAAATCACTCAAGTGACACGCGAAATCTCCTTAAGGCAATCTAATTGGAAGAATGAATTTCAATAGCTTGCTTTCCCAAGGACTTGGGTTCGATCTTAACCGGGTGTGTAATTAGCCAATCGGGAGACAGAGAGAGAGCAGGTGCCCCCAGGGCGGCTTAATTGGGCATATAAATCGTGGCCGAGGGACTGTGGAGCCGTGATCGTTTTTCTTTTGTTCTTGAGCCGTGGATATTAAAGGGCCAGAGAGAGAAGTGAGGCACTAATAGACAACGCGAGAGAGATGAAGAGGAGAAAAGGAAGAAGAAAACGAACGAGAAAGGAAGACGAATAGGGACAAAAAAGACATGAAAGAGAGAAAGAAACGCACACATGCAGTTCAATGAGAGGCGGGTACAAACACAAAGAATGCTGGAGACTCAAATATATATATATAGAAATAGAAGAGACAGAGTAGGGTGGCAGATTTAGAGAGAAACGCAGGGAAAGAATTCATACATATACGCGCAGACTGCAGATGAGCACTGAAATTGAAAGAAGCACACAAAATATATGAGGACAAGATCCAAAGCAAGTTAAACGTAGAGCACACGAGAGTTAAACAGAGAAGGAGATGTACAGAGATGCACTCACAAATACAGAGAAAGAGAAAAAATAAGGAAGAAAATGAAAAAGGGATATTTAGACAGAGAAGGAGTTTTGTACAGGAATACAGAGAGAGAGGGGGAGAAAGACAAATATTGACATACAGAGTCAAAGAGGAAGAAGATGAAAGTGAGAAACCGAGAAAATAACACAGTGGGGGAGGTGGGAGAAGATAGCGAGGAAGAGAGAGAAAGACATAGATTGATACACAGTCACAAAGGAAGAGAAGATAAAAGTGACACGTTGATAAAATAAGAGAGAGAGAGAGAGAGAGAGAGATAGAGGGGCGATAAAATGGCGAGAAGAGCTTGGGGAAAGGGGAAACACAGAGGTGAAAGAAAGTGAGAGAGATATGAGAAGATGGAGGAACAGAAATTCATAGAGGACAAAGACAGGGATTGATTCACAGAATATAAAAGGAAGAGAAAAGGAAAACGAGAAACCGATAAAAAGAAAGAGAGAAGTACGAATAAATGGATATAGAGAAAGAGAATGAAAGAGCTTAATATACAGAGTCAAAGCAAGAAGAGAAGTGGAAAGAGAAATCGTTAAAGTAAGAAAGAAAGAGAGAGGCGCACAAGATGGGGAGAGAAATTTACACACACAAATACACAGAGAGTAGATAAAGAAAGTGATAAAGAGAGAGAAAGAAAGATGTGAACAGGAAGAAAACTATAGTCTGGACCACTGAAGTAAAAATCAACATTCAGAGCCGTAACTAAAAGGCACTGGAAACAAATAAAAAACATGTCCCTTCCACGATATTCGAGAGAAAGAAGAAACATTTGCTTACCTTACGTTTGGTGTATATATTGATCAGCTTAAGGGGGAAAGGTGGGGAGCGAGACTCCTTCAGGAACACAGTGAGAGACTGTCTCCCAGGATTATCGATCTCTTCCCATGTAAGAGGATTACCCTGCACCTGTTCTTAGGCGCCCGGAGCTCAAGGGTTGGTTGTGTTTGAGTTTTCTTTACGTATCAATTACACACAGATCTGTGTCCTCGTGGTTCTGAAGATAGGATCGTGGTTTCCAGAGAGCAAGTGTTATATCCATGATGCTTCCAGGATTTCATATTATATTGATCTTTCTACAGTTCTCGACGTGCAATGTTTATGTGGCACCATCTATAGTCTTCGTTTATTTTAGTGCGATATATTTAACTTGGTGTATTTCCTAGAAATTTCTTGAAGTCCACTTCTTATCTTTCAAATTCTTCTTAGTTGTAAAAGTTGGTGCTTATTTTACTGTCTCTGAAAATTTCTAGCTTTCTTACTCAATCTCTGTGTTTTTACGCTTCTCTTTTTTCGCATCTTCTCTATTCCCTTTTCTCTGTTCTTTTTTTCCTACCGTATTTATCCATTCTTCCAATACCTCTCTCCACCTAGTTATGTTTTTTCTCAATATTTATCTCTCTATGTCTATTTTCCTTCCCATTCCCTCTCCTCTCTCCCTATTTCTCTCCATATGTATCCCTCTGTACCTTTTTACTTCCTCTCCCACTACTGTCCCTATCCTCTTCTTTATGTATCCCTCCTTGCCTCTATTTCCTTGTCCCTATCCGTCCTTGTTCCCCTTTTTGCCTGTTGCCTTCCCTCTTTTCCTCTTTGGGGTGGAATCACCAAATCAAAGGATGTTGTCTTACCTTATTGTTTATTCTAGATGAACACTACAGCTACACTACAAACACTGAGTAATACCGAAGGAGACCGCTCCCCGTCGTTGTCTCCGCGATGCCTTGAGTCTCTCTATGCTCTTTTTCGTCCCCTGTCTTTCACCCCTGCTTCCAGGGGTCACTTCCAGACCTCGCGTCTGGTAAGGCGGAAGGGGTTCCTTCTCCCACTGTTAGGTGGCAGCAAAAGTCAGCGGCTTTCGCTACACCACAGTGGCTGTCGCTACACCAGCCCCCCACGGAGATAAAGGGTTACACCTTTTGTGGGAGGCGAAATGTTACGCGTCGACCAGAACGGGTGACGTAGTCACCTTTTGGTGACGGACTCTCTTGACGTTGCGCCGATGGTGGTTGGTTGGTGGGGGGATGCGTTGGTGTGTCTGAGTAATCCTTGGTTGTTGGGACGTCCTCCGTCCAGGTTTAGGCTGGTTTGACCCGGTCAATGCTGACGCGGGTCTCACGACCGTTGAGACGCAGGGTGAAGGTCTTGCCGTCTTTGCTTAGGACTTGGTGTGGTCCGGAATACGGTGGTTGGAGGCTGCCTCGTACGGAGTCGTCACGGAGAAAGACGTGGGTGCAGGTTGCCAGGTCCTTGAAGACGAAGGTGCTGGATTGATTATGACGGGAACCGGATTGTGGTCGCAGGCGAGCCATGTGTTGCCGAAGTCTGGAAATCAGGTCTGAAGGGTCTTCCATCCGGGTGGCTGTTGGTGGCATGATGAGCTCTCCTGGGAGTCGGAGAGGTTCGCCGTACACCAGTTCGGCAGGGGATGCTGCGAGGTCATCTTTGATGGCTGCGCGAATTCCAAGGAGCACGAGGGGCAGGGCTTCTATCCAGGTGGAGCCAGGGTGGCACATGAGTGCTGCCTTGAGGTGGCGGTGAAAACGCTCGACCATGCCGTTGGCGCATGGGTGGTAGCTGGTGGTGCGATGGCGCTCGGAGCCGATGGTCCGTCCTAGTTCGCGGAAGAGTTCTGATTCAAATTGCCGCCCTTGATCTGTTGTGATGCGGGCGGGGGAACCGAATCGCGATATCCAGCACGATGTGAAGGCCGTCGCGACGTCCGCCGCGGTGATGCGTTCCAAGGGGTAGGCTTCGGGCCAACGGGTGAAACGGTCCACGGCTGTCAGGCAGTACTTATAGGGTCCCGCTGATGGAAGAGGCCCGATCAGGTCGATGTGCACGTGCTGAAACCTTGCAGACGGAGGAACGAAATTGCCCAGTGGTGCGTGCACGTGTCGGGATACTTTGGTGCGCTGGCAGTCTTGGCACGATCGGGCCCAAGCGCGACAGTCTTGCTGGACTCTGGGCCAAACGAAACGCGACGCGATTAGGCGCGCGGATGCTCGGGTACCGGGATGACTGAGGCCGTGCAAGGCATCAAAAATGCGGCGGCGGTGCGCGGCGGGTACATACGGCCGGGGTTTCGCGGTGGAGGTGTCGCAGTAGAGCTTGACTTCGGTGCCAGGTATGTCCATGAGCTGGAGGTGGAGGTCGCAATCGCCGTTCAGGAGCTCACGGAGCTCATCGTCCTCTTCTTAGGCGGAGGCGAGGGAGCGCAGGTCGAGGGAGGGTGTGTTCCCGCGAACTGCGTCCACCCGCGATAGCGCGTCCGCCACCACGTTAGAGGTGCCTTCAATGTAGCGGATGTCCGTGGTGAACTGAGCGATGAAGGAAAGTTGGTTGAGTTGCACTGGAGGTAGTTTGTCACGCCGCTGCTGGAAGGCGTAGGTGATGGGCTTGTGATCCACGTATATGGTGCAGTGTTGCGCTTCCAGGATGTGACGAAAGTGCTGAACGGCTACGTAGACTGCGAGAAGTTCGCGGTAGTACGGTGGCCACTCGGTCTGCTTGGTGGTGAGTTTCCGGGAGAAAAAGGCGAGGGGTTGCCACGAGCCGTTGGCGAACTGTTGCAGGCATGCACCGACGGAGGTGGCGGAGGCATCGGTGAAAAGTCCCAGCGGGGCTTCGGGATGCGGATGGGCCAGGAGCGTGGCGTTCGCAAGGCTGGTCTTGCAGGCCTCGAAAGCTTGTTCTAGGTCTGGCGTCCATGGGAATGGCTGGGATCCTCGGAGGGTGGTGACGGCAGCATGCAGAGGAGCTTGGTGTTCGGCAGAGGATGGCAGGAAACGACGGTAGAAGTTGATCATGCCGAGGAAGCGACGCACGCCGCGAGCCGTGGCTGGTCGTTTGAAATCCTGTAGGTCTGCGATGCGGTCGGGAAGCGGTCGTGTGCCGGCAGCGGAGACTTCGTACCCAAGGAACGTGACGGAGGGGGTCCCAATCACACACTTCTGGGTGTTAATCAGGATGCCGTGGTCCGAGAGACGTCCGAAGAGGGCGCGGAGGTGTTCGCGGTGTTCCTCGTGGTTGCGTGATGAGACGAGTATATCGTCGATGAATGGAAAGCAGAAATCCAGTCCTGAGAGCACTTCGTCGATGAAACGCTGGAACGTCTGCCCGGTGTTGCGTAGTCCGAAGGTCATGTATGGGAACTCGAACAACCCGAATGGCGTGGTGATCGCTGTCTTCGGGATGTCGTCTGGGTGGACAGGAATTTGTGTGTACGCCTTGACCAAGTCGATGACCGAGAAGACGGTGCATCCGTGGAGATGGTTGCTGAAATCGTGGATGTGCCTCATTGGATAGCTGTCCGGAATCGTCCGGGCATTGAGACCACGGTAGTCCCCGCACGGTCTCCAGCCCTCCGTTTTCTTGGGTACCATGTGCAGCGGCGAAGACCAGGGGCTGTCGGAGCGACGTGCGGTGCCTTCGCGCAACATGGAGTCGAATTCGGCCTTGGCTATTTGTAGGCGATCTGGAGCGAGGCGGCGAGATCGGCTGGACACGGGAGGGCCCGGGGTGGTCCGGATGTAGTGAACCGTGGAGTGACGCACTTCTCGCGGCGTGCCGGCGGGACGCGTGAGAGTCGGGAAATCGGCTAGGATGTCGCTGTATGGAGAATCGTCCGACAAGGCCTTGATGCTGGGTTGCGTGGTGTTCGTTGGCTGGCAGGGAGCAGAGAGTCCCGTTCGTCCGTCGAGCAGGCGCTTGTTGCGACAATCCGGTAGCAGCTCGAAGTGGTCCAGGAAGTCCGATCCGATGATGGGCACGGAAACGTCCGCGACGACGAAACGCCATGAAAACTCGCGACGCAGGCCGAGTTTGAGGCAGAGGGGCAGAATTCCGTACGTCTTGATCGTCGAGTCGTTTGCGGCACTGAGCACGTAGTCGGTCGGACGACGTCGGTCCGGGAGCAAACGTCTCGGGAAACAACAAATATCCGACCCTGTGTCGACGAGGAAGCGGTGGCGGCTATAGCGGTCGGTCACGTACAGGCGGCTTCCACCAGGCCGGCAGCCGTTTGCCGCGACTAGCGGCTGCCGTTGGTGTTTGTTGTCGCGGGCGCGTACGTGCATGGGGCGTTGCACCTCTGAGCCTGGTCGCCGAAGCGGTGGTGATACCAGCATATTCCCTCATCTCTTCCTCTTGACGGCGATCTGCGGCCGTAGCGGCGCGGGCTGGTACGGTCATGCGATTGCGAGCGGCCGCGGAAGGCGCGAAAGTCGCCTTGCAGGGACGCGACTTGGCGAGTTAGCTCCTCGACGCGCTGGAGAAGCCGAACCGTGTCGGAGGCGGGCGCGAGTGGCGTCGCGGTCGCGCAAATAGCCGGCGGGTTGGGCGAAACGGACTGTGCGGCGATGTTGCTTGTCGCGGGGGTGAGCATGGGGGGGCTCACCTCCACGATGCGGTCCGCGAGCGTGGCAAGTTGGTCCAGTGGAAGTTCCGAAGACTGCACCTGCAGAATCGTTTGAACTTGAGCGGGCAGGCGTTGGAGCCACAACGTACGCAGCAAGTCGTCACGCATGGGAGTGGTCCCTGCGAGTGACTGGAGGTGACGTAGAAACTGGGACGGTTTGCGACTGCCCATTTCTTCTTCCATGAGGATCTGCCGCAATCGTTGATTTTCAGACAGGGAAAATCTTCGCGTGAGTTCCGTCCTCAGCCGGGTATAAGGGTCGGTCGCCGGTGGGGTACGTATAATGTCTCTCACTTCGAACGCGTACCGACCTTCTAACTGTCCCACGACATATGCGAACTTCGTCTCTTCCCGGGTGATGTGGGCAATGGTGAACTGGGCCTCCACTTGCGAGAACCACAATTCCATGTCCTCGGGCCAGAATGGGGGGAGCTTCATACTCACTCGATGTACGGAGTCCAGTTGCGGTGGTACTGCGTGTGGTGCTGGGGTCCTCGGTTGAAGTGCTTGCTGTCTGAGTTGCTCGTTTTCCCGCCTCAGTTGGTCGAGCTGCGCTTGAAGTTCCTCTGTCATCGCGGTGTAGTTGGTGCGTCCAGAACAAACAAAGGGGGATTGGGCGCGTCGTCTAGTATGCACTTGTTCGATCCGGCTGGTATGGTACACAAAGGGGGCAATCACAATTCACGGCCCCCAAAAAAAGATCACGTCGGGGTCACCAGTTTGGGGTGGAATCACCAAATCAAAGGATGTTGTCTTACCTTATTGTTTATTCTAGATGAACACTACAGCTACACTACAAACACTGAGTAATGCCGAAGGAGACCGCTCCCCGTCGTTGTCTCCGCGATGCCTTGAGTCTCTCTATGCTCTTTTTCGTCCCCTGTCTTTCACCCCTGCTTCCAGGGGTCACTTCCAGACCTCGCGTCTGGTAAGGCGGAAGGAGTTCCTTCTCCCACTGTTAGGTGGCAGCAAAAGTCAGCGGCTTTCGCTACACCACAGTGGCTGTCGCTACACCTCCATGCTTGTTTCATTCCCTTCTGCAACGTTTCCCCTATTCGCCTCTTCATGTACCCCTCTGTGTCTGTTACCTTCCATTTCCCTCTCCTATCTCTCCATCACCCTATCCCCCTGTATCTGTTTCTTTCGCCTCTCCGTCTGTATCTCCCTATCTCTCTTTGCCACTGTTTCCTTCCCTATCTCTTAGTGTGTGCCGTTTGTCCTATTTTCTCTCTTTTAAAGTGCATAAAAGGGGATTGTTAGGTCCAAGGCCCAGATATATTCTGGAACCAACAAATTGGTGTGTTATTCATCACTTTTTAACTTAAAAATCTTGTCATGTATTATATCACACTGCGTTTACATTATGACTGTCCAAAATAACAGCCGAAATTTGTAAAGAATACGGGCTGGAGACAAATACCGTCCTGAAATGAACTCATTAAAGAACGTCATTTGCAGAACTTACACAATGTTCAGAGAACAACATCCAAAAGATATGTAAAAATAGGTTTGGCCTTTGACCTCCTCGAGAGCGTAGTGGCTAACAGGGGTTGCGAGTTCGAATTCTGACGGATGCACGCTTGTAATCCAACTTTAAACAGTCCTGCTTAGGGTGGATTTAAACCCAACTTTGTCAACATGGTGATATTAATGCCAACAAGATGTCCAGACCCTTCGTTGAGTTATCCAAACATTCATATGCATATTTACACTAGCCACTGTACTGTTTGTACTGTACCGTACGTCGCTTTTCTCCCTATCGGGGATAATCGCGTTGATTTGTGGGAATGAAACAGGGAATTGTGCAAACATAATGAAAAGTCAGTACCTTAGTTATATCTGCCTTCGTACCTGGCCTTATTTGCACAGTCAGTTGGTTCCAAGAAATGGCAGAAGAACAGAATCGCAATTTGCCGAGCTTAACGTTGCTGTTTGCGCTGATAATTATATTCGAAATAGTCAACTGAGAAATTGCAAAACTTATTTGCTGAAGCGTGAACATATCGAACGCCTTCCTTAAGTCGAAAACAAACACTTCTCCGCTAAGACTTTCTCTCCTTCCTCGATCGCTGGGACAAAGAGTTCCCGCCGTAGTAAAACGAGCAAAGCTTCAGTCGCAGGAACTTTTGCCTCGCGTACAGCCAACTAAGCTCACTAATACCCGTGAGACACGTTGTTCTTTTTTTTTCCTTTTTGTATCGCGTCTCCCTCCTGCTTTTCCCTCCCACCGTTTTGGTTTCCATGGTGATATCACGTAATCTACGGAGCAGGTGGCATCGTAGAATTTTCCAAGTTGCTGAAATTCTGGCGTCATCGTAACCATCTCTCTCTCTCTCTCTTGTCTTGTGTTCCGCTTCTCATCAGATGCCTCACAGGCCATTGCAATTTCGCCTGCTCGGAGATGCGCTTTTCTGGAGGGAGCTCATTGCTTCTCTCAAGATGCTGGGAATGTCTTTTGATTGAACTGCTGGGACGGGCGTTCCAAATGATAAGAGACTTTAAGCGAGTCTCTAGATGCTGGCGGTGGTTGTTACACAGTCCTCCCCTCCCCCTTTTCCTGCTGTGACAGAAGTTTTAGTTGGAAGTGCGAGCAAGTGTTCGCCCATACTTGAGCGCACTTATCAGTAAAGCTGATTCAAATTCGAAAGATTGTGTGCTGCCGTAACCTTGTTTTAAAATAGGTCACTTATTCACAGATAAATATTACTGACGTTCAAAAAATCTACTTCAAGGTTTATGGCTGCAGCAACACAAGCCTTCCATCTGTCCCTTTGCTGGGTAAGATCAATCCACTCTTTTCCATTCTTACTGATTTCCTTTACGTCCATCTCAACGTTATCCCTCCATCTTCGTCTTGGCCTTCCTACAGGTCTCTTATCATCAGGTTTCCCAACAAGAATCCTGAAAACTCTTCTTTCCTCTCCAATATAATACATATGTTTCTTTGTTATCGTCACATTCTATGAAGTTCTCTCTTCTATTGCAGTATTCTCAAAGTTTGTAGTTATAATGGTAACGATGATATCCGATTATATGACCGAAAGTGCAATTTGCTGGTCGCCATTTCGAGGTGACGGAGAAGTGGGCTCTTTCAGCTATACACTGGTTTTTGTAGTATTTTCATTCATCCGTTACAACCTTCGAGGCTTTCCGATCATGCGCCCTTTCGCTTCATGTCAGTGTAGGATCCTTTTAATTTAATATCATCTGCAAACTGGCATATTCTTTTTTCCCGGGCTTTTATCCCGTTAACCATTCTTTCCAGCGAGACTTTCAGAGGACAGTTCCTTCTTGTCAATGTCAATTTCTCATTTTTCTGGTCAATTCCAGCATTGCTCTTCTTTCACCAACTCTTTCCAACGCAATTTCATTCCTTACCCTGTCCATTCCACACGTTCCATCTCCGCCATAGCCACATTTCTAAAGCTACTAGTCGCTTTTCCCAAGTTCCTTCTATACTCTGTCCCAGCTAACTGTAGAGCAGGCAAACGAAAACGAGTCTCTGCGCAAGTTGTGACGCGAGACGGCTCCACCAATGAACACGTGAGAGGAACAGAATTGCGTGGAGTGGGGGAAAGCGACTGCCTTCCCAGTAGCGTGTACTGCCTCGCTCTGCCCACTCGATTTCCTTCGCTTCTCTGACGCTATGCGCTGCCTTGCTCCGCAGTTAGCTGAGACAGGGTATAGCGTCCACTTTTCTGCGCCATTAGAGTGCTGCAGCGAGAGGATTTCGCTCGGAGTGTCAAATAGTTCGCACGGACGACGCTAGATAGCGTACGGAATTGAGAGCTTCTTCGCTCGAGCGAATAACGCTCGAACAGGCAAAATGAGCGGTTTACACTCGAAGCCCAGAAGTACACGTATAACAGTAATTTGTCATGGTAGTGGGCCCCAAGTATGGATCGTGAGATGAAAGACGCAGTGAAATTAGCATATTCATGCTAAAAAGTAGTTTAGTCTATCTTATCAATACAGTGATATATGACATACAGGATGTCTCAAAAGTAATAGCGCAAACTGACACAGGTGAAAGTACACGATAATAGAAGCAAAAAAGTCTCAGTAAACATGGGTCCGCAAACGAGCCGTTTTCGAGATAATTGCGAATGTGCGTTTACAAGCCGCCACTGACTTCATTGTTTGTAAACGTCGTTCTAGTTGGTAAAATGGTAATAATACAGTAAGAACAATCATTGGAGATCTAATTACATGTACAATTCATTGTACTGATTGTATCCATCCTGTTTGATTACAACGTCACCCATTAGAAATGTTCTGGTTTGTAAACCAAGAGGAAACCTCGGAACGCACAAGGAGTAAAGCACTCGGTGTTTACAAAATGCAATCAGTGACGGCTTCTAACCACACATTATTAGCATTTTACCAACTAGGGCGCGACGTTTACAAACAATGAAGTCAGTGGCGGCTTGTAAACACACACAATCGCAATTATCTCGAAAACGGCTCGTTTGCGGACCCATGTTTACTGAGAATTTTTTGCTTCTACTGTATTATTGTCTACTTTCACCTGTGTCAGTTTGCGCTATTACTTTTGAGACACCCTGTATATGTGTCTACGATTATTGTCACGTTAAAATTATATTCCATTGTAAACTCGACGGTAGGTGACCCGAACGAGTACCAGCGTGATAGAAACTTTCTCACAACGTTCCCATAGCATTGTGGCGCTCCGGCCTGTTAAAAAAAAAACTCTGCAATAACTACCTTCTTCCGTTAGCAAGGTTAAAAAAACCTGTTCATTTAACAAACCCAAGAATGCCCTCAGCATTTAAGGTTCTGTGGATGACGAATGGATCAAACAATTGCGTTCCTCACACCACACGACACCGTTAACTTACCAACACTAACCATTTGTCTGTGATCTCTCCAAAATTGGTTATCAGATAAAAAGCATTGAATATTCTGTTTATTTTTTATAAACATAAAAATTAGCCTCGTCTCCGTGAAGGATTTTTCATTTCAGTGGAAGCCTCATACTGTAATTGTTGGAAAGAACCATTCACAAAATTCAACCCTTCGGGAATATCCGTGATCAAAATCATGTGTAATGACATGCGAACTTCTCTCCCTAGATGTCAGCATGATCTCGATACGTTACTGATGCGTTAGAGCCATTTTAATTATTCTTTCTGGTACAATAACTCGTTCAAAACTTTTTACTTGTTAAGGATACGTCGACATAACCTTCACCACTGAATTTCTCATCAGATTCTAGCCTGATTTGATATATCATACCACCCCTTTCCCATTTAAAATTTTTAAGTTGAATTCAATATGGCGGCCGTCATCGTCATATGCTCTATAGCATTTCCCTACACCCCTATTACAAACTTGCAGTGATTGTTTTGCTGAACAGCTTGTCATTCAAATATTATTCGGGTGTCTTCATACCTTTGGATCACCCTGTATATTATTTCCGTTGGATTCCTCAGAAGTGTTAAAATGGCGCGGTACCCATAATACATTGTTTCTTTTAGTTCTCTTATGAAAAAAATCACGCGGAGTTACATGCAGTCGATATTCAAGGATATGAACTGGTGTTCCTTGAAGTGAACTACGTGACGGAATGGGGATGCTACGATCTTCCTATGTTGCATACGAACCGCTTTACATGGAAACATTTTAAATTCTTGATAGCATAAATGCTTCCGAAAATCTTGCAGCGTTTATTACAGCAGACAGTGATTTACACAGAAGTATTCCAAGTAACATTTCGGTTAGTATTTGTAATTGCGATACAAAGCGTGCTAATACATAGAACACGAAAGGCATACGAGTTACGCTGATTTAATTTAATAACGAATAAATTTAAAGAGGAAGAGATGCATTTTAAAGGATAAAAAAGGTAAAGTGCTCCCCTGTGCTTAGCACCACGCCATGAAGGCATATAGGGGGTGTGGGGGTAACGCTCCACACTTTCTTGATCTGGTCGTGAGTGGGGGTGATGTGATCAGCATCACGCCCCTGACCGCCTTTACCCCCCAGGGTTTCCCCCAAGTACCCATGTCATTCGACGTTAGAAAAGTTCCCGGATTTGGACTGGCCGGGGATCGAACCCGGGACCTTTAGCTTAGTAGTCAGACGCGTTACTGATTTTTTTTTTTTACAATGAGGTATCCTGTGGAGGTAATATACAAATTGTATATTAAAATCTCATTGCCGATATGTCGATAGGAAATAGGCATATTGTCCTAAGAGCCATTGTACACTTTTACGTTTTGTTTTTGGGTAATAGGCAAAAGCTGGATATAAAAGAATATCTACAGAGATGTTATACACTGATGTTTGACAAATAGTACTCACAAGTTTCCTTATATACAGTAGAGCCATGATTTTTGTATTATTTGGCATTCAGTCAGTCTATGGACTAAACTATCAGATACATTACATCAAGCACACATTGGCGTATTTACTAATTTAAGATCATAGAGTCTCTCTCCAGTGATTAATTTTTGGTGGACAATTATATAACATGCTGATTGGATTCGTGATGTAAGATGGTGAGCCTGAATATTATTCCATATTTCTCTCCAATTGATTCTGGGATTTTGCTCAATAATTTTACACTTTGATTGTTCTAATTTACATAATCTGCGATGTATTTCCGATGTCACTGGTATTGTTAATATCGGAGATTGTAATAGGGCATAACTAATATCCACTATTGTTGACTTAAAATACCATAAAGTGTCTACCAGTCTAGTAATATCAATAGGAGCCTCTAGTGAAATATAGTCCAAAGCGCTTCTCAAAACTTTACTTGTGAGGCTGAGTGGATGCTGAAGCAATGTCTGCGTGTCAGCTTGAATACGTAAAGCCTGGCATTTGAGTTCTATATTCATAAGATTCATTCCTCCCTCGGCAAAAGGCAAACAAAGTAACACATGTTTTACCCTCAATATCTGACCGTTGCAAATAAACCAATTTACTGCACTCTTAAGTTTATTAATATCTAACTTCCGTAGTGGGAGGATTTTTGCCATGTACCATACCTTTGAGAGTGCATACACCTGTACAAAGGTCACCCTTGACTGTAAACTAAGGCGGCGAAATTTATTTGTTTGTAATATCGCTTTAACCCCAGTTGTTACTCTATCATAATTTAATTGGATCATACTTTGAATAGAGTGCGTATATATTACACCTAGTATGCATATCGTTTGTACAACCTTAGAATTACCTCGCTGGGCGTGAGAATGAACCAAATTTAAATACAAAAGTGATGATTTTTGGTTTATTTTCAATCCCGACCATATTCCAAATTTCTGTAATACCTGACACGTTGCATCAATATCAGACTGGTCATTTATTAATACAGTAATATCGTCAGAATACGCTAACACCTTAATGGTAGTAGATTGTATGTTAATTACTTGAACTTTTCGGCCTAATTCAGAAAGGAAGGGTCTTATACCTTTATAAATATAGAGTTATCTTGTCAGAAAACCATTTATTTGAATTTTTGCTGTTGCATGTCTATAAAGACTTCTTAATACTGACAGAAAATGTCCACGTATACCGTAGCCCTGTAAAACGTTAAATAGATATTCATGATTTATCGAGTCAAAAGCACGTTCAAAGTCTAATGCTAATATAGTATTTTCAGAATTATTGTTCTGTAGTCTATAACATGTAATTACGTCACGCATCGTTTGTAAAATATTTGTGATTTTCTTATTTAAACCAAAAACATATTTTTCCTCTCCAACTAATTTGTCGACATACGGCATAAGTCTGCCAAGCATACATCGCGCCAATATTTTGTAATCCGTACATAGGAGGGTGATGGGTCTATAATGACCAGCTTCGCTTGGTTTTGGACATTTTGGGATTAGAATTATAATACCCGTATTGGAAGATTTACCCATTTGATACTTGCTAAACACTGCATTTATCCAGTCCGTTATTGTTTGACCTATCAATTTCCAAAAGGTTTGATAAAACGTATTGGGTATCCCATCCCATCCAGGAGCTGAAAATGATTGGCCTGCCTTAACCGCTCGAAACACTTCTCACTTGTATATTCTTTATTTAAGTTTTCACTTTCTTCATCTGTAAAAACCTCTGATTCGGATGCCAATTCATCCATTAAAGCTCCATTATGTGACGCTGGTTGGGAATATTGTTGCTCAAAATAATTGTAAATGCAATTACGTATTTCAGGGGCTGAATTGATCTTTGTTCCCCCATTATCAAATATTTCACTAATGCATTGTCTTTTCGCATTTTTTCTTTCATGAATTACATGGCTGATAGAGGCAAAACCTCATCGTTGTTAAAATGAGGAAGTCGACTACGAATTTTAACCCCTTGACGCCATTCTGCATAATATTATTATTTCACTCACATTCGTTGCTTTATTTCTCACAACGGACAACTTCTTTTCACTTTACAAAGAGGTCTACGACGCGCCTTCTCCGCTTTTTATTCAGATTTTTCCCCCAACCCGTGTGCCACTTGACAACATTTGTATCTTTTTGGAGACCTTATGAAACGAGGAAGTCTTTTCCGTAATTTTTACGCTAAGTGTGTTACCATTTTTTTGAGTTATCCTCTTCGATTTAAACGATAATTTCCAAATTTCTTCATGACTGTTTCTTCCTGTGGGTATGGGAATTTTGGGCATGATTTTTTTTTCCAGTAGTCACTCATTCGTCAGCTGTTAGCAACGTGTAGATTAAGTGGCCAGGGTGTAGTAGTTTTTTTTACAATTAGTAGTTTTTTGGTCGCAAGTCGGAATATGTCACGAAAATCTACAAACTGTAATAACTCGATACCCATTGATTTCCCCCGGTGCATAGGGTCAAATTTGTTGCAAATGTGCTCTAGTATTACCCCTTTCCAGGAATAGGTCGAATTACCAATCACCCTGTATATATATATATATATATATATATATATATATATATATATATATATTGTGGAACGATTCAAGGGAGACTCTGTAAAACAAGCTAAAATCTCTCAACAGACATCAGTGCTCGGTCAAGCGACAATTTACAAACACAAGGTAACATTCCACAAATAACGGAAACACATGACGTCAGGAGACACGGCATTCTTCGATACTACCGGGTTCAAGCCCGTCATCGGCTGGCAATTACGGAAGTGCTGAACAAGCAGCTAGGAAGTATTTGCCAGCAGCTTAAAAGAGCTAAGCACCAGAATTCGAGGCTCAATCAAGTCTCAGAATTCAAGGACCTCCAGAAGAATACCAGCTACCAGGCGAAGACCTAGACACCTTTCAGGTCTCAGCCCGGCTCGGGGAACCGAGACGAAGCTTTCGCCTAAGGCAACCGCAGTACATTCGCGAGTTGACTATCTTCAGCACCACGGCCTGCAACTTGTAGCCGTCGGTCAGACAATCCTCCCGGCGCCTTTTCTGGGGCCGATACTTCAAGACCAACGTGTGCTTCGTCGCCAAGCCACGGGCAAGAAAACCGTAGGCCGTCGAACTCAGTCTGACCCTTAAAGCGTTCACAGAAAAGATCCCCGTAGTTTAAGTAATTGAAACCAGTGAACGCATCAATATATATATATATATATATATATATATATATATATATATATATAATATGTGTGTGTGTAACGGTAGGTAGATAGGGGGGGCCTTTGATAATATTTTGCGGGGGGCCGAGATTTGTAGATCCGGCACTGATTCTAGCTGAAGTATTAAGAAAAATTGAAGAATTATGCATTCGTCTAAAACGGGCGCGAGTCCTTTTGGGGGGCAAGGATGTAAACACACTTCTTCTATTAAAGGCTGTTACTGTGGTAACAGAGATGCCTGATTGTGCAACAATGCATTAACAATATGCCGTTAACAATAAGGTGTGGAACCTAAGAAACGATTCTGGGTTTCTTGAATGAACCTCGTTGTACCCTTTTCAGCATAGAATTGACGCTCCTGTGAAAAGTATGTGTCAGAGCTACGTGGGCATAATCCTGGCAGCTGTTCTCCCAATCGCATGGGGATCTTGGCGGTCGCTGAAGCTCCACAAGGCAAGAGCATCGGGAAGGGTTGCTCTCACGCTCACCGAAAAGTGGTCACAGCAGGCGTCGACGTTCATCAAAGACAAGGCTATCATTATCCCGTTCATCACCAGCATCGACCTCCTCACTTTGTATCTCGTTCTGTCCGTCTTCCGGAGCGACACTATCGACTCTCTTCTTGTACTCCTTCTCTCCGTGTTCGACATTGTCTCCTCTTCCCGTTTCTTCAGCGTCCTCCTTGAAGAGGCTTTACCCGAGATCGTCGTCGAGAGGAAGCTCGACGTTATCCAATTCCACAACGGCATGGTGACCTTCAACCTATCATCCTCAGACCTCTTCTACCTTGCTACCTCCATACTCCTGGAGACGTGGTACTTCACCACGAGGCACTGGGTGCTCAACAACACCATCGCAATCGCTTTCGCCGTCAATGTCATCGAGCTGCTTCATCTGGACAGCGTGAACACAGGGTGCACCATCATGATCGGGCTTTGCATCCAGGATGTCCTGCTTGTGTTCGTGGTGCCAGTCATGCCGGCGATCATGACGTCACTGAGGCTACCATGCAAGCTGACAATACCTTTGCGTTCCGGTGGGCACATAATGCTCGGACTTGGGGATATCCTCATCCCTGGAACGTTCATCGCCCTACTGCTGAGGTTTGACGACGCACTGCATTCAGGTTCGAACTTGTACTTCAGAGCTGGTCTGCTTGGTTACGTCATTGGCTTAATGGTTTCGGTTCTGGCGACTGTTTCCTTCCGCTCTGTGCAGCCGGCCCTTCTCTATTTGGTTCCCGCCTGCCTTGGGGTGCCAATGCTCCTGGCCCGTCACAATGGGGATTTGCAAGCTATGCTCGAATATAGTGACTTCCCTATTAAAACAGTGATCCAAACCCTTGTATCATAGCAGAATAAAATAGAACTGGTTAAAATACATCACAGAAGCTTTTAGTATGGACAGTTGAACGACCTATAGCAGTAATTGTACCTGTGGACTGCAGAGGAAGCAGTGGTGCTGTAGCTTTGTAAGGATGGATGGAGTGAGCAAGGCACGAGGCTTCGCCGGTCGCGTTCGTGCGATGGCATGCTCGTAATCTGATTTGCGAGCAATAGCGTAGTGTGGCATTGTAATCATGGCAAAACAAGGAACTGGTTAACCTCTCTACTCTGCCTCTTACTGAGCTTGAGTTGCAATGTGCAGGCGAGAAGCTCGCACCGGGCAGAGCGCTACCTGGCTAACAGAAGTAGTAGCGATTAACGTTGTGGCCTGTTACCAGCAGGTGCCGTGGTCGATTCCCGAGAGAGGTACGTGGTGCCTGAGAGTACATTTGAAATTGAGTTTGTTCCCAAGTCCACTTTATGCACTGAAAGGCTACACCTACAGTTTAAAGTGGGATCCGAACCACTATGTGCTCCACCGGGTATCGAACTCGGGACCCCTTGATTACAAGGCGATGACGCTACCACTGCGCCATCGGGGAGGCCCTATAAGTATCCTCGAAACAGTCTACCTTCGAAGAGAATTTCCACAAAATAGTCTAAGTGCGAACGAAGGTAACAAGCGTGAAACTGTCTAAGGTCGCAACGGTCTACGAACGAAAGGGGCAAGAACGAAACTGAAATTACGATAGAACGGTTAAAAGAATCGAGATGAAACAAACATGAAACGAGTTAAGAGAGAAAAGAACAGGAGTGATCACGGAAGCAAAGTCCAACGCTAGAATGAGAGAAAGCAATAATAGCGAAAAATAAATTATTTGTGAATATATCGAGAAAATAGTAAAAGGTAAATGTCGTGTTACAAATAACACGGTAACAGTTCGTTATACCGGAGACACATTTCTTCATTTTTACAGAAGAAACTACTTACGAAAATGAGTTTCTCTAAGGTTTCCAACGTTCGTCGAGGTATTTTCTTTCATCCTGGAATCTATTTGACCTGCAAATCATGTACTTTTCAAGAGAAATATCTCACCGACGCACAAGTGCCATTGCTTTCGCTACGTAAACCGGATGCTGCATACGTTTGATGACGTAACCCCCTGTCAGTGTTTCCAACCCCTTTTTTTTAACTATGCTTGCCTAACCTAACCAAACCTTATCGGAAATGGTTCATGGGGCTATCCGTCAGTCAGAGCAATACAATTTGCACACGTGACGAACACGATAGTAGGTATTTTTCTGTGAAGAAGGTTAGAAACACTGCATACCTACAACGCTAGTCAACCTCTGCCCGCCATATTATGTGTTACGGAAGCGAAAAGAGAAATAACAAAAAGTACTCTCTATGTGAAAAATTGTGTTTGTTTTCATGTAAAAAGCATAATGGCACCTTGAACTATGTTCCGCAATACACAATTGGTAAGTACGAACCATGCAAAACACAAATTATCCGATTTTAATGTGATATAACGAACTGTTACCAATAAGACTAATACAGAAACAGTAAAATTGACGAGAAGGTAATCGCGTAAATATTCACCGGGAAAAGGATTAATCGGTGATCCGAAATACTTGCGGTAATTTCACTTGCGCTGACTTTCCCCCTCTATAACCGTGCATAATACACCAAAAAAATACACAAATTCACAGTTCTAGTTAACTGTGAATGTCTTGTGTAAACTGTGACTGAGAAATCACAGCTTTTCCCATCACTAGATGGCGCCACTTGCTCCCAGCACCTTGGTACGGTTAGAGGAAGAGGCAACTTTATTTCTTCTTCACTGATTGATACCCTCAAGGTGCACCAAAATAGAGTAAATATCAGCAGCCTTCTCCAGCACAATTCTCCAGACGCTGAAGCGAGTTCAAACACGCTTCGGGGCAAGAGATCGTACATGTCTGTACAAGACCGCGCCTATACGTGCACCCTTCCAACGAAGGAGTCGGGGCAAACTGCTCTGGCCAACGGTTCTGCACCCTACAGCAACTCGATCTTCTGCAAACGGGATTAAGGAAGATATAAAAGGCGGGAAGAATGAGCAAGACAACAAAGAAGAGGCAAAAGAAGCGAGAGAAGAAGAAGCAGCAACTATTCGATACTCAACAAACTGCCCTTCGCTATCTTGCCTCCAGTTGCCAATTCTCTTCCGGTCCACTCGTGAAAAGACGAAGATGGACAAAAGGAAAGAAAGGGGTGGATAGCTTTATCCAAGACTCGAGGGTTTAACCAGATTCTTCCCACGCGTCTGCAACAGAAGGTTTGCCTTCGGACAAAGAAGAAAAAACCAAAAGAGTGAAATGGAGCGAAAAGAGGGAAGGAGAAAATGCCAAAACAAGCCAGAAATCTTTCCCTCCCCCTCTCCTCGTCTTTTCCCCCTTACCCTCCAACTGGAAGAAATATCACTGCAAAACAGAAAAAAATCTCAGGAGGAATAAAATGAGACGAGTGAAAAATGATTCCTGCATCTGCGAAGGGTGAATGTGTAGAGGAGGGGTGGAAGAATTTGAATGTAAGACAGATCTATTATAATGCAATGATGGTGGGTGTTATCACGGAGAAGATGGTACCCGTCAGCCAACTTCTGGAGACATTAAGCAACTGGCAAGCGGAGGGTTCGAATTCTTAGGACTGAGTACTTCACGGGAAACTGCTTGGCCATATTTTGGGCATTTAGCAGCATTAAATAGCCTTCTTATCCTAGTCAGTGAGATCAAACCACGAGATAGAAAGACAGTCGTGATTGAAATTATGGTCAATTTTTTTTTGTGTGAGTAAGGTTTATTTTATTTTACGTACATACTGTACGCAGATTATCCAAATTTAAATTAAATAAAATGAAAGACAATAGCACCCTCTGTACAGTAGCGGGTGCCAAAATATGGGGGAGCGAAGCAAGGACAGTTTACTTTCTCTTGGTAGACAAGGCTTAGCATTAAGATGCTAGTACAGGGGCAAAAACTGGCCAATAAGGGGGGGGGTAATCACAGCCACTGCACCTGTATGTTGCAACTTGCCATGAAATCATATGGAGGAATGTGAAGGTGATGTGATCAACATCAGGATCCGCCGCCTTTAACTCCCAGTGTTACCCCCAAGTACGCATTTATATAGAGTCAAGATTATACAGGGTGATTGAGAAATCATAAACTGTAATGGAGAAAAGTTCAGAACAGAAGAAGCAAAAACAAGCCACTATCTACATGGTTCCGCAAATGAGTCGTTTGACAAAATACTGGATGAATGAACGTATTGCCACGAGCCGCCACTGACATGTTTGCTAATAGCCATGCGCATCGTGCGCTCTTGCACTTTCATACTGGGGTAAGAACAACGCAGGTTAAGCTGGACCATTAACACATTGTTACCAGCAGAGGAATAATAACAAAGAGAATAGCAGCTTTGGCCGGGGACTGCAGAAAGCGGTGTGGGCCAGTAAAAAAGAAGAATGAACCATGAACACCACATTCAATTTTACGCTTAAGGGAAGTGACGTCAGAGCGCAAGTCATGTTTCTTCTCGAATCTGTGGTTAGCGTCCAAGAATTTCTATTTATGAACGGCTCTAAATTAAGGCATTCAAAACAGACTGTCGGCCAAACACAGAACATGCTACTGAATTTGATTATCGAAGCTACAGAATGATATTTATTTCCATTCTGTGGTGAAAAGGAAGCGATGCGGAAAGTGAAAACACGTGGTTGTGACTTCCGGGAAAGGAAAGGAGGAGCGGAGGAACATTCAGTTTGTATTTATTTAATCGCATTTTTACAACAAAGGGTAAATTTCCCATATCCGGAGAAAGGTTGAAATTTGCTAGTTCATTTAATTTCAATATTCGTACTTACGTATTCTGCATTGAGAAACATTGTTGAAGGTGGCATTTCGCTTATTTCACGGAAATAAGCTCTATTTGCGACATATCGAGTAAGTTTTCTCCGTTGTTTCTTACCTTCCGTAACACGCGAAATGGCGGTCAGAGTTTCACTACCGTAGTTGGCATGCAGTGTTTCCACCCCACTACACCCAAAAATACCTACGTTGCCCCACAAACCATTGACGCATAGCCCCACGAGACATTCATACATAGCCCCACGAACCATTTCCGATAAGGTTAGGTTGGGTCACGTTTAGGTTAGAGTAGTTAAAAATTGGTTTAGAAAAAAAATGAGTGGCCCCACACACCATTCCCGCATAGCCCCACGAACCATTGACACATAGCCCTCCGAACCATAGCCCCACAAACCATTTGCGGAAACGTACTTTCTTCAGTTACTAAAACACGTGTTTAGATACACTGACTGGGATTGACCGGGATTACGTCATCACACACAGACAACATCCGGCTGGAAGGAACTGGATGCAACAGCTTTCGTGCATCGGGCCCATATTTATATCGAAAAATACATGATTTACTGGCAGAATTCATTGAACGATGCGAGAAAACACTTCCCCGAACTTCTACAACTATAAAGAAACTGCATTCGGTAAGTAATTTCTCCTGTAAATTTGAAGAAATCCGTTTTCCGGATATGGGAAATTTACCCAACAAAGAATAATGAATATTTCTACAGCAGTGAGTGATGTGATAATGAATTTGACAACCAACAGTAAGATATAATATATTGGTGTTGATCTTAAGTTATAGATTAGGAAAGAAAATGGATAATAAGATGATAAACCATTTCTAGCAGGTACCTTTATACTCATGGAAATCATATTTTATGGAATTATTTTATGGCATTTATGATTACACACTTTCTATGGTGTCTCATAATACATTTACAATACCGAGTAAATACATCACACATCTCTCGAGTATCTGATCTACATCTTTCTTTGGAAAAAGTAACCTTTTTTAGGGCTGATATATTTATTTTACTTGCCGTACACAGTGCCACCTATTGGTAGAATGTGAAAACGTTGTCAAATTTTTCTATGATAGTGTACTAATGCAATAAATAAGTTGTTCAACGCCTTTGAATTGACGATTTTGTTGGGACATGTTTCAATGACAATTGAATCATGTTTAATTCCGGTAAGGAAGAAAATTTCGTTGCCGCTCGCGTAATAAATCATTATCGTGGTCGCCATTCGACCTCACGAATACACCTCTAAAGTAACACTCAATCGGTGATACAAGTTCAGACATGCCTCAAAATTTGTAGCGTGTATGGGGCGCTTTAGAAGAACAGTAATAGGGTTATCCTGTATGATAACTCGCGTAAGATATGTCGTAAGAGCTACATTAGTGTTCTTTTGTGTGACGAATTGCCTTCGAGAATAACGTGGCACCGTCTGCATTCGAAAAAGCGAAACAAGAGAACGAAATGGAAGAAAAATCTTGGCCTGCAACAAGACGAGGGAGAGGAGAGGTTAACACTATGATAAATGTCGCTCGATTTTGAATAGGATAAGAAGGAGATAAGAAGTAAAAGAAAAGGGAAGATTTGGAAGTCAAAAGGAAGAGAGGGGAAGATTGGGGAGGGGGAAAAGACCGTCGCAAAGAAGACAAGAAAATGCAACAGACTTTTTTCAGTGAAAAGGAAAATGTTCAAAATCTTTCTGAGAGGGTTTCTACGATTTTTTTTATGGTAAAAAGAGGGCCCTCATTTTAATTTATTAAGAAGAAAGATACCAGGTCTGAAATATCTCTGACGAAGAGGGCTGGAGGATTTTGAAGTCAGCAGTTTTTGTGCTGTAAGACTTCGAGAGGACGGAATGTATAGAAAGGCTGGTTGGTTGGCATGCCCCAGGAAACTTCTGGTTCAACGGCGCCTTTACAATGAAGAAAAATGTACAAGCTTTGAATATACCATTGGGGACATTACTATTCCAAGGTTGTCTCTTCATTTCGTACACACTGACCCCTAAATGTGGTGTTCAATATACGAGGAGTGTCCATAAAGTAAGTTGTATGCTGTAAGTATTTATTCTGCAGAAAAGTTACAATGAAGACAGATGTTTTTATTTGTTTTGAAATATAGTTTCCGATATGATAAAAAGTGCAGAAACAAAATTATGTTACCAGCCAGTTACAAATTTTTACGTAACTTCATTGCATACATTAATTACACCTATCACTTGTGTTGATGAGAGCTAGAAAAAGGATCAAAAATAACAACAGTTAACTCTTTGTGCGTGTTGCATTATCTGATAATACATTTCCTTTCATGATTATTATTTTCCTCCCAACTTGGTCTCACTCTTCCAGTTGTTCGGCGTGAATCATATATTTCTATGTTGATTAATATCCGTCTCTAGTCTAAATGCTATCATAAGGATGAATGAAGAAGAGGATAGCCATAAAGACAACAATATCTTGCGCAGATTTCAAAATGTTAATTCCATGGTTTCGTGGAGAATTGGTGCTCTAGTTATTCCTGTCGCACACGCTTCCTTTCGCTCCCTTCTGTCTTGAAATCCTTAGCGTTGTATCTTCTTTTTTTAATTTTAGCGTTCACTTCTGTCACACTTCTTTCTCTTGAACATCTTTCTCTCGACGTTTGGGTACTTAACGTAGTGTTTTTCTTAATTGGGCTATTCTTAACGGTGATATTCAATAACAGATAAATTTTTGATTTTGATATTATTCATTTAGCTTAATTTAGCGTAGCTCTTCTGCTTTGGGTAATCGCGACAATGAGGATGAGTTGATGAAATTGATAAAGATACACTCACAAAGAACAACCATGCCCAGGCCGGCCATCGATCCCGGGACTCACTGTGCCACGTAGGTCGGCTAACAATTGAAGTAGACGAAAGGAGAAACACAAGGGAAAACCTATCTCCTGGTCAAGATCCTAACTCATGAATAGACCACTTACCGATGTGGCTATTAGATGTTCCGTTCGCAGTCAAACCGTTTTCGTGATTACCTCTCGCACCCATATTCTCTGAAGCGATTTCCCTATTATTCTTTTCGTGCCGTTATCCTAATGAATACACATCATCCATCTCTTCTTCGTGCTGATCCATCCACGATTTCTGATCCTCCTGATTTCCATCGCCATTAAAGGTTAGATTGCTACCTGTCAGGAAACTATGATTGATTCCTTCTGACTTGTTGAATGAAGAGGAGATTGTAATCCAACGCAACGGTAGGCAAAGGAAGCATTTTTCAATCACATCCACCACACAGATTCATCTTAACGAGCTATAAAATTCAAGATCTTATTTCTTAGCCGCCAGCCCGCTTTTATGCCCCTCCTGTCACGTGACGTGAATTGCTTGCTCCTGAGCTACTTGAGTTCCGCAACCCGCCATTCATTTTTTATTATCTCTTATGGCTATTTACCAGGCCTTCTACCCGCGCTGCATGCTTATGGCCATCGTACGACGCACTGCGTCAAAACTGTTTGCTTCTTCATTTCTCTGTTTGCGTTCCGTGCTCAAGATGGTAAAAAGCTATTGTAATTCCTCCTTGAGAATAGATTCCTATCTCACGCTTACATAATAAGAGGGCGTGCCATAAGATGTAACAGCTCGTAAATTGCGAAAGGGAAACTATAATCTACGGATACATAGCCAAGTACATAAGTCTCTGTACAAGGAACTTGGCCCGTAGCAGAACAAGAGCCCAACTACATCTATCAAACTACTGAGGATGAAACAAGAGAATTGACTTACCTTTCCTTCTTCCCGATTATCCTAGTAGGTCGATGGAAAACTCAACCGGTACAGCCATCCAACGTGCAACAGCAACTGCCAATAAGAAAGAGAAAGGAATTGATCAAGTAATGAGAGAGGAGGTTTATAATATTGTAACACAGTACAAAAAAACAAATATCAGAAACCCGTTTTTTTTTTTTAACAAACATGATTTTTACCGTCCTTATGAAAATTGAAGCTCTACTAGTAGCACACGTTTCAACTAATTTAAAATATTTCATCCTTCAATGAAAGGTGCTCCATCTATCGGTAATAAATTCTATTCTACGTTTGCGTTTGCTGTATTATTAAATACACAAATAAAAAAAAGTTTGGAAACACCCAAGTTGACCAGTGAAAGGGTGAAATATGGAACGGTGCGTGGCATGTGACTCATTGTAGATGTCAGTCGAGACGTTACCAGCAGAACAGACAGAAATAGCAGCACCACCGTGCTGCGTGGGTGGGAATAGTGCAACTCACAACCACTCCAAGCTGTCAGTACGGTAAGACGCATTGTGTTTCCGTGTGTTTCAGTGAGTGAAACGCACCTACCCGGGTAGAAAAATGCCCCCAATAACGATATCAGAATACAATCGTGTTCGAATTGTCACCTTAGTGGAGGAAGGTTATTCTTATCGTCTAGTTGCCCAACGAGTGGGTGTGAGTGTATGGAAACGGTATGTGGAGACTGGAGGCGTCGTCGATCGTTCTTGTACTGGTCGTCGCCGTTCGTCCACCCTAGCACAGGACCGCTATGTCCGAATTATTGCACGGAGAAAGCCCGAACGCACTGCTGCAGACCTCAGAAATGACATGTTCGGAGCTACAGGTGCACACGTGACACCACAAACCATTCGCAATCGGCTCCATAATGCACGGTTGCATGCAGGACGTCCTTGGAGTAGGCCCCCGTTAACCATGACACGCCGTAGTGTGCGATATCGGTGGGCTCAGCAACACCACGACAGGGACATTCAGCGATGGCCCAGTGTTCTCTTTACTGATGAATGCACCTGTGTTTGCGACCTGATAATGGTACAATACGTGTCTGGCAAGAGTCAGGTAGCATTGCTCGAGCTCGGTATGTGGTGGAACGGCATCAACAGGGAGGTGGCTCAGTCATGTTTTGGGGTGGTATCATGATGGGACGTCGCACGCCACTGGTTGCTGTCCAAGGATCTATGAATGCTATCACATATCGGGACTGTATTTTGGAACGTTTTGTTGCGCCTTTTCGTGCTGCTGTGGGAGATGCTTTCGTGTTGCAGGATGACAATGCTCGTTGTCACAGGGCGCCGATTGTAGGAGCGTTCATCGACAATGCAGGTATCACTCGAATGAACTGGCGCCCATTTTCTCCAGACACGAACCCCATCGAACATGTATGGCACAAGCTGAAAAGTGCTGTCCCGAAGCGAGTACCACCTCCCTCAACACTAAGGGACCTCCGATGAGCGGCAGAAAACGAGTGAGATAGAATGGACAGCCTCATAAATGGTATGCTAAGACGTGTGAATGACCTGAGACGTGTACGAGGAGGCGTTACTCGCTACTGAGATGGACCATGTGATTTGCAGAGATCAGATCATGTGCTGTCTCTCTTTGTTCCATTTTCGCCATAACGGCATACTTTGTTTTTCGTCTGTCACTTGACTGGGATTGTCATGTCGTTTCACTGTACTGTGGTCAAAGGTTTCCACAAACACACTATTCATTTTTCATGACGCCTATACCTCGTTTTCTTTTTCTAATACCCGGTACTGTGGGTATTCCCAAACATTTTTTGATGCGTGTAATAATAATAATACTGTAACAATAGTAGTATTCTATTATTAAACAATTGTAACAATGCATTATTGTTTGAAAATATTGATAAATATATCAGACCCAAAATTCAATTCAAAATCAGAGAAAATTCAATTATAACTAAGGTCTAAATCACCATCCCTGAGACCTTCTGTAAACAAACGGTCTCACCGATTCGATGTATCACTCCGCGTCAGCTGATCCATGACCGCAATCATCTGCTGTTACACTCATAGTTCGCCGCACCTATTCATTTTATATAAGAGCCTCTGAATGTGAGAACCCGTTCTCAAAACATCAGACGAATATGCAGCCGCATACATTGTTACTCTCCCGGTCATTCTCTCTTTCATAACCCTTAAAACTGCAGACACTGACACACCACTGCACTGGGATACCAACTTAACCACTTCATTTACTGGTTTCTCAGGATACTACTGACAGAACGTTACATAAATATTGAGTAGAATCTGTTTCTCACCCCTTTTCAAAGGCTGTCCTTGCTGGTGTTTTGAAAACAAGCTCGGAGTAAACGGAGACTTTCCCTCACGCATAGAACTCGGCATGTTATTTTTCTAAGGCTAAGTCAGGCAATATTACTAAGTTGCACTACTTCCTTGCTGTTCACATGATTATTTTTAGAAAATAACCAATGTTATAAAATATCATTATGTACACAAATCTCTAAGCTCATTGAAAGTTACAATGCATATTACTACAAAATGTTCACACTTATCTTGCCTTGCCATGGCACCAAGTTATTTTACGAAGTGCACTATATTTGGCGGAACAAAAATCGTTATTAGGATGCTTGTCAAAGTTTCCAACCGCAATAAATTTACGAACTTTTTGTCTTGTTTTGATCATCATCAATATATTTATTGGACTTAGAGCAATGCATATGGCTGTTTATGCCCATTATATATTTTATTTACATAAACTCTACAAACAAATTTCAAATACACTCCTATCTACTATATCAAACCTTAGAAATATACATTACCATGTTATATCATTTTGTCTAAAAAATGCAAGTAAAATATATTCAAAGAAAGAAGCCAAATTTATGGGAATTGATTACTGGTGCAAAGAGTTAACCATAAAGGTGAAGCAATAAGTAAAAAAAGAAAGAGCATTGGGTTTAAAGTGAGACGTCATTTGTGGCAGCGTATCCCATACTACAAATTTGCCATTGTTTTACCTTACGTAATGAATCCTGTAACAACGCTGGATTTTCGTGTGGATTATTTTACTTCTATGAGTTTGCAATGCTTTCTGCATGCAGGTGGTTTTGTTTACAGAAGGTGTCAGGGTTTGTGATTTGAACTATAGAATTTTACAAGATAAATTTTGTGGTCTACACAAATGCTCTCTTTATCTTGACAAACACATGTTTTCAAAAACGACAAAAACATCCGACTTCTTACATGTTTCAATTATTGTATTTACATATTTAATGACCCAGACAGGTATACACCCATAAGATTTCTAACAAAACTTAAATATTAATTTCGAATTATGGTATGACACTCATACACAGCGATTGCATTTGTTATCCCTAAAAAGTCACCATTAACAGGATGTTTAACCTGATAACTAGGGCTGAAAGCAATATTTCGCACTTGTCACCAGATGGCATGATACGAACATTAAAAACTACTTGTGTAATATTGGATATACACAATATATCATACAAATAAAGTTTTCTTCGTTTTGTTTTCCTCCTGTTAATTTCACGTACGTCTTCACGCTACACACACACACATATGCAATCTTCTTGAAGTGGCCCGTTGATTTGCTTTGAAAGAGCAGTGCAATTTCAACCTCGCCACCAGGTGTCTCTGAACAACGTTCACACTGCCTGTAAAATAAAGGAAGTTTAATATCGTTTTGTTTCTGATGTGCCAATGTGAAGTGACTATAAATTTCGTCGCGCCATTTGACAAGATTAAATTCATTATTGTTTACAGCGGAGAAGAGGGGAGGTTGCTGTAACATTACGTTTAATTGCACTGAGTTAATGGGGAAGAGCAACTAAGGAGCCTCAGAAAAAATAAACTGAATTTATAAGGGGTGACGAAAAGGGTGAAAGGAAGTTTATGGCGCCCCTTAAAGACCGTGGAAGGAAAGTGGGGGGCATAAAAAAAATAAAATGAACAATTGAGAAACATCTGTCTTTATCGGGATGTTAGCACGGCCATAAAAGAGGCGGCAGTTGGCACCGAGCAGTGTCTTGTGGCTCGCAGCCAGCTTTACGAGCAGCAAAATCGAGTTAGACCTGATAATGATCAGCGACTTTTCCCTTGTTTCACGGAAAAGCACCATCTATTTTCGCAGAAAGATATATATATAAAGGAATGGACTCAGGGATAAAAGTGCCTGTTTATCAGAGCCTTAAATAAAAGAAATGGAGAACTCCGAGTGAATTTTTTAAAAAATACGAAATCTCGCCCGTGAAATATGGCGTAACGTTAATGTTTGTCCATATGTTTAGGATGATTTACATTGATAAGAAACGGATAAAACTTTCCACTGGGAACGTAGTTTGTGGAGAAAATTACATGCTATAATAACAACAATTGCAGTCATAAGTTTATGAGTGCGTTTGCGCAGAATTGAGAAGAGCCTAACTAAAGCACAAAGTTCTGATTTTGGAACAAGTTTACAAATGTGATCTTCTTCATGATTACCAGTGTTTAGAAGCCGCCTTCCGTAGCGGAGTAGTTAGCACAGCACGCTACAACGCCAGAGGGTGCTACTTGTGTCTCTACATCAATTTCATCATATCATCCTTCATCTTTATCTTCGCGATTAGCCCAAAATGGCAGAAAAGCTAAGTAAAATAAACCAAATCAATCAATCGAAACCAGTCTTTAGAAGTAACTATTTACTGTAACGCAGAGTTACTTTATGGATAAATTCTAAATGCAACTTTTATAAATAAGTAGGTAACTATGAGAGTTACTACTTGCAATATAACTAACGTTAACAGCAGTTACTTCTACACTTACTTTGCGGCACTTACATTGCTAACTTGTCAATTTGTAGTGGGATGGAAGAGCTAAATTTGGCAACTATGTTTCTAACTATCTGTATTCTCTGAATACTAAGGTGAAAGGATTTGGAGGAATCGTCCAAAGCAAGGAATCTGGGCTTCTGTGCATTCTACATTTAGAATACACACGATTTATTGCAATTCATTTTTAATTGCTTGCGAATACTTCATTGTTTTGGGTGTATTTCTACATTAATTTGGAACGTTGTGGTTGAGCTAGAAATAAATTCAGTGTCTAGGGAGCGGATTTTTTTGAACTTGGAATAGAAGTGGAATTGATGCAAACGCATGCAAAGTACCGTGGCAGGCAAACAAAGGATTTTTCAAATTAAAACAAACACATGTAAGTCTTCATATATACAGGGTGTTTCTAAAGGTCGTTTACAACGCTTGGGAGGTGATTCCTCACACGAAAACAAGCAAAAAGTCTAAGTTCCATTTTTACGACTGAGGCTTCGTTTCCGAGATAGGAGCCTCGCAAAAGGTGACAAAGTGAACGTCACACCTGACTGGGACGAATACTATAACAGATAGAGAGGCGGTTCCAAGGGAATCATAAAGGAATCGTATGTGCTCAGTCCGGAAGTCACTATGAAAAGTTCACTGCACGCATGCGCAATGGAGTCCTCAAAGGAATTGGGGATTTCCAGCAAGACCAATCCATGGAAGGGGTATGTAACGAAGCAAGAAGGACCGTGACAATGAGAAATGAGTTCAAGACAACACATCCCGACCTCAAACATCAAAACATGAGCACTGAACACAAAATCCGAAAAGTTGAGCACGGTTGCATACCCCAGTTACACGCGAGGAATGAACGAATCATGTCATGTGGTATACGAGAGACACATTACTCCACCAGGAGAGGGAAAGAAAAACACAATGTCAGATGATTGCGACAACGTGTATTTTTACGTAATATCCAACTACGTAATATCCCCCCCACACACATACACAACAAACAACAATTACTACAATATCTTACGCACAGACAGTCCGTGTCACTGTACACCAACTGAAGATGTCACTTTCACCACACAAAGAGGTGGGGAGCAATACCAAGAGTGTTCTCACTGAGATTTGCCGAGGGCAATAATCACAGACGGTTTTCAAAATGTCTGCCATTTACTTCTACGCAGAGATGACAGCGACGAATCAAGGATTGTCGAGTACGAGCAAACAAGCCAGGTGTATCTGCTACCGTCGCGGCGGCGACGTTGATGCGAGCAACGAGGTCCTCAGCTGATGTGACAGGTGTGTCATATACGAGGGTTTTCATTTCTCCCCAGAAGAAAAAATCGAGAGGGTTGAGATCTGGCGACCTCGGTGGCCAAGGCACAGGCTCATCCCTACCAATGAACCTATTTCGAAACACGTCATGCAGGAAATGTCGTACATTACAATCGAAATGAGCTCGTGCACCATCGTGTTGGTACCACATTTCTTGCCGCAGTGCCAAAGGTACGGTCACCAACAGTTCAGACAGAACCGCACTAAGAAATGCATGATACGTGCGACCATTCAGGCGAACAGGGAGAATGTATGGTCCAATTAAATGATCATGTACTATCCCGCACAACACATTCACTGAAAACCTGTGCTGGTGCTGGGCCACAAAAAGTGCATGTGGGTTGTCAAAGTCCCATACATGACTGTTTCTACTATTGAAGACATCCATCCTGGTAAAAATGGCTTCATCTGTCCACAATACGTTTGCCCCAAAGTGAGGGTTTGTGTCAATATGATGCAATAACCATTGGCAAAACTCCATACGAGGGCGAAAGTCACGAGGTAACAGTTCTTGTACTTTCTGCAATTTAAAAGGGTGCATTCCTTCCTCTGACAACACTCGCCAAACATTCACATGAGACGTGTTTCGTGCCCGAGCGAGCACTCGCGTACTGGTGCCAGGATGTTCTGCGACCGCTGTTAACACATCTTCTGCAAACTGATGTGTGCGTACACTTCGGGGTCTTCCAACTTCTTGCCGCGGTGGTAACACTGGCCCTGTTTCACGCAGTCGACTGTCCACTACCTGAAAGAAGGTGTGAGACGGTAAACGTCTATGTTTAAAGCGTTTTCCATATAGACGCCTTGCCTCACGGCTATTACCACGTGCCTCCCCATACATGAGATGCATGTCTGCTAGCTGCTGGGTGGTATACGCAGCCATCTGTGTAATAGGGAGCTGGAACTGCAAAGTATTGTTTTTGTTTAACACTGGCACACTGCACAAATTGGCCGTATCACCGTACGAACGCCACAGACCAATTGTTGCGATACTTGACTTGCCCACTCCACCACGTCAACTTCTCTCAATACAACATACTAGTACTCTTCAATGCGTATGACAACCTAGAGCGAACTGCTGATCATATCCCAGCACCTGCAACACGACTGGAACGACTGCCGGAGAGAACCAACCCTTCGAGCAGCAGTCATAAAGGTCAAACGTAGACTACGAGAGCCATATTTGCCTGTGCAGCGCTTCCAAAACTGGTCTCTTTTACGTCACAATGATCGCGTGCGAACACTTTTGGTATTGCTCCCCACCCCTTTGTGTGGTGAAAGTGACATCTTCAGTTGGTGTACAGTGACACGCGTAAGACATTGTAGCATTTGTTGTTTGTTGTGTGTGTGTGGGGGGGAGGATATTACGTAGTTGTACGTGTAAAAATACACGTTGTCGCAATCATCTGACATTGTGTTTTTCTTTCCCTCTCCTGGTGGAGTAATGTGTCTCTCGTATACCACATGACATGATTCGTTCATTCCTCGCGTGTAACTGGGGTATGCAACCGTGCTCAACTTTTCGGATTTTGTGTTCGGTGCTCATGTTTTGATGTTTGAGGTCGGGATGTGTTGTCTTTAACGCATTTCTCATTGTCACGGTCCTTCTTGCTTCGTTACATACCTTTTCCATGCATTGTTCTTGCTGGAAATCCCCAATTCCTTTGAGGACTCCATTGCGCATGCGTGCAGTGAACGTTTCATAGTGACTTCCGGACTGAGCACATACGATTCCTTTATGATTCCCTTGGAACCGCCTCTCTATCTGTTATAATATTCGTCCCAGTTAGGTGTGACGATCACTTTGTCACCTTTTGCGAGGCTCCTATCTCGGAAACGAAGCCTCAGTCGTAAAAATGGAACTTAGACTTTTTGCTTGTTTTCGTGTGAGGAATCACCTCCCAAGCATTGTAAACGACCTTTAGAAACACCCTGTATATATGCAGGGTGTACCATAAGTAATAGCGCAAACTGACAGTTGAAAGTACACGATAATAGAAGCAAAAAAGTCTCAGTAAACATGGGTCAACAAACGAGCCGTTTTCGAGATAATTGCGAATGTGTGGTTACAAGCCGCCACTGACTTCATTGTTTGTAAACGTCGTCCTAGTTGGTAAAATGCTAATAATACAGTAAGAAAATTCATTGGAGATCTCATTGCTTTTATTGAACATTCTACTTACTTTAACAAACGTTAGTATGTTACAATTACTGTGCACTCGTACCTGTTAAAGGAGGTGTTCAAAGTGTCGTCCTTGCATCTGGATGCAACACTGTACACGATTCCGCATTGAGTTTCGAATTCTTTCGAACACCCCCGGTTCATTTGGAATTGGTCACAAGCATGTACAATTCTCTGTACTGATTGTATCCATCCTGTTTGATTACAATGCCACCTCTCGGAAATGTTCTGTTTTGTAAACAAAGAGAAAACCTCGGAACGCGCTAGGAGTAAAGCACTCGGTGTTTACAAAATCCAATCAGTAACGGCTTCTAACCACACATTCGCAATTATCCCGAAAATTGCTTGTTTGCAGACCCATGTTTACCGAGACTTTTTTGCTTCTTTATCGTGTACGTTCAACTGTGTCAGTTTGCGCTGTTACTTATGATACACCCTGTGTGTATATATATATATATATTACGATTAATGATCAATGTGTGTAATTTGTTTGCTATAAAATTTCAAAAGAATGTAACTAAATGTAAAACTGAAATTTGACTACACCGATAATTACTGTAACATAACCAAACTATTCAAATCCTTTACGTAATTCACATAAAGTGCTGCTTGTCTTATCCGAACGTTTCTATAATAGCTTAGTGAGAAATATTTCACTTTTGTCATGTTGAACTTCCATTGATACCTTTCTTTGATGTATTCCTCTAGAGATATGTTGTGATAAATGACTTTTGGATTGAATAATGACTTGTTTCAATTGTTAGTCAATTGAACAGTTGTTTAAATATTTGTGCTTTTGAGGGCCATTATATTAGTTTTAATTTGCACTGCCCTCTATGGACAACGTATATAATATTGAGAACTCCAAGGTACTGATTCCAAGTCATATCACCCAAATCTTGCAACCCACCGATTCAGATTCTAATGAAGTTGGGTGTATTTGTTAATGCTACCAAGGTATGATGCATTCAATATTTTCTTCTCTACACCTCATAATTACTGAGAAACAGACGGCTAAAGTTTCAGAATTTTGCACTGATCGGTTATTGCCGAGGCCATGGTGGTAGCCTGCAGAGCTTAACAGAAAAAGGAATTTCTCAAAGTCAGATCGACACATCACCTTGAATTATTTTTCTATAGTTCATACCGTATCAATCCATAGGATTGTATGTTTATTTTATTAAGTCTCTCTGAACGCTTCATGTTGACCAGGGCATTCACTTGTTTTTCTCTCAGCTGTCTCAAGCCTCTTAGGCATGTTTACAATGCATTGTGTTGTGCCATGCAAACCTCCTGAGCATTCAGGAAATAGGTAACACTTCTGGGTTTGGTGTCAGCGGTTTGCATGGTAGCAATTATAATAAACACGATTCGGCGATTCGGCATCGAGGAAGAGCTCGATGGCCAGGGAATATAGAGGTGAGACAAGCTGGGAAGTGACTGGACTTTGGGAATTGAGTTGGTAGAGAGAGGAGGTCAGCAAGGCAGGAGGTCGATAGTGGAAGCACGCTTTGGTCAACAAGTTAGAAGCTTACAGAGGACTTCGCTATTTTGATTCAGCTCAGAGACTTCAGTTAGACAGGTAATTATCCTACACCCAGCCATGATACAGGTTCAACGGTTCACAAATATCCAACGAGTTGCCATTGTCTTTTCAGTAGTTTAATTCCTTTGTGTAATTTGTACCTTTCGCATGCCAAGCAATAACTCGTCATGTCAATGACGAGTGGTCTCATCAAGAGGATGAATGATGAGTAGTTTACATCACCCCATCAGTTAACTGGTTCAGATCCCTTCATTCTATAGAATGACACGTGGTGGAGATACGCGGGCCTTTTCATTTTTTTTCACAGAAAATGAAAAGAGTTGCAGTTCATTTTTAACCAGTTTAAATTAAACCCCACCTCAAATTTTGACACGTGGTGGATTTGCTAGGGCTTCTCATGCATTTTTTCGGAAATGCGATGAGAAAAGAGTTTGTTAACCAGTTTAGAATTATTTCCCACCCTAAATTTTGACACGTAATGGAGTGCTAGTTCATTACCCACCCCACAATTTTGCTCATTTATTTAGTTTCTTTAGTATGTCCTTGCCATATTTTATTTTTGAAAATACATAGGGCTTAAAGGTTTTAAAATTAATGGGGGGAGAAGAATTTACTTGTGCCATGATAGATGTCGAGCTTTCACCTTGCTGATGAACTCGACGAAACATTAGATCAATTACTAGATATAGCACGAGGGACTACAAGTTTTAATTTAGATGTCAGCGGCCCAGCTGCAAGTTCCACCCCCAAATTTAAACGTAGCCCAATTTTAACTAGACGCCTTCAGCGAGAATTATTGGAAAAACAGAGATGTGAACCACAATTAGAGCAACAGGATCAGGATTTTAGAGATTTAGACCAAACACAATTCGCAACAATGGCTCAGTCGCAGTTTGTTCCCCCAACTATTTTAGAGGGTATCCCATTTCAGGGGATAGCCGGGGAGGACGTTTCAAAATTTTTAGATAAAGTGGATAGCCTTGCCATATTAAATGGATGGAATAATGCCCGTAAACTGGAATTATTTCCAGCCCTTCTGGCCGGGTCAGCATTACGATGGTACCAGACCTGGAAAGATGGTACAGAAGATCAGGAAGTTACTTACCAGGAGATACAGAAAAAAATTAAAGACGAATTTACAGGGTCCTTGGATCAACTCCAGATCGAGGAGCAAATTCGATATAGATTACACAAAGAAACTGAGCCAGTTACGAATTATGTTCGGGACAAACAATTACTTCTACTCAAGGCAGACCCCAAAATGAGTATTCAACAACAGATCAAACAGATCATTTTAGGCTTACAGGTGGATTACATGAAAGATATCCACCATAAAGAGTATGAGTCCGTGCATGGGTTGCTTAAAGATTTAAAATCCTTTGAGAAACTCCAATTTTTGATGAGACAGCGCAAGCTGAAGGAATTGAGGTACGAAGAGCAAAGAGAGAGTTTATTCTCTCCTTTGCATAATACACCAGCACTTTCGCAACAGCAGCAGATTTTACTGCAGAGTAACAATCTGGCTACTGCTGAGTCAGCGCAAGCGCGACCCACTTCAGACATTGAGGCAAAATTTAGAGCATTGCAAAAGGAGGTTGAGCAACTAAAGTTATTTAACAATCCTCACAATACCAAAGCTCAAGTCCAGGCTCAGGAAACTGGTCTGGAAGCGAGATTAGCCAGTCTCACTTTGAGATTGAATAGCATGGAGGATCAAAAACAGAACCCTGGCACCGACTCATCTACTCCAAAACAATTTAGAGAACCTTATTATAAGGATAATTATCAGTCAAGTAATAATTATAGAGGCTCTTATCGGGGTAATAATAATAGACGACAATACAATAGGGGGTACAGGAATGGACGTAATAATAATGGTAACAACTCAGATCGCAATAGGCGATATGGTAATACCCAACAATGGCGAGGACGTGGAAACTTCCGCGGACAGAACTCGCGGGGTTCCTCGTCTTCAGCAGGGCGAGACCAGGAAAACAGGGAAGAGCAACGGGGGAGACCACGCTGCTCAATTTGTAATTACCCTAATCACACAGCAGCCACTTGTTTTCAGAACACGGAGGCTTTAAACGAACAATGACTGCCCATAGAAGAGACGTATGCGCAGATTTCGTTGGCAAACAGATATCAGTCTCTACTTTCCCCTATGAGGAATTAATTTATATTAACGCAGTATTAGGGGGACAACGTCAGAGGTTTCTCGTGGATTCCGGAAGCCAAGTATCCGTTACCAGTGATCGAGGCATTCCTACAACCGCCAAACGTTTTAAAATTCATACGGCCATAAGGGGAGTAGCAAAAGAACAGATTGAAATTAAAGAGATTGTCCTATTAACTTTTGCAATAAACGGCCGCAATTTTACCCATCCTTTTCGGATGATTCCAAATTTTGAACATGGGACAATCCTGGGAAACGATTTCTTAAGAGCTCATAAGGCAAATTTGGATTTTGATCAAAATCGACTCACATTGAGGAGATTTGGTACTCCTCCGCGAAACCAGTTAAGGACGGAACACCGAAAGACCTTTGACGTTTCCATAAAAGTTGCTAGTCTGATCAGGGATTTATATGTGCCGGAATTTGTAACTTCCAGACAAATTAGAATCAAACCTAGATCTCATTTGTGTATTCCTGTCAAATTGACAAATTCTAGTAATCAAAATTTAACTTATTTGGAACCAGATTTACAGTTTCAAATGGACACAGGCTTAATGGTGCCTCGAGCCATTGTAAATCCGGAGTCATTTTTAATTTGGATTACTAATCCAAATTCTTACAAAGTTAAAATTAGGAAAGGGGCACGCTTAGGTACCGCAGAGGCATGGCAAAATCCAGTACCAGCTTCACGTCATATTGCAGACAACGAAGGACCTAACGTTATGGTGACCAAGGAGACTGGCACCGTGACAAAACCAGTGCACGACATTACTAAATTTGACATAAATCCAGCATTAGAACCCGATCAGAAATTGCAACTTAGACAATTATTAGAGAAGTATGTAGATGTATTTTCTTGGTCTGAGCAAGACATTGGTTGTGCCACTAATTATACCCATCGTATAAAGTTAAAGGACGATTCGGAATTTCACGTCCCAGCCTACCCTATACCAGTTCACCTGCGTAAGGAAATTAACCAGCAAATTGACAACTTGCTAGAAGCAGGGGTCATCAGTCCTACGACATCACCGTACAATTCACCAGTTTTTCTTGTCAAGAAGAAATCAGGAGCTTATCGCATGGTGCAAGATTTTCGATTATTGAATGCCAGGTCCGTTTTCGACGCAGTTTCAATTGGAAACATTTCAGAGATATTGCACAATATGGCCGGTAAGAGCTACTACTGTAGTGCTGACTTGAAACAAGGATTTTTTCAAATACCATTAGAAGAACAATCGAAAAAGTACACTGCCTTTACTATACCAGCCAGGGGACAATTTGCGATGAATTTTACACCTATGGGACATGTGACTTCTCCTGCGGCAATGACCCGATGTGTTCAGCTCGCTACAGCGGGGATGAACGACAATAATTTTGCTTTTTATATCGATGACATGTTTGTTTTTGCCAATACATTTCAGGATATGTTGGTCAATTTAGAGAAAATGTTTCAATGTTTACGATCTGCCGGATTGAAATTGGCTGTACCTAAATGTTCATTTGGATATTATGAGACAATTGCCTTGGGCCACAATGTGGGCAAATATGGCTATCGTATAAGTGATAGAATACTGTCATCCATTAAGAATTATAAAGTTCCCATCACCACGAAGAAGGTTAAAATGTTTTTAGGTCTTTGCAGCTACGTGAGGAAATATGTCAAGAATTTTTCTGATATTGCATCACCATTACAGGGTTTAATTCGTAAGGGCAAGAAATTTACATGGGGTCCTGAACAACAATCGGCATTTGAGAAATTAAAGGAAGCTCTAATTACTACACCTGTTTTGTTACCGTACGATCCAGCGAAGAACACCAAAGTTTTCACCGATGCTTCATCTCATGCGGTCAGTGGCGTATTAATGCAGCCCAATGCAGAAGGAGAGTACTTGCCATGTGCGTACTGCAGTAGAACGTTGACCGACACTGAAAAAAGATTGAGTGTTATTGAGCAAGAATTAACAGCAATTTTATATGCTTTCAAATCATTTAGATTTTATCTTGTTGGGCGCCATTTTGATTTATACACAGACAACAAAGCAATTACGTACATTAGGACATCCCGTAATTTGAGCTCAAAGCTTCTTCGATGGAGCAACCTTTTGGAGGATTTTTCATTTACACCGATCCATGTTAAAACTACGGAGAATATCGCCGATCCCCTCAGCAGAGAATGTGGAGAAAGCGTAGAGGATGGCAACACTGAAGAGGACATTCCCGAACCCAGGACACTTACTTTATTTGATGCAAGCACAGATGTCGCAGAACATCAGAGACAGGATTCATTTTTTGGCCCAATTATTCAAGTTTTGGAGGACCCCGACATCCAGAGGCAGGTCTATCATCATGTGTTGGAAGATGGATTATTGTATAGACAGCAGAAATTAGGAGCAACTACCAAGAAATTATTATGCATTCCCATGACGTTACGTGATTCTGTCATTGAGACACTCCATGCTTCACCCATAGGAGGTTCTCATCTTGGATTTACCAAGTGTTACAATGTGGCCTTACCAAGAATTTATTTTCCAAATATGAAGTTATTTATACAGAGGAAAATTAGGGAATGTATAACATGCCAGCAGAATAAACGCCGTCCAGGTCTACCAGCAGGGGAACTGTGCACCTTTCCCGCACAGAAGCCATTCCAGAGGATTTGTCTAGACTTTTCAGGCCCATATCCTCCTTCATCCAATCTTCGTCATCGATACATAATCGCTGCAACAGATTTTGGGACGCGCTATTTAATAGCCAAACCAGTTGCGGATTGCACGGCCAGTACAGCAGCAGAATTTGTGTATGAAGAGATAGTGTTACGCTACGGAGTCCCACAGGATATCTACACGGATCGCGGATCAGCATTTAAATCTAAGCTTTTCCAGGAACTTGGCACTAAATTGGGAATCACCATCAAGTTTTCACCAGTCGGTCTTCATAACTCGATAGGTCTTTCTGAACGCAACCACGGGGTCTTACAGAGTATAATGAAGTGCTATGTTAATTCAAAACATACAGATTGGGTCCAATATTTACAGCCAAGTGTATTTAGTTACAATACTACCAGGAATCAGAATTTGCGGTATAGCCCATTCTTTTTAGTACATGGATTCCAACCTACTTTGCCCTGGGAGCTTGCATTGCACACACCAAGTTGTGAAAATGTGGAGAATGATGTACGGTTCCGAGTATTGGAGAAAGCAAGAACCAATGCTACGGATAACTTAGCAAAACGACATGTTGAAGTGAAGAAATATTATGATCAGAAGAGGAAACAGATCAAGTTTCAACCAGGCGATCAAGTATTAATTTTTGACAGCACCCAGAAAATTGGAACCGCACGGTGCTTTTCAGGTATTTATAAAGGCCCAGCTACAGTTATTCGAGAAGAGAATCCGAATACATACCTGGTGGAATTCCAAAACAAGCGCGGAAAGACAGTAGTGGACTCTATTGCCGTCCAGAGACTCAAAAAATATTATGCGCCAGATGACGGTGAAGGCGAAGAAAATTTGGCAGGTGAAGATGAAGATCAGCAAGAGGACAACGCGGACTCACGCACGGATAATGGTCACTAAAATGGAAAATTTATATAAGTAACAGATTTAACATTTTAATTTCACTTGCGTGACATAATAATAATTTATAATAAAATAGCACTAATAATATTAACAATTAAAAGCAGACTTATTATTTAATAATGTGCTTTAGGCACAAAAGTTTTTTTTCAGTATGTAATAATACTAGCTCAGCGAATACATCACTGGAATTTTATAGTTACTCTTCAGAAGAAGGTATATGATTATATTAGCAAAGTTTATTTTTTAAGCGCCAGTTATGAGGATATTTATATTATATGAATATGTAGACGTCGACGTCAAGATTTTTTTGCGCTCCAGTTACAAGTATTTTCCTTCGGATATTGGATTGCAACCGATAATCCTGGAAATCCATTCTGCCATCGCAGAATGATTATGATTAAACCACAACGGTTTTAGTTTAAAGCTTTGCCACAATAATATGCTAAGCATATTTTAGAATGAGTAGAGAGAATTAAAGATTCTTCAAGTTTTAGTGATGTTAGTATTTTAATGCATTTAAAGATCGCATAAATAATAATTATTATTTTATTTCAGGTAGTCAGGAATAAATCAGTCTCAAATTTTTTCCTTACCTTGTACCTTAGTACGGTTCGATTGATTTCAAAGAATTTAAACGTAAAGTTAACACCTGAAAGTAAAATCAGATAAGTTTGCAGTAAAATTTAAAATAACATAAGTTAAACAGTGCTAATAAATTTAGAGAATAAAGAAATATATATTAAATAAATAGATTACGCAGATAAATTGAGCCTAGAGTCAGAAATAATTAAAAGTTGAGTTAAAATATCTACTAATTAAACTAGGCAGGCTTAAAGTACGTGTTAGCTTTGAAGAACTGTTTGTTTTGATTGCCTAAGCAACATGAAAATCATTGCGATTTTAGTTATTTTAAACGGATTACTTCCACACGTAAAAGCTTCTAATTTTATTTATCTGTTGAACAAGTCCTTTGACTATCCTTATAATATAATTACAATTTTATTATTAACAACATTTATTATTAGTATTTTTATAATTTTCATAATCTGTTATTTTCAATGTCACCGCAAGAAATCTATTACTTATGACCATGAGTGTACCAACGAGTTACAGTTAAGCAAACTTAATGATTCACCGCCCATTGAGCAGATTTACGACGATGTTACACCAATTGTTGAAGTGGTACCATTGAAAACAATGAATCCGCCAATTCCGCCTCCACTCCCTCAGTCCATTATTATTCAACCTAGGGTACAAGAAGAAGTTCAGGATGCATCCAGAAATAGTTTAGTCATTAAAGACGACAGTATAGATTTGCCGAAGAATATAATATCCGTTAAAGATAGAGTTCAGAAATTTGCCGTAAGCAAGGATCCTAATTTTGTTCAAAACAGTCACAAAATGGAAAGTGAATTGCCTATTTCACACTGTGTTCAGCCAGTTGTAAATGTTAAAGAGTCATTTGCGAATCAGTCACCAGTAAAAGTCGAGAAAGTTTCAAGTGTTACTTTAAAAGCAGAAAGTAAGCCAAATTTTCAGGTTCCCGAACCTGTTGTTTCGTTTACAGACCATATTTTTTACGACTTCACGTTCGCCTAGAATTTTTATATTAATTACGATTTAAATTTTAAGTATAATTTATTTTTACGTTTAATTGTACCTTATGCAAGGTTTATTAGTCATTTAGTTTGCTAACAGCTTCCCAACTGTTGTTATTTTACCAGCACGGAAGTGTTCAAGTAACACGCTGTCGCAAGAGCAACGAAGTTTTTTTTTTTTTCATCCAATGTATTACGTCATTTCAAAAGCCCTTGACTTTATTTCGAACTCCCGCAGCGCTTACTAGACTTTGTTCGTAGTAAGTTAAAGTTTTGTAAACAGTTACGCGTCATTCAATGTATCAGCGAACCATCGCCTTGCATTTTCTCTCTCCGTTCCTTTGCTCGCTGCTCGAAGCAGCGACCTTTTCCCCTCCACCCATCCCGAACGGAACCCGAACTTCCCCGAAGTCGCCGATCACGGCAGCGAACTTGCCAGAGCTCTCGTTGTCGCCATAGAGAAATTTTCAGTTACGTCCAGCGACCACAAATGCAACCTTGCACAATTTAGAATGTCTGGTATCAGCGAATTCCTTTTCTGCACTCAAGCGCTCTCTTCCGAGTACTTTGAACACGCTGGAAGCTCAGAAAACACTTACTATAGGCTTTGCATATTTTGTTCTCAATCAGTGGCGGTCGTCCATTAAAATTTTATGGGATCAGTTTAGTTACGCATATAGCCATTAGAATTTGATTTTCACGATAGAAGTTCATGTAAACAATGTTAGGGATATTTTGTTTTACATAGGTAAATTTTGCCATAAAACGTCGCATTTATGCACTTCAGGTTAATCACGACCAATAATTTTATAAAGGAACAACAAGACGAATTTTTTTTTGCGTTTTCTCGCAAAAATTTTCCCGTTTTCATAGAGATATTTATAGTAAGTAAATTTTTTGGGACATTGACGCATTTTTTCATTAAAATCAGGATAAATATAAACGAAATTTTGATAAAATCAGGGAAATTTCTACAAAAGGGCAATTTTAACACTTTATGCACATAGAGTAATCAAGATTATTAGCAACATGCCAGGCTAAGCCTCGGTGATTGGCACAGGCATGTGCAGCAAAAGTCGCCACGGCATCGTTAGCCTTTCCAAATTTAAACAGTGTGGTTTACCACAAATGTTATAATTTGAGGAATTATTATTATTATTAATATTTATTATTAGGAAATTTAGCTTACTTACCCAATTTGCACCTTATTCGACAATGCAGCAATGAAATTCATTACTTCTTACTGATTAACTTCATGTTAATGTTAGTACAGTAGGTAATAACTATTAATTTGTATTTATATTGTAATATATAGCATAACTATTCTCTATTTATTTTGTTTGAACATACCTAAGGAATTGACACACCATTCTTATATGGGTCAAGTATATTTTTCCGCGGCGGGTCTGTTTACACGACCAAGTGATTTGAGGTATACGGCGGACTCAAGAAGTTTTGAATGGATAAATTTCTATTGTTTAAAGGAAATTTGGAATTGAGAAAGTTTTTCATTATTTTTATTGTGTTTCAAATTTGAATTTCACTTTTTTAATTCCCTGATGCTATATTTTGTTACCACCTGGAGTTTCAACGAAACTCAGAAGTAGCATTTACTGAAATTTTTGTTTTATATTGCATTATATTCAACCACGGCAAATTGCACCGGCCTATCATTTATTAGGAGGCCATTAGAGGCTTGCCAAAGCAACCTTTTAGATACTAACAGCTTGCTTTGCGCAACACAAATTTTATATATTTATTTTAAGGGTTCACGACATAATAATTTTTTTTACATTTAAACATAATTTAGAACATGCTTGCAACACTTATCTTTGTTTATTAATTCTACATTTTGTAATTTTGAAGTGAAGTCTATTACTGACAATAAATTATTTCAGTTTATCAGAACACGCAATGGTATTTTAATATCAGGTTCAGGTCAATTTATTGTCATTCAGAATTTGAATAATAATTTGAACACGCACAGATCAGTTCAGCTTAACGAAGGCCAATCTTTATTTTTTAATTATCAGGATTTTTTGCAAATTATTGTGGATCAACAAATTTTACACACAAGAATGTTAGCTTTCGAACAAGTAAAAATGAAGGAAATTGAGTTACTACCCAATATTCCCAAGAATTTATCTGATTTCACTATTCCCCAATGGACTCCGCTTGAACTTGCTTTAAAACAACTTAATCAATCAATTAGTAAGAACATTTCATTTCAAGAATTAGTCCTAAACCCATTGCCCATGTCTATATTAGTTTTTGTTATTTGGAATGTGTTATTAACCGCAACCCTCGGATATTATTTTTATAAGCATCATCAGCTTGCGAAACAGATTAATTCAGAGCAGCGCAGTAATAATTAATAGGTTAAGGCAACACATTAATCATGGATATTAATATTTTTAATTACAGTTGGATATTTTATTTAAATTTTCCTTATTTATTTTCAAAGAGTTATGGCAATTATTTTTTCAATTTATTTTAATCTTATTTTATTTTTGATGAGACAATTTAATTTAATTTTAAAAGAAAAGGCAGTGGAAATTAGTTGGTTTTGTGTACATGCATACTTGAATTATATATACCCATCCTATTGCAATTTCCTTTCTTTGTCATAATTTTCCCTTTATTCAACCTAACCTGTCTATACGGAGCACCATGGACAAGCAATGCCTACACCATCCATGGGCATTTTTCATGACGGACATCCGCAAGCAGTCTACTATTACCAGGCAGAAAGACTGAGTATCATTCTACGAGGGAGACATGCAGACATTTTAAGTACTATTTCAAGAAGAGACTCGTCACCACCAATTTGAGGGAGACATGCAGACATTTTAAGTACTATTTCAAGAAGAGACTTGTCACCACCATTCTACGAGGGAGACATGTAGACATTTCTACTTATTACTGCACGGAGACTACCTTTTACAGGAAGGATGTAGTCAACCATACATTTCCCAGTATAGCGGACTACACATTATCAACAACACCTAGTGATGGAGCTAAATAAAATTCCCCTCCACACTGTTTGCAGTTAAAACAACAACTTTTCCCCATCTCCCAAGTTCTACGGGTAATTTACTACATTTTTACATTGCCCCAATGCAGTCAAGACGACAAGCAATCCAGAAAGAAGAGGAAGCAGAGAAAATATACATTCTACAACCAGCAGTTCTGGTCACAAACAATAATTACAGAATTGTGCTACAGTGTTTCTACACATACACATGTGAGCTCCTATCATGTGTATCTATTTGGTCATTTAACATGCATTATGGGAAACAGTACTTTTCCATAGTCCTTATATACATTTTCAGTTTTGTGTCATGCATAAGAACCAGTTTTATATGCATTTAAGTTTACATTATACTGCAAGGAAGCGACAAGCATCAGTCAATTGACCAGTGCATCAATTAGTGCCTAATTTTTTTTTACGATGAAATTTTGCACTTTGAATAATAAACGGACATGCAAGCAATAAAAAACATAATTTCAGCACTTGCGAACATTTTAGAAAGCATGCTTTAGAGACAATATTTTATGCATATGTTTATAGCATGCAGTTATTATTGTGATATTTTTTTTTCTTTCTCTTTCTTCTCACCAACATGGAATGTTAAAAGCGACACATTTGTTCGCAGAACATTTTTATAACTCAAGCACATAGTTTTGTCACTTGCAAGATTAATAATTTTGTGTGCAGTCATACAAAGGTATTCACCAAGCCAGATATATGTATACAGTGTACAGTTTAATGTAGAAAAGAACGCTATAATTAAGTTTTACCAGCGACAGTTTTCAGTGTAACTCACTATATGCTTTGAATATTGTATAATAATACATTGGAATGTGCAACACAGTCATGCAAGTTTATATATTTGGCGATGTTAGGAGTGCAGTGCTACGTAGTTTGTAAAACATACGCACCTTTGATATGATCAGGTTTTTACACGGACAAAACAGTGAGAAGTGACAATGTTTTACATGCTTACTTACGTGTACTTACTTGTGCACCTTTTTAAGGTTTTTTTATTTTATTTGAAGAGTCTATATCAAGTGCCAATATAAATAAACATTGTGAATTCCGTTCCATCTTGCAAGATGCTCCAACCGTTGGCCTTGCGGGAGACACAGAGTCGTTACCGCGTGGCGAGCCATCACAGACTCTTGACTAGGAGCAGGTTGATGAGCAATTATACATAATACACATTACGTACACGCACATGTGATACATTAAGAGTTTTATCGCTTAACGACACGAACGTTTGTGATTTCTAGTCCTATAATAGTATATATTATTGTTTTTTACATCGTATAAACATACGAATTTGTTAGTATTAAGGGTATTATTCATTATGAAGTTTAGGGAATAAAAATTTTCTTTTTTTTTCGGGATACGGCAAACAACAGACAGTTATGGTGGATTTATTTTGTATATTTGGTTTTTTAAGAAAATATATGGAATTGGCGAACCTGAGTCATGTCAAGCTTTGCGATTTGACTTTTAAATTTTCAAAGGAAAAATTTTCCTAGGCGGCGCGAACGTATCAATCCATAGGATTGTATGTTTATTTTATTAAGTCTCTCTGAACGCTTCATGTTGACCAGGGCATTCACTTGTTTTTCTCTCAGCTGTCTCAAGCCTCTTAGGCATGTTTACAATGCATTGTGTTGTGCCATGCAAACCTCCTGAGCATTCAGGAAATAGGTAACACTTCTGGGTTTGGTGTCAGCGGTTTGCATGGTAGCAATTATAATAAACACGATTCGGCGATTCGGCATCGAGGAAGAGCTCGATGGCCAGGGAATATAGAGGTGAGACAAGCTGGGAAGTGACTGGACTTTGGGAATTGAGTTGGTAGAGAGAGGAGGTCAGCAAGGCAGGAGGTCGATAGTGGAAGCACGCTTTGGTCAACAAGTTAGAAGCTTACAGAGGACTTCGCTATTTTGATTCAGCTCAGAGACTTCAGTTAGACAGGTAATTATCCTACACCCAGCCATGATACAGGTTCAACGGTTCACAAATATCCAACGAGTTGCCATTGTCTTTTCAGTAGTTTAATTCCTTTGTGTAATTTGTACCTTTCGCATGCCAAGCAATAACTCGTCATGTCAATGACGAGTGGTCTCATCAAGAGGATGAATGATGAGTAGTTTACATCACCCCATCAGTTAACTGGTTCAGATCCCTTCATTCTATAGAATGACACGATACATATATGTATATTACATTTCAAAAGTTGTCACCATGATTCCTTTGCACTGAGAGCCAGAAAAGATATTGTATTGTAAATAATGTTGATCTTTTTTGTGTCAACGTCTGACTTGACTAAAATTCCATTATCACTAAATTATTTTTTCTCAAATTGAAGCTTAAAGTATGTTCTAAAAGACTATAAAATAGAATTAGTGGCTCCCTTAGTTTCAAAACAAGCCCAAGATGAAAGTTATACCATAATTTGAAGCTAAGTTATGAATTATTTTATTTGACCTTGTAAGCACATAAATTTTACATTTGTTATAAGGTTGGCAACCCTGCTGGGTGAATACCGTGTATCACTGAGGGCTAAACTTTTACATGTGTACGTTACTTCATGTCTTCTACCATCGTACCAAATTTCATGAATATCTGAAATGATCGGATTGAAAAGTTCATTTTTTTGTAATGATTTGGCATTGAATGACTCATACGAATGTACATAAAATTTGTTTTAATAAAGATTTATTAATAGAAGTAGTAAAAAAGCCGATAATTTTATTTTATAGCCCTTTAGAACATACTTTAAGCTTCAATTTGAAAAAAAATGTCATTATAACTGCAGTGCCTTTTAGAGATATTGCAATTTTAGTAATGTCAGACGTTGACAAAAAAATCAACATTATTTACAAAACAATATTTTTTTTCTGGCTCTCAGTGCAAAGGAATCTTGGTGACAATTCTTTAAATGGAATATACATATATGTATGAACTGTAGAAAAAAATCAAAGTGTTATGTCGATTTGATTCTGAGATATAACTTTCTCTGTAAAGCACAGCAGGCAACCACAATGTCCTCGGCAATGACCGATCCAATTAAAATTCTGAAACTTTAGCCTCCTGTTTCTCAGTAACTGTGAGGTGTAGAGAAGAAAAAAATTGAGCGTATTTATACCTTGGTAGTATTAACAAATACACCAAGTTTCATGAAAGTCTGAACCTGTGGGTTGCATTTTGAAAATTTTCTGGGTGGTTTGATGGGGAATCAGTCAGGGTGTACGTACGTATACCGAGTTACAAGTGGATTCATTCCATTTAGATTTCCCTAAAACACTACGACGTAATTTTGAAGAAAGCAAAGAAAGGTTACTTTTATGAAAGTATATTGATTGATTGAATTGGTGTTTTGAGTTTAATTTATGCACAGTAAGACTAATCGGGACTGGACCTACAGTTTAAAGTACGATCCGAACCACTATGTGCCTCCATAGGGAATCGAACCTGGGACCTCTTGATTACAAGGTGACGACGCGCCATCGGGGAGGCCTTATGAAAGTAGAAAAGAGTGTCCTAATATGAAACAGTACAAAGAAGTTTCTAATACTGTGTGATACGTGAATTATTTTTTTTAAATTCGATGGTCTTTTAGTACTTTCTACGCTTCAATTTGCAGTACAAATAGGCACAAAATGATATTTTCCACACACGCCTTCATGAGCGGCGTCATCCTAATTGCGAACAGTCCTAATTGCGAACAGTCCTACTTGCGAACAGTCCTAATTGCGAACAGTCCTAATTGCGAACACTTGCTGCCTGAACAGGGATATAACCTACTCCGACTATGTCTTAATCGCGAACACATCTTTCTGCCTTGAGACCTACAACTTTCTCTCACATTTCCCGAGTCTATTTAACGATTTTTTTTAACGGGACTCAGTTCGAGACTGGTCAGTGTTTTCTTGGATCATAGAAAATTCGACATAATTAAAGTAGTCGCCAAAGTACGTATATATAATTTAATAATGAAAGTGTGGCATATTTTGTAAAGAAATATGTACTTCACACTTCTTAAGTTAAAATAGCTTCGTCATTTAATAATACAATTATTAAGTTTACCTAAATTTCAAATTCAAATTTCAAAACATATGACACTGTTTTTCAAAATATAGGAATGCTACCAATCTCCTTATAAATATTAGTGCTCCTCGCCAAAAAAAAACAAAAAAATACATCTTTTTCTTCAGTTTTCCACCTTAAAGGCTCATTTCCACCCTAAGAATCATGCCGAACACATTACACAGCCCGAATACACTTCAGGGCCTTTTGGTAAATAAGGGGCACAAATATGCATAATAACTTCCAAATATCGTATTTATTTCACTTTCCCACTCATCTACCCCTCCACTACATTATTTGTCCGGTGCTTTCTGTTGAAGCAGTTTCACATCACTTAAGGCAACAAAGGGTTTTCGAGTCATTAACACAGGAATGAAAGTCAGATTAAGTCGACAGACTGAAAGGGTGAAATGACCTTGGAGGAATTTACAAAGCAGAAGACCATGATAAATCAATCAGGTTGGTTGGCTACTGTTGTTAGTCAAACCAGCTGGTGATTCCCGGTGGAGGCACATGGTGGTTCGGATCCCACTTTAAACTGTAGGTCCAGTCCCGATTAGCCTTACTGTGCATAAAGTGGACTTAAAACAACAAATCAATCCAATCCAAATCAAACCAGCTGGCTCTCTGCGTCACTATATGTTTCTGAAAACAGGTTTTTCAGTTACATGTGTTCGCAAATAGGACATGAAATTATTTCTCACTTTTGTGTGTTCGCAATTAGGACGATTTAGGCATTGTTCGCAATTAGGACTGTTCGCATCTTGCTGTTCCACCCCTCCAATACATTATTTATCAGGTGCTTTCCATTGAAACAGTTTCACATCACTTTAGGCACCAAAAGGGTTTTCGAGTCATTAACACACGAATGAATGTCAGATTAAGTCGACAGACTGAAAGGGCCAAATGACCTTGGAGGGCTTTACAAAGCAGAAGACCATCATAAGTCAATCAGGTTGGCTATTGTTGTTAATCAAACCAGCTGGCTCTCTGCGTCACTATATGTTTCTGAAAACAGGTGTTTCAGTTTCATGTGTTCGCAATTAGGACATGAAATTATTTTCTCACTTTTGTGTGTTCGCAATTAGGACGATTTAGGCATTGTTCGCAATTAGGACTGTTCGCAATTAGGACACAACGTCATGAGCACAGCGAGTCCACGGCGCAAAAGCCACAGAAAACTTGAAACTTACTTACTTTAAAATCACTTTCTACCCACACCGGACAGCTACAAACCGAATTCTTTGTTTTCGCCGTAGCATGCACAACGGTTGAGGACCTGATTCACATAGATTCCGGCAGAATCCAACCCTTAACTTGGCCAGCATCTAGGTGTTTCATATTAGGAACTGTACAATATTACGCACCATTCCTCTACTTCGCACGGAAAGTAACTGATTCAGTTATCATTACTAGCAAACGTAACTGTTACTTGTAACTACGTTGCAAGTAACGCATTGCTTCCAAAGAGTAGATATGAAACTTACTAGAATGCAGGCAGCCTAGTGGAACGAATACTAAGCGGCATTATACAAAAATTCCATCGCCAAAGAACAGATCGTGATCCGGGTTGTGACACGTTCGTGCCGAACGGTTCCAGATAACAAATTCTGTTTTTTCCCACTGGCGAAGCACAGAAGGCATTACATTTAACACGAAACCTAAAACGGTCGCAACGTACCGGAAACATCCCATCGCTCACAGGCGATAAGTGCCCGCACTCAAGAAGTAGAAGAAGAAAATGTTAAGCAGAGGGCGCTAATCGTGTCGATATTGCATAATTTCCTCCTTAAGTAAACAGTGTTTCAAACTGCATGTTAGAAGCGCAGCCCCTTACAAATTTGTAAGATGCAGATTCTGTTTTGTATATTCTCGTACTGCAGTTGAGTATACTGGGTAGAGAATCTGGGTTATCTCACTATATCATAATGTTCGAATGAACCAAAAAATTGTTTGTGGGGAAGGAGGAGGGTTCTTGTTCATTTTTTGGGATTGTGAAAGACCTAGACGCGAGAATGGAATATATAACAAACTTCTTACCTTGTATACTTCTTTTAGTGTGTCTGAGACCTAAATATCTTCACGATTTCAAGCTTGAGGCTTCCTCGTTGGCGTAGTGGCAACGTCGTCGCCTGGAAACAAAGGGGTCCCGGGTTCGATACCCGGTGAAGACACATAGTGGTTCGGATCTCACATTAAACTATAGGTCCATTCCTCTCTCTCTGTGCACAAAGTGGACTAAAATCTAAAATATAAGGTAAATATGCGATATCGCCCGAACACCTCTCACTCGTTTATTTCGTTAATTTTAGCATTGATACTTACCTATTCTGCATTGCGTAAGATTCTTTAAGGTGAAGTTATGCCTTTTCCCATAAAATAGGGTCAACTTTTCATATTACGAGTAATTATTTGTATTCCTTGGGTAACAGACAATATGGCGTGCACTCATCACTCGTCGTGCTTGTGTTTTGTCGATTTGGAGTGGGTATGCAGTGTTTCAATCTTCTTCACCGAAAAATACCTACCTTCGTGTTCATTATGTCATCACAAACCATTGACGGATAGCCCCAAAAAAAACATTCACGACAGCCCCAAAAACCATTGACGGATAGCCCCAAAAACCATTCACGATAGCCCCAAAAACATTCACGATAGCCCCACGGACCATTTCAGGCAAGGTTAGGTTATGCTGGGTTGGGTTAGGTAAGCATAGTTAAAAAAAATCTCGTAAGAAAAAGGCACGTTTGGAAACGCTGGCGAGACCGCGTGACTTTCCACGCTCGCGGCAACTGCAGGTACATAATGGAAACAACGGCATAATGTCAGAAAATGGAAGTTCCTTACATAAAAAGTGATTATTTCTTATTCTGCAGCATTCTATGGTGAAGTTTTCAGTTTCCGCGAAAGAAAATACCTCGAAGAACTTCGACAATGCTACAGAAACTGATTTCAGTAAGTAGTTTCTCCCGTAAATTTGAAGAAATCCGTTCGGGCGATATCGCATATTTACTAAATTCAACAACGATTTGAAGCTTATCCTCATAGTAAGACGAGTAAATTGCTCGTTAATTATGTCATTCATTTAGTTCACTACACAACACAGCACATATCATTCACAAAAATATAATCCACGCACTCACTCCCCACCCAAACAGCGACCTGCTTTTTTTAAAAAAAAAGTTCCACGCACCAAGGAAATTAATCCAACGCTATTCCACTTGAACTACAGAACAAGAGTACCTAGCACTCTCCTTCGTCAGTTCGTTTATTTTTAGGTGCAGTCATAGGCATAAACCATAAGCTGACAGCCAACAAACTCCCCCCAACTTCCCCTAACCCCCGCATTATAACGGTCAAATATTGAGTAACAGGTAATTAATCTAATTGCCCGTTATTAAGAATTAATTACAATTGGTAATATTAAAATCCGTCGCGAATAAAGGTGTCTGGCGACTGCCTTAGCCAATGCGAACTTGCTCAACCACCGTTTTTTGCCCGAACCCGGATTTACATGCATTCTTATGGGGAATAGCAGGAAAAGAGCAACTTCTAAACCAATGGACCGAATTAGATGAGATTTTAACCAGCGGAAGACAAGATCTTGAAAGTACAGATTCCAGAATTTGAGCCTAATCAGAACAGAACTGCGGGAGTTATTAATTATTAAATATTCATCGCTGGATTCAATTTGAGACGATCCTGTGGAGATGGCGCTCTCTGTCCGTGCCTAACACAATAGCGGAGGATTTAGCCTAATCTCTGCACGAGGGGCTGCTACCAGAGGTCAAGGACCGGAGTGAGCGTTGACCAGGATAGGAGGACAACGGTCAAAGCAACAGAAACAATAAATTGAGACCTGAACACAGAGACTAGAGCTTCACCTCGTTCAAATCTGGAATAAAAGGGATGATTCGGAATAACGAGAAAACAGTTTGCCTAGAATCGCCACCGGAGTGTGAGCTACGCGCGACCTAGCTGCGAGTCGCGATCGGACCCGAGGTCTGGATTTGTCTTTTACTCGAGTGAGTGTCTAGAGCCATGGAGTAGAGCAGAGTAGACCCAGGGGGGTCGTTTCCCCCTCGCCGTCAACGCATTCGTGCACATACGTGTGGTATGTGAGAATAATGCCAGACACGTCCACCTGTGTCAATCGTCCGAAACAACGTCCTAAGTTAGCAGAAGTTAATAACATTTGATATCCAATTGTGTGTCCATGGGAAACCGCGAACGGTTCATTACGTATGTTCGTGTCATCGCCTAAGCCACGTATCTCTACTTACGAGTGACCGCGAAGGACTGACCTATTACTGCGCTAGTTGTCGTATGGAGTCGACAGTGCACGTGCACCGTCATGGACGTCCCTGCGTAGTGAACGAGTGAAGCCAGGATCCGATGATGCCATACGGAACTGCCGGGAGATCCATTTTCGCCAACCAGGATAACCGCGAAGTACAACAATGGAGTGCGGACGTCTTCCAAAACTGTAGGACCACTTTCACCCTACCCAGGTCAGAGGGAATGCAGCGAAGGTAAGATCCAACCATGTGCGTGTGTGAGAGAGATGACGCCAATCTACCGCGAATCTGCGTAAATTAAATCATTGCATAAATTAAATCAGTGCTAGGGCATAACTAGACATCGGTATTCCGGCGGACAATCAATGGTGTAGATCAGAGTTTATGTTAACAGCAAACAATAGTTCATTGAAATATATTTATACCTTCAGAAAAGATAAAAGGGGTTCGCACAAGGAACAATTATTCACTTTATACTTAAAATCCTAAACGGTAAATTGTAAACGGCAATGTAGCCAAGAAATAGCATGAGTATAGTCAAAGTATTAATAAATCTAACCTTTGTAATTGTCATATTGTCGCAATATGCCATGGAATGAGTGTATGAATGAGAGATCGAGTGAAAGAGGTCAAGATGTACTGTGTATTTATCTGTGCTTTAATATATGTGTATATTCAGAACCTCCGTAGTATTATGTAACGTCATTTCAGGTACTTAAAATCAAATCCTCCTAGGTTTATTCTCGGTAACTCCGACGACCGTATTATAATTCATGTAATGTTTAATCCGCGTGACAGCGATTCTGCGTTGTTGCGTTGCTTAGTTCAGTTGAGTTAATTTTTAGCGCGTAAGAGCAAGACCATTTTAGAGACTCCAGTTTGAGAAGGTGATGGTAAGAGCATCTACTCTGCTTTGTAACGAACCTGAGCGTTTAAGGTTTTATATTTGTAAGAAGTTTTTAAAATGTTTGTTACTTCAGATAATGTGCAAGCTGTCACAGACAACTATAGTTAGATTGATACAGTTGTGGTTGTAACTTGTGTATATGTTTAGAAATACGTCATAATCTATTCGTGTTGACGTCACTTTCTCATCCCATCAGAGGAAGTGAACCCGTCTGAATGTTTTTCACCTGACGGCAGACTCAGTTAGAAAACAGGTGAAGGTGAGAAATCAACAGAAACGTGGTAACGGTTAATGGAATGCCCGAATAGTGTAATTGGTAATTATTTTAGTTTCATTCTGGCTATACTCAGAAATAATAATTAAGTACAGAAACTTTCGTGTATTTACCTTTGTCTTGTCCAACGTTAGTTCTATATGCAAGTGTGTTTAGTGATTGTGATGTGATTTAATACGCTATAGAATTATTCCTCTTCAGGCAGAAACGTGAGCAAATCTGTACCTTTCTTGTAAGTCCACATACGATAGGAAATATATGTGATTATAAAACTGCGTTTAACTTTGAATACTGTGTTGTGTTTTTGTTCTACCCAGCAAGCCCTGATGATTTGCAAAGATTCTCATGTTCCAGACTAAAGGAGTAGCGGACTAACTTTCTGACGACTGGTGTACAACCGGGGGACGTTGCAGCTTGTTTGAAGAGGTCAGCGGCCTCTCCCTCTTGTCCAAATTGCCTGCAAATGATGTGTTTGGACAAGAGGGGGAATTTTCCTTGCTTAAGCAAGCCCTTTCTCCTTTCCTCGCTCGAAAATTCCCCGTTCCGGTGAAGATTCCACGTTGGGAACAGGTGGTTCGCAACACTGACTGAATCCATGCTAGATGACTGCCATGCTAAACTCACGGGACGCCTCTCGTGCTTTTCTACATTTCGCGAATTTCAAAGAAAGCTGGCAAGATTGCCAACTCGTAAGAAATTAGTGTAACAACTTGTAAGAAATAAGTATGCCAACTCCTGAAATGAACAATTTTGGGCACATTTTTCGATCGATTTTTCTCCTCTTCTGAGCCTGGGCTTTGCACATAGCCTAGATCGCCCAGAATATACGCCTCTGTCTCGTAGCTACGCCATCTTGTAATAAGTTGACAGACCTTTACCGTAAGGAAGGAGTTACTGAAAAAATTACAATTTTCTGCCGTTAAAATTTAACAGTGACTGTTAATTTACAAAAAGAAACCAGGTGGAGATGGAATTCTTCAGGGGGTACCCCTGTTTATTGCACTTATATTCATGAGCAGAAACGGCGTATGTGGGGGAGGGCACTTTTATTGAAAGGCGTAGCAAAAAACATTGCCGAATGTCAGTTGGTTAATACAGGGAGGTTATATTGCGACAGCGCCGGCCGCTCAGCGGCCCCTTCATGCAACAGGTCCCGGCAAATTGCGTTACAGGTAGTCCGTAACAGCTTGTTTTGTAATGTTTCCACTTTTCACAATTACAGTTACAATTACAATTGAAATAAGCACGTACCTTGTCGCAAGGGTGCTGGAAAAGGCACCCTCCCGAATACAAATATTTCTGGCACCTTATTTCTGACAGCTAATCTTAGATTAGACATCGCTACTTTATCCTCAGTCGTCGCGAGAGCGCCGGCAGCTTATCGGGAGCTGTCAGCCGCGAGAGGGCGCTTCATACTGCACCTGTCGGCAGTGATGCCAACCGTAGGGACATAGGGACTTGTCACTATATTTCACCCGCGTAGGGACAGATTTGCCAAATGAGGGAAAACTTAGGGACTTTTTTCAATCTTGGAAAATAACATTTTATTGTGCAAAGGTGCAAAGCTTACTCGCCAGTCAGTTGCACTTTCTTCGTGCTCGGTTTGGAATGAATAGATTAGTTTATCTGGATACTTTAGCGAGGAGGAGAAGAAAGAACTAAGTAACAAATCTCCATCAGAATTTTGGAACATGTTATTCGCTTACCAAGAACTTTCAAGGCAAGTTCTTTTTTGAAAACATTTCCACTCTCGCGAAAATAGTGCTAACATTGCCACATTCTAACGCGGAAACGTAAAGAATATTTTCAATGTTAAGTGATACAAAGGCAAAAAAGAGAAATAGAATGGGACCAGAATTGTTAAAGACTGCAGGAAGTACAGCATCACCAACCAACATCTATCTCTTCACAGCAGCAGCACCATGTATGACTTCAAATAACATAATCAACAGTAAATGACTCACCGATATTCATTAGGGGTGTGCGGATCCCGAAAAGTCGGGACCGGGATCGGGAAAAAAAATTTCGTCCCAATCCCGATTTCGGGAAATGACTTCCCGACTTTTCGGGATCCCGAGCAGTCGGGAAATACCGAATGGTCACTTTAAAAAGTCGTTAATTCTCGACGTTTTCTGCATTGTAAGTTTCTGGAACTTATCGGAAATTTTAAGTTTTTATTCTACAAATGCAAAAACAAACACTTAAAGTGAAAATGACGTAGAATTCGAGATTTCCAGGGCTTCGGAAATTTCCTGTCCCGAAAATTTCCCGACTTGGTTGGGAAATTCCAAAATTTTTCCCGTCCCGAATTACGGGATTTAAAAAATTCCCGTTCCGATCCCGTCCGGTTCCAAAAAATTCTGTCCCGCACACCCCTATTATTTATTAAGGCAAGAATTTACAATACCGGACCATTCTGTAATTTCTATGCTACGTCTTATACTCACGAAATAGTTAGTCGTGATGATTTATCTCAAGTTAACATGTTGGGGTGAGGTGAAAAAATTGTTCATTAACGTGTAGAAGTTGAAAAATAAGCTTTTCAAATCTCGCAATGATTCTCCGTATACAAGTATGGTAGCCATATTTGTTGATATGAACAATTGACCTTCGCAATTAGTTACGCTGTCTACAGCGTTGCCACACTGTTGATTTCATACTTGGAGAGCATGGATCATGTAAGAATAGCGGAAGAGAACAGTAAAAAAGCTGTTAATGTTGTATAGATTTTTAGGTGGAGTGTGCAGGAGGATTGCCGTGGGCTCATTAATAAACTTATGTATTTCGGTATATTGCCGAAAGAAGGTGCTTACATGTGACTGTGACAATCACGATGTAGAAGAATATGTGGAATGTGGACTGATTTGATTACAGGTAAGTTTGGCAACAGTGCATCGATCGTAAAATTGCAGGATACGAAAATGGCGTCTTCGATTATGAACGTTTGCCGTTAAAGTGCTACGAAAATAAGATCTTTTATCGGTTCGTAATCACAATTAGTGCAAAACCATTCACGGATAGCCCCACTGACCATTCTCGGTAAGGTTAGGTTAAGTTAGGTTAGGCAAGGCAAACATAGTTAAAATTTGGGGTCGAAAAACCATGCACGATTAGCCCCACAAACCATTGACGCATAACCCCACGAACCATTCACGATAAGGTTAGGATAGGCAAACATAGTTAAAATTTGCGGCCGTAGTAATATCAGGAATGTATATTTCGTTTTTTAAGTATTGGAAACACAAAATCTTCCGGTAAATAATGAGCAATCGTGCCGATCGCGGACCACTCAATTTCACTTATTTCGCGATTTCTACACGTGACCCCCAAATTTTAACTTCAAATTCGTGATTAAGAGGCCTCAATTAGTGAGTATGCGAAATATTACAAAAATCGGAGAGGGGTCCTGTATTGTAAATTCGCTCCTTCATTAATTGTGGAAGCACCGAGCAGAAAGATTTGGTAAGTAAATGTTTATATTTCATCTTCTGTTTTGCATGCTCATGAGGTGTTTTTTTTAGTCGCTTTACTTGGCATAGGGACATTTGGTCAGTTGTAGGGAGATTTTGACTACGTCTGTAGGGACATTGCCGGAAAATGATTAGCAACACTGTCGGCTACCAGACGTAGTGAGTCTACGCTATATTCACTTCTGTTAGCGTTTATCAGTACGCGTGTTGTTTATACTGTGTTATTGAGTTTTTTCTGCTATTCAGTGCTAGTGCTTTATTGTGTGATAATTGTTATTCATTCATTAGTTATTCCGCTAAACAAATATAGTCTTGAACAAAGTTTTTATGTACGATAATTACGTGAAAACGAACTCTTGCGGAAAAGTGGTCAGGCAATTACGAGAGACAGGATCTTGAACCTAAGAAACGTGTTGTATTGCTGTTGAAGGAGGTCATTTTCAACATCTCTTATAACACAGGATGTTAGTGATCATTTTTATTACTTTTAAATATCATTTTACGCTTTCGGTTTGCTTTATGCGCCTGGATGCTGTCTTCCCTTTCTGTCAACTGAGGATAAAGTATCGATGTCTAATCTAAGATTAGCTGTCAGAAATAAGGTGCCAGAACTATTTGTATTTGGGAGGATTCCTCTTCCAGCATCCTTGCGACAAGGCACGTGCTTATTTCAATTGTAATTGTAACTGTAATTGTGAAAAATAGAAACATTACAAAACAAGCTGTTTCTGTTACGGATTTCCTGTAACGCAATTTGCCGGGACCTGTTGCATGAAGGGGCCGCTGAGCGGCCGGCGCTGTCGCGGTAAATGACTGAAATAACCTCCCTGTACTAGTATGTACATCTCTCGAGCCACGATAGTAACCCACTTTTAAAAAGGCCAATAGATGTCAGTGTCAACACAGTTGGAAGTGTCAGACGGGATCCAGACGGCAATTCGTTAAGAGTTCAAGTTATTAATGCACTTTAATGTAACACACTTAAAAGTAAATAAAAAGGGCAATAACAGTAGCAAGGGAGAAGTAGTAAAATAGAAACTAGTATTTATAGATGGGAGGTAGCATACACATTATTCGTATGCACCAATTATCTAGGAAGGTCGAGAAATGACTGAAAATCTTGGAACGCTTCAGTGATCGGTTAGTTCGTATGAACTTTCCAGCCTGATCATTACCAGTGCGTAGTTAGAGATCGGTTGGGTCATTGAACTCTCCAGCCTAATTATTGCCTATTTTTGTGGGAGCAGGAAAAGGTTTATTATCCATTTTGCCTTGACTCATCTCACTCAACAGGTCGCTAGGTGCCGTGGCTTGCCGCGAGTTGATAGCTTCCTGGAGATGAGGCCTTGCTCGAAAAGGTTTATTATCCATGACTCCTTGAAAATAAAACTTGATGGTTTTCTCTAACTACACTTTTCCTTGTTTTTGAGATTTTCGCCGTAACATGATGCACCAGATGGTAGCTTTTGGAGACCCTATCTTCAATCCAAATTGGTGAAATCAAGGAATATTGAATACCCTATCCGCAAATGTACCTTGCAAAACGTCATAAATGGCCCTATCTGGTAGTTAGGGCCTTCTTATAAGTAGAGTTCCATTTCCTTTGAAAGGTATGGTTTTTCTACAATACTTGATTATAACAATGACTGGACTTCAAAGTAAGCCGTAGTTTCTTTGTTGCCAAATACACTGTGCATGAACTTCAAAGAAACTGAGATATTTGTGAATTGATCGTCGCGGAGAGAGTTCTATTTTGTGTATTACAATAGATGATCTGGAACGAAGTAAAAAGGGTTGACCTTAGCCTTAAACAAAATGCAACGTGGACGAGTACAATTATTAAAGAAGAAACTTTCTACTTCCACGAGGGTTGCATTTCATGACAAAGATTATGTTCTGACGTCCCTTCATCAAATGGTAGTGATTCAGATATATCCATTGGTGACACAGGTTCCATTAGTGATTCTGTGTCTAGTGCAACATTACCCACGAAGGATCTACGTGAGAAGACATGCGATGACTCAGAAACTATTCAATCTACATCAAGAAATTACTTGAATGCATATGTTGGCAAGAAGAAGAAGCAGTTTATAAAAGAAGATAAGAAGCGAATGCGACAATCGAAGAATATTGAAAGACATCCTGTTAGGGAGCCATGTGATGAAAAGTGTCGAAGAAAGTGTAAATGGAATATTAATGAAGATCGTCGAAGAGAGATAAACTGTCAGTTTTGGAAGTGCAATTGACTTGAACGCCGAAGTTTTATTTTAAGATAGTGTCCAACTAGCCGGTCCACAACTACTGGACAAAGGTCACGGAGGGAGAATAGTTTCTTCTACTTTCTTCCGAATGAAGGCAAGGAAGTGTCCATCTGCAAGACATTCTTCCTTACTACACTGGGATTTACCAAAGAAAATAATAGTGTTGTTTATGATGCTGTAACATCTACACCTAGTGATTGTCTTACGCCATCTCCTGATAAATATGGCTACCCAGAAAGGAAAAACAATGGAAATATTATTGAACAACATATTGAATCATATAATCCTACAATTGCCCACTACCGAAGAGAACACGCGCCACTAAGGAGATACAAACCCAGCGACATATGTCTTTCTGATATGTATTCTGATTTTGTTAGAAAGAATGGCAAGATTTGTTCATACGATCTTTACAGGAAAGTCCTTCGTTAGATGAACATTTCCTTTGCTAGGTTGGGTCATGAAGAGTGTGAACAATGTCAAGTTGTGTCAGTACGCAATGAAGAACACGCAGCGAATCGTGACAGTGAATGTGAAATTTGCCTAGCATGGGCAAGTCACATTGAACATGCTGAAAGAAGTACAGAGGAATATCAGAAATACAGTAATGGAGACATCGAAAATTCAAAGACAGTGGTTGTGTCGGTAGATTTGCAAAAGGTCGTTATGTTACCTCGAATGGGCACATTCAAGTCTGCAGCTTTCACTAAACGAATTATTGCATTTAACGAAACATTTGCTCCGGTAGGTAGCGAAAAAAAGAAGGAATGTAATAGCGGCCATATGGCATGAGGGAGTATCTGGTCGGAAGAAGGAAGATATTGTAAGTTGTTTTCATCAATTATTTTTTCACTTTCGTGATATAACCCATTTTGTTGTTTGGCTTGATAATTTTTCGTCACGAAGTAAGAATTGGTGCCCCACTCTTTCTAACACCTTCTTCCATTCTTTGTTTATCTTCAGTCCCCCATTCCAGTTCATTGTGTCTTCTTCACCTTTCTTCTCTATTTCCTTGGCCTCCTTCCATTTTTTCACTTGTATTCTCTTCTCCCTTACCATCCGCTTAGCCTCATTCCACCCTATGTCATGTCCTGTTTCTCTCGTGTGCTTAAATATTGCATTTCTCTCTCTCTTAAGTCGTACATCATCCCTATGTTGTTTCAACCTGTCTTCCAGCCTCTTTTTTCCTTCAAACTCACTCAATCGTTATATTGCTATTTGCTGTTAGGAGTATTGTTTCCTTCCAATCAGCGGGCAACGTACTACTCCATCAAACTCACTCACTCGTTATATTGCTATTTGTTGTTAGGAGTTACGTTTCCATGGCTCCAGTCTGACGTTTCTGGGAATTGACGTGGTGGAGATCCTCTGGCATGAGGACATCCGCAACTGTCGCTGGAGTACAGTCTGTTTGGTGGTCCTAAAAAGGGTTGACTTTGTGGTCCTCAGAAGGGCCAACTTTTGTGGTCTTGCAAAGGTCAAATTTTGCTATAACTGTTTGCTGCTGCAAAAGTGCTGAGTCTGGTGGCCTTTCTGTGAAAGTCCCTTCTGATAGTTGATCTGCATTGTTGTTACTCTGGCGCTTAGAATTCTGCTTGAGTGATGATGTCAAGTACAGCTCGCATTAGAATTTGTAATTTCGTATTGTTGTCATCTGTCTCTTCTAATTCTTCACAGAAAATAACCGGTAATTTATACAATAATTAACGTTATTATCGGGTACCGGGCCGCGACCCTGCGGTTGAGATATACTGCTCGAGTACATATTAAAATTATATGCACAAATATTGTCATTCTCAAGAGGGAGAGAACAGTGAATTTTGGGGCTCAATAAGCCTTCTGCTGAGGCCCGTCGAGTATCTGAGCGACGCTCGCTGAGCAAGATTTTCGCTCGTTGAGCAGACAGATCATTTTTCTTGACAGTGTGTGCTCACTGATCAAAATATCACGATCGTCGGCATGATATAGGTATAGTTCCGCATAAGACAAGAGAATGGTTGTAGTGTAGTGCAAAACTAATATTCAATTATTGCTTCTCAAAGCAATAACCAGGTGCTTAAGAATGAGAACAAAACCAAACGTTTTTCACGAAAACGTTATTCGAAATGTTCTTTTTGAAACACTTGCAAAGCATACCAAAACAACGGTTTATATTTGGAATAAACAATACTTTCATTTTAAAACAATCACAAACGGTGGAAAATTGTATCACCTTCTGTTATTTGGTACTTCCTCTGTAATTTTACATCATCGTATCGCCAATCACAAACACTCGAAAGTCGAAACACAAAGCTGAGCGCTCAGATACTTGACACGCCCCTGATCACTTACCATTTTGCCACACTAGCGATCCTAGTGGAGCAGCGGCAAAGCAGCATAACAGCACCAAGGGGATAAAAACTCCAGAGTTTTTCTTTACATTTTATTTTCTATCGTAAAAACTAACGTCATCATCATAACTGTGCAAAGGTGTTTAATTCATTTCGACTTACTCTGTATTATTGTAGCGATCTTTAGATTTAAATTTTAGAGTTTAGATTTATAAACAATATCTGATCGTGTGTTGTGGAACACCCTGTAGCGTTTTTTTTTAAAAAATGGGCAGTACGTTTCTATAAACACCCTGTGTTTGCCACCGTAAGTGAAACGATAATTTGTTCGTGGATATAAACTGTGCAAAAGATTTGAGTGATTGTTTCTAGGGAAGAAGGAAAATGAACAGACGGGACAAAAGACAAACACAAAGAAAAAAAAAGAGAGAGAAGAAAAGTTCTTAAAAGCGAGCGGAAAATTACAACTCGCGAGCACAAGTTTATCTTTCAGAGGATTCCATCATCCCAGACTGGTGCTGACTACGTCTTAAGCAATTAAAAGATGCGAATCGCTGACTTAGCCAGTCGCGGATGAAGCTAAGAAGGGGTAAAAGATGAAGGCGAAAGAACTGGAGATGAAGGAAAGGGGAAGACAAAAATCCGAATATCTCAGAGTCCCTCTTTTGTAGTTAAATAGTTGAGCAAAGGATTTGCCCCTCCATGAGTAAATTAATTAGCTACGGAAATGCGATTAAAGGACGGGGAAGGTGGAAGAGGATTTCCTCTCTCGGAAAGTCTGTCCGGAATTTTTTTTCTATGACCATTTCCTTGCTGGCTTTTCTTTCGTCTTTATATCTTGCCTAGAAAATCCTTGACGTGGGAGTTCCGGGCTTGTGATAGAATTATGCTGTATCTGCTTCATACGGAAGGAGGAAAGGGCGTCGCCACCGCGTGGGCAAGGGAGGCTCTGGCCCGCTGTCAAATATTCTTAGCCGACCAAAGCTCGGAATGGAAATTTTCACGAAACGAAACGATATGCTTTTGTAAACATGGTGTTGTTCTTTTGTGTTTGATTACAACAGCGACGAGATTAATGGCTAGTGAAATGACGCGTAATAATAGTTAACATTGAAATATTTACATAAATATCGAAAAATAATAAATACACTGGACAATTCTACAATTTACTTCCCTTTTAAAAAATTTAAAAGGACGGAAATGTTGGCAGTTGAAGTCAATCCGGAGGTTAAGGCCAGGAGATACAGTTACGCACCATGTGTGCATTTATTTGAATATCGTCGGAATGGGCAATGCTACTGAAGAAAAACGTGGGGGTACAAGAGAGTATGAATTTCTCCACATGTGGCAGGTCGAAGCGTTTTTCAAAGTTTATCATTAATCTACAGGGTGAGTCATAAGTCTCCATACAAATGGTGAAAACTATGACTAATGTTTATTTTTCCTTTTCAGGCAGGCGAACCAATGAAAAAGAGATGCCGCTAAGGAAGTAAGAACGGATTGACATCATTCTGTTGGCTGGGAGTCGTACCATCCGTCATGTAGCACGTACATTCAATGCAACACACAGAACGCAGATAACACATGACATAATGGCCAAACTTATCAAGAAATTCAGAAGGACAGGTTCCGTCGTCGACGAAAGCAGGCCTGGAAGACCAAAGACAGCAACAGATGAGAGAAAGGTAACGCAGGTGCCACGGTGTCATGGGTTATCTGCGTTATGTGTGTTGCATTGAATGTACGTGCTACATGACGGATGGTACGACTCCCAGCCAACAGAATGATGTCAATCCGTTCTTACTTCATTAGTGGCATCTCTTTTTCATTGTTTCACCTGCCTGAAAAGGAAAAATAAACATTAGTCATAGTTTTCACCATTTGTATGGAAACTTGTGACTCACCCTGTACATACGACCTGTAAAAAATATGACGAATAAGAATTTTCGGAATCCCATGTATTCCTTATGGGGAATCATCAACTTCAACATCAAGTTACGGTTAATCAAATGAGAGTTTCGACTTTTCAGCTGGGCAACTGCCCTCTTCCCGTCGATATCATTTTCTATTCCATCGGAAGTTTGAAATTCCCAAGATAACAAATCAAAAAAATACTCCCATATGCCCAATGCATTTCTCCTTGCCTCCTGGCAGTGTTGCCAAACCTGGTGCGCATAAAAGAGCTAAATTTCACCTAAAATGGAGTTATAACTGACTTTCAAGGAGCTAGATTTACGAAGTGCTTCCTAGAGTAATGTTAGTTGTCAAAGGGGTGGGGCGCTGTTATTACCGTTAACTCTAAATTGATGACGATTTATTCTTAGCTTTCATCATCTAGATCTGGCGGCATCACCCATCTCATGGTCGTACGAAATCGAAAATAAAGGATTCCCTGATAACAATATTATGCCAATTTCACGTCAACACGGCGCTATATAAAAAAAAAGTAGCTGGAGATATAAGAGAGGCCGCACGGGGGCGGCCACCCCAGTTCACATCCAAACGAGTACACGAAAGTGCCATATCTGGCTCCAAGAGAGCTAAGTTGGCAACACTGACTCGGAGGGAAAAGCTTGGCGGAGACTGTTTCTCATGCAGCTAAGCAGAGAGAGAGAGATTTGTAATATAACATGACTCCGAATTTCTACTTCAAATGAAAGTGGAATCGAATAATGTTCTTCCCACCCATTTAAATTCTTAACATTCTTCAGAATGTCAACAATAGTATATCTGCTCAGTTTAGTATCGAAATATAAAAAAACAGTCGAAATATCGATTTGAAGTGAGTTTGATTTAGAATGTCCATCTCACTTAGCGTCAACCTCTGTGCCACAGAGGTAGACTTAAATATTAAAAAATATATATATGGCACAGGCGACAATATACAGGGTGTGCTAAAAGTCACGATCTGATGTTGATATATTACTGTTATTGTCATAGAAAATTCGGTAATCAATGTTTGACCTGAACAAGTCGGGTGACCAAACACATGACTAACGTACTCCGCCAGAATGTACCTTTTAACTGCAGCATTCGGACGGACCTCTATCGGGAAACCTCATTACTAACCACAGTATTGGCATTGACATCTTTATCAAAGATGAATATTGCCCCACAACCATGTGAGGAGGAAACCATTCATCTCAACCTAGGACAACTTTTTAGGTCAATTTCACTTACTTCTCAACCTACAAATAGTGTTGCCCACGAGACGAGACTTTGATCTGTCTCGTCTCGTGGAAATGCTGTCTCGTCTCGAAAATATTCGTTTGTCTCATGAGTCATGACACATGGTCAATCTCGTCTCGTCTCGAATTTTGAAAAGCCTGTCCCATCTCGTCCCGTGGACAACACTACGCTACAAATTTTACGTCAATTTCGGTTACTTCTCAACCTACGACAAATTTTACGTCAATTACGCTTACTATTCAACCTACGACAAAATGTTACGTCAATTTCGCTTGAAAATAATTTGCTTTACATTTAGTAAGCCCTACTATTTGACTCCAATCTGACCGAGAATGGAAGCACAACGTCATTTTGAGGTAATTTTACACCTATTTGTTCGCAAGTCACTGCTAAACTTTGCATAATGTGAACTTATGACTTGCGAGTTGTGCTTCATCGACATGTCTCTTTGAAGTAAAATAAAATACTACATTTTAGTAAAGTTGAGTACGATTCTTATGAACTGAAAACTTTTACAACAAAACGACGGTATATATGTTACCGGTAGTGACATCTCGTGGGAGTTTTTATGGCGAGTTTGAATGTAGGCCCGAGTTCCACGAATGGAATGATAATTATGTGCAGGTGTTATCCGTAGGCGTAAAGTGCACGCCAGAGGTTGCGAGGCCTCTCATTTGGTTCTCTGTACTCCTCCGTGCTGCCCCCTGTCGTCCATTTCCGAATACATTATGCATGGCAAAGTAAGCAATCCGAAGTCTGACCAACGGATGGGTATTTGGCGCACGTTTCCAAGGCACTAATTCAACTTCCGGTGTCGAAAAGAGTGTATGTGTGTGTGAGATGATGCTCTGAGTTTCTAACCCGGATTTGAACGGAGAGTATGTAGGAGGCACAAGGTTCAGAGGGAATTGTTGGAAGGAACTGCTAAGTGCACACTAGAGAGAACAAGGATTCCATCATTAAAAAATATCTGTACTGCACATCAATTGCACAAAGTGTACTTTCCAAACGTTGTGATTGGGTTTAAAGTCCGCCATCTTGAAATGACTGACCGATTTCCCTCAAATGCAATAAGGGAACGTGCTCAAATACCGGATACTTTATTTTACGGAAGTTTATGATATCTTAATAAGCACTAAACTCTATTTGCTTTTCTTTTTGCAGCAGACACCTTTATTCTTTTACTACAAAGTAACAAGTTTGTTTCTTGAAAAGTTTCTTACTTTTCGCAGGGAGCCCAATAGAACATAAAGCGGGAAAATTTTACATCCATATAAATGTACCCTAATATCGAATAGACAAATAACATTGTAATGTGAAGAGAAAATCAAGTAATATAAATTACTGCAGAAAGAAAGAAATAGTGTACGTACAATACCGTGTGTGAAGTCTAAGTTTAAAAATAATTATGGAAATAACATCAAGAGAGCAGAATTTTTGTGTGTGTGTGTTTTGGGTGTAATTGGTTTGATTGTACTTGGTTCGTCCGAAAATGTCACATGAAGTCAGGGATCAATCAAGCAATGGAAGCAACAATGTCTCTTTCTTATAGGTTCCCAAATCTTCCTTGGCGTCTAGAATAAATAAAAGAGGAAAGAGGTGATCAAAAGTATCGGATATCCGATATAAAGCACCCCTATGTATCCGATATTAGGGCGCTGTCTCCTATGTACATTCTTGCCATTGCACACAAACGAATCTTACCAGATTATCCGTTGAATGTTGCTAATAGCTGCAAACATTTCAGCTAGAACCCTTTGACCTTGGTTCATTTTTTGATTACGCATTATAATTTTTATAGTTTTGTGCCATTAATTATTTCTCACATAATATGCGATAACTTAGGACAATAACACTCTTGTTGTTTTGCATCGATTTGCGGTTTTAAACTTCCGTCACATGGAAATTCCCGAAAATAAGAAGTCGTAGATGGGTCTACCTGTATACATTCCACCTTCCCTTCTCTGCAAGAATAAGAAGTCCTAGATGGGTCCACCTGTATACATTCTACCTTCCCTTCTCTGCAAGAATAAGAAGTCCTAGATGGGTCCACCTGTATACATTCCACCTTCCCTTCTCTGCAAGAATAAGAAGTCCTAGATGGGTCCACCTGTATACATTCCACCTTCCCTTCTCTGCAAGAATTTGTACTTGAACTCAAATCCTGTATTATAAATGTGTAGTGTTGAAAGTTCTGAATTCAGCAGAATAGAATTTTTGGGGGCAATTTCCGTCTAATTAATCCAGTACAGTTTGAAATCATTGTCAGTGTAGAAAAAGTACTACTGGATTCAGTTTTAAAGTTGATAACGAATTGCAGAAATCTCCTGATAAATTGTCTAACGTATTAATGAATAGCTTAGGAGAGTGTAATTGTCCTCTAACTTGCTAACGTGTTGTGTTGTCTGTTGCAGGTGCGTTCAGTTAATGGGTAATCAGACTTTACTTCTGGAGTTGAAATCCACCTCATGACGTAAGTTGTTTGTAATTTATCGCAATTATACTTTATGTTACCCGTGAATCTACTGGTCGGTGAGTTCATTGTTTCGAATTTCTCTCTAGCTGGTGATGTATTTGTAATTCTTTTGTATCAAATCGAGATTCAAGATGAAAACGAGAACAAATCCTTATTCACAAGGATTTACTCCCGTCTCGTCCCAGAGACTATCTCACCTAATCAAAATTTTCTGTAAAAGGCGAATTCCCGTTTCACCGAATCCCCTTTTGCCGAATATTTTGAAGGGAGGTGAGTTTCCCATGCGCTGGGAAATTTCAGGTACTGGAAGTCAGAAATTCATTGTACAGGGCGTCCGAAAAGTCACGCAACCCAGATTTTGAACGGACGTAACTTTTGTACGAAAAGCGATAGAGACATGAACCTTGCACTGGGTATTAACTTTGCCTGTGTGAATGTTTTATTTAAACATTAAACAAAAAATGATTCTACACACAAACCTTCAGTATTATGGAAAGGTACTAAGGTGTAAAAATCTTTGTACACAGTAAAGAGAAACATGGATAAAAGACAGCCATGGAGTCATTTGCAATAATTTTGGATGTGTATCCACAGTCTTTGTGGGTATTTTTTCTAATTGATAAAATAACTATTAATTTTTATGCATTACAAGCGATTTATGGGTTTGATTATGTCATATTCATGAAAAGTATGTTGTTTATGTTTTCAATTACTATGTGTACTGGCAACATTGGTCATGTCAGAGGGCAGTACCAGGTGTGCCCGACATCTGGATATGTTATTCACATCAATGCCCAGATGAAACATAAGATTTAAAATTTATCGAACAAAACGATAGGCAGGTTTGTTTCTTGAACGATAAATTTCAACGTCCAAGTGGCCCCGACATTTTTTTCTGAATTATCCTGGAAATATTACTTTATTCTTCAGTAAATGTGGCTTACAGTTTGAAACACTGCCGCAGCATGAACTTCAAGCAAGACATTTCCTTCTACTCCTCATTTTCCTGATTCTTGCTCGTCCCGTATCTTAGCAAGTATCATCCATTCACTCTATCAAGTGCGTTCTCCAGATATAGAAATACCAGGTGGTTATAATTAAAGTGACGGTGTTCAGAGTGGTACAGCACGGGCTGTAATGAGAGTAGCAGTCTGAAACTTCGTAGATATGATAATGAAGCAATGCGCTCGCGAATTATGCAAAAAAAAAAAAATAGTTCCAATTCTCGCCACCAGGGTAAAAAACGGCGCTGTAAGCAGTCAAAACGTGGAAATTTCCATAACATTGACGTCAAAGTCGGTGAAATTGCCTAACCATTGTGTGAGCTCCCTGGTTGTTGTTGGTGACGCTTGTTGCTTTTTCCTTTAGTAATGTTCATGTAATTCGAATAGTGAAATTGTAGCGATATTTTATTACAAAGAGTATTGTTTTCTGCGATTTATAGTGTTTTTCCTGTAACTATACCAAGTTTTGACTCCCAACAATCAGCGCCATCTAGCGGGAACTTTACACGTTCTTCGATTCCGTACTTAACAACACCTGGTCACCCTACAAATATTTAAGTATTCCTGTGTATAAGCGTACAGGCGGTACCGAAAAGCTTGCTAACCATAGAGCTAACACCAGCAGATCAGAGCTAAGCGCTTTACCACCGAGATTAGTCCCCGTTAAATATAAATCATTTCTAGCTTACTAAATTACGGCCGACAACCCGTTACCTGGTAATTTAATGATGACCTGTCTGGTTGCGGCAAATTAGTACGAATCGTTTGCAAATGTTCTTTCGCGAATTTTCCTTCCTTTCCGAACGCGGTGTCGAGTTCGTTGGGATTTAGGTGTTTCCGCTCAGGTAACTCGCTCAGATCTCGGAGCCGTGTAACGTAATGACGTAATAATTCAAATGAACTCCCTCGAATTTCGCCGACGGTTTCTGTAGGTGGCGTCCTGTCTACGCGTCTCGTTACGAAAATGAACTTTGAGAAATTGTGTGTCATTTTACTAAGAGTTAGTTTCGGTTACTTTTCATTATTACTGCGTGTCGCCGTGCAGTGCTAATTCATAGTGTATAAAGCAAAACTCTTCATAACATTCTTCTTCGTGGTAATTCACAGTGGACAAAACAATTTTTCCTAATAATATTTTCCCATTTTCTAATTCACAGTGTGTAAACAGCTTTTCCGAGAGGCATCTTTTCTGGTTGTTAATTCACAGTGTATTAAACAATTTAACATTTCCTTGCTTTGATGCTTTATTTCGACGCTACGAATCCTCGTCTCAAACTTGATTATTAGCCTTGTTAGGCTGTAGGGTCTCCCCGATGGCGCAGTGGTAGCGTCTTTGCCTTGTGATCAAGGGGTCCCGGGTTCGATACCCAGTGGAGGCACATAGTGGTTCGGTTCCCACTTTAAACTGTAGGTCCAGTCCCGATTAGCCTTACTGTTCACATAGTGGACTTAAAACACCAACTCATTTCTTATTAGGCTGTGTAAAAGAATAGAATTGAATAGAATGAATCTTTATTTAAGCAGGCGTGTTTCTGCCTCAGGGGCCGTAATCGTGCCAGACAAACTCATGTTGCCACTATATATTGTGTGTGTGTGTGTGTGTGTGTCGGACAATGTACAAAAGAATATAGATGGATAGGTGATACCATTGGAAAAACCTGTCGTTCCTCATCTCGCTTTTATCTTACAGCATGTACAGTGGGATCCATGAGTATTACCGTGCAAATTGTCCATGACTATTTTCATTTATTTTTCTCTTACATCCTATGCGTTTTAAGCGATGGACGTTTCTGTATGTTGGTGCAGAAGTTGTCAACAGCTTGTTTTGAGTTTTCTTTTAATTCTTGAAGCTCTTATTGGGTCAAATAAAGTGCACGAACATGGTGATGGACAATTTGCACGGTCATACTCATGGATCCCACTGTACAATCACGGACAATTCTGGGTTGCAACAACCCAACTCAATTTCAATGGGATCCTTTCAACCCCGAAGTATCTGTGAGTGCACCGTGATAATTTTTCAGAGAGAAAGGTTATTAAGATGCTGTCCATCTTGGTAGCATGACCTAAGAGCATTTATCACTCATCTAAATCATGTGTAAGAAGTGCTGCTAGTGACAGCCTTAGCACGTTGCTAACAGCACCAAACCTGACCTGCCTAAACTATCCACATAAGCATAGGAATAGCAGAAATAAGCATGTAAATAGGTTAGGCAGGTTTAGTTTTGTTAATTTAAGCTATTATATGCATACGTGGATACGTTAGGTAGGTCAGGTTTGGTGCTATTAGCATGCATTTCCAAGTTGCTAAGGATGTCGATAGCCACTCGTGTCGGGACATTGTATTATAGGTATTTTCTACTGTTACGGCGGCCGGTCCTCATGCTGGCAAGGGAAGTAGGGAGCGAGGATTACGACGCAGATCAACCAGACAACAACGGTGGCGCCAAGAGTCACGACGCGGCGGTAGGAAGTACTTCGTGAACCTCGTTCTACAGGCTGCTGCGTTTCTTATCGTGCTGGATTCGTCGCTTCCCCACTCCCCTTGCCAGCGTTACGATGGGCCGCCGTAAGAGTAGAAATTACCTATAGTGTGCGACTGTGTTCGCCCGTTTAACTCTTGGTAGCTATTGCTGCTACAACTGTTTTAAGCATTGACATTGGCTGGTTAGCTTTGTGGCGTAGTAATAAGCGAAAGGATCGAATATCGTTACTTTTTTTAAAACACAAAAATTTCAGTTGAAAAAGCTAAGTGCAAAAATGGGAAACAACACGATTCAGTAGAATATTATATACCGGGTGGTCCAAAAGTCCCGGAACGGTCACATATGGTGAGAAATAGATACACATCGAATCGGAAAACGAAAAAATACGTGTGTAATAAGTGAAATAAAGCTATTCAATAATATCACACTTGATTCCCCACCCTCGCCCCCTGGGGGTGGGGTGGGGTCAACTGTGAAATTTTAAACGAAAACCCCCATTTTGTATTGTAGAATCGGAAACAGGACTTCATTCCGAGTCCAACGAGCTATCAACCATCCTCCTAGCTTAATAAGGAACGGAGATATGGCGATCTTAAATTTTATGTTAGTTAAAGTTAAAATTTAATAAAACCCAAAAAAAATTCAAAGGGACGTATCTCTGCCCCTAATTGAGCTAGAGTGAAAGCGATTGCAGATTCGGAATCTGCACGTCAAGACCTTTCAATAGAGTGTATGGTAGACCCCCTTTCCAATATCCCCATGCCTAATATCGTCCCCTGCAACCATAATGAGAAAAACGTAAGCTGATGGACGTTGGACTGAAAATAAACGCAAACGTTTATCTGGAACTTAAGAAAACTGAACAGGTGAAGTGAATAGGTGGCTTCTGTCCTCCAGCACAGTTCTCGTGGCACCACTTTTTACAAGTTGAGCATTGCACCCATTTTTCACCATTCCTGTCGACAGAAAATAAACCATCACAATACAAGCACACGGCATCTTCTTCAGTGCCTTCATAATCCTCGTCTCCGTCTGGATAATCGTCATCGCTGTCGTCATCATCTGTGCTTACAACCGATGACGAATTTGGTGGATATTTGATGTTCTTCTTTCTGATCTTTCTTCAGGCCCATTTCTTTCTTGCGAATTGCTTCCACGCCTCGAACCATAGCTTCTTTATCCCACTGTTGTCTTCGTTTTGTAAGACCAGAAGGCATCTGAAACGATGAAAGCGCAATGTAACTGGGAGCCTAATATCGTCCAGGGGACGGCATTTAGCACACATAGGGGGACGATATTCGGATCTACCCTGTAAGCACTACGGCGTCGTGTTTGAGCATGACGTGCTACGAGGAACGACCAATCAAATACATTTAACTATACTTCACAACCTCTATTTTGATGTACTAGATTAAGGTAAAGTGAAACACCTTTCTGTGATGCGGTGGTAATGAATACAGCACTATTAAAACATCAAAACACTTATTTTCCACAACACAATCGCTAGCGTGCACACAGCAACCTTTGTTCTCGCACTGAATACTAAACAGGCCACGTTCAAATAGTTCTGCCTGTTTTCCGTAGTTGGCAGCACGTTACAGCGCCAATACCATGGTGGACGGTATTGGGAGAGGGGACGATAATCGGGTCCTTTCCCTTAATCTGTGGTGGTTAGGTTAGAAGGAGAAGACGAAAAATTGTTGTAGCAGCAATATCGACCTGATCTTTTATAGGGGTGGTTCCATAACATTGACCCACCCTGTTCACAGAGTCCCTCATCTCGAATATGACATTTCTCTTTCATATCAAATAATTTACTCCATGTTACAGGACGTATTTGGAGCACATAAAGCACGTTTCAAGGTATTCACAGCTGCTATAGTACCGTGGAACGAACACTGGTTGCCAGTACATTAATCCCCCCGACTTACGTAATATGCGACTTACGTAAATTCGCAGTTACGTAGAACTGTACGTAGCTGTCACAATACATTTTTCTGTATTTGAAAAGTGTGATTTAAGTTTGTTTTTATATTCTTTTATATATTTTTCATACTTTTATAGTTTATATCCGAGTAAATACTGCTGCATGATGTTTCATTTATAAAATAATACTATGTAAATAATATACATCAGTGGCGTATACTGAGTCCAAGATCTGGGATATCTCACTGTCACGTGGGCCTAGGCTATGAGTAGAAATAAGTTTACCAACTCCTAAGAAATCAGGTTGCCAACTAATAGGAAATCAGGTTGCCAACTCATAGGAAATCAGGTTGCCAACTCATAGGAAATCAGTTTGCCAACTCATGGGAAACCAGGTTGCCAACTCATAGGAAATCAGGTTGCCAACTAATAGGAAATCAGGTTGCCAACTCATGGGAAATCAGGGTACCAACTCGAAGGAATTCAGGTTACCAACTCATAGGAAATCAGGTTGCCAACTAATAGGAAATCAGATTGCCAACTCATAGGAAATCAGGTCGCCAACTCCAGAATCACCATCATCATATCACTGATAATAATAATTTTGTTTACAACTTCTGATCAATTTTCTCCTTTATTTTATTCTCTAGACTCCAGGCTTCGCAGATAGCCTAGTTAGCCTAGAATATACGCTCCTGATATACATTTAATATAAATACTTAAACATTTATAGGGTGGCCAGGTGTTGTTAAGCAGGCTACGGAATCGAAGAACTTGTAAAGTTCCTGCTAGATGGCGCCGATTATTGAGAGTTATTTGAAGGTACATTAACGATATCAAATCAGATACTTACATATAATAACAATAATAAATATTTCAGTTTCTTACGAAGTTACACCTAAACAAATTCGACTTACGCAAAATTCAAGTTACGTAAAGGTTTGCGGAACGCATTACTTACGTAACTCGGGGAGAGGGGGGAGGTACTGTAATCAAAGGTTGACTCTGCCACCAGGGGTGAGAGTTCCCAATTACTGGCTATGCTCTTTTCACAAACGCCAAAGCGTTCTTCTCAGAACAGTTACAGCGATCAGGAACCTACGCGGGGGGCTTCCTGAAAATGAATTCTCTCTGTGTGTGAGAGGGAATACATCAGAAACACTCGGGCATGTGCTGATTGGGCGGTTGCACCTGGGAAGTATTCACCGTTTGCCTAAATGGCGCCTTTCGGAAAGCTACAAAGCATGACAACGTGTTTACTTGGTTGACATGAATAAGCAGCTATAGGTGAACTGGTGGGGGGGGGCCTTGACGAACTTGGTGATGGGAGGATTGTGGAGCAGTGTATCCATCTCGGAATTCAACTTGGAACTAAATTGCGACAGTGACGTTATATTCAGTCTCAATTGTGAGGTATAATGTTGGTTTCTTTTGACGTAACCTTTAAGGCAAGGGCGTACCCACACATTTTTCCCAAAAAGAGGCAAACCAAACAAAGAATATGCACTTCCAAATGGTGACAATGTTTTATTTTGAATAGTTTGAAAAAGGAATAACACTTACTTTACTTTACAACGTTCAAAAGTACAATGAACCAATTTGAATTTTTCACCACTTCTTTTCCAGAAGGGCAAGTGCCCCCTTGCCCCCGTTGTATAGGCCCATCTGCAAGGAACCCACCGTCGGGAACCGGCACGAATTATAAACAAACCAACAATGAACTTGTCAGGTAAAATTTTAACGTGGTCGATAGAGTTCACAAAATCATTGCCAAAAAGTATTTCAATGGCCTAAGAATTGACATTACCTACTTTAAAAAAAAAAAGGAACCATATAAAAATACTTTGGATATTATTATTTAAATATGAATTTTTCATACTTACGAATATCTTGAATAATTTGTCCAAATTGGCTACTTGTGTGTTAAAGCTACTGAAACTAAACAAAGATGGCGCCTTCTCTACTCTTTTTATGATTCGAAGTAAAAAATGGACAGGATTTTTGCAGAAGTAAATTCACAAAAGAGAATCATGAAGAAACAAAAATTCAGTTAAAAACGCCATTATAGAAAATGAAGATTGAAGTGCGCAAAAATACTGAAAATTTACAAACAACGCCCAAAGATAAAAAGTAAAAGAAATATCAACAATAAGGATTCAACAAAATAAATTACATACTCTCCAACTGTAAAAAAGCACATTGTCGGTATTCATAGTTTAATGTTCTAATTTTCTCTTTTCTGCATTTTACAGGCAGATGATTCTATGGCGGCGATTAGGTAGGGGGCGGGGCAATTGCCCCCAAATTTTACCACTTTTAGTCCCGCAGTATGCCCTGTCTACCAAGAGAATGTAAATTTCCTTGCCACGCCAGTTTTAGCACCGAATCGCTACCACTGGTTGCCAGAGATGTTAAAGATGATTTTGATCCGTATCTGACCTTGCTACATTCAGTGGCGTACGAAAGGGGGGTTACCGGGTTTAACCCCCCTTGAGTTTTTAAAATATTATGGAAAATGCTGTAGAAAAAATTAAAAATGGCAAATTTATCGCAGTCAAAGATCTGCGACAGTAATAATAATAATAATAATAATTTGAATTATTATTCCAATGCAGCATGAAGAAAAACACAACATTCCAAACACAATCTAAGCGGCCGCAAAGTTCAATTTTGCAATTTTTTTGATAAAAGTCGCGCAGTAACTCACGCGAGAATTGTGAAAATTTCTTGCTACGTCGCAGTGTGCCGACCTTATTGCAAACGTTCTTCCCGGTACTGATTTCACATCCCCTTGTGAACTCTCAAGTTATGCTGAGTCTACATCCACATCATTAAATAATGTTGAATCACCTAGAAGTGATAAATGTGTTGGAATGTCTATAAACTTACTTTTTAACGAAAACATAGACTCAGTGGAATTTAGCAACATGTATTCTCGCGCTTCATCATCATCCTGGGCGAGTTCCATAGGTAAAGGTAATGTAAATTCCTTCGTGCATATAGCACCGTGCCATGAAGGCACACGTAGTGGTGTGGTGGGCACCAAAGATTCTCGATCTCGAACCATTTTGTAGGCGATGTGATCAGCACCATGCTCCGGCAGCCTTCATCCCCCAGGGTTGCTCTCAGGTACCCTGAGGCTGGGTGCGGAGACAAGGCTGGATAAATTCCAACCAATTCCGGGAATCGAACCCGAATCTCCCACGAAGTTGTCAGACTAGACCAGCGTGGCTCCTAGAATGAGTTTCATATTTCGATTATTTCAATAAATTTAATATATTTGCTTGTTTCTATGGATTTTCTTCACACTTAAAATGTCTCACCTATCCTATACAAATAACCGTTGATTAGACAATTATTTTGTAACAAAGAAACAAAAAAATGTAATTTTGTTCTATTTCTTTCATAAATAGCAGCTGCATTAGTAGTAATTATTAGTAGTAATTAAACTAATTAATTAATTATAAGCATTATTAATTAATTAATTATGAGCATTGTTAATTAATTAATTAATTATGATTATTATTAATTAATTAAAGTATAATAAAAAATGGTAATGTGAATTTGTAGAATGTTTTCGAAATAACACCCCCTGGATGAAATCCTGTGTACGCTACTAATTTTGGTACACGGATACTATTGCAGTTATTAGCTCAAAAGCTGGGATAGTGCATGTTAGCAGAGATAATAACTTTGGCCCTTAGTAAGTGGTTGTGTGTGTGAATTGGCTTATGATTATTTTTGGTAGGAATTGCAGCTCTTCTCTGTTTGTACACTCACGGACACTTCTGGGTTGTTACCGTCTCATTCAAAGCCAATTAGATTCTTACAACCCAGCACTGTCCGCGACTGTACATGAAGTCGCGTGCGCTGTATTTCTGATTCTACAAATGGCCCAGTACAGTTGAAGTCCTGATTCAAAAGCCATTGCTCAATAATAACCGAAACATTATGAAATCTCTAAAGAAGCTGAATTGGCAACATCGCATTTACTCCACGTGGACTTGACAAGAGCTGTCAGTTCTTTAAACGGACGCTATTGGTGGGAAAGATTTGAGGGGAGGTTATACTGGGCTCAACGTGGACTTGCCAAGAGGGATACCGATCTTTCGGAACTTTCTTTGAAGTAAAGTGGCACTCGAGTCAGGACTTCCAACTAAATGTGTAAAGTTTTGCTTCGATTAGTTACATTTAACGCAAGGAGATGGCAACACTGGTTTTCAACTTTTACTGGAGTGGGGGTGGAGAGTACGAATCTTGATGAGTTGCCTGCTTAACAAAGGCGAATGCATTAACAGGGCCTTGCAATAGAAAGAGAGGTTGGCGCTGGAAAAATCAATGAAGGGTAAATTACGAGAAATAGCTGTACAGAATTCGCAACGATCCTTTACGGAGGTCACGTGCAACCGATCACGTGGTTCCTGCGCTTCGACGTTTTATGGGAAACGTTACCCTCCGTATCGCGAATTCAATAGGCCAGAAATTGCATGAGGGGATCGCCAAAAGTTAAACTTCGATTTCGTCCGGTCTCACTCTCATTTAACCAACGAAAAGGTGGGAAAATTTGCAGCTTTTATTTTCGCCTCAGCGACGCCAAAAAGAAAAAAAAACGAACTCTTACATTCTATCAGCCGTTTGGAGGAGACAAGGGGAAGATCCGACCTTGACTGGACTCTTTTCGTGGAGAGAGCTAATATAGTTGATACCGATAGCAGCAGCGCGCACCGTCAACTCGCTTCCTCCTCTTATCTACCGTTATGCGTTACCTTGGTCCACAGATACCCGAGACAGGGTGCAGAATTGTCCTGCGTTGATACTGTTCTGAAGAAGCTGAAAATAACTTAAAATTCCAAACATGTTACTCCTAATATCACAGTCAAGTTACTTCCTTTCAATGAGGTTAAGCAACTGTAGGTTATTGTACTTCTACACAAAAGATGTCGCCGTAACAAACAGACAAATTTTCACAGTGCATAGAGAACATGAGGGCGAACAACTTTTTTCTTCAAAGTTTTGCTCGGTACGTTCTCGTTTCGACGCTACGATCCCTCGAAGAACCCCATTTTTTATCCTGTTTGTTTGCATCCGTGAGGGACAATTTCATGGTTGCCACTGTCATTTAATTATTCTGTCGATTAACACAATAAAAAGGGTGTAAGGGGTGACCTTCCACGTAGTACACCCTGGACTGCATTTTGCAGACTAACGAGGCTCTGGCGAGGCTCTGGCGTCTGGACGTCCTTAAATGTGCTGAATGCCCCTTTACAGCCTCAGCTTTTAACCGAAGTCAGAATATTTTAGTTATACGGCACTGCAGTTATGTTATATTAGTTATGGTAAGGGACTGGACACCGTATAACGTGACGGGTTCAAAATAGGCTAAGTGCTGACGCCCCCAAAATTTTAATTCAAAAAACATGATAAAAATAATGATTTGCTGAGACAAGGTCATGCCAGCAGACGCCCTCGCCATTTCAATCATGCATATATCAGCATCCATACAATAGTTGCAATTCTTATTCTGTGTTTTTGCACAGGTTTTATAAATGTTGGGTGCACACTCCATTGTCTTGATTGATCGCACAGTCTGCCAGTAGCGTTGCAATAATTTTGTAATTTTTCCGACAGAAAAATGTACGTCAGTGGCAACCATGAATCAGTTCCGCACGTTCATACATACTCGCGAGTAAGAATAAACTCAGAGTTAACCTTCGAAAGCAGGGTAATCTGGGAGTAAAAAGAGGGTTAACTTTACCCTTCGAGATCGGCGAGTTAAAGCGGAGTTAACCGACGCGCAGCGGAGTAATGGCTGCCATCTGCAACCGGCAATGTACAGAGTGTCCCACTCGTAAGGGGCCCCGGAAAAAGTGTTATAAAAATCTTAATAAAAGAGGATGTGAAACCAAATTTATACATGACATACCTTTATGGTTGAGAAATGAAGGTCCATTACAAGAAGTGCTGGAAGTGACTTCCCCCCACCTGTATACACAGTTCAACACGGCGCTGCATGTTCGTGAATGTTCTCACGTAACTCGTCGCTGAAAGGCCAGGGATATTGCAGTACACGTGGTACAGTGATGAAGCGTGGTTCCACTTGTGACGATACGTGAACTCACAAAACACACGTTTATGGAGTAGTGACAACCAGCATGCAATCGTTGAGGAACCCCTTGATTCACAGAAGGTGACCGTGTTCTGTGCATTATCACAGCGGCGCATCATCGGGCCAATTTGTTGTGACACTACTGTCAACAGTGATGTGTACCAGGTATTGTTTCATGAATTTGTGAACCAGTTGGATGACGAGGAACTGACACTTGGCTGGTACCAGCACGATGGGGCAACATGCCATACGTCTGACGCGAGCATGGCTGCGGTGGAATCATTTTTCCCTAACGGAGTGATTTCGAAAGGATAATGGCCCCCAAGGTCACCGGACTTGACCCCCTGACTTTTTTCTGTGGGGTCACTTTAAAGGTAGTGTGTACAAGAACAAACCACGCACCATCGCCGAGTTACGTGATAACATCCGCCGTGAAATCTAGGCAGTCACGCCGAAAACTCTGGCAGCAACATTCACGAACATGCAGAACTGTGTATACAGGTGAGGGGGGGGGGGAGGTCACTTCCAGCACTTCTTGTAATGTACCTTCATTTCTCAACAATAAATGTATGTCATGTACATATTCGGTTTCATATCCTCTTTTATTAAAATTTTTATAACACTTTTTCCGGGGCCCCTTACGAGTGGGACACCCTTTATAACTTCGGAATTTCAAAACTAAATAAATGTTAAATAGGAAATAATAGGTTCCAACTGTGCATCTCAAAAGCGAGAAATATATAGTATGTTACTATGTATATACTTTGGGAGATATACAAGCATACACATACACGCAGAAACCAGTAGCAATGTAAACATTAGATATAAAATACGATCGTCAATGCTACGTTGAGATAGATGCATATATATATATATACATATAAATTACTACAAATATAACTGTAACACTACTTACTACGATTGCAAGCTGCACTAATATATAAAAATTTATTCACGTAAACGTTTTTCCCCATCTCTGTTCCGTGCTTGAAATTTTCTCATGCCTGTTGTTTGTCACTGTTTTGGATACCAATGCTCAGGTAGTTGCATCCTTTCCTTGTTTCCTACGAGACCACGTGTACAACCCGAACACCGCCAACCACGCCTTCTCGATAGGAGTAGCCAATCACGCACTTCCATTTGTATGACGTTTAGGCACTTGCTTTGAGGCTAGCTACCCTCCTACATAGCTACTCGCTATGTTCATCGCACCTTACACGTTGGTGCAACAGAAGGTGATCGTTACTCGAGGCTTACCCTGACCCACGGATCTTTTTACTCGCGAGTTAGTACAACGTTGATGCAAACTGACATGAGCAAAATTTTAGCATGAAAAGTTGTTCAGCGTCATGTTGGTGTTTGTACGGCACTAATCGGGCGTTATTTTGTACGGCATACATGAGGGTTCGTATATTTTAAGTCAACGCGGAAATATGATTGAAGATTTACAGAAGGTTCTTACGAGCGAGTATTGAAAATAGATGAAAAGACAACAGCGACCGACTGAGAGACTTGTTCGAAATTGGATATGTGTATCATAAACAGTTAAATTTCATAAGGAAATGCAGACAATTATATCGGGTGATTTCCCTCGTTAGAGACCCCAAACTTTTGTCTATAAAACTGCCATTTTTATTTAAAGTTTGTCTTGAAATTTTGTATGCACATACCTTGAGCAATGTAAAACAGGATCTAACCCCTCGCAATAGGTTTGGACTCTTCCAATGACCTTCATCTGTTTTGTTCCGCGACAATGCATCTCGGTAGTGTTGGCTCGAATGTATAGGGATTACAATGTACACTATCGAAGAGCGTGTGTTCCTCGTTCGTTAATACTGCCAAACTGGTTCATTTAAAGCATGCCAAAGGGCATTTCAGACTGAATTTCGTGTGAGATGTGTACCTTCAAAGTGTTGTATCCAGAAATTGGTAAGACAGTTAGGGACAACGGGAAGTCTTGTCACACAGCATTCAGAGGGTCGGAAAATGTCTGAAGAGACAAAACAGGATGTAAAGGAGCGATTACTGGCATCACTATCAAAATCATGGCGAAGACTTTCCAAAGAAACTAATCTCCCATATTCCACATGTCAAAAAGCTGCAAAAAAGTCAAAACTATCGCACAATCGCAGCCCTGAAGAAGCTATAAGTCAAGAGATTGAAGCCATTACCGACGCCACTTCCAGACCAATTTCAGCATCGGATATGAGCAGATCGTGTTTTACATTGTTCAAGGTATGTGCATACAAATTTTCAATCCAAACTTTAAGTAAATGGCAGATTTATAGACAAACGTTTGGGGTCTCTAGCGAGGGAAGCACCTTTCTGTATTACAGACATGGCTGCCATGATATTAACCCCATAACTGTATGGACGTTCGTCATCTCGACACCATCGCACAGGTAAACGGAAAGGAAAATACGAATCAATTTGACTCACCTGTACTTTTCAACATAATTTCCTTTCAACTGGGCACACTTCGTTCAACAATGTTCTAATGGAATTATACCATTACACGAGATTCACTGTTCCCGGAAAGTTTGTCTCCCCAACCATTTCTTGAGATTTGGAAATCTGAAGTGGCGAAGTCTGGCAGCAACCATTTGTTGGGTAAGTCTCGAAGCGCTAGACTTAGACGAGTCTAACATCAACAAACGCAGCCACAATGTTCCCTCAAGCCCAAAGCTTCGTGCAACTGTGGTGAACACGAGATTCCCATTGTACCTGTTTTGTCTCTGACAATCTTGAATCATTCATGAATTTGTGTAACACTTTGAATGAAAAGTTCTCCGAGTTTGATCTAGGTAGACGTTTTCTTCTTTCCAAAAAGTAATAACATTACTGCATAAACCTTCTTTCCGTCTCAGATTATTGGGCATTCTCGCAGTGACTTAGATTTTAAAGAACCAATCAAACATTTTACATCATTCGAAACTTAAATTCAGCATGATATCGTATGTAGAGTGGACAATGGAGAGAAATAATGATGGAATGTTTTTGTTCGTGGTGCTGCCATCTATATGTCATTTGTATTACTAGTACATTAAAATCCACCTACATTGGAAAATTTACTCAAAGGAATCCAAGCATTGCATTAGAATTAGCACATGAATTCTTGTGATGGAGTAAAGCGTGCATTTAATTAAACCATTTTGAAAAAATCGTCCACAGGAATACAGAATGACCCAAACGTCTCTTAACATTTTAATCAAAAATGATTTTATTGACATTACTGTTGAAAAGTACTCTAGAAAAGAAGACAAAATTAGTACATTTCAATGTGGTCGCCCTGTAAGTTTAAGCATAGCACCCACCTCTGTTTGCGTGGACCGGAACATGTTGCAACATAGCTGGCGTGATTTCCCCTGTTGCTGCAGCTATTCGCTGTGCTAGTTGTTCTATAGTGTTGAACATTACTTGATACACCCTAGACTTAATGAAACACCACAAAAAGTCTACGGGAGTCAGGCCTGGAGACCGAGCCGTCCAAAGTCTTGGTGAGCCACAGCCGATCCAACAAACGGGAAAGATGTCAGTGAGGTAGTACCGAACGATTCTGGCGAAATGAGATGGTGCATCATCTTGATGGAAAACAACAGGGTATTTTGTCCCTTCCTGAAAACCATTCATTAGCGATATAAGGAAAATGTCAAGAGACTTTTGCATCACCCTGTATAATGGAGAGGTCACCCTCCATTTCGCGTTGATATATTTCTAGCAATGCATGCCGGGAACGATTCATCACAGGCATCCAATCAGTGGTGGGGACGATCCGAACTTCCTACTTCCAAAATCGATGAATGCAAGAGTTATTGCACATCTCTTGAATATCCTCCTGCGCCGGAAATGCATTGACGCTGCCACAGGGTTGAAAAGAAAAACAAATATCCGCGAATCACGTGACACGGGGCAATCTCCTGTCATACGTGTTGAGAGAGTTATGGCAAAGAGTTCCGGGTTATGCCTATTGTTACGAGCGACCTCGTTTATTCACGGTGTCAAGATTTGCGTGTTGAAATTCTGAAGGTTTCACGAGTAAACAACACTGAACGGAATGATCGTACTGTGCAAAAACTATACCCTGTCCCAGCTATCTCTGGAACAAGGCCGCGCATAGCGACAGAGAAGGGGTGGAAATCGAGTGGGGAGAGCGAAGCAGTATACGCTGCTGCGAAGACTGGTAACGGCATTCGCTTCTCCCCCTCCACGCAATCCCGTTCCCTCTCACATGTTCATTGGTTGAGGCGTCTCGCGTTACAACTTGCGCAGAGACTTGTTTTCGTTCGCTTGCTTCAAAGATAGTTGGGACAGAGAGCAAAGGGAATGTTTTAGAAGACTAACTACGATGCATCATATTTATTGATACACTAATATAAAATAGTGATGGGCATAATTGATTAAAATAATAGATTAATTCGATTATTTTAATAATTCGAGATATTCGATCTTTTTATCAATCATCGATTATTTTAATAATTCGAGATATTCGATCTTTTTATCAATCATCGATTATTTTAATAATTCGAGATATTCGATCTTTTTATCAATCATCGATTATTCTAAGAATCGAGTGATTTGAATGAGTGAAATCGTATGGTCCAAATCTATTAGGTACACAAGGTTCATTTTCCATGCAGTTAAGGAGAGAAATGAACCTAATATCAAAATGGAATAAGGACCAGAAACAGCGGTTAAATGTTAGTGAACGAGTTATATCTTTCAGTCAGTTGAGGTTGAACTAGCGGTGAGTGTGGGTTGCTATGCGGTGTGCTCTCCTCTGGTTCTTTTGTGCACCTCATCGCAATTTACGTGGGAAGGATTACTGTTGTCTTGTGCATGCGTGGGTGGGATTGTAGACTACTACTGGCATTGCTCTTTGATTCTGTAATCTATATTCGGATGGAATAAGTCGGATTTGTTTTTTGTTTTAACGCTTTTGAACCGAAGAGCATCAGTTGGGGGAGGGGGTACTGGGCTAATAAACTATTTTTAAAAAAATACTTTTTCACCTTTTTGTAGGCGGGTCGTAATTCTGTAATTCGTCAAGGCATACACATGTAGAATCAAGTCCCCCAAGCTATGAGCGAAGCTCCTATTGACACTACCAGAGTTCATCGCCAATTTTCCCCCATACCTTTCTTTTTTTGTCGCGTTTTCACTGTCCTACACGGTCATATCATAAAAATCAAGAGGCAATAGACGGTATGATTTTACTACCATGGGTCTTGTCAGTAGCGGTGAATGGGTGCCATCACCGGGGGGGAGAGGGGGTCAATGACAGTTGACTTTCTCTTGGTGTTCAAGGCTTGAGAGGCCATAGTGCGAGGCAAAAAAATGCCAAAGAGTGGGGGAACTGCCCCCACACACCCCTAATCGAACCGCCGGTGGTGAGATCGGTAGACCACCACTGAACGCCCTCGACCACTGAGGCGACACGTTCAGTACGTAACAGCGCGGTAGATTGTCACACTTGTAAGCGGCGTGATCTTGTCAGAACAAGAGCTTCCATTCGAATGATTTCATCCCAGCAAAACCGCTCCTTATATAGTTTCGATCACTGCGCATGCGCAAGCACAATCGATTCATTCAGTTCAAAACCACTCATATTCCATAATCGTCTAAAAATCCTTCATCATCCATAATCGCTATAAAATCATTCATATTCCATAATTCGCTTCAAAATCATTTCCACAAAATCGTTCGATTATTCATATATATTATTTTCTCTAACAATCGATTGTAATTGGATTATTCAAATAACTCGATTATGCCCATCGGTAATATAAAGTGTGTTTGTACACTTTTATGATAGCTGTAAAAGATTTTTGAAAACCTGACGCTCTCTATGAAGATGTTCATGAACATTGAAAGAAACATGCGAACACCAACGTTAAATAATAATAATCGAAGAAACAATATTAAAGAATCTTTCAGTGGTAGTAGATTTAGTGTCTTTAATTTATTAGAGAAAAAGAATTGAGATCAAGCAGTATAGATGAGTCAATTTTACTTCCCACGACTTATTATTTTCCAATGTTTAAAGCATTGACACTGCAGTGCCATCTGTGATTCTCTTCCAAAATCTATGCTATTTGCACATTTGGAAATAAGGACAATATGAACAGAATCGTATATCGGGTGATCCGTTTGAGATGTCAGAAAAGTAAAACGTTGTGTACAATAGGTTAATATACGTATCTCTGAGCACTTTGTTGTAATATATGCAGAAAGGATGTAAGTTTTGAGCGAGTGCAGGTTTACTGACTTCAGCCGCATGGCGCTAGCGTTCATGGTAGAAAAAGGTAGTGGTCACGCCACAACAGCGCACAATGGGATGTGAAATTTTCGAGTGTTGTATGCACACTAGTACAGCCATATTGCTGAAGTCTATAACCTGCACTCACTCAATACTTACATCCATTCTGCATATACTACAACAAACTGCTCAGAGATACGTACATTAACCTATTGTACACAACGGTTTACTTTTCTGACATCTCAAACGTATCACCTGGTAAGTTACTGCATAAAATATGCTAACTTAACTTGCCAATAAATTTAATCATATGTCTTGGAGAAACATTTAAATAAAATATTCTATCACTTCAGCTTTCTTAATCACCGCCAGAGAAGAGGCGGGCGAATCAGATTAACAACAAGCCCCTGCGCAAACAAGCAAACCTTATAAATGAGCCCAAATATGCATTTTTGTATGTGTTTGTACATACTAAACGTAGCACTACCTCACAAAATATTCGCATTCACCTTTTTTTCAGTTCCGTCTTACAGTACGGACTGAAAGGACAAGGGATTTTTCTAAATTTAATGCAATATAGCTTCTAAGCTAAATACACCAAGAAGTTCTAAAATAAACAAGCATGGCCTTATGTGCAGTGGCGGCAATTGGGTTCCAAAACTGGGGGGGGGGGGACAAGGTGCAAAAACTGGGCTGCAAGAACAGTTTACTTTTCCTTGGTAGATAAGGCTAATGCCCGCTTCAGACGAAAGCATTTTCCTTAAGATTTTTCTTAACATTTATGCCATGACCAAAATGCTACCGTGTAAAGCGAGAAATCTTATGGCATTTCAGATGCCATGGCTTATTTCATCGCATTTCTCAAGGATAGGCTCGGTCCGTATCATTTTTCTTAGCGTAACCAATCAGAAGCGATCTCTAGGTCACGAGTGCAGTTGTAATGGCGGCCGCTTGAGATGTAAACAATGTATCACTTCACACTTTTAAACGACGATAACTATTCAACCGAGACGAATATCGCTTCGTATTAAATGGTTTTAGGTAGAGACGAATGGCGCTGATTAGATACATACTTTACAACGTTTACTGTACACGTATGCAATAAATATTTTAGATTTTTAAATCGTAAACACCTTGCTCACAGCACTGACGGTGTAACTGGACTTGCCTCTCGTGCTGTATGTATTGTACATTGTAATTGAAACAGCTAACCGAAATGTTCCATGAAATGCTTTCGTGTAAGTACTGTCTGTTATAAGATTTTTGGAAGTATTTACGTAGCATTTATGCTAGCAAAAATGTTAAAGGAAATGCTTTCGTCCAAAGCCGGCTTTAGCATAGTGCGGCGACTCAAGTGGGGGGGGGGGGCAACACCTCCCACCGTCCCCCTAATTGCCGACACTGTTGATATATATATATGCTAGCTGATTATCCAGCGTTGCCTGTGTGTTTAATAAATTCTAACTATAGCGTAAAATGTAACTAATATTATTTACAGGTATTTAAAAGCATAAGTAGAGTATACAAATTATAAAGTAATATATTTTACAAATTCACAATAATATAAATTTAACAACAATTTATGAACAACATTTTTAGTTCCACCTCGAAGAGCAAGAATAAATAATTTAAACGGCATAGGGAGTGTAACTATTCATCTTAGCGACCCCGAAAACTATGGATTCCACACTAATGTCGGTCGTTTTACATGTCACCCCCTTCCCAGCCCCCCCCCCCAGGGGTGCCAGGGGTGTCCTGGAGTTGAACGGCATTGGGAGTGTCACTATTCATCTTATCGACCACGAAACTATGGATTCCACACTAATATTGGTCGTTTTCGATTATTTTTACATGTCACCTCCTTCCCACCCCCACCCCTAGGGGTGTCACCCCACAGTATTTCATTCCAGATTGTAAGTCATATGTGTAACACGTTTGGTTGACATCGCTCAAGGCGTTCTAAAGTTATGCTGGAACAAACATACACACCTACATCCATTTTTATATTATATATATATATATATGTGTGTGTGTGTGTGTGTGTGTGTGTGTGTGTATGCATATCTATGAAAGTGGTATGTGAAAGGTATTTATAGAATATTATAAAAGGAGTAAAATAACATTATTTGTCATCTAAGTTTCAGAAGTCAAACATAGAAATAAAATTCTATAAGCATAAAAGAAATAAGAATGCAGGAAAGGGACACGATGTGAAAGGAAATTAATTTGTAAATGATAAGATTGATTGATTGATTTGTTGTTTTAAGTCCACTTTGTGCACCGGACTGGACCTACAGTTTAAAGTGGAATTCGAACCACTATGTGGATCCACAGGGTATCAAACCCGAGACTTCTTGATTAGAAGGTGGCGAAGTTACCACTACGCCATCGGAAGCTCACTAATGATATGAGACGAGAACAATAAAAAATCACCTACAAAAATAACTAAAAACTTTAAAAGCAATGAAAGGGTGAAATAAGAATTCTTCAAAGAACAAAATCGATTTTTTTAAAAAAAAAATCGAAGGAAAAGAGAAGAGATAATTACATTACAAAATGATGAAAATTTCTTTTGCAAATGAACCAAATTAAGACTATGCTAGTAAAGGTGTCATTCCACGCCATTTCAACGAGGTCATGACACCCACCAACTCCGATTTCGATTAAATTTGGTATACACCCTTCCTTTATGGTTGAAAGAAACCTCCTAAATTTTTTTCACTATACCTCAAACGGTTTTCATTTTACAGCACTTTGAAATGTCATCAAATCATCAAATTTTAAAAATGGTCGAGCGACCAGTGCTGGACCATTTGGTACGGATTGACCCTGAAATTTTAGGCTATTTCCAAAAATCGTAAAATTTTAGTTACAAGGAATAAAAAAATATATATTTTTTGTAGAGAAAGAGCATGTCTTTGCAATGATTTTCAACATCAAAAGTTTTTGGTTCCATCATACTCACATGATGAAAATTTAGATTTTCGTAACCTAGTTTTCCCACCACAAAAATTAGGCTACAAATCCAATATTAGTCTTTTTATAGGCATTTGTAAAATTTGTTTGAGTGCTGGTGTATTTTTTTCTGAAATCCTCATTATTTCGTTGAACTTTGTGTAAAATTTCAAAGAGATCTGCTGATTGGTTAAGGAGAATAGAAATAAAATGTATGCAAGAGTATCCTGTGTCGAGGGTCTCAAGAGTGACAGACAGCACTGATTTCATGACATTTCAGAGTGCTGTAAAATGAAAACCGTTTGAGATAGAGTGAAAAAAATGTAGGGGGTTTCTTTCAACCATAAAGGAAGGGTGTATACCAAATTTTATCGAAATCGGAATTTATGGGTGTCAAAATATTAGATTTTTGCGTTGATTTGATGTGGAATGACCCAAACGGAACTGGACGAGCATAAATGCGTATGTTAGAACTTTTATCCTCACTGCAAGGATAGTCAATACTAGGAGCAAAAAACTGAAAAGTGGGGGAAAGGCACATTAAAAAGCCTGTATTTCCAAAGCGAACATAAAAAGCATGAAAAACATGATCCATTCATGTCGAAACATGTCAAAAAGAACAAATATAATAATAATACATTTCACTACCAACAGAGGGAAATACAAAAATGCATAGAAATTTCGAACAAAAGCACAGCTGGTGAATATTTTCTCATGATTGATTAAAGATTATTTTCGAAATAAAAATTTCAAACTCAAATTAGGCGCATTATGTAGCCTCGACCACACGTCAGAATGAGCTTAATGTACTAACCAATTAGAGATTTCCCGAGGGAATATCGACTGGAATAATACAATACAATTATCCCACGTACGTCCAAGCCAGCGCGCTTCAAAAATCATTTATCGATATTAATTATTCACCTGGGGAAAATGCCCCAATGGATTTAATCGTATGTTTAGTGAAACAAGCTGAAAATAACAAATGACCCCACTTCATACGCCGCATGTATAATTCATCGTATGTAAATTTAGTTATTGAAAATGCACCTTGATCAATATATCACTGTCACGTGCTTTCGTATTAATCTATGAAATCCATTAAGAACAAGAGGGTGTTTCCACGCGTCTTAGTACACACACAAACAAAAGGAGAGAGAGAAAGAGAGACAGAGAGAGAGAATCAGACAAGAAGAGAAACAGAGACGGCAGGAGAAACAGGAACAGAGAGTGAGAGAGACAAACAGACAGAGAAAGAGAAACAGAGACAGGGAAGAAACAGACAGAAAGAGAAAGAAGGAGATAGAGAAACAAAGAGAGCGCGAGACATACAGGGAAAGAGAGATAGGTAAACAGAGAAAGAGAAACAGAGACAGGAAGAAACAGACAGAAAGAGAAACAGAGGCAGGAATAGAGAAACAGAGAGCGCGAGACATACAGGGAAAGAGAGATAGGCAGGCAGAGAAAGAGAAACAGAAACAGGAAGAAACAAACAGAAAGGAAAGGGAAACAGGGATAGAGAAAGAGAAACAGGGATAGAGAGACAAAGCACGAGACATCCAGGGATAGAGAAACAGAGGCAGGGATAGAGAAACAGAGAGAGCGCGAGACATACATGGAAAGAGAGATAGTCAGGCAGAGAAAGAGAAACAGAAACAGGAAGAAACAAACAGAAAGGAAAGGGAAACAGGGATAGAGAAACAGAGAGAGCGCGAGACATACATGGAGATATATATAGGCAGACAGAGAAAGATAAACAGAGACAAGAAGAAAGAGACAAAGTGAAAGAGAGACAGGAACAGAGAAAGAGACATAGAGACATGAAGAGAGTGACAGAGATAGAGAAGCATAGAAAGAGAGAGAGAGGTTGAAAGAGAAGCAGAGAGAGAGAGAGAGACAGAAAAGTATCAAAAGTATTTTTCAAAATATCTCAATGGACTAGGCTTGAAAATGTCCAGAACTTTCAACAAAAGACACCTTTCATTTTGTCCTGAAATGAGACCTCTGAACGAATTATTAGTTTTTACAAAGATTTCAGTTCATCCCACTCTTCCATTCAAACTTTGTTTTGAGGTGTACTTTTATGATCAGATTGGCTAATCGGGGCTGGACGTGTAGTTTGAAGTAGGTTAGGAATCAGTGTGGAACGTTACTCTATCGGGAATCGAAACCGGAACCATAAGCGGTAGCAGAGGTGAACTGGTACCGCCCTTTCGAAGACCAAAAAGTTGCTTGTTCTTCCAATCTCCCCTTATTTCTTGCAACTTCAGATTCCAATTCCATGTTCCCAATAAATATTCCTTTCTTCAATATTACCTCCCTTGATGATTATTTCTGTCGTTCGTATTGTTCATCATTCTCCTCTCGCTTTATGCTTCACCGTTTTACTTTCTTAATCGCTTCCTTATTTCCAACAGTTTCTTTTTTTCTTTCTTTCTTTCTCTCTCTCTCTCTCTCTCTCTCTCTCTCTCTCCCCCCCTCTGTGTTTGTGTGGGTTTATTTCTTTATATATATCTCACTTTTATTTATCCTTCTCTCTCTTTCTCTCTCACTCTCTTTTAGTATGTGTGTGTGTGTGTGTGTGTGTTTGCTTAAAAATATGTTTTTCTAATGTATTTTTGCATGCAAAACACGAATCTGCAATTAATTTCTTCGTATCATGTACAGTCTTTTTGAAAAAAGCCATCTTTATACATTATGTGTATTAATTACGTTCAAACAAATATAAATTCCTTTAATTGTTTTTTCCAGCGCTTGATAAAAATGATATCGCTATCAGTTCGCATTGTTACATAAAGAAACGTTTTGCTGGATCCTCTAGTGATAAATTTGTTACATAACAATGACCGTGCTGGTACCACTGACGAACAAGGGCTGCCATCTGTGTTGTCCTATCCAACGTGAAGGTTGTGCTTTGAAATTGCAGGTGTTTGTGTAAAGTTTTAACGTTTGTGGCGGGTTTCTGTTAGTGAGGTGTGTATGAAAAGGAGGCTTCCTTCAGTGGATCATAATGTCCCGTCAGTGTAAGAATAACCTTGATTCATTGTTATATATGTGGTGAACTGACGTTGAAAAGTCAAAGAAGTAGCCTTACCCCTGTTGTCAGAAAAGCATATAAACTGTATTTTGGATGCCGAGTAGGCGATCAAGATAAGCGATGGGCACCACATATCTGCTGCAATTCTTGTTCCAGGAACTTGCGAAACTGGATGCAAGGAAAGTGAAGTTGGCTAAAATTTGCCAAACCAATGGTTTGGAGAGAGCCCAAAGACCACGTGACTGTTACTTTTGTTTGACAGATGTAATGGGCTTCTCTTCAAAATCAAAACATCACATCCGATATCCTAATTTGGAATCAGCAAGGCGCCCAGTGGCTCATAGTGAAGAGCTACCTGTGTCGAAGCTCCCGAAAATTGATACATCAATTGAAGAAGGAAGTTCGGGCAACGAGGACGTCGACGTCGCGCTACCAGCCCTCTGAAGTGCACCACATCTCATCACACAAGAGTTAAACGATCTGGTACGGGACTTAAAAAACAAAAGCAGAAATCTTGGGCTCTCGACTTCAAGAATGGAATCTATTGGATAAAAATGTCAAAATCAGCACGTTCCGAACGCGACAGAGTAACTTTTCATCTTGCTTTTTGGAGACTGGAGGAATTGTAACAATGTTAATGCTTTATTTCAGGAGTTGGGCCATGTACACAATCCAGCAGAATGGCGATTGTTCATTGATTCGTGTAACATAAGTCTGAAGGCAGTATTGCTCCATATTTGTAATGCTTATCCATTAGTGCCAGTGGCGTATACTGTTCACAAAAAGGAGACATATGAGGTAATGCGTGACATATCGCAGTACATTGAATATAATACATTCAAGTGGCGAATCTGTGGAGACCTGAAAGTAATTGGAATTCTTACTGGCATGCAACAAGGGTATACCAAATGTTGTTGTTTTCTGTGTGAATGGGACAGCCGGGACGGAGTACAGGAATATGTACCAGGAATGAAGAACGTATCACATCAACAACTTGTGAACCCTAATGATGTTTTTCTTCCCCCATTACACATCAAAGTAGGTGCACTGCTTCCAAATCATGGGATGCCACATGTCCCTGAAATTACATTTTCTGGATTCTCATTTTGACTTCTTTCCACAAAATTTAGGGGCTGTTAGTGATGAACATGGGAAACGGTTCCACCAAGACATTGCAACATTTGAAAAGCGGTTCAGTGGAAGATGGAACAGCGGTATGCTTGCTGGATATTGCTGGTCTATCATCAGAGAGACTCCTTCAGATAGATACAAGAGAAGAAGATGACAATTATCATTTCCGTAGAAGTTTGTACTGTCTTTTGTTTGTATACGTAAAATGCCTGTCTAATGTCTGTGCAACAAAATGTCATGTGGCTGTACAATACAAATGGTATGTCTTGGGAGAAAACTGACTTCACATATCGATTTAGTACCTTTAACTTATTTAAACTCACATGTTTTCAACCAAAGGACATTTTCGTCTTTTGTTTGTATGCGTTGATTTACCTGTCTAATGTCTGTGTAACAAAATGTCATGTGACTGTACAATAAAAATGGTACGTGTTAGGAGAAAACTGATTTTACATATCGATTCAGCACCTCCAATTTAGTCAAAATCACCTGTTTTCAACTAAAGGACAGAACATGACCTCAAATTTGTTGTACAGTGAGTCGAACACTCAACGCCCTGGGCCACCGAGGCCTTCTTAGGGAAGTTTCACAAACTCCGTCTCTGAATAGTACTCAAAATTATACAAAAAAGCAAGTATCACAAGAAAATCTGAATGATTGATGCCCAAAACACAGCTCGAACTTCTTTACCGCCAATCTAGTATTTTCCCAATGTAGCATTCCCCTACGGACGAAAATAATGAATTCCAAACCTTGCACACGAGGTAAACCATAGTTGCTGAAATTGGAATGTCCCTACTTGACACATTTTCCTGAACCTTCTGTAGCATGGCATGCTCTGAGTGGTAATTAATACTAGAAATCTAGGGAAGGGCTGCTTGGATCCTAATTAGAAGGTCCCCCCTTCCCCCTCGCGTTCTTGTGGGGTCTCACTCCTACAAGATGAAAGTTAATGAACACTTTCCAACCCTCTGGCTGTCTCTTTCCTTTTCATTTTTATCTGCGGATTCCTCAAATTTACGGTCTGTTTGACCAACCCGCTCGGTGTCTCAGTGATCAGTCACTAATTAAATATCACCGGTCCCCTCGACCTTTGTTCCTCATCCAGGAAGGGTCAAAAGAGGAGTCACTTAATAATTCTGAAGCGAAGAAGGCACAAACGAGGGGAAGATGTATTCAAAAATTAAGTTTTATTAATCTTTGTGTCAGCACGGCGTGGGTTGATAATAATGATGGAACTGAGAAGGTGGTGTTCACATAGGTGGAACCGTCCTGCTTAAACTACGATCGTTAGATGACGTCACAAGGTGGACCTCGACTTTCTGAAGAAGAATTGTATTGTACATTTAACAGTTTCGTGCCATTCATTCCCCGCATTGAAACCTTAATTTCTAATACGAATGTCGTTACTAACACTCAAACTCTCTGGTACCTCATCTGGTGACAATGAAACCCCCACCCCTGCTTTTGTATCGATCCATCCTTCGATTCCAATCGCGACATTTCTTATTTCATTTCTCCTTCTTTCTTCTGTCTCGCCTCTGGAAGAAAGCCCGTGGCTCCAGAGCGGATATTGCAATCTTCTGTCTCTGACGGAAATGACGTGTGATGGAGTTGTTGGCAGGATCAAACCGAATGAGAGGGACCAATAAGAAAATGTATTCTTTCCTGAAAACTTTTCTCTTGGGAATCTGGATTCTTGCCTTGCCAAGGGCTGGTAAGCTTCGACCGTCTTGTCCCAAAAATGTTTATACTAGGTTTCTGTTTGTTTGCTTTCAGTAAGTACCGACAGATGGCAGCGTGTAGAGACGGAAAGGATATATTTCTTTCTACAGAGAAATAAGAATGTCTGTAAATTAAAATTTTGACAATTAACTCCTCATTTTTAAGAAAGAAAAAGTTAGATAGTGAGAGAGTTGGCTTGTTGTCCAAAGGTTATCACCCTTTCATTTAGTTCGGACGTTCCCGAGCTAGATCATCTGACAATTTTCAGTATTAATCCAGTATTATAACGACAGGGAGGGAGGCAGTTTTCTGCGACATAGGCTAGTGCACAGCGACTATAGGTCTTTGATACTCAGGACTTATTAGTTGCTTGGTAGGTCCTGGCTTTCAAGCAGCTAGCTGCCCCCTCCCCCAGTCCTCGTCCTTTCCTTCGTCCCCCGCCTTGCTCCGTTTGTGTGCACACACGACACTTCGTGCAAATTGGTTGCGAAGATCCCAACGCCTAACCTTTCTAACCTAACCATGTAGGCATATTTAGAACGAGGCGTATTTGTAATTGTAAGAGCTAATGCATGTTCGTAGGTTAGGGTTGGTGCTCTTTGCATAGTTTTGTAGTCACATGATGCATCAAGGACGGTGTTGGCAATGCACTCTGTGCCTTGAAGACACAAAGGGTCCTCACCAGCACTTTACTTTCGCTCTTCCCCATATCTCCCGTCCTCTCTCTCTAATCAACAACACTCTTTGCTAGCTTCTTATTACTTGATCTTTCCTCCAATTCTTGGTCGCCGGTATTTCTTTACTCTTTTCCCCAAAGAAAAATATATTACAAGAAAAATTGTTATATCATGGAAAGTACCATATGGAATGTCAGCAATAATCACAAAACAGTCACACATCGAATGGTACGTCTAAGAAGACAGAGATATTGATAATTCTCCTTTGAATGCAGAAAAATAGGTCAAACAGATTGCTAAAATAAGTTAGTAGAACCCTCCGTTTACAGCCATATCACCACCATCCCTTTCATTACAAAATCTATTGATTCAAAACTGACTAGACAGAATATCGCTGGTAATAATGAAAAACAAGGAAACAAAATACAAAAGCAGGACATAAATTCCTGAGAAATAAAAAAGGAATCAGACAATGAAGATTCGCTAAAAGTCAATCGTAATAAACAACAAGACGACATGAAAGTAGTGTCAAACATGAAAGAGAGACCAAAAGATTATGTAGAAACAGGGAAAAGTTGTAAGAGGAGGAAAATCAGAAGGAAACAACATGAAAACAGCGAAACTGAACTGACAAATGAGAGCAGCTGTATCGAATGGCTTCTGGTCAAACTCCATTCCATCGGTGGATTTGAGCGTCCACAGCGACGTAGGAGCTCGTGTGGCTACTCCAACGCACATTGGGTGATGACTGTAATTGGAAAACTCGTACGCGTTAATCTGGAAGTGATCAAGCGTCAATGATAGACTTGATTTGTGCGTAGTTGGCCACCTGTGCCGGTTATCCATTAGGGTTTTAATTCGTAGTATTAGTGGTAGCACTGAAACATGTTGCTAGGCGTAGAACTTGGACAATGATACATGGATCTGAATTATTATCACAGTGGTTGATATAAAGGAATATAATAATTCAAATGACACTTTCTGTTTCATAAATGTTATAAGAAATTAAAAAAATGTAAATGGAATTAGGCACTGATCTCCGTAAAGGGGCAGGGGGTGGTCAGCGTAACGCGCCATGAAGCCAGAAGTCCCAGGTTCGAACCCTGGTCAGGCAAGCTCTATCATTGTGCTTTTCCCACCACCATTTCATCAGTTCATTATTCATCCTCATCGTAGCGATTAACCCAAGAGGAGGTAGACGAGCGGCGGGAAATAACCAAATTAGAAATAGAATGGAACTATGTAGAGTGAACAGATGTAATCTGAAAAAAAAAGTTGGGACAGTCAAACTCATGTTTGGTCGGTTTTTCTGCTGAAATCCTGCATTGAGTAACTGCAGAAGTCAGTCTCCCTGCAGAACCCCATACATTGAGAAACTCGAAGAGTCTGTCTCCTGCGGAACCCCTACATTGGGTAACTGCAGAAGACTGTCTCCCTGCAGAACCCCTACATTGAGAAACTGGAAGAGTCTTGTCTCCTGCGGAACCCCTACATTGAGTAACTGCAGAAGTCAGTCTCCCTGCAGAACCCCTACATTGAGAAACTCGAATAGTCTGTCTCCTGCGGAACCCCTACATTGGGTAACTGCAGAAGACTGTCTCCCTGCAGAACCCCTACATTGAGAAACTGGAAGAGTCTGTCTCCTGCGGAACCCCTACATTGAGTAACTGCAGAAGACTGTCTCCCTGCAGAACCCCTACATTGAGAAACTCGAAGAGTCTGTCTCCTGCGGAACCCCTACATTGGGTAACTGCAGAAGACTGTCTCCCTGCAGAACCCCTACATTGAGAAACTCGAAGGGTCTGTCTCCTGCGGAACCCCTACATTGAGTAACTGCAGAAGTCAGTCTCCCTGCAGAACCCCTACATTGAGAAACTCGAAGAGTCTGTCTCCTGCGGAACCCCTACATTGAGTAACTGCAGAAGACTGTCTCCCTGCAGAACCCCTACATTGAGAAACTCGAAGAGTCTGTCTCCTGCGGAACCCCTACATTGGGTAACTGCAGAAGTCAGTCTCCCTGCAGAACCCCTACATTGAGAAACTCGAAGAGTCTGTCTCCTGCGGAACCCCTACATTGGGTAACTGCAGAAGACTGTCTCCCTGCAGAACCCCTACATTGAGAAACTGGAAGAGTCTGTCTCCTGCGGAACCCCTACATTGAGTAACTGCAGAAGTCAGTCTCCCTGCAGAACCCCTACATTGAGAAACTGGAAGAGTCTGTCTCCTGCGGAACCCCTACATTGAGTAACTGCAGAAGTCAGTCTCCCTGCAGAACCCCTACATTGAGAAACTGGAAGAGTCTGTCTCCTGCGGAACCCCTACATTGAGTAACTGCAGAAGTCAGTCTCCCTGCAGAACCCCTACATTGAGAAACTGGAAGAGTCTGTCTCCTGCGGAACCCCTACATTGACTAACTGCAGAAGTCAGTCTCCCTGCAGAACCCCTACATTGAGAAACTGGAAGAGTCTGTCTCCTGCGGAACCCCTACATTGAGAAACTGCAGAAGTCAGTCTCCCTGCAGAACCCCTACATTGAGAAACTGGAAGAGTCTGTCTCCTGCGGAACCCCTACATTGACTAACTGCAGAAGTCAGTCTCCCTGCAGAACCCCTACATTGAGAAACTGGAAGAGTCTGTCTCCTGCGGAACCCCTACATTGAGTAACTGCAGAAGTCAGTCTCCCTGCAGAACCCCTACATTGAGAAACTGGAAGAGTCTGTCTCCTGCGGAACCCCTACATTGACTAACTGCAGAAGTATGTCTCCCTGCAGAACCCCTACATTGAGAAACTGGAAGAGTCTGTCTCCTGCGGAACCCCTGATTGAGTAACTCCACTTGTTATGCATTTATTACACTGAATTCAATTTCTAGCTATGTGAAGTAATGACAATAATTAGCACGCATCAACATCTTCCATTATCAATGTTGGGGTGTAAGGGGTGACCTTCCACATAGTACACCCAAATGTCAACCTCACTTCCACATTAGTACACCCTGGACTGAAGACTAACAAGGCTCTGGCGACTGGCCCCATGGCCAGTATAATTTTGTTTGTATTGTCCTGTTCTTTTGTCCTTATGTGTGCTGAGTGCCCCTTTACAGCCTCAGCTTTTAAGAGAAGTCAGAACATTTTAAGATTTTTAATTACGCAACGTTAGAGTTGTTCTTTGTAATGATAAGGGGCTGGCCCCCGTATAATGTGACGGGAGCAAAATAGCCTCAGTGCTGACGCTCCCACAATTTTAAAATCAAAATCAAAAAAATCAAATCACTATGAATGTTGCATCACATGGAGGCAGAAATAAATTCAGGATTTCCCTCATATGGAGATCAGCACGCGAGGTAAGTGTCGGGGTTAAGAAAAGATAGAGGACATGAAATAGGAAAGAGAGCGAGTGAATATCATTTACAGAAATATATGGTGAAGTGGTCTTGGTCCACCAAAAAAAACCTAATGTGAGAAAGGAAGAAAAGGACATAGGGACAGAGAGAAAAGCGAGAGAAGAGACAAATAAGGAAAGAGAAACGGAGAACTTGAAGCGAGAAAAACGAGAGGAAAAGAAATGTAACGCGAGGCAGAAAGAAAGAAATGAAAATAGTGAGACAAAAATAGAATAGAAAGGATGAGGAGAAAGGATATAGAAGCAGAAAGCAAAAACAACTACACTAAGAACGAGATAGGAAAGAGAGAAGTAGAGAGACGGAGAAAAGAGCTAAAGGAACAGAGACAGTAGAAAGAAGAGATGAAGTAAAACAACAACAATAGATAAACAGAGAATAAAGAATGGAAAGACCATACAGAGAAACAGTAAAAGCAGGAAAGAGGAGGGAAGAAAGAGAGAGAAAAGAATAAGAGAAGAGAGTGAACAAGAAAGACGGGAAAAGTAAGAAAGAAACACAAGACAAATAAAGAAGGAAATAGAGTAAAGTAAAAAAAGAACAACGAGATAGAGAAATCGAGGGAGATTTTAGGAAAGAGGGAAATCAGAAGATGAGAAGAAAAAGTGAGAGGAGGAAGACAAGCTACGTAATAATGACCACGGAAGCAGAGTATACCTGAAAATATTATGTCTACTCATGAGTCAGCCTCATCAAAATTCTCTGGGGATATTATTGCAGAAATAATGGATATAACACATTTTATTATTTGTCCTTTCCTCAAGCCCTTCCAGCAATTACGTCACGCTCTCAATTACTGCCCTTCCAGCAATTGTTGCCCCTCCACCAATTGATGTGCGGCCCACAATTACTGTCATTCCAGAAATTGCTGTCCCACCCTCAATTACTGCCATTCCATCAATTGCTGTCCCGCCCTCAATTACTGCCATTCTAGCAATTACTGCCCCCAATTAATTCCCTTCCAGCAATTACTGCCCCTCCCCCAATTTATATCCGACCTTCAATTACTGTCATTCCAGAAATTACTGTCCCGCTCTCAATTACTGCCATTCCAGCAATTGCTGGCCCTCCCCCAATTACTGCCTTTCCAGCAATTGTTGCCCTCTCCCAATTACAGCCCTTCCAGCAATTGCTGCCTTCCTCAATTGATGTCCGGCCCTCAATTACTGCCATTCCAGAAATAGCTGTCCCGCCCTCTATTACTGCCATGCCAGCAATTGCTGCCCTCCCCCAATTGATGTCCGGCCCTCAATTACCGCCATTCCACCAATTGCTGTCCCGTCCTCAATTATGGCCATTCCAGCAATTGCTGTCCTTCCAGCAACTTCCGACGTTGTCCCCCCCCCAAAAAAAAGACTGGACTCTTTGAACTTTGTCTCCAATCAGGCAGGCAATATCCTGTCCGTCCGCCATTACCTCACGAGCCGCGTCGAATGACGTAAACACTAATTGAAAGCCCTTTGCCATAATATCGAGAGAACTTTAAAGGTGGGCCGACGGGGCGTTTAAAAAGTAATTCACAGACGGTGACGCTCATGTATCCTGACAGTCACGCCACCCGCAACCTTCCATCTTAATTCGTTTTCCACATGCAAAACGAAATTATTAACGAAGAACCTTTCACACAAGAGAGAGAGAGAGAGAGAGAGAGAGAGAGAGAGAGAGAGAGAGAGAGAGAGAGAGAGAGAGAGAGAGAGAGAGAGAGAGAGAGGAATTAAAAATGGAACCGGCGATGATCAATAAAAGCAGGTTGGAAGTGGAGCTAAAAAAAAACACACATAAAAGAGCAAAGAAATGAGGATGGTGTCTTCAAACATTAATGGACCAGGATTTTTCTTCATTAATTGGTTTCTTGCGAGCTTTTTTATAGAAATGAAAGCCGTTGAGTGCTCAAGCACAGGATCCGATCCAATGGACTCGGCGTATATTTGCTTGCTGTCTCTTCGGCAGAAATGAAAGGACTATGAAACATCTGACCTTCCCCCTCCCCTCCCCAAGAATTCTTCAATGTCATTAATATACTCACGTCTTGAAGTAAAGAAAATGCACCAAGCTTGTGTCGCCAAAGTCGAATTTGACTTGTCGTGCAATGCAATCGGAAATTGAAGCATCTGTATGAATAATCTATGACAAACGTTCATTTCCAATAATCTGGAAGAAATATTGATCTCTATTTGGAAGCAAAAATTATAACATTTGTATTTTGTTTTGGCTTCGAAAATATATTATCATGCTCAAACCTATGTCAGATTGGAAACTTGTGAACTAACCGATACCTAGAACCAAAGAATGTCACCAATTACTGTTGTGAAGCTAGATTTCTGTTGTATTTAAATCTTCAACGTAACGTCATGATGCTCAACCTATGCCATACAATGGTAACTTATGGACTAACCTGAGAAATACTACCCTAGGATCAAAGAATGTACTCAAAGTCTGTAATTTTGTGACTGGGAATTATATAAAATATTAATAGATTCCTTTATTTTAAGTAAACATCTTACTTCCTCCCAGCCTATATCTTATTCACTGCTACTTCAATATATTACTAAAGCTTTAGATATACTAACCTCGCGGAAAAATACTCATTGTGAAACAATGTTTCCAAAGATACATTGGTGGACGACAGAATGTGAAGAGGCAAAACCAAATAGAAAAATCAGAGAAAAACAATATGCCTCATGTCCCAATCCTGAAAACCTCATATCATGGAAAAAGTCCGTAGCTCAAGCACGAAAAATATACTTACAAACCAAACGACAAGCATGGATTAACTACTGCAATTCGATAGACATGCAGGAATCATCCCGAAATATTTGGCATAATTCAATTCTTTACGCAAACCACGTTCTCCTCAAAAAAGACCGATAGATGACAGTTGGCAACATCAATTTCTCTCCCAATTAACTCCACCATCTGTTCACCTACATTATGATAATAACGAGAATCTCCCTTCAAAATTTACAAAAGATTTTCCACCTGTAACCCGAGAGGAATTAACAACAATTCTTAAAAATGTGAGAAACACAGCACCAGACCTTGATGGTATTCCGTACCAGGCCATAACACATTTACCGAATACCGGAACAGATATTCTTGTTTCACATTACAACAATATATATCAAACCGGCATAGTTCCGTTAGAATGGAAAAATCATGTAGTTGTTCCAATTTTAAAAGCAAACAAATCTCCGGACCATGCATCCTCATACAGACCAATAGTACTAATTTCAGTTTTGGAAAAAAATATTTGAGCGCACAATGAAAAATAGACTATCCTGGTTATTAGAACGTGAACATTTTTTTCATTCCACACAATTTGGATTTCGAACTAATCTTAGTAGTCAAGATGCTATAGCCACTCTAACGGCAGCAATTCAAAATAGTAAAATTACACGTTCCTACTGTTTCAGTTTGTTTATAGATATTGAAAAAGCTTATGATTCTATAAATTTAAATAATCTTTGTCATAAATTAGAGAATCTTCATATACACCCAAAACTTTCAACAATTGTGTGGAATCTATATTCCAACAGGATTATATTCGGATGGTTCGCCGACAAACTAAGCGATCCTCGTTCCACTTCAATCGGCATACCTCAAGGCTCACCTCTGAGCCCTCTCTTATTTAATATCTATACGAATGAGATACATGCATTACCAATTCTACCATTTCATCCCCTTCAGTATGCAGATGATTTCTGTTTCTATAACATTACAGATGATGCTACTCAAGGTATAATAGCAATGCAGAATTTAATCGCCATCATAAGAGCGTGGTTTTTCAAAGAAGGATTATCCATCAGCGAAACAAAATCAAAAATTATTTGTTTTAATAATAAACGATTGGATACTCATCCTAACAATATACCACACATTTCTAATATCCCAGTAATAGAAACACATAAATATTTAGGTATACATTTTGACAGGCGATTCACATGGAATACACACATCACGCATTTAATCAATAAAGGCCGTAAAATAATAAATATACTCCGTAGTATCACAACAATTAAATGGGGTGGCCACCCCAAAATCTTACTGCTATTTTATAGGAATTGTTTTCGATCAAACTTTGAGTATGCAGCCTTTAGTTATGGGGGTGCAAAATTAAGTCTCTTAGACAAAATAGACATACTACAGAGAAAAGCTTTGAGGACCTGCTTAGGTGTCATGCAGTCCTGTCCTAATGTCAGTGTATATATGGAAAGCAGAGAAACTAGTTTGACACATAGACGGATCCAATTAACAATAAAATTTCTGCTCAAAACCTGGGAAAATCATACGCACCCATTCAAGAAATTATTTGAAATACAAAAACAATGGACAGAAAATAAAGCCATAGATCCTAAACACACATTCTTTTATTTTGTATATTGCCAATACATAGACCTGGAATCACGTGCAAAGTCTTTTACCTTCCAACATCCTTTAATTTATCAATTAGACATACCCTTATATACCCAATGCAATATCCATTTCAGGGATTTAGGAACACATACGTATCATGTATAAAGAGAAATGGCCAACACACCTAATCATATATACTGATGGATCCAAAGACCGCCTAGGTGTGGGTTGTGCTTATTTCATTCCAGATCAAAATATAAACAAACAATTCCGTTTACCACCTGACACTTCTATTTTCACTGCAGAAAGTTATGCAATATATAAAGCTCTCACATACGCTATCCATAATAATTACACATAAATTCTCATCATAACAGTTGCTTTAAGCGTATTAATGGCGCTGAGTTCCTCATATCCTCAGATTTGTAAACATCCTTTATTCATCATACTTATAATCCAAGAAACTCAGTATGCTAATGGAAGAAATATCAACGTCCAGTTTAGTTACGTAAAGGCTCACCAAGTAAACACGGGAAATGAACGTGTGGACACATATGCCAAAGCCGCTCGATCATCGGAATCTACCTCACTTGCGAGACTTCCATACACGGACCTTCTTCCAAGAGTTAAATATAAACTTCAATATAAATGGAAACAGTGGTGTATAGAACAATTTCAATCCACGGGCAACACATATAAATGGTTTGCAGAACATTCACAAAACAAACCTTGGTACTACCCATATAAATTTCCAAGATCAGTTATTACTTTTATAATACGTCTACGTACTAATGATCATTTATCACAACTACATATTACAACAAAACAAGCCTGCGCATGTGGAGAAGATAATCAAGATGCTACACATCTCTTTTTACAATGTCCCAATTTCGACAGAGAACGAGATAAATTATATAGTGGTTTTCGTCGAAATAGAATTCCATTCCCTACATCTCTTACTGCCCTGCTCACGGACCCTACTCCTCCCACCATATGGCTTCTTTATGGATATGCAAGAAGATGTAATTTGACGATCTAACAAACAGTATAAATAAATATCAATAGATGTTTTTTTTTTCATTCTTGTGAAATATAAGTGAATAGCGAACTAAATACTTAAAAAAAACTCAGGAAGATGACTAAAATCGACTACCAGTTGATAGGGTCAGAAAAAGAAGAAGAAGAATTTGTGACTGGTAATTTAAGGGTTCATGAATATCATATTATTTTGGAACGTCCTATTCATGCAGATAAGCGAAAGGTATTTGTATAAAGCATTATGAAAAATAATGTGCCTTTTTTTATAATGATTTGCCTTCATTACTGAACGAACCAGATATTCTCATGGAAATATTATACTTGCTTTTTTTGAGACAAGCTAGTATGAAATTGTAAATGTGTCTTTTATAATGAATTAGTGAAAAAGTACTTATGTAAAAGCAAGTTATTTAAGAATGTATTTGAACATATTAAGTAGATATTTATATAGAAAAATGTATATTTATGTATTTGAAATGTATGCTGGGCTTAAACAGCCAAATGTAGTTCCAATAAAATTTATTGATGATAATCGTTGTTGCTAAGCAAGAATTCGGTTATATCAAATCTTCATCGTGACCAAGCTATGCCATAGATGGCAAAATTGTGGACTAACATGATAATATTCACCTAAGACCAAAGAATGTGCCCAATCATTGTTGCTATGTAAGATTTCGGTTATATTTAAATTTTCAACGTTACGTCATCATGCCCAACCGACGCCATAGACTTGAGAGCCAGTCTGGGTCTCGTATTCATTTATAAATACTCGTCTCGATCTCGAGTGGAAGTCAGACCTAACCTCGAGCATAAGCAGCGTGTCGCTTCACAAACTTTCGTAATGTATCCATGACTTAAGGCAAACGCTTCTTGTTACGAAGCTCGCCCATGGCCTGCTCCCAGTTTCATTACTGCGGATTTGGAGTACCACACACCTTTGAGTTCAGAACCAACTTCATACTCAGCTATAATACAGGGTGAATCAAAAGTCCCTTAACACCCCCTATAATATGCAAAGGCGTTAGGATGGGGACAAATGGTCATGACTAGAGCCCGGATTTATATGCGAAATGCGTGTTTCATGTAGCATGCAAAAACTTATGGAAAATATTTTTTTCTTTTCGACGAACTTGTAAAGAGTCTTTTGAGACGCATATGATAGCGCATATAAGTGCATATTTTGAGTGAATTTTGTTGTGCATGCATATTTCTTAAACTTTGCAGGATAAGGCATATTTCGAATTTTATTGTTACATACTAGCATATTTCATAGTCTATCAAGAGAAAATAGCGTTGAGTTTGTCGCCCACAATCGTTGGTAAATTCACTTTCGACTGCACGGCGATAACCGAATGACGAACATACCAACGATATAATTTTCAAAGTTTTTTTTTCAGCATTTTATGTAGCGCTTTTTAAACAACAGCGATTTAGCGCCTTCTGATGCTTTTACAACTGTCAACTAGCGCGAAGCCTTTCTCTCTATTTGGCAACTATTTGGAAAGGGTTTCTGCTGTCAGTATCAAAGGAGTTCAAGAACGTGTAAGTGTTATTTTGTGTTCTGTTAAACATGCCATCTGAAAAATCCAGTAAGGCGGTATTGTTGCATAAACACGTACAATAATTTGGAAGTAGTGTATTTACAGAAGATGGGTCAGTTTTGTTCTGTGTGGTGTGCGAAAAAAGTTTTAGCAGAGAAGAAATTTCATGTTACTCAACATGTCAATACAGCAAGACACAGGGAAGCCCTTCAGAGAAGATCGCGCAGCAAACAATAACTGCTTACTATTGCGTCCACTAATTCAAGATCTGAATGCACAATAAGTGATACAGTCTATGCAGATCTGTGTTCTGCGTTTCTGAGTGCTAATATTCCTTTGTGGAAACTGAGCAATGCCCATCTACGAGGTTTCCTTGAAAAGTACACGGGAAAGAAGGTGCCAGATAAATCAACACTACGTAAAAACTATGTGCCTGTTTGTTTTAATGAGGTCATGGGAGAAATTCGGGAAGCGTTGAAGCACGAGAAAATATGGGTGTCTATCGATGAGACTATTGACGCGGCAGGACGTTGTGTTTGCAATGCTGTTGTTGGTGCAATGAAGGCGAGTGGTAAACCCTACTTACTGAATATCGAGGTGTTTAGGAAAGTGAATCATTCCACAATTGCCAAATTCTTTAAGGATTCGTTAACTTTGTTGTGGCCAGATCACATCCAGTATGACAATGTGTTACTGTTTGTTACTGACGCGGCACCGTACATTGTCAAAGCAGCATCTGGTTTGAAAGTGTTGTATCCTAAATTAGTCCATCTGACTTGTCTTGCACACGGTCTTCATCGCGTAGCAGAAATAATCAGATACCAATACCCGGAAGTAGATGCACTTGTATCAAATGTAAAGAAAGTATTTGTAAAAGCTCCTTCGCGAGTACTTCTCTTTCGCGAACTGGCGAAAAATGTTGCGTTACCTCTGCAACCGGTATTAACACGATGGGGCTCGTGGCTAGAAGCTGTGTCGTATTATGCAAAAAAAATTCAATGAAGTGAAGGCAGTCATACTCACTAAAACCAGAAGATGCAGCCGCTATTTGTGTGTCACAGAAATGTTTTTCTAGAAGTGTGCAATTATTACACACTTAGAGTCCCGTAATAGCTAATCCTTTGGAACATTCACTGCCCTTGTTGGGCAAAGTATCGCAAACTTTGTCCAGTGAAACTCACGGTGTTGACAAAATAGCGTCAGAAAAACTTCGCCATGAGACAAAAATCCCGGGTACAGAATAATCTGTGACATTCGAAATGTACTGAATGGTGAAAATGTGGACTTGGAAGAGGACCTAACACAGGAGGAAGTTTGGTGTTTCTCACATGTACCACCGACTTCTGCTGATGTAGAAAGGAACTTCTCGATCTACAAAACGTTTCTCACTGATAAACGCAGAGGGTTTACAGAAGAAAACCTAAGGAAGGCGTTCATAGTTCATTGCAACAGAGGTCATTAAGGTAAGATGTTTGGAAAAAAAAATAATTGTATATTGTTCATGCATATCTTAGTGCATATTTTTGATATTTTTCGTGCATATTTGCATGCATATTTTGCTGTTTGTTTGTGCATGGAAATCCGGGCTCTAGTCATGACAGAAACAGGTTAGGCCTATACCTTGGTGCAACCTATCTTGACAGTGACGTCAGCTAGGACCGCACTGCAACTTGATGTATCACTCCGCGCCAAGCATGTAACATTTTCTCCGTCACATTTGCGTCTCGGAGTCCGCAGAGAAAGCACATAGAAGGAGCGGAACGTTCTTGTGTGCAGCTGATCTCCATGCGGAGAAATGTCAATGCTTGGCGCTAACGAAATACGAACACGAAAAGATAAACAAATTACAAAGTTAAAAATATATTTGGACTGAGAAACTAACGGCCTTTTAATGTTTTGAGTACGTGTAATAAACGAAGTACTGACATAAAGTAAACTTTGTCTTTGCCAGTCTTCCACGAAAGCCACTCTTGAAGTACTTTTTTCTAGAAGCATTGTTTGGTACATTCTCATTGCAAACAGAATGATACGGATATTCCATTATCCATGACAATTACGCTATTTGGTTGCAGTTTGGGTAGAATATCGACGAACCAAGTCTCAAAACGCTGCCTCAACGCCTTTTCTCGAACGAAACAACAAATAAACACTTTCTACAAAACCATCTTCGCTTCCTACATACACAACAACGAACCTTCCATTTTAGCTTAGATCTGAACTCTGAGCCTAGACGGAAAGCATACCAATGTGACAGGCACGTATCTAGAAATACATTTCGGTGGAGAGGGGGTCCGAACACGTTTCTCAATAATAATAATAATAATAATAGACTAATAATAATATAATTAGAATAATTATATTGAATTAAAATAATAGTAGTAGATGGTATCCGAGATAGAACCTAACAATAGACCCTTTAATTGACATTAATGGTTTTTTAATTCATTTTCGAGGGGTGACGCTATTGTTATTTAATCTAGCGCCACGTGTCGTGGGTGGAGGAGGAGATGAGTCATCGATGACTCATGCACACGTGTGAGTTTGAAATTAATGGTTTTCCATTAGTACACAAAAGATACTATTATGTATTCCGTTTTTGATCTAAGCTAACCTTTTGTTGTATATTATATATGCGTTTCTGCCGGATATGAGTCACAGATGATTTATACAGACGTTGGAGTTTGGAATTAATGGTTTTTCCATTAAGGTACAAAAGACACTATTGTGGAGTTCGTTTTCGGACTATTCTAACACTATTGTTGTATATTATATATGCGTTTCTGCCGGATATGAGTCAGGGGTGCTTTATGCACACGTGGGAACTTGGAATTAATGGTTTTTCCATTAATGTACAAAAGACATTTTCGGCCTATTCTAAGGCCATTTTGGCGTCGGTGGTGAGTCATATTTGGTATAATTAAGGATCCGGATTTACCCGTATTCAACCGGTGCCGACGCGTTCGATCGGAGGTAGAAGATATTATAACACATGTTCGCTTTAAAGGCGAAGAAATTGAACGATGTATTCTATATGAAAACGAAGTATGCGAGCGGAATCCATGTTAATAATATTAACCTGTTACGGAAGAACCTGTTATGTGGTTGCATTGATCGGCACCCTCAAACCGCGCGCGTTCATGGACACGCGTGGGGAAGAAAGGGGCGCCATTGTTACGGTCCCCTTCGCTTGGTCTTCTTCCGAAGTTGAATGGAAGTCAAGTGTCGCCAAATTTTTACACACGAGTATTGATTTTCTTTGAGGTTCCAATTTTATTTGGTGGAAGTAATCTACGCGGTATTTCTGCCGCCTTTCGTAACATTGCAAAGACTATTTGACCAAAACCGTAAGGAATTTGGCTGAACTAAGAACATTCAGTTCCAGTATCTACAAGTTAAAGTGGATGCCAGCCACTATTTGCCCTTATTTCGGGGTTGCGAACCACGGACCATTTGATTATTGCCTTATATACATCAGGATTCACGTAAAATTGACCAGATGTTTTTACTGTTAGGGACAATATTTCGCATTTTTTGTGTATTTTTACTCAGAAAACGCTATTTGAACGATTCAAGCAAGAGTTCGCATGGCAATTTAGACACACAAACTGTGTTTCTTCAACTTTAGCTGAAATTTAGGTTTATTTTTTACTCTATTATCACAATTTCTTCTATTCAGGCAACATTTTTTATTAAATTTTGGACTCACAGAGACATTTTTCAACTTTTAACTTGATATTTTAAAAGTTTATTTCCATTTTTTACTCTAATATCACAATTTCTTCTATTCAGGCAACATTTTTTATTAAATTTTGGACTCACAAAGACATTTTTTCAACTTTTAACTTGTTATTTTAAAAGTTTATTTCCATTTTTACTCTAATATCACAATTTCATCTATTCTGGCAGGAGTGTTTATTCCAGTTTAGACTTGCAAAGATAATTTTTTCAACTTCTTTTATTAATTTTTCTATTTATTGCCTTTTGTATCTTATATTTATTAATTCTTAACTTTGAGTTTTGTTCTTTATTTAAAAAATTTATCTAATCACTAAGGAAGAAGTACTTTTAAGTAAAACTGTACCCACAAACTTTATTATTACTATTATTATTAGTATTATTATTATTGTTGTTGTTTTTGTTTTGATGTAGTTGTTGAATCTTGTTGTTGTTGTTAGGGTTTATTGACTTCCACTACGCTATTTTTGGTTTGCTTCGTAGGAAAGTTTGCTTATTTTAGAGTTTCCTAGGTATTTTCTTACTGTTAGGGTAGGTAAAGTTTCCTAAATATATGAGTAGGGTTCCATATATTTTTGTTCTTGCATGTTTTTCATATGATGTGATCACCACAACTCTCCAAGGGCTTTTACTGCATGTTTCCATTTTTATTGAGGCTTAGTGATTCCTAGAGCCACTTTATGCATGAGAGAAAGCTTGAAAATTTTGATCTCAGATAGCCGTCAACCTTATGTCAGAGTATTTTCGAGTATATTTTAGTCTTATTATGGCCCCCTAGAATATCACGGCTTGCTTTTTTTTTAAGTATGTTGCGCAGTTATTGTATTTTTGCTTTTGCTTTCTAGATAAACTGTATGAAATGTTTAATATTTGTACTTTTTGCACTTATAAGAGGCCAAACTTTTACTGTAACTAAAATTATTATGTCTCTGGGCACTGAAACCCCTTTACCAAGAGTACTATAACTGCATGTTTATTAATATTGTTTTTTTTCATCCCTCAAATATAACAATTTAACAATATAATGACTAATCACAGGACAAGTCGATGTTAGCAGATGACTACGTGGCTCTTAAGTCCACCTGCCAAACTTTTCTTACCATGCTATTTACTTTTATAGTCTTTTATTCGGGGTACGTTTCAAGTACTATTGAATTTTTGAGTGTTTGATTAACACCAGGGGTTATTTGTATCTGTTATGCTGTATTATTTGAGGCTTCTTTTTTATTCTACAATCACTATATGTCCCTGAGAACTAAATTCCGCTGACTGAAGCTTAAAGCTTAGGCTCTACAGCATGTTGAATGGTTAAGCACTGGTCAATATGAATTTTACAGAGGCTAGTAGGAGGCATAGGAACACACGCCAGAGCATTATTAGCGAGCAAGAAACACTTTCAGGGAGTACTACGAGGAAATGAAGTTGATTTTTTTGAGTGCTTTACCAGTTACACAGCCAATATTTGTTATTTCAAGTAACTACAGGTACCAAAACATTTTACAGCCCCACACTAACTAGACTTCAATTTATACTATATTAGGGGCTAAATGTAGCAAGAACACTGATTGTACATACTTTTGAGAATCCAACTATTTCAGGATTTTTTCTATGTAAGTATATTTTTTATTGATTACTAACTTTAACAGACCAATCAGGAAGACGCCAAAATTCACTAAACTTAGTACTATAGTGTAGGTGATTGCATGAAAAGTAGAAATTATAACAACCACAAGATTTCGCTTTTTTGCTTTTGTGACTAATCGTGACGCTGAGGATGAATGGATGGCCAAAAATGTTAAGGACTGGATGTATTTTACCACTACAGACGCCTATGTAGAAACACTAGAGTACTGTTAGCTTTCAAAATTGAGGATATACTGTACTGTTTCTTAAATATTTCGTACTTGGCACGTTACAGTTATATCCATTTCAGGACAAATATTGCTAAAACTCTCAAATTTACTGGTACAAGTTGATATTTCTGCTATCAGAGGAATTAACAACCCTATTTTACAAACAAATGGTATTGTTTACACTTTATTTACTTCAATCTGAGACTAATATTTTACAGTAATTGAATCATTCAGCCCTAGTCAATACTTTACTGCATCAGAAAGTTTGTTATTAATCTAATAAGTATGCTATTTTGTGATATTCTAATGCAAACGTTGTTTAATTCACTGGTTATAATGCAAACTTTTGCACAAATTCGATATATTCACTACCTTCAAACCAAACAATTGTACTTATTTAGCGCATTTCATTTATATTTCTTGTAATTAACTTATGTTTCTTATAATTAACAAACTAAACTAATTACTTTGGCATGTTAAAAACCGTATTTTTTACTATTTCCTATTCTATCAGGTTCTATATTGCTGTTTTTATCAATTATGTAAGACCACACTCTGGTAAATGCACATATATTCTCTTTTATACACACGCACGCCACACACACACACACACACACACACACACACACACACACTCACACACACACACACACACACACACACACACACACACACACACACACACACACACACACATTTACACACTTATACGAACATACATCTGACGTTTTTCAATATTTTGCTATGAAGTTTGCATCCACGCTATTCAAACAAGGGCAGGCAATGTAGTATTTATGAGTATTAGTAATCCCAAAGTGGTGTTTTTGGTGTCCAAGTTCAGATGAGAGTCTGCTATGTGCCTTTTGCAGGGGATTGCATGTGAAGTGTATGCATATTGAGCATTATTTAGTGTGTAGGCTTCCAAGTTTTGCTGTTATTTTCCTATAATTCTGCGAGACTGTAGTGAGTTCTTCCTTTTCAACCAGTTTTCTTTCATTGATTGGATACTTTTTGGGAACTTAGCAGTTTTTTATGTTATGAAGCAGATTGTTGTAGAATATTTTGCATGGTCTTTTGTGATATTGAGTGCCTGCTGTAACGGAAGTAAGTATCTTTCCTTCTTGTGTTGATGTTCTCGTGTAGGTTTCCTATTTTCGGTCAAGTTGCAGTAGGGAACTTAGCAGTTTTTTATATTATGAAGCAGATTGTTGTAGAATATTTTGCATGGTCTTTTGTGATATTGAGTGGGTGCTGTAATGGTAGTAAGTATCTTTCCTTTTTGTGTTGATGTTCTTGTGTAGGTTTCCTATTTTCTGTCAAGTTGCAGTACTTAGAATAATCGCTATTGTCTTATTGATCTACGAAGCTCCTTTGAATAATCATTTGCATGTGACCCTATACTCCACGCTGTACTTTGTTCTGGGAGCTATCTTTTGAAGCCTTGGCATTCTGCTAGTACAGTATTATTATCGTAGAGGTAAATTAGTTCGTGAAAATATGTATTTTTCTGATTAACTATAGTCGCTTAGTTGTTCTAGCAGGTATAAGTAGTTACTGCTGATGTTGTTAATTTTCTATTCGCAGGGGCTATGTATGATGTAGCGTATTTGTGTTGGCTGTCCCTTTTATTCCTATGTTGTTGAGTTTCTCCATAAGCATGTCCTGTTTTACTCTATTCTATGCCTTGTTGCTGCTAGATATCTGAGGTATGTTGCTGGTTCATATCTGAGGTAGCTTGTTTGACTATCTATTATTTTTGCTATGGCTGTGGCTATTGATGTCCCTTTCTGAATTCCATGTTGGTTTCTGTTTATCCTTGTTGCTGCTTGTTATCTGAGTTAGGTTGTTTGACTTCAGGACTATCCTTTTTTAACTTTATTGTTGATTGCTGTTTTGTTTATTTCCTTATTTGTTTTTATTTGTTTACTGAATCTATTTGTTTTGTGTCTTGTAATATTATTTACTATAGTAACAAAATTATTTTCCTTCCATCCCACATTTATTATTCTGAGCAACAGAACTTCTCCTTTTTTCCCATATAATTGATTATTTCTGGTGTAAAAGTAAATTTTTTTCAAAGTGAATGTTTTAAAAGTACAATTGTTACAAAGTTAATGTTTTAAAAGTACAATTTTTACAATGTTAATGTTTTAAAAATACTATTCTTTCAAAGTTAATAATTTAAGAGTACAAAATTTTTTCAAAGTTAATAATTTAAAAGTACAATTTTTCAAAATGAATGTTTTAAAAGTACAATTTTTACAAAGTTAATGTTTTAAAAATACTATTCTTTCAAAGTTAATAATTTAAGAGTACAATTCTTCTGCTATTTGAACTTTTGTACAATTTTGTTATTGTTGTTAAAATAAATATGTTAGTTGATATAAAATTAGAGTAAATTTTCATGAATTTATATATTAAATTTCAAAATAGTGTTATTTGCTAAAGATAGCGGACAAAATAAATTAAACTTTGACAAATACTGAACAAGAAATATACAAGTATGTTGATAAATATCAATTTTTAAAAATAATTTTGTTACTATAGTAAATAATATTACAAGACACAAAACAGCAATCAACAATAAAGTTAAAAAAGGATAGTCCTGAAGTCAAACAACCTAACTCAGATAACAAGCAGCAACAAGGATAAACAGAAACCATCATGGAATTCAGAAAGGGACATCAATACCCACAGCCATAGCAAAAATAATAGATAGTCAAACAAGCTAACTCAGATATGAACCAGCAACATACCTCAGATATCTAGCAGCAACAAGGCATAGAATAGAGTAAAACAGGACATGCTTATGGAGAAACTCAACAACATAGGAATAAAAGGGACAGCCAACACAAATACGCTACATCATACATAGCCCCTGCGAATAGAAAATTAACAACATCAGCAGTAACTACTTATACCTGCTAGAACAACTAAGCGACTATAGTTAATCAGAAAAATACATATTTTCACGAACTAATTTACCTCTACGATAATAATACTGTACTAGCAGAATGCCAAGGCTTCAAAAGATAGCTCCCAGAACAAAGTACAGCGTGGAGTATAGGGTCACATGCAAATGATTATTCAAAGGAGCTTCGTAGATCAATAAGACAATAGCGATTATTCTAAGTACTGCAACTTGACAGAAAATAGGAAACCTACACAAGAACATCAACACAAAAAGGAAAGATACTTACTACCATTACAGCCGGAAACCTACACAAGAACATCAACACAAAAAGGAAAGATACTTACTACCATTACAGCCGGAAACCTACACAAGAACATCAACACAAAAAGGAAAGATACTTACTACCATTACAGCAGGCACTCAATATCACAAAAGACCATGCAAAATATTCTACAACAATCTGCTTCATAACATAAAAACTGCTAAGTTCCCAAAAAGTATCCAATCAATGAAAGAAAACTGGTTGAAAAGGGAGAACTCTCTACAGTCTCGCAGAATTATAGGAAAATAACAGCAAAACTTGGAAGCCTACACACTCAATAATGCTCAATATGCATACACTTCACATGCAATCCCCTGCAAATGGCACATAGCAGACTCTCATCTGAACTTGGACACAAAAAACACCACTTTGGGATTACTAATACTCATAAATACTACATTGCCTGCCCTTGTTTGAATAGCGTGGATGCAAACTTCATAGCAAAATATTGAAAAACGTCAGATGTATGTTCGTATAAGTGTGTAAATGTGTGTGTGTGTGTGTGTGTGTGTGTGTGTGTGTGTGTGTGTAGCGTGCGTGCGTGTGTATAAAAGAGAATATATAGGCATTTACCAGAGTGTGGTCTTACATAATTGATAAAAACAGCAATATAGAACCTGATAGAATAGGAAATAGTAAAAAATAAGGTTTTTAACATGCCAAAGTAATTAGTTTAGTTTGTTAATTATAAGAAACATAAGTTAATTACAAGAAATATAAATGAAATGCGCTAAATAAGTACAATTGTTTGGTTTGAAGGTAGTGAATATATCGAATTTGTGCAAAAGTTTGCATTATAACCAGTGAATTAAACAACGTTTGCATTAGAATATCCCAAAATAGCATACTTATTAGATTAATAACAAACTTTCTGATCCAGTAAAGTATTGACTAGGGCTGAATGATTCAATTACTGTAAAATATTAGTCTCAGATTGAAGTAAATAAAGTGTAAACAATACCATTTGTTTGTAAAATAGGGTTGTTAATTCCTCTGATAGCAGAAATATCAACTTGTACCAGTAAATTTGAGAGTTTTAGCAATATTTGTCCTGAAATGGATATAACTATAACGTGCCAAGTACAAAATATTTAAGAAACAGTACAGTATAACCTCAATTTTGAAAGCTAACAGTACTCTAGTGTTTCTACATAGGCGTCTGTAGTGGTAAAATACATCCAGTCCTTAAGATTTTTGGCCATCCATTCATCCTCAGCGTCACGATTAGTCACAAAAGCAAAAAAAGCGAAATCTTGTGGATGTTATAATTTCTACTTTTCATGCAATCACCTACACTATAGTACTAAGTTTAGTGAATTTTGTTGTCTTCCTGATTGGTCTGTTAAAGTTAGTAATCAATAAAAATATACTTACATAGAAAAAATCCTGATATAGTTGGATTCTCAAAAATATGTACAATCAGTGTTCTTGCTACATTTAGCCCCTAATATAGTATAAATTGAAGTCTAGTTAGTGTTGGGCTGTAAAATGTTCTGGTACATGTAGTTACTTGAAATAGCAAATATTGGCTGTGTAACTGGTAAAGCACTCAAAAAAATCAACTTCGTTTCCTCGTAGTACTCCCTGAAAGTGCTTCTTGCACGCTAATAATGCTCTGGCGTGTGTTCCTATGCCTCCTACTAGCCTCTGTAAAATTCATATTGACCAGTGCTTAACCATTCAACATGCTGCAGAGCGTAAGCTTTAAGCTTCAGTCAGTGGAAATTTAGTTCTCAGGGACATATAGTGATTGTAGAATAAAAAAAGAAGCCTCAAATAATAAAGCATAACAGATACAAATAACCCCTGGTGTTAATCAAACACTCAAAAATTCAATAGTACTTGAAACGTACCCCGAATAAAAGACTATAAGGGTAAATAGCATGGTAAGAAAAGTTTGGCAGGTGGACTTAAGAGCCACGTAGTCATCTGCTAACATCGACTTGTCCTGTGATTAGTCATTATATTGTTAAATTGTTATATTTGAGGGATGAAAGAAACAATATTAATAAACATGCAGTTATAGTACTCTTGGTAAAGGGGTTTCAGTGCCCAGAGACATAATAATTTTAGTTACAGTAAAAGTTTGGCCTCTTATAAGTGCAAAAAGTACAAATATTAAACATTTCATACAGTTTATCTAGAAAGCAAAAGCAAAAATACAATAACTGCGCAACATACTTAAAAAAAAAGCAAGCCGTGATATTCTAGTGGGCCATAATAAGACTAAAATATACTCGAAAATACTCTGACATAAGGTTGACGGCTATCTGAGATCAAAATTTTCAAGCTTTCTCTCATGCATAAAGTGGCTCTAGGAATCACTAAGCCTCAATAAAAATGGAAACATGCAGTAAAAGCACTTGGAGAGTTGTGGTGATCACATCATATGAAAAACATGCAAGAACAAGAATATATGGAACCCTACTCATATATTTAAGAAACTTTACCTACCCTAACAGTAAGAAAATACCAAGGAAACTCTAAAATAAACAAACTTTCCTACGAAGCAAACCAAAAATAGCGTAGTGGAAGTCAATAAACCCTAACAACAACAAGATTCAACAACTACATCAAAACAAAAACAACAACAACAATAATAATAATACTAATAATAATAGTAATAATAAAGTTTGTGGGTACAGTTTTACTTAAAAGTACTTCTTCCTTAGTGATTAGAGAATTTTTTTAAATAAAGAACAAAACTCAAAGTTAAGAATTAAAAATATAAGATACAAAAGGCAATAAATAGAAAAATTAATAAAAGAAGTTGAAAAAATTATCTTTGCAAGTCTAAACTGCAATAAACACTCCTGCCAGAATAGATGAAATTTTGATATTAGAGTAAAAAAAATGGAAATAAACTTTTAAAATAGCAAGTTAAAAGTTGAAAAATGTCTTTGTGAGTCCAAAATTTAATAAAAAATGTTGTCTGAATAGAAGAAATTGTGATATTAGAGTAAAAAATGGAAATAAACTTTTAAAATAACAAGTTAAAAGTTGAAAAATATCTTTGTGAGTCCAAAATTTAATAAAAAATGTTGCCTGAATACAAGAAATTGTGATATTAGAGTTAAAAATAAACCTAAATTTCAGCTAAAGTTGAAGAAACACAGTTTGTGTGTCTAAATTGCCATGCGAACTCTTGCTTGAATCGTTCAAATAGCGTTTTCTGAGTAAAAATACACAAAAATGCGAAATATTGTCTCTAACAGTAAAAACATCTGGTCAATTTTACATGAATCCTGATGTTTATAACCCAATAATCAAATGGTCTGTGGTTCGCAACCCAGAAATAAGGGCAAATAGTGGATGCCATCCACTTTAACTTGTAGATACTGGAACTGAATGTTCCTAGTTCAGCCAAATTCCTTACGGTTTTGGTCAAATAGTCTTTGCAATGTTACGAAAGGCGGCAGAAATACCGCGTAGATTACTTCCACCAAATAAAATTGGAACCTCAAAGAAAATCAATACTCGTGTGTAAAAATTTGGCGACACTTGACTTCCATTCAACTTCGGAAGAAGACCAAGCGAAGGGGACCGTAACAATGGCGCCCCTTTCTTCCCCACGCGTGTCCATGAACGCGCGCGGTTTGAGGGTGCCGATCAATGCAACCACATAACAGGTTCTTCCGTAACAGGTTAATATTATTAACATGGATTCCGCTCGCATACTTCGTTTTCATATAGAATACATCGTTCAATTTCTTCGCCTTTAAAGCGAACATGTGTTATAATATCTTCTACCTCCGATCGAACGCGTCGGCACCGGTTGAATACGGGTAAATCCGGATCCTTAATTATACCAAATATGACTCACCACCGACGCCAAAATGGCCTTAGAATAGGCCGAAAATGTCTTTTGTACATTAATGGAAAAACCATTAATTCCAAGTTCCCACGTGTGCATAAAGCACCCCTGACTCATATCCGGCAGAAACGCATATATAATATACAACAATAGTGTTAGAATAGTCCGAAAACGAACTCCACAATAGTGTCTTTTGTACCTTAATGGAAAAACCATTAATTCCAAACTCCAACGTCTGTATAAATCATCTGTGACTCATATCCGGCAGAAACGCATATACAATATACAACAAAAGGTTAGCTTAGGTCAAAAACGGAATACATAATAGTGTCTTTTGTGCACTAATGGAAAACCATTAATTTCAAACTCACACGTGTGCATGAGTCATCGATGACTCATCTCCTCCTCCACCCACGACACGTGGCGCTAGATTAATTAACAATAGCGTCACCCCTCGAAAATGAATAAAAAACCCATTAATGTCAATTAAAAGGGTCTATTGTTAGGTTCTATCTCGGATACCATCTACTAATAGTAATTGAATATGTAAATTAATTAATATTGCATTGTTGTTATTACATGAATTGGTAAAAAATTGCAAAAGATATATAATAACATCTATCTATTATGTAACTTACGTGTAGTTAATATCGCCAAAATTTGTGTAAAAGCACAACACTGACAAGGAAATTTATGTCAAATAGACATAGAATTGGATATTTATTGAATAACAAAAAAAGGACTTAGATCGAATTGTAATAGGAAAAAATAATTGTACTGTGATCGCTTTTAATTGCCTATTGGAATTGACGAAAAGTAAGTTTCGTGATTAACATTCCATGCATATTATCATACGTAGCAGTTTGTATAAATCTTTGGAAGCAGTATGAGCCAAATTCCTTGCCTTTCAATAAGTTCAGCGGGGTATAACCATCGATTGTACAACAAATGCTAAACAATTTTGAATATTTAATTTTAGTACTTGCTAAATCTTCCGGGGGGTGTGGGTCCGATTCCCATGGATCCCTCCCTTAAATACATGCTTGCAATGTGAAACAACTGCTGTGCCCTCCCAAGCTTTGTTTACAGAATGGTCGAATCCGACATTAACTCATGTCTCATTCTTTCACAGCAAACCGATATCGCTTTATTGACGCAGATATTGGTGGATCCAAGCAACAATGTCGTCTACGAACGTTTCGTGATCTCAATACAAACCCAGGTCTTACAGTGGGATCCATGAGTATTACCGTGCAAATTGTCCATCACCATGTTCGTGCACTTTATTTGACCCAACAAGAGCTTCAAGAATTATGAGAAAACTCAGAACAAGCTGTTGACAACTTCTGCACCAGCGTACATAAAAATCCATCGTTTAAAAAACACATAAGATGTGAGAGAAAAATGAATGAAAATAGTCATGGACAATTTGCACGGTAATACTCATGGATCCCACTATACAAAATACGCCTCATTGTTGATGTGCTTATGGATCACGATCTCAATCAATTGCGGCAGCCACTTTCCCCCCTGTTGGAAATTTAGTTTTCCCATTGCCCCTAAATGTTTTTGTGACAATTGAAATCGGCGTTTCATCAGAAGTACATCGGAAATACGAATACGTTTACACATAACCCCCCTTCATATGACTATTCAAAGTTTTCCCTTTACAATACGATTTAAAGTAACACGCAAGCGATTGAAGCGGAACACTTGCCCGGATCTCGCTCGCTGAGGCAACCAGTAGACAAATGTAGAGTCGCTCTTACCCTCACTTCGACCCGAAACCCTGCTCGGAGATTCGGGTCAACGAACCCACGCATATTTTTTAAAAAAATTTTGACTTGCAGCAAACAATCGTACCAGATAATCTTCATTTCAACAGGTTTTTCAGAATCTAACATCTTTAAAGCATTTCTATGTACTGTATACGATGCAACGTGCTTCAAGTAAGGAACTATATTTTGGTGCTCAAGTCTCGCGAACTTGCCGTTCGAGGTCGCGTTGCCATCCCGCATTCATTATCTGAATCCAAATCAGTTTCGTACAGTTTATTATGTTTATGTTTCGTGCTCATTTTAATGGTTATTTATTATACGTTATAATGTTCTGCAAGAATCCTCGGATTGTGACATTTTGAAATTCCTTCCCTTGTATCTTAATCTATTAATGAATTTTATTCCCTTGTTTTTCTTTTTTCCGAGTGTAGACAGTGAAAGTATGAACGCTGTAAGTTTGCAATGGTGTTACGACGTCACTGTGAAGTTAGGTTGCACCTGAGTATAGGTGGAACCATGTTGGTGTGTTCCAAGCGGACGTCCGCCATATTGAATTCAACTCAAAATGTAGAAATGGGAAGGGAGTGATGTGATATATGAAATCAGGCTAGAATTTCACGACAAATGCAATGGTGAAGGTTATTTCAACCTACCTTTAATCAGGAAAAAGTTATGACTGCATGATTGTAACAAATGTCTAATTTTCGAGGTGTGAGACAACAGTGCCAGAATGCTCCTAACGCAAGATCGTACCCCTGTCTGTGGAGAGAAGTTCACGTTCCATTACAAATGATTTTAATCAAAGACACCCCCATTGAGATCCAGTGTCGCATGTGACAGTTGCACAATTACCCCAAAAGTTCCGGGAGACAGGATTAGTCAATGACAGACCCCAGAACTTCCACCGACGCGTTAGGAGCATTCATGTACTGTTTCCTCACACCTGGAAAATGAGATATTTGTTACAATGATGCAGTCATAACTTTTTCCTGAATAAAGATAGGTTGAAAAAACCTTCACCATTGCATTTCTCGTGAAATTCTAGCTTGATGTGATATATCACATCACCCGCTTCCCATAAAAAAAACATTGAGTTGAATTCAATATGGCGGCCACGAATATGGCGGACGTCGGCTTGGAACACACCTATTTGGTTCCCTATAGGCCTAACTTGTTTCTACCATGACTATTCGTACCCAGCTACATTCATTTTGTAGTGGGTGTTAAGGAATTTTTTAATCACTTTGTACTCCTACAGGGTTGCCAATTGCAGACATATTGAAAAATTCCGGCCAGTATGCTACATTTTGTGATTACTCAGGTCGCTAAACACCACTGGTCAGGTTGAAAATGGTATGTTGAACATACAAGATCAACCTGTTAAGATGCTTCTCCTAGCGAGTTAGGAAAACGTATTAGAGAAAGGGGTAAAAAAAAGTTTACGCTTGACAAAATGCATTTTTCTCATTCCCCTGGTCTTTGTGAAAACGCATCTCCAAGCAACAGAACAGGAGCAACAATTCCTTTTGATCTGGCATCCCGGTTCAACAATGTTCTCTCTCTCAGCCCAGCGATTTCCTAAAGCCACTCTTTTTTACTTTTTCTCTGTCCCTTTTTTGGCTCCTCTCATTCCTTTCATTCCACGAAAGGGAAGAAAAATTACCTTTGTGCCATTAGCAGATTCTTTCTAGATTGACGTCATTGTTTTCTCCCTCTCTTCGTCCTCCTCTTCCTTTTTATCCCATTTCGTTGGTTTGCGACTTTTCGTTGGTCCAGAGGTAAACAAAGATAATACCAAGTCTTTGGTTCCAATATAGGCCAAGACACGAATAGTGGTTATTTTAGCAGATCCTTAGGTGTCAAGGAATAGAAAATGGCGGCAGAAATTTGCAAAATTACACCAACATGACCCAAGTGTGACATCAGCGCAAAAGAGAAGAGACAGAAGGAAACAGAGGCGCAGAAGAGATAAAAGAAAGAGAAAGAAATTAGAAGAACTAGAGAGCAACAGAGAGAGAGAGAGGGGGGGATAGAAAGAGATGGAGATAAAGTCAATCCATAGTTTCCACGGTTTAACGGACACCACGGTAGTGGCAGCACGTAGGTACTGTCTTGCCACGTTCAACACACATACTTACGCCTTTGAATGGAAATCTCTATAACATCGGTTTCGCAATGTGAATTGACAATGACAATGTCAATCGTCTGCGCAATACTATAAAAAAGTTGTTTCACAAAATTGACCAGACCCTTTTTCTTGACCGATTTACAAAATTTGGAAATTAAGATTTGTGAACTTTTCTACATGCACTGTATTTAAATTGTGTCATGATCGGACCACAAGTTTTTTTATTAATAGAACTTGAAAGAGAGAGGTCAGGATTCGAACCTGGACCCCTGGCGTCGTAGCTCAATGTGCTAACCACTCCGCCAAGTAGAGACCAAAAGAGAGAGAGAGAGAAAGAGGGAAGAACTAAAGACAAAGAAAGAAAGAGAGAGAAGAGAGAACTATATTTTCTGAGGCTTTATTTAACCCAAATTTAAAGAAGAGAAAGAAAATACTTCATTATTGTAAGTATGGGATGTAGTTTAACCTTACTTTGCAACGTCAGAAATTAGGTGACCTACGTTACCTCATATTGACCAAAACGAGTTGAATCTAAAAGTTGAGATTTTTACTGTGAGTTAGGTTCATAAAGGGCTTCCTATGTGCCAAATTTCAGAATTTTTACAGGGGCCCATCTGAGATATTTAACCCCGAAAACTGTCAAAATTCAATGAACGGCCATGTTTGAGCCCATGCTGTAAAAAAGGGGTGCATTTCTAAGCACTGATATTTTATTTACAGACACCCTGCAGGCAGGTCTACACATGAAAAAAAATCAAGCCTTAGACTAAACTCCTTCATTAAAAAAATCGGGCTTAAAAATGCAATTTTTTAACTATTGTTACCCCCATTTTCCACCATAATTTTCGTACTTACGATGCAATTTCAAGCAAAACATACGTGAATATCATAGGAAGTATACTTCATTAGCTACAAAATGTATTTTGTTTCAGGTCTCTAGCTTTAATGGTTTTTGAGATATTAAGGTTTCTGTATACTGCTACATTAGCAAAAAAGGCCATGCGCCATGTTGGAAGAATGGCTGCCCCAGGAGAACTAAAGACAATATTTTTTTTGAACATTGGTTTTGATATCTAGAAACATGTACAAACCTATGTACTACAAAATATTTTTTTCTAAAATGGTCATGCAACTACCATTGGATGGTTTGAAATAACTAGAGACCAAGAACAAGAGACAGAGAGGGGGAGAAGAGAAAGCGAAAGAAATAGATGAAGACAAAGAAAGAATGAGTAAAATAACTAGAGACCATGAAAGAGAGATAAGAGAACTACAGAGAAACAGAGAAGAGAGAGGGAAAGAGAAATGGAGAAAGAAAAGAAAAACAGTGGAAGTACTAGAGATGAAGAAAGAGAAATGAGAGCTTCCTCTTCTCCATTCCTTCTCTATCACCTGGTGGAGGCACATAGTGGTTCGGATCCAACTTCAAACTGTAGGTCCAAAATTCAAACATTCCACGTGATAATATCAGGTCGTGAATTGGGACGTCCTGAGTCCCTCTGACAATCTCGTCTCGTTATCATCCCCGGGGGAATTAAATAAAATAATAATAATAATAATAATAATAATAATAAAAGACAATTTGGTTCCGTTCACAGAGAACCTCACTGACAATATTAATACGAATAGGACATATGTATTATTCATTGCCACATAGAATGTATATAATGATATTAAAAACGTAAGTTCATTTAAAATTGATGCACAAAGGCATGAGAACTACAATATCAAAAGTGATTTGATTAATTTGGAATAAGTGTATTGAAGTGTATATAATAAATTGATAATGAAGCCAAATTTGAATCGGGTTTGCATTTATGAATTTTGAGCTGTGTTCAAAACGAAATAAAAAATGGGAAACGTCAACCTATATGTCTTATTGCTCTAGGCGACAATGAGTTCGCTCTTTGAAAATACCCACGTTCATTTGTTGTAGTTTCTGATAATTTGACTAGCAACACACACAACCACACAGAGTGAAGAAGTGTCACTGATAATATGTGGGTTGTACATTTAAAAGTGGCAACACTGTCGGGAAGAGGCGATTGTGTTCCCCTGTCGACGTGTAAGGTTATAAAAAGCTGTCTAGCGTACGCAGAATCTTTTCGGAGGTGGCTGGAATTGTAAAGGTGCGTTCTAGGTGAAAGGAGTACTCAAAAATATATTTCGTGATTTCCATTTATAACTTCGTTTTGAAAGTAGTTGAAAAACAACAGGGGCCATGTTAAGGGGGTTGCATTTACCACTGAGTTTTCCGCATTCGTTCTTTTCCGATTTCGTTTGAAAATTTTGATTTTTGTCAAAATTTCTGGAGGGACTGTAGCCCCAACAGCTCCCCCTGCGTACGCCAGTGAACCAATGTATCAAAGAAAAGCAAACGAATAGAAACCAACAAGGAAACCACAACAGGATCATATGATTAAGACCTGCTCAACGAAGAAAGAAAAATAAAGAAATAAGAAGATGATTAGGATAAACAGGACGCGCGAAGCTCAGGAAGAGAAATAAAACAGCAAATTAAGGGGAAAAAGCAATATTTGTGCCTTCTTCGACATCCTCTTCTCAGCAGAAATTTCATCATCTTCCTTTCCAGGATTGCCTTTGACTTACAAATCTGATTAAGTTACGAAGGAAGAAAAAAAATGTTTTTCTCCGTCTCCAGTGTCTCAAGACTTCTTTCTTTCATTTCCCTTTTCATATTCTCTCGAAACTTTTCGGGATGAGGGAAAAAGTAAATTATCAAACAGGATATTGCATTCGCTCTAATAGGTTTTTTGCGGTTTCGAAGTCAATGCCTGAAAACAACGTAAAGTTGATAACCACTCGTGGTTTTGTTCTTTGTTCTCGTTTGTTTAACATTAACTATTGTTCTTGTTGTTTGTTAAACGTTAACTAATGTGACGCCCTTGCACATTAAATAATAGCCTTTAATGAGTAAAAGGTGAGAACTCCCCAGAGTGACGTCATCGTGTTCAACCAATGCCGTAGATGCGAGGCTTGTGGACTAACCTGATAATACTCACCTAGGACTAAGAATATCCCAAGTTATTGTTGCTAAGCAAGATGTCGATTATATTGAAATATTCAGCGTGACGTCATTGTACTCAACCCACGCCATAGGTGAAAACTTGTGGAATAACCTGATAATACTCGCCCCAAAATATGTCCCCATTCATTGTTGTTGAGTAAGACATCGGTCATATTAAAAATGTTCAGCTTGACGTCATCATGCTCAACCTATGACATGGATGTCAAACTTGTGGACTGACATGATAATACATACTCAGAACCAAGAATACACATAGTTATGTTGTCAGGCAAGATTTCTGTTGTATTTAAAATTTCGATGCGATACATAAGTTCCGTATTGACTTGTCAGTTGATTCGTTCAAGACAACAATCGACACCAACAAGCAACACCTATCAATTACTTAGAAACTACTGATGGTGGGAATATGAAATTTAGTACAGGGTGATTCATAAGTCTGCGAAACATTTAAAGATAAACGAATCATTTTATTGCAGCATGAGTATGCTAAGTCTTTCCGTGCAAGTCGGACTAAAAATCTCGATAATCGACGCTTTAACGTTCGATATCTCGGAAATAACTCAAGATACAAATATCGAACTTGGTTGTACGAAACAATTTCAGAATACATACTTTATGCATGATAAGTATTCTTGATCCATCTGTCAGTTGTAGTCAGTGATGTGCCGTAGACTATAAGTTTACGTCTACGTGCGTTGTCTACACGTAATCTACGCGTAGATTACATTGGGTTGTAGTTTGCATAGACTACGTAGACAATCTAAAGTGCATTACATTTAATTTTCAAGGGTACCATGAAAGGAAAGTGACATTTTCAAATATATTGGTTCCTAACGAAATGAAAAGAATCCCATTTACAACAAAATTTCTCTTCTCTTCTATTATCAACTATGGAGGAAGATAAATAGTACGCAAAAAACAACAACAGATGGCAGTCGTGAGGCGAAAGTGGTCTTTTTCCCATAAAACACTAGAATATTTCCTATGTTAGGTTTTTCGTAAGTGAAAAATTGTTCGAATTTGGAAGAAAGAGTATGAAAAGTTCTCCTCACACATCAGCACTGATACGAAGTATAATTTTCTTTTAATTCCACGGCGCCCTTTGCTAAGTTATCACCTTTCGCCATGTTGTTTACATAGATTACGTAATCTAAGTGTACAAAATAGTCTACGTGTAGAATGTAAACTATCGTTGTTTACGCGTAGACGCACATCACTGGTAGTCAATACTCGATCTAATCAATATCTATTGATTACTCAGAGATTTCTACGGACACGAATATAAAATGCGGTAAATTACTTAATGTACTAGTTAAGTACTACAGCAATATGCCTGGTTTAATAAGTAAGCAACTGAATTTTGGAGTTAACGCGGTTGTAAACTCAACTCCAACATCTTGTCTTCAGAACTAGTCATGAAAAGTAAGTCTACGTGGATCTTGTTCTTTTGGTTCCCAACTTCTACCAAGTGCCACAAGGTGCTTCTAAATTGAAAAATTTGTTTTGCAAGCGTTGAAGATCCCTTTTGTAATCGCAAGACAAAGCTGTGCATGTCGCGGTACATGTTCCAAAGGCTTAGCCTTCAATATATTGTGGCTCAGAAAGAGTAGCTGTGTTGAACTACGTGCCTATCAGTGGATAAAAGTTCTTGTTTCCATGGCAACTTTTTTTTTGATTGTGGTAAAGCTGGAGCAGAGAAAAGGAGCATCTTGTCTCGTGACTACAGTGCCACCTTCAATACAGTGTGCCAGAACACAATGTATGAAGGGCATACCCATAGACAGATGTAGAATTTGTGCTACTTGTATTTACTTCTCTCAGAATTATTTCTTTAGGAAATTGTAATGCCCTTGAGCATTACACTGAAGTGCAACTTATGTTATTTCCACGTTTATTACTTCGAAATATATTAATCATGTCAAGAGCAAATTTACTTAGAAAGAACATCCGTTATTTAAACAAGTTTGGATTTCGCTTTTGAAAATACGCCATAACCTACTACCGATGACATCACACTTCTAACTCGATGCATCAACCTGCATATTGCAACCTGACGAAGTTCACAATCAAATAATGGAGTAATCAACCTCGGCCTATCTCCAAGATGACACTTTTGTGTTTGCTTTGTCCAATGACGTACTGGTGGCAAAGTTAATGTATCATTAAAATGTGAAACCATGAAACGACAGTGTTGCAATATGCTGATATTAAACACCTGCACAAACTCTAGATAAGGATGTTTACCATAGCCTATGGACAAGCAATTGTGGGAGTCACTAGCGCTATCAAACTGTTGGATGACAACTTGTTTAAGTTACAAAACCATGGATGAGTAACAGGCTTTTGCAATTAGTCCACGCCGACATGAAACTCATAAAATTTCTTCAAATTACATTGTAAAGTTGATTATTTGCATAACATTTTGTGTTTATATTGCAAAATACTGAAACCAAGAGTTACATATTGCTTATTTTAAACATTGGGGAGTAATGTGTATTTCATGTGATGTATAAGTACCCGTCAATATTCAATTTATCTGAAGCCAGAAACTGTAAATTGGTTTGTTGCTTTGAAGAGGAAAGCAACTGACATCAAGGAATTCCCTTTGTGTACTCGATTTCGTGTGTTCAGTTGTCTGACATTTTTTGTAGCTGCAAAGTGCAACACTATCGCATAGATTTGGTATTCGTTTCGTGGACACATTCACCTCCTACCGTCGCTACGTCATCAGCAAGAAAACAATCCAGCTACCCAACCTCTCATGTTTCCAATAAACCTTGCAATAGCATCGCGATATGAATCGGATACCAGTGGTTTTGGATTGGATTGGATGATTTGGTGTTTTAAGTCTACTTTATGCACAGTAAGGCTAATCGGGACTGGACCTACAGTTTAAAGTGTAAAGATTTTGTCCGTAAAACATTCCTGCCTCGTATTTACTGTACAACGTTGTGACTTTACTAATGTGAACACAACAATCCAAACGTACCCTTAGGTGCACATTATTCAAGATGGTCATCCCTTCAATTTACCTACCCAGGAGCAAAGTTTACCTCGAAAACATAATGAAATTTGAGCAAGATAGGTAGCACACCCGCCCTTACATTATTAACAGAAAACCATCAATCATTCCCACAATGCCAACATTACCCAAAATGCACCGCGACGGTAATAGAGCTGTAATTAATTTGCTCCTAATTGTCAGCCTGTTATCAGAAGAGAAGCTAATATTTGCCTACCGAAAACATAAGGTTCCACACCCCCCTGCCTCACACCCCTTGCAGCTATCGTTCCTTGTCTTTTCATTTCAATTTCACCACCGACAATTGTTTGATCATCCCGTGAGGGGTTCTCTACATCAAACATTTACACTGTTCAAGGCACATCGGCGCTCTGGAAGCAGTACGGGGTGCCTACGTTTGCTTCGGTTTCTGCGAGATCCTAATGCAGTATACGTGAGTTTTGTTTATCTTTCCAGATCATCTACTGGACAAATGAGGCAAGATGATCGGTTCACCCTTTCGTTTATTGAGCAAGCTTCGATCGTATAGTTGTACCAATAGCTGGTTTATAAAAATACCTGATGCATTTTGTTAGAATTACGATTTGCATTAGTGATATTACAAGGGGGTAAAATGAAGACCTTTATTTGTTTTTGTTTCTTCTAGTAGATTTCTGTTGCCCATTTTAGCACAGACCTATTGCTCATCTACATCTACAGTATGTATCATACATGTTCGTACAGGCTGTCCTTGTAACCAAGAGGTCCTGAGTTCGATACCCGGTGGAGGCACATGGCACAGTGGTTCGGATCCCACTTTAAACTGTAGGTCCAGTCTCGATTAGCCTTACTGTGCATAAAGTGGGCTTAAAACACCAAATCAATCAATCGCACAGGCTGTATACATTGTATGAAACCCCTCTGTATGTGGCCAGTTTGCGAAATATCGCAACAAAAGGACCTTCGAAAGGGTAATTTGTACAAAAGTTGCGAGATACAGTAATTGTATTGGATGGAGAGTATCATAAATCGTTAGAGCTTGTTTCATGTTGTACCTTTCTTGTTCATACACGTGAGTTATAAAGTGACCATGCCACGCCCTTGTGTGCAGCACACTGCGTTTATGTACGTACAGCTTCAGTAGCAGGTCTGTGTAGTCACTCTGTGATACTGAATCTTGCTCTTAAAGGACATTCTTTGAGGGAAATAGGGTCATTAGTGAACAAATCTCATTCTACTGTGCAGTGTATAGTAAATACATTCAAATGTGAGGGTTCAACAAAGAAGTAAGGAGAAAAGGCTAACTTAAAGACAGGAACGTTTCGTGGTGAGAAAAGGCTAAACCAAAATTAAGTGTTCCGAAATTGAGGTCACGAGTGGAAAATGCAACAGGAAAGACAGTAAGGAATTTGACCGTTCATCGTGTACAGAGAGAGATATCATAGAAGAATGCAAAAAAACCATGTGCATAAAGACCAGGAGTTCTGTCTCGAACAACATCGTCTGCTCCGATGAGACCAAAATAAACCTTTTCGGATCAGATGGTGTTCACAGGGTGTGGAGGAAGGCAAGTGAAGTTAATGTATCATTGTTGTGAACATCATTTGAGCTAGATATTTTTCATCTTTCTTGTTCTCTAGCGGTGTGCTTTATCATTTCACTTTCCACTACCTCTATACGGATAAGCCTGGTACGTACATTATTTTCCATTTTGAGTTGATGCCTGTGTACCTTAAGAAGAATAAGTCTTTGGGGTCCCAGTGGAGTCACTTATGAGCCACTGCGAAGGCCTTTCCACCCATCTGCCTGCAAACTGAGGCCATTGTGGAACTTTCGCCTCCATTCGTAAACTTGCTGGTGTGGTGAGCATGTACAGAGATATTGAATTTTTGATTTGCCGAGAAATTTCTGTAAGTTTTAGTCTGACAGAGGGCAAAAAAAACACTCCTCTTTACTGGTGGAAGTCTGTATAGGAGGCGCCATCTTTAAAATAACAAAAATGGCGTTTTGAAGCTTACTTGATTAGTGTTGCAACCTTGAGATCGTTTTGTACATAACAGTTGATACGTCATGAAAATTTGAGCTGTATACAGTCTGCCCTACACATTTTATTAGACTTTTGTTTTCATTTGACTGTTGTATATTACTACATGTAGGTAGGTCTGTGTGTATAGAATTTTTACATAATACACTGTAATTTTATGATAAGTTTTTATTTACTTTTAACAACTGTTTAAAATTTCGGTAACATTATAGTATAAGGGAAACGGATTTCTTCAAATTTACAGGAGAAAGTACTTACGGAAATCATTTTCTGTAGCGTTGTGGAAGTTCGTGAATGCAGTTTTGATCCATTTTAATGCGAAAACATGTCGTTTTCTGCGAAAATCTCTGTCCAACACGCTGTTTCTGCTGCCGCTATTTGCTTTCTGCACGAGAGTACAATGTTCCGTGTGTTAAGATGACGCAACCCCATAGTCAGTGTTTCAGCCTCGCCGTGTTTTCACTAGAACATGACTTGTCGAGTATTTTTAATTTTGTTTTTATTTTTTTAACTATGCTTGCCTAACCTAATTTAACCTAACCTAACCTTACGGAAAATGGTTTTTGGGGCTAACGTGGATGGTTTTTGGGGCTAACGTCAATGGTTTGTGAGGCTAACGTCAATGGTTTGCGACGTATTAGCATAATTTTAAATCCGGGCACGAAACTAGGTATTTTTCGGTGAACGACGTTGCAACACTGCATAAATCGACAAAACACTCGCACAACGCGCCCTGAACCAGTACGCTATCGCCCGCCATAATGTGTTACAGAATCGAAATAACAAGTAACAGTAAGTACTCGGAAATGTAAGAAATAGACATTATCTTAGTTAGAAATGCATTATTTCGCCTTAGGGAATGTTTCGCATTCCAAAATAGTACGTTAGCATTGTAAAAAAGTGCGAAATATATGATTTATAGGTGTTTCCCTTATACTATATTAGTACCAAAATTTCTATATACGTACGTTGCGGAAACTGATTCTGTCTCCGTCTTAAGGCTATTGTGCTGTTCTCTAACGAATCATTTGTTCAGTCCCTGGGCACGTCTGGAACCAGCGTCTCCATGATACCATGTAAAAATCTACTGCGTAGTAGGAATTTTTTTTTTCGGTGGCCGAGGCTCCACCTCGTCTGGTTGTCGTCACCACCTGTTCGCAAGTGAAGGTATATAAAAACGATTCCGTGCTCGTAGCGAACACCGGAAGCAAAGAATTTGCAGGTGCGTGCTGTTAGCGAACACACAAACTTGCCCTGTTTTGTTTGCCCTTGAAAGTGGTCAACATGCAAGTGTTGCCAGTGATACCTTATAATCACTTTGTGTTTGAAATTAGCTAAATGAAGGATTCTCAACAAGTTAGGTTAACTACATGAAAGTTTCTGTTAAAATATTGATACCTTTAATCTTCCTTAAAATCAAATTTTACATAGGAAATGTAAATGTTAATCAACCTAGGTTATTTTTCGTACAGAAGACAACTTCGTAAGACATTTGTAAATGTTATTGTCAGCATTCGGTTGTTCCAAAGCTGTTTTATCCGGTTGTCAATGTTCATGTAAGTCTTCTTCAGTTTACCGCGTTTTCAAGTGCTGGAAAAATCGCCTATAAATCTCTTCTTCCTTGTTCGGCATGAGTGCGTATATTATTGGATATAAGAACTCCGTCTTTTGTCTTCAGTGACCCCTTACACTTCATTTCTTCTCTTTCGTACATAGCCATGTCACCACCACGCCTTTCTCCTTTTTCTATTTCGCTCATCTTTCTGGTATCACAGTCGATTGAAGAATTATCAGGGGTGAGTCAGGTCAGCTCAAGAGGTACCAGCCAATGAGGTGTTTCTCCACGCAAGTTGGCTTATCACTGTCAACACTTGCATGCTGATCAGTTTCATGGACAAATAAGAAAGGACAAGTTTGCGTGTTCGCTAACAGCACGCACCTGCAAATCCTTCCGTAACTGTGTTCGCTAACAGCACGTGTTCGATACGAGCACGTTCGCTAACAGCACGGCACCATAAAAACGTAGGGTTATATACCTACAAAACGTACGTATATAAAAATTGTAAACATTGATTAATAGTCAAAAAGACTCATCATGAATGAATGACCACCGATCAGCTAGAAGGAAGAACTGTAATTTTACTCTTGGTGTTCTCAACAGCTGTCTGGTGTATTTTTCCATCAAATTTTGTCACAACGTGATATTTAAGAGTGTCTTTCAGACAAGTACACTTTCAAGAGTTATGGTTTATACCTCTCTCTCTCTCTCTTCTCTCTCTTCTCTCTCACTGTCCCTATCTTTCTCTCCCTTTAATTCCCTCTCCGACTCTCTCTTTCTCATTCTATTCTCTCTCCCTCTCATTTACCCTCACTCCCACCATCTGGGGTGTAAATGGTGACCCTTTTTCAGACTAATGAGGCTCTGGCGCCCGAACTCATGGCCAATACATTCCTCTGTGTGACTTGTGTTGGTGTGCTGTAGTGCTGTGCGTGGTAGTCATTTTCTTTTCATGTATTGTATCTTATCACCATTCATTCTCATCTTCCCAATTAGCCAAATGTGGTAGAAAAGGGAAGTAAAATAAATCAAATCAAATCAAACTACTATCTCTCTATCACTATTTCTCTTCTATTCTCTGTCTCCTTCTTTCCTTCATTCTCTGTCCATCTGTTACCCTTTTTCCCTCCCTTTCATGCTATCGTTCCCACTGTCTCTTTCTCTCTACTGCTCTCTTTTCCTCCCATTCTCTCTCTCTCTCTCTCCCTTTCTATCTTTTTCCCTCTCCCTTTTGTTCTCAATTTCTTCATTCTTTCTACCCTGGTAATTCTAGTACCACCACTTTTTATCTCTCATATTATCTTCTTTCTCTCCCCTCATTCTCTTTTCTTTTGCTCCCCTCCCTCATTCTCTTATGTTCTCTCTTCCTCCTCTTCCTCTCTCATTCTCCTTTTCTCCCTCCCTCCCCTTTCTCTCATTCTCTTCTTTTCTTCCTCTCTCCTCGTCTCTAAACAAGCATTGGTTATTTCTGCGATGAAATGTGGCTCCAATATTTTCTTCTGATTGATTGAGTTGGTATTTTAAGCCCACGTTTTGCATAGTAAGGCTAATTGGGACTGGACCTACAGTTTAAAGTGGGGTCCGGACCACTATGTGCCTCCACCTGGTATCGAGCCCAGGATCCCTTGATTACAAGGTGACGACGTTACCACTGCGCCATCGAGGAGGTCCGTGGCTTCAATAACTACATAAAAGAATGTAAATGTATTTTAGGGGAAAAAAACTTTCCCATTGTTGAGAAATATAAAGGAAACTGGCGTTAACTGATGAAAGTGCATCTATTGGTATTATTTTGTCTCAGAATCAAATTTGAGATTTTATTCACCACAAGCAAAGCGCTCTAATTATTTCCAGATTCTATATGAGAATCAGACTTTCACCCGAGAACGAGATTTGGAACTCACTATCACCCCGATCGTTCTCGCTACAAACCCCCCCCCCCCCCCAAATCACCCAAACCTTTCCAGCCCCGTCGCACGTGCTTAACTCCAGCTTCGTCTCCAGGAACAACACTTCTGAAGACTTCACCCGCGACCGGAGATAACTCGCGGAAACTTTCCCCGTGTTAACATTTGAATAACGGCCTTATCAAGCACGCTCCTGCAACCTTCGAAGGTTTCTAAGTTCCCCGTCTCTTCCCGTAAAGTTTTCACGGCGCCTCCTAATGTGTCAGTTAAATTGGGATAAGCGCTGGATAACATTATCCCTCGCGAGACACTCACGACGCTGTGAATTCTAATTAATCTTACGGGATCCGTACCCTGAACGTATTGGGAAGTGATTATGCTCTGGGCTTTGCTAGGTGCTATGCCGTGGCTTTGCCTACTTCGACCAGAGACGTCCACAGAATATTTTCTCAAAATCGCCATGTTTACAAGCCATTATGAGCACCGAGTTCAAGAGATGAATACAGTGCGTCCCAGTAAAAAAAGTGACTGTCCCTACAAACTACCTACAGCGCCATCTCTGTATCATATGAGTTACGTTAAGACACAGCTTACCTAATCACCACCAAAAAATGAACGGTGCTGGCTGACATTGTGTGGGTCTCCCTTATCGCACAACACTAAAGTAACCTAGCGTTCTGACGTCACCGGGGATACTTTTATTGTTAGGCTAAATGACTAAGTTGTCAGGTTAGGGTAGCTAAGTTTAGTTCACTTAACTAACTAACTAACTCTCTAGCCTTCTTAAACCCGAAGGTTCATGGCTGCAGCAACACAGGCCTTCCATGTTTCCCTATTTTGAGCAAGTTCTATATACTCTTTTCCATCCCTACCGATTTCCCTTAGGTCCATCTCAACGTTGTCCCTCCATCTTCGTCTTGGCCTTCCTACTGGTCTCTTACCATCAGGTTTCCCAACAAGAATCCTGTAAACTCCTCGTTCCTCTCCCATTCGTGCCACATGGCCTGCCCACCTAAGTCTTCTTGATTTAATTATTCTAATAATATCTGGACATGAATACAAATTATGTAGTTCTAAATTATGTAACCTTCTCCACTCACCTGTCTCCTCATCCCTTTTAGGTCCAAATATTTTCCTAAGGATCTTATTTTCAAATACTCTCAATTTATGTTCCTCTTTCAATGTAAGGGACCAAGTTTCACATGCATATAATACTACAGGCAAAATTACTGTTTTGTATATTTTAACTTTCAGTTTCTTAGATATTAAACGAGAAGACAAAAGTTTATGAAGAGAGAAGTAACATGCATTTCCTGAATTAAGCCTACTTTTTATTTCCTCTTTAATATAATTTTCATTTGTTAATATTACTCCTAAGTATTTGAATTTGGAAACTGGTTCAAACGAGTTGTTATCAATAATTAGATTTTGATTATTACCTAACACTTGGTTTCGGCCTGTAAGCATATATTTAGTTTTCTCTTTGTTAACTTCCAAACCTATCTCTTTAGCAGTTTTGAAAAATATTTTAGCATTATTCTTAATTGTATTCACATCATCCCCCAGTAAGTCTACATCATCTGCATATGCTAACAACTGAGTCACTTAGTTCACTTAGCAATAATTAATACATTTTCAATGTATTTATGCTAATAGAACCAAACCTAACAACAACACCATAGGCATTCCTCGTCTGACGTCAGAATGCAAGGTTGCTCTAGTGTTGTTTGATAAGGCAGACCCACATAATATTTTCTCAAAGTAGCCATGTTTACAAGCACTGAGTTCAACTGATAGATATGGTGCGTCCCAGTGAACAAGTGCCTGTCCCTTAAAGCTACCCACAGCGCCATCTCTGTATCGGCACATGAGTTACGTAAAGACATAGCTTACCTACTGGCGTGTGTAAATCATGATATGCAGCAGTGTGTTTCGTGTCTGTGTAAAAAACGCCATGACGGAACAACATTAAATTTTGTTTAAATTGGGAACTCATTGGTGTGCCCAAAATCACCATATCTTGTGGAAAAGCAAACGTGGAAGTCAGTAGCGCCATCAAACGGATGGACTGCAATTTGAAGCCACAAAATCATGGACAACAAACAAGCTTTCGCAATCCGTCCGAAATTACTCGAAAAGTAATTTACTAAATTTCATCAAATTACATTGTAGAGTGTACTATTTGCATTACATTTTGTGTGTATATTATAAAATACAATATTGAAACAAAAAATTCTTATTCCTTATTTTAAACATCGACCAATACTTTTTTTCATGTTACGCATAATATGTACTCGTCAGTATAGTCTATTCAATTTACCTGAAACCAGGAACTGAAAATTAGTGTATTATTTATGGACCAAAAAGCAGGATTTCAGGAAATGCGCATTTGTATGCTTGATTTTGTGTGTGTTGTCTGAAATTTTTTCTATCTTGATACTGCAACACTAGTGCATAGATTTGGTATTCGTTTCATGGATATATTCACCTCCTACCGTCGTTACGTCATCACGAACCATCCATCTATCCAACCTCTACATTGATTGATTTGGTTATTTTACTTCGCTTTTCTGCCACTTTTGACTAATCCAGAAGATGAGGACGAGTGATGAATGATGAAATTGATGAAGGGACATTCATAATGAACACCCATATTCGAACCCGTGACCCCAGGCATCGTAGCGCGCTGTGATAACTAATCTGCCACGAAGGTCAACAGTAACCTACAGTGAGTCACATAATTATTCGGACACACACTAAATTTTTAACGTTTAAGAGCGGGAAGGGAGTGAAATCTGTGTACAGCGTTGAAGTTGATTTTAGTTCAAAAAATGTCATGTTTAGCACAAAATTGGACGATAAAATGTTAAAAAACGAACATCAGCAACAATATAACGAAGGATGAATCCCTACCGTTGCAAAAATATTGCCACAAAATTATTCGGACACATAGTAAATGTTAACGTAAGTTTGCGATACAGTGACAATTTCGATTTACGGATTGATTGATACTCTGTTCATATATATTAACTCTGGTTTCCTGTAGGTTTCTATAGCAATTACGATCGCGTTTTGTGTAACAAAGTTGTGATATAAGAACATTTTCTATGTAGGAATGGGGCGAAGAGGAAAGGAAAGTTCATTTGAACAACGTCAGTTCGTGATATGGCACCACGCTAAGGGTAAAACTTACCGTGCAATTGCCTCAATGTTGAAAATGAAAAAAAGTACAGTTGCAGATATTATTAAGCGATTTAAAGATGAAGACAGGATCGAGTCCCACGGTCATACAGGGAGACCAAGAATTTTTTCCCCCAGAGAAGAGACAGTAATCGTGAGGAAAATTTAAAAAAAAGCAAAGGTGAGTGCTCCAATGGTGTGTGCTGAGGTAGCTGAGGAGTGGAAAGCATAGTCATCCTGAAACTATACGAAGAGTGCTCTGCTCAGAAGGGCAAACTATCATGGCCGTGTAGCCAGGAGAAAGCCATTTGTAAGTAAGCCAAACAGGACAAAAAGACTGGTGTTCGCAAAGGAACACTTAGGAAAGGATCAGACATGGTGGTATGATGGTCCAGAACCCAATTAATGTCTCCGTAATCAGAGGCGAGGGCCACCTGCACCAATCACGTCATGAGAGCATCCAAACAATCCTCTCAACACCAAAATTACAGCAACTTCAAATTTATGTTTCAGATAGCTCCCACGAGTCTTACCTAGTAACGCCGGCAGCGCTGATTTGTTATATACTGTGGAGGACAACTGACCTCGAAAGGGATTCCTTTTATGTGAACAATATAAGTTTACTCAATAAGATCAATATTCAAATAAGAATACGCCCGTCAGCCACCATATAACTCAGTCTTGGATATCAAATTCAGAGCTAGTAGCTACAAATGTATGTGATGCAGTTTACATGTTTTATCCAGTCTACTTCCATACCGTTCAAACCTGTCTAACGGAATACCAAATTTTGTAGTAACCCAACAACCTGACCTTTCCCTAGCTGATTGCCATACCAATTACAAGCATGAAATAATATGAGTTACTTTGGCAAGACACACAAAGTTCTTCCCTCTGAAAGAAAACACACACTATTAAAATATGTTAACATGCAATTATCACATACCGATTTTTGTAAGCATATATAGAATGAAATAGAAGTTTCGAAATAATTAAACATTTATTCACATGAGAAATTACACCTCTCCCTGATCATTAACAGGAGCTGTTTATATATTCACTTGCACTCAGCTCGTAACTTAATTTAGTACGAACAGGTGAATTAGAATTAAATATCTTCACCGTGTGTCTGATTTGGCAACATTGCCTCATTCATGGTTATAATTCGTCAAGTTTATATAATTAACCCAGATAATTATACACAGACAATTCCATGCGATTGCACATCTCTTACTAACCATGCAAAATTTTCACTAATTCGTCTTTCTGCCGACTTCATGCCTGCATTACGACATGTGACCTTCAAATATTAAGATGCAATAAAATACCTTTGTCTCTGATTATTACCCAGATTTAAAATTATAAGGATAAGCACTTATTCAAGGTTCTCTGGATGTATTGTATCAGATCATGTTCAAATTATTGGAGAAAACTCCATTTTTACATGTAACGGCATCGCCCGCCATTAGCTGTCAACCACGAGATACGGAACGCTAAATTTTCGATTTATTTTCCACACTAGATACACACGCTAGCATGCTTTATTCGAAACGTACTTTAGGTAGATCTACCTTTGAAGTATATAAACATGAGCTCATGAAAAGTGATTAAACTGCTGCAGCTTACCTCCTGAAACGGTGGGTCACGTGATCCTTTTCACACCCTACCTTTGTCATGGAATAGGCCGCGGTGGCTCAGTCGGTAACGCGTCTGACTACCATGCTCAAGGTCCCGGGTTCGATCCCCGGCCGGTTCAAATCCGGGAACTTTTCTAAGGTTGGAAGCGGCCCCGGCGCCCACCCAGCGTCGAATAACATTGGGTACCTGGGGGAAACCCTGGGGGGTAAAGGCGGTCAGGGGCGTGATGCTGATCACATCACCTCCACTCATGACCGGATCAAGAAAGTGTGGGGCGTTACTCCCACACCCCCTATACGCCTTCATGGCGTGGTGCTATGCACAGGGGAGCACTTTACCTTTTTTTTACCTTTGTCATGGAACTGCCTAATCGCATCACCTTACTTCCATCAATTGCTCGATCCAACGGCCGATCTCCTGTTGTACAAAGTGCAGTACTTTCCTTCACTGTCGGACACTTATCTTCCGTAAGTTAATCAGTGAGGATTCCTTCCCACATGGTTCCGTTATTTCTCTCCTTCCCTCTCTTTCTTCCTCTCTCCATCCACTCGTCCCTCTTTCTTCTTTATACATCACGTTTTCCGCGTGACACAAGAAGTTTTACTGAACATAATATTAAGTACAAATATTCATATATGTATGTATTAATAATCTTAATGTAATAAAGACTTAATTGATTATAGTTATTTTATTCAAGCACAATAATGGAGAATATTACGCTGTAAATTTTATAGGTTTTCGCCATCACTGCAAATTGTCCTTGCGTGCAGCCGCCGACACATCAAAATGTCCTTGTGCATAGCGAAAGCAAACTGTTTTTGGCGGTAAATTTTATGACAATGAGATCTTCAACAACCAGAGATTAAAACTTGTTATAAAGGCACTTGCAATACCATGACTTTGAATTTAACTTCGAAATAACATTTACGTACAATGTGATTTAAGAATTTTGCAATTTATAATGAATTACAAATAGTGCCATCTAGCGTTATTTTCTGAACTTCGTAATATACCGGTTTACGGACGTAAGTAAAATATTTAAATGTTCTCAGCATTCATTACATTCTTGTAATGTTATGATACCATATGACAATAACCGTCATAGTGGAATCGGGTAATTTTCACTGACGAGAGTAAATTCAATATTTGTGAGTCAGATGGGAGGGTAACAGTGTGGCGTAAACCAAATGAAGAGCTCCGAGGGAAAAATTTGCAAGCAACAGTGAAGCACGGGGGTGGTCACGTAATGGTTTGGGGCTGCATGTCGGCCCAAGGCGTTGTTAAATTGGCTTTCATCGAACAGACAATGGACAGGTACCGTTACCTTGACATTCTGAAGTCAAATCTAAAGACTAGTGCTGAAATGATGGGCATTCTTTGTAACTTTATGTTTTATCAAGATAATGATCCGAAGCACACTTCCCGCGTAGTACAAGAATGGTTATTGTGCAACTGCCGAAAAGTGCTCCATCCTCCACCGCAGTCTCCAGACTTGAACGTCATTGAGCACCTCTGGTGTAAGTTGGAAAAAGAAGTGAGGAAAACACCTATAATCTCGAAGGCAGACCTCAAGGAGAAACTTCAACATGAATGGGCCAACATATCACCAGTGTACACCAGAAAATTGGTAGAAAGTATGCCAAATCGTTTATCCGAGGTGTTAAAAATGAAAGGGATGCCTACCAGATACTGACATTTCTGTTCCTTGCTTTTCAAGCATGTTTTCCTGTTTCTCCTTCCATGTGTCCGAATAATTTTGTTTAACCCACAAAAAATGTTTTTTTTGTTTAATGAAAATATTTTACTAATATATTATATTAAATATAATTGAAGATAATTAACAGCGTGCTCATATTGTGTTTTGTTTGTTAAATAAATATTAAACATTTATCATCGTATTATATCACGACTACGTCAGTAAATATTCAGAAATCTTATCTGTCCGAATAATTATGTGACTCACCGTATATATTTCTAATAACCTTGATAATACTTGCCTGCTGACCACATATTGTCATAATAACTCAGTCACAGATCAAAAGTACAGATGGTGCACTCATACGGGGTGTTCCGTTCAAACCTCCCACATTTCAATTCATCATTGCTAAAAGGTTATAAAACATAATGGAATGGGAGTGGTACTAGACGAAAGAGAAACTCAAAGAATTTTATTGCATGACCTCGAAGTTCACAGTTTTCTCACTATGCAGCGCCACATTCGCGTAAAACACAATGACGACTCCGCAGCAGCGCGCACAAAGTGTTAATAAACAATCCGGAGGTTCTCAGATTGGATTTTATTCGTGCTACAAACTGTGCACACATAGAAGTGTATTAGAGTTTAGTGTAGAGGTGTATTCGTGTTTAGTGCTTCGTGCAATAACATTCTTTGCGTTTCTCTTTCGTCTAGTACAACTCGCATTCCATTATGTTCCATAACCTTTTAGCAATGATGAATTGAAATGTGGGAGATTCGAACGGAACACCCTGTATATTAAAATATGTGAATCGCCATAAACCTCACATAGTGAAATATGGTCGTAAAGGGAACACATGTCTCCATTCTTTCGACATTTGATGTTCTTTTTTAACGAGAAATCTTGACAAAAGACTGGTATTACAACCCACATAAATATGAGACGAAGCACTATCTACTATAATCAACGCTAACAATATCACGTTTTAATTATCTCGCTTTCATAAAATGCTGGGGGGTGGAAACAGGTCAAAATCGATGACGTAACTGAACAAAATACCTGTAAACTGACTAATTACTGGCCAATTTAATTGCAACCAAGAAACAAATTAGCAAGTTAAAATTGTGATTTCATTAAAAATATATTATCCGGCATGCAGATCCCACACAAGCAGTATTCGCATTTTCTTCTAACACGAAACTAAACGTTATAACACCATTAAGCCTTGTTTCCATGATATGATAAACTCAATATGCTGACCAAGGCAGAAATTTATTTTATTTTAAAACATAAACTAAACGCAACGTTTCAACCTTCTAGCAAGGTCTTTTTTAAACACACGAGAGAAACAGGACATGACATAGAGTGGGATGAGGCTAAGCAGATAGGAAGGGAGAAGAGAATACTAGTGAGAAAATGGAAGGAGGCCAAGGAAATGGAGAAGAAAGGAGAAGACACAATGAACTGGAATAAGGGACTCAAGATAAACAAAGAATGGAAGAAGGTGTTGGAATGAGTGCAAAGGACAACAGCAAGAGAGGAGAGAAGTAGGAAGAGGAATGAAGAAAGAAAGGAAAAAGAGCGTGAGATAAAGAGTCCAACCACTTTCCAGATGAAAGGAAATGTTTAGCTAAATCGCCTGTCAGGTAAAAGTACAATTGACAAGGGAAAGCCAACTGCTGGAATGTTCCAAAAAAACTATTTTCTAATAATTTTGTGTCTAGAGGGGTGTCTGGTGATTTTTGTGCATATATATCTTTTTTTGTACCTTGTTTCATTTGTACTTGGTACACAGTTTGAAGAAGACCTTGCTAGAAGGTTGAAACGTTGCGTTTAGTTTATATTTTAAAATAAAATAAATTTCTGCCTTGGTCAACATATTGAGTTTTTCAAAACTAAACGTGTTTTCATTAATGTGCAAAGACATTTAAAATAAAAATTATTCGTAACTTCTCTAGATTTTGTCGTGAAAGAAAGAAATAAGTTATTAACAATCTTTCATTAGTTTTTCAAGGGGTTCTGGGTTAGAATCCCGGTCCGGGCTAGGGTGTTCTCTGTGATCGCTCTTTTATCAATTTCATCATATTATCAATCATCCTCATCGTCGCGATTAACAAAAAGTTTGACAAAAGCAATGGTAAATACAAAAATACAAAACATCATTACTTTTTTATAAACTTCTGTATTTCTCTTATATTATTTGCTAGCACTAGCTGTGTTGCGTTGGCTCTCGTAATACGTATTATACATTACCTGAAATCACAAATAACTCGATCAAATATTTATTGCAAAAATATGTTTGTATTTGCTGTGCGAATTATCGAGAAATATTTTGTTTTTGATTCTTTTACAATAATTATCACTCTGGATCGTCTGCAAAAATGTAAATGAAAACATTGCTTGCAAATAGCATTCTTGTGTTTTGTTTCTTGAACATTTTGTCAATAAAGTATATACCTTACGCTGTACATCATATAAAAAACACCGAACATTCTGTTTATTAACGTACTTATGAACAAAAAAATTAGCCTCGTCATTGCTGCTGAAGCTTCATCACACTATAATTGTTGGAAAGAACCAGCGGCGTAGTGCACAGGTAAGGCTTGTAAGTCCACCTTGTCACAGTCAGATTTACCGTCGACCTGCCTCATTATTATTATTATTATTATTATTATTATTATTATTATTCTAATCATTAGCCGTAAAAAATGTGTTTAATCAAGGCATTCGAGTGTTTTTATTTGTATGTGTATATATTTGATCTGCCAAGCCAACGGGAGAAAGAAAGGGAGTCGCGAGTCTGACGGGCGAGCGCCAGAAAGGTCACGTTTGAAACTTAGGAAATTCGACCTTAACGACAACCATTCAAATATCTCGGGTTCCAGCGGCCGGACTGAAGTGAAACTTTTACCAGCGTAGCAACATGTATTCAAGGACGGATGTGTGGAGATTCGTCGCAATCAAGCAAGAATTACGGATGCCAGATCGAATTGGTTATAATCGATCAGTTTATGGACATAGATTGCGGTTGAGCTGTCGGCACCAACCTGGTTCGCATTTAATCCGAACGTACCCTACCAGAGCACGCTCTGTCCAGGCTGGGAGACAATGGAGCGAAGTGGAATGACCTCGTGGGAAGCGTAGCTTTAACGACCGCCAAGCGTCCATTTTTCGAAATCCGCTAAAAACGAAAGGACCTGCCATTTCGACACACAGTTTTACCGCGAGTTCCAAGGAGAACACATCCACGCGCTCCGAACGTTGAGACTACCATTGTGCCGACTCGTCGTGTGTTGTTACCTTTTGGTGAGGACGAGCGGATGTGCGCCAGCCTACGGTAGTCGTCCGAGCGAGTTTGTGAGGAGTGGCTGTAAGCGAGATTTTGTCCTTTTCGTGGAGTGAAACGCTCATAAGCATGGCCGGCTAACGGTAGACGAGAGAAGGAGGGCCACCCTCGGTCCGCCCCGATGCCAGACGACACACCACGACGAATGCCTACATCATGCCGAAAACCCGAGCTACGCCGCCTGATGCCTACCAGCCGCCACAGAGCGGGAGAGAGATGTCGAACGCTGCCATATCGACGTCCCGGCGTTTGAGATCGTCCGACGGTGATGGAGAAGACGCCGACGACCCATGAACTAACGCCCGCCGCCTAGATGCGACGTCCGAATTACGCCTAACCACGGAGATGCTCACCGACCCCGAGAGGAAGAGACGCCTAGGCCCTTGACGTTCCCCGAGCGACGCCAACGACCCATCGTCATTGATCCGACGAGGAACCAGATGCATGAACGCTCTTCATCTTCTCGTCGTCGCAAACGAGGAAGAATAGGAAAACCTTTCGTGTGCATACTAAGTGATTTCAATCGCCCGCGAAGACACCAGGATGCGCCGTGGAACCAGAGAGATAGTAACGTATTCATCTGTATGAATGTCAACACGTACCGGCTCGATTGATATTTAGAGAATGCCCTAGAAATTCGTCGATGTTTTGAAAACGCCCAAGCAACTCTACACTTCGTATCAGACTCCCGTTGAGCTTAATTTTGTATTTAATTGTCTCAGATCAATTTTACTCATTCCTTGTGATTTTTAATGTTCTTAAGTTCACTGTTGTTTGTGCTCCTTTTGTATTTGATTGAAGTGCGTACTGCTAGAGTAAAGCGCCGCCCGCTTAATTGTTTTATCTATTTGAGGTTTGTTCAGTTTAACATGTGTCAGCGCTGTATCGCTACTAGCTACGTCAGGTCGCGTATGTGATTATGGTTAAAGTATTTGCCTGGTAATATTAATTGCTCGTTTCGGAGAAGTGTTGAAGTCCCGCCCGCTAGAGAGTATATGTTTGCGTCACTCAACGGAGGTTTTATTGTTATGTTTAGGACCACGTGAGGTCAAGTAAAAGGAAAAACGTCCGCCCACGTGAGCGTAATTGCCGTTGAGATGCTTTGTTTATTCTTTACAAATGATGTACTGTCACCGCACCGACCTATTATTAAACGTAAACTTAAGTAAGGGCTGACTAGTGATTAGAAGTAGCACTGGAGCAAATTCACAAATGACCTGATTAAACAAAAGTCAATGTAAAAGTAAATGCGAATGCTATAATTAGGGCTCGTCGTCAAAAACCTGTCCATTTTATGTATTATTTTTGTTGATGACCCCGTAGCCTGGATCTGTGAGAGAATGTGTGAATCCAAGAGTGGGGACCTGTACTAAATTGATTTTTTTGTTACGAATTTAATATACTTTTTATTTTTTATGTTAATTTGGACAATATCATTTCATACGTATGTCGCTACCCGTGATTTTCAGGTATGCAGCTAGCCGCTTCCTGGCTACAGGTAAAAGTCTAGTAATCGAAAGTATATGTGTTTTTGTTTAATATGGCTAATCGCTATGCACTGTTGGTCACCGTCCCTATACACGAACTCAACCTGGACCGTTAAGCACTTTCACTTGTCCGAGGGAGTTTTCCGCACCTATCTAGGTAGTGGTAGTTTTTGTTTTCCCGGACAAGGGAGGGCGTTTACAACCTTACAAGTTGAAATTATTGAAGAAAACGTATTTCATTCCCGTATTTATCGCTTGAACACACGCCGAAATATCAGACTGCAAGTAGAACTTTTAACGAAACAATTCAGGACTTGTTTTGATTCGAGTTGTTTCTCTGTAAGGCTTCTTGAGAGGGCTTACGTGTAGGTGAATGGAAGAAATGATTTGGACTCGCCCATGGCGGGTGCGTTTGCTTACGTAGTACCTTCTCAACCAATAACAGGGCACCCCGATTCTGAGCGAGATGTAAGGCGCATTACCAGTGGGTGCTAACTGGCGAGAATTTCTGTCCCCAGGCAGGCGAAGCTTACGCTGGCATGGTTGCCGCTGCGTATGACTCATATGCTTGCCACGGTCGGAAGAGAACAAAGAAATTCGACTCCTGTGTTGTTTCAACAATGCTTGACGGGAGGTGTAACAAAACGGGTGTCATTTTTAATGTGTAAACTAACTATTAAGTTCACAAACGAGATGGTTTAATGTTGGATATTACCTCCATTAGAAGCAGCGAAGTTAACAATAAAAGAGGAATGTCTGGCAATCCTAGATCCGGCAGCGTCCGCAAAGTTTGGCGCGTGCATCCCAGTTGCCCGTAATGTTAAAAGCATACGCGTAATACTTAGCGTTATGATTTAGAGAATTTTTTTGACCTTTTCCTTTCACTAAGTTGCTTGATATGCTTTTCAAAATGTGCGCAAATATCGTAACCATGATAATGAGTAATATTGTCGAATGCATTTGCATTTGCAAATTGTATCCTACGCATTTCCCACAAATGGCTTTTTTAGTGAAAGAAAAAGAATAATAAGAATAAAAATATGACATGACCTTTCCACAAGAAGAGTTTGTGTCCTTAAGTAAGTTGTATGCTAAATGTTTCAATTGCTACCAGTTGAAAGTTGACCTACAGGTAATTTATTCTGAAGCCGAATATCGAGTGAAGAGTGTGTTTAAACTTAATGAGTACTTGCGTACTATGTACTCATTTGGATGAAGCTGTTGAACAAGTGTACAAACTAACAGAATTGTTCCTCACTGTTCCTGCCTCAAGCTCGTCGGTGGAAAAGTCGTTTTCTGCACTGAAGAGGATTCATGCATTTCAATGCAGCACACAGACTCAGGCAAGGAAATCTGACTTGGGACTGATATCCATTGAAAAGGAGCCGCCAAAGACATTGGCCAGAAATTCCCGATTCAACGACGACGTAATTGAGGTATTCAGACTAAAGGATCGTCGCATCGAGTTACAGTATAAATGAGAATATTCATTAAGTAATACATATGCCATTGTTAATTTAGAGTGTGTGCATTTTGTGTTTGTAATTGAGAGTGTCCATACATGACTTAGATTCAAATAGATTCTATTTAGTTAAAATGTTTTTGGGTTTTCTTTATCCAATATTCAGGTCAGGTTTATCTGAGGAGGCCTTACACCTTTCATAGAATCACGCTACGCCACTGGAAAGAACTATTCATAAAATTCAACAATTCGGGAATATCCGTGATCAAAATCATATGTAATGGTAGGCGAACTTCTCTCCCTAGATGCCAGTATAATCTCGATGCGTTACTGACGCGTTATAGCCATTTTAATGCTTTTTTTTGTGACACTTTAAAAGGTGCAATTTGTTACAATAATTCATTCATAACTTTTTACTGGTTAAGGATACGTCGAAATAACCTTCACCACTGCATTTCTCGTAAAATTCTAGCCTGATTTGATATATCATATCACCCCACCATTCATTTTATTCGGGTGTCTTCATACTTTTGGATCACCCTGTATTGTGTCAAATATAACACATGGATAATTTAATACGAAAATTTTCTAAAATGATGACAAAATGAAAGAAACATTAAAAATAGGAGTATTTTCCCATCGAGTTTAAGTAAACTCTTATTTCATGTTTATTTCAATAAGTTAATTATAATGTAAACAGTTGCTCCGGTTAATAAAGAGAAGCACGGAACTTTGCCAAGGAACGGCCACTTTGCAGTCGGACAAAATCTTCGCCTAATTAGACGCGCATGGAAAACTTCGAAACTTTGAAGCGCCTTTTCTCGGAAATGACCGACTAATGGGCGCTAGTACCTTAGCATGTCAATACTTGAAGGGTACCCTACCACTACACGAAGTCCCGTCCCAAACTCAGTTTTCCATGCAGTGCTCTCTCACTGTAAGTGCGAACAATATGTGCAGCTTGTCGTCGCTTCGGTTGGAAAAGTTACATTTTTTTCTGAGGGTTGATTTCAAGGCGATACATGTCGCTTTTGAACGAGCAAACCAGCAGAAACGTTTCACACCATAGCGGCATGATAGGCCGCACAAGCCTGCGTTCGACTGGTGAAATCCTCAAGCGTCGCGTCTCGTTTGTTGCTTCGGTGTGAAATCTCCCTAAAAGTTAGTAGCACCGCTCACTCCGCTTGCGACAGTTCCAAGTAGAAAATACTTATATACAGGTCCGGATTTCCCAATAGGCCTCATAGACTCGGGCCTAGAGCGGCACTTTGTTTGTTTTAAATTTATAAGGAAAACCTAATTCTCGGATTGCCTCTTTTTTTCTCCCCGGACACACGAATGGGATGACTTAATGTAGTTGTATTGTAAATATAAGTTAACGAAGAATATTTCTTAAGAGAGAAAGGCTAGCAGGGCTCGGAACTAGTTTTCTAAATTGTTGTTTTAATTACCGACGTTGTGGTTTCGAATGTACAGTATTGTGCTGAGCCGGATCGGCGATTGCGGCAACGTGGAGCCTGCCGCTTGCTTTTGAAAGACAACACCGGCTTGGCTGAATTCCACGAACGCCGTTGCTTGTTACTGCCGGCATTGGCCGCATATCAAAAGCATGTGATTCGCGTTGAATTGTTGAGAATTAAACTGTCGGCGCAAGCATTATTAAAGGGGTTTCGCATTGCACTATTCTACTGTTTGTTGCTCCAGAATATTATTCAAGAAGTAGGTGATGTGTCGCGTCTCGCGTGTGTCAGTGACCGACGTGCGTTTGTTGGGGTAAGTTTAAAACGTCTTTACGCTCATTATGAGTGATCGAAGAGTAACACTCAGTGGGTCACAATACAAAAAGAGAAATGCGGAGAAAGATGAAAGCATTTCTGAAGAAGGTTCCGAAAATCAGTTCTTCTTTTTATACAGAAATGTAATCAGGAAAAAAGTGAGGAAAGTGCCGTTGATGAGCCCAGTGTGTGTTCTGTCCTATCACTTAAATGAAGTAAAAATAAAAGTCTTCCCTGAAAAGCAAGGTAAATGTTAAAATATAATTTATATAATTTATGTCATATCGCTTTGTTACATTTCTTGTATGTAACTATCATTTAATTAATACTGCATGCTGTTAATAGTAAAAATAGTAATACAGAAAAGAATGATTTTTTTTCTTTCTTGATAAACGGTATGGGGGGCGACAGAGCTTGTTTGGCCTAGGGGCGGCAAAGAGGTAAATCCGGTCCTGCTTATATACCCGACAACCCGCACACTGCAGAACAAATTAGTAACAATATGCATTATGACAAAGTCTAACAAAGAACTCAAACCAACTGATGCAACCATTGAACTATATATAACTGGAACGCTCGCTGCAACGCTGATCGGCCACGAAAATTGAAGCCACTTTTGCGATTAATTCCTCCAGGGAAGAAGGGAAGAAAGCTTGGTGATTAAGTGTTTCATCCCTATATTAATACTAGTCATGTATTGTTTCAAACAAGTTATCCAGTCTTAAGTGGTTTGAACATGGTACGGTCGCATTTATAAATAAATAATTATGGATCCGTGCATTAAAACTACATTTTTTTTCTTACCAATATTTCTTTGATGGTGTCAATCCAATCGTGCTCAGAGTGTCACTCTGATATCGACAATAATGTTGTGGCAACACGATGCGGACACCAGCTGCGGAATTCCCAATATTAATCAACTTTTACCAACAAGTTCTTAAAGATACATTCATTCTAGTTATTTTAATCTTAAATCACGTGGTGTTTGAATATAGATGACGTACTCGTTGTAATATTTTCTCATAAATTATGGCTTTTATTTAGTAAATAATCTGTCTTAAAAATCCATTTTCTGTCATAGAAAACATAGTCTACTTCAGCTTTTCTTCCCACGTTCCATGGAGTAACTAAGCGAGAGAATGGCTTCACATTTGCGCCGCAAAGCAGTCCTTCCAGTTATGAATAGTTCAATGGTTGCAACGGAACGAAGTGTAGTAAGGGAAAAAGAAACTTGTGATATCATATAACGTCAACAGGAACTCCCCTGTCATTTGACAAGGATAACTATTCAGCAACTTTCTATCTGGTGTGTCTTTTCATTCTAGTTTGCTTGTGTTGTGTATAATGAAGGTGGATAACAGACTAGAAAAGTTTTTCCTTATTGAAAAGTAAGCAAAAGTTCAGATTTGCTCATGTTTACTGTATGTCCCGAAGACATATGACATTTTGTATTTTTTTCCCTTTCAAAGCAACTTATTTCGTATGTAGTTCCACTCATTCGCTCAAAGTTACCCTTGGTGCATTGTAATATCAATATATTGATCCTTACGTCATAATGCCTGTTTACGAAGAGGAAAGGAATTTCTCGTTTCAACTTGCTCGCAGTTTTCTGTGTGTGCGATAATAAATATTCTCTTTCGAGTTTAGAAATACTAGGTAGCATCCGAAAATTCCCGGAATGGCCATGCTCGGACAAGAAAAGCTGTGGCAACCGTGTTTCGACGGATTATACATGGCAATCTTCTGCTCCATCGTAGCAAGTGTGGTAACTGCGGTTGTCTAAGTCCTGAGAGAATCTGTGACGGGTCAGGACCTGCCCAGTACGTGTGGCGGAATTCGCCACGACTAGAAAGTAGACAGGCTTAAATGGTAGGTAGCTCACTTGCAGTGAAAAAGAGAACAGCCTATCTGAAATATGTGTTCTTGTGGATATCTTACTCGCTATTTGTTTTATTGAGAGTGGACACAGAACAGTCTGTAATTGAAATTGAAAAACAGATCGTTTGGGACGTAACCAATGATGAATATGCTAAAGGCGACGGAACGCAACACGATGGGACACAAAGCGACACGATGAGTCACTTAGCTTCCGACAAAACGAAACAAATATTAATTATTCTTATCAGTGTTTTTTTCTGGAAAGGAAATTTTCGGTACAAGTTAGTTTGTTGTTATTATTTGTTATTGTGTTTATCATGAGAACTGCTCTAAATATTGTGGTATATAAATTATCATTAGACCTCGTATTTTTGGTATTTAACCTATTTTTTCCTTGCAGGTAAATGAGAAATAAAAAGTTACATCAGCGTTTCATTAAAAAGTACAACAACTGATGAAGTTTTATAGTTTTATTTTGCTTGTTAGAACCTATTTTAGGTTTTTGTGCACAAATCAAACCTTTTCTTAGGTTTTTGTATATTTTTTAAGGTTTTATATCATTGTTACATCACACAGAGGTATTTGTTCTGTTTCGTAACGAAAAAATTCAATGACTAACTTGTTTGAAACATACTCTAGAGCAAAATTGCTAATGATACAAGTATTAATTTTACAACATTTAGTGGACCATTTTGAAAATGATGCATAGAAATAAACATTTGGTTAGAAAATTAATATTTTTGATGGTTATATATCTATTGAAACTTCTCACGGTCCCTTTGAAATTTTGTCTTTAACAATTGTATCTAATTAGTATTTTTCAGGAACTATGAACCATTTTAAGCTTTTTGGAACCTACTTGAGGATTCTTTTAGTCTAATTTAATATTTTTAAAACCTATTTTAGGATTTTTAGAACCTATTTTAGAATTTTTAGAACCTATTTTAGGATTTTTAGAACCTATTTCAGAATATTTAGAACCTATTTTAGGATTTTTAAAACCTATTTCAGGATTTTTAGAACCTATTTTGGAATTTTTAGAACCTATTTTAGAATTTTTAGAACCTATTAGGATTTTTAGAACCTATTTTAGAATTTTTAAAACATATTTTAGGATTTTTAGAACCTATTTTAGAATTTTTAGAACCTATTTCAGGATTTTTAGAACCTATTGTAGGAACCTAAAAGTACATTTTTAGAACCTAAAAATCCAAGGTCTAATGATCATGCATACATGTACTCACACACACACACACACAAAAACAACACACTTCTGTCTTTAAAATAAAATTATTTTAGTTTCATTCTCACATACAAAGGTTACCGGTACGGCGTGCTGAAGCGTACCGCCTGAAAAAAGCATTGATTTTTTAATATTATTGCATCTAAAGTAAATGTATAAACACAAGATCTATCAGATCTGTCATTTTAGGAAATTAGGTTCTCACTTGCATCTCAAACGAATAGCACTCGCCGTAATATACTTTTTTTTCTACATTTCCACCGACAAGAGACAAATTTAGTTTTTATCCCTTTCATTAATTCTTGTATTCATTAATTCTTTACAAGAATTAATGTAACGAAGAATGGACTTTTCTATGGTGCATTAAATAAATAAAATGGATGCCCAATGTCGTAGCAGGAACTGAGTTTTCCCAGAATGGAGTTCCGGTGCATTCCGGCTCACTTTAAACGCTGCTTCCCTCCAAGAAAAGGAAAAAGTTTAATTCGCGTGCTGCAACCATATAGTTATTCGAGGAATAAATATCAAACTGCCCTGAACATCGTTTTCATGTACAATTTATGAAATTTTTGTGTGTACATAATAAGATAATTTCTAATAAGTCTATTTCTTTCACGTCTTTCAAGTCTATATAATTCATCTCCTGTGCCACCTCATCCCATAGCACATCAATTTTGTACTTATTAAGGAAAGGATTCGCGCATGCGCAGAACGTTTTGTCGCATCCTGCTCCTCCGAAACCAAATTCCCGGGACTTCACTGTTTTGTCGCAACGTGACTCGAGGTGACCCGAGTCAATTGTATCGTCCGGTGTGCGGCGGCTCATAAGAGCCCCATGTTAAACGTTCCCTCGAGTCGGTTTCCAACAAAATGACTCGTTGCGTCGGATCCTGTGCGCGGCTGGCCTAACCTGCACGAATGGTCGTTGTATCCAAAGAAGGTGGAAGTAACAAGACACCTCGATTATCGAATACTCTATGTATCAAAGAGTGTAACAGGTGCAGTGCTGTCACCTCTGGTCAAACGCAAAACTACGTCCAAGCAGTACGCGGGAAGCTGCTTCTGATTGGCTCTAACCTTTTAAATGTGATTGATTTATTTATACCTTGTTCTTCAAAATGACGCTTACGTGATTGCCGCTGCGGCGAAGAACAACTAAGCTTGTCGTCTATTAACAGGCGCGGCAGACTGAAAATTTAAGTTCAATGTATTTTCTGCTTAAAACCTGTTTCAAAACAAGTGTCTTAAAATATCAGAACTTCCGTGCGGGAGTGAGTTCCTTCATCCGTTCTCTCCAAAGATTATCACTGTATTTTAATGATGCAAGGACAGCGCCTAAGATAGAGACATCTTTTGGACTGCAGCTGAACTACTAGACAGTTACTTCTCGGGGATGGTTGAGCACCACCATCTTAGGTCACCTACGATCTAGGACGATGCCACCCGCTTACCATTAGCAGAAACAAAAGAACTAGGTGGTACTTACCTAAGCAGCTGTTCCCGGCAAATTCCTTCCTGTAGAGATCTCTTTCACACGCGTTTGGTATCTTCTTCGAACACGGTACTACGCGAACGGTCCTTTTCAGGACCTTACCTACTCCCGTCTACACGATACTTCCGCGAGCTAACACTGTATTCACGAAATTATCATATACGTTCAAGTTTTAGATTTCTCATGCATTTTACGTATTACTGTACATACACGAACGCGATAAGGAAAATGTTTGAAGCACAAAATCTTCTCCTTGTAATCTATATTTTTGCCATTTAGTATTTCTGTAATACACTGCCATCTAGGGTATGCAATCGTAAATAAGTGCATCATTCCACAAAAAGATTCGTCGGTTCACATTCTCTCGCTCCAGTTGATCTTGTTTCTTGTCATCTTAGTGTCCTCTTTAAAAGTCTCATTGAAAGCAAAGACCATAATGCTCTTACATCTTCTTTGTTGTTAGGTTTCCCTGGACATGAGAAACAGCGCTTATAGAACAAATAGGATCCTGTCAAGTCTCTTGCTGCTGGCGATTTCTGAAATGAAAAGAATGGAAAAGTATATTAAGAAAGTTGAAACTAAATCCTAGTTTCATTTTTTTTAAAAAATACATCTAAAAACTGAAACAAGTTATAGCTTTCAATGCACAGGCATCGCTAGGGACGGCGGGAAATTTGACACTGGGAAGCCTTGAAAATTTACACAGTCAATTTGATTGTAGAATAAAAGAAATATTAGAGTTGAGTAGTTCAGCAGAATTATCGTAGGTAAAAACAGGCTATATCAAAAAACACAAGAGAATCCAAAACTTGATGGTTTCATAATCTACAATTTAATCTAAAGTAACAGTACGGACGCGATAAGAAGCGGCGTGCAATCAGAACGCAGAACGGCAGAACGTGACCAAATTCTGTCTCCTCGTTGGCTGCCATGTGGCTGGGGTTTTCTACGTTGCCACGATCGCACAAACAGACGGACAGGCTAATCAGCTGTTGGCAAGCTCGGGAAAAAATAAAACGTCACGCGAAATTAAGCACGTACGTATCAGTATTCTGATATATGTTATTTCCGTCGTAAAGTGATAATTTAACGAATCTAGAAGTTTGAATCTGAAGTTTCTTGTAAGTTAACGTTAACTTCCCGTGTGAATTTTACATTCTGGCAAGCGTGAAACATTTTATCTTCCTGCTCTACATAGCAACCTAAAACCTTCACTGAAATAACCTTTGTTGTGTTTTTATTATGGTACATTGCAAGCATCAGTTACCGGCATCTTTTTACTTCTGTTGTATCGTATCATAATTACCTACAAAAGAAAATGCATCTTGTGTTATGAACAACTGTGGCAAATCGTTCTCCTTTGATTTCATGCCGCCTCTCTTTGCCTTCTTTGTCAAACCGCGACGTTCGTCTTTTTCGCAACTCAATACCGACCGCAGCTATGCCCGCTATTGTTTTTGTATACGAAACTCGCCCTTTGTTTTGTAACGACATGGAATTTATACTTCTGTGACTTAGTTGAAGCTTCAGAACGTACAAATGAAATGTATTTCTTGAAAATTAGGGCGAATAACGTATAAACAAATTACGTACAACTTGGTTTCGTTAACACGTTTTTTAAATTATATTTTGTGGAACCTACAAAAATTTACCTTTTATACAGAATTTCACAGAACTGAGTTACTGTATTACAGAGAAGAATTTATCAAGAACAAATCAATTGTGTGTGAATTGATTGATTGATGGAGTTGGTGTTTTAAAGTCCACTTTATGCACACTACGGCTAATCTGGAATGGACCTACAGTTGGAAGTGGGATCCGAACCACTATGTGCCTCGACAGGGTATCGAAAACAGCACTACTTCATTACACGGCGACGATGCTTACCCTACCACTGTAACATCGGGGAGGCACTTGTGGGTGTGTGAAGTGAGATAATTTGGGAAGCTACAGGATAATACAGGCTCTGGCAATATAGAGTTCAATTAATTACAACGAAACGCTTGGCAATTGCTCGATTTCCTAAACATTAATGATACATTTGTTAAATGTGTAATTAATGCTTCGATCTACCTGTATGTAAAAACATAAAAAATGAATGAAAGAACAGAAGTAGTAGTTAAAGAATCAGTTGTTTTTGCTGAGAATGAGAACAATGGAAGTGTCCCGTTGTTGACTGTTTAACCACATGTTTAATCCTACACGTGTTTCTGTGGACTCGCGAAAATCCTGAAGTAGGTCAATCCGGCAACAGCGCGTCGCTACCAGAGCGGGTGGTTCCACGCCGCTTGCTAGCGCGTCCCGATTGAAAATGGTGATGGAATTGTGCATATTCCAAAACTAATTATAATATGAGGTTTCACACAATATAAAACCCTGTAAACTCTATCCACGGAATCTGTGAAGCAATGCAGGGAAGGGGGGGGGGGTCGAGTGTGCAGAGTTCCCTCTCGCTGTTCATTGGTGGAGTCGTCTCGCGTCACTACTTGCTCAGAGACTTGTTTTCATTCGTTTGCTACAGAGATAGCCGGGACAGAGTGTAGTTAAACTTCCAAGGATTGTAGCTCATTGAGCTGGTAAAAAATACCACATATTTCAGTGTATAAATGTTTTAAATTTGAAATGCAAGAAGAAGAATTAATTTGCCTGATTTATTTAAGGAGGATAAAAACTTCGACTTCTTTGTCAGTTTGGACCGTGGGCACAAAAGTGACACATAATAAGAAAATTAATTTTGAAAAGCACCCTACGATAGGGTACTTTTTCTAGATGCGCTGATTAGTACTGTAAAAATCAGACCAGTACCGCTACATGAAGACATTAGTTGTCCATGTAGCCATTCTAGATTCCCCCGTTTGGAAAAGAAGCCACGACTTCTCAATACTGTGCGCGTTGATTTCTCTCCAACGCGAGGAGAGATTGCTGGGGCAGCAGCCCAAAGACTTTTATGCAGCAGGCATTGGGGGACTCATATACATGGACGTCCGGAAGGGCGGACAAGGGGGTTGGCGCCGCCTGGAAAATAAACGTCCACCTAAAAAGTAAATATTTCACACAAAATTTCATTTCGGTGGCAGTAATTTATGTTAATTATTATAATGGTGTTGAAGGAACATGATAATTTCAGACTAAAGCAGTGTTTTTTGAGGGGGCATCACTATTATGTGGAAAATATGCCTCCTTGCCCCCCCCGGAAATAAATTACCATCTTGCCCCTCCCTGGAAAAAATCCTGCGGACGTCTATGCTGATATAGCGATGAGATAAATGTATCAATGGTGGTGAAGATTATGTTGAAGAATGAAAACGGTTTTCAAGTCAGTATATCTCATACTACAGGGTGAGGCAAAACTCCAGCATCAATCTTTTAATTTGAAAACGGCTTGACAGAGGACGATGAAACTTCGGATGTGGACAATGGGAGTGGGATACACCAGTTGGGGTCAGTATGCATTATGGCGGTCATCTTGAAAGCCGCCATTTTGGAATTACCTCCAGATTGGGAAGGGGGTCATGTGGCACGTCATTTAAGATGTGCGTTTTCTCAGAAATAAGTATATACAGTTATTTCTCTCCAGCCTTTATTTGGTGAGGATATTTTGACAGTTGAAGTTAACATTTGGCGTAATGTAATGGGTGTTATTTATTCGTTCCCGGTGATGTAACATGACGTTAACCTCCAAGTACGGATTGACATTGTTGTGGTATGTGGGTAGCGTATTGCCGGGGTCGTTGCAGAGGATTTCAACGCCCGGCATCCAGAGAGAGACGACATCTCACATAGCACAGTGTTGCAGAAGTTTAAAGAGACGAGAACAGTGGACGACAGAAAACGTAGTGGACGGCCGAGAGGAAGGAACAACAGCAATCGTGGCAACCTTCGTTAAGAGGCCGAAAAGCAGTACCCGACGTTTCGGGTGTGTCAGGAGTCAGAGACCCATACTCCGGGTGTTGCATTCGAACAAGATACAAATGCAGCAGGACCCACTGAGTGGCCAGCCCGTTCTCCGGACTTTACGCCCTCTGACTTTTACCTTTGGGGCCATCTTAAAGCCATGCTTTATCAAGATAAAAATCAAAGACCTCCGACATCTACCAGCAGCAGATCCAGCAAGTGCGTGACCCTGTGGAGCCTGCAGTGCTTATTGCGTGTCCATGAGGACTGGGTGAATCGACTTGCATTTTGTGTGGCACAGAATGTGCAAACATATAGCACATCTCGTAGGACGCCAAATGTCAAACTACAACTGTCAAAATATCCTCACCAAATAAAGTTAGGGGGGAAATAACTGCATATTCTTCTTTCTGAGAAAACCTGGAGGTAATTCCAAAATGGCTGCTTTCAAGATGGCCGCCGTGATGCATGCTGGCCACATCTGGTACTCATCGTCCTCCGTCAAGACGTTTTTAAATTAAGGGGGTGTTGCTGGACTTTTGCCTCACCCTGAATTTTTTACATAAACGTTTCTAATCGACTTACCGACTTCCCCATATACACTGAATAATAGTAATTAAACCGTATTACCAAAACATGTTATTCTTGTTGCCACTTTTGCACTTATTCTCCTCTGACCTTCCTCACTAATTTCATCCTTAAACAAGCACCCTCAACGCTTGAGGGTGCAGGGTTCAGAAAGTCTTGGGTCGAGGTTCGCAAACATGGACGACCTCTGTGGATCCAGCGCTGCGGGGGGGCCTCCTTCTCGCATGTCCGCCTTTGTTGACTGTGAGATTTCCATGCTGGCGTTGCGAAGTTTGGGGAGTGTGTACACAGGTTTGTTAAGACCCCTTTGCAGACTTGGCATCTCGCCGTCTCGAACTAATTAAACACAATCGCTCACCCCTCAAGTCACCCCCTCCCAAACCGCCTTCTCTTCCTTCACCCGCTTCGTCTTTTTTCTTCAACGCCCCCCTCCCCCCACCGCCCCTGCTCCCAACGCCGAAAAAAACCCTTTGCTTCCCTTACGCAACCCGCCCAACGTCGTCAAGTCGGCTGTATCGATCTATCAAAGGAGTAGGTAGCAGAAACGACTGAAAGATTCAGTGTATCCAACCAAGGATAATTGCCTTTAAGTATGGAAGCCACATCTGGTTTTCCCCTTAATTTATATAAAATGCTGTATGCCACCACGGCAAAATCCCCATATATCCCTACACAATAAAGCATACGGCCTCCCCGATGGCGCAGTTGTAGCGTCGTCGCCTTGTAATCAAGGGGTCCCGGGGTCGATACCCGGTGTAGGCACACAGTTGCTCGGATCGAACTTTAAACTTTAGGTCCAATCCCGATTTGCCATACTGTGCATAAAGTGGACTTAAAACGCCAACTCAACAAAATAGAGCACAATTTGTGTGTTTGTATTTTGCATTAAAATTAAAGTCATTAAGCCGGGAAACTCTGGAGCAAGGCCGCGCATAAGGGCAGAGATGGGGAGAAAGCGAATGGGCAGAGCTGAAGTATTCCACGGAATACCGTTCCCTCGCACGTGTTCTTGAGTCACTACTTGCGCAGAAACTTGTTTTCGTTCGCTCAGCACAGACATTCCTGAAAAAGTGTACAGTAAAACTTATCAATAATGGACAGGCTTGGGGTGGGGGGGGGGGAATAAATGTCCGTTATTAAAAGTGTCCGCTATTCAGAAAAATGTGTAGGATGTTACACAATAGGATAAGCATATTTCAGTACGTACTTTACGAACAGAACCGGCGCTAGTCATTTTGCCGCCCTGAGCGGTGGCGGCAGACGCCGCTCCCTTTCGAACGCCCACCCCCTCCCATCCCCGTCATTACGCAGCAACGGGAAATTGAAAATCAATATATTCCTAAGTAAAACATCAAACTATAAAATAAATAATGAGACTTCTTATGCTATTCCAATACTTTTAAGCACAAAACAATATCTCGCTCGACCACAGTTAAACTTTAAAAAATGCGACGCTAATGTTATATTATTATTTTAATTTTATGAAAACTCTAACTCTCTCTCTCTTAAATGTAACAAGTATTAGGAAAGAAATGAAGGCTTCACTACATATGTTTACCGTGATATATGATTGGATTTTTAAAAGAATTACATGTAAGAGTCCCGGATCTCCCGCGTGGGTGAACTAAGGTATGAATTCTTTCCTACGTTGTCTCCGCATAAAGCGTCTCTGGGGTTCACCCAGCCTCAAATTAATGGGTACCTGAGGCAACCCTGGTAGGAAAAGGCAGCCGGAGAGTGGTGCTTATCACATCATCTCCAAAATTGCCTAGATCGCCCTACCCAATCCCCTAAATTTGCCATCACATGGTGCTAAATTGTACAGGGAACTCTAACTTTACCTTTGCATGTAATATTATTTTTCAAATAAAGCTAACTTGCATAAACTGGAAACAAGCGTACTTCAGACATGATTTACCGAAGATAGTATTTTTATTAGCTTTAATTTCCAAAAAAAAAAAAAAAAAAGATTTGTTCACCGCTTGTCACGGTTACCGACAAACTTAATAAATTCGAAGTGCTGCTCTCATATTAGGTGCAAAATCATTACCCTTTATCGGTTTAAGGTCTCCTTTGGTGTAATTGTTTTAGTATAGTCGAAAGCACTTTTAGTTCATCTTTTAATTCAGTAGCCTTCATGTGTCAACATTCCGGCAAATTTTCTACACTTTTCAAACAAAAGATCAGATGGCATGTGTTTATGCTTACTAATATCATAAAAGAAATTTTAAAAATTCACTATGATGTTTAAGCTGCTCAAATATTTCTCTTAGAGCTAAAATAATCGTCTAGGACCTGGTAAAAAAAATCAATTTTGTACCGTTTTTGTGGATCTTCAACAGTTTCATCATACTGAAACTGCTTCTTCTTTCGATTTTTCATCACTCCTGCTTTTTTGAAAGCGCTGATATATTTGCAACAAATCATGTAACAGCATCTAACACATCGTAGATTAATGTTTTGAAGACATTTGCTCATTACATTACGTGGAGTAAAAAGTCATACCAGATAACTAGCAAGCAAAGGAATGTAAAGCCACGCAACTGGTTTGCAATACGCCGAGCCTCGTGCGCAACCATTTGGACAGTTTTATTGTCGTCAATTATTGGATGGAGCGCATCATAGACCTCTCCCACTTGATTTCTCAACGGAGTTAAGGCATCGAATCCGCTTTCCCACCTTGTGGCACTCACTAGTTTTAAAGTGAGGCTACTGATATGTTCATTCAAAACGGTGGGTTGGCATATATTAACTTCCAAGTTATATAATATAATGTAATATTATAACTTAGAAGTTTTCAATAGGCTTATTTTTTTCTTCTCTTCAAATTTTGCCGCCCTGAATATTTGCCGCTCTGGGAGGTGGCACGGTTCGCCCCCCGTTTACGAACATAATGTTTTTTTCCCCCTACATTCAAGGAACAAAATACTGCACTACATATGGTGAATTTAAATTACTAAAGTATCGCTACATACATTACAAATTTCAAATACGAAAATACAGTACACGTAGTGTAATCCTTTGTTAAATTACTGCATTCAAAATGACACACTTCTCAAGATAACCACAAAGAATACTGTTTACTCTTGTAAAGAGAAATACGTTCGGTGTAACATGAAACAATGCGCGCTAGATCGAAATACTGGCCATTGTTGTGTCGAATTCCAGGAATTGCGACCGTTTTCTTTCAGGTTGTCCGTTATTAAGAAGTCTTATTTGCGTTGGGGAGGTAGTTTTCAGTGTCCGCGTCCGTTATTAAGAATGTCCGTTATTGAGAAGTAATATTGCCATTAAACCCTGTGCATTTCTGCCTGGAATTTAAAAATGTCTGTAATTTAGAGGTGTTCGCTATTTAGAGGTGTCCGTTAGGAGAGGTTTTACTGTATAACCCACTTTATTTAACTAGGTAAGCACTTGCTTAACAAATATTTACATTTTCATTTTTCATGTATAGGGTGACCAGACATACTCTTTTTAAGAGTATTATACTCTTTTAGAGGTTCGTATACTCTATACTCTTTTCAATTTGCAAAAATCCCCTAATATACTATTCCTACTAATAATACTAGAGTAAAAGGCCTATTCTATTGAAAACTACCTGATGTTACATAATAAGTGTCGCCCTCAGTTCCAAATAATTAGATTGTAACTAAGAACAAAATTACAATATATCGTGGTATTTCCTCTGTACATTTAAGACACTTAATAATACTAAAGGCAGATAGAAGAACTAGGGGGAAGATGGGTACGTGAGGAGTATGGGCACAATTCAGGTTATTGCGTCACAGCGATTGCTGTGTGCGGTGGAAGAAACAATTGTAGGTTGACAACATTGGTGAAGTCTTGATTGTCACTTGCAACTGCCTACTCATCTGAGCTGACCAAAATAAGAGTTGTGGACCTGTTTAAAGGGAAGTACTTTCTAGAAATTGTATTAAAAAATACAGCTGATGTTGTTGTTGACTGCTGCTGAAGATCTGAGCAGAATATTATTTCAGGTAATGATCTGCGTATGTGTTACAACGAAGCTAAAACAATGGTTCACACACTACGAATTGCATCATGGTGTTGTGCCTCATCATGACACAGTAGTACCAACTTACATAAAATATTGCAATTCGGGGGAAAATGAGCACATCAATTTGGTGCATAGGCGTAGCTGCGGGGTGTGCCGGGTGTGCCTAGGCACACCCTACTGGGCTGCTTTATCAAAGAGAATTAAAGACAGATATTTCAATAAGAGAGAAAATAAGCGGCAGTTTGTAAGAAGTTGAAAATATCATTACTTGGTACCAACGTGTGCATTATCGCTGATGAAACGGGTGTCTATAGATTTTCGATTTTTTGATGTCATTGGAGAAAGAAGATATTTTCTGCATTCTACTCTGTACTGCAGCGCCGTTCTTCTATACCTGTCACAAAAGCTGCACGTGTGAGAGAGCTTTCTCCAGGCTTACCCAAGTTAAAACTAAATTAAGAGCAACTCAGAAGCAGGATAGATTGGAAGCCCTGCTCTTGCTATTTGTGGAACAGGAAAAAGCTTAGTCTATTGATGTAAATAAAGTTATTGATGAGTTTAAGAACATTGTACATTTTGACAGACTTCTCTTGTTATAGATGACGTCTAATTTGATGTATTTGTTTGTAATATTTATGAACATTTTGTGTGTGTGTAATTTCTATGCAATTTGATTTTTTTCTACTACATATATTCAGAAATTTCCAACACTGTCATTTAGTGAATTTATATTCCTTTACAAACATCAGTGCAGTTAAAGAGCCAAGTGATTGTGTTGCAAAATATGCTATTAAAAAGGAACAAAACCTCATTTTTTTTCTTTGTGCACACCCAAATATAAAGTTCTAGCTACGCCTATGATTTGGTGTAATATGGACACTTCAGAAAGATAAGCTTCTAAGCCATGTAATATTTCAGAAAATATACAAGAAAAGTTTTCAAGTCTTTTTTACAGCTCGTGTTCAAAAGATTTTCACAGTTTCTCTTCCCGTTTATCGATCTCGGAGAAGCCATTTTTAGCGAGAAACTGTCGTCATTTTCCCTTGTTGCAGGTAATACACAAGCAAGACGGAATGCTGATTTCGTGAAAGCATTTCACGACGAAAGCAAGAGTCATTAGAATTATCGACTGGACAAATTGCAAGGTGAAATCGATCTAGAAATGCGCCACTACATGGGGCGAGAACATCTAATAAACCTGAATGACTGAAGGTTAGAAACAAATTGTAACAGAACTAGTATTAATTACTATAATTAATGTACAGATACGTGCGAAAATAAAATCAGTTCCGAATTGAGAGAGTTTTGTATTTTTAATGCAAGAAGCATTCGTCTCAAAACTAAAGAGCATTAGTAGAAGAGTAGGATTCAAGATAGGGAAAGATGGAAGGCCTGTGTTGCTGCAGCCATGAACCTTCGGGTTTAAGAAGGCTAGGGAGTTAGTTAGTTAGTTAGTTAGTAGGATTCTTATATATCATGTTTAATAATAAAGGATCACAACGTACCCCGCGACAGGTTAAGTTTGCAGCAACTTTTCGCATATATAGACGCAAACGTGCGCGCAGAATATAGTTCCGCTGCAATGCTGCCGATTTTCTCACTGTCTGTGACATGAACAGCTCGGCAGTTGAGGCAAAACTGGCAAGGGAGATGCTGAGCGCCGTTTTTACGCGGATTAATACATACAACCTGCTGCAAACTTAACCTGTCTCGGAGCTTAGTTCCCTGAAAACTAGCTATTGTCTTTCCACACCCGAGTCTCCATACAAAAAATATAGTGATTCGCTTCTCTCAGACGTTGCTCCAAGTACGCTCAGCAGACTACAACGTGTGCTAAACCGAGCACTATGTCTCAACTCTGGAGCCGACAGGTACACTCGTACAATGGGATCCATGAGTATTACCGTGCAAATTGTCCATGACTATTTTCATTAATTTTTCATTTACATCCTGTGTGTTTTTAACCCTGGAGCACTAGCGCCAAGTCTTACAGACCCAAGCCACATGTTTTTGCAAATATTTTTCGGTGGGTGTGGCTTAGAGAAAGGTGCTTTCGTGTAGCTTCCTGCCTTCACCTCCCAGTTATCTAGTGGATTCGACCATTCACTAGACGATATTTTTGGCAGACAAAAAGGAAGTTCGGGTCTGACAGACTAGGCGCTAGTGCTCGTGTTATATAAATGTGATACTAATTGTATTGTAACAGACTTTTGTTTCGTGTTTCTGCAGGTGACGAATAACAGTGACACTCGTAGGTTGTTGTTATATACTATAGGTTATTATAATATTGAGCAAATACGTTGATTACAATGGCAAGTGAACGAGATCGTGAACGAATTAGACTTCTTCTAGAAGAAAGCTTCGGCAGTAATCCGGATGAGGAGTTTTTGATTCTCGATGAGTCTCACCAAGATGAAGAGGATTTTTGAAAGAAACATATCTTTTTGAAATAAAAAATGTTACATGAAATATTGAAATTATAAAAATTTCATTTTTTCAAAAGAAATACAAGATTATATTGTCAAATACAAAAATGGATCTGTGAAACTAGGTGCCAGTGCTGAAGCTACATTAATGGGCGCCAGTGCTGCAGGTTTAAGCGATGGATATTTATGTATGCTGGTGCAGAAGTTGTCAACAGCTGGTTTTGAGTTGTCTTTAGTTCTTGAAGCTCTACTTTGGTCAAATAAAGTGCACGAATATGGTGATGGACAATTTGCACGGTAATACTCATGGACCCCACTGTAACTTCATGCTGTCTTAGACCTGGAGACATTGTACGAATTCAATGCTGCGTGCAAGAACTAAATGCTGGGCAATATTGCCCCACATCCAAAGATACAACTCATCGCACACGTCCAGCATAGGCGTGCGTACGCGAGGGGGTAAGAGCGGGCAGTTGCCCCCCCTGATTTATGCACACTTTATTCGTTAGTTGTGTTACCTCTGTACGTTTGCAGAATAAATTGCACATGCATTGGAAATCAGCAACGGCGATTGGATGCCAAACCATGGGAGGAAATAGAGTTTGCTATTTCTTGATAGACAAGACATTAAGAAGCCATAGTGCGGGGACAAGCCCTCTAATCACCACCACTCTTAGAAATGGATAAATTATGTGTAGTTGTTTTGAATCTGCTGTACGAAACCATATGTATGTCGTATAAATTAATCTCTGAACCACAGAAAGAGGAATAAATGAGGGGCAGAGAAGATTGTTGAGAGGGAAGTTGGAATTCTTCTAATTCGGTGGGTCGGGACACTCTATATACGCCCCTGTCTCGCACCCAATACAATAAAACAGGAAGATTGACTGAGGTTTTCTTTGCCCGACAGGCAAAGTTGTAAGTTGCAAGTGTTAGATAATCCTACATTCTGACTTATACTCTGTCCCAGCTAACCGTGGAGCAGGCAAACGCAAACAAGTCTTTGCGCAAGTAGTGACGCGACACGGCTCCACCAATGAACACGTTAGAGGAACGGAATTGCGTGGAGTGGGGGAAAGCGACTGCAGTTACCAGCCTTCCCAGCAGCGTATACTGGTTCACTCTGACCACCCGATTTCCCTCGCTTTTAGGACGATATGCGCGTGCTTGCTCCACTGGGACAGTGTATAGGCCAGAAGAGTGTTGTGCATGTAACCGGTGTTACCGCAGGTAACAGAAAAATGTAAATAAATTAAAAAGTTTTTTCTCAATAAAACAACAACATTGTTAAATAAGTTAACCGACAGCGGTGCAGTCGAGTGTATATTGCAGAGGACATTTTTTCTGCAGCCGACAAAAGCGAAGAGACAGGCCGTTCCGCTACCCTCAAGAGGCAACAGGAGGAAAGGGCGCCAATGCAAGGGAAGGGGGAGAAAGCTTGGAGGCAAGTTTGCTACGGGGTTATTCATATGCCTGTTTAGCGGCCCTGTTGCCGCTGCGGCCTACCGGATCAGCAAGTGTTGTCACATTGGATTTCCAGAAAAGAGCTAAATCCCGCCTAAAACGGGGATACTATTTCCCTGAAGCAACAAGAGCTAGACTGCAAAGTCAAAGCTGGATTTAACTACAACTGAGACCGTTTACGTAATAGACGAAAAGATAAGTACTTGATGCGATTCGTGATTTGAACAAACCTTGCTCCAAAAAAACTAAGTTGGCAACAGTAGAACGTACATCTGGACTTCACTTCCACCGCTGAAGGAGAATTCTGTCATCTGCTCACCGCAGAAACGTCAAGCTGACCCGAATGTGTGGTTCTTCTTCCCCTTACCACCTCTTTGCAAGGAAACAGAGATGGTTGACAAGGCTCGACTACTATTCACTGGATTTTCGCGGTAACACTCATGAGTGGTAGTTCTTTCTAGGAGTGATTGTGGCTAAATAAAGCACTGAGAGGATTAAAAAAAAGAAGAACGAAATTAACAAAAATCCAGATCAAAGGCATGTTTTTTTTAGGGGGGGTAGGGTGATAAATACTTCTGATGACCGGTAACACTTTTGAAAAAGTCACGCCACGCCACTGGCATAGGCGCCGCGGGAAAATATTGAAACACTAAGGGAGCCGTGAAACGAAAAAGTTTGGGATTAGGAAGGTGTTTCGCGTTAATATTAAACAGAAGAAGAGAATAAACTGCCCTCTGTTCCAGGATGGCGCATGCGAACGCAAACAAACCCTCCTTGCCAGTAGAACTCCAGAGGACCTGACCAATGAACGCGCAAGAGGGCAAGGGAGTTCACGGAGGGGAAACTCGGCTGCAGCTACCGTTTGCAGCTGCCCGCACTGCTTTGCTCCACCCACTCGCTGCCTCCCCTTCTCTATCGTTAAGCTCCACAGATTCCCAAGACAGAATATAGAAGTTTAATATTTGCCTGGAACAAGAGCGTGGACGCCGAATTCGCTTGTTTTCGTCTCCCCATATTTTCTCCCCTTTTAATGTCTCTCCGCCCTTTTCACTTTCTTTCTGTACATTTCTGAGCGTATTTCTCTTCTCTATCTCTCACTCTCTCCGTCTGTTCCTGAAGCACCGTCTTCATCTTCCTATCTCTTTTTTTACGCATGAATCTCACGCTCTCTATTTCTATATACGCCCACTCCCAAATCCCAACGCTCAAGCAGTTGCCTCGCTGAATTTCCAACATGCCACATTGAGTTGTGGTGCAGTGCAATCGGATGTCTCGCCAGAAGAGTTGGTCGTTTCTGATGAATACGACTGGACGAAGATGATTCTCCAGAAACTTACCGTAATGCTCACTGTCAGTGGCGGAGATTGAGTCCCAAAACCGGGGGGGAAAGACAGTATATTTCCCTTTGTAGATAAGATTTAGCATAGTGTGAGGGCAAAAGTGGCGAAAACTAGTGGGGCAACTGCCCCCCTCGCCCCCCTAATGGCCGCCACTGCTCACTGTCCACGGTAACTGGTACTGCGTGACAAAGCAAGATGCATCGCCTTAATGTTGCTTGGGCGAACTTCTTGATATGGAAATGCCTCATCAGTGGCGTGCCCAAGTGGGGGTTGATGGGGGTTCTAACACAACCCTCCTTTTCGCCTACTATTCCTAAAAAAAGAACGTCAAAGGTATGACAAAATGAGGGCTGACTACCAAGGAAAAGTATACATAACCCCTCCCTTTCGAAAATCCTGATCACGCCACTGTGCCTCATCACCACAACCTTCCATAAGTTCTCTCTGTGACAGCATTTCGTTCACGTGCAACTTGAATTTTGATGAGAATTTTGTTTTAGAGTGCACTACCGAATATGGCTAGAGTCAGCGCAGTGCTGCCACCACACGTCAATCTGTGGAACTACTACATGCTACGTGTAGAGGCGGGAATCAAGCCATTATCTGAATCCAGGATTAATTGTTGCTACCAGTAATAAACAGTGGGCACATTCTCGATATCCACTTTTTAAAAAAAAATGATCCTTGTATAAATATCTCTATCTCTCTGTCTTTTTCTGTGTGTGTGTGTGTTCTTGACTGTCCCCTCCTCCTTTATCCCTACCGTTCACTCTTTCTTCTAATACTCCCTCTGTATGTGAGCGTGTTTTAACTTCTCTCTGTGTGTGTGTCTTCGCAAGAAACCTCACACAAAAGGCTTTTACGTCACCACCTCCGCTGGACAAGAGACGTCGAGACGTTCGTGACAGACAGAGAAAAGCACGAAAGTTTTGGCCCTAGCTGTACAAATATTTTCCTTTCTCCCACCCTCCTTACAAAGACATTTTCCTCTCCTGAGACCTACAAAGAATTCCTGTCCCCTCCTCGGAAGGGTGGGAAACCTCATGCAGACGCGCCACACTCTGACAAGCTCCAGATCGATCAAAAAACATTGCACGGTTCGTCAAACCCCTTGTAAGGCATCGATTTTCCGTCAAACGTAAAGGCCTGTTTTTGTCCTCCGCTTTGGAACCACAATTCCCTCCATCCCTCACCCCACCACATAATACACTACGGAATTATATTTCTCTATAATAGTCCCCGCGGCCCGTGAAAGCAGCGGTTGTTGCTCCAAAATTCCGCCTCCACTCCTGCTACGTAACTCTTCCCAGAAGCCCAAATTGCAATCTGAGCAGCGTTGCCATCCTCACCATATTTTACCCAAGTTTATGGCGTAGTGTTGCCACCCGTAACGAAATACCACTGAAGTTGGAGAGCAGTGTTGCCATCCTTACATCTGGGAAATTGAAAAGGGCATTTTATTAAAGCGCTTCAGGAGTGGAAATTATAAACGCGCAGACTTAAAATTTACAGATCAATTAACATCACACTGGCTATTATTATTATTCTGCCTTACAGAAACGCATCGTTTGGACATATGAACATAAAATCATTACGCATAAGTACGTACTTCCAGCACAATAAACCTCTACACTTGCGTGCAGAGAATACCCGTGTAGCCGCCATTTTGTTGTACGTTTAGCGCTATTCTGTGCGTATTTAATGTCTTAATGGTTCCCGTCTTCCCAACTGAGCATGTGACGTCCCTTCCGACCCTCTCACGTTTTCTTTTCTTGAAGCACGAAAGTGTGTTTCGAATCAGTGTCTCCATCTTTGAACATATGCTACCAAACTTGGAGAATTCAGTAACTAGACATTGCGCACGGTAACCCTTCAATGAAGAGCAGAGCAAATATGCAGTCAGTATTGCCAACCTTGAGTACATGTTCCTAAACTTAGTGAAATCAACGGCTCGACTGCTGAATGGGGTATAGAGTCAGAGACAAAGATTTACTTTTCTTTAATCTGATGTTAAATTATACAAGGCAGATGTGCTACTTCGACATGGCACGGTACAATACTCAGGGGTAACATTAATGAATAAGCTGCTTAGACGTGCGCAGACCCTCTGATGGGGTGGGGGGGTAAATAAATAGGCGCCAACTTAAGGTGAGCAAGACACTTTCCGCCCACCAAATTCCTCAAGAAGTATATACATTATACGAAGAAAAAATATTGTTGTCAATCTCCCCCCCACCATACGTATTTGAAGTTGCAAAAATTTTGATGAACGTTCAGTCTCACTGTTTCACTGTATTGATGGGTACGAATTAGGGGTGTATAGCCTATAGTGTGCGCCTGGTACCACCGAATATTTTCTTAGTGTAATTTTAGACATGTTACAACTCAAGAAAATCATGCACACCCCTCCCATGTAGTTACTTGGAAATTTCATGGGGGTTGAAAATACTTCGTTTTCTTTAAGTGTATAATATTGTTTAATAACGGCGAAAAGATTCCTCTACACTAAATTTCTAGATGCAATATACAGAGTATGGACGTCCGGTTTGATTTGATTTGATTTAGTTTATTTTACTTCGCGTTTTGTGCCTCTTGGTTAATTTGCGAAGATGGGGATGAGTGATGAAATGATGAAATTGATGAATGGACATTCACAAACAACCAAGCCCGACCGGGATTCGAACCCGGGACCCTTGGCGTCGCAGCGCGATGTGCTAACCACTCGGCCACAGGGTCTGGCGGACGTCCGGAAGAAAGGTGGGGGAGGATGGCCCCACCTCCCCATGGAAAATGAATGTCAATCTAAACGTACATATTTCACGCATATAATTTGTTTTCAGTCACAGTAATTTTCATTACTTATTATAATGGGGATGCAGGATAATTTCAGACTCAAGTGATGTTTTTAGAGAGGTCAACACTATAATCAGTTTACAAATACCTTACTTGGCCCCTCCCTGGAAAAAAAAATCTGCGGACGTGCATGATTAGGGGGGGCACCTGCCACTCCTTGCACCCCCCTTGCGCACGCCTATGTAAAGATGCTTCAATCAAATTCCTTTTGTTTCTGAAAAGTTATCACAAGCTACATCGTGCTATACACGTGACACTGTTTCTCAACAGACAAATAATTCGAACATCTTGTGTTAAAAGTTTATCAAATGCATTATTGTTTGTTTTTTCTTATCTTTATCAATGCCGACCACCATGGAGGGGTGCCGGGTTCGAATCTCGGCCTGGACATGGGTGTTCATCAATTTCATCATCGTCGACGCGATTAGCCAAAAGTGGCAGAAAAGCGAGGTAAACTAAACTAAAATCAATCAATTCTGTTTCTCAAGATATCGACAGGATTAAAAGGATGACGTACCAATCGGAAAACAAATTCATGACGTCATTTTGCATCCAATTTTAATAAATAGTTCATTAATCAAGAGTCAATTCATCTCCTACGCATCAGCGTATAAATTGATATTGTTGTAATCGAATCGCTTCTCTATGTAATTTATTAGTATTTAAATAAACATAGCAGGTTATATAAAATTATCATAAGCAAGCAAAATTTAAGCTTTTTTTACAATTTGTATAGTGAAATTTATATGATAGAAATATTCTCTACTTCCTTCTTGTATTCTGTTACTAATTCCAAAGACCCAAGATGCAACGCGAAGCCGTTTGCTAGGAAACGCTAGTAGAGCCATCTTTGGAGCAAAGAATCGTTACGAAGCAGCCATTAACGAGCGTCTTTTGTTTCAAGCCGTAACGAGGAAGGAATGCCAAAACACGCCATCAGAGAGAGACGGGAACTTCGCGAAGGGTCTACAATTACGAACAAATGAGCGACGAAAGCGGTAATATCTTCCAAAGTCGGGGAATTCCTTTGTCCTGCACTTTCAGCGGCGATGCTTAACTTGATGAAATCCAAGATGGTAAATATCTGGTCGTTACGGAAACAAACGCAAGTTTTGTTGGTATTTCAGGCAGCCGTTGCAGGAGAAATAGGTGTAATAGAATTTCCTTAGTTAGAAGACTTAGTTGAATGCATCAACAAAAAGAGACAAAGGAAATTTGATATCGCGATATCGTTAGTAAGGTGCCAGTGGTATTAATGTGCTGATGGATAAAGTTCCAAGAAATGGAGGTGCAGAGCCATAGTTAAAACAGACACGTCCCTCTGGTTGCTACTCTTAGGCCACGATAAAATTCAACTATTATTCCCGGTTTTCAAGGCGAATTTTCATAAAATTCAAGGCTACAAGCACATGTTTTCTCTATTTCAACTTACGTATTACCGCCTCTCACCACCCACACACAAATATTAGCAATATAAAGGGTGCGTGTGATCCCAATGTATCCAAAAATGCTAATTCAATTAAATTAAATTAAACGGTATATATATTTAAAATATTTAATTTAAGGTGCGGATGCCACTCCATACCTATACTTAGACTCGAAATACATCTACAAACTCAAGTCAGAAATCTACGAAAAACTGTTAATTGTATAAGAATTCCAGACTAAAATTTACCTAATCATCTTCAAGATGTCTTCGGTCTGTCCAATATTGTTGTGCAAAGGACAATAACAAAGTATACGGGTTGACAGAATTATGTTTCATTTTCCACACTTCCTTCCTCGATAAAAAAATATAAAAATAAAAATAAAAACTAGACTGTGAAAAACTTGCCTGAGGACTTCTATAAATAGTGTATAAATTCAATAGGATATGTATTAATAAAAGCTGTAATTTTTCACGTCTACGGAGAAAAATTCAAGCAGAATTCATGCATAATTCGCGGAATTCAAGGAATTCCCGTAATTCAAGGAATTCTCGGAATTCCCGGTGAGTAGCCACCCTGCCCTCCCACTCAGGGGCGGTTTTGGGCATCCCTTACTTTCCACCCTGCCAGGCGAAACTTATCACCTCCCCTCAGTGATAACTTTCACCATGTTGCACACGATTTATCGTTTGAATTAAGAAAAATAATAGCCTTTTCTTTTAAATACTTTAAATGTTATGTTAAAGAACATGTTTATTGTGGGTATGTATTTATTTAATACCTTCCTAATGATATCTAATAACAATAAGATAATAGCTTAAATCGTTACAAGATTTTTCAATATATTTATTACGTTATGCAGCAGTAACATCGATTGACTCTTGTCTACACAAATCAAACTCTTTTTAAAACATATATCCCCGCTTATACAGGGTGTCCGAAAAAGAACTCCAGGCTTTTGAAATCAAATTATTTTATTACATCTGAATAATACGTGCATGTAACGTATTTTATGTAAGTACAATGTTCAGAGTTTTTTTGAGTGTAATTCAATGTATACACACAAGGAGCAATATTCGTATAGCACAATTGACAACCCTACATACATCAAGCGGATATTTCATTTCAGTCTACAGGATTTTTATCTGCAGTTGTGTTATTGTTTGAAGCAGGTGATCAAGTGTCGTTAGATTTTTATTGACACTCAATATCTCTTATGCAGCCACCAAAGAAAATCCATTGAAGTCAAATCGGATTTTGCGGTGAACTGGGAATCAGTTGAACAACTTCTATGAGCCCTAACTTGTACAGTGCTGCTATCTGTTGAGGAATGTGTGAAGTAACTTGCTTGTTCCCACTTCACAACTATGCTCAAACAGCATTGTATGCTGCAACAAAAATAATATACTTATGCTTAATAATCACAATAATCAGAAGTAAGGTTTTGGTGCTCCTCAAGGAGGACGCTCAGGCCGGCTCTTTAGATCGCTCCTGCTCCCGCTGCCTGAGCAAATGTTCTTATTCTTCTGGTGTACTCTCCTATTTAATAGTCATGCGTAAAAAGCAACACCAGACCCATTGAGAATCCATTATACCAATTCTGTCTCAAGTATGGCGCTGCTCTACAATAAATCTATTTTCTCTTAACCCATGAAGTCCCGAGTACTTTTTCTTCTCGAATTTCTAATTATTTTTGTATATTTACTTCTGATGATGAAATATGAGGTGTTAAATCGAAATTTTCTGTTTGCCATGCACTATTCGTCAAAAAGTAGCTGGTTTCGTATGAGATCACTGGGATTTCGAAGTTAAAAATTAGGAATGAATAATAGAACATTACAGTATATTACTATTTTATATCAGGCTGAATACACATTCTACGCGTATATGGATATGCTGTTACAAAATGACAAATGTTGCGGAGTGGTTATCACGTCGCGCTACGACGCCAGGGATCCCGGGTTCGAATCCTGGTCAGGGCATGGATGTTTGTGAGTTAGGGTGGAACGAAAAAAATTCTAATAGTGCGGAAAAGTTGCCTTTTGATGTGAAGACGACAAAAATAAAATTTGATGGTAATCGGAGCATGTCTTGAGGTACCGCAAGTACGATTAAGTTGCATAAATTTGAATTTTTTTTTGCTCTTATTTCAACCCTGTTCTCTAGTTTATTTGCGCTATAAAAGCCCAAATCAAAAATTTCGTACTTTTTATGCCTTATTATTAATAGAACAAACGTTTTCGGGGTGGGGGTTATATTTAATAATTATTTTTTTTATGCTCACCTTAAATTTAAAACCCCCAAAACGTTTGTTCTATTAATAAAAAGGCATAAAAAGTACGAACTTTTTGATTTGCGCTTTTATAGCGCAAATAAACTAGAGAACAGGGTTGAAATAAGAGCAAAAAGAATTTCAAATTTATGCAACTTAATCGTACTTGTGACACCTCAAGACATGCTCCGATTACCATCAAATTTTATTTTTGTCGTTTTCACATCAAAAGGCAACTTTTCCACGTTATTAGATTTTTTTTTAAAAAAAAAAATTCGTTCCACCCTATTGTGAGTGTCCATTCATCAATTTCATCATATCATCACTCGTCCCCATTTTTGCGAATTAGCCAGAAGTGGCACAAAAAGCGAAGTAAAATATAGCAAATCAATCAATCAAGATGATATTAGATTGATAACAACATATTTTTTCTATTCAATTTCTATACTCACAATAGTAATAAAAGCAAATACCTATAAGTGGTTATTTTGCATGACTCATCCACAGAACTCTCGATTTCATTTGGAAGTCTAAAAATAATGCAAAACAGAAAATATCCCAATTTGAACCACACAGTGGTTTTGTAACCAAAAGGAGCAGGTTTTCTTTATATAAACTGTTTCAGCGTGTTTGTCCAAAATAATTGGCAATCGTTTCGTGTATTGTCATTTCAGGCTGAAAGACACTGAACTGCGTGAAATTATTGTTCAATGTGTCTAGGAGGGGACACATTTTAAAAGATTTGTCACAGTTTTGAGATTTATCAGTCATTATTTTTTATTTGTTTCTTGTATAATTATTATTATTAATATTTATATATATCTTATTCTTTGCACAAATTGTGGTGCCAACCAGTTTTCTCTTCCCTCTTGCACAACATTATATTGAAGACTAGAGTCACTTAGGTTTTTGGATTGAACTGGATCTCCTGCAGTTGCATCTTCATTCACTTCATCTTCATCATTGAATGAACCAGCATGATTCCAACACACTTCCAGTTGACCTGGCACCTCACTTACATTAGTTATACCAGTCTCATCATCGGCACCATCTTCAACACTAAGGCAATCTACTTGTCTGGGGGTAGAATGACAACTTCGCTATCGCTAACTGATTCATTTTTCACTAAGATCATTTAGGATAGCCTGTATTTCTTCAATTGAACAGGCTTGAATATGCGATAAACGTTGTTCTTCTAACAATCACAAAAGTAAGGTAATGGTAAAGTAGGGCATTTACCCCCGCCCCCCTTCCCCCCGCCAGGTACCAACTGATGTGATGCTGGGTGAGTCAGAGAGCAGCATTATGCGGAGACAAGGACAGAAAAAATTCCAACCTTAAATCATCCATCCCGGGAATCGAACCCGGATCTCTCACATGGCAGTCAGACACTCTACCGACTTTTTCTATAATTTGTTTTAAAGGAATGCCCCTATTCGGTAATATCCCCCGTCATTCACACATTTCCTTCACTTTTACACAAGTCAATTTTTACTGTAATCTCGTTTTTACTCATTTCGTGCAAACATCAAAATCCTAGCCAGGATTCGGACCCTTGACCCCTGGCTTCGTAGCGCGCCGTGCTAACCACTCCGCCACGGAAGTCGAACCTCTTCTAACAATCACAAAGTGTAAATGCAAGAACTAGTGGTAAACAACAATGCAGTACTTGTTGCTAATCGTTTAACGTAAACAACGAAGTGCGATTTACAAACTATCAATGTTGCTAGTTCCTAAACGCCCAAGTCCCCGTCATCTCATATGAGATCGCTGTTTTGTTACGAACAAAAAAGGTGTGATGTTATTTATTTACCTTGACCAAAATTATTTTATGCTGACTTGAAACTACTGACAATAAATAAAATAAAAGTACAATTGACCTCAGTATTCTACATTAAAAATTATTAACAATAATTATCGTTAACCATTCAGAGGAAGTTAAAAGTACGGAACTTTCAACAACTAAAAATCATTGTTTTAGTTCAGACTACTAAATTCTATTTACTTTATACATAAATCATGGACCTTGAAAAAAGGCATGAAAGAGTATTTATTAATAATTATTTGCAAAATATTTAATAGAATCACGGTTTTGTGAGGTGATCTTATATGAGATCACTGGGACCTCGAACCCATTTCCCTTACTAAGACGAAATTGTCCTGCGAGGAAAAGTTACAAATACATAGGCCTACTTGTTATTTTCCTATGATATGGGGTACTTTACAGTGTGTTGGTATGTAGAATGTTACTGGAAATTCTGCATTACCATGTTCATTCTACCATTTTTTTATATTTTTCTGCCTTAAACTAAAGAAAATGGCAATAGCATGAATATTATATACTGAAAACATCAATCAATCATTTTAAGAGTAAAAATTAATTTGTACGTCATTTTAAAATAATTTTAATGTCATTTTTATAACTTCCAAGCCCTACTTATCACCATCATGGCGCCGCAAACATTTCTCCAACATGCATCATAACAATAATTAACGATGTGAGCCCGTAAGCAGTATCAAAGAACGGTGCCTTGAGGATATATATATATATATGTACCACGAGCAGAAAACTAATCCTTCAAAATCCCCACAGACCCAAAACCCGGGCCACAGATTCCTCCCGACGCGAAAATACAAGCCAGGCTGAATGTGTAATATAAGCCGCACACCACATGCGCATTTTTTACGTCCACACGCACCGGCAATAACGGGATTTAATAATTTCCATTCACGCATCGTACGCATCCTAGCAACCGGAGGTTACCTGCGAGGATTTAATGTGTACCAGGACTTCTGGAGGAAGAACAAGGATTTGCAAACGCTCTCCTCCCAATAATGGAAAGAATAGACATACGCGAGAACAACAATGGATAGATGCATACGCAAAGGAGGATCTAGAATTCTTTTCTGGGAGGGCTACATTATATGCTGTAAGCATGGAGATGTAATGTGCAGATTGTTCGACAAACAGCCCCCTTCTCTCTCTCTCTCTCCCCCTCCCTCTACACCCCCCCCCCACACACACACACACATATATATATATATATATATATATATATATATATATATATATATATATATATATATATATATATATATATACCGTTGTTCGTCCGATATGGATGTACAGTCAGAGAAAGAATTACAGCTCACCGCTCAGGAGATGATCCCCAACGGAAGTGTAGTGACGTACCGACAGGCGACTCCACTATTAGGGTTAAGGGAGTGCACCCTGAGTGAGAAACATATGTGGGCTCGCTATAACCAGTGATGTGCGTCTACGTGTAAACAATGATAGTCTACGTTCTACACGTAGACTATTTTATACACGTAGTTTACGTAATCTGTGTAAACAACATGGTGAAAGGTGATAACTTAGCAAAGGGCGCCGTGGAATTAGAAGAAAATTATACTGCGTATCAGTTGCTGATGTGTGAGAAGAAATTTTCACACTCTTTCTTCCAAATTCGAACAATTTCTCACCTAGGAAGAAATCTAATATAGGAAATATTCTAGTGGTTTTTGGGGGAAAGACCACTCTTGCCTCACGACTGCCATCTGTTGTTGTTTTATGCATACTATTTATCTTCTTCCATAGTTGATGATAGAAGAGAAGAGAAATTTTGTTGTAAATAGGTTTCTTTTCATTTCGTTAGGAACCAATATAGTTGAAAATGTCACTTTCCTTTCATGAAAGCCTTGAAAATTAATTTTAATGCACTTTTGATTGTCTACGTAGTCTTTGTAAACTACAACCCAATGTAATCTACGCGTAGATTACGTGTAGACAACGCACGTAGACGTAAACTTATAGTCTACGGCACATCACTGGCTATAACCGATGCAGCGATACAAGTCGTTTAGGGTTACCAGACGCCCTATTTTACCTGGACTAATCCTCTTTTGGAGTCCAAAAAATGGTCCTGCCAGATTTTCAGGAAAATTTGGAAATGTTCTCTTTTCTGTTATTTAATAATAATTGTTAATATTATATCCGTCTTCAATTTCAAAGTAAAGAAATACGACACATTTAGTTGTAAGCACAAAGCCAAGAAATTTTTCTTCCAACAAAGAAAAAATGTTGGACTTTTGCATCTCTTCTGTTGTCGCCGCTCGTCGCGTAAGGTTTTGATTTCAAAGCATTTGTGATATCTACCGCGGCTCATGGTGATCAGCAAGTTTCTAACAATAAGTAAGAATATGCGATACGCCGCGGCTTTCTTTTCTTTCTGTTCTCTTAATTGATACATGTCAGTGGAGAAGTGAAGTTTTATGAATCAGCGATCTGAACCATGCCGAAACGCAAATGTGATTTTAGTAACGACTTACTTTACAAAAACGGTTTCCTGACTTTAGACCTGGAAGAAACAACTCAAATGCAGAATGTCTTGCAGAATGTAAATTTATGTTATTATTTTAAAGTAAGAGACCGAGTTTCACAACCGTATAATATTACGGGCATAGTGAATAGATATTAGAATTAGTGTTGCCCACGAGACGAGACTTTGGCCAGTCTTGTCTCGTGGAAATGCTGTGAAATGCTGTCTCGTCTCGAAAATATTCGTTTGTCTCGGGACAGATGATCAATCTCGTCTCGTCTCGAATTTTTTAAAAGCCTGTCCCGTCTCGTCCCGTGGGCAACACTAATTAGAGTATTCAGGCATATGCCTATAATGAGGCCTATTATTAGTTATACGGAAACTGCGTGAAATTGTTTTACAGGGGTGTGTGATCTATAAGCTCACCAAATGCCGTATATTCTTTTTAAAATTCTTTGGAATGCAGTCTAAATAATGCACAGGATAAGCAATACAAAAGTGTTCTGGCCACTGAAAGAAAAGCAGGAAACTAACTGTTGCTGAGGAGACACGCTCTGTGTGATTGACGCAAATCAACTCCCACGCACTTCGAAAAGGATACTAGACCGCAGAGGAAGGCGTTTTGCTACCCCTAAAATCTGTAAATGGAGCGGTCCTTCCCTTCACCCCAGCTCCCCGTCTCCCCTCGTTTGGGGATCTTCTCATGAGCGGTGAGCTGTACTTGGGCCCAGTGATGTGCCGTAGACTATAAGTTACGTCTACATGCGTTGTCTACACGTAATCTACGCGTAGATTACATTGGGTTGTAGTTTACATAGACTACGTAGACATTCTAAAGTGCATTAAAATTAATTTTCAAGGGTTTCATGAATGAAACTGACATTTTCAACTATATTGGTTCCTAACGAAATGAAAAGAACCCTATTTACAACAATATTTCTCATCTCTTCTTATCAATTATGGAAGAAGATAAATAGTATGCAAAAAACAACAACAGATGGCAGTCGTGAGGCAAGAGTGGTCTTTTCCCTATAAAGCACTAGAATATTTCCTATATTAGGTTTCTCCCTAGGTGAGAAATTGTTTGAATTTGAAAGAAAGAGTATGATAAATTCTCCACACACATCAGCAACTGATACGCAGTATAATTTTCTTTTAATTCCACGGCGCTCTTTGCTAAGTTATCACCTTTCGCCATGTTGTTTACATAGATTACGTAATCTACGTGTATACTCTATGTCTACGTGTAGAATGTAGACTATCGTTGTTTACGCGTAGACGCACATCACTGCCTGGGCCACGGGACTTAGAATTTCGTAACGTCTTATAGCCTGTGTTTATGCAACCCAAATAACAAAATACTCGTTTAAGTTTGCCCAGTGGATATGAGTTCTCGGGAAGGATTGAGCATTGTTAGCATGAGTCACATGACTCCTGCCCAAGCCACAAGAAACAGCTGGGTGCTACGAGGCCTCCAGAAGAAAATTTCAGGAACTGGTTTCTTGACAAGAGCTACTCGTAAGGAAATATTCTTTCCAGTATTCTTAGAGTCATTGTGAAGAAGGTTCACTGAGATGATGGTTCTCATCACAGAGAACATGCCACACGTTAATTGCTTAAGTCTAGTTTATGCACTGGACCTACAGATTAAAGTGGGATCGGAACCAAATGTTCCTCTATCTGGTATTGAATTCGGAAGCCTTTGATAACAATGGCGAAGAGGTTACCACTACGCCATCGGAGAGGCAATGTAACGCCTTGTCCTACGTGACAAAGCATATTTGGCGTAAATTTAAAAAATAAGACAATATTTTGTGGTCACAGTTTCGAACCGTGGGAGAGGCATATATTTTTTGTGCCGTCGTCCATTTCACGAGTGTATAATTCTTCCTCACCGACAAGATTAACACGAGTGGTAGAAGAAAAGCGAAGTAAAATAATAAACAGAATTAAAAGGGAAAAGAATGAAACAATTTTTAACTATAATATTCTGCAGTCACTTCAGTCGTATTCACGGGATGCTACCTTTAAAGAGAGCCGTGGCCTCTCCCTTGTCTCTTTCGCATCCTTTGTGCTCTCACTTCCCTCTGTCACGATTGGTCTAAAACTAATTAATGCGACGTTAATTAAACAATCCAAACAACGAAACAATGCACAATCAACTGCCCAAAACAACATTCCAATTGTTTTCGAATCGGAAAACAATTGAGATGCTGTAAAATGAGGTAAGATGCAGTAATAATGTGGGAATTGGTACGGTATAGAATTAAATCGGTGGAGATGTTCGACTTGATTGGATGTTTGTTATTTAGTGTCGCTATTCTTTTACTTTTGGCAAATAGCGACGTTGAAGATGAATGATGATATGATGAAATTGATGAAGGGACACTCACCAAGAACACCGATGCCCAAGTCGAGATTCGAACCAGGGACCCACGCCGTCGTAGCGCGCTGTGCTAACCACTCCTCCATGGAGTGGGAATTATACCATATTCTGTGTGCACAATTGGGATCAATCAATGGAATGACTAGGCATATTATATGATTAATATATTCATATCATAATATCACGTCATATTATTCGGCACGAAGTAACATCAGAGACATTCAATCTTGCATTATTGCCTTTCAACTCGGTAATTCTTCGACTTCAGGTTAATCACATCAATAAGATAAATTATGAAACGAATGAGAGTGAATGTGGAATATTGACAGTTAATACGAATTACCTGACACAAACAACATTATGTAGGCTCGGTGGGCAAGCTAATTACGTGCTCGACATTCGATCTCGTCGCCAAAGTTCCCGGGTTTGAATACCTTCCTTGTCACGGGTGTTTGAGTATTTCGTCATCAATTTCATGTAATGGTCACTCGTCCTTAAAGTCGCGATCAGCGAGCGGGGAAGAAAAATTATAAAAATAAACAGGATCGAAGAGCATTTATTTCATCTCTCACGAAATCTCCTACAAAACCGGGGTATATGAAATATACGGGTATGTATCTTCACATACTTTTCGATTTCTATATTTAACTAGTCGAGACCGAGAAAGGGAGAGCAATTTTCAATTCGACAAACCGAGAGACGGAGACACTGTCAAGTCAAGTCTCGTTTCATCTTGCCATCTTCCTAATCGAGTTGTTCTGTTTATTGGCATTTTATTGGCAATTATTGTCATTATTCTTCCCCCGTAGGTAAACCATAACAAATGTTGAAATAAAGCAGATAAAAGGACAAGAAAGTCAGGCCTGACATGAACCCAGAATCCTAAGTAACGAGATTTGAAATTCTGGAGAAGGTGTCCATGTTTCACTTGGCTTTCTCTTTCCTCTACCTCTGTTATTTTATCATACATGTATAATTAAAATGGATCTGATAAAATATATTGCGATTCATAATTGTGTTGGTTAGATGCTACAGATGTAAATTACAACCTCGAATAAATTATTCACATTTGTTTCGTATGTGGTTGAACATGAAATTTTCTTACACAGGGACAATTTCTTCGTTAGTTTTTGTTTTGTGCACAGATATGCTAATCTGGACTGGACATTCAGTTTAAAGTGGGATACGAACCACTAAGTGCATCTACCGTGTATCGAACCCGGGATCCCTTGATTACAAGGCGACGGGGTTATCACTAAGCCAGGCCCCGTGACAAAATGTTATTCACTCGATCTATACCATAATTTATTTCAAAATTTACATTTTCGTTTTCTTCTTTCTTTTTGTTAACTACTCTTATACGGCTCTTTTTGCGTCTTCGAATTTCTTTTTGTTTCAGGAGAAAATTAATACAAGCAGTCTGTATAAAAATCTCAGATAAAAAGCTCTCTCTCGAGGACTAATTTACATGTTTATCACTAACGTAACCATCAGGAAACTATTCGAATATTAACTGATATAACGGCAGATGAAACAATACTTACAGACACTAACGAAATATCTATTGTTGTGTAGTAGCCTCACAGACAACAAGTATCAACACTCTTGCTAACTACGGGCGAAGGTCACTGAACTAAAGGGTGGCAAAGATGAGGTCACGTGTTCCTGTTATCAATGGCGTACGAAATAAGGAGGAACACAGCTTTCATATCAAACTAGACGTATGTTTTGGTCCCGTCATTGCATGTAGAACACTTTATCGTCGTGGCCTTGAAGTTCCCTCAGGGCACTACTACGTAAAGGCTTCTCAGCAAGAAGGACATCTTTTCCATTGAGGGGAGGAAAAGTGGTTGTATCGAGGTTCTTCAACTTTCGTATGCTTCTTCATATCAGAACGCGTGCTGTATCGTCGGCTTAATCCAATCTATCCGTTGTAGGTTTTAGGCTCTGTTTCTATTCGGTTAATCACATTGTCTTCCTGCTTATGTTATTTACGACGAAGACTCTGGATTCGATAATATGGACAATAGCGGGATTGGTATCTTAAGTCCACTTTATGCCCAGTTAGGCTAATCAGGTCTGGGATCCGAACAACTATGTGCCTCCACCGGGTATCGAATCCGGGACCCCTTCAATACAAGGTGACCACGCTCCCACTGCGCCATCGGGAATTGTGTTCGAAACGAATGAATCAATTTTGGGTGATATGATATGCAACCATTGTAAGACTATTGAAAGGAAAGTTATGGGAAACTGGCAGTTTTTTCTATTGCTGACAGGAAACCATAAACATGGAAGAGATGCTTATATACTGTGAAATCTGACGCTATGTTTTCGAATACTGTCTAAATGATCCATAGAGATGTAGCAACGTAAAATAACCTATTATGATACATATAGGTTTAAAAAGGACGAAATAAAAAAGATTGTGTGCGCCTCCCTGATGGCGTAGTGGTAAGGCCTTGTAATCAAGGGGTCCCGGATACGATACCAGGTGATAGCACATAGTGGTTCAGATCCCACTTTAAACTGTATGCAGTTAGTGCATAGAGTGGACTTACAACAAAATTTAAACTTGTGAAAAAGATTGTGCTAAGGTATTAAGGAATTGGATCTAAGTAGTTAAAGACATTGTTAACTAGTAGGCTACTCTTAATTTCAGTCTCAAGATGAATTCGGCTACGAAATAAAAGGAGTGGGTTCATATTTCTGTTACGAAATTCCACTTTTGTAGTAGACATTTGCCACACTCAGATGTGAACTAATAAACAAATCTGACACATTTTCGAAGTATTAAATTGGTATTTATTTTGGAACCATCTGTAATGATATAGTGGGGGTTAGTTGTGATCACTCGCCATATTTAAATTGGAAAGCGGCTGCGCGGCAATTACAACTTTAAACAATATTTGAAGCCTCACACTATATATTACAAGTTACAATTTGCGTCGCCCTTCTCGATCGACAGTGCAAGAGTCTACGAGCAATGCCGGCGAGAAACGCGAGACAAAGCCCTGTAATACAATATACACACAAAATAGATATATATATATATATAAGCGTATGCATAAGGTCAAAAGGGTCCACCAACGAATGGCACACCGTGCTTTCTCCGTTGCGTTAATTTGTCCTGACGATTTTCTATAACACTAACTCTATTTGTCTACCGCGTCTACAATTGACAAAATGGAACCTGGATTTCAATCATCTCAGTTTAAACTCGTGTCTTGCGTTTTATGCACGCATTCATTTGTTTAATACCATTTTCAAGTAAGGCAAAAAGGTCAATTTGCATTTGTGAATCATCAACAAGACAATTACGTTAATCAATTACTATATGTATTTCAAGAACACCAAAAAGCTCGTAAAATAGTCAAAACAGAACAATCAGCGTAAGCCAAAACACTATTCACATGAACGACGTGAGAGCACGTCAAATTTACAACACGTCCTGCGTGTACAATTAATTTACAACAGTTAACGAGCATCTTTCAATCATGCGTAACAAAAATGCATATGTATATATTACTTAAATCCAATTAAACAGTCCACATTAGACAATTAACAAATACTTCCCAATTATTTCCCATGTATGTTAATTGCGTTGCAAGTCTTCATTTAGATTTTACTCTGATTTGCCTTACGGCATTATTTTTGCCATTCATTAACATTAACTCAATTCTCCCGATTTAAATGCTACCGAGAAAGGGGCAAAGAAGGGAAGGAACATGAGTCCCGGATAAGGTGATATACGTTGCAGAGAACACGTAGATTTCTTTTGTTCGTATGCAAGAAAATTTAACCAAAGTCTTAGTTCGTAAAATCGGAACGTCGAATGGGCGGAGCGATTATACCGCGTCGACCATAAATGCAATTGTTACGTTCGTAGATTCAAGTAAGTAAATGCGCGCAGGTCAAAAGTTCAATTTTTAGAACGTAATAAGTCTTTGGGCGACGGGAACAAGATGTGAATCAAAATTCAAATTAATAAATCACCCAATTCACTCTTCGACAATTTTGGCGAACAATTCTTGTCCTTAATTCACGTAGGAGGACTAATGTAAAAATATTAGTATAGACTTTACTTTTGATAAAAGGGGGGGGGGAACGATCTGGAACGTTGGCACAATTATAAAGTTCTTGTAGCACAGCAGAGAGTTTACGTACCTATTATAACAGAAAAGTTCAGCCTCAAAAAGGTCCTGCCATGCCGCACTCCAATCACCGTAATTATTCCCTTAGATGCAGTCCATTTTACGAGTCGCGAGCAATGAAGGCTTCCGTCTTCGCAGGCCTCAGGCTAGGTACGTCTCTCGCTGGCTTCTGGCGACCAAAGGGGGAGTGGTCAAGTTCCGTTCCAGTCAGTATCAGCTCCTCTGGCATGGCATGGCATGGCATAAATCTGACGTTTTGAAGTTGAGTGTCGAGCTGCTTTGGCCCTTGACTCTATGAAAAGTGTATAAATGAAGTGTGTGTGGGATTAATGAAAAGTGCCTGTGGCTATACGTGGATCTTGTGTGTACAACTGTCGCAACACAAGGAATGCTTCATATGGAAATTATGTTTCATGTTTCATGGCCGTGGCATTGCATATGTGTGTCTGAAGGGATTTGCTGTTCCCATATTTTCTATTTCCGGATTTGTATGTCTCGGCAGGGTTTGCCAGAATTTTTGGTGAGCGTCTCGAAGCTGCTGGATCACTGGAGTTAATTCCAGATCCTCCAAAACTTGGGTGCTGCGTGTATAGATCTCGTGGCCTGAGATTATCCGAGCTGCTTTGCTTTGCACCTGTTCCAATCGTTTAAGATGTGTATAGGCGGCATGCTGCCAGGCTGGGCCCGCGTAGGTCAAAGTTGGAATGATGTACATCTGGAGTAGATGTAGCCTCGTCTGTAGTGTGAGTTCTGGACATGTGAACATGACGAAAAGTGCAAATACTTTTCGTAGTCCTCTGTTGGCCACATCTTGGATGTGAGAGGCGAATGTGAGTCCTCGATCTAGGGTGACCCCTAGATATTTGACTTTGTCTTCATGTGGCACTGCTTGTCCGTAATATGAAAGTTGTCTGAGTTCATACTTTCTTCTTTTTGTGTGGATGACACATACACTTTTCCCGGTGTTCACCTTCAGACGCCATTTGCGAGCCCACGCTTGGAACTCATCGAGTTGTTGTTGAAGGTAGCGGTAGCATAAGGCTATTCGACGACTGGCTGCAAAGAATGCGGTGTCGTCAGCATATGTGGCTTGGAAACATCTCTCTGAAGTTGGGACATCTGCTGTATATAGCGTGTACAATAGTGGAGAGAGTACTGCTCCTTGAGGTACACCTGCTAATATGAGCCGGGTTTGGGACGTTGCACCTGAGAAGGAGACAAAGAAACTGCGTTTGCTCAGGTAAGATTGGAGGAGTCGGACATAACAATCCGGGAAACCTTGCCGTAATAGTTTATATATGAGACCAGAGTGCCAGACTCGGTCAAAGGCCTTGCTTATATCTAGGTAAACCCCTATTGCGAACTGTTTTCTATTGAATGCCGTTGTGATGTAGTCTACCACACGGACCAGTTGAGAGGTGGTACTGTGGTAGGCTCTAAAACCAAATTGGTGGTGTGGTAGGAGCGAGGAGGTTTCTACGTGTGTCATGAGTCTTGAGAGAAATACTCTTTCAAAGAGTTTGCCAAGGTGTGAAAGGAGACTTATTGGCCTATAATTCTCCGGTTTGAGAGTACTCTTTCCAGGTTTGGGCAATGTTATTACCTTTGCCTTCTTCCATGCAGTGGGAAAGTAGCCTAGTTGTAGGATGGCATTGAATATGTATGTAATGTATACAAGTAATTTGCGAGTGGGATGTCGCAGCAGTTCGGGTCGTATACCATCTGGTCCGGAAGCCTTGTTTTTAGGCAGTCTTCGGATTTGGCGTTCTACCTCTCGAGGTGACGTCAGCTTTGGCATGTGCTCCATTTCTCTGGTGGTAAAGGTGTGTATCGCCCTGTTTACATGTGCGATTGTATGTTCATCTGATGGATCTTCATTTGGGGTGAATTGTTCTTCGAGAGCGTTTGCAAAGACTTCAACCTGATCTTGTGGTTCATGTAACAGTCCGGTTGATCCTTCTATGACTCTGGTGTGTGATGAGTCCTTGGGACGAAGAAATGCCCTGGTATATTTCCATATACGCTGATCATTCACTGAAAGGCCGCTAAGTGTGTCATTCCAGTGATGTGCAGTTTCTTTTTGAATGAGGGTTTTCACCTTGGAGCAGAGAGAGTTCCAAAGAGTTTTATATGTGGGACTCCTAGTGTGTTGCCACCTTCGTCTCGCCCACCGTTTTAACTGAATGTACATTTGGAGACGAAGACTGCCTGTCATTTGTGACGATCGGTGTAGCTGTGTTATTTCTGTGCTTTCTGCCTCAGCTTTGAGCAGAGAGTGGGTGAGATGTGATACGGACTGATCGATTTGCTGGGGTGTCTGAGGCCTATCATGAAGATCGAGAAGTGAGTTCACATTCCCTCTGAATTTGTCCCAATTTGTCTCGCTTCTTAGAAGGGGTGGTACTCCTTGAGTAAGAGTACGGTGGGAGACTTGGAACATGACAGGATCGTGGTCTGAATCCAAAGCAGAGATTACGTACGGGTCTGTGAGGAGTGGCACCCCTTTACTCATGACTACGTCTAGCACGTCAGGTCTGCCACCCATCTTCGGATAGTGAGTGGGTTCCCAGGGTGCTTGTATAGTGAAGGTGGATCGAAGTATGTAGTCATGCAGTAGGTCACCTGCATTATTGGGATACCGTGAATGCCAAGATGTATGCTTGGCATTGAGATCTCCGGCAAGAACCACTTTATTGCCTAGTTTACTTATGTTGTCATAATCATCTGGTACAAGTCCCGCAGCAGGAGATCTGTATCCAGCCACGAGAATGAGTGAATCTCCGGGAGTTAGAATGCGCACAGCTAGCGCTTCTAGACCGTACAAAGGTGGTACATGTACTTGCTGAGATGGAAAGTCCCTTTTTACTACTACTAATAATCCGCCTCTCGGCCTTCCAATTCTATCCAGTCGGTATATGAGATAGTTGGGCAATTTCCAGCCTTTGACTGTGTGGGAGAAGTGTGTTTCATTGATCAGTGCTACGTCTACTTTGTTTTGTTGAAGAAAGTGAATGACGGTATGTCTCTGCCCTCTTAACCCATCGGCGTTCCACGCCATGATGGTAAGTGAGTGGTGAATTTTCGACAGACTAGAAACAGCCATCGTCAATCATTTCGGCAATGGTATCGATATATGCGGCTGCTTTTGTGGCTATGTCCGTAGCAGAGGTAAGACGAGCAATACCTCTTTTAACATGTGGTATTATTTTGCTTAGATTCATTCCTTTGAAGAATTCAAAAATGAGTTTAATATCTGAAGCTGATGTGTCATCCCGAGTCGATTCTGGTATATTTGTTGTGGAGGGGGCCTCTTTGGTGATGGTTTTGGTTGGGGTGTGTCTGGACGGAGAGGCTGCGCCTGCGTATGTTGTCGAGGTTTGTTGTGAAGAAGTGGTTTCTGTAGAAGTTGCAGGTTTTTGTTGAGAAGTGATGATTGGGGGAGATTTTTGGGTCTTCTTGTTGGTGGAAGTTTGAGCGTCCGTGTATGCTTTGAACACTGGACATCCTCTGAAATTTGCGGGGTGATCGCCCTGGCAGTTGGCACATTTGGCTGGGGTAGTGGTGTCTGTTTTGAGACAAGCCCTTGTCAAGTGTCCCTGTCCGCATTTGAGGCAGCGGGGCAATGCTTTACATTGGGTTTGACCATGTCCCATTCGCTGACAGCGGTAACACTGCAGTGTGGTGGGTGGTTTGTATACCTGTACTTTAATTCTGTAGTCAAGAAGATATTCTTCTTTGTATATTTCGTGAGTAGTGGAGTTTCTTGAAAGCGACACCAGAAAGAGTGGCATCAACACTCGTTCATTTGAGTCCTTCTTTCTGCGAGACATTTGGTGAACTGATATAGGTGTATAGTTCTTGTCTTTCAGGTTCTGCTCCAGGTCGCCCAGACAGGTATCGATGGGTAGTTTTCGTATTACCACCTTCACAGGTCGTTCACTGCGAACGATGCCGGTGGCATATTCTCGTTTGGTCTGGTCGCAAAATGCAATTATTTTATCATAATCTGCCCTGGTTGATACTTGGAAGGTGACCTTCTCTCTAGTGTGCTGTATGTGAGGAGGTTGACTAAGCGTCTTGCTTATAGTAGAGGTGAAGGCGTAAGTTTCCTTAATTCCGAACACGGAAATAGGGGGAGGCCTTGGGACCTTCTTAGGTTGAGTTGTTGGAGGTGGTTGCGTTTCCTCTTCTTGGGGGATCTCCATGTCACCTGAGGAATCTTGTGCTAGGGGCGCAAATGTATTTGAAGTTGGGACGTCAGTTGATAACGGCATGGTTTTTTGTAGTTTTGTTGGATGTCTCCCTTCATATAGTTGGGCGAGACTGTCCAAGTCCGTAAGTGACCTTTGGCGGCGATGCCGGCCAACAAGTGTAAATTCTGCTGAAGGTTGGTTGGAAGATTCCCCGAATGTGGGGGCTGCCTTATCTGTGGTGGGTGTAGGTTGCGATAATGAAACGCCTTGTTTTCCCAAGGGAATCAGAAAATTCTCCGGTCGGTAATTGATACGCATAGACTGCGTCATTTTGCCTGCTGAACTGGCTTTGAGGTGCTCCATCCCTCTAAAGGGAAGGTTCTTGTGTCTAGCTGACATTGCAGTAGTTCGTAGACGTTATAAAAGAGGTCTAGGAACCTGCGTTTCTATGTCACCACTCCGAGGGGTGGGACAAGCAAGAACATTCAATGCCCTCCTATCTCTTATAGAGACCAGTTCGTATGAGTGTCACTGCAGAGCAAAAGCGTAGCCTTGGAAGATTATTTTAGGCGGTGACAAGACTTCACCGCACTCGTAGTAAGGGTCGATTTGAACTATCAACCCAAAAAATGGAAATGGTAGTCAAATATACCTACAGCGTCGCACAATCAAGGCTTCAGTTGGCACCGTTAGGTTTTCACCTTGATTCCCGGGGACTGGGCCTCCCCGGATTCCATTCTGAGCTCCTCTGTTGCACTGCGTGCGGTTTACGTCCAGCCCGTGTATACCGAGTGCTCCGCGAGAGGCAGCACCGGTCGAGCAAACGAGGCCAGCGGCCTCGATGGCCGAAAATTGTACTATATTTTACGTCAAATTTTCACCTTTTGTAGAGTTTATAATATTGAATATTAAAAAAAAACGTTAGACATCTTTGAAATATAATACATTTTTGACGCGTCGAATCCTATAGTATTTAATTCCTGTTTTAGCAGCTTTAAGAAACCTGATTTGGGGGGGAATGTCATTTTTGCTCCCGTCAAGTTACGCCTATGACAAACAGGAATTCAAAGTAAAAGACTGTCCAGACTAAATCGGTAGACACGTCTGATACACTTACTATTGAGATAATCATAATTAAGCGTGTAGTTGAAAACAACCTTCTTTTTATATATTGCATGCAGCTCTACTTTTTCTGCAATGTGAATCAAGAAGTGGGGACGTGGAGAAGCACAACACTCCACGTAACAAATTGAATGCTCTTTGCCTTCCTGTCATGCTGACCTTCGCGTGGAAGAAGTCTTGCGGTGTTAAGACAGGCAATATCACCCGATCATCGAAGGGTGCAATGTGTGTTGCCTTCCCTCCTGCATTACTTGCTCCTCTTAAAGCCTTATGGGGAAGAACTTGTTTCCATAACTGTACCTCCAATGTGTCCTCAAATATATATGTATTTTATACACCAGTTAGCGTATACTGAGTCCAATATCTGGCCTATCTCACTATGTCACTGGTCCTAGGCTATGAATAGAAATAAATTTACGAACTCCTAAGAAATACAGGTTGCCAACTCATAAGAAATCAGGTTGCCAACTCATAAGAAATTAGGTTGCCAACTCATAGGAAATCAGGTTGCCAACTCATAAGTAATCAGGTTGCCAACTTCAGAATCAGCATCATCATCTCACTGATATGATTACAATTTCTGATCGATTTTTCTCCTGTATTTTATTCTCTAGACTTCAGGGTTCGCAGGTAGCCTACCTAGTCTAGAATATACGCTCCTGTTATACACACACATAGAAGGTGAGAGGTATTTCAGGACACATTGGAGGCAAAGAAATATATATGTAGGCTATGTTATGCATATTATACATATGTACATACCTATAGTACCTATATGAAATACATATGTTTCATTTTGATTTGATCTTACAACAAAAATCCTGTAAAATGACATAAAATCTTTGAAACATGACCCAAAAATTCGTACAAAACTCAATCTGCTTATTGAAAATAGTATATATATTTATACTGTACACTTACTTTATGAATCGCAATCAAACACATTGGGAAAAATTCACAAGTAGAGTATTTCACAAAAAATAGGTATCCATACTTTCTATACAATCAAAGCACAAGTCTTAATTGAAAAACATTTGTAGAAAAAAAGAATTTCACTGCATTAAAGGTGCATGTTGCTTTGTTCCGCTGGTAGTTAAACACACAGAGTAAGTACCGCAAGATAACATTATACTGAATACAGAACAGAAATTGTTGAACTTCTTTTGTTTCAGCATGCAATGATACAAAATGTTTTAAAAAATGACCTAAAAATGACGCAAAATTTTAAAAAATGACCTAAAATGACGCGAAATTTTAAAAATGACCTAAAGATGACGCAAAATTTTAAAAAATGACCTAAAATGACGCAAAAAAATTAAAACATGACCAAAAATGACGCAATTTTTTAAAAAATGACCTAAAAATGACGCAAAATTTTAAAAAATGACCTACAATAAAAAAATGACCCAAAACATTACATTTCTTCAATCTGAGGAGGGTGTTCAGGATTTCTGTACTAGTTAGCAATGTCTACGTTGCACCAGTTAAAAGATGAAATCTCATCAAAATCCGGGCCCTGGTAGTGATATAATAAAATTGATTAAATGTCTCTCACAAAGAACACCCATGCCCAAGCCGGGATTCTAACCCGGGACACCTAGCGTCGTAGCATGCTTTGCTAACCACACGGCCACGAAGGTCGAAGAGGTTTGAGGAAAAACTTGTAATATGATAAACGCACATTTTACGATAATCCAAACGATGGAGGTATAATTTGCATCTGAAACTTTGCATGTGGGATTGAGCCCACCTGCTAAATCCACTCCTGGCGTACCATATGGACGGAAGTACAAAAGGCATCATAGACTAAGATGTTATTTAAAAAGTCACTTTTCGCTACCGTATCCCCTTACAAATTGCCAACATCACCAAATCTCATGTTACCACACAAAGTGATTATGCAAGGATCCGCTTCCTGGCAACTGTTGCCATGGTTACCCGAAACAGGACACCGCCAGAAGGTAAGAAGAATGCCTCGCTTAATAGGAGTGGCCCCTTATGGGTCAGGTACCGTCTCTCCTTACACGACCGATCAGAAATGGAAAACGATGGAATCGGCAATCCATTGAGAAAATTATCTTACAGTGAAAACCCGATTGTACGTTATCGCTTCGTACCTTGGTCAAATCTTCCATCAATGTTGATGCTCTATATGTTGGTGTTTATATTTATAAACAAGACGTAATGTGCGGAAACGTATTGATAAAGGCATTGGCTGAGTTTTACATGCAAAGCAGTGATAAGGGTTTAATATTCAAGAACCATTATATGTGTGAACTTACTTGACACCCCTCCCCACTGGCCCTCTAAGAACCTGCGACTGGTCACAGCTGGGTTACCCCAGTTTGGCTAACAGGGTAACAGGCCCTGACTGGTCGCTGGTGTCGGATTTATACCTTTACTTAGTTTGAAATGAAAGGATATGGAATTTGTTCCACAATAAAGTCATTTTTATTGTCCTTTTGTACAATCACAATAAAACTTAACAACTGGCAACCTTGAATCGAGTTGCCTGGTGCACATCTGCTTGCAAATCTGTGACGGGCAACCCTTCCAAGTAGTGTTGCCCACGAGACGAGATTTTGGCCTGTCTCGTCTCGTGGAGTCTCGTGGAAATGCTGTCTCGTCTCGAAAATATTCGTTTGTCTTATGGCACATGGTCAATCTCGTCTCGTCTCGAATTTTTAAAAGCCTGTCCCGTCTCGTCCCGTGGGCAACACTACTTCCAAGATTAATCAACGATGTGTTAGTATCGCAGGAACCGTAGCCCGAAAGCATAAGATTGTGAGGAACTAGCCAAAAGGAAAAGCCGAATTGCCTGAAGATATAAGGCTATTTCTCCCTACAGGGTTTACCTGTGATATTGTCCTCAAGGCAACCGGATAAAGAATGCCGAAAGCACACAATTTGTTCATTTTCACACACAAAAGTTGCTGACAAAATACCAAAGTTACTTGGCCGATATTTACATGTATCCATGGTTTTGCATAATTACATCATGTAATTTAGGCTTCTACAATCTAATATATAAAAATGGATGTATGTGTGTGTGTGTGTGTTTGTTCCGGCATAACTCTCGAACGCCTGGAGCGATTTCAACCAAACTTGGTACATGTATCACTTGCAATCTGTAAAGAAATACTGTGGGGTTAAGACACCCCTGGCACCCCTAGGGGTGAGGGTGAGAGAGGGTGACATGTAAAAATAGTCGAAAACGGCCGATATTAATGTGGAATAAATAGTTTTCGGGGTCGCTAAGATGAATAGGGACACTCCCAATGCCGTTCAGCTCCAAGTTCATTTTACACTATAGTTAGAATTTATTATATTCCTGTCTAATAGAACATTAAGATAAATAAATAACCGGGCAACGCCAGGCAATCAGCTAGTATCTACATAAAATAATTGATATTGGATATTGCATAACTTTCTTATGCAAAATGCCAAAAGAGGTTACAAAATAATTAATTTTGAAATCTAAAACAATTGCAGGTTTATTCCAGAATGTTCGAATTTCGTGTATGGCACAGATTAATGCTAGCGCAGATGCTGCAGTGCTGTTTTACAATGTGAGCACGACGAGACTCGACTGGGGCGACACTAGTTCAGGCACAGAGGCGCCAAATTAAGATATATTTGGGGGGGGCAAGATCGACATAAACAAACTTTATGCATGTAAATATACATAAAATGTGTCCTACGTGAATTGGGGGTGAGATGGAAAGTGCCTTGCCCCCCTTAAGTCGGCGCCTATGCTCAGGTATGTTCAAACAATATCCAACTCCTTCAGTTAAATAATCACAATTTGAATCATTCATTAGCACGAGGAACTTAGTTCCTAAAAGGCACGGTGCAAGCGGAAGTAAAATTACTGGAAATTATAGTCGTATATTTGATTGACCAATGAGGATGCGCTGTTTATTGCTGGACTAACCACTTATCTACAAGTCTCGCCAACAGGTCGTCAGCTTTACCGTTACGAGGACGATTTATAACCGTTCTGCACGAGAAGTTTGTTCAGGCGATGTAACGCCTCACGAATTGGCCTTATTAAACTGTCGTTCGCAATTAAAATCGAACAGGGCGCCATCATCAAATGGGTTAAGTTAGAATGGCAATGGTTTCGTAATATAAAGAAAGTGACGCTCCAATAACATTGATGAGAGAAATGAATTTCCAAGTCATATTTAGTTACTTTGAAAAGTAACTTGATTACTTTTGATTACTTATAGGTTATTACTTATATGGGAAGATAATAATTATCTCTTTTTATTTAATATTCAATAATTTTTGTGGCCGCGTTGGCTCAGGGGAGCACTTTACTCTTTTTTTTATATATAGGTCAGGATTTGATTGAAACTTCTTTACATCTGTCATGGTAGGAAAACAAGCTATATGATGCATTTCCGCTTACTTTTTGTTCTGTTATCTTCACGTATACCTATTTCAAGTTGAAATTTGAGACCTAAATGTAAATCTTGTTGATTGACATGTCCTTCCCGGACGTATGAACAGACTGTTGAAGTACACCATCCCGCCTGACAGATATTAATCTTGTTGCTGGAAGTTGCGAGATTAATGGAAGTGCATGAGAAAAAAATTGTGCTGTTACTGTGATCTTTTTGTGAGTTTCGTTATAATGTACAACTTTGGTTCTTTTTACATTGCATAATCAAGATAAATAGATTCTGAATTCATATGTTAAAACGTAAGTTCTGTGTTTTTGTTTCTATTTACTGCAAATCTTAATGTTTTCCCGTGCCCTGGGAGGTATCATGCGTATACCAATATACAGTCTCATGTTGCTCATTCTTAATTTGTATTGAGATAAATATATTTTAATGGCTATTAATATGCTATGATTGAACCTGGCACGACCGTGTCATCATTTATATTATTTCGCGTTACTTTTCTTCAGTTTTTGGCTAATCGCGACGAAGAGAATGAGTATGATGAAACTGATGAAGGGACACTCACAAAGAACATGCATCATCATCACTTGCCAGTCACTGAAGAAAGCAATTAGACCAACATAGAACCGTCATTAATGTGTTGATGATGGTATATTTTACCATTAAGATATTAACATTGGGATTGTAATCTCAGAACTAGCTTTAACAACAACAGAAATCGGGCAGAACATGTAACGATAATCGATCCGCTACTTACAGTCATTATCGACAGGGGACGCTCTGAGGTGAACGAAATCGAAAAAAAGAGAAGCTTTAATTACAGACTGATGATTGCAATATTCATTAATCGTTGTTTAAGTGTGGACATTACTAAGCACCGTGTGGTGCGGAGGCATGTCTCATTTCCCCCCAGAGGTGGATCAGAAAAACGGCGAATCCAGTTTCCCAGAGGAAAAGGGGAAAAGTTGGAGTGAAAAAAAAAGAAGCATTTGGAAAGCAAGGAAATTTGACCAGGACGCGGGTCAGAACGGAAATCAAACCTAAAGAGGCAATATCCGGTGGGGTGAGTCGATGTTTCTGGGCCAAAAAAGGGGGAGATTAAAAAACAATGAGAGGGGGTGGCGATGAATACCCTTTAAATGGCCATTACGTTTCTGCGCTGTTTTTGCACCGCGCAGTGAACAATTCGGGGGGAAAATCTCTAGTCTACAATTTTGTCAGTGTTGCCATATTTGACGGCGTACACGAGAAGGGGAAAAGGGGCCTTGGCTCCAAATCATCGTTCTTTCTCTGCCCACTTCGGCGATATAATCGCGACAACGAAAATGCATTGAATTTGTTTATTTTCCATAGCATTTCTGCCACTTTAGGCTAATCGCGACGGTGGTGATGACATGAAACTGGTGAAATGGACGATCACAAACACACACGGACGAAAAAAAACAAGAGCTCAACAGAAGTTTATGCTGACTATAGGTCCAGTCGCCACAGCCTTGTCAGTCTTCAAGGCTTGTACTACGTGGAAGAGTGACCACCCTTTACTGATGAAACATGTTTAAATCAATGATCTATTCTCTGTCCCCGGTATCTTAGGAGCAAGCGAACGAAAACAAGTCTCTGCGTAGTAGTGACGCGAGACGGCTCGGCCACCTCTACATGCGAGAGGGAACGGGACTGTGTGGAGGGGATAAAGCGACTGTAGTTAGCAGCCTTCGCAGCAGCATGTACTACCTCGCTCTGCTCACTTGATTTCCCACATTCCCTGCCGCCATGAGCGGCTTTGCTCCACAGATACCGGGGAAAGAGTATAGTTTCGTAGCCCGTTACACAAGAGTTCCGGGTTCGAATCCCGCCCCGGGCATGGGATGTCTTCACTCATCCTTATCGTCGCGATTAGACAATAGTGGTACAAAACTACGCTAAACCAGTCAATCAATCGTAGCATGTTACATTACCCGCCCGCCGTGTAGGACGGCGAAAAATCTACCAAGATGAGAGCGGTGAAAGGAAGTATAGATTCGGATACCAAATCAAGTGCTTCTTGTGGTTGAATGAGATTATATTCGTAACATATCTGGTTGTTCGCTTTGAAGCTTATCGTCCTTCTAATTTAAAATGTACTTGATCTTTTCAACCTATTTTAACAAGAATATAGTTTGCAAAAGTTCTTATTAATCAATAAAGTTAATAGCTTGTCATTGTTTTCTAAATAGACACCAGGGGCGTATCCAGAAAGAAAATTGGGGGAGTTCCAGCCAGGGCTGCCCATCCTCCAAGTCTAATGGCGTGTCCCCCTCTATAATAATAATCTCGTTTATTACTATTATTATTGTGTTTTGTTAGTCTTCGAATCGTAAAATGTCTGTTGACTGACACTTTTCAGAAACAGTATGAAATATTTCACTGAACTCTTCATTTGAAATTTCACGAAGTCTCTGTGACGTCTCTTGGCTAAGAAAGAGATGAGGCGAAATTGTGGTGAGGGCTCCATTACTTTCACAACTGTTCAGTAAAACTGAAAAACTTTTCTCAGATAAAGAGTACAATTAAGGAAGTCCTCTTTTCAACTGCGACTAGAAGATCACTTGCTTGGCATGGTTCAATCGGACAGCTCCGATTAACTGAGTTGAAGAAATTTAACAAAAACATGAAGTGAATCTTGTTTTTCTAGAAATCGAGTATCACACATTGACAATAAAACCTTTTTTATGCCTGGTACATAAAGCAAGGTATTTGTTTTTAGTACTCATATTTCACCTCCGCATATATTATTAAAAAAACACATCAACTTCACTTACTCTACCAAAATAGGACCCCCTGGATACGCCCTTGATTGTCACACTTCTTGTTTTCAGTGTGTTGTGTGCTCTGCCCAAAAAAAGTAGACAATTGAGAATCGTTTGGCCTGGGAAAAAAACACTACGCACTTCCATTCCTTCGGATTCCTCCGTCAATATCGCCATTGGCGCTGTCGTCGACTTCCAATTCCAGGAATGGTTGCACAACAGCAAGATAATTGGACAAGCATCAAAGAACATTTTCTTAATTACACCGCCAGATAGCTCTAGTAAAGATTTTGTTCTCTCTCCTCCTGCTGTTGTTAGTTGGGAAAGTACATGGTGCCCAATTCCTTGCGAGAAAATGCAGTAAAAAAGCTTCTGGTAGCTGCAACTTCTCTAATGAAATCAAAATGAGGAATGGCCACTTCTATCTTTGGCTTGTCTCCAAAGATGTACGTAATTAATTTGTAGGATTCTCTTTTTCAAATATTTTTTGGTGAAGCCATTTCCTGTTTGTGCGAGTTTGTTTAGATCTTTCGTGATATTTAATTTTTTAATTGTTTGGATTAAGTAAATCTATTAATCTGTGGCGCAAGCTAATTTAAAAAAAATCCTTTGCGCAACTTCTCGAGAGGGTTCGACCAATCAACTCATGAGAGGGTAAGTGAGTGCAGCTCAAGACTACTATAGTGCGCGTCAAATCTCCTGCATATGGCGATAGCCAATAGCAGCGCACTGCAGCGGTGCCATGTCGAAATCTCACACGGAAAGAGACAGCGTGGTCGAGCGAAACGCCTTGTCACGGAGAGCACGGAACATTAGATAATATAACATATAATAAACATAATGGGAGAAAAGAACATACCTGATTAGGGACTGCATAATTCTTTCAATATTCTCAAGGTGGAAGTTGTAGAGCCTTTGTAAGATATTTTGTCCCGTAAAGAGTACGTTATCTTTTTGGTAGTAGAAAATTCGCCACGATCGTAAATTTCAAAGACTGTTCTACGAACTACGTCTTTTTTCAAAGTCATCTAAATTTGTCGTTCTTTTCGGTATGTTAATGTGCTTTCTAGTCTAGGTTATTGAAACATTGGAGCAGGCCCCGATCCACATTGTTTTGCCCCCGAACATATCCGAGAAACGGTAGCTTGATTCACACCACACGCTTGAGCTGTTAGATCCTGGCACTTCTTAAAGTCAATTTTACTTCTTTGTTCGTCACTCGAACACTTTTTTTTTTTTTAAAAAAAATGTACACCTGAAAAATCACCTGTCGTGCCTGGCTTCGTACAACACTGTATTTTTCCCTCTTCTCTCGCCATCACTACCACTTGGTTTACTCAACGACATGCTGCACACACCCACTAAACACATGAAAAAAAAAACGAACAATGACGGTATCTTCTTCGTCAACTTCTTCTGCCATCACTGGGAACGAACGTGCCCTGTTCCCTTAGCTAATCGGAAAGTTTCAGAATGCAACAGGAACGAAGGGAGAGCAAAAACGATACAATGCAAATACGTTTATAATAACATTGCTTCTACAGAGGGAACGGTATAAGCTACAATCACGCTTGTTTTTCGTACATACTCGCAAATTCATTATCTTTCCATCTGTTGAACTACTGACACTTGAAATAATCTATTTATATCCGAGCGCCAGGTACACGATTTAGTAGCGAGGTGAAACAGCTTCTGAACTAGGCAACGCTGCACGTCCGTGATTCGCTGGTGCTGTTCAGTCGTTCAAGGTCATATGCAGGAGATTTGACGCGCACTCTAGAAGAAAAGGCTGGGGTCAGACACGCCTCTTTTCGCGACTGCCGCTGGTGTGACGTCATGGGCGGACAAACCCCAGCTGAGTCTTTACCCCATACGGAAAGAAACGTGGAAAGGCTGATTTGTTTTGTTCTTTTCGCTCCTTTTATCTTGTATTTCTGGATTGTTGGGTTCAGGGTGCGAAATCCTGGAGGGGACGAGGGGGATTCCCCCCATCAACAATCTTGGCCTCAAAAATCCCCCCACCAAAAATTTCCCGGGGAAAAAGTTTTTGTTATAACAATGAAAAGATAAGCAATTACTTTTAATTTCAAATAAACTTTACTAAGAATAATATCGAGAACACACACAAATTAGTGTGGTTGTGAGTGTTGAATGCTTTCTGTCTCAAGAGATCATTAACAAATCTACATCAATACGCACAGTAAAAGTACAACAAGAATACAAAACAATAATAACTATGAAATCTAATTGATTTATATTAACATAGTGCACAAACTAAACAAAAACTTACACATAATGAAACCATTTCAACTATGTCATAATTTATTAACATCTTTAACCGGTTAGTAATGGAATTAGTTAGCTGATTAACACTATCTTATATGTACGAAAGTAACAAATTAATTTCTAATTAATAATCATAATAATTATTTTAATTGAGTAATTTATTTTTACTTTTAATAACATTACAAATATGTGCATCGTATAATTCACACATATGTTTGTGGGGAGAGGGTTGTAGGTTAAGAACTTTCTCCCCCTCACCAGTTTTCAATGATTTCGCACCCTGATGGGTTGTGAGATGTTGCAGTTCACAATGCCTTCAGTGAGGTGTTGCGACGTGTCGTGATCTCCGATGAAAAAATATAAACAGCGGGTGACAATATATAACTGAACACATCGCATCTAACGAGACTTGTTAGTGGATTGCGATACCACAGTAGTCTCATTACACAACATCAGGCTACCATACACTTCAAATGGGTTACAATTATTAGAATAAAAAATAATAATATTGTATTTTTTTAATAAAGGCTCTCACGAGTATAGTAAGATAAAAACTGCAAGCATACCCCTCCCAATTTAATATCCAGTCCCCCACCAAAATTCCTATGTCAATTTTAGGTTCACTGTTGGTATTGAAGAGTTGAATCTCGACCTCCTCCAAATAATTTAATTATCAATCGCCATACCAAAATTCCCACAACAGTCTAAGTGCAACAGTAATTAATACTCAAGACTTGGCTATCTCCCATCCTAGTGCTCAATTTCCTTACTATAGAGTTCGAAACTTCCCCAACCAAGGGCAATTCCACATCAGAATTCACGATAAAAATTTAAGGTTTAATATGTAATAGCTGGTTGGATATTGTGCACCTCAAATAGTAGATACCGTGTTGCCGAGAGACAACACTGGTATGTCTCGTCGCGTGAAAATTCCATCTCTTCTCGTGTCTAGTCTCGTTAACAACACTAATAATACATAGTAACTGTTATAATTCCCTTGGAATTACACAACTTGTATTTATATACGAGTGATGCTTAAATGACAACGTAGTTCAACTTCCGTCCTCCATTGTTCTATTATTTATTCAGTCAAATTTTCATCACAATCGCCCCCCCCCAAAGTTAAGTGGACTCAACCCGCTTTCACATACCCGCCTGTGGGCACCCCTGTTCGACATCCCACTGATTATATATATATATACGTATATAAAGTGACCCTCGACTTTCTTCAGATCTATGTCTCAAGTTTTCGTTCAGTCAAAAGTTTTTTAAAGTGTGTGTTACATAATACACACGGAACTTCCCCACATTCCTCCCTGTGTAGTTCAAAGATTCATAAGACTCAGAATTGTAATCTGAATAAGGAAATTTAATTAAGAAATAAATACCAATAGTCGAAGCAAAGTTACCAAATTTGAAGAAGTTAAGTGAAAACAGCTCCTCTCTCACTCCTAAAAGAGAGCAATAGATGAGATTGTTTTCTTTTACATATTCAACTTATCCATAATTTTGGCTTTCTGCCTTTCTTTAATTCACAAAATTATTTTACGCATTCAACATCTCGTATTTTTCTTTCTGCCCTAACAAAACGAATCACTAGGTGTATTAACCCCAATTTTACATGAAACCTAATGTTTCATAGAGGAGTGTGACGACATATAAACTACCGATAAAATGTGTGCGTAAATGGCTGTGTAATCTATATGTAAGGACATACGTTATGTCGGATCCTAAGTAAGTCTGTGCATTCACTCCCAATTAGCTTCTGGGCATAATTGCGGCTCCTTTTTTGTTTATAATTACTGCTTTGATTCGGCTGCGAAACCGGAGCGTAGAGCGATCTGTCCGCCCGTGACGTCACGCCTGACGTCAAGGACCACGTGATCAGGTATGGCCCCAGCCTTCTCCTCTACTAGTCTTGAGTGCAGCTACCCGACGTTTGCAGTAGTGCGCACTATTTTACTCCACCCACTCTCTTTCTCCCCTTCACTACTGTTGCTTTAAAGGCTCTTGGTACAAGGTATAGACATGCTTACTCATTGTCTGGAGGGGGGGGAGATCAATCACATAACGTTCGGAAATGCATAATAACTTTTGATACTATTTTGGCTTGTATTTCTGGAATAGCTACAGCAATGAATCGGGCGATTTTGCAACACTGGATGTAGTTAGTTGTTGCGTCAGAAGTAACACGTGACTACCGCCATCTTGGAGCCCCTGATGGAGTCGTAGAACGGGGCACAGCGCGCATTCGCTGTAAAAGAGTATTACAAAACCATTCCTTGGCTGGCAAGATCACCGGATCTGTCCGCGTGTGATTATTTTCTTTGGGGTATTTGAAAGCAAAAGTCTTCCCACGCCCCCCCTATGAACTTAAAGATCGATCCGGGAAGAGGGGCTCAAATTCCTACCTTACTGATAGAGTATCTGGAACAAAGTAGGGGTCATCTTACGTTAGTAATGTTACTTTCTAATAAATGAAACTCTAAAGACTGTAAATGCATTTTCTTTCGGTATTTCTTCTTCAATGAATAAAGTAGTTTGGAGTATTTAAGATCGCCCGATTCATTACCGCACCCTGTATTAAATTACTGTACTCTCTCATTGTAATAACTTGTGCACAACGTTTACTTCCGTCAGTGTTGCTAACTAGTCGTTTCTTTGTCTACTTTCAGATCATCGACGGTAACGGGAAGACGGAAGTTAGTAATAGGAGGGAGCCTGGCTTTTTCTGCGGGGAAACGGAGCAGCCCCAGACGTTCATCTCGGAGACGAGCTTCGTGAAGCTGGTCTTCCACACGGACAACTTCACGGACCAAACCTACTTCAGCTTCGATTCCCGCGCGGAGCAGCAGTTCGAGGTGTACCTTCGCTACGGACAGCATCCGGAGCTGTACCCCAACAGGAGAGGAGAGGTGGTTCCGGGTTCGTATTGTGAGCGTATCTTTAGGGACTGTCGGTTGCAGACCTGCTACGTCCAGTCACCCGCGTACCCCGGGGTGTACCCGCGTCATCTGCACTGCAAATACTACCTCCACACCCGCGTACCGTTCATCAAGCTTTATATCGAGAACGAAGAGTTTAATATTGACGGCCAGCGGTGCGAGAACATAATGACATGTCCCATGAGAGTGATCTCCTCGGATTGTCCTTACGATTACATCAGGATATACGACGGTAAGGATAATACCAGTCCTGTTATCGGTACTTTCTGCGGAATGGGCAAGTTCCCGTACTCCATCATCGGGACAAGTCAGGACCTGTTTGTGGAGTTTGTGAGTTCGCCGGCGGGGCCGCTGCTCAACACTGGGTTCCACTTTAATGTTGGGAACTGGTTGGGACATGTCGAGACTGCTGGGTCGAGGAACGGCACGTGTGACTGGGTCTTTACCAGCGAGGCCCTGGCGGCCGCTGGGGGGAAAGAGGGGATATTCTTGTCCGTTGCGCACTGGTACCCTCCCCACACCACCTGCAGCTATCTGATGAAGGGACAGAAGGAGGAGATAGTCCGCCTCTACTTCCCCAGCTTCAGGATCAACAGGATAGAGTCGCCAATCAGGCACTTTGAAGGTGACTGTGGCGAGTCTCTGACCATATACGACGCCTCCTGGCCGGACGACTCGCGAATCATCAAAACCTTCTGCGACACCTTCTCGAAACCCATGGAGAAGCACGACTTCGTGTCCTCAACGAATGCGCTGTTCGTGAGGTTCGAAAGCAAGACTGGCAGCTACAGCGGATCCTCTCTGTACTACTGGGCCCACTACGACTTCTTCAACAACAGCCACTTCGGGGATCCCGTACCTAACACGGACTGCGACGAGGTGTTCTACAGCTGGCACGCGACTTCCGGTACCTTCACGAGCCCCCTCAACACGCTGGTCTACAAGAAGGATTATGACGTCACTTGTCTGTACAGGTTCGTGACGGACAAGCGGCTATTCTCCCGCGTGATTGTCACCATCGACGAGGTGCGGTTCAAGTACAATCAGGACTCTTGCACCGCGTGCTGGGAGGACAGTGTGGATAAGGTAACGGTGGTTGACCCTAAGAACAACCTCTCCAACATCTGCATATGCAAGGAGAACTTTGAAGAGTTGCCTAAGCCCGTTACGATAATCTCCAAAGGCGAGCGGTTGAATGTTAAGCTGTCGGTGGATCAGCGGCAAGCGGTGTCCAGCTACTTCAAGTCCACGGACGCCATCTTTGAGGGCCACTACGTGTTCGTCCACAGCCCTCTGTGCGGACCGACAGAGCTGCCCCCAGCGACGGACGGCGAGCTACACTTCCCTTACTACGACATGTTCGGGTACATTGAAATCCCCAAGTCCATACGCTGCATATGGGAGTTGAAGGTGAACAGGGAACGGGATCTCTGGATACACTTCGAGAAAATCAAGTTCTCTTCCAGGGCATGCGAGGACGGTCGCCTGGAAGTCTACCTTCCAGGAAAACTGGATCCGTTCTTCTGCATCTGCGGCGACAACATTACCAGCATGAAGGAGATCCCTATTTTGTCTGCGTCGGAACTGACCTCTGGACCCTCGCTGATGATACAGTACTTCGGAGTATCGCCAGCCAGAGCAGCCTTCAAGATAGTCTGGAACGAACTCTTCCACCTCCCGCGAAACGCGGACGGAAGCCTCATGACGTCGCCACTTACGGAGAAAGAATGCGAATTCCTATGTCCCGGAGATTCCGGGGTGTGCATTCCGGGACATCTTGTGTGCAACGGGGTGACAAACTGCCCCAACTTCACGGAAGGCACACACGACGAAGCTCCGGAACTTTGCAAGATCCAGGAAGCCGAGAATATTAACTGGCTGGCGATAGGACTAGGGGCGGCGGGGGGTGCTGTCCTGGCCGTGTGCTGCCTGGTTCTCCTTTGCCGTGCGTGTCATAAAAGGACAGATGAACCTTACTGATCCGAGATTGAAAATGGGAACCTATCATCCCGTTGGTAGTAATATCTAAATGAAATAACACGACTGGGAGTCAAACAGAATAATATGAAGCAACTAGTGTGCGAAAAGATTGGATCAAATTTACATTTGCAGAATTTTCTAACTGCAAGAACATAAAATTATAGTACAGTGCCATCTTTTAAACTCCTTTGGAGTAAAACATTGTAATACAAATCAATTTCTAAGTGAAACGTGACTTCAAAATCACACTAACATAAGCCAAAAAACATTATCACAAATGGAAATCACAATAATCTTTTTAAATCTGAGATATACAAGGAAAGAAAATAAATATCATGGTGAACGATACTTAGTAAGCAAAATTTAAAAAAAAACAAAAGAACTGGAAGTTTGTCGTATTAAACTAACATCAAATTTAGTTCTAATTGTTCAACAATTTAAAAGAAATAACACAAATTATATATATTTTACTACATGTATTACAGCAATGCCATCTAATGTTCTTTTCTTTGTCAGGAGCAACTTTTTGCATTTTCTCTCTATTCCTCAAGATTTGGTACAACTTAAGTTCTAGTATATTTTCATGACTTTTTTTATGGATATGTTAAATATTTAAATCTTTCATTTTTCAACCAAATATCTATGTATTATTTTCAAACCCATTACTAATACTCATTTTTTCGACAATTGCAAGTAGTCAGAACTTGTCCCAATTACAACTGAACTAAGTTTGCAATCAGATGCGTTGCAAAAAATATAATTACTACAAATTGAATTGAAAATATATTTAGAGTCTTTAAAACTCTGAGAAGGCACTAATAATTCAGCTACTTAAAATTCCGACATATTAATCATCAGATTTGGTGTTTTCTGGCACTGATTCTTCCACGTGTTCGATTTGGTTACAGACAATGAAACTTCAATCCTTTCTACCACCATAATAACATGTTAAAATGGGAAAAAGTAGTTGATTCATATTATTACTGTGTGACAAAGTTCGAGAATAATCCATACTGGATGGTGAGATTTTTGGAAGGAAATAATAGTGTTGTTGAAGTTTTTAGTAATTTGAAAGCTCAAGTTTCTAAGTGCTTAAGACAAAATTCTACAAGGACAATGTTCGATTGTTTGTACACACACGTTGTAACATTTGCCTCTAAGCACATGTTTATTCTATAGAGAAAGCCTGTTTTTCACGTAAGATTTTTGTACTTGAAATACGATATTTTCAAGTGTATTTTGAAAAGAAACAATATTACTGACGGGTGATTGTAAATGACACTGCTAGGTGAATTTGGATGGAGGTTGCAAAGTTTCTGCAGATTTCAAGTCTAAAATACAACCACTGCCAACGTTTTGTGTCAAAGTAGTGAATATAGTTTAAATTCTTACTAAATAGTGAACAATGGAAGGTTAAAGAGGTGGAAAATAATACTAAGTTCGTTTTCTATAAAATAATGTATATATCAAGCGTGAGGTATTAGTTTCAGAAGTGTTTCTGATATGCAGTTCTGATACTGTTTCCCAAAATACATGAACACAAGTAATGAACCGTTGTAACAGTGCATATCTTATATGTATGAGCAGTGGCGGCGATTAGGGGGCGAGGGGGGCAGTTACCCCCACTTTTCGCCACTCTTGCCCCCGCACTATGCTAAATTTTACCAACAAAGGGGAAAATACTGTCTTTGCTCTGCCAGTTTTGGCACCATCCCCCCTGTTTTGGAACCCAATTGCCGCCACTGTGTATGAGTTGTAATAGAAGCTTATGACTACATAGGTTTTGATCTATCCTCAAAGTACTATATTTATGCATATTTGCTCATTTCATGTTCGTATGGAAGGAAATGTAATACACAAAACATTTCATGGTCGTATGGAAGGAAATGTAATACACACAACATTTCAGGTTCGTATGGAAGGAAATGTAATACACACATTTCATGTTCGTATGGAAGGAAATGTAATACACAAAACATTTCAGGTTCATATGGAAGGAAATGTAATACACAAAACACGCGACAAATTTCCATGTTTGTTTTTGAATGGTTGGGACTGGTGTTATCAGAACACGAATACACACACACACGCACCTAGTTGAGAACTGAACTTCGGGACTGAAAATGCTTTAGTATATTGTTAATAATTAAGTTACTTATGTTCTAAGTTTTCCATAGTCCTTTCAGTTGATTTACTTTAAACTTTCGAGCTAGTTATTCCGTGGGAAGGCGAGCCCAGGCAGTTAGCGAACCCTTCTGGCGAAAAAAAATATTCAAGAGTTTGCTTAAACCTCCCGGCTTCCAAAGATAGGAAAATTATCAAGATGGCTTAGAGAACTTTTGGTCAAACCGTTAGGATTTTGTGTTAAGATTACCTACACAGGTGTACATACTATCAGGAAAATGTATATGAAGGTCATGCGTTTAGAAAGGATATTGTTATTACCCAATAAGGCAATCAAGTAAATTTAGAACTCAATCGAGTGTTCTACAAAGTAATGGAATGCAATTAAAGGGAAGAAACGTGTTACATTCTACAGTAACAATCAGTAGCGCCAATTCGGTGCCAAAACTGGAGGAGGGGGCGGAGCAAGAACGGTTCTTTCTCTTGGTAGACAAGCCTTAGCACTAAGAGACCATAGTGAGGGGGCAAATGCAGTCCACGCCCCCTTAAATCGAAGCCACAGGTAATATAGACATTGTACTGGTAATGAAATGATTTTGTAACATCTCTGGCTTTTGTGCATTTAACAGCATTGGATAGAGTCGCAACTCCCGAAACAGCAAATCAACATTCGAGCCGATGACGTCATCTCAATGCAGCGCCAATCGGTATCATTCTTGATAACGTTCTGCACCGTTGGTAGGCTCACTAGACGGACTCGCGCTAAGAATACATTACACAAAGACTACCACATGAAAGTCCACAACTGTGTGGGGAATATACTACATATACATTGTACAGTCATGGATACGGCCGGGTTGTAATAAATACATTGATTTTCAATGGAATGCAATAAGATGTTATTCCTTTAATTTTTTACCAATTAATGCACATGGTTCATAACAGATGACTCTGCATTCTGTGCATACAATTTAGAGCAATTATCCTCTTTCACAGCATCTTATGCAATTGTCTATTCACGTAATTAAAACACATTTATACACTTTTGAGCCTCAATTGCATTAATTGACCTAATATTATTACTGTTGCCTTGTATGTGTTTAATAATTATATCTTCTGTCCCGATCTCGAGAACAGTCGTTCTTAAAATATCTTATTCTCAAAGGACGACACGATCTGTACGCATTGAAATTGGTAACATATAATCGAGTCCCTTAGTATGTCTATATTATGTAGATACTACAGCACCTTGAATAACGTAGTGTGGAAAACGGCACTGTTCTGCCGTCTCTGGCTGGTTCCACTCGCATATGATACCGCTAGAGGCGCTGGTGTCGGTACACCTGCATGGCATTCGTCTGCTTATAATGGAAGTAAATGGAGTTTTCGCTGCAACGTCCGATTCTTTTACATGAAGCATTTCTATGAATGTGATACTCGCTATGATATTTGGTACAGTGGTCGCGAAGATATTAACGAACATTCTAGACAGTCGACCACGTCCTGTTATCGTTACTTTCATTAATAATACGGGAGAAAAAATATGCGTGGAATGCTCTTGGCAACTACATTTTTGTGTATGAATTAGGTTCATTATTATTATTATTATTATTATCTTCATCATCATCATTTCTTTTAAAGATATACACACTGAAGCATTTGTATCTTTTATATTTACTGTCTCTTTTCTTCCGCTTTAAACTAATCATGGCGATGATGATAATGATGATTGCATGAAACGACAAGGGAAACCCCACAAAACTTTCTTAGTGCCATCGACATGAGTGTAAGGAAACTTTCAAACCAATGGGACAAGCGACACGGGATGTTCACACTGTCACACTAGTGACACACACTTCCAGACTGTAAAATAGCATTCATTGCACATGAGGGTCCAAACAGCAAACGACACGTTCATATGGCGTATTCGCGTGCTACTTGTTACTTCGGTCGGAAAGCTCCTTAAAGGAAGGGTGCTCAGACCGAAGCGACACGCTACAGAGGGAGTTCCCAACTAAGTGACAAGCGACATGGTGCCTTCAGTCTATTAGCAAGCGTTTGCTGCTAATTGTGCGAACAACAGATAGGCGACATGATAAACCGCTCATTACAACAACAGATCTAGGCGACACGAAAGTCACACGTGTCGCTTTGTCGCTCGTGCGTCGCTCAAACTGGGCCATTTCCTCAATAGCTTGCAACATGTTGCCGTGGTTTGTTGTTCACGCATGCGCAATGCAATGAGTGTCTTGCTTTAGGGAGATTGCGCACCAAAGCGACAAGCGGCAAGCGACACTTATCGCTTGAGGATTTCACCAACCGAACGCTGGCCTGTGCTTCCCGTCATGTCGCTACGATGTGAAATGTTGCTCTTGATTGGCTCGTTTCCAAGCAACATGTGTCGCTTCGGTATGAAAGTTGCCTTGGACCGAAAGACCCGTGTCTCTTTGGTGTGAAATCCTCGTATCGTTTGTCGCGTGTGGCTTTGGTGTAAAATCTCCTTGAGGAAACGGTGCAATCGAAAGGCTGCATTGATTACGGACTGCTCGCTTCCAAGCGACACTTGTGGTTTGTCGCCTCCGTATGAAATATCTCTCAGGATACTACACTGCTGTTTGTGAAAATTGCAACACCCAGAAATAATGGCCCAAATGAATCCAAACTCGGAGGATGTGTAGAACAGTGTACCAGCAATAAGTTATTAGGATTGCAGAGAGATGGCGTGCATGTAGGCCCAGCAGTGCCCTCTCTTGTTTGACCGGAAAGGTCAGTGTTACGCCAAGCTCAGTCAGTGAAGAGCCGTCAAAGGAAGTGGAAACTTGAAAGCAAGTGCTGGTATGCCTCGTCGACGTCAAAGGGCGCAATATCAGCATGTGAGTGAGTTCGAATTGTGCAGAATGATCAATCACCTGGAAGCGGGTTTGTCATACCGTGACATTTCGGCTCGTACAGGGCATGCTGCTACGACAGTGATCAGTGTGTGGAGCCAGTGGATAGAAGAGGGTCGTTCACAGCGACGGGCAGGTACTGGACCACGCAATGTGACCACAGCACGGGATGACCGCCATGTTGTCCGCATGGCTGTAACGGACTGTACAGCTTCGTCCACAGTCTTGGCTCGACGCTGGAGCACTGCAACGGCTGTGGACCTGTCTGCGTCGACGATTCGACGCCGTCTGCTGCAGGCTGCACTGGTGGCACGCATGCCATGGCGTCGGATTCCATTGTCCAGAAACCACAAACGCCCCAGACTGAATTGGGCACGTGAACGCCGTCGCTGGCATGCTGAATGGCAAAATTAAGTGTTTTTAGACGATTCTCGCTTCAACTTGTCCTACAGTGATGGCCGCATAGGTGTTAGACGCTACCGTGGTGAACGCAATCTGGCAGCCTGCATTGTTGAGCGGCATAGCGGACAAACGCCAAGTGCGATGGTTTGAGGCGCCATTGGATACAACATGCCATCTCCCCTGCTACGTATTGAAGGCAACCAGAACAGCAACTGCTACGTGAGGGAGGTTTTAGAGTCCGAGGCACTGCCCCTCCTTCAGGCAATATTTCCTCCACATGCCATATTTCAGCAAGTCAATGCTCGGCCACATGTGGCGAGGAATGTGCAAGCCGTCTTCGAAGAACGACAGTTACCACTGCTTCACTGGCCTGCACGTTCGCCTGACATGTCGCCCATCGAACATGTCCGGGATATGGTTGGTCGGCAACTTGTTCGTCACGGTCTTCCAGCAACCACTGTTGATGCTTTGTGGACTCGCATACAAACCGCGTGGGGGGAGATTCCCCAGGAACATATCCAGGCCCTCATTGATTCCATGCCACGACGTGTAGAGGCTCTGTTTGCAGCACATGGGGGCTTCACACCATACTGAATTCTCAAGTTCAGAGATCATATAGAGGTATGTAACCATAATCATTTGTGTATTGGCATGTACCTAATCTGTGGTATAAAGTTAATTTCAATCATACGTTTCCTTCTTGGTGTTGCAATTTTCACAAACAGCAGTGTATTTATATTCTAATAACATACAAAAATGAAACTCTAGTACAAAATCCAACACCTGACGTCCGGAATCACTTTGCGATGTTTCTTCTTGTGTTACGCATGCTATTTATTTATTAATTTTATTTTACTTTACTTTTCTTTCCAAATTAATGCCATTTCGTAACTGCAAATCACTCCACAAATATAACTGTTTCCATCAATTCACGTACCGCCTTTCAAGACAAACAAATCTACATAATATATTCCAAAAACTAACTAAGCCGCATTACTATCATAAGAAAAATAGCAGTCGTACTGATCGCACTGCCATCTACGTTCTCATCCGTCTCGGGAACCAGTTTCTTGGGTCGTTTTCCGCACTACGTCATTCAAGGCGCTGTAGTAGATACCAAGATAATTGTCACTAAATTAGTTTGTGACCAAATTAGTTTAATGTGAAAAGTCGTCCACAATAGACCATGAAATGTTTATCTACGTATTTCTTTCAATTTTTATTTCATTTCATTCCTGTGCCAGTGGCGACGCCTCTGAACTAATATTCAGATTCATAATGGACCTAATAGGATAATCAGTTGGAAACACTTTTTTTTTAAAAAAAAAATTACATAGCACTTAGCGTTATACTGGATGCATAATGTTCCCTTCACATTAACTATTTGAAGCGACAGAACTACTATGGACATTTCAAGGCGACTCTCTGTAGTCCTGCAATTATAATTCTCACTTGGCAACAGAGTCACCCGAATAGGGAGGCCCAGGGAGCTCTTGCCCTCCTGAGACGTCTCGAAAAATTAATGTAATTCAAATGGTGAAATTGTATCTATATTTTCCTACAAATAATATTGTTTTCTGTAATTTACTATTTACAGGCTGTAAGTTACAGTAACTGTAATAAAGGTAAAATATAAGTTTATATTACTGTAGGGCAAGATATAAATATCTTGCTCTGCCCCTTCTCTTGCTTGACAACTATATACAAGGCAAAGTCAACTGAAAACCTTCATTTGTTTTTGCTTCTTATCTACTAGATTTCTGTATGTAGGGTTGCACATGTTTGCTGCATTTTAGCACAGACCTACTGAACTTTGAGTTAGTGCCTGCGCACCTTAAGAAGAATAAGTCTTTGGGGTCCACGTGGAGCCACTTATGAGCCACTGCGAAGGCCTTTCCACCCATCTGCGTGCGGACTGAGGCCATTGTCGAACTTTCTCCTCAATTAGTAAACTATCTGGTGTGGTAAGCATGCACAGAGATATTGAAATGTTATTTGTAGAGAAATTTCTATACGTTTTAGACTGACAGAAGCCAAGAAACCACTCCTCTTCACTGTTGCAAGTGTGTGTGGGAGGCGCCATCTTTAAAATGACAAAAATGGCGTTTTGAAGCTCACTTGATTAGTGTTGCAGCCTTGAGGTCGTTTTGAAAACAGTTGATACCTCGTGTAAATTTGAGCTGTATACAGTCTGCCCTACAATTTATATTGGACTTTTAAGGATTTCATTTGATTCGTGTAATAATTGTGGAAACTCTTCCCTTTAATCTTAACTCGAAGAATGGACTGTGCCATTCTGCTTTTCCTTGCGAGTTTCTGTGAAAAATCGATCCATGTGCTGCCCTCAGCGGACCCGAAGCGAAACTGCAAGAACTAGATTCCTCCCTACAGAAAACATATGATTAGTGGCGTGCTCTGTCGGGAAGTCTTGTAAACAGGATGAAGTGAAGTGCTCTTGTGTCAGAAGCGAGGGTATCGTGATGGAATTTATTGCACAATTTTTTGCGTTATTTTCTTTCTTTTCGGAACAACAGACCGTGAAGAATCGGAAGTAACTCATGTTTAAGAAACACATTCTTGGCGCATTTCTTTCTTCTTTTTTTATGTTTACCTATACGTAACCATAAGGGGATAAAAGGAGATATTACTTATATTTTTGTAGTCAGTGCAGTGGTGACGACAGAGGATGACACGTGAGGGGCGACGCCCATGGTTAACACGTCAGCACACTCCCAAATATGCAATTTATGCGTTGTAGTGAGGAGTGCCACCGCATTCATGGCATCATTACTGGGTCTGTGCCATATTTTCACAAAGTTCCTCACGTATCTGAGTTTCTTGTTTTTCGAAGTCTACTCAACCCCCTTCCCCCGTTACCTCCGGTACGCCACTGATCTTAATGGCACTAATTTAAACATCTGCACTCCCGGTTCGAATCCCAGCCTGCTCATTGTTGTTCTTTTGGCACAAGAGCGAAGAAAAACGAACCAAATAAATCCATCAATTCAACATGTTCACCACTTTCCTAGATCTAGAAAAGTACTTAGACATTAGAACATTGAAGAACAAATTCACTAGCGTATGCACGATTTTTTCCTACGTTCTAGGGTATGGGCGGGATACGATATAAAATATTTCGTAATTATCATTTTTAATTTCATTTTAAAAGTTGTTCAAAGACAAAAATTGTAAAGGGGGGGGGGGAATTGGTTCTTCGGTTCTTTACTGCTTTCATTTCAAAATTTTGATTTTCTCAAAATTTCGGGAGGGGCTGTAGCCCAATCACTTACTCCCTTACGTACGCCAGTGTACAAATGTGATATTTTCTATTGATTCAATGTTTTGAGTATTAGCTGTGAAGATTCAATCTATTCAGCAGCATCTCTATTTCCCTTGTCTTCTAGTATCGGTGAGATTCTAGTGTAACCATACGTTATCGTCATTACATCTATGTGTAGGTCTGCATATGATATCTTTGGGCCTCTCACCATAATCCGCCAAAGAACAGCACAGTTGTCATTCCATCTGTCCACATTCTTCTGTACTAAACCAGAGCAGTTGCAGTTTCCGACTTGAACCCTTCCCTTTTACCTAAATCATTGCGTCACTGGGGTAAGTAGGCGACGTGATAGGTCACTCGGGGCGTTGCCTTTCTTACGCGTCACAGCAGGCGCTCGAAACAGCCAATCAGACGAGCACGTTCATGAAATGTGCCCACGCTTGTATGGTATTGGAAGCCAGGAATAACATCGGTCTTACTGCATATCTACACACTTCTTCCTTCATCTTTTTTTTATATTTGATCTTGTTTGATTTTGAGATTGTTATTGGAATGCTATTGAAAGCTCTATTCAGAAGCAAATAATGCAATTGTAGCTTTATACAAGACAATATGAAACAAAAAAGTGCTGTGTAATATTTTAACATTTTAAAAATTGTTTATGGGTTCACTACGGCCATCTATCGTTCTGACCTGCAAGTATCTCTACGTTAACAGCCTACAATATGGTATACTGCTTACCTAAATATAGCCAACCTGAGACGTAGTATTCATACCTATACAGACATGGTTCAAATTGTATGATGGGCGTAAACAGCCAAATCTAAAGCTAAGTCGAATAAAATTTGTTGATGCTATACAGACATGGAATAATGCACAAAAATATTTCACAAAGTAAATTATTCTCGCTAATTACCTCCAGAATAAATATTTAACTTGAATGAAATCTTCAGGTTGCACGAGAGGCAAACTTCAACATTTTTTTTTTCAAATTCAAAAGAGGAAAAAAATGGTTTTGTAGTCACAGTGCATATTTTTGACTCTTGGACCTTTTTAAAGGAACAGAATTCTTAATTCATTGAGAGTAATTATTTGCCTTCAAATCGCTGAGAAAGGTCTTTTTCTTTAATTAGCATTAGATTAAAAGGCATTAAAGGTGGAGCCTACGAACGCACAGGAACGTAGTTAATTAAGGATATGAGAAAAATCAAATACCCAGAATGCAAATGAACCAACGTATCTCCGAATCAAAGTGGTCCCCCTCCTCCCTCCAACTTTCCCCACCCTCTCCAAGGTGCAGAGAAGGAACGCAATCGACCTAACCGAAATGACACCGGAAGAAAGGAAGAAATTTTTCATCTGGAAAAATTAATTAGCTTGTTTACTCTTGAGGACATTAGGGGAAAGAATGGAAGTTTGTATTTTGAAAGATTATTGGAAATTCTTTTGAGTTACCGTCCACAAAGTACGTGCAAGTTTTCGTTTTCTTTCTGGGAAGGAAAAAATCACAGACCTTCAATATCTGTGTGCAATCTAATCTGAGAGCTATGACGTCAGATGTGGACAGAAATTATACCAGCTAGTCCACCCCAGCTCACCGTCCACGAACAATTAAGAACTTATTGATTAGTGTAACTTTTACCACAGATATAGATTCTTCACTAGAACAATTGGCTGATTGATTTGGTTTATTTTTCTTCGCTTTTCTGCCCCTTTAGCTAATCGCGAAGATAAGATGATATGATGAAATTGATAAGGGACTCTCAGAAAAAAACACCCATTCCGGGGTTCAAGCGCGGGACACCTGACGCAGTAGCGCGCCTTGAGAACCACTCACTTCAGCACGGATGTCGACAGGGAAATAATAAATCTAACTGGTTATCCACAAAATAATCCTTGTCCAACATAAGATCCAGTCACCTTGATTGGGCCCAGATTCGATTTCATTTCAAGAACTAGTGAAATATCCTCCTTTGAAATCAATTATAACCGAAACAAGAAATAATCGTAAAAAGTGGTGTTCCAATTATGTCGCGTACAAATGCGGATCCACATTTTTCCTGTGAGGCTCATATGCTGCAAGCAGGAATATAATTTGTAAATATTTCCACATATTTAACGCAGTCCCGTATAGTTCACATCACAGAAAATCCATACTATATTTGCACATCCAGACAACGCGAAACGAACTGTTCTCTGAACATAAATTACTTGGTTTGGCCAGGCTTTTTTGGCGAAACTAACAGGAGCTGGAATCACTGTGTTTCAGAATCCGAACTCGCGACCTCTTCATCACACGGTAATCACGTTAGCAGTTTGTGTTTGTTAATAACAGTTAGTCATAAACCGTTACTTGTATTAATAATAATAATTAAGAAAAAGTAGGAAATAAGTTTGAAAATTCACTTTGACAAACGTCGTAAGGATATGATTTTCTGCAATACTTCGTTACGCTATGGTGTAGGTCAAGTGTGGCATCTTGGATTGAAGAAGGCCGCAAATTCAATTTCCTGCACTGCCACATTTCTGTGGACTCTATTTATACTGTTTTATACATTTTGGGATATAAGTATATCATCACCACTTTGTGCAACATACCCACCCACTAAATCCTGCAGTTGGCGTCATTACTTACAGAAATAATTCGTCATGCCTACTGTATGAGGAGTTTTAGCAATTATTTCTCAAGATGTACCAGTTACTCCTCTTATTGAACTTCTACAATTTGGTTTTCAAACTTGAAAAAGAGTAAACAATTTTAGAATGATAAACTAAGGAATGCACATATTTTCAAACTATAGGTTGTCAAAACTACTGAATATTTGGTGCATTAGTCACTTGGCAACAAAAACTCTTCAGGAAGGGCTGAGCTGAATTCACAATAACGTTTGTGTATACAGGAACTACGCACATTCATAAGCAGAAAATAAATGAACCAAAAAAGACTGAAGTCATCACACTGGTGCTAAAACAATAACTCGTGGATAATTCTCAGTCGAATAATTTCCAAAACAAAATTTACCTCTTATTTTCAGAAATCTTCTTGTGGGAATTCCAGTATCTAGTGCAAATCTTTTTCTTTTGCTAAAACGCTACAAATCATTTAACAGCCCGTTTTCATTTCACATAAAGTCGAAGTTTCATGGCCGGGATGAGGAGAGATCATCAGAAAGGCTAATGAACTATCGTTTGTTTTAAATTACACCCGACGCTACAAACGCAAACACTATAGCGATATCTTTGACCTAAATAAATATTGTGAACCACTGTAACAATTCACTTTTAAATAATCACCACATTAATATGTATTCAGAACTTATATATGTATTTTTAAATATGAAAGAGTGCATACGAACATAAAATGAGTTACTAAAATATTGCAATAATCTGCACACCTACCTTTCAGTTGTCCTGCGGAGAATTTTTTAATTCCAGTTTGAGATTTCTAGGTTTGTACACCATGTGTGTGGTATACGTGTATCATCTTCCTGAAAGAACAAATCATTGTTATTTGTAGTGCAATTCAACTTATTTGTGTATATATATATTGTAAGAAAGTATTTCAATTGTATCAATTTCATTTACACATAATTTACACACTACTTTTATGTCTAAAAGATACTTCATGCTTTCGAGTTGTTAGTTGCAATAACTTGAATCTTGTTTACGGAACTTTGGAAGTTACAATTCTAAAAAAAAGCTGTTTGAAAAATTGCGAATATGTATCCTTGTAAATGTTCTTGTGAACAAAATTTGTATCTACTTTATATTTCCCTTGCCTTGGGCAAGTGTTTTAAAATATTTAATACGATTATGTTATTATAATTAACATTTGGGTTCAATATAATAAGCATAGAGAATTAAAACATCTATATCTACATCGTCTCGTACAATTCCTTCAATATTTTTTGTACAAGTTACATGCAATTCAACGCATATTAACTTGGTTTTAGAAAGTTAATTTTGTATATAACCTTCGTTTTATTGAGTAAACTAAAATTTTAACATAACTAATACAACTCGAATTCTTATATCTACATAAACTACATTCAGAAAGCGTCGGATATATGAAAAATTGAATAAAATGTCCGATTTCTTTGTTTTATACAGAACTTAATTTCTTAGAAATCTAAGTTACACATGAACACCAAGATTATGCATAGGCTATGTTGTATTTCCTTATTCCATCGAAATTCCAAGCAAGTTTTATTATACAGTTACAAAGGAGGATCTTCCTGTAAACTGAATATTTCAAACTATATGATGTAGTATAAAAATGTGCATCACCTTATGAATTGTACAGTCAATCGCAAAGGAGTATGATGATGACAATTGCGTTGTAACATTCATTTTCCAGTTCTGTTCGCTTTGTAAAGACGACAAATGCTTTTACAATGTACAATGTATTGCACTAAAGAAACTGTGCACATTAACAATTCTAATGAGACTGGGTGTACATTGATCTTTGCATGTTTTTATGGAAACTTAAGAATGGGAATTCTATTTTCAAAACATGCAGTAAGAACAAGGTAATTTGACAATGACTTTTTAAACATTTTATTGTGAAGTGTACAATTATCTTAAACCGAGCAGGCGAAGTGCAATATTTAGCTATATTTGTATTTGTGGATTGTATTCCACAGTTTATGTATCCATTACTCAACTAAACACTGTACAGTCACGGACACTTCTGGGTTGTAACAATTCCATTGAAAGCTAATGGTATTGTTCAATTCCAGAAATATCCGTGACTGTACTTGTTGAAATCTTCCGTGCAATTGTTGTAACATCGTCATTATGCTACAACAATTAACGGTTCAACGTGGTCTTTATACAATATTTGTTATGTATTAAGTTACTTATGATTATTGTCTATGTAATTTTATGTGTGCTTTTGTGTTTTAAAATATTTCAGTACATTTTTCAATATTGTTAATTTTCTATGCGATACTTAGCAAGACGTAATCATATAAGTGCTACAAGAACACAATTATATGCAAGAAATTATAACGGATTCTATGTTTAAAATGGCTCAGCTCAAACAATATATATCATGACGAAATTTAATTGTAAATATATATTTAAAAAATAATACTTTTACCTACGCAAGTGAAGTGATTCTAAGTGTTAAACGCACAACGTGATTGGCCAGAAACTGTTGTGTGCTAATTAGGATGGGTAACTTATCACTTACACAGCTGCAACAGTATTGTGATTGTTGAGAAAATCTCTATAAAGAAACGCTGATAAACTTTATCCTCTATTGACATTAATACAATGTACAAAATAAACTAACATTTCTCTAAACTTACAGTGTACAAGTGAGAAATTTATGAACAATGAGAAATACAAGATTAACGATTGAACATAAACTGACATTTTTATATTTTGAAGCAGACGAATGAGGCTGCTAGCTTCGTTGTTACATTTCTTGCATTTCTGCAGTTGCAGGCGTAAAGCATGTAGGGGATGGAGGGGGAAATCCCAAAGCATCACGACAACTCGACAAGTAGGTAGTGAAGTTCGTGTAATATAAAAGACTGTGATGTCTATTGTTGTCATGTATTGCTCTATGGAAAGTTGTGCAAAAATAAAATATATTTTATTACTGATTTCTCGTTTTCATTGTAGTAATGTTCTTATGGTATCTAAGCAGTGAAGTGGGAAGTATCACTGGAGTTTTCAAGGAGGGCTCAATGGCGAGAGGGGCTCACATTCCTGCCCATTAATTGCTTCTTCCTCCCATTTATTTGTATTTTCTTTCTATTTTCTGCTCTTCAGTTTACTGGATCTCCTTTCCTCAGTTCTAGTATCGCCTTGTTCATCTTGATTGATTGAATTAGGTTTCTTTTACATCGCTTTTCTGCCAGTTTTTGGCTAATCGTAGTGATGGATGAAAGAGAAAAGATGTGGAGAATGAGATGAAAGTGGAAGGAGAAGAATTAAAGAAGCCACACGCACACCAGTAAAATTCTGTTATTCATTTTCACTTTCTTATTTCTATCTTCCTCTGTTTCTATCTTTCACTGTTTCTATCTTTCACTGTTTCATCTTTCTTTTATATTTATTTCAATCTTTATTCTACATTTATCTGTTTCTGTCTTTCCCTTCGTCTTCATCTATTCTTACTCTGTCTTATTTTCTGCATTTTCTTTCTTCCTTTCGTTATATTTTCGTCCATTCTATATCTTCCTCTCATTCTTTCTGTCTCTATTTCTTCCCTGTTCTTTCAGTTTCCACCTCTTCCTCTTTTATCTCTTTCTGAGTGTGTGTCGCAGGCGGTAGGTAACAGTCGTTACGGGGAACTGCGTTACTGCACACACAGTGGTGGCGATTAGGTGGGCGAGGGGAGCAGTTGCGCCCCACTTTTTGCCACCGCACTTTGCTAAACTTTATCTACCAAGGTAAATAAACTAACTGTCCTTGCCCCCCCCCCCCCCCAGTTTTGGCATCTTCCCCTCTAGTTTTGGAACGCAATCGCCGCATATATACAAAGAAACTTAATATGCTCCCTCAGAACTTCCTTTAGGTCCCCGAAAAAGTTCATCCAACAGAAAATTATGACATAATGTCCTAATATAATCTTGAGTTAATTCTGACAAGTTCTCCAAATTGTGGGGAAATTTCATGAACAGTGTGTGAAAAGTGTGTAAATTAGTTCCCATGAAGCATTCCAGGTGGCAGCACAAATACAAAAGTGTGTAATTTCAGCTTAATAACTAATCCCAACGCATGTACTAGAACCAACAAATGGCCATAATAGTACGTTTAATATCGTTTCTTTCCGGTTTAAAACGTCTTATGCTGCACTGAAAATTTGAATAAAATAAAGTGTGTGCGTGTGTGCGTTTCTTGCTTTCCAATATAAATTCTGAAAGTTTATTATGCGGGCTATTTGGATGGGGGAAAGGAGGGGCTGAAACTATTTAACGGTGGGCTAAAAGCCCATCCAATGCAGACATACTCGACAAGAGTCCACCAAGTCTTATTTCGACACTATCCCTAATTTCAAATTCTATCAGTTTGTGCGTGTGTGCAGGGATCTTCATTTTGGCGTGGAAATCCCTTCCTTGCCTCTCTTTAGAATAAATCCTAGTCCGCTGCCTTAAGATGGAAACCCTGAAAAAAACAGGTTCATTCAAAGATGAAAGACAACAGTATACTTCCCAGCGAAACAAGCTCCATCTCCACAGACTCGACACAGAACCCTTCCTTATTTTGTTTCCCTCCATTTCCACACAATTCAGCAGACGACAGCGCCATTACGGAGAAACCCTTCATCCTCTGATTTACAAGATAACGCGTTTCCAGACCTCACCGCGCCTCGGGGGAGCGGCGCTAGCATCAACCTGGCTTCCAGAGAAAGCAATCTCGTTCGCGAACTGTATCTCTAGGGTTCGGAGTTTATATCTCCCCTGGGGGAACCTGCCTCTGGCGAACAAAGCTACTAAACTGTCCCATAGATGGCAGCACGTGCTCGACCAATCATCTAGCACGTACGGACACCCCAGGATATGGCTAATATTTCAGTTTCGCCATGTTCTCTTCTGTTCCATGATCTGGCCACTTTGATCTCCTTCTACTATGAACATTAGTGTAAAAACACTGTTCTTCTTACGTGAAGGAAGAATGTCTCTCGTTTGAAAAATATGAAGACATTCGCACAACATCGATTACGTTAAAATTGTGTATAAAATATTAGTATATTACAAATTAGTTGATCAGAAAATACATTTTCATACATAGTACGTAATTTTTAATAACAAAATGTCGTACAATAAGCTGTACTCCTTTCGGTACAAGGAATAGAAGAGGATTTTTTTAAAACAATATCTTGGGCCCCCTGTAAAATATTACCTCCCCCCTCTACCCACCTACCTTCATACACACACACATTTTATACTTATATACAAATATAATGTATGTGTGTGTGTGTAATTCTTGATCTCATGTTGACAAAGCCACATACAAGAGCCTACAGGGTGATTCAAAAGTCACTTAACACTCCTTTAAAAAGTAAAGGAGTTAGGCTGGGTACAATTGGTCATGATAGAAACAGGTTAGGCTTAGGGAGAACCATATTGGTGTGTTCCAAGCGGACGTCCACCATATTGAATTCTCACACCTGGAAAATGATACTTTTGTTACAATCATGCAGTCATAACGTTTTCCTGATTACAGATAGTTTGAAACCCGGTGGGGGGTAAAGGCGGCCGGAGCGTGGTGCTGATCATATCACCTCCAAGATGCCCGTTCATGGCCCGGTGCTATAAACACAGGGAACTATAACTTTACCTTTACCTGTATATATTGTATTCGTTTCTGTACTCCTGCGTAACTACGTTTATTTTTGCATACGGAAACCCTCTACTATATCAATGGCTGAGGGCCTCCTAAAGGCTTACTTGCCTCCCTCCCGCACTGCGGGGTTTGGTGGTTTGTATATCTGGCACTGATTCTTAATTGCAACCTTTAAAAAAAACAATAAGTCAGACTTTGTGTGCCACACTAACAGCCTGTGTAATTATATGTCCAGCTTCTTCAGAATAGATTTAAAACAGAAATGTTCAAGCAGTAAATACAAACGTAGTTTTCACTGATTTTCATAAATTAAATTAAAAGGATAATTTTAAATTGGAAAACCGTTTTTAGAGAGATATTTTGTGTGTATAAATATGATTTCGATAATGAAGTAAACAACAAGAATATTATTGATTGATTGAGGATCGTTAAACGGGATGCATAGTCTTCAGGATACTCTCCTTTCAAGGTCCTCCCTCAAACACACGAAATGATGAGATCGGTTTCGAACAACACGACGTCCGCCACCGCTCAATAAGCGCTGCTGTCCATTCAATATACTCTTGCACTTCATTCATTCGTATCCTCCCTTCAATTTTACGGGAGAACAATGGGACCCCACATCAATCGATGTCTTTATTTCCCACGGGGAAACGTTATCTAGATGCCTGACAAGCTCCTAGAACCTAGCGTGGGATTGACAGGACGTCCCCAGTGTATCCAACTCAAAATTTTTGTAGACATGTCGCCCCTTAAACATATTTAACAAAGAATCAATCTTGTCTTCACTCTGAAAGCGTTGAAGGTGCTATGCCTGTCTGTATTGTATTATGTTTTGGCAGCATCTACAATTCTACAGTTATTCTAGTATATTTATACAGGAGTTTGATACACTGGTTCTAGAACATATGTATTCCATCTGTTAAAGGAATATCATGTCATATGGTATCGACATGGGTATTATCTCGTTCTACTAAGCTTATACTCTGTCTCTGCTATCTTTGGAGCAAGGCCGTGCATAGAAGAAGTGGGTGAAATCGGTGGGCAGAGTTAAGCAGTACACGCTGCTGGGAAGGCAGCAGTCTCTTTCCCCCTCCATGCAATTCCGTTCCTCTCACGTGTTCATTGGTGGAGCCGTCTCGCGTCACAACTTGCGCAGAGACTTGATTTCGTTTGCCTGCTCTACAGTTAGCTGAGACAGCGGGCATGTCCGAATCGGCAGCTGTTGCCTAGCCTTACCGTTACGGTCCGAATCTGCACCATAGGTGAAGTTGGAATGCGCGAGAAGTGCACGCTGTAGCCATACGCTTGGCAGCCATATTGCAACTGGCTTTGTAGGGGCAACATTTACTGAATAAACGCTCAAAAATTTGTGCTAATTGGACATTTTATCAATAACACTGTATGTAGAAAAATGTGAAAGGAGAAATAACATGACACAATTCCAATTTAAGTAGTAAATAGGTGGAAAGCGTTGTGATGTTTGGTTGGCGATTGCCTTCTGCTTCCGGCTATGTACCTTCTCACCAGCGCGAGGTGGTGACGTTCGAGCTGACACCTGGCGGGAAAAGTGACACCTGTATTGCACGACAGCATCTCGATTCGACGGCACAGGAAAGCGTCGGGAAAGAACGTAACTGTGCCGATTCGGACGGGGCCATATATTCAGTGGCGTGCCCCAAGTGGGCTACTGGGGGGTCATATCCCCCTTAAAGCCCATATCCTTTAAAAAAAAACATCAAAGGCAGGAAAAACGGCAAGACGAGGGCGGACTACTAAAAAGAAGTATACGTAACCCCTCCTTTGTAAAATTCTGGGCACGCCACTACATATATATTTCTAGTCTCTATAGGAGGTCAATTTGAAAGTTTTTGCACTCTCCAACAGAGATGGGAGATGTCTGTATTTATTTTCAATTACGTTCTAAATTCATGACCAAAAGAACTTAGGGTACACCTACATATACTGATAAACCAATTCCTATTGTACACGGTTCGGAAGTATGTGCTTCGGGCAAGGGGGGGGATCGAACAGGTCCAGCAACCCCCCCCCCCCCATGGAATTTGGCATTGTTCGTTTCAATTTACAAAAAAAATCACAAAGTTAATTATTTTTGTAGTTAATAATGACAATAAAGCTCAGATAGTTATTTGAACAGAATAACGATGTAAATATGGGGTTAAATAGAAAATATTTCGTGTAAAATACAAGAAACTGTTTATGTTTTCATTTTCTAACCATTTAAACCAAAAAATAAATGGTTTTACTTCTTCAGAATTCCAAAGTTAGAATTGTGCTCACGAGATGTCGCACAAGAAACACTATTACTAAAATTTCTTCCTAACTTCTAAATTCTTGTACAAGGTGTGTAAAAGATAATAACAAAATATGCATTTCAGTACACTAACTGTACGAAATGGCGAAAAATGGAAGTTCTGCTGGATATTCACTCATCCAGTGGCTGGAGTAGAAAAGTGCCCGCAAGGATGATGATATTATTACTATTATTATTATTATTATTGTGATGAATTTGTTATATGTTTATAGCAGTTATTGTTGTATAATAATAATCATAAGCATGTTAATAATTATAATTATTATTGTTATTATTTCTATTATTCAGGTTTTATTAATGGCATGACCCCCTCTGGCGACGCCGAAGTTCGGAAGATGTAAAATTTAGATACACTGGCATATTATATTAAAAAGCAAAAAACACTGTATTAATTACAATATTGGTAAAAATATTAACACTTCTGACTCCAAAACGAGTATGCTTTGAATCTAAATATTCAGTTCATCTATGATGTGTAGCATAAATACGAAAATTATGCTGAGTCCTCTCTTCAAAAACGAGGAGGTAAGTACGCTCATGGCGACGAATAGCAATAATACAATGTTTGAATTCTGGTAACGTCGTCGCCTTGTAATCAAGTGGTCCCGAGTTCGATACCCAGTACACACAAAGGTTCGGATCCCACTTTTTACTGTGGGTTCAGTCCCGATTAGCCTTATGTGCATAAAGTGGAATAAAAAAATCGAAAATACAAGACAGTTTGTTGTGGGAGAATAATCCTCACTTTATGTGCAGTCAGGCAGAATGTTACAACTGCAGGACCGAATCGTAAACACAAATAACCTCTGAAATAGGCATACAAAAGGCACTAAACTATATTGAATAGCAGCGGCGTGCATTCTGGGTACGCAAGGTACGCATTGCGTACCCACAATACCGTACCCACCTGCTCGGAGCATGAAAATTCAACTGTCGTGTCTCCGAAACCCCTTCCTCTGCCAGAAATTCTATCTTCCGTACGAGAACGCTGCTGCCTTGCCCGAGTAGCCTGGCCCTCCAGGAAGTCCCGAACGTCTGCCCGAATGATCCCGATTGTGCCTTCGGTGTTGCCGCACCCACCCCATCCACCGTGGCTTCTGCCGATTTCCACGAGCAAAAGCTGCTGCCTCTGTTGGGTACCCTAGAAATTCGGAGGGCAATCCCCATTGGCTCCCATCAACCCCCACCATATGTTTGGGTCTTCCCGCGCTCATCCCACGCTGCATTTTCCTGTTCAAAGCACATGGTTCTAAAAGCCAGGGTACCTAAGACTTTGGCAGCGTCTGCAGTGTTGGTAGTAGTCAACATATATTTTTTCTCAAATGTTTAGTTTACTAACATTGGACAGACACGCTTAGATAAATTAATCCCTGTGCTTTGGTTGCAATAAAAATGCGTTATAAAAAATTATTACTGACATACAAATCGGAGCGGAAGGCAAGAAAATGTTTATCGGGAGGTGAGAGAAATGGAGTGATCGACTGAGCATTACGTTTTACCTTAAACCCTTTTCGGCGGCGTCATGTCAATGTGTCAGAGGGAAATTATATGGACAATTTGCATGTTTCACACCATTCTCAGTATCTGTCTTTCTCATTCTAGAGATCAAAATTGTATTCGTGTCACTTTGCATTTCAGCTTATGATAAGGATGGGTGTTGACTGTTGACCCGACGATATAAATGAACGAAAGAAAAATATAAACACAACGCTTACTATGGGATTCGAATGTACCCCCAGCTCCCTTACGTTGCAAAGTTATGTAAATGGACGTTACATTGTGCCCAACATAAGGGTGCAAAATCATATTGGTGGTGGGGGGATATCTCAATCTACACACACGCGCACATATTTTACATATATACATAATAAAATTATGATATACATATTTATAATGTCATTCAATATAAAAAATAATGAATTTCTAAATATTTAAAAATGCATTATTAATAAATACATAGAAAGAAAGAAATTTGTTACTTTTATATACATCAGATATTTATAAAGTAGCAAACTAATTCATTTACTAACTGGTTAAAGATGTCAATAAATTACAAAACTAGTTGGAATCGTTTTATTATGCAATAGTTTTTCTATTAACATCATATTTATATTTGTCTTGCATTCTGGTTTTACTTCTATTGTGCATATTTTGCTATTGGTGTAGATCTGTTAGAGATCTCTTGAAGAGGTAGTGTATGTTTTCAATATTATCCTTCATCTTTCATTGTTATAACAAACAATCTCCCCCCCCCACCCCGGGAAATTTTGGTGTGGGGATTTTTGAGGCCAAGATTATTGGTGGGGGGAAATCCCTACTTTCCCCCTCAGGACTTCGAACCCTGCCCAACATTTATTTGAGCTTTTGAAGTGTGTTGGGATTAATACCATTCTATTCTGATGTATTTTCTACGAGAGTCCGTAATTTCTTCATTGTAAAAAATATCTCGACGACTGACAACCCTGATCCATTCATCTACAAATGTGAGTGGCTATTTCGAGGAAGGAGACACTTGTTACCGCGAGATGTTGACGTTTTTTGTTTCTTCCGTCTTGCGTGTGAAATTTGCAGTGTTTCGTTCTTATTATTGTTTTGTTAGTGCGGTGAAGAGGTGAAATAGAAATAATATGGAATCGGGAGTTATTGACGACGTTCTGGAGAGGGGTTTTTCGACATATAGTTATGAAAAGAAAGTGGACATAATCCGAAATGGGAGGCCTGTTCCTGAATTGGAGGACTTGTCACAGGCAGAAGTTACGAAGGATGGTAAGCAGTATGTTAGGCATTTTCAGGAAAAAAAACTTACTTATGTGTGTATTTCTTCCTCAACCCTTAATTAAGATATTACTTATTTAAACATTTGACTGTCCTTTCGTTCCCGTTCAATGTGCATCGCGCTGCATGAAGAAACTAATCAAGGTTGAATTGGAGAACTTGCACGTATTTTGAGAATAAATTTGCGAAGCAAGTATATAAAATATCATACAAATGTTTTATCTTGTTACATCTGAATCTCTCCGGTAGCGTTTTAATGTATATCTTTATATAAAAAAATCCTGAATTAGATCCCATTTCAATTCAACTAACTTCAATCAGCTTTTGTGTGCACAAAGGAAGCTTAAATTCTGCTTCCTTTAACATACCAAAAAATGCAGCAGAATTTTTTTTTTCATATGAATGCATTTGATACAGCCACTAGTATTGTTTCCAAAGTTTGGTAAATTATGCACTAAGGATTTGACTTAACGTATTTCTCTTGCGTATCCTAGTCTAAATGTCACCGCACGCCACTGATGAATGGGTTAGACAATAGCTGTACTTGCCTTCTGACGTCTTAAGAACAAAAGTAGGAAATGCGAGTGGGTGTATATCTCTTAACATTTTCACCAGGAAATTCAAGTATTGAAGATAAAATAACACCCATCTATCATAAATTACGAACTGTGATATAACATATGGTATTACTTATATTTCACGAACTTGATACCTTCGAACGTTACTACAGATTAACTCTATATTTGTTAACATTTGAAATACTGAAGGAAATTTCCTTTTAGATCTAACCAACAGGTTGACATCTTACATAAAGTTCATTTATAAAACATACGTTGTTTTTGGAGACAATGGGTACGCTACAAGCTATAATTTGAAAAATATCATATGTCAGCAACTTTACTATCTTAGCGGACATCTCTCGTCATATAATAACGTCAACAGAAAACGATACTTTATGTTGAAAAAGTCTGTCTCTCTCTATTTTCGTTCTTTCTTAACTCGCTCGCCAGGATGCAAAAGCTATGAAAAATATGTATGCTCGACTATCTTAAGCAGTTCTCATTCATTACCGACGTTAATTATCAACTAGTTGTTAGGTTTCCTTTGCTTTATCTGCCTGGAAGGGATTTCTCTTTTACCAAATTCTCAGAATTGCTGGCGAATTTGATTTTCTATTTTCGTAAAAAAAAGGAACGTCGTTTCGAATTCCACTTACAGAGTGCCATCTACCGGGAATATTTCGCAAAGACTTATTTTTTTTTCAGAAGTAATTATTTATGTCAATACGAGCTCTTTTTCATTTCGATTCTGTGTCTCATTCCGTCGACTTTGCTTCCCAATTTCTTTTTCTTATCTTTTGAAAATGAAGATTCAGTGCATTTCCTGTGAAACTAAGAAGTAACTAACGTAAATAACGTCTGTGCAAAAAAAAAAAAAAAAAAAAATAGGACACATAGTGGAAAGTTGAAAAATATGCATATAATAAATACATATACATAATGTGTAATATTATTATGTAATAACTAAATCTGTCCACTGATTCGGTTTTTTGTCTCAAACTCCACTTTTAAGTAGAAATTAGAAATCGAAATTCGATTGAACATATCGATTCCAGGATTCGAGACTCGAAGTCGAATATCGAATCCTGTAAAGCTTACATGCACTAATGAACTAAATGCATCGACAATCAAGATGCCAGCTCATCTCGTAATGCAAAACGGACAGGAGTGCACTTACGTAATGATATGCAAATTATAACATCAGCAGAAATTAATGTACACTGAGCTGAATTTGCCCTCGATGTCTGAGTATTAATAAGCCATTAACCATATTAGTGAATTAATTAATCACTAATAACTTGAGATGTCTCTATCCATAAAGAAATACTGTCAGATCAAGGTCAAAGAGCGGAAAGAAATATACGTGACACAGATTAAGAGTGAACTACAGATACGATAAGGAATACAAGAGGGAAAAAAAGGTATTACAAAGTTTAAGTCCACTTTATGCACAGACAAGACTAATCGAGACTGGACCTACATTTTAAGAATTTCACAACAAGCACTTGTGAATGTAGATGTGTTACATTTGATATTTTACACAACACTTACTGAAAATCGCTACTTTAATAGCTATTAATACAGAGCTAAAACCAATATTAATGAGTAGACCCCGGTTTCTTTACATAAATATGTACCTAAATATGTATTATCAAAAGGATATGTGCTAAATAGGTAGTATCAAAGAATATGTAATATTTAAAATAATCGAGAATCAAAGCAATTTCAAGAATTCTGCAATTTTTTTTAACATATTCAATATAATTTTAAGGACATAAGTTGTTCAAATTTATAAACTCAAAAAAGCACAGCAACGTGCAATATTTAAGAAACCAGTTTTGTCAACTAGTAGTAATTACCTTTCACATCGCAAATTATTGTAGAATATGTAAATATGTAAGAGAGCTCCTTGTAACTTTGTAACCGCAACTGTGTGTTGGTGTAATTAAGAGAGGCTGCATTTTGCAGGCTAGCGAGGCTCTGGTGTCCGGACTCACAACCAGTACAATCCTCTGTGTGCCGTGTGCTGTCCGTGTGCTGTCCGTGTCCTTGTCCACTACATCTTATCAGCATTCATCCTCATCTTCCTGGTAGCGTCGTCGCCTTGTAATCTTCCCCATAAGACTTTAATGGCAGTAAATAATGCCGGAAGGGTAGGCAACACACATTGCACCATTAGGTGATCGGGTGATTCTGTCTGTCTCAAGAGCAACTCGTCTTTCGTGCAAAAGCCAACAGGCACAGGAAATGTAGGAAAGTCACGTCACTTGTCAGGTGGAATGTTGTTCGTCAGAAAATCGCCTTTTCTCAAGCCAGGTCGCAGAACCGACAAGAGCTACACGTTATATCTCCGAAAATGATTCGCCTAAAAACGTTGAACGAAACGCTAGAACAATTCTTGCCTTAATTACTGTATGTGCCGCAGTAGCACAGTGGTTAGGGCGTTTTATTACCATGCGAGAGATCTGGGTTCGATCCCCGACGGGGGATAATCGGGATTTTGTCCACCTGTTCAAGTTGCTTTGGTGCCCACCCAGCGTCGTATAAAGTGGGTACCTGGAGGAAACTCTGGGGAAGGGGGGGTAAGGCGGCCAGGGGCGTGGTGCTGATCACATCATTCCCACCTTCGGCCTGATGAAGAAAGCGTGGGGCCCTAACTCTACTAACTCCACACCCCCTATACACCTTCAAGGCTTGGTGCAAAGCTAGGACTTTGCATTTTAATTTACTATACATCCCAATTTTGTCGTAACAAAACTTCCCAATCTCTACGTGGGCTTTCTTCCAAGTTCCGTAGGGATGTGAATAGGCTCCAATATTTCTTGACACAATTCATACATGTTATATTTCCTTATAAGAACAACAGCCGATATATTTTGTGTGCGTGTGTGTAGGGGAAGGGGGTATAATCCAAACATGTGAAGTGATCCTTTTCCCACTACCCACTCCATTCTCAGAAATAAATCGCAATTCCACACACTGAAAATGAAGCACTTTCTACGTCTTAGCATGCAAATATCTACATAAGTAGCAAAGTAATGTGTGGAAAGAGAAAAATTAACGATTTGTAACGGCACTCTGGAAATTTTTTAGTTTATTTTTTTTTCAATTTGAACTGACATTCATAACATTCATTAACAATCCCAATATTGACAAAAGAATGTCTTAGTCGTTCTGCTACTTTCAATTCTTCATTATCGTAGTCACCGTAACTCTCTCTCTCTCTCTTTCTCTCTCTCTCTCTCATCCTTCCCGATTGCGCTGTAGTAGAGGAGTCGCCTTGTAATCAAGGAGTCCCCGGTTCGATACCCGGTGGAGACACAGTGGTTAGGATCCCAATTTAAACTATAGACGCAGTCTCGATTAGCCTTTGTGTGCATAAAGTGGACTTAAAATACCAAATGAAAATAAAAATTAAAATCACCGTAACTCTCTACAAAGGCAGAGGATCCATTTTTGAAACCTGTTGAGGTTTAGATGTAGCATTGCATTTGTATCATTACTAGGGACACTGAAATTTCGCGAACGCTTTAAACGCGAAATTATTTTCAAGTTTGTATAATTTTGTTTCGAGAGAAGTGGATAGGAGTTATGACCATGTTCGGCTCCAATTTATTCACGAAGTTCTGCGAAATACAAATCAAAATGCGAAATAAAACGAAAAGTGTCGAAGTTCACGAAATAACACCGAAATTCAGTTGTCAAAACAAAAAAAACACATTAATTTATCTTCTTTCATAACATTGGACTGTTATTTTGCTCGTGAAAGTTCAACATTTCATTACAGGTGACAATGACTGCGTAAAGTAGTTTTACATCATCAGAAGCGCAATGCCGCACAGTGCAAACGGTGTCAGTGATAAGTATTTAGCCGCTTTCTTCTCCGTTCCTTCATTTCTCCATTCCTGCAACTCAGGCTATCTCGGTCCAACGTAATGCGTAAATACGTTGATGTCATGCAGAAAATATGGAAATTAGTTTTCTGCTGTTAATGTTATGTTTTTGTAGCTAAAACGCAAATGTTTTAGTAGGACTATTTTCTTTCAGCCAAAGTTTGCGGTCCAAAAAGTTCCAATCAGAGGCCTACAGAAGATCGTGTGTAGTCTGTGTCTCCATTACGTGCCACACAAAAATACGAGTTTTAAGGATTTTCGTGTCCGTGCTTCTTGGGGGCTTGCTCATAGTTTCTTTGGCGAATTACAATGCCCAAAGTTATTTCAGTATTTGAACGTGCTCGAGAGTTCAAGGCAACAAGGCTTGTACAAAATTAAATGACTGGCTCCGCGAAGATCCAGTAAAGAATTTTGAAAATGTTAGTTTTATTCAGTATTTAAGAAATATTGTCAATGAAGACTTGTACGACATTTGCAAGAATGTGCCTATTCTAAAAACATGTTCACAATTAAATTTTTTGAGAGGGTACAAAGCTTTTCAGGATATGGTAAAGAGGGATGTGAAGGAGTCAGGTGTAACTTTGAAGTTAATTAATATGCTGCTAGCACTTAAAGAAGGTAGGTGCAGACTACTTAACTTTGAATTTTATTTTCCGCTTTTCCAACGAAATGATCTTTTTTCACCGCTTTTATATACCGAAATTGTAACTTTTTAAATGCGAAATTCATTAATATTATTTACCATAAATCATTGTCCCTAATCATTACCCAACATCTTCATCGTCGCGATTATCGCAAGAGGTAAAAATGCGACACAAAATAACCCAAACAGAAGCTGGGAATCAATCTGAATATTGGTTACATTGGATACGTGGTAGAATTGTTTTAAATATCACATCCTGTGATATAATAGGGTTTTTCATAAGAGATCATTTGTATAATACATACCATTGTGACGAACAATAAGTAGTTTCACGTTCACTACGCTCTTCGGTTGTTTAGAAATCGTAAGGAAGAAGTTCAGTGTAGATCACAAAAGAGATTTACATATTGTTATGATATCTTTTAAACACCACGAAATCTAATTCCAATAGAATACGATACTACTCCTTACGTTCCTGTAAATGTTCACCATTAGTCTGGCGAAAAAAGGTAACGAAGATTTCCGTGTTTCCTTGAGGAAAGATAAGGCGTCTGCTTGTAGCAAGCAAGCAAGCACTAACTACTTCGATCAGTGACCTTCACTACCAGAGTGACTCACAGCAGGCCTGCGCTCGTTCCAGTGTGCGTATAAAACAGGTATTTTATTTCGTTCGTTCCAATCCACAGTTATATCAAGCTAACATTCTAATATTTTCGTAAAATATGTAGTAAACAAGTTGTATACATTATGGTCTTCCAGAGTGTTGTTGCCTGCTATTTACACGCGGGAGATGGGAGTGTTGTAAACATTTCTGAACCCAAAGGTCGAGCACGAAGGAAAAGTCGTGTAAGCATTGGAGGTAATAATAAGGTAATAGAAGTTGAAGGAAATGTTGGAATAAATTATATCAGAAATTGAGTAAAAACAGTTCTCATCACACATAGGGCTATCAGGTCACTCTTCAGCGGAAAGTAGGACAAAATGTCTCAAAATGTTGAACACGATCGTATTTTCAGTAAATATAATAGGTAACTAGGACATCTTAGCATATAACGAGAATATGACACATCTTCAGCTGAAAAATTAATGTTGAAGTGAAGGGTTGAGTTCAAAATTCCTCAACTGCTAACTAATAGCACGGCTGTATGTGATTTCAACTTGTGTATGTAAGACAGAACGTTTTTCGTCGACATGGGGCCAGGAAGTGAAAACAATCCATGAATTCGGGAAGGAGAAAATTCACAATTTCGTAAATAAAGTCTGGAAGTTCTTGTTTATTAATATGTAAAAAACTACTATACACTGGGAAAAAACAGAATTGTGTGCCTTATTTCTCCAATAAGGAGAATAATTACTTGTTACTTCGAACAAATTACCGACAGTTATATCGATAAAACTTCACAAAGTAAGCACTTTTATACATATATCCGGACTTTTCCGGATCTAGAAAATCGTGAAGTAATTTGTGAGCTGGGATTGTAATTGCTTTTCCGAATATCCAGTAGCAACCATGCACACTCTTTGATTTAAGCATACTTCTCCAAGGAACCACGTTATCTCAGACTCCCCTCAGATTTTCTGTTTCTCCATCTAATTTGACGTTACGTGATGCCCAAAATACGTATAAGATTTCTTTCAAATTCCTTCCGGAGGCCAGACATAACTATGAAATGTAGGACACGTCCGGAAATAAGAATGATTCTTATAAGTCTTTTTATTTTCTTATTTAGCGTCGTTTTTCTTTCACCTCTTGCTAATCGCGACAACGAGGATGAGTGATATGATGAAATTGATGAAGGGGCACTCACAAAGAACACCCATACGCAGGACGGGATTCGAACCCAGGACATCAGACATCGTAGCGCACTGTGCTAACCACTCTGTCACGGACGGAATTCTTATAGCCCTAATCGTTCCTCAAGCATCTGTCCTATCTTTAACTATACACGAAACATAAAGAACAATCTAAATAAACAGGTGCCAGTTCACACTCTAACCGTAAAAAACATATACATGTGAAAATGCAAAATAATATTTATTTTTAGGTAGTTGTGATTTATTATTGTATATTAAAGAAATATATTAGTGATAAAATGACGGAAGTAGAGGAACATCTCCAATGAAACACTCATGCCTTATGGATATTTGTATTTCTTGCCAAACAAGGTTCCGAGTTCGAGTTCCGACCAAAATGGGTTCATTGTGTATGTTCATTCATGTCTTTAATGTAATCATAAATCGTCGTCATGAATAATTTAACTTCAGAGGAAGAAAACTGAGGTAATTACTAATAAAAACAATAACAAAACAAATTTGATCTTAAAGCCCTGGCTTTGAGCTACATATTCCATCACGGGGATCATAGGCGTGCGCCCAGGGGGGCGGGGGTGGGCAGATGCCCCCCTAATCATGGACGTCTGCAGATTTTTTCCACGAAGAGACAAGGTATTTTTCCATGGGGCATATTACCCCGATAATAGTGTTGCATTATCGCATTCCTGCATCCTCAATATAATAATTAATGTAAATTATTATGACTGAAATCAAATTATACATGGGAAAACGTACTTTTTGGTTGACATTCGTTTTCTAAGGGGAAGATGTGGCAATCCTTGCCCCCCTTCCAGACATCTATGCCCCTATATTATTATATTTTCACCTAGAAATTTAGAATAGATGAATCCTATCGCCGTTATTAAACTATATTATACTATTAAAGAAAATTAAGTATTTTCAAGCCGATGAAAGTTCAAAGCAACTACGGGGGAAGGGGTGCAGTGGCGAAACCACCCCCCCACCCCCACAACCTTGAACGGAAATCAATTTTAGGGGGGCAAACATGGAAGTAAAGGAAAGGAAGAGTAGCAGAATGTAAGAGTAGCAGGACAAAAGGATACTCAAGATGGATTTTGTTTTCACGTCTTTCTTGCATTATTTCTTCCAGACTGCCAAGAGCACTTGCGCGGGGGGGGGGGGAGGGACAGAGCTGCAATTGCCCCCTTGATTTCAAATTTTATACAAATATAAATACCTTTTGTAAAATGTTCTTGCACGCTTCGCTCGCAATGTCTGGTTTTCTTGCAGTCTAGTCAAGTTCAGAGCCGTAGCTAGGGGTCGACGGGAGTTAACCCTGGACGCCAAACGATCTAAATAAAAAAAAATTGTAAAAGAGAATAATATGGCGCTCCATGAATTTTTTTCCCCATATTAAATCGACATTGTTTTCATTTTGCAAAAAAATAGATCTGAAAATTTATTGGTCGCTTCGCTCGCAATTTGTTTTCTGTAATGCATTTTAAATTACCGAGGAGAGAAGTACTGCTTCTAAAAGGTTTTCTCTTAAGTGCATGAACAATTGTTTGGAGGAAAAGGAACGCGCAGATTTGAGAGACAATGTATATGATTTTTACTGTTGGTATATATGTATATATATATGTGTGTGTGTGTGTGTTGTATATATATATGTATGTATGTATTTAATATTTATATGTGTGTGTGGGGCGGGGGGAGGGGTGTATATATAAACACACCCATCAATGCAATAAAATTTAAACAAGTGAGATGAAATTACGTTATTCTTTTCCGGCCTGAAATATCATCAAGGCTATCCCCCCCTAATCAGAGGGTCTGAGCACGCCTATGACGGGGACTGACACTTTACGTAGGTGTAGACACGCTTCGTACAATTTGATGATATCGCGATTACGTAATGGATGTGCAGCCACTTAACTGAAGCCCCCAAAATTCACATTTTATTACACTTTGTGGATTGTGCATTAATCAACATCAGGCTAATCGCGGCAGGCAAAGTGGAGGGAAAATGACAATGAAGCACAACGAGGGGGCCCTTGGTTCCCGATTAATGAAACTTTGTCTACATGCAACTGAGTCGCTGCGTGAAATCGCTGAAAATGTAATTTATTAATTTCTTAATTTTGCTTATTTTATATTGCTTTTCTAGCACTTGGCGTCAACAAAGGCGATGAGGATGATTAATGAAGTTATGAAATGGATGATAGGACATGATGATCCATGTCTTATACAAAATTCTAAGTTGGGACTAATGAATATCGATTCGTCTTATCATTTGTCAAGTAGTTACTTTTAACTCCAATCTTTTTCAAGGACTTCTGGGTTGACAGCATGTGTGTTGCGCGATGATGATTCGACAAAACCACCATTTCAGTTAACTTTCTTGAAAATGACTCTAATATCAGTAAAGAGAACATTTTCTTACGAATAGCTGTTGTTAAGAAACCAATTTCTGAAACTCAAGGCACCCAGCTGTTGTTTGTTATGGCTGGGCTTGGGGGTATGACTCACGCTGCTGTCAATACTCAATCATTCCCGAGAATCCAGGTCCGCCAGGCAAACCCAAGCGACAATTTTGTTATTTGGGTTGCATAGACAACAGGCTTTAAGATGTTACGATATCGTAGGTCTCGTGGCCCAAGAACTATTTTCCATGACTGTACAATTTCATAAAATCAAAATTCCTTGATTTTTCCATGTTTTTCAGATCAGAATCAAAATTTCCCAGACAATAGGGCAATTCATTTATTTAAACATGGGTGTAAGAAGGTCACTACGCATATTTTACCTAGCACTTCACATATGAAAGTGACAAGAACGGGAACTTTATAGAAATGGACTTTTTTATAGGTGTACCAGTCATGAGCTTTGATGTAATACTTTGCACGTATTGAGTTATGCTTAAAAGATTGTTTTATAATAAATAAATAATACATAATTATAGTAAAATTTAGCAACACTGATATCAACCAAACGTAACATATAAATTCCGAAACAAAGTTCGAATAGCCAATCACTGGTGTAGATTTCTACATAAAAATATACTCTGTCCCAGCTAACTGTGGAGCTAGGCAGCGCATAACGTCATAGAAGCGAAGGAAATCGAGTGGCCAGAGCGAAGCAGTAGTAACTGATGGGAAGGCTGGTAACTGCAGTCGCTTTCCCCCACCACGCAATCCCGTTCTTCTCACGTGGTCCTCTCACGTAATATACAATTCTACTGTAACTAACGGTAATACGCAGTGTTTCAAATTGATGTATGTGTATAGTTTGTCCACAAGAAAGTGTATGTATTTCTTTCTTGTACTTTTTTTGAGTTTGTCCTAAAACCTACCACCTAATATAAAGATGATTTTTCCAAAAACACAGAACAATCCCTGAAATTTCCATGACTTTTCCAGGATTTCCAGACGGTAGACACTGTGCATAAATAATACCAACCTAATTATCCATCACTATTATAATTGTACTGATGCTGCTGCAGAGGTTGCCAACTGCCTTGTTGGCATTTTGTTCCAGTTCTTCAAACTCACACTACGTAAAACAAAATGAATGAACTGGATTAAATTAAACCAGTGTACCTACAAAAAGATGCACTCGAAAAGAAACATGCACTAAAAATACTTGTTTCAGTGTTCCTGTCCTTGGATGGATACACTGCAGCAATCCTTTCTTCCTGATTGCCACGAGACAACTTCACACCAAGGAACAAGAAACGGACAAGACAAATTTCGGAAGATCTGCAGACCACATCGCTTTGAACTTTGCTGAGACAAACTAGGACAAGGAAAAACAGAGCTGAGGGCTGTTTGTGGTAAGGATCTTGTAGTCTTGGAGGCAACACGTTGAGACAAGAACAAAGAATGATTGGATTGACTAAAGGGGTTTCGTCCAATAACTTTGCACAAACTGGGAAGCAAGACATATCCTTCGGTTGTGAGGTCGATGTATCTGTTAACTTAAAGACTTCCAATCGATCTTACTGGAAGGATTCTAATTTCACGTATCGTTCTTTGAATTTGATTATACTTACACAATTAACTATATTATTATACAATTATCCACAACATAAATTCTTGCAATTTGACATTATGTGGTTATGTTCTTCTCTATTTGCATACGATTTCCATTGTAACTCCACAGTACAATATTTCTTCTGTGGTAAATACACCACACTGACTGCGTTCTGGGTAGTTCGTTATTTACAGTGCAAGGGTAATATAATCTCGTCCTATTTTTGTTTATCTCATTGCATATAACGTGGATTGAAATCATTAGACTCCAATTTTAAATAAAACATTCAGAAAATCTATTATAATACATACATGTGAGATTCTTAAAGTAAGAATTATAAATGTTTCTTGCTTGTATCTGACGAAAATCGTAACATGATCCAATGTCCAAACCCAACATCACGGTTTATGATAGTCTGGTAACAATGGAGCCAATCTTTGAACGCCCCGTTACTACTGAGATGAAGGATGCAGATACGGTGCTATGAGACGACTTTTGAAGACCTCCAGGGTTAATTCTATGACGATTTTTGAGTCAATAATATTTTGAAGGTTTTTGTATTAAGCGAATATAATGGTTTTCCAGAATGACAAAGAAAATGATTGATATTTTACTGTACGATCTACAGTTCTCATAATCAAGTTGTGTATGAATGTTCCTGACAGTGTTGCCATCTCAACTAAATTCTTTCCTTGTATCTACAGGGTTTCACGCCCACCGAAATCAAGTATAATATGCCCGCGTCATATTATAACTATAAACATTAACTGCATTTAATTCGCATTTAAAATTGTGAGTTCTTATTTGTAAAATGCTGCAATCATTTTGAGCATTTATTATATTCTTACACATGAATATGTATGTGTGATATTGTTCAAAAAAGCTTATGAGCTTCTCCACTTTCTTTCTGCAGACACAGTGCCTCGAACATGCATTCGCAAAACCTGAATTTGAAGACCACATGTCCCCTGGAATCACAGTTACGTCTTCTAAGTCAGCCTACATTCCAGTTGATTCTCTTCTACCACGTAAAGAACAAGGCAAAGTGTTGTTAATATTAGACGCACATTGCTCTTATTGCAATAACATTCAACTTTTTATTTATGCTTCAGGAAATGATGTGATTTTGCTATGTCTACCAAGCTATACTACACATTGCTTGCAGTAGCTGGATCGAAGTTTCTTCACGATTCTAAAGACATACTACTATTCGGCTACAATTTGTTGGATTGGGTCAAATTCTGGTCGTAAGCTAACTCGCCTCCAGTCTGGTTAGGTTGCTGTGTGAAGCATGGCCTAAAGCTGCAACACTGCGAGAAGGGTCGGCTGGATTTTGAGTTTGCGGGGTTTATCCTTTCAATTCGGCCAGCATTTCCAGCCATGTTTTCATTGTAAATGAAGGTCCAGCAGGTGATGAGTAATTGTCCCACAGACGTGGCTCATTATCACAGTTACGACACCCAGTTTTAGTAACCCTGAAGGTTGAGGAGATGCCTGCAGTTCATTTGGAACTCCTTCGAGCGTCGCACAAGATTTCGGGGTGGAGGAAACAAAGAGATCCCTTTGAAGAAATATTACCTACCTGTTCTACCATATCTATTCCAGCTACTATTTCCAAGCTTAAACGACAAGTCCAACTGCTAACTGATGTGGAATTTCGTTCAAGAAGGATTAGGCATGTTTCTAACATTCAAAGAGCTTCAGGTACCAATAGATCCAAGGTTGTTAACAAACCTTCTCAACCGCAAGGATTAAAGACTAAACAACAAAAAAGTAAATTAAAATGTTCAAATTGTACAATGCATTATAATGGACATTTTACCCTGTATTGAGTGGGCATCTTACCCGGAACACGGGGTGATTCGCCTGGGCTGGTGTTGTTCTGTTTATTTGTCTGTAGTTCTGTTGCTATGAAACTTAAGTTGACGTAACATGCAGGCAACTAAATGAAACACGTAGGTGCAATTTGATAGCCTTTATATTTGGAATAATTCTGTATTTAGAGATGTTAATGGACGAAGTTCCGAAAATATGGGCATATTCTTCCGAGTAACTATATATATATATATATATACAAAATTGGGATGTTTTCATCCAACGCAACATTTTAAAGAATATTTTCCTCTTTATTTATTACATTCCAATTTGAAAATCTATTCGATCTTCAAGCATCGAGCCTAAATATCGACGTGGGTATTATAATCGATAGTTCCTTACTATTCGACCGCCTTGTCTTCCTCCCACCAGATGATTCTGCTTGTACTGAGGTATAGTCACAGGTATAGTGGTCTCTGGATTACAAAATATGTGCTCGCACAAGCAATGGAAAAAACGCTCAGTGTAATAGATTATATCCTTGGAGGCATAGTGACGTATGCGACCACTAGATGTCTCTTCGATGTTGCCATTTTCTTAAGGGCATCCACGGAACATTTCTCTTCATGCCTCTTCACGTTTGTCCGGAATTATACTCGACTCATTGTAATACATAACATTATTTTATACATGTTCTTCTCTACCCACCAAAACTTAGATGCAACAATATTACATACCTTGTTAGCAATTTATAACTTCGTTTGATACAGATTTTAGAAACATGCTAACAAATTCAAAACAGAAAAGGAATCTACGGATTAAAACTTGATTTCTATAACCGTTGCTGTACATTTTGTACACCTGCAAGTTCACCAATACTATTTGCACATGTCTATCACAGTTTATAGCCAAAATGTATATAACCAAAGGCTTACAGTTGATACAATCGCATACCACAATAATCCATGCAGACCTGTGCCCCTGTGGATACGCCAAAGGCGTAATTTCACGTTTAGCCTCGGGTTGGGGATATAGTTTAAATACCAGCCGATTTGATGCATAATATACGTACATAAATAAAGAAAAAATTACCTCATATGCTGGCGGCAGGGAACCCTTTGCCTCATGGGTAAATGGAATAAGCAAAATTCGAACAAGTACACCGGTGTTTCATTATTTCCAGCACTGATCAAAGCCTGTATGAGTTTATTGTACAAAGTGTAAAGATCTTTTTGATAATACGGCCCTACACGAAGCAGTATTTTCCTCATTATTTCCACCGAACGAGTCGTGATTGTAAACCGTGGAAAATAGCATAGATTGTCATGTTCAATATTAATCACTGACGTACACAGGGGGTGCTGGTTGGGCTACAGCCCCTCTCGAAATTTTGAGAGAAACAAAATTTTCAAATGAAACCCAAAATAGTAAATACAAAAACCTTTTAGATGAGCCCAAATTAACATTTCTATCTTTATTCTACATCCCGCCCTTCCGCCTATTAGAATTCCAGCTCCCTCCGAAAAAAAATCACTGACATGACTGAATGAATATGTGGAAATAGTTTGGGTGTGTTGCCACATATAGCCACTTTGTACCCATCAGAATATACGGGAAAAATCTGCATATCTAAAATCCTTACCGCCCCTGGGCCAATGCATACCAAATGGTGATGGTAAAAAAATGGTTGCTTCACCATTTTTAACAGACTAACTATGCCATTCGCATGATGTAATTAATAAATTCAATAATTCTAATTGCATGATACTTTATTAAAAAGCAAATATTTCTCTGTAACTAATAGCATAAAGTTGCTTGTTTTTGCCTAACTTCCCACTGTTGAAACCTTGTTATCCATGAAATCGAATAGGTTTACAGGTATCTCTCATAGAGTACTCTTTACGCTGTAAATGTCAATTTGTTATTAGCCCCCCCCCCCCCGAGATATTGGAGCTCAAATTTTCAAAAAAATGAAAACGAGCATTTTCACAGGGCTATAACTAAAAGAGGAAACCAGTATCAGAGCCCTAATATTATCTGCTAAAACTTTGTATATAGCCTATATGTCTCCTGTTTAATTATTTATAGCTATGATATTATATTACTTCCCTGCTAAAAAAAATCCTAAACATTGATATACACTATTGTCCTTAAATTTCAGTCTTTTACATTAGAGATGGTAAAAAAGGGTACGAAACATAAAATGTATTGAACATAATAATAATAATATTCTGAAAAGGTTCAAGTCATGAAACAAAAATGGCCGCCATTTTTAAACGAAGTAACGTTCGAGAAAAATAATGCCAGTTTTGAATTACCCTTGCATAGGAGTTACAACAACAAAGACAATTTTAAAAAATTGTCAAGCACCCGGTATTGGACCATTCGGTATGGATTGACCCTTCTTGGGAATGGTTAAAAGTGCAAGGTTGAAAAGGGCCTGCACAGGATACACACAACACATTAAAATGGTGCGGAGACAATAAACGAGGGATGATCGGAAAAAAAAGGTTACAAAGCATATAACTTTTGTTTTATTCACTGTAACGTAACGAAAATTTATGTGTAAATTAATAACATGTTTGTCTTGTTGCGAGTTTGAGGACTTCGGATTCTGACCATGTATACCCGAGAAGCGGACATTTAAAATGGTCACTCGTCTAGAAAATTGGTCAAGAGTAGAAGTGAGGGCAGTGGTGCGGTTCCTGTGGGCCAAAATCACTACACCTGCTGACATTCATAGGCAGATTGTGGAGGTGTATGGGGAGGGGACAATTTCAAGGCAACATGTAGCGAAGTGGTGTCGTGCCTTGAAAGAAGGACGGACCAGTATTGTTAATGACAACCCTGGACACAGCGGTAGGCCCAGTACCTCAACCATTGACGTGAACTGTGCTCTTATGGATGAGTGTATTTGTGAGGACAGAAGAAGAACATTACGCTCAATATCAGCTGAGCTGGGACTACCATTTGGTTGGCTGGCCACCATTATCTGACATGTGATGATGTCAAAAGAGCTGCCTTGACGCCGAATTCTGTGCAACCGGTATGGAAAACCTCATCTACCGTTGTGACAAGTGCTTGAACAAAAAAGGTGATTACATCGAGGACTAGTGTTGAGTGCCGTCCATCATCAGGTGTGTTGATCTTCCAGCTATGTCTAACACATACGCCATAATAGGCTTTGTAACATTTTTTTTCGATCATCCCTCGTAACATCTTCAGATACAGTTTAAAAGCCTGTACTTTTGGAAAAACTAAAAACATTGGTTAAAACACTGTCATCTTCTCCCAACATGGATGATAAACAGTTGCAAAGGTTAAAAGTTTGTCTGAGGATATGCAGAACACTTAAAATAAAATTACACGCACTACAGATTGTAGTATCCAGCCCATTGCAGCAAATCGCTATGGGTGGGAATTTGGTCTGGTTCTAGTTGCCTGTGTGTTTCTTATAAACTTCCAGCAAAGAATGATATTTGAAAGTAGATTATTTCCAAAGAATAGTAATCTTCCGGCAAAGAATGATACTTGGAGTTAGATGCTTTCCAAAGAATATTAAACTTCAGGCAAAGAATGATATTTGTAATTAGATGCTTTCCAAAGAATATTAAACTTCCGGCAAAGAATGATATTTGAAATTAGATGCATTCCAAAGAATACTAAAATCATTTGGAAGTTCATAAATTCACACTTTTCTAACATAACAGTTTGCCTCGAATGTTGCACATTGATTCGATACAATAAAATAGTGTGACATTTTCTCTGCTTCAACAGAACGAGATTTTCCCGTTCCTCTCGCTCTAGTAAACTTCCAGTGACAAATTTCCAATCTGAACCACTGCCTCATTCTTTGAGGTGTTTCGTTGGGGAGAAAGGCAGGGGTAATGGTGATGGACGGGTACACCACTAGCTGTGCAACGGAATATAGATTAGGGGAGGTATCTTGTGTGACGTGGCAGTGTTGCGTTTCGTCTACAGGTATTCCTTTCTACATCCAAATCCTAGTACAGTATACAGATGATTTGTTCACGGCTGTGTGATATCTACAAGCAAATTCTAGCACAGTCGCAAGATTTCTAAAATATGATAACAGTAATAGTAATAAATTAATATTATTATAACATTCACTAACTTTAGTCTCGTTCAGTCAATTCTTGAACACAATTCCGTAACTCCACGATTAGCCAAAAGTAGCAGAAAAGCGATGTAAAACAGACCAAATCAAACAAGTCTGTTACAAAATTATATCAGAGCAGAGGCGCCAACTTATATGGGCCTATGGGGCTCAAGCCACCCAATAAATTACCTCGTAGTGTTGTTATATTTTAGAAACAAATTTCCCGCACTTGACAAATAAATGGTTTCATAATTATACACTTAAAGAATTTTTACAACTTAATTATTGTTCATAATAATGTATTACATCACCAATTTTATACTTGTCAGTGTTCTATATTATTTACGTGGTTATATCCTTATTGTGTATGTAAGGGAGGACAATGGCTAATGACCTGTGCTACGTGTTGTCTAAATTTATACAACAATTCTCTGTTCTCTCGCATGCCACTTAAGACACCCTATTGGTTCAAGTTCAGCAAGTGGTATGCTTGTCCTGCATTATTTCATCTAACCTTCTGACTGGCTAAATAGATGAATTGATAGAGATTCATATATCGCCTTGTGTGGAGTTTTTGGTACTAGTTTTTTGGGGACTAAACTTGCCAGGTGGAAACACTGTCCTCTCTACAGAAGTACTCGGAACGAATCAACACGATGTCACTGTTTTAGCAGCTACTAAGCGACAAGGCTGTGTTTGTTTTTCTTCTTCTCCGTCTCCCTGTTCCTCCAGTGTCTTCCCTCAAGAGCAGGGACGTCTGGATTTCCCCCTCCATTCCTTCAGGAGCATTGGCGATAAGGTACGCTCATATTCTTCCCTTTTTCTTCAGCGTTGTCAATGTTTTACAGTTTGCCATTATCCTTTTTTCTTCCATCTTTGCCACAGAAAAGTTTCATCCCTCCTTTTCTGGTTTCACTTATCGCACCGTGCTCGGACACCTTTTCGGTCAAGCCCCGCCTTTCATCTTCTGGCGTCAGCGCGGATTGCTTTTGTTGTTAAGGGCAGGAGGAACAGTTCGTGTCTAGCCAGACGCGAGGACCCGAAACTGCTCCTTCCCCTCCGACCTGGGAAAAGAGAGGTCTCTGCGCTGGATGGTCGTAGGAGAAAACAGTATTATGCTTATGGGACTATTATTTTACTTGTTCTCTTGGGAATCCTAAACTTCCGATGGCGTAGAAAAACACATGAACGGATAGAGGACACGTGGTAGATTTGATTTGTCATCGGAAATGTAGAAATTCCCATTTGATTAGCCGTATATAGTCTTGTATAGTCTAGTTTCCTTCTAGTAGCAGTGCCCATTCCGACAATACTGAAATAAACACTCACCAGGTGCAATACTCTCTCTGTCTCTCCTCGCCTTAAGTTAGGCATGTTAGGTTTAGGGCACTTAGTATAAATATATTTTCGACCAAGTCCCGAAAAATTGCAGTGTATTTTTGCTAAGAGCTCCACACCAAACATGACTTACCTATATAACACTCTGCGCACATTGCGTGACGTCATACTTCAAGCTGATTGGCTGGCATGCTGGGAGCCCTCGAGGAGGAAAATATTATGCTTATACCCTGTCCCAGCTAACTGTGGAGCAAGGCGGCGCGTAGTGTCAGAGAAGCGAGGGAAATCTATTGGCCAGACCGAAGCAGTACACACTGATGGGAAGGCCGGTAATTTCAGTCGCTTTAACCCCACTCCACGCAAATCCGTTCCTCTCATTGTTCATTGGTGGACCGACTCGCGTCACTACTTGCGCAGAGACTTGTTTTCGTTTGCCTGCTCCACAGTTAGCTCGGACGGAGTATAGTTCTGAGGCAAGCTTCACGGGGAAAGGGCACTTTAGCTTAGCTCTAACAACGTGTATATTTGAGTTTGTGCTTTAATGCTTTAAGTCCACTTTATACACAGTAAGGCTAATCAAGACTGGAGCTATTGTTTAAAGTAGGATCCGAGCTACTATGTGCCTCCACCGAGTATCGAACTCGGGACCTCTTGATTACAAGGGGACGACGTTACCACTACGCCATCGGGGAGGCTCCTAACATGGTGAGTGTGATAATATGATGGGGAATTTGTATAGATTGGGTTACCTGTAAATTATATTAATTTATTTACTCATTCATTTGTTCTAGATGATATTTTATTATTTTTCTAAATTTATATTTGTTTAAGTATTGGGGAACCCTTTCTTATAATTCTCGATCGTATGGCCGTTCTCCCTATCCCCGAATTGCGTATAACAATTTATTAAATTAATATAGGGGATTAAATTGTGCAATGAATGGTTTATAAGGAACCTGTAAATAAGGGATGTAAGTCAATTTGACTATTAAATCCTCAATTCTTTGTTAAAATAAAAATATCAAATTTAGCGATTTTGTATTTAAAATTAATTTCCTAGAATAACGAACTCTGACCATAGCATAATTTGAGTGTCACTGTGTGATGGAAGATCCTGATTCAAGCAGTCGAGATATAAAGTGTTATAACTCTTAGGCATGGGCCCTTTTCACAGCTAAGTTACTCCTTACAACGAAGCAATCCACGCTATACTGGTCGCATGTCCAATTGGCGGCTGGGAAACAACGAATCAGCGATCGGTTGAATTCTCTTCGACTAGCGTCGGGCATTTTCGGGTCACAAGGCACCCGAACGTTCCTGGCGGGACGAAACAAATGAGCATCGGATACACAGCATGTTGCCAATCGTACTGTAAAACGAGGGAGAGAATTTATCAGCACCGTTGCTGGATAAAAGTTGTACAATAGTACACAAAGCACGGGAAAATAGTACACAAAACACCCAAACACTGTACAAAGAAGCTAATAAAAACAGCTGACAAAAACAGACGTACGCTTGGCAATGGTTCTAAGGCGATTGGTGGACAGATGGCGCTATGAAGGTCTCCCGCCAATTGGGTCCGCGATCAGCGTAACGTCAGAAGACGAAGGGCGGAGCTTGACCAGAAAGGTGCTTGAGCATTGTGCGATAAGCGAGACCCGTCTCTTTCCCACCAACCCTTTTACGTGCAGAATCCATACATCACGCGAAAGCGGAATGAAGCATCCTCTCCTCCGGTCTGGCCTGACCACCACCGAAACTAGGATTCTCAATTATTCATCAGCGCCTAACCCCCTTCCCCCCTTTGAATCCTCCCCCTCGCCCCTTCATGAAATATTCCTGCGGTATGCTTCATGGACGGGTCGAAATTATTCAGAGAAATGCTACTGGGAGATCTCTGCCGAGAGAGGGAGGGAAGGAGAACCAAAGTTATGGACATGGATGACTTTTTGTAGCCTCTTCCCTCTTGTCCGCCCGAAGCTCGAGGAAATGCTACATAAATGAGAACTGGGAGATGGGAAAGGGAATCAAAATTGGGCTCCAGATAATTTGCACCCCGTCCGTACGATCGGGAAGCGCCAGGGATAGTCAAAGGTCAAGGGTAGGGAATGCAATTCGCTGTCCGAAGGTAGCCAATAACACTTTGTTATTGCCGTGGTGTAATTGTGGTGGGGAAACGCGGGAATTTCCGGCGGATGCCGCGTAATCTGATATTTATTGACTTTCGAACAGAGGGCTTGCGAAAAGCGCCAATCAGACTTGGCTGAAAGTCATGAACACACCTTAAAGTTCAGATTAACAGATATCTTTAACTGAAAAAGAAATTGAAATTGTATGTTTGTCGTACAGTGTGATCCATGAGTATTACCTTGCAAATTGTCCATCACCATGTTCGTGCACTTTATTTGACCCAATAAGAGCTTCAAGAATTAAAAGAAAACTCCAAACAAGCTGTTGACAACTTCTGCACCAGTATACATAAAAATCCATCGCTTAAAACACATAGGACGTAAGAGAAAAATTAATGAAAATAGTAATTGACAATTTGCATGGTAATACACATGAATATCACTGTACATAGATATTTTCCAAATTCATTGTGATTTAGATGTTTGTACAAAAAGGTAGGTATGTTAGTCTTATGTACGATACATTTCCAACTTTTTATTTCATCTGGACATTGATTGATTGGTACTGTCCTCTGACATGACCAATGTTGCCAGTACACCTCGTAAATTATTGAAAGCCCTTCCATAGCTGTCTTTTATTCATGTTTGTTTTTACTTTGTACAACAACCTTTTTACACCTTAGTAACTTTCCTCCATACTGAACGTTCATGTAGAGAATAATTTTCTTGTCTAAAGTTAAAAAAAAAAACATCCACATAGACGAAGCTAATACCCAATGCAAGTTCCCTGTCTCAATCGCTTCTTGTACAAGAGTTGCATGCATTCTCGGTGAATTTTGGTTTTGGAACCCCAATCGCCGCCACAGCGTACACGCACAAAAAAAATCGGATCTGGCCCCTCCCTCAAAAACAAATCCTGGGTACGGGCCTGAATATTAATGAAGTTAACTTTGAAGAGTGATTTTATGATTTTACAAATGTAACAGTTATTTAGGAAAATACTTCTGGGCACTATTTTTATTAGATGGAAAACATTTAGGCCCCAAGTTAGGCGCCATGTTTGTGTTTGTGCGGGTTGAAACGTTTTGTACAAAGTACTAAAAATAAAATCATGTTTAAATAATTCTTGTTGTAGTTGAAGGTGCTTAAAACCTGAACAACAGACTTCGTTACAGACAGCAATACTAGCAGATTACACATGTCATCAATATTTCAGAACCGTTCTGCAATGACAATTTTGCTTTTACTGGTCACTCGTGCGTGAGTCGGTCCATGTAATTGATTTACATTTAATCAACAGTGGAAAAAAGAATGAAATGGAATTCGTTTAAGCTTCACTCAGTGGACAGTATGATAGTTGCTGGTTTGACGTGTGCTGCTATATACTGGAGAGATATTTGAATGGGCGAACTGTTCTACAATATTTTCGCATCACTTATGAGTTCGCTTGTGCGTGTAAAGTATGCCAATCCTATAAATTCACAAGCTGTTTAATACTTTTGAGCCACTCTGCTAAAATTGTGCAATGCACACGCACAGAGACGGTCAACGGGATCACTTGCCCCCCTCCCCCCATCCCCCAGCCCATCTTGGAAAAAAAGGAAATATTGCCTGCTTCTCCTTCTCCCTTCCTTTAATTTGTTACTCTTTTGTCTATTTCTTTCCTTACATCTTCTTTCTAGCTCTCGATCTTCTTTCCTCACTTTTAGTACTTCGTGTTTGATCCTCTCTTCTTGGTTTATTTCTTATTCTATGTTTCCCTCTCATTTTTGTCGTTTTCTATATTCTTTCTCTCTATTGATCTTCTGTTACTCCTGTTCCCTCCGTTTATGCCTGTCTTCCATCTATATTTCTCTTGAATTCCCTCTCTCGCACCTTCTTCTCTTCCCTCCTTCCTCCCTCTACTCTTCCCTTCTCCCTCCTTCATCTCTTCCTTCTCTATCCCTCTTCACTTCCTTTCTCCCTCTCTCTTCCCTTCTCCCTCCCTCTTCACTTCTCTCTCCCTCTCGCTTCTATGTTTCCTTTTCTCTCTCGTGTTACTATTTTTATTTACTTGTCGTTTCTCTATTTCTCCATTTCTTTCTCTCTCTTCTACATTTCTATTTCTCCCTCGTTTATCTACTTCTTTGTTTCTCTATTTCTGCTTGTCTTTCTTCTACATGTCTCTATCTCGCACAAACGTTAAATGTGAATAAGAGTACCGTGGGTGACACAATAAAAATAAAATGTTATGAAAAGGAATGTTCCATTTCCCAGAAAGGCTGCCCCCGTGGCAGAGTGCTTAGCACATTTCGCTACGACGCCAGGCGTCCCGGGTTCGAATCTTGGCTAGGGCATGGATGTTTGTAAGTATCAATTTCATCCTCATCTTAGCCAAAAGTGGCACAAGAAGCAAAGTAAAATAAAGCAATTCAATCAATCAATCAATTTTACAAAACTTCACGAATACAAGAGTGCAATTCTTAAGAAAGAAAGTGAACTCAATCACAACTCAATACAATTTTACGTTTCCAAATATTCAATTTTATCAAATCCCAGTGCAGGCATATAACAAGCAAATTCACTACTGTAAAAAAAATAGCAAACGTTCTTGACCACAAGCATAATTTCTTGACCTCTTCTTGATTTCTAGACTGATAGACAGACACCTACCTCTAAGTGAGACCTTTGACTGCGAGATAGTAGTCCCAAAGAAATCCACATCATTGTTGTAAAAAGGAGGAAAGGTTACAGTTCATGAGAGATCATCTGGACAAGGACAAAAAATGGGGGGGGGGGGTTATTTTCGCACATGAGTGTTAAGTTCAATGTTTCCGGATGATACGGCGCAAGTCAAAATGTGGTGATGCATAGCGTCAGCTAGAGTTGGGGAAATTGATTTTATGGTAAATACGAGGCACATGTAAAAAAAAAAAGGGCAGATATTTTTTTTTACTTGGGACTGGCAACACTGACGAAGCTGCGCGTGCCCGGAAGCATGCTATAGTATTCTGTGCATGCAACAGAGGTATATTTTTCAGTGTGGAGGTGCGTACGTGCGAGCAGCAGGAAGTTGAAATGGCTGCTGTAATAGAAAATCCCACCAAATCATGGCAACCGTGTTTAATGCTATGCAAGTGCATACCCTGGCTATTTTTCTACATAGTCACCATGACGCTCCAAGCATTTTTGGTACCGTGGAACAAGTTTACGTAGACCCTCTGCGTAGAAATCTGCCGCCTGGGATCTCAGCCAGTCGAGAACTGATGTCTTGAGAACTTCACTATCATCAAAACGTTGCGAAGCAAAGCCACTTTTTGAGGTGAAGGAACAGAAAGTAATCACTTGGGGCAAGATCGGGACTGTATGGTGGGTGATTAAAACGTTCCCATCGGAATTTTTTAATTGTCGCAACAGTACGGTTAGCTGTGTGTGTGGGCGGGCGTTGTCATGAATAAGGAGAATTCCAGACCGTAACATTCCTCTTCGCCGGTTTTGTATAGCACGTCGCAGATTAGACAGTGTTTGGCAATACACATCTGCTGTGATGGTTCGTCCCGGTTCCAGGAATTCCACGAGGATTACACCTTTTTGTTCCCAAAACACGGTTACCATGATTTGGCGGGATTTTCTATTACAGCAGCCATTTCAACTTCCTGCTGCTCGCACGAACGCACCTCCACACTGAGAAATATACCTCTGTAGGCACAGAATACTAAAGCATGCTTCCGTGCACGCGCAGCTTCGTCAGTGTTGCCAGTCCCAAGTAAAAAAATTGTCGGCACTTTTTTTTTGCATGTGCCTCGTACGATGAACATATCTGGCAACATTGAAGGGAAAATTGCACAGAAGTGCTGAAACATGGGGATCAGATACTTTCAAATTTTATCAAGATAATGATCGCAAGCACAAATCGTATTTTGGTGAGGACGTGGCTGCTCTATAACTATTGTAATGTTCTGAAAACTACGTCTTATTCTCCTAAACTGAACCTTGCTAAACATTATGGCTATAATTGGATGAAAGGTTGAGTAAAATGGCAATAAAGTCCAAAGCTGACTACTATACAACACATTTGGTAAAATATCACCACAAAGGTTTTTTTTTATTTTTTACCGACCAAAAGTGACGTTTACGTCAGGTTCTTAAAAAAAAGTACATTATTAACTTGCGAGATCTATTTATGAAGTAAAGTTTGGAATAAAGGTAGGTGTAATTGTCCATGTTTGCCCCTTCATACAGATTGGGGCCTCCGAGATGCGTATACTTTGAACCTGTGATGCTAAAACGACTGATGACGTCAAAAGGATTAGTCGTGTGTTTTGGGGAAATACATGTATTTCAATGAGCGATTTGTACGATAAAGAGTTCCTGTAAATCTATTTATTTCAAAGTAAGAATAATACTTGTTATCGTAAATTAAACATAGTTGTATCCTGAACAGTTACAAGTAAATTTGTGTGTTTGTATTCTGTACAACATTTCATTATATGTTAGTAAAAAAGTCTGTGTTCAAGCAGTGCGAAGTATACGAAATTTAAGAATTTGTGAACATAGCTGAATGGTAATATTAAGTACCTGGGTACATGAATGCCGACCTTGTAACTATTATATTCCTTTATTTAACACGAAAAAATGTTGATTGTTATTTATATGTCGGTATTATTGCTCATACATTGTCTGAAATTGTGCAGTTCAAAGTGAAAGAGTTAACGTCTTTAACACATTTACTTAATAGTCACAGTAGAGGATATTCACTTCCTTTTTAATGTTATGTTCCAGTTTACAAGAATTATGTGCTTTATGACATGTCGTGAACGATATATATATATATACACACACACACATAATTGCTCACTTGTACATGTACCAGACATACTCTTTTTAAGAGTATTATACTCTTTTAGAGGTTCATATACTCTATACTCTTTTCAATTTGCAAAAATCCCCAAATATACTCTTTTCCTTGCTATTTAATTTCATTCATTATTTTACGCGTAAAAATGCCTTAAAATCCACAGAACAGAAAACGTCAAGATGTCAACAAACTGAAGTATTTACTCCTTGACTCAAGAGTTTCCTATGAACAATTTCAAGTGTCATTTTCATATTCCATCAACAAGCAAAACATATTTCAAATTCATTGGAATTTAATGAAATTATTAGGGCTGAGCCGATACCACTTTGAACCGATGCCGATACTCTTACCGATTCCCACCGATACCAATACTTGAAAATTGTAATAATTAAAATTTGTTCAAAATATTGATCAATGTTGGTGTGTAAATATTCTCCTCCAATTATATGCATCAACATACCAAGAAATTTGCTTTAGAATATTCAAGAATTACATCAGAATATTTAAATAGATATTATGTAGTCACAAAATATAGTTTTTTTGTGCAAAATTAGTGTAAAATAAAAAGGAAGTTTTAATTTTGCATAATTTCCAGGATAATTAGACTGTCAAGAAGTCGCGCGGGATTTTTGCGGACCCCGTGAAAGAGCAAAATGCATGCGCACCTTCAACCTATAGACTATACTCTTTTTGGTCAACAAATATCTGGTCACCCTATCAATAGGAATTTAAGACTTTCTTCAATTTATTAGCCTATTTCACAAGTACATTTTGGATAATTTTGTACCTTTGTACTCAATAATGGATGTCGATTATTTCTGTCAAAAACAGGAATATCATTTTTATTATTGCGATGTAGTTAGCGAACTATGTAAAAACGGGAACTTGTGTCACCAACAATTTAAGGTATTTGGAAATATATAGACAAGTTGTAGGCAAGTTTCTAAAGTGAAAATTTGCTATGTTAAGAATAACGATCAGTACATTTGCTTAATTTACATTTATACTCTGTGGAAAAGTAGGAGAGCGAGATATTATCTCAACCTGTTCTAAATATCACAAGTACAAGGGGAAAATATAATTATCAACTTATATGTCAGCGAGTATTGCATGACACGATTTCAGTACATGTCCAGGTACAGTTAGATGTAAATTGTCGTTGTTAGGGATGAATGAAACACACGCCGATATATTTTAAAACTTACGCCTTATCCTGAAAAATAACTTGTCTCTTGGTTTTACCATCATCTAGCTTGTTTACCGAAAAGGAATATAATTATAAGGAGTTTAGAATACGATATTCTTTTAACAATAATAATCTCCTGATAGAGCATGAGGTTTATTGTGTCCTATTGCTTCTTGCTTTGAACTTCTTAATTAAAGTAAGTTGTTTGCAAGTTGCATTAATATTCTCAAAGAGTTTCATTTTCCGCGTGATCGTAAATCCCTTTTCATAGGCTTGAATTACTGTTAGATCATTTAAGATTGGTGTTATTAGCATCTAGGAATTGCGAGTAGGTTAGGCTAGTACGTTTGCTGCATTAATATTTGTACACTTTATCTCTTTGCTTGCATATAAGATTATAATGCATAAAAATATTTAAGAAAATGTAACCTACAACCAATCCAAATATTTTCCAGGTTTCTAGAAAATTAAACATTTATTCAAATTAAACACGGGAGTTTCCAAAATTGGAAGGCTTATTTAATATGAAATTCTAATCTTACAAGCTGTTTCGTCAACCTTCTGTACGCAAACTTTAACAAAATTATCTTGTATACATAACTTGGACTGTAAGTTTTTATTCCACAGCAATTTAAAGCAATTATATACTAACGATGATAATTCTTTACGAACTTACAGTTAGTTCTAAATGAAGATTGATATTTTATCTATATCGCCTTTTTTTCATTGGTAATTTGAAAAATTATTGTATATTATGCAGAACGGTAAAGATTGAATTTTACTTTTATCAATATGATTTACGTATTTTCTAATATCATGAACATTTTAATTGGAATGATATTGAGGTGAAAGCAACGTTCCAAACGAATGAGAGGACTATTCACTCAGAAAAATAAATATTATACTCTTACAATTCCCTTTGTTAAATGTTGTAAATGGACTATATTTGACTAATCCTGTGACATCACGGAAGCTGGTGTGAGGCCCTTATATAGTGTCTCGGAGGCCCCGTACAGACGCACTTGATCGTTCGTCCATACGAGCTTATTCTGCATTAAATCAATTCGGATACTCAGAGCCATCTGTTGACGAAGTGTTTATTTACATCTTTTGGTTTCACCATGTCCAAGATCCTTCGGTAACACGCAAACAGAATTGAGGCAAAACCCGTTTCTGACCGAGCTTAACCTGGCACACGCTTGTTGATACTAGCGAGAACCGGTTTGAACCTGTTCCGCAGTAAAATTCTGGGATTTAACGGCGGGATACTCATGCATATGAGTTTAACCGCTCATGTTTTGTGAATCACTTTAGCTTGAATCTGGGAATTTACCTGCGGAAAGTTAGTCCTGGTGGCCAACGTTAGGTGAGATTTTGATTAAGGTGCTCTTCGCACGAAGTTACAAATTGCTTCATGCATTTTGTAAGAGGAATTTATCCGTCTCTAGGAAGGGCTTCTCAGGGACATTTAACCTGTTAATTACTTCTGGTAAACTGGCTTCGTTAAGATTTTGTCCCTCGGTTTATAGTGCATTCATCTTTTTTCCCCTGGTTTCGGGCAATATAGCTTTACGAGGCAGACGAGGAGTGAAAAATTGGCAATTATGCGTACTGGGATGGGGGAGAGAAGGGGTAAGATACCCCAAAGGAGGTAATGGAAATGTCTCCTGATGAAAAGTAATTTGCTCCTGAATTAAATTGAATTCATTACAACGTTCCTTGTTAGAAGGAACTACTTGATGGTTCGTTTCTCATTATTGCCCTGCCTAGTTTCAACTTTCTTTTTATACGTTCCAATTTCCAATCTTCCCATACGAGAAGTTAAACACTCCACGACTTTGTATGCCATGATACGGAAATGGGAGAAAAAAACTGGAAAATTTCTACAAGAGTTTGCTGCGTATAATATAGAATCATTAGAATGATTTTTCATGCATTTTTAAACTGTAATAATTGTTATTGTTCTTGTACGTGGGAAGGATAAGATCTACGTTAGGAATAAGGATATTAAATTAGGCACCTGGAATGTTCTGAGCCTTTACCGGCCTGGGGCATTTCAGTGTACAGTTAATGAGATACTTAAGTATAAATTAGATGTAGTAGCTGTCCAGGAAGTTAGGTGGCCAGGAGAAGGGAATTGTAAAACTAAAAATTATACTTTTTTCTATGGTGGTAATGAAAATCATAATTTTGGAACAGGCTTTTTCATAAATAATAGAATTATCTCGGCTCTTAAAACAGTAGAATTTATTAATGATAGGATATCATATGCAGTTTTACAGGGTAGGTGGTGTAAAATTATTTTAATAAACATACATGCACCAACGGAAGATAAAGATGATAATACTAAAGATGATTTTTATGCAGAGTTAGAACAGATCTTTGATAAATTTTCTCAGTATGATATGAAAATTCTGTTAGGTGACTGTAATGCACAGATTGGCAAAGAAGAGACATTTAAACCCACGATTGGTAGAGAAAATCTTCATGAATTAAGTAATGATAATGGTATAAGATTGATTACTTTTGCAACCTCAAAGAATTTAATTGTGAAAAGTACCACTTTTAAACATAAAGATATCCATAAATATACCTGGTCTTCTCCAGATGGTAAAACTCATAATCAGATAGATCATATTCTCATTGATAAGAGAAGGCATACTAGTATAATTGACGTTCGTACATATAGAGGTGCTGACTGTGCCAGTGACCATTATTTAGTAATTGCTAAATTAAGAGAAAGACTCTCAGTGATAAATCATAAGCAACAAAATCTAAAAGTTATAAAATTTGATACAGGAAAATTTGCTGATGAAAGAATTAAGAAAGATTACCAAATTAAACTGTCAAATAGATTTGATGTTTTGCAGGATTTAAATGATGATGAAAATATAAATGAAACAGACGTAAATAAGAATTGGGAGCACATACGTAATGCAATAGAATCAGCAGCTAAACAAAGTATAGGATACCATAAACCAAGGAAAAGTAAGCCATGGTTTGATAATGAATGTCATAATCTAATAGAAATAAGAAATCAGGCTAGACTTAGGTGGTTAAACAACTCGGATGATACAAATCTAAGCAATTATAATAGAATAAAGCGAGAAGTTAACCGCACGTTTAGAAGTAAAAAAAGAGATTACTTGAAAAGCAAAATTAACGAAATTGAAACAAACAGCAAAAATAAAAATATCAGAGATTTATATAAAGGTGTAAATGAATTTAGAAAGGGGTGGCAACCTAAAGTAAACTTGATAAAAGATAAAGACGGTGATTTTCTAGCTGACCCAAGCGATATTCTAAATAGATGGAAGAACTACTTTAATGACCTTTTAAATGTCCATGTAGGAGATAAATCAGAAGTAAATGAAGTACACACAGCAGAACCTTTAGTTCCAGAACCTAACTTGACTGAAGTTAAAGATGCTATTAAAAGGCTAAAGAATAACAAAGCACCTGGCATTGATTTAATACCAGCTGAGTTAATTAAATTAAATATGGTGGAAATTCATTAATATGTCAAATTCATAAATTAATTTGTTTAATATGGAATAAAGAAGAAATCCCTCAACAGTGGAAAGAATCCATAATTGTTCCTGTGTTTAAAAAAGGTGATAAAATGAACTGCAGTAATTACCGTGGAATTTCTCTACTCTCAACAACATACAAAATATTGTCTAACATTCTTTTAACAAGACTAACCCCATATGCTAATGAAATTATAGGTGATTATCAATGTGGATTTAAACGTAACAGATCAACTACAGATCAAATTTTTCACATCAGACAGACACTTGAAAAAAAGTGGGAATATAATCAAAATGTCCATCAGCTATTCATTGATTTCAAAAAAGCATATGATTCGGTCAAAAGAGATAAATTATATAATATATTAGTAGAGTTTGGAATACCTAAGAAGCTTGTTAGTATGATAAAAATATGCACCAGTGAAACAGAAAGTAAAATTCGTGTGGGTAATAATATGTCTGACAAATTTACAATTCATGATGGGTTAAAACAAGGAGATGCATTATCTCCATTGCTCTTTAATTTTGCCTTAGAATATGCTGTAAGGAAGGTAAAAGAAACTAAAGAAGGACTAAAATTAAATGGTGTGACTCAGTTGTTAGCATATGCAGATGATGTAGACTTACTGGGGGATGATGTGAATACAATTAAGAATAATGCTAAAATATTTTTCAAAACTGCTAAAGAGATAGGTTTGGAAGTTAACAAAGAGAAAACTAAATATATGCTTACAGGCCGAAACCAAGTGTTAGGTAATAATCAAAATCTAATTATTGATGATAACTCGTTTGAACCAGTTTCCAAATTCAAATACTTAGGAGTAATATTAACAAATGAAAATGATATTAAAGAGGAAATAAAAAGTAGGCTTAATTCAGGAAATGCATGTTACTTCTCTCTTCATAAACTTTTGTCTTCTCGTTTAATATCTAAGAAACTAAAAGTTAAAATATACAAATCAGTAATTTTGCCTGTAGTATTATATGGGTGTGAAACTTGGTCCCTTACATTGAAAGAGGAACATAAATTGAGAGTATTTGAAAATAAGATCCTTAGGAAAATCTTTGGACCTAAAAGGGATGAGGAGACAGGTGAGTGGAGAAGGTTACATAATTTAGAACTTCATAATTTGTACTCATGTCCAGATATTATTAGAATAATTAAATCAAGAAGACTTAGGTGGGCAGGCCATGTGGCACGAATGGGAGAGGAAAGAGGAGTTTACAGGATTCTTGTTGGGAAACCAGATGGTAAGAGACCTATAGGAAGGTCAAGACGAAGATGGAGGGACAACGTTGAGATGGACCTAAAGGAAATCGGTAGGGATGGGAAAGAGTATATAGATCTTGCTCAAGATAGGGACAGATGGAAGGCCTGTGTTGCTGCAGCCATGAACCTTCGGGTTTAAGAAGGCTAGAGAGTTAGTTAGTTAGTTAGTACGTGGGAATTAATGCTATGGGAAATGTGATTGAGTGTTGATAACTTCTAGATTCAGCACATTTAGCTTTGCGAATAGCAATGCCTGCCATCTCTTGAACTGAAAAGGCAACGAGTTTTTCGAAATCTCAAAATACTCTTTCATTGTTCTTGGACTTATACACATACCAAGTGTGTATATTTAATGGAACAAACCCGCCTTCAAATGTCCTGAAACAGCTGGCGTACGCAAGGGGAGCTGATGGAGCTACAGACCTTCGAAAAATTTTGAGAAAATCAATATTTTCGAATGAACGCAGTAAAGAACTTGGAAAAACCTGTTGTAAATGCAAACTGTCATTAAAATTACCTAGGTTTACCATTTTCGTCTGTTTGTCATCTACCTAGTGAGCAGCTATGTGGTATCCACTTTTACAATTCCAGCCCACTTCGGGGGAAAAATTCCGTGCACGCTAGTGCCTGAAATAAGAAAATCATGTTACTCATGCTACAGCGCCTTGAATAACGTAGTGTGGAAAACGACCCAAGAAACTAGTTCCCCAGACGAATGACAAACATTGATGGCAGTGCGATCGAAAGGCGGTAAGTGAATTGATGGAAACAGTTATATTTGTGGAGTGATTTGCAGTCACGAAATGACATTAATTTGGAAAGAAAAGTAAAATAAAATTAATAAATAAATAGCATGCGTAACACAAGAAGAAACATCGCAAAGTGATTCCGGACGTCAGGTGTTGGATTGTGTACTAGAGTTTCATTTTTCTATGTTATTAGAATATAAATAGTATCCTGAGAGATATTTCATACCGAGGCGACACACCACAAGTGTCGCTTGGAAGCGAGCAGTCCGTAATCAAAGCAGCCTTTCGAACCGTAGGGACACAGGCTCTGACTGCACCGTTTTCTCAAGGAGATTTTACACCAAAGCCACACGCGACAAACGATACGAGGATTTCACACCAAAGCGACACGGGTCCTTCGGTCCAAGGCAACTTTCATACCGAAGCGACACGCGACACATGTTGCTTGGAAATGAGCCAATCAAGAGCAACATTTCACATCGTAGCGGCATGACGGAAAGCACAGGCCAGCGTTCTGTTGGTGAAATCCTTAAGCGATAAGTGTCGCCTGCCGCTTGTCGCTTTGGTGCGCAGTCTCCCTAATTGCATTGCGTATGCGCGAACAACAAACCACGGCAACATGTTGCAAGCTATTGAGGAAATGGCCCAGTTTGAGCGACGCAGAAGCGACACGTGTGGCTTATCGTGTCGTCTAGATCTGTTGTAATGTGCGGTTTATCGTGTCGCCTATCTGTTGTTCGCAAAAAACGCTTGCTAATAGACTGAAGGCACCATGTCGCTTGTCACTTAGTTGGGAACTCCCCCTGTAGCGCGTCGCATCGGTCTGATCACCCTTCCTTTAAGGAGCTTTCCGACCGAAGTAACAAGTAGCACGCGAATACGCCATATGAACGTGTCGTTTGCTGTTTGGACCATCATGTGCAATGAATGCTATTTTACAATCAGGAAGTGTGTGTCACTAGTGTGACAGTGTCGCTTTTCCATTGGTTTGAAAGTTTCCTTACATGTCGATGGCACTAAGAAAGTTTTGTGGGACTCCCCTTGTCGTTTCATGGAATCATCATTATCATCATCGCCGCGATTAGTTTAAAGCGGAAGAAAAGGGACAGTAAATATCCAAAATACAAATGCTTCAGTGTGTATGATGATAATAATAATGAACCTAATTCACACACAAAAATTTAGTTGCCAAGAGCATTTCACGCGTATTCCCCCCCCCCCCCATATTATTAACGAAAGTATGACGATATCAGGACGTGGTCGACTGTCTAGAATGTTCGTTAATATCTTCGCGACCACTGTACCAAATATCATAGCAATTATCACATTCATAGAAATGCTTCATGTAAAAGACTCAGACGTTGCAGCGAAAACTCCATTTACTTCCATTATAAGCAGACGAATACCAAGCACCGGGTCCAACACCAGCGCCTCTAGCGGATCATTTTCGAGTGGAACCAACCAGAGAGCGCAGAACCGTGCCCTTTTCTACACTACGTTATTCAAGGCGCTGTACTCATGCCAACGTGGTCCTAGTTCCGCAACCTGTCAACAGATAGCAGCCGAATGACCTCCCGAACAGTGACGCAACTGGTTAGTAACACGTGTGGAATGTCTAGAGTAGCGTCTATGGCCCGTTTCGCCTTATTGCGTTTTCACCCCCCCCCCAAATACAATTTTGCGTGATTTGTGTGACACTAACTTTCTAAGGCGAAACGGGACATCTCATTTCGCCTTATCCTGTTTCGCCTTACACACAAACAATTTCCAACCTGGGAATATTATCGACTTACAATCCACCTAACCTTACCTGGTCGGTGCTCCTGGGAGTCGTGGAGGGTGGGGGAGCCAAGGTAGGCAACATCACAAGCTCTCCGCTCCCATTATGAATTACCTTTCAAGTCGATAATATTTCCTGGTGGGAAATGTTTTGTGTGTAAGGCGAAACAGGTTAAGGCGAAATGGGATGTCCCGTTTCGCCTTAGAAAGTTTGTGCCACATAAATCACGCGAAATTGTATTGAGGGGGGGGGGGTGAAAACGCAATAAGGCGAGACAGGAGGACACGTTCTTGTTCTATGTAAGAGCAACATGACTTTTCCTCAGGAACAGACGATTCTCATGAGTACATTAAAAATACATATGTTTTCATAACTTTACCCGCTAAGTTTTCTGCTATTTAAATATACATAAATATTCTACTTGAAACACATCGATGCACAAGCTCTACGTAAGATGTGCTCGAAAATGATGAAACGCTCTTGCGTTCAAGTCCCTGGTGGAAGTTTTTCCGGCAAGTGGTGTGGGAGCTAGGGGGGATGATAGCCTCCATAAATCCTCACTCCCGGACAAGTATTACAGTAAAATTTAGAACGACTATTTCCGTTGCAATTGGGACACACAGCGATTATGTATTCGGTGCCGCAAACTCAGCTCCAACTTGCATTCAATTTAGTATTTGCATTTTAGTTTTACGCCTCTCTCTGGCCATTTCGCTAAACGCGAGGAAAATTAGAATGAAATGACAATTAGAATATTTCAAAAGTGGCCCAGGCTAGCGTTCACATCATCCAGGCAGAATATTCAATTTAATGTGAGTGGAGCTGAAGTGAATAAATTTAGCCTGAAACCAAAGTTATAAGACACTGTGATAAACAATATATCAGACTGTATTTCCAATAAATGACAACCCAAAACTAGTACATATTTAGAATTTTCACTACGTTATCTTAAATCTGAAGATCATGAATATTTTAACTCCATTATCCTAATAAAGTGCTTAGATCTCGCCAGTGCATGCAATCAGGTATTGGATTGAGAACCAGTTCAACAAGATTATGAGACTCACTCCACGGTTAATAATGGAATCGCGACTTTGTGCTTAATTAACGGAAAATCAGCTCCAATTTGTGTCATAAGCATTACGTTTAGTGCCAATAGAGAGAAAGCTACTTCAGTTTGCATACTTGATTAACGAACGGTGTGGGGGACAGCCCAACAAGTTTAGTAGACTCGCTCTACAAAGTGTCCGCTCCTGCCAAGTTTGGACATGATACGCCGGATTCCATTCTCGAAATTGCGAGCGTTTTGTATGTGTTTGACGTTAGAAGCGGAGTCGGCCAATCAGAAGCTGGCAAGGGGTAAGAACAGTAGGAGGATAGGATTGAGGAGGAATCTGCTAGGAGAGCATCTCCCCTGTCTACCTCCGTGATAGAATCAGGGCAGATTTCCCCCGCACGTGGCAGCGTCATGTCAGACTCCCTGGCAGCGAGAGAAGTTTTCAATTAAGATGTACGAAGGATGCTGGGCCTAAGAGGAGAGTTTAAGGAAAAGCTTGAGACTAGAATAAATATCGCAGAAGCATAGGTCAAAACTTTACTTCCTTTCTTGTCTGACCATATTCCCCGTTCGATGTCCTTGTAACAACGTGGTATGCCCTCCCCCTTCAACGTGGCATGCCCTCCCCCGAATATTTTGATGACGTCTAAAGTTTGGAATTCAATTAGATTATTGACCTTCCTGAAATGAATGCATCCAGTTACGATACTGAGATTTTTAAATTTCGCTGAGATAACGTAGGTAAAATCTAAACCAATAGATGGCACCAAAGGTTAAAGATAATTTTAAGCTCATATAGTAGGGTAACAAAACAGAATTATTTCTTTCATTACACAAGCAAAATTCTAAAATTTAAAATAAACTTGTTACTACTGGATGCTAGGATATTTATTAGATCTAGACGTGCATATCACTGCACATAATTAATCTTGTACAGAATAATACACAATTTAACACATTTAAGTCCATGTGTATCAACTTTAGAGCATGCAATTTTTTTTCTCTCTGATTAAAATTCAAGGGTGGATTGGGCATGACAAAAATGACTTCAATATTTTTGCGAATCTTACAATAATGATCTGGAATAATAACGGTAATAATGGTGTATTTTCCTAAGTGAAAGCTAAAACTTTCCCCTGCGCAAGAATCAATTGTTGTTTCAATTGCTGATAATGGCGTATCCACTGATGTGGGGGGTGGGGTATCTGTTCTAGTGAAGGTGAGCAGAATGATGTCTGGTTGAGAGCCCTCTAGGGATGGCCAACTCGGGCACTCACAGATTAAAATAATTGTATGTGTACGGTGTATTACGATTTTATACGACACTGGAGCTCCCAATTAATCTGATTTTTTCTGACTTAGTGGACTGTTTTGACATCCTTAAAAATGCTCAATATTTCTGAAATCATATTTTAAACAAAGTGTTATTACATAAAAACGTATTTCTTCCATTTAAAATAGTAAACATTCACTATTCGTGAAATTATAAAATAAAACCAAGAAATTAAAATATTTTATGTGAAACAATGTGAAATTTTCTAGTCAAAAGTCAATGAAAAGCAAACAAATTAGAATTATGATAGAGAATGTAATTGGGCATGATTAGAAATTGCAGCTTACGTTTGGTTATGAAAACAACGAGGTTTGTACATAAATATGATCATCGTTGCACCAATGGGGATTGGAAATGTAAAGCAACAGTAATTCAGCCTCCCTAATTCTTGGTTTTAATATTTAACATGTTCTGCTTCCTTAGGTAATAATACGAATTATATATAAATTAATTGTTTATTGATTGTACTAATGTTTATATTGTGACCATACTGTATTGGGTTGATCCATCCCACCGTGACAAAAGATTTTTTTTATTTGACACTCATTTGAGGTGTACAAATGACAGGAATTATTCAGTAATATAATTTCCGTCATTGCCTACCAACGCTGGAACAGTTTTCGAATTCCATGCCTGAGGAAATCAGCTGGTTTGGGATTAAAGACGTCGTGAAGCCAAGTTTGAAGAGAATTTTCAGTATTAAATGAGTTTATTGGTGGAATGATAGCTGGAAAGCTGGAAATCTGGCACAACATGGTTAGATCACGTATAACAATAGTACAGCTATAACTTGACAAGTTTAAAGCAAGACGCTGCAAATAGCTGTTGCGCATCTCACACCACATTTCCCCATTCCATTCTCCGTAGCGACGTTGGTTCGCAGTTTTGCAACCTGGAGGGAGCGGAATGGTCTGAGGATTTTCAACGAAATTTGTATTCTCTTTTTCCTGGGCTGTTTTCTACCTGTCGGAGTACAGAAATTCAGCTCACCTTTCGCCAACGACTCTTTTCCTTCTTTTAAAATTTGGCCTCCCCGATGGCGCAGTGCTAGCGTCGTCACCTTGTAATCAAGGGATCACGGGTTCGATTCCCGGTGGAGGCACATAGTGGTTCGGATCCCACTTTAAACTGTAGGTCCAGTCCCGATTACCCTTACTGTGCATAAAGTGGAATTAAATCAACAAATCAGTCCAATCCAATTCTTTTAAAAATTTAGATACTCCCGTGACGGCGCTTGTGGACTCGACAACATTATACTTAAGTTTATGTAATTCCTTCTGATTTCGCAAATATGTTTCAACATTGCAAACAATTTCTCTGGCCTGTCCTCTAAGGGGCTTTCCAGAGCAGATTGTGGATTTCGTTGGACACGGCATGATTTGATTTTTGCATTTCAAAAATATACAGCCAAGAGTAAAGAGCAAGAATATTTAAAAAAAGAACACAGGCAAGCATGTCATCAGATTGCCTTCTCGTAGCGATTGTTGTACGATAAACAAAAGACCCCCACCCCACTCGCCTTTTAAAAAAAGCAGCCCACTGCTCGATGTCGCATTCAGAACATGAAGTCATTCGCCCAGCAGTTTCTCTTCGTTATAAACCTTAACGCGCGTGCGTAATACTACAGTTTATGATCCGCGCACCGCAAGGAAAGTTCAAAGACCGGATTAAATCAAATGAACCACTGATAACCTGATATGAGCCGGAATCGTCAATCTACACAGTAAAAATCGTTTGTCATATTTGTTTTAGCTTAATTTTGCTGAGTTGGCACCACTCGTACTCTCAAGGCCAGACCACTACGTAGAAGAGTGGTGGGGAGGATGACGTAATAGGAAGTGCTCCGCAGCGATCTGCGCATATCGGGACTTAACTTGTCAGGCTATACATCATATACTATGTCCCAGCTATCTCTAGAGCAAGGCCGCGCAAACTGGGAGAGAGGAAGGGGGATCGAGTGACCTTCGATTTCCCGCCAGGTTGCCTGTAGCATGTGTGGCGTGACTGTCCCAACTGGTAACTGAAACCGTTTCACGAAGCTGTTCCGTAGTCATTTTGGTTGAATACACTGGACATCCGGCTCGTGGGGTAAATGTAGAAATGTTCTAATTAACTTCATGCCTATGTATATTTATTGATGTATAATTCATTTGGATACATCAAGTACATGTGGAATTACAGACCAGATAGTTGCCATTAGGGCGTTTTAATTCGGACACCCTGTATATGGCGAAGTTCACATGAAGGTTGAACTTGTTACGGAGACCGCAGAGTGGCGCACTCAATTTTTTTACTAAATGCAATTGAGTTTTTGGTATTATTTTATTAATATTGATCGAACTCAATTCTATTTAATTCACTTTAATTTTTTTCTATTAGTAAAATTGATTTCGGTATCGAATGCAAAGAAAATAAGTGGGGTATAGCATCAAATGCATCATTTCTCACGGGAAATATAGGTGCAATAGTCCTTAAATTGAAGTACGTTTTTGTAATTTCCCGAGAGGTTTTCTTTTCTGTACTTCATTCAATCCTGATACTCTTTTGTCTTGTTACTTGTTACCAGGATGGATAAAAACCATTTCAGAAAAAAAACGCGCTTAAAATTACTGGTATGGTTTTTTGCAACATACATTTGTTTTTTTGTTGTTTTTTTTAAAGAAAAGCTTTTTCTAGTAAAGGGGTTTGTAAAATATTTGAATAGTTTGATTAAAGCAAATAAAAAATTACATGTAAATATAGATTTTTCTGTTTCTGATACCACATATATGAACCTACTAAGGAAATGTTCAGTGTGTTAATGAAACTATAATAATTTCATTACCTTTTCTTCCAGTGAAAATAAAACATTCTGGATGTACTCTATAATTGTACATTCTCCGTAGCGACGTTGGTTCGCAGTATTGCAACCTGGAGGGAGCGGAATGGTCTGAGGATTTTCAACGAAATTTTTAAAATCTTTGTAGCTGAATTTTGGCAATGTTTTAATGATAGGATGCAAAATATCAGTGTGCCATTTTTATTTACAGTTTAATGATAATGACAATATTTATGGTTTAACATGATTAGCATTTTGTATATTATTCTACACAAAATGTTTGCTATTTTTGCGTATAAAAATTATTAAATTTTAGATGAAGAGAATTTAAGTTTGTTTACAGTTTACAGTTCCTTTCATATGAGCTTCACCTCATCAGTACATATACAGAGTTATTAAAAAAGAAAGAGCAGATTTAAAATGTTTATTTCTCACGAACTTTAAAAGATAGAAACACGTGTCATACATCAATGGATAGAGGAAGGTTCAAAGTTTTATTGTTGAAAGTTTTAATGTATGCACTCAACATGAGAACCATGTGCTGCCCGACAAACATCAAAACGGTACTCCATTTCTTGCCACACATTCCTAAATAAATTAACTGTAAAAAAAAAACACCGTTGCAGGTATTGAATGGAGTTAATAGGCAGGATTATAAAACTTTGGACCTTCCTCTATCGATTGATGTATGGCACGTGTTTCTATCTTTTATAGTTCCTGAGAAATAAACATTTGAAATCTGCTCTTTTTTTTTTATAACCCTGTATTTTGTTTCCTTTCCTATTAAATAACTACGAGATTAATGTACTTTCAACAAAAGTGATTCTCATATCTACAAAATCCTTATGTACATTATTCTGTAAATTATTTATTTAAATGGAGATGTAAATCACCCTGATTTATATCAATCCAACTTGCTTGTTACTATGGTGATTTCAGTAGAATGTTGAATGAACTCTTTGATTTTTGGAATCTTGCATTAAACACCAACATTTCGCTAATTTCATCAAAAAGAATATGACAGATAAAGTATTTAATTACCTAATTTCCGTGCCCTACAATACCATTTTGCTTGCTGAACGCTCACTTCAGTCCCCAACAATATCTCGCATACCCTGGAGATGTGATCTTGACCTTAAGAGCGACAATCTCCTTCCCGGGGATTCAGATTATAGGATTACAGATTCCTCCACGACAGAAAAGACCATCGCGTATTTGGAAAATCCACTACAGCAACCAGAGACACGAGTATGTGCTTCACGTAATCTGACTCCAGCGTATTACCCAAAACACGCACTAGTTACCATAGAAACGGCTACGCAAGCCGAGCTAGAAGGAGTTTCGCTAGCATTGCAGATGGCTCTGTTGCACTAGGAGAAAATAGGAGGCTTGTTACGTCAGCAGTTGAGTCTTAATTATTGTTGACTGAGTACGTGTACTGCCTTAACTAGCTCTTACGAGGCACCATTCCTGGACGTGCAGCCTTTATAGAAGAGGATTTTCCTTCCGAAGACAGGCTTCGCTTATCGCACACCGGGTTGAACACCGTCGTCTACTGGCGTCACGATTAATGTTGGGCGATATATCGTCCAGACGATTTCAACTTGACGATATATCGCCAAGATATTTTGGCGATATATATTGTGTCGGCGATTAATTATCACGATATTCTGGTTATATATATCGTGTTGGCGATTTGTCGTCACGATATTTGGCGATATATATCGCATGGTCGATATTTGGCGATATATATCGTGTTGCCGATTTATCGTCACGATATTTGGCGATATATATCGTATTGGAGATATTTGGCTATCGCTATATATCGTGTTGGCGATTTGTCGTCACGATATTTGGCGATACATATTGTGTTGGCAATTTATTGTCACGATATTTGGCGATATATATCGTATTGTCCATATTTAGCTATACATATCGTGTTGGCGATTTATCGTCACGATATTTGACGATATATATCGTATTGTCGATATTTGGCGATATATATCGTGTTGGCGATTTATCGTCACGATATTTGGCAAAATATATCGTATTGGTGATGTTTGGCGATATATATCGTGTTGGCGATTTATCGTCACGATATTTGGCGATATATATAGTGTTGGGGATTTTTCGTCACGATATTTGACGAAATATATCGCATTGGTGATGTTTGGCGATATATATCGTGTTGGCGATTTATCGTCACGATATTTGACGAAATATATCGTATTTGTGATGTTTGGCGATATATATCGTGTTGGCGATTTATCGTCACGATATTTGGCGATATATATCGTGTTGGCGATTTATCGTCACGATATTTGACGAAATATATCGTATTGGTGATGTTTGGCGATATATATCGTGTTGGCGATTTATCGTCACGATATTTGGCGATATATATCGTGTTGGCGATTTATCGTCACGATATTTGACGAAATATATCGTATTGGTGATGTTTGGCGATATATATCGTGTTGGCGATTTATCGTCACGATATTTGGCGATATATATCGTATTGGCGATATTTCGCTATAACTATATATCGTTTTGGCGATTTTTGTCACTATATTTGGCGATACATATCGTGTTGGCGATTTATCGTTACGATATTTGGCAATATATATCGTATTGTCGATATTTAGCGGTACATATCGTGATGGCGACTAATCGTCACGATATTTGGCGATATATATCGTATTGTCGATATTTAGCGATATATATCGTATTGTCGATATTTGGCTATATATACCGTATTGGCGATATTTACACTTCCCAAGCATGTATTGGGAAGTGTAAAGCCAGTGACAAGGAAACGCACAGTAACTAATTGCTAAAACTCCCCAGTATGTGTCAACAGACTTAAATCGAAATTGAACCATGTAAAAATATCCATATGTAACATGATGAAATCGCAATAAAACCAATGGAACTTGGGCCCAGTTTCCAGTTCTCTTTACATTCATCTGTGACATAGTTCCTTAGCTTTGTTTTTATAGTTTTTCCTTAGTTTTGTTTTTATGCTTATACTGGTTGCAATTTGTCACAACAACCATGGAAACTATACTGATGCTACATTAGCATTAGGCTGCGATATCATTGAAAACACACACACAAACATATATTATTATAGGCCGCAACTATTTTCACCAGGTGGTGATAATAGCATATATGGCTATTTTCATCAGCATAAGTAATTACTTCAATTTTGTGTTATTTCAAAAACTAGACGTGGTGGAGGAAAAAGAAAATCATTTTCGTGTTCAGCAAGTCAAAAAACATAGAAATAGGTTGTTTTCCGGTCGCGGCAAATTTCATTGTTCCTCAGTGTAATTAACATAATTTGTGATACAAGCAATACTTAGAGACTTACATTTGTTTTCGTGCAGGTTTTCTACATGCCATTGAGTTGCCATTCTTGAGTCACGATTTGTGAAGGGGGCGATTTAACGTTGGGAACATTTGCACATATGATTGTTCTCTACAAATAAAATAAATTATGAAAGTACTCTTTATGATGATAAAATATCTTGGTTATTTGTCATTTCCGTGGCCTGAAACCCATTTTATGTCACATAAAATATTGAAATCTATCCATCAAGAAAAAATTGATTTAATTCTCGTGGAGTAAAGTCTATGTAAAGAGTCCAGATAGTATTTGGTGCAATGGAATTACTTTCACATATCTCTTATAAGGAGTAATCAAGTTTATTTTTTTATTATTATTTAAGCTGCACCATTAATCAGTTTTTCACATCAATTGTGATAAAGAACAGATTTTCGCAAAAAAAAATGAAGCGGGAAATGTCAGGGAATTTCATCTTCATTGACTTTTTTAATTTTTTTTTATTTATTATTTATTTATTTATTTATTACTAGTTGTGCTGTCTAGTATGTTTGTGTAGTAGTTGTGCTGTCTAGTATGTTTGTTTTGTCTTGCGTAATAGTTGTGCTGTCTAATTTGTTTGTGTTTGTCTTGTGTAGTAGTTCCTCCATTCATATTGGGGGTTAGGCGTAGAGCTGTCAACTCTGCACTATAAAAAGACATGTCAAGAAACAGCAATATAAGGCCATGTATCTTCCCAAGGTAAAATATTCCGGAGGTAAAATAGTCCCCCGTTCGGATCTCCGGGTGGGGACTACTTTGGGAGGTCCCTGGACTAAGGATAAGATCTACGTTACGAATAAGGATATTAAATTAGGCACCTGGAATGTTCTGAGCCTTTACCGGCCTGGGGCATTTCAGTGTACAGTTAATGAGATAATTAAGTATAAATTAGATGTAGTAGCTGTCCAGGAAGTTAGGTGGCCAGGAGAAGGGAATTGTAAAACTAAAAATTATACTTTTTTCTATGTTGGTACTGAAAATCATAATTTTGGAACAGGCTTTTTCATAAATAATAGAATTATCTCGGCTCTTAAAACAGTAGAATTTATTAATGATAGGATATCATATGCAGTTTTACAGGGTAGGTGGTGTAAAATTATTTTAATAAACATACATGCACCAACGGAAGATAAAGATGATAATACTAAAGATGATTTTTATACAGGTCTTTGATAAATTTTCTCAGTATGATATAAAAATTCTGTTAGGTGACTGTAATGCACAGATTGGCAAAGAAGAGACATTTAAACCCATGATTGGTAAAGAAAGTCTTCATGAATTAAGTAATGATAATGGTATAAGATTGATTACTTTTGCAACCTCAAAGAATTTAATTGTGAAAAGTACCACTTTTAAACATAAAGATATCCATAAATATACCTGGTCTTCTCCAGATGGTAAAATTCATAATCAGATAGATCATATTCTCATTGATAAGAGAAGGCATACTAGTATAATTGACGTTCGTACACATAGAGGTGCTGACTGTGCCAGTGACCATTATTTAGTAATTGCTAAATTAAGAGAAAGACTCTCAGTGATAAATCATAAGCAACAAAATCTAAAAGTTATAAAATTTGATACAGGAAAGTCTACTGATGAAAGAATTAAGAAAGATTACCAAATTAAACTGTCAAATAGATTTGATGTTTTGCAGGATTTAAATGATGATGAAAATATAAATGAAACAGACGTAAATAAGAATTGGGAGCACATACGTAATGCAATAGAATCAGCAGCTAAAGAAAGTATAGGATACCATAAACCGAGAAAAAGTAAGCCATGGTTTGATAATGAATGTTATAATCTAATAGAAATAAGAAATCAGGCTAGACTTAGGTGGTTAAATAACTCTGATGATACAAATCTAAACAATTATAATAGAATAAAGCGAGAAGTTAACCGCACGTTTAGAATTAAAAAAAGAGATTACTTGAAAAGCAAAATTAACGAAATTGAAACAAACAGCAAAAATAAAAATATCAGAGATTTTTATAAAGGTGTAAATGAGTTTAGAAAGGGGTGGCAACCTAAAGTAAACTTGATAAAAGATAAAGACGGTGATTTTCTAGCTGACCCAAGCGATATTCTAAATAGATGGAAGAACTACTTTAATGACCTTTTAAATGTTCATGTAGGAGATAAATCAGAAGTAAATGAAGTCCACACAGCAGAACCTTTAGTTCCAGAACCTAACTTGACTGAAGTTAAAGATGCTATTAAAAGGCTAAAGAATAACAAAGCACCTGGCATTGATTTAATACCAGCTGAGTTAATTAAATATGGTGGAAATTCATTAATATGTCAAATTCATAAATTCATTTGTTTAATATGGAATAAAGAAGAAATCCCTCAACAGTGGAAAGAATCCATAATTGTTCCTGTGTTTAAGAAAGGTGATAAAATGAACTGCAACAATTACCGTGGAATTTCTCTACTCTCAACAACATATAAAATATTATCTAACATTCTTTTAACAAGACTAACCCCATATGCTAATGAAATTATAGGTGATTATCAATGTGGATTTAAACGGAACAGATCAACTACAGATCAAATTTTTCACATCAGACAGACACTTGAAAAAAAGTGGGAATATAATCAAAATGTCCATCATCTATTCATTGATTTCAAAAAAGCATATGATTCGGTCAAAGATAAATTATATAATATATTAGTAGAGTCTGGAATACCTAAAAAGCTTGTTAGTATGATAAAAGTATGCACCAGTGAAACATAAAGTAAAATTCGTGTGGGTATTAATATGTCTGACAAATTTACAATTCATAATGGGTTAAAACATGGAGATGCATTATCTCCATTGCTCTTTAATTATGCCTTAGAATATGCTGTTAGGAAGGTAAAAGAAACGAAATAAGGACTAAAATTAAATGGTGTGACTCAGTTGTTAGCATATGCAGATGATGTAGACTTACTGGGGGATGATGTGAATACAATTAAGAATAATGCTAAAATATTTTTCAAAACTGCTAAAGAGATAGGTTTGGAAGTTAACAAAGAGAAAACTAAATATATGCTTACAGGCCGAAACCAAGTGTTAGGTAATAATCAAAATCTAATTATTGATAACAACTCGTTTGAACCAGTTTCCAAATTCAAATAATTAGGAGTAATATTAACAAATGAAAATGATATTAAAGAGGAAGTAAAAAGTAGGCTTAATTCAGGAAATGCACGTTACTTCTCTCTTCGTAAACTTTTGTCTTCTTACATTGAAAGAGAAACATAAATTGAGAGTATTTGAAAATAAGATCCTTAGGAAAATCTTTGGACCTAAAAGGGATGAGCAGACAGTTGAGTGGAGAAGGTTACATAATTTAGAACTACATAATTTGTATTCATGTCCAGATATTATTAGAATAATTAAATCAAGAAGACTTAGGTGGGCAGGCTATGTGGCACGAATGGGAGAGGAAAGAGGAGTTTACAGTATTCTTGTTGGGAAACCTGATGGTAAGAGACCTGTAGGAAGGCCAAGACGAAGATGGAGGGACAGCGTTGAGATGGACCTAAGGGAAATCGGTAGGGATGGAAAAGAGTATATAGAACTTGCTCAAGATAGGGAAAGATGGAAGGCCTGTGTTGCTGCAGCCATGAACCTTCGTTTTTAAGAAGGCTAGGGAGTTAGTTAGTTAGTTATTGTCGATATTTGGCGATAAATATTGTGTTGACGATTTATCGTCACTATATTTGGCGATATATAACGTATTGTCGAATTTTGACGATATATATCGTGTTGGCGATTTATCGTCACGATATTTGGCGATGTATATGGTGGAGAGGATATATCGTCAATATCACGATACGGAAAAAATATCGTATCCTCTGTGACGATAAATGACGATATCATATTTCCGATATCGTCGATCCCTAGTCGCCATAAATGTTCTCGTTGCTAGACTAGAAAAAATATTTGGACCCAAAAGGGATGAGGAGACAGGCGAGTGGAGAAGGTTACATAATTTAGAACTGCATAATTTGTATTCATGCCCAGATATTATTAGAATAATTAAATCAAGAAGACTTAGGTGGGCAGGCCATGTGGCACGAATGGGAGAGGAAAGAGGAGTTCACAGGATTCTTGTTGGGAAACCTGATGGTAAGAGACCTGTAAGAAGACCAAGACGAAGATGGAGGGATGAAGTTTGGATGGACCTAAAGGAAATCGGTAAGGGTGGAAGAGATTGGATTGATCTTGTTCAGGATAGGGACAGATGGAAGGCTTGTGTTGCTGCAGCCATAAACCTTCGGGTTTAAAAAGGCTAGAGAGTGAGTGAGTTAGTTTGTTTGATTTAGAGCTCGTAACTAATGCCATTTTGATCAAGCCCAGAAAAAAACTGCAGTGTCTAACAACGAAGACACTCCGCGCTGACGTCAGTAGACGATGGTGTTCAATCCGGTGTGCGATAAGCGAGATGCTTCCGAAGAGGGCGCTTAACAAGTACATTGTCCTGGACAATAACAGTGAAGACGGGAGGAAAAGAAGCGAAATTTCCAAGATGCATTCTTCCAGCAACGAGGCCCTTGAGCGAGCATGTTTCAAAATTTTGAAGTGCTTTAAGCTGTTTCGGTGGCCTCGGATATGACCTAAGAGCCTACAGAGGATAGTATTATTCCTAGTTTAGGCTCGCCTAGGCTCACTGTGTAGTATATAGGTTGTTTACAACTAAAGTTCTCCAACCCAGACCCCTTTAGAGCCCATTCGAAGCAACGGATTGCAGTGAAAATTGGTGAAGAGGCTATGCGCAAGCGAATGCGAGCAAAATAATAATTAGTTCAAATTTTCGCCACCAGGTGGAAATGTGGCGCTGTATTCCGATTTCTCCGCTGTAAGGTGTGGATTCACGCTGAGTGCATTCTGGGTCCTTTTAAGCTTCGAAGTGCTGACATTACAGCGCAAAGTCCTCTAATGCGTTCCGTTACGAGTGCACTTTACGCACTACTCCTTGCACATCACGTAGCTAGTAGTAGGAATGTACGCAAACGTCTGTTGGTGTTTAATGTTCATAATTAATTTGCATGTATTTAGAATATATTTGCATATCATTAGAATAATTGACATTTATGTATCTGCATATTTATAACTTTTATGAATTTTTAATTATATATTTTATGAAAACTATGTAAATAGAAGGTAATTAGCGGTACTCAATGTTATGCATATGATTTTATGTTCATTACTGTAAAGTACGTAATGTATAAAACTATAATAATTAACGTTTATAGTATTGAAAATAAGAGTTTAAAGTTGATTAAACGCTACGAATGATGGTGGTAATGGATTAATTACGATTTAGGACTGTCCGGTACTCGAACCCACGATATGTAATAGTAATAATTATGGTGCACTATGTAATAATGTTATATGTTATGAAAGACGGTGGTCCGAGACGCTAGACAGCATACGGTGAACTCCGCGCAGGTAGACGGCAAAGGAATGCTGGGAATGTGCGGTCAAGGTCAAATGACGTCAGATCGCCAGAACAAAGAAAGGACCCGATTGACCAATTAGAAAACCCGTCAGTAGATTTTAAGAACAGGTTTTCTCAAGGTTAACTAAAACGCAAGAACATGGGAAAGGTATGGAACGGCGTAGGACAAAAAATCTAAAGATAAGCAAATAAAGAGCAAACAACAATAAAATCATAGAGGATAGTACTGAAGTCAAACAACCTAACTCAATCAGCAAGAAGAATAAACAGAAACCAACATAGAATCCAGAAAGAAAAATCAATAGACACATCCATAGCTCAACACAGTTAATAAACTATATACATAGCTGAAACCTTAGAGAAACATAAAACTGCAAACACAATATATCTAGATCCTTCCAAGGCATAGATAGAGTAAAAACATGGCTTGCTTATGGACAAACTCAACAACATAGGAATAAAATAGACAAGCAATCCTATTTTCAGTACAGAATTCCAATTACTCAAATAAGCTACATCATACATAGTACATGAGAAGAGCAAATCAGCATCATCAGCAGTAAACCATCATGCAACTTCTACCTGCTAAAACGACTAAGTGAGTATAATTTATCAGAAAAATTCATATGTTTCAGACTAACTTACATCTACATTAATAATACTACCAGAATACTAAGGCTTCAAAAGTGGACACTCAGAATAATGTTCAGATTAAAGTATAGGGCATCTTGCAAAGGATTATTACTCCCTACATCTACAAGTCAATAACAATTCCCAAGAAGCCACGTTCACCAGGAAAACCTAAGCGACAATTTTGTTATTTGGGTTGCATAGACAACAGGCTTTAAGATGTTACGATATCGTAGTTCACGTGGCCTATAATTTACTTCTCTGACTGTACAAGCAAAGGCAAAGTAATCAGTAGCAACGACAACAGATCTGCGGCGAAGTGGGTTAGAAACCCTGCGTGCTCAACCGCCTCTATATTATTCACCTGAATTGTCTTGAACTGAATCAGGAAATGGGCGATGCTTAGTCCGCAAGGCCATTCTGCATTAGAATGCCTATACCCTGTCCCAGATAACTCTGGACCAATGCCGCGCATAGCGTGAGAGAGGTGAGGGAAATCTATTGGCCAAAGCAAAGCAGCAGACACTGATGAGAAGGCTGGTAAATTCAGACGCTTTCCTCCACTCCACGCAATTCCGTTCATCTTACGTGTTTATTGGTGGAGCCATCTCGCGTCACTACTTGCGCAGAGACTTGTTATCGCTTGGCTGTTCCACAGTTAGCTGGGACGGAGTATAGAGAGGTTTGTGTGTGGATGGATTTGCCTAGTATGAAATAGCTAGGTTTGATTTTTATATATATTGTTTTACTTGACGTCGTTTTTCTGCCACTTTTGGCTAATCACGAAGATGAGGACGAGTGATGACATAATATTGCAAGTGGATACGTTTTGGTGTTTGTTTTTAATTAAAATACGTCAATATTTTATGATTCACTTGTATTGTAGCCGTTTTTACTATTTCCAATAAGGGCGGGTCGATGTTGAAATGGAATAAATCAAGCAGTGTGTGAGGTATGAACGAAATTCTTTTTTTATTTGAAAGGCCCATGTATGCCATTATGTATGGAATATAACATCGATCAAATGTCCGCCGCGGCTTCTCACGGTGGCACGTATCCGAGTGGTCCAATTTTCAATGACACTGTCGCATAGATCCGGCTGAATTTGAGCGATGGCCTGGGTGATGTTGACTTTAAGGGCATCGGTCGATTGCGGCTTATTGGCATAGACCTGCGACTTCAGGAAACCCCACAAGAAAAAGTCTAGCGTGGTCAAATCGCACGATCTTGGTGGCCAATTCACGTCACCTCTGCGAGAGATAACCATACCTTCAAATCGTTCATGCAGAATGTCCATCGTGGCGTCCGCTGTGTGGCACGTAGCGCCGTCCTGCTGGAACCACATGTCGTCTATGTCCATATCGTTCAATTTGGGCCAAAATAAATCGGTTATCATCGTTCTGTAGCGCTCGCCGTTGACGGTGATGGCCTCACCAACGTCGTTTTCAAAAAAGTACGGACCAATGATGCCGCCGGCCCAAAATCCGCACCAAAAAGTAACTTTTTGTGGATGCAATGCGACCTGGTGAACCTCGTGTGGGTTGGAGTCGTCCCATATACAGCAATTTTGCTTATTAACACAGCCATTCATCCAAAAATGCGCCTCGTCGCTAAAGATGATTTTTCGGCCAAAATTGGGGTCCTCTTCCTAACGCTCCGAAGCCCAGTCAGCGAACAAACGGCGTTGTCTATGGTCATTAACTTTGAGCTCCTGGGTCAGTTGGATCTTGTACGGGTGTAGGCCCAAGTCCCGATGCAAAATTCGCCAAGTTGAAGTCTGCGAAAGGCCGAGTTCTTGTGCACGGCGAGGAATTGACTGCCTCGGGTTCTCCTGCACACTTGCACAGACCGCGGCGATGTTCTCAGCCGATCTGGCGTTCCTTTGACGTACGGGTGTTGGCTGATTGTTTACCGAACCGGTCGTCTCGAATTTGGCCACCAAACGTTGGAGAGTCGACTTTGAAGGGCCACCGCGTCTGCCGTAAAATGGGCGCAACACGCGCAACGTTTGCACTAACGAACACTCATTTTGATAATAAAGTTTTATCATTTGGACGCGCTGCTCAATCGTGTAACTTGCCATGGTGATTTGGCATCAGTGCCTGAAAACGAAACAACAGATTAGATAGACGCCACCAAAAGAACATGGCCGCCAGAGGCTGCCAACATCGACCCGCCCTTATTGGAAAACCATTTAGATATTTACATATCCTACTATTTTACCTACTTCAGGGTGTATTTATGAGTTTTGTCGGACCTATGAACTTGGCTGTGAGCGCTTTGGGTGTAGTCGGAGAGACGAGATTAGAGTTAGCCATGGTGAAGAATCAACGGAGCTGGAAGTTCACGGTACAGAGGTAACTCTCACAAAATACACCTCGAAACCCGAGACGCGATCTTGAGTTTCGAAATATTCAGGTGATTCAGAATTCCTATTACACCCTTCCAGGAACCCATGTCCGGAAACGTACCGTTTTAGTACACATGATACTTCCAACGTCCTCTGTTTAAAATCCGGTGTGCTTCGACCTTCACGTCAGTTGCTATTCAGTCGTGGCTGCAGACAGTTCGCTGTTTATAAACCGATGTGTTTCGACGATGTGCCGCTGCACATTCGCCAGCACATGTGGTTCCAACATGATGGCGCACCAGCACACTTTTCCCATGACATCCGACAACATCTCAATCAAACATACGGGGACAGGTGGATAGGTCGCGGTGGACCAACTCCTTGGCCACCACGATCGCCGGATCTAACTCCTCTTGACTTTTGCGTATGCGGCCCCATGAAGAGTCTTGTGTATGAGACTCCTGTACTGTCGGAGGAAGACCTGGTTGCACGAGTTCTGGCTGCAGGAGACACGATTCAGAACACACACCAGGTATTTTTGATCGTGTGTATGCACACATCCTTCGGAGATACGCTGGTAGCTTTACGTGCATGGGTTCCTTATCAAAACTTGATCTACTAAGTCCCCCTCTAAAACCCCTAGAAGTGTCTAATAGGAATTCTGAATCACCCTGTATACAGCATAAGCAACATATACATCGCGCCACTATACAACTTTTCACAGCATATCGAAGAAAACAAGGCAACAATGTTGCTTTGATGTTTTATGCGTCGTTTCGATGCTACGAACACTCGGAAACAAATTTTATTGTGAATGCTTGCAACTACTTTGCACGGGTTCACGGCTGTCTGTAATAATTGCAGTTTCGATTTAAAAATGTATATACATCACTTATCTATGTACATAAATTCAGGTATACATACGCTTGTGTGAGATTAAGTAGCACAATAATGCAACTTTGCTTGCATAAAATGACCAAGTATCATATCGTCCAGATATTTAAAACCATGGTTTCATCTGAACATGACATTCGCAATTTCCAAATATTGTCTCAAGCCAGTATACAAATTAGAGCATTTTGGGACAATTATCCCCACCGATTCTTCAGAAACTTAAACAAATACTGTTAGATGGCGCTCTACGCTATAAAATTTAAGACGCTCCTATTTTAATAGTTTGTGGAAATTAATTTCACACGGAGTCAATTATAATTTACATTAAATTATATTTGAAAAGCCTTAAGTAAAAAGAAAAACTTTCCAGAAAAATCTAGATGCTATTGCTCAAAATTTTAGTACGTATTCTCAAGAATCGCATAAAGAATTCTCAATTTAAGAAATGCAGAAGCAAACGACTGTGTTCGATTTCCCTCTCTGCCTCTTATTAGGCGAAATAAATAATCACTGTAACGTCTCTGCCAGAAATCCCTGGAACAAGCGAACGAAAACAAGCTCTCTGCGTAAGTATGACTTAAGACGGCTCGACCAATGAAGACGTGACACAGGAAGAGAGTGCATGGAGGGAAAGACGCGGGTGCAGCTACCAGCCGCTTGCAGCAGCACGCATTGCTGTGCTCCATCCACTCGGTTTCTCCCCTTTACTACCGTTATACGTGGCCTTGCTCCACAGGTTCACGAGACAGTGTAGATGATGCTTGATGCTCTGCGAACAAACTACGAGGGTAGATCGGAAAGTAACGCACAATATTGTTTTTTTTTCTCCCCAGGTATTCCAGCTGGAATGATGAAATTACACGACAAGAGAGTTTGAAGTTTGCACCATAGAGGGTATTTTTCCTGTGCAGCTCTAGCGAGCGAAGCCTGAACTACGAAACAAACATGGCGTGCTTGTTACTGTCGTCCACGTGTGAGGAGCAGCGAAGTGTGGTTCGATTTTTGTGGGCCAAAGGTCATACACCTAGTGAAATTCACAGGGACATGATTGGCGTGTATGAAAACGACTGTCTGGACCGTAGCAATGTCTCCAGGTGGTGTGCATTCTTTCAAGAGGGCCGTGTGAGCCTTAGTGATTCGCCACGCTCCGGGCGGCCGGTAACAGCTTCAACTCCGCAGAATATCCGCGCCATTGAGGCAGCAATTGTGAAGGACCGGCGTGTGCACCTGCGAACCTTATCGCATACGTTCAACACTTCCTATGGTGTGGTGTGCGACATTGTTCATGGCACGTTGAAATTCCGTAAAGTTAGTGCTCGCTGGGTGCCTAAGAACCTGACAGACCACCACAAGGGTCAGCGAATGATGACAAGCATGGATCACTTAACGCGTTACGCCACAGAAGGGCATGACTTTCTGAAAGGAATCGTCACTGGTGATGAGTCGTGGGAGTACCACTACACGCCCGAAACCAAGCAGGCCTCTATGGAGTGGAAACATGCTGGTTCTCCAGTACGAGAAAAATTCAAAGTGACTCAATCTGCTAGGAAAGTACTTGTGACAGTGTTCTGGGACATGTTTGGTGTGTTATTGGTGGACTTCGTTGAACACGGGACCACTGTGAATGCCGCAGCCTACGTTAAAACTTTGGTTAAGTTGCGTCGCACTCTTCGTGACAAACGCCGCAACATTCATGCAGATGGTGTCAAATTTCTTCGTGACGATGCTCGTCCCCATGTTGCTGCTCCTGTTCGTGAGAAACTCACCGAATTTGGGTGGGGAGTGCTCCAGCATCCACCATACAGTCCGGATCTGGCACCGTCGGACTTTCATCTGTTTGGTCCCATGAAGAAATTCCTGGCCGGTCAACACTTTGCGACAGATGCGGAAGTGAAATCAGCAGTCCGCAGATGTCTATACTCCAACCAAACGGACTTCTACGAACAGGGCATATTAAAACTGGTACCACGATGGGAGAAATGTGTTGGGAAACTTGGTGACTATGTAGAAAAGTAGGTCAAACATGTCAGTTCATTTGTGATTAGTAGTAGGAAAGTGGGCACGAGCAAACACCGCCCCCCCCCCAAATTTAACAATTTCATAGTGAGCTCTCTTAGTGTAATTTAACTGAAAATCATGATTTTAGCTGATGTCCCAAGTGTAAAAACTGAAAATTTGTTTTACGCAAAAGCTTAAATTTCAATTTTATTGTATAAAAATTCTAAGATTTAGATAATTTCCCCTATGACATCCAATTTTTACTTATCACCCACACCCACGCACACCAATTTAATTCCGGTCTACTTCCGGTCTACTTGACAGACACCTGTGGGTTGCAATGTTATGCAACAAGTTATTAAGTAATATTATGATGACCTGTATGTAACGTGTTGTTTTCTGATTGGTTGGTTATGACGTAATACGATGATGTGGTGTATTCTGATTGGCTTACTGTTTCGGATGTTTTCAACGCGGTCCGCGCTTAGGTTACTTAAAGGGTTTTCACATTACGGATCAGTCAGTATCGTGAGAGTGTTTGAAGAGTACGGACGTGTTGTTGCAGTGCTCGTCATTTTTGATAAAAGCTAAGTTTTTAAACTTATTTTAAAGCTACATACTATTTATTATTTTAAGTTTAAAAAAGTGTATCAAGTGATTTTTTTTTTGTAATTTCGATCAGCTTGAGTTTTGATGTGATCAGATGTTACTTGTTGTCTCCGGAAATTCTGTATAAATAACATAGCTGAAAATTTTATCGTAATAGCTAAAATTATTTTATTTTGAAGGTGGTTCAAGTTGTTTTTCACGTAGATTGAATTTTGACTTGATTGTGAGTTTTGTATTTTTCCCCGAGAAAATTAGTAGTCATAGAGGGGTACGAGCGATCACCCCCCAAAAATCTAACAATTTCATAGTGAGCTCTCTTAGTGTAATTTAATACCAAAAATATATAGTTTTGTATACTAACATATAAAAGAACAAATATTTATTACAGTGTATAGTATATTTTTATATTTTTTGTTTTTTTAAATAACATATATTTTTTAAATTATTTTAATTAAAAATATGTCATCTTAAAAAATATTTTTCTGTATATATAAAACCAATCTCAAATTTTATATTTTTTTAAAATTAATTTAAGAAATCAGAAATAATATTTTTTATATATTTAAAACTAATTCCAAAACTTAATTATAAAAAATGAATAATCAACATTTTTAGATCATATTATATATCATACAACTGATATAAATAATGAAGCATTAGATATTCCCCATTTTCTAACTTAAACCCCAAATTATATATAAAATAAATAGTCAACTTACAATATGTTCTCTCAAAATAAATTTTATTTTATCATCAAACTATAGAATTTCTTCTAATAATCAAGAAGACATCTTTTATCATTATACTCTTACAAGAATTCTACACTATAGTAACAAACATCAATTAGATGATATTTATGATAGCTTTTGTGAAGAACTTAAGTTAAAACATGAAAGTTTTGAAAAAAGAAATTCAGGATGGTCACTTTGTGATACAGACCATAAGCTTGATTTGAAAATAGCAAAATATCACCCTCTGGGAGGGGGAAGTGGATCTAGTTATTTTAGATTACCAGAACAGATCAGAAACAAAAAAGGTGTATTGAATATTCAAAATAATGACAATAAATGTTTTCTTTGGTGCGTCACAGCACATTTTCATCCAGCTAAAGATAATAAATATCGTGTTTCCCAATATAAAAAATACGAAATAGAATTTTAAAAAGCTATGAAAGGAATAAAATATCCAGTAGACATCTTAGCTATCGAGCAATTTGAAAAACAATACAAAGAACACAATAATCGATCGATAGCTGTTCATGTTTATGGTTACAATGAAAAAAATGATAATATATATGTACTCAAACAGAATCATTCATCACCACATGATATACATATTATAAATTTATTATATGTTAAAAAAATAACAAAAAACACTACTGTCTCATACAGGATCTCCAAAAATTGACAAAAAGTCAAGTAACACCACATCATGGTAAAATTACTATATGTGATAGATGTCTGAACACATTTTATGGAAGGGGTAACATATCAAGCGAACAAGAATTAGAGCAACATATTAGAAATTGTAATACTCATCATGTAACTTACAAATTTCCAAAGAAAAGTATAAAATTTTCTATGTTTAAGGCACTGCTAAAACATCCATTTATAATCTCTGCTGATTTGGAAACAATACAAAAGCTAATAGCAAACAACTTTAACCAATATTCAAGTACATCACATACAGGACATACAGCTAAGCATGAAGCTTGTAGTTTTGGAATAAAATTAATAAATACTTACGGGATCCAGATACCAGATAACTTAAGAGAACCGTTTATTTATCGAGGTGAAGATGCAGCCAAAAATTTTATTGAAACACTTCGAGAGTGGGTAAAAATTCTTGCTCCATTCTTACATACAGAAAAACCAATGAAGAAACTTACACCAGAACAACAACGGGAATATAATAATGCCATACAATGTGTGTACTGTAAAAGTAATTTTGATTTAGATAATGAAAAAATTCTACACCACAACCATTTTAATGGAGAATATATCCATACGATTTGTAATTCATGTAACTTGAAAATACAAAAACCATTTTTTATTCCAGTAATTATTCACAATTCAAACAATTTTGATACACATTTATTTATTAAAGAATTAGATTATGATGCAGAGAATATTAATATTATATCACAGACTAAAGAAAAATATATTATTGTAGAGAAAACTATCAGATTAGAAAATGAAAGAACAGTTGTTCTTAAATTTTTGGATTCATATCTGTTTCTTTCCAGTAGTTTAGCTACTGTGGTCAAACAATTAACCGAAGACAAATTTATTTATACAAAAAATAATTTGGGCAATATGATATAAATTTGCTAATAAGAAAAGGAGTCTACCCTTATCAATACATGGATAATTTTGAAAAATTTGAAGAGAGACAGTTACCACCGAGAGAAGCATTTTATAACCATCTTCAAGATAAAGAATGTAGCGAGGAGGATTATCAACTTGCACACACAATTTGGGACATGCTAGGTTGCGAAACAATGGGACATTATCATGATTATTATTTGAAATTAGATGTTCTCTTGTTGGCTGATGTGTTCCATACTTTTGGAAAAAATTGTTTTGAAAAATATAATTTGGATCCTATTTTTATGTGTACAACACCTGGTTTTTTTTGCAAGCTACGCTTTTAAATACTGGAGTTGAAATTGGTCTTCTCGAAGATAGTAAACAGTTTACATTTGTTGAATCTGCTATACGTGGTGGTATAGTACAGTGTCCTTTGAGATATATAAAAGCAAACAATAAATATTTATCTGATTATGATACTAATAAAAAATCTAAATATATTCACTATATTGATATGAACAATTTATATGGGTATCTTATGACTCAATCACTCCCAATTGGTAATTACGAATGGATGACTCAGGAAGAACTTGAAAACAGAGATTTTTTTAAATGGTATGAAGATCATCTAAAAGGTTGTCTATTGGAAGTTGATATGCTATACCCACCATGGTGTCATGAGAAACACCACGGATTAGCTATGGCACCACTATCTCAAAAGGTTCCAGGTACAGAAGAAACACAATTAATGTTAACATTCGAAAACAAAAATAATTGTGTACTTCGTTATCGACTGTTACAATATTACGAAAAACAAGGTATAATATTTACAAAAATCCATAGGGGTTTAAAATTTGATCAAACAAAATGGTTAGCACAATATATTGTGAAAAATACAAATAATCGAATACAAACAAATTCTAAAGTTTTGAAAGATCTTTATAAATTAATGATTAATGCCATATATGGAAAATTTTTAGAGAACAAAAAATCGATTGAGGTGTAGTTTGGTGACCAATTGGAAAAAACTTTTGAAACTTATTGCTGATCCTACATACAAAAATTTTATAGAAATTACTGAAAATATGACTCTTATTGCAAGAAGTAACATCAATGTAGTGTGTGATGTGCCAATAGCTGTGGGTGTTACAATTCTTGAATTATCTAAATTAGAAATGTATAAATTTCATTATGATGTGATGCAAGCTAGATACGAAAACATAAAAGTAGCATACATGGATATTGATAGTTTTATATATGAAATAGAAACAGAGGATTTGTACAAAGATTTACTAGATATGAAAGAACATTTTGATTTTGGTAACTATCCAAAAGATTGTCTATTATATAATTTATTATACAGTGTTGATAACAAGATGATCCCTGGGAAAATGAAAGATGAAGCAGGATCTATAATATCAGAATTTGCTGGACTCAGAGCAAAAATGTATTGTATCAAAATAGATGGAAAAAAGAAGAAATTAAAAAAGCTAAGGGTATAAAACGACCAAATATAGTAAGACTGACAATGGATGATTTTAAAAATGGTTTATTTGAAAATAAAAATGAAAAAAATTAATGTCTGCATATTATCTTAACAAAAATCATACTGTTTATACTACAATAAAAAATAAAATAGCCCTCGATGGCCATGACAATAAATTAGAAATATTAGATTGTAACATCCATACTAGAGAATATGGACACTATGAAAATGTTAAGACAAAACATTGTAATAAATGTAAATTAAAAAGTTGAAAAAAATATTTATATTTAATTTTTTAATGTTATATGTAATTATTCATATATTTTTATCGAGCCTAAGGCTCTGAAGTTAATAATAAAATAATAAAATTCTATATTCTATTCTATTCTATTTAAAATTGTTCTATTACTCTCTCATTCTTTACATCATATACATATGACTTCTCTACTATTAACATAGCACTACATGTAGTATTTTCCGGTAGAGTTTCATGAAATTCGCATATCAATTTTATATTAGTTCGATCATTTATAACTACCAATTATCTTTTTGATGCATTTATTAAAAACATTGGTCTGTTAATTATGAACTCATCTGGATTATAATACATGTCTATGTTTCCTTCAGTTACTCGTTTAATAGCACTATAAGCTTCATATAACTTCAAATAATCTTGTTCTGTAATGTTTAAATTGTAATTTTCATGAGGGAATACTTCATTTCTGCCATTCTTCAGATACACATTTTTAATTTTGCAATTTTCAAACCGCCTGCTATCTTTTTCCTGATTGTCATCTCTCCCTGTCTGAAACAACACAGCTACGAACTCTGGCATGTCATATTGCAAAGATTGGAACTGATTAGTAATGTCAAATTCAAAAAATTAACCCTCCACAGGCTTCTGAATGCATTGATAAGTATAAAATTGAATCGGAATTTGAGGATTTTTCAAAATGTTGGCTTTGTATTTGAGAGCATAATTGGACTCATATTCAACTATAGGCATTCGCAACTCCATAGACTGTATCACTCATTTCGCAGCTTCGGGTAAACTAGCCTCATTATCTGATTCACCTGCATTCAAAGTTTTGTATCTCATGATGGCATTATGATCATTGGGTGCTCTGCGAAATATGACACTCAAACCACCTTTCCACATAATTTCTTTATATAGCAATCTCCTTTTAACAGTACTGTGTGACTTTTTGCTTGAATTTTTGTTCCAGCTTCGAACCCACCAACTTTATAATATGCACTCTCTGATTTGGACAGTTTCAATGTCCCCACCGTAGTGGATGTAATTCCAGGACAATCAATCCTGTCAATGACTGTACCATGCTTCCTGACTTCAATTTGAGAAAATAAGAATGGAACAAAGTTATCTATAAGTTTTATATTAGCCCCGGGAGGGGATATTCTTCACTATTACTTTGTTTTACAATATCAAATTTTATATACAGATCAGATCTATGTGGATGAATGAATCCGTCCCCCACCGTGATGTCATACTGTATCTCTTTATTGGGCTGATTCAAATTTGCAAATGTCCTCCTGTCTTGAGGGAAGGATTGTAATTCATAACTCTCGATATTTTCCATCTTGGTATTTATTTATATATTTTAAATATTAATTTCTATTATCGCAGTGCTATTAGCACCGGCAAAATCGATGATCTCATTTTTCTCATTCGTAATTGTTATTTCTATGTAATTAACTTTATCAATAGAAACAGGGAAATAGACTGGTGGGATTGGGGAATAGAAGATAGGGTCCATAAATTCCGAATTCGATTTAAATGTAGCAGTGATACCTGTCTCCTTGTGACTGCCAATCGAATTTTCTTCTGCTTTGATAATCATACCTTTGGCAATGTTACAGTGAATATTCAATGTCTCAATAGCTAAGAATTTTGGTATAAATTTACCTATGTGTCTAACACCTGGTTCTAATTTGCTATTGTTCTCAAATCCTAAACGTTCTCCCATGGTAGATAAGTCCACTGCTTGATTAGTAGTTACAATCTCTACTCTGTGTGTTACAGAATTTTGAGAAAGCAAGACAGTGGTTGGAAGTTAAAATTGTAAAGTAGATAAGTTATACTGTCCAGGAGGAATAATTATTTTTTCACTACCAACTAATATAGTATTGTTGTAGGTAGTTACATACGGAATCAGATACATACCGTAGAATGCTCTTAGAGCTATGGAATTTGGATAGATAATATCATCGTGAAGATGTAGTTTCAAAACCGAAGTCTCGCTGGAGAGATGAAAAATTCCCATATTTAATATATAATACAGCTTTTTGAAAATATTTTAATTTGATGTTTGGTATTTTATTTAAAATTCTGAGCATCGTAATGCAAACATGGCCACATATAATTTGATCGAAATCTTGAATACGATCGTCGTTGTAATAAATTTTAACATGTTTCAAGTAACGAATTAATTCTGTAGGGGGTACCCCTCCGAAAGAATCGAAAATAAAAGCATTGTCATTTTGTTTATAATAGCATATCCAGTGAGTACCAACGTTTTCGGACTTGTCCAAATTCACCAAGCCTCATTCTCGAGAGTGAGGACTACCTTTAGGGAGAGAATCAGACATGAAAACCCCCCTGAAGTGTTTAATTTTAAATATTTTAATTAAAGATTCAATGTCTTGGTTGGTAAGAGCTGCTTCTTTTTTTTAATTTTCTGACTTCACACCTTTGCCTATTTTTTTTCTCCATGGCAAGATTATGACGCTTTTGCTCTTCTAGTTCTACCTTATTTTTTTTTTAATCAATTACAGTTTTGGCTATAGCAGCACTGCCCCCGGCTAGGCTCCCAACTGCCCCCAATGCAGCCAGGATAGCTTGAATGCTGAATATGAATCCTCCACTGTGTGTTTTCTTTCTTGCATTTTGCAATCGTTTTAATTGTGGCGTACTGAGTAATAATTTCATTCCATTTTCTTTGGCTATACATTGACTTTTCTTTTCTTGTTGTTTTTTAGTTAAAATCGAAGTAAGTTTTAAATTTTTAAGATCGTGATACGGTATTTGGTATACAACTCCTTTTGGTTTCATGTTGTTGTTGTTATTATTATTATTATTATTCAGGGTATTTATATTACAAACCCCACCCTAATTTTTGTTTTGTATTCATAGCAATGGTTGTACCCAACGCTGTTATTTTTTCACCCAATGATGCATCTCTGCTTGTTAATCTTCCAAAAGCTGCCTCTTCCAGTTTTTGATCAGCTACATGGCTACATGACGATCATTCAGATCTTTGTGTGTGTTGTATGCAATATCATGTTCTTTACAAGCTGCATCCAGAGGATTAATACCCCTGTCCCCTCTTTCTCTTCGTTTCTCAAGTTTGTACCAGGACCACAATATTGGTAACCAGGTACGTGTAACTCGAACGGAAGTTTATTAATAATATCATTCAATAAACCTCGACCCTCTGATATATTCCAGAATTTAGGAGGTAAAGTATTGATAATTTTAATTAAGTATCCTATACCTTTAGGATCGTTTACAATAAAATTAGCTAATTTGTCACTAATCATGTTTACAATACCCATTTTCTCATTATGGAAATTATTGTTCCCAGCATTTTCCTCCCCTGCTATAACCAGCAACCTATCTATAAGTTTTCTCACATCGTTTACCCATACAAATTCCTTAGATAGAGTATTGTATTGTTTTATAACACTACCGGTTTTTAGTTGATTCCAGATAGGTTTAATCAGATTTTTTTTATTTATCCCCGCTGCTCGATTTCACACACTTTTGACTGGCATCGTTATTTTGGTACAATGCATCAGTGTGTGTCAAAATTTCAGAGTAACTTTGATAATCATCTTCTGTAAAAATTTTTGGTTGTTTTTCTGGTAATAAGCTCCCATAGCCTTACGGTACCAGGATATCTGGACCAGCTGTTTCTCCCACCCAAACTAATTTTTATGTTGTCCCCTTCGAATGTAACTTTAGACTTACCAATTTTCCATACTACACCTTCATTTCCCTCCATAGTTGGATACAAACCAAATACTTCATCTTTTTCAAATTTTCCTGTACTCACATAATCCCTTGCCAGGGGACCCAACTTGATTTTCTCTGATTCTTCTATAGCTACTTTAGCAGGTGGTTCCTTAAGTACCAGAGGAGTGTGGATACTAGATAATGGCGTAGGAGGGAAATCTGCATAATTTTTAGCAGTAAGAGGTACCAATTCATTGATGAGGTTTTTATTTTGTTCTGTCACACCCTTAATCTCTTTACCGAGACCACTGATTGCATCGATAATAGGTTGTCTTGACGCTTGTGTTGTTCGTAAAAACCTCGATTATCTGATTTCCAACCTTTGAGACGTTTGGACAAGTACTCTCGTAATTTCGAATTATATTCTATTTTATGTTTTGTCATATTTATTTTTTGATTAATGGTTATTTTATATCGTTTCAACGTAAGTTTTATTTCTAAACTTACCATTGTTAGGTTTCCGAGTCATGTCGATAGTAACAAATCCAAAATCGTCGCTGTTCCAACAAGATGAACAGAATTTTGAAAATTGGTTGTAATTTAAGTCTCCTCCCACATAATCATCGTATACATGTTTCAAATTAGTATGATCTTGACGAAACAAACAGATTAAATTTGTATTATCTCGTAGTAATTGTTTGGGTATTTTGGAATAAGTTCGAGAGAGGGAAAAAGTCTAAACATACCAAAGCAGATCTCTCACTCAAGTAAGGGGAACCTGGCACATGGGTTAGATTAAGTTGCAACCCAAACAAACAAATGAGTTATGGCCTACGTGAACTGATATGACTCAAGCAAGGCATGTCATATTTCTATCTTGAAGCCCCATATTTTGTCACGTGTTGGAAAGCCTTTCAAAGGTTAATATGGTGTCTATGAATGTATGTGTACGTTGGAAACTGAAAAGTGATCTTCATTTCAGTATTAATGTCGACAGTAATGTAAACGAAAACAACGTGTATTTGCGACAGCACTAATGTTGCTCACAACAGCAGCATTGGAAATAATTGTCAATTATTAAATTTAAGTAAATTCTATTATAACAAACTGCATGAAGTTCATATTTCTACTGAATGGAAATAAAATGACAACTTGAAAACTTGGTGGTGATTAGCCGGAATGCTGCGGTGAGCCAGCTCAAGATGGCCAGACAACGTCTCCTTACTTCGCGCGCGGTTCGGGTTAAAAATAAACTCCAAATGCATGGAAGTAATATTTCTGGGAACCTTTGAGTGGTTATAAAAAATAATTTCATTATTTTCTCCACAACTTTGTCGCTGGAAATTTTTACTTGGAATTACAGAACAAGAAATGGCCAGCGACGACATTTTCTACTGCACGAATATAAAAATCTCCACATACTTTATTTGAATATTTTTTAATGCAAATATGCTTTAAAGTATTGATAAATTCTGAGTAGCACCATCACCTATGACAATTAAAAAACAGTGTCAATTTTTTTAATAATGAATGCTTCAATTTTACGGCATGTTTCAACGTTAGGAATGAAAACAATGTAAAAATTGTGTTTTCACAGAAAATTTGCGTTTTTAATTTATTTAAAATTATGTAAGCAAGTTACCAGTTTTTTGTGTTCACCATCGTATTCTCTACAAAATTTCCTGCAAAACTGCAGGAACCGATTTTACTTAAGCTAAATTTGTAAATCCAGAAATTTCGCAACAGCGCGCTCGTATTTCCCATAAGAAAAGCATTGCCCATAAGAGCCCATTGTGTCTTCTGAACGTGAAAACGACTCTAGCAATCTTGCTGGAATTATCTGGAATCTCCTGTCCCCTTCTATTACCAAATATATCCATGTTGTTGTTTTTTTTTTTGTTTTTTTTAGGTATTTTATATATTAGTAACAGGATAGATTATTCTTATTTCGATAAACAGAGGAATCAATTTATCATACTCTCCAATTATCTCAGCATACAAAAATTCACCAGCTACCACATCATAAGACGTATCAGAAAGTAATGTACTATGTTTAATTCTATACAAATTTCGACCTATGTACAAAACTGCCGCATTGGGTGGAGAAATGTTTATTTGAATTTTCCCACTAACAGGTAACTTATATGATGATAAGTTATTATTAAATACAAATAAGTGCTTTCCAGTATCCTCCTCAACATGAGACCAAATACTGTTGAAGTGAACAAGAAGCAACCCTTTCAATTGATGATACATTTCTCTAAATACATGCATGTTTACTGGAATTCTCTCTAGAGGCTGATTATGTTGTTGCTTCTTAAACCCAAAAATATTCATGACGTTTTATTTTATATTAGCTATTTTTTTATTATATATAAAATATATATTTGTACTAAGTATAAAAAAAATAATAAGTACATATAGTAAAAAAAAATATCACCCTGTGCTTAGCACATGAAAAAATGTATAGAGGAGCACTGCAACAACACGTCCGTACTCTTCAAACACTCTCACGATACTGACTGATCCGTAATGCGAAAACCCTTTAAGTAACCTAAGCGCGGACCGCGTTGAAAACATCCGAAATAGTAAGCCAATCAGAAGACACCACATCATCGTATTACGTCATAACCATCCAATCAGAAAACAACACGTTACATACAGGTCATCATAATATTACTTAATAACTTGTTGCATAACATTGCAACCCACAGGTGTCTGTCAAGTAGACCGGAAGTAGACCGGAATTAAATTGGTGTGCGTGGGTGTGCGTGGGTGTGGGTGATAAGTAAAAATTGGATGTCATAGGGGAAATTATCTAAATCTTAGAATTTTTATACAATAAAATTGAAATTTAAGCTTTTGCGTAAAACAAATTTTCAGTTTCTTACACTTGGGACATCAGCTAAAATCATGATTTTCAGTTAAATTACACTAAGAGAGCTCACTATGAAATTGTTAAATTTTGGGGGGGTGTTTGCTCGTGCCCACTTTCCTACTACTGTGATTTGTTTGGTTTTTGTGACATATTAAACTTTTTGCGCATAAAATTATTGTGCGTTACTTTCCGATCTGCCCTCGTATTTGCTGGAATTAATTTGTTGCACAGGCTTATACACAGTTACGTAAAATTTCACCTGAAAAGCTTTATTTCTTTAAAAAAACTCCAAACAGCTAAATGCTTTTGGTTCAAACTTTTGAGGACCTTACATAGCACGAAAATGCCCAATAAACCAACCTTGGAGGTAGGGGCGGCTCAAGTTAAAATTATCACCCGGGCGAGATGGATTTCTAGCCCCCCTTACTTTCACCTCTGCCCCTCCCCATTTTTCTACCCTGCCCCCCGTACTTTGCACTTCCCTCCAATAAGAAACAACCATGAAATACATTTTCTGTGTTAATGTCAAAAAAACAATAGTCTTATATTTAAAATACAATCAAGTGTTACTGTTTATTTTATACCTACATACCGACATCGAAATAACAGTAATCTCTAAGCTTAAATTGCTACATAACTGTAGGCCCAGTCCCGGTTAGCCCTTCTGTGCATAAAGTGGTCTTAAATAAACAAATAACCACGCTTATGTAATCCCACTTTAAACTGTAGGTTCAGTCGCGATTAGCCTTTCTGTGCATAAAGTGGACTTAAAACACCAAGCCAATCAATCAAGCTTATGTAATCAGAAATATGGTTATGCTGGCCCCCCTGGCGGAGTAGTTAGCTCGTCGCGCTATGACGTCAGGGGTACAGGGTGCGAACGAAAACCTGGGGATGAATGTTCTTTGTGAGTGTCTCTTCATCATTAGAGGAAAAGATCTAAATATGGGCCCCTCTTTTTATGTTGTCATTTTCGGAGGAAAAAATTAATATATCAAGTACCTGCCTTTAAAATGCATATCTATGAAATATATACTTAAATGTAATAGCATGCTAAAGTACAAAAGGTCTCCATATTAAAAAAAAACAATTTCCAAAAAATGGTAAAATGATGTATTTCAAAATTGTGGTCTAAATATGGGCAATATCACAGAAAGCAATTATGATTTTAAAAAAAAACAGTCATTTATCGCTAAAACATTATAAAATTCATATTTATGAATAATCTGTTGATTTGAAAATCACGCGGAATGGGAAAAATCGAAATTAAGAAAAACATCCAAATATTTGTTAAAAATGTGACCTCAACATTAGACCTCATGTCATAACCCATATTTAGACCATCACGCTATTTTTCTTCTTTAATTTATTTTCGCTCTCTGTGGTACATATTTCACAAACAAATCGTGGCATTATAAAAGCCCACATTTGTTTTATGTACCGCTGATATCATGACCTATGCAAAGCAGATGAGAATTCAGAAAACGCTGAGTTAAAACATACCTGGAAAAAGTTTTCGGAGGTCGCAATTCTATAACAGCGTCCAAGGCCGAAACTAAGCACCACTTTCTCTTGCGAATTGGCGCGGCAACCTTTGTCCTTGACAGATAACCAGTTCCCTTAGCCTCTGCCAGGCTGCAGCACCCGGGAGCGCTGATAACTCCAAAACCCATATTTAAACCTTTGCCCATATTTAGACCTTCTCTACTCATTCGCATCTTCTCGATTAGCCATAAGTGGCAGAAAAGCGAAGTAAAATAAACCAAACCAATCAAGAAATTAGATTTTGGCTCGTTCTTTAAGCTTTGTAGGAAGCCAGCGATATGTTCTCTATGGGTTTATGTTTGCAGGCTTGGGGCAAGTACAACGAAGAGGCAAGCATGAAAATTAGCACGAATTACGCCGGCCAATCGCTCACCCACGAATGGCTCCGAATAAGGGATCGGGGTAATGTCCCAGGAAGCGAAATCAATTTATTATTTGTAGCGGGGGGGAACGGGGTTTAGATCCGACGGCGAATCAGCTTCTAATGAAGCGGACTCTTTTTAATTTCCCGCTAGAGCGCATCACTAAAGCGAAAGATTAAAGAAAAAGTGAAGGAGAAGAAAAGTCTGTGAAATCACCGTAAAGGCACGTCACGACTTGAAGTCGATTGTCTTTTTTTTTTCCTTCGTAACGTTACTTCGCATCCCCCATCTCAAGGGGCTGGCCTTTTGTAAAGCAGCGACGCCAGCGCATCCTGGTGGCACGGAGTCGATTTATTCCGAAGGAGCTGGGCGCGTTAATCTCGTAATGTAGTTTCCTTGTCATCTTTCGCATGGTGGAACACCTTCAGGGGCGATTGTGACGTCACACACTCTCCCTCTCTTTCCTCCTCCTACATTTGTCCTTTTCTCCTCCTCTTTAATCCTTTCGCTTCCTATCCCACGTCCATCTTTTCTTCTTCTCTCGTGATGTTCTTGTTCTTCGCTTGCTAAAGGGGAGGCTTCAGGAAACGTCTTTGCTCTTCAATTTCAAACATTCTTGCATTCTGCGAGTAAGAAAACGTGGCTTGGACCTACAAAGAACAAAGATTTTTTTTCCCGTTCCGAGACAGTAAAGGAACGTTTGGAAAATCAAGTAGTGCCCACAGGCATGTTCGTGGACCCAGGTTGCGTCCACCCAACTTTCTTGGGGAGGGGTTATGATGGAAATTTGACGTTGTAAACAGTACAGCATTGGACACAAGCTGAATTACGTTATCAATTATCCATTGCTGTTATATAATTAATTGTAACGGGTAATATGTAAATATCTATTTTTCAAACTTCGAAAGTATTTTGAGGTATGGTATCCAATTTTGAGGAAACTCGGCTCAATCGCAGAGTATTTTTAAAATTCCAAAAAGAGCATTGCGTATTTTGGCAAATGCACACAAAACTGTTACATGTAAACCTCTTTTGAAAAAATTCCGTATATTAACACTTCCAAGTTTGTACATACTTGAAACACTTACTTTCATACACGAAACAAAATCGAGCTATCCAAAGGACACACACAATTACAATACCAGACATAAAGATAACTTCCACATTCCCAAAGTGCGGCTAACTGCATGCCAAACAGGATCTTTTTACTCAGGCAACCAGTTATACAATGTATTACCAAAAAAGTTACAAAAAATTGTGAAAAAATTCTTATTTGAATACACATAATATTCAGTTCAAGAATTTCAGGAATTAAATAACTCTATTAAAAAAATTTAGATTGTATACAGTGTATAATATGTACTTTTACAGCACTAGTTCACTTCAAGAAATATTTTGTCATTGTATGTTTTATTATATTATGTTATATTATTATTAAAAAAAATCTGCCAAATTGATGTATAGGTATATATTATGTGCGATGTCAACATGGATTTTGTAATGTACATGCACCAATGCCCCTCAGGGGTACTTTCGGTGTGAAAATTGCTAAATAAACCGGGGGTGGGATATCCAACTCTTACATATTAGGCCTTAAATTGACACTTGAATTCTGTTGGGCAATTGAGAATTAAACGTATTGAGCACAATATCCAAAAAGGATATAGGAGGATAAGAAACTTCCATAAGCTATGGCGAACACTGAGGATTTCAGTAAAGTCTGTGGAAATATTCGGCTATTATATTGATTATTCTTTATTATATAGCGTCGCTTATCTGCCACGTTTGGCTAATCGCAATCATGTCGATAAGTAATGAAATTGATGAAGGGACACTCACAAAGAACACCCATGCCGGGATTCGAACCCTGGACCCCTAACCACTCCGCCACGGAGGTTGGCATGGGGTTTTATAGAACACCCTACTACTAAGAATGTGCAACCAAAAGGGGATATTCCCCTATGTCAATCCTCATTCAAATACCAACCTGAAAATATGCAAAGGCCACGTGAAATCGAGCAGACAGACAGTCATTATCTCACTTGGATTTTTCTAACCAGTAAGTAAATTTAGATAAAGAAAGAGGAGCCCAACGCCTTGTCAGTGTCTCCATCCACGTGGGATCGAACCAGGAACCTTAACCGTCCTACTCGAGGTATCATTCCTTCTCTGTAATGTGAGCACTCCCTCCTTGAAGATAGCTTGATGTTAATGTGCGAGAGGTCAACTATACACACTTGGAAATGGCAAAACACAATCGCTTTGATTCAAGTCTGGATCAAACATCGTTGAAATAGGACAATACCTGCGTACACTGATGACGAAAAGCCTTGCAGAAAGCCCTTAGAGTAAGTCTGTACTGATGCGCATTTTCTTTTTCCAGTCAACTTGTGAATGCGGTTTCATTTTCTTGCTCTCTGATTGGCTGTTGGAAAGTTACGGTGCTGTTATTGTGAGAATATCTTGTTTGCGCTGTAGGTTAGGTTAGGTTAGGTTAGATTAGAAAGGAGCAAATTTGCGCCAAAAATAAGAAATAAGACATTCTCACAATCACAGCACCGTAACTTTCCAACAGCCAATCAGAGAGCAAGAAATGAAACGGCATTCACAAGTTGACTGGAAAAAGAAAATTCGCATCAGTACAGACTTACTCTAAGAGCTTTCTGCAAGGCTTTTCGTCATCAGTGATACACAGGCATCGTTCCAAGACAAAAGACTACTCGCCACCTGTTGCTCTCTATCTTATTCCTTCGTATGTTTCCCTGGTCATTGCCCTGCAATACCCGTTGATCATCACCTTGATTGTCAATAATCCAGAAAGGTTTGTTAACTACTGACATGCCATTCCTTGAATGCCTGATAGCGCAACGGCTGGTGATTGAGTTCATGAACTCTAGCTTCCCACAATTCTCTATTTTGAGGAGATTGATAAGCTAGTTACAAGTAGCCGTTACTATTTATTAGAATTTCTAACTAGCTACTTTAATAAGTAGGTGTAACTGTAAGGGAGTTATTTTCTGAAATAGAAATAGTAACTTCACAACAATTAACTTGTTAACATTTGGAAGGTGGGTGCATTTCCAATCATGTGCGTTCTCTGGATGCTAAGGTTCGTGCAATTGTCTAAGGCAGGGGTTTCACGGCGCCCTTAGTGTTTCAAAATCTTTCCGCGGCTCCCAAGTCAGAATGTAGGCCTATCTAACACTTGAAACGCTCAGTTAGTATGGTTAGGTTGCTTGCCATAAGTTACAAAATAAACTAATATTTCAAATTCAGAAACATTTTATGTGTAAAAAGTACTAAATAAGCACATACTTTGGTAACAGTTCGTTATATCGGAGACACATTTAAATCGGATATTTTGTGTTTCGCATGGTTCGTACTAACCAATTGTGTATTGCGGAACATAGTTCGTGCTTTTTGCACGAAAACAAACACAATTTTTCACATACAGAGTGATTTTTTTTATTCCTTTCTTCGCTTCCGGAACGCGTATTTACAAACGCTATAGTACTGCAGAACCTCCAGCTATATTTGGCTACTGATTGGCTGCCATTCCGGAAGTTGATGCAGCGTTCCTTCAAGTTAACGCTAGATGGCAGGGTTCAAATTAACAGTGTAGATTTCAGATATCCATCCCAACAAGATAAGAAACCCATTTACAAAAAGGTTAATTTTTTAGCAAAATTATTTAAATTAATGTTTTAGAAGACAGAAATCAGAACTCTTCTTGAAGTGAATGACTTTTCTATTTAAAGTCACATCAGTGCAAAAATTATAACTACCAATGACTATTGAGAAAATTATGTATATCCAACGTATAGCATTTTAAACATTATATTTTATTATATAAACGTATATTTCTTAACATAATTTCGACAATCTGTTTACAAACTTTATTACTATATAATCACAAATGTAATTTTTTCTATACTTTTGCTGTAAATGAAGAAACAAGGAACAATGGACACGGAACATAATCACTTCCGGTTCACGCCGCCAATAAGAAAGTGTTATATACCTCTGGTTCTGCAGCACTATCGGGTTTGTAAATACGCTTCCGGAACACACAATATGGCGGGCACATCCTGACTCACGTTGTGGGTATGCAGTGTTTCAACCTTCTTTACCGAAAAAATACCTACTATCGTGTTAGTCACCGGTGGAAATTATGCATTATGCACGGGTAGATGACGATATCCCGGATAGCTGGCGGATAGCCCCACGAACCATTGACAGATAGCCCCACGAACCATTCACGGATAGCTCTACGAACCATTCACGGATAGCTCCACGAACCATTATGCACGGTAGCTGACGGATAGCCCCACGAACCATTCACGGATAGCCCCACGAACCATTTCCATGAGGTTAGGTTAGGCAAGCTTAATAAAAAAAAGGAGTTTGAAACACTGACAGTGGGTTACGTCATCGAACGTGCCGAGCATGTAGTTCACGTACGGGAAGCATGGCAATTGTGCGTCGCTGCGATATTTCTCTTGAAAAATATATGATTTGCCGGTCAAATAGATTCCACGATGAAAGAAAATACCTTCAAGAACGTTGGAAAGATTGAAGAAAGTCATTTCCGTAAGTAGTTTCTTCTGTAAAAATGAAGAAATGTGTCTCCGATATAACGAACTGTTACCCATATTTGGAACAATAATATCATTGCTTGAATTTACAATTGTAATTAGTGGCACAAGTGAGCCTGATGTTCACTCCATATCTTCTCAAATCTTGATATCAAAGAGGACACAGCCACCCTCATTGCCTGTTCCATGTTGATTTTTGCACGATACTTGCTTTTTATCACAGCAACCGCCTGAAGTTTATAATAATCCTTTGCGCAACAGCCCATGAAGGGCCTAGGCGTACCTACCGACTGCCGGTCTCCCTCCCACGCTTTCCTTCGTCACCTCTAAGCGTGGAGATCTTCAACCAGTATTGAAATAGTCGGGGGGTCAGCCCGACGTATCCCCAGCCGTTATAGTAGGTCTCCGTGACCGGATTACGCTCACTCACTCGGAGCTCCCCCCTTCGCACAAATATGACGTCGCAAATGGAAATAAGATTCAGAGAGATTTACAGCGGATATTCATAGAAACACTAGGTACCAAGAAAGTTCGATACAAACACGCGCTATCCGTACGGCCGCATTACAAGCAACTAACTACCTTCCATACTGCAGTGACTTTACTAGAAGAATCCAGAATTCAAAAGAGCCTGTGAAAATTCTTAACTCGAACGCCATCTAGTAACAGGAGTTATCTTGAAAACCAAGTCTAAATTTAAGACACATTTCATGCTAAAAAGATGCATTGTTTTGTGTGTTCCATTATTTGTAGAGCAAAATAAGCATGCAGTTTCTTTACGGAATTGCAACAAGAATTTAAACTTCCTGCGTCTTGACACAAACTTAAAATAACAATCTAACAGGTGTGTGTTTGGTATGTGGGTGGGGTAAGGTTTTCGGGGAGATTTATAAAAGATTGATGATGCTCTCAAAAAAATGGGTTCTTCTGCTAAATACTTCTGGCATTACTCAACTTCAGCATAAGACTAACATGAAAGGTTGATCAGAAAGGACGAGACGAGAAATGCTATGTAAATCATACCGAGATTCTAATAATTAATGCCTTTTAACAACGGAAGATCATATTTCATTTATTGTTTATTATGTGTCATGTATGCGATCCGTTAATAAATAATAACAAGAATTTGGGGGGGGGGGAGTTAAACTGATATCTTTGAGATGTCCCGATTTTGGGTCAAAATATTATGGTCACCCTATTTAGTAGTCATATCGAAAAGTTAAATCCTGTTTTCTACAGTGTCCGTTAGGTGTCCTTCCAGTCATGGAATGAACAGGTTAATAAGATGGTCCGATTTTAAAACCATGTGTAGTGTCATTTCAATGAAAATATTGTAACATTTCGCGGCCCCCCTATACGTTAGCCACGGCAACGCACGGTTTGGGGGCTCGGGTACCCTTTTCTACACCCTCGATTTTTCGCACATTTCAAATATTCTCGTTAAGAAAATTAGTTCTTCATAAGAAACGATGTTTCTAAATAGCGCGGAAAGTAATTTTTTTAGATCTACGTGCTAGGAAACTTACGTTTTTCAATATTTAGATTCCTTATGTAACGTCGAAACGGTTTTGCAGGGATTTGATCATGGCGCATCTTAGATTCATGTCACAGGCGCACGTCTGAACATTTTCTTTTTCTTCTTATCTTTGACTTGTGCAATGGGATAATTTGCAATTTTTTCTTGTTATGAATGACTTGTGCAATGGGATAATTTGCGATTTCAATATATTATTTATGTAATTTATTGGCGGATTGGATATTTGAGACATTGCAATTGTTTTGTGCGACTTTAGACATTGGAATTGATTTGTGTGACATTGAATTAAGACAAAAGGACTAAATATGAGATTGACACACGTTCAACGGATGAAGGACATAGAGGACTTTGTTCGACGAGACATACGGGACATTGTAATTGACTTACAGGGAGATGGTCTGCTGCCCCACGAACCATTGGCGCTAGCCCCACGAACCATTGGCGCTAGGCCCACGAACCATTGGCGCTAGCCCCACGAACCATTGGCGCTAGCCCCACGAACCATTGACGCTAGCCCCACGAACCATTGGCGCTAGCCCCACGAACCATTGGCGCTAGCCCCACGAACCATTGGCGCTAGCCCCACGAACCATTGACGCTAACCCCACGAACCATTGGCGCTAGCCCCACTAACCATTGACGCTAACCCCACGAACCATTGCCGCTAGCCCCACGAACCATTGGCGCGTGGATAGGTTAGTTCAGTTAGGTTGAGATCGATAGTTAAAATTTGGTGTCGTGTTAGTATCACGATCTAGAAATTGGAAATAATTGCGAACCATTTCAAACGACAAAATTTCAACTTTAAACGGCTGTACAGTCGTAAATACTTCTTTCCGCGCTCCAATTTTTTGTTATTCACAAATAGGATCAAATAATGTTCATAATGAAAAAAAATAATTTCAAAATTCGAGGGTGTAGAATAGGGTACCCGACCCGGTTTGGGAACTATTGGTCTAAGAAAAGGAAACTGGGATCCGTTGCAAACAAAATTAGAATATCCATGCTTTATTGCAATTCGTCACGCGGAAACCGGTGAATTTTATGTATTCAAATTAGAAGATATTCCCTGTTGAGGGAGTGGGACATGTTGAGCTTGTAATTGAAGAGAAATAAACATGTGCAAGTGGAATTGATCCCACCACATCATGGTCGCCCGCAAGAGGGGGGCCAGAGGGGCACCTGCCCCCCCCTGAGATATCTGGGAAAAGACAATGTAATTCGAATGGTGATATTTTATTATAAATAATACTGCTTGCTGTGACTTACAGGCTAAAGTTACAGCAAATACTGCCATGTCTAAAAAAAATAACGAAAGGACGTTTTCACAACAGGCACTAGAATAATTTTGACTGCCGTAACTAGGGGTGTACGGAACGAAAATTTTTGGTCTGGACTTATATGATCCTGTCTTTCGGGACTGAAAAAAATGCCATTTCCGAACAAGTTTCGGGATGGGAAGCTTTCGAAATTTCCGACGGGTGAAAATCTCGAATTTTACACACTGTTCCTTTCCTGTTCGAGACAAATACCTGTATAATCCTCGACTGTTCGGGTTCCCGAAAAGTCTGGAATAATTTCCCAAGTTGTCATCCAACCTTGATAATTCACGAGCTTTGAATTATTTTTTGACAGGAAAAAACATGGATCATAGATGCCATGAAGGAGAGCAGATTAAGTGGTCCTGTTTAATGTCTCGTGAAAAAATACAAAAGATAAAGACTTGTTCATCACCAAAGTGAAAGATGAATATGGGAAGGAAGCAAGGCGAATCCAGTTTCTATTTAAACAGTCGACTCAGTTAGACTTGTCAACAGGGTCAAAGCATTTTCTGTCAATTTTAATTTTATTATTTGTAAAACCACAATAACAACTATAATAATAATAATAATTGTTATTATACTAATAATAAAGGTAAAATATCAGTTCTTAACATGAGGGGCGAGATATGAAATCTTACTTTGCCCCCGTGAGAAAAAATCCTGCTAGTTCCCTTGCACCACATGCAAAGTACCGTAGCATACGAACGATTTCTCGAATTAAAATCATTCAAGCAAAGCTGACTCTTTGCTCTATCATATATTTGTTGTAATTATACAGAGTGTCTTCCTTGCTTAGAGGGATATAGAAATAAATGCTCACCGTTTAAAAACTGAGGAAGAAATTGCTATGATTTCTATTTTACAAGATCCAGAAACTGTCCTATTTACACACCAATAGTGAATACACGTGCTTGCGCATGCGCACCAATGTGTAATGCGGGAACAAGCCTAGCACTATTCGGTAGAGCAACAGATACGGGACTGTGAAAACGTGGACCGTTTAGATGCATGCTGGGTACTCAAGGCGCGCACACATCGAGTTACATTGGCCAGTTTCCTAAACGCAGAGCGTTGCTACATCAAGGTATGTAAAAAGGTGTGTTAAGAAACCATTATTATTATAAAATTTCGAGCAGAAAGTAACTGAAAAAGTAACCGACTTACTTTCTAAAATGAATAACTGTAAGTCAAAAAGTTTCCGAACACTCCGGTAAAGTTTGACAAATTTTGAACAAGCAGTTGGCAACACTGATTATCATCATCTTTCAGAATCTGGGGAGAGGATTAGCATGCCTCGTGCTCCGTGAGATGAATCATGACCTTCAATCTCTCCTGCCGCCTCACAGCATCAGTAACAGCTCTCAAAGGAGCCTATTATCTCCAAATCGAGGGATGAAATGAGATAACGTGTGAAAGACTGAGGATGTTCGGGGTCTTATGTAGCCTATTTCAGCTTCCGGAAAGGTGGAAGAGGAAGGAGGAGAAGGGAAGAGGTAGTTGAAGTGTGAAGGCAGTCTATTACTTGCTTCGAAACTATTTTGCTGGAATATTGCATCATAATTATTGCAGGTAGTCTCATTTAATATTTTCAATGAATATCATAACCTTATATAACAGTCGTTTTGATAAGCGTGCCGCATTTTTTTTGGGGGGGGGGATTAAAAATTACAAAATTTGTAAGTACTGAACTGAAAATGTAGTACTTTCTTTCGCATGACCTAAATTTCTAAAATGAGTCATTAAAAACAATGGAATCACTAATCAAAATTGTATAATTACAATTTATTTCACAAAACCCAATACTTATGGATGAATTGAAAGAAATGAAAAAAAACACCATACAAATAAGAATCCTTCATAATAAGTGTTCAATGTGAAAATTGAGGCTGATCTGCTATTTTTATCAAAGTTGGAATGTCCACTTCAATTTCAATATTGGAAAGTCTCAGAAGGTGAAGCAGTGAAGAATCTACCAGTCGACTTCTGTAGTGGTTCTTGATGAACTTCATTGAAGAAAAACCCTTTCACACGTATATGTGCTGTCGAACATCGATGTCATACTTTGCCCAAAACTACGAAGGTTTGGAAAGCGTTTCTTTGAAAGGTATTTGAAAAACTCTGGCCCCTTTTCTTGCCTAGTTTGAAGGAACACATCGAATTGCAAATCACACAATTCAAGTTGGAGAGAAGCTTCTTGTTCCTCGATGTTAACGCCAAGAGGTTTGCTAAATAGCTGGATGCTGCTTTTAAGTTCTTCAAAATCTTTAAATCTGGAATCAAACTCATCCATTATTTCTTTAATATTTGCACTGAATTCAGAAAAGTCCAGTGTTTCTTCATCTTCTGCTAGCCGCCGACAGCTTGGACAATGGACCAGGTTATTCCTCTCCAAAGTAACGTTGAAAATCTTCAGTTTATTACGAAACCCATCTATGTTTCCCATTAAATCTGACACCAGCTGGTTTCTTCCCTGCAGTTTCAAGTTCAGTTCGTTCAGATGACCTGCGATATCTGTTAGAAACGCCACTTGTTTAAGGAACTCCATACTTTGAAACTGCTCCTTCAGTAAAAATAGAATGTATTTTAATAAAAATACATAAAATTAATGTATTTTGCAAACTGGCTTCGCGGGCCGCCAGTTGGAAACCCCTGTTATACTGTGTCTTCTTTGTGTGGTAATTTCACACTTTCGTACTTGCTGTTCATGAGATTTTGCATATTTTGGGGCATAATTTGAAGGTTTTATTGCGTATTCTTACGCATATTGTAACAGGTTTCAGTGCACATAATAACTAGAGAATTGATTTTCAGATGCGGCACCTTTCTATAAATATAGCTCTTTTCATACCGATGTATGTATATGTATGTATTTTAGAACATGCAATCAAGTGAATAAAAATTGACACACTTTGTTGCACCTTTTCGTGGGATTAGCACATCTATGCCCTTTTACCTCCTCTTTGATGCTTCAGAACCTTTTTCCTTCCTCTTCTTTCATGTTTTGTTTAAAAAAATGGACAGAAAAATAGATGATTTTCACTCTTTTTGAGCAGCTACATAAAATCCTATAGTCTCATTTTGTAGAGCAGAACCAGAGCTACAAATTAGTATAAGATAATCATTGCAGCCCCAATAGTTCCCAAGATAATGTAGCAAAACCCGCGAGCGAAAACACAAACTTCAAGAAAATCTATTCGGCAGAACCAAAGTTCTCTAGAGTTGTACCGCAGAACTAAAGTTCTCCAATGCTTCCGATGTCAACGAATAGGCCACACCGCGGCGGCCTGTCGCGCGACACCAAGATGCGTATACTGGACACGCGAATGCCAAAAACCCAACAGAACTGACCCCTGCGTCTGCTGCAACTGTGGGGGACCACATCCCTTCAAACTTCTGCGGCTGCACAGTATTCGCCAAAGTTACACCAGGAAGATCATATGCAGAGTCAACAACACAACAAGTACCAACAGCAGCTGCGTATTAAGACAGCCGAGAGTCGACAAACAACAGACCAGAGCCAACAATAGACATAGCAGAAGAGCAAGCACATAGCCCAGCAGAAGAAAGAGGAAACCCTCAACACACGACACAACGTCCACGCCCAGCAACATCTGCTAACCATCAGCCAGCCTACAAAATACAGACTATCCTCGAAAAACAACTGAAGAACACAGCCAGACGCCAAAAAAGACGACGATGTGTACACCAGGTTCGTGGACTCCTTCACTGGAGCAAACTTCGCAAAGATGATGCCACACCTTCTCAGAGCAGGCCCAATGATAAAACCAGCAAAGAACCCACTAATGAAGCTCGCAGAAGAAACAGTCATGATCACCCACATATTCAACGATTACTGCTTCTGAACGGACTTACGGGTAAATCCAGATAAATCCGCATTGCATCATTCAATGCAAACGATATAAAAAAGAAGAAAACTGAACTCCACCAAACCATCCACCATCTCAGCATCCACAAAATAGACGTGACGTGCATCCAAGAAACCTTTCTAAAACCAAGGCCGAATTCGAAACTATATCACGTACAGAAAAGACAGACTACATGCTCCAAGAGGTGGTCTGGCCATACTAGTAAAAAATAGCTTCCCAAGAAATAAGGACCCCACAACTTCAACAAATAGAAGCAATGGCCATTAAGGTACTCACGCCGGGGGAACCCTTGGTTATAGCCTCCTGGTACAAACCACCTCCAGACGGACATAAGAACGCTAGAAGTGGTCGGAAGCCACATCATCCTCGCAGGGAACTTCAACGCGAAACAGAACCTGGAACTCGAGACACCACAACGCAGCGGGAAATGCACTAGCTAGAATTCTACCCCAGACGGGACTCCAAGCATCGGCCCCACTGGACCTCACCTACAACCCGCCAAGAAGAGGAGCCGAACAGGACGTACTGGATATAATCCTACACGGAGGGTGCGGCATCACAACAGACCCATATGCAGACGTGCCCCTGTCATCAGACCACGTCCCAGTTCAACTAGTAGTGGCAAATAGAGCCATTACGCACACCAGGCCAGGCCACCCCTCCACCTCCAGCAATCAACTGGGACGACTACACGGTACTGCTAAACGAGACAGTGAACTCAAAGACACTACTGCAGAACCCGCAGCAAATAGAAAAAGCAATGACAGAACTCACCACAAAAATGAAAGATGAGAAATGGCCGACAACAACGACCAAGACAAGAAGACAGAGGACAAAGATGCATTACTCGAACTCCTACCGACATCCAAGAGAAAATTGTCAAGAAACAATAGACCCACAGTGGAAAGAAAAATACAACTACATGACCAGAAGGGTACGCAGGTAACTCCACCAGATAGCAGCGGACAAATGGGAAACGAAATTCGCAGCAATTCAACCGAAAAGCGGAGAATTTTGGAAACATAATCGACAAAGGTTCCTGGGCCGTATTTAAATTCATCCGGAAAAAAGTTCCTGGACCGTATTTAAATTCATCCGGAAAAAGTTCCTGGACCGTATTTAAATTCATCCGGAAAAAAGGTTCCTGGACCGTATTTAAATTCATCCGGAAAAAAGTTCCTGGACCGTATTTAAATTCATCCGGAAAAAAGGTTCCTGGACCGTATTTAAATTCATCCGGAAAAAAGGTTCCTGGACCGTATTTAAATTCATTCCGAAAAAATGTTCCTGGACCGTATTTAAATTGATCCGGAAAAAGGGTTCCTGGACCGTATTTAAATTCATCCGGAAAAAAGGTTCCTGGACCGTATTTAAATTCATCCGGAAAAAAGTTCCTGGACCGTATTAAATTCATCCGGAAAAAAGTTCCTGGACCGTATTTAAATTCATTCGGAAAAAAGGTTCCTGGACCGTATTTAAATTCATCCGGAAAAAAGTTCCTGGACCGTATTTAAATTCATCCGGAAAAAAGGTTCCTGGACCGTATTTAAATTCATCCGGAAAAAAGTTCCTGGACCGTATTTAAATTCATTCGGAAAAAGGTTCCTGGACCGTATTTAAATTCATCCGGAAAAAAGTTCCTGGACCGTATTTAAATTCATCCGGAAAAAAAGTTCCTGGACCGTATTTAAATTCATTCGGAAAAAAGTTCCTGGACCGTATTTAAATTCATCCGGAAAAGAGTTCCTGGACCGTATTTAAATTCATCCGGAAAAAAGGTTCCTGGACCGTATTTAAATTCATCCGGAAAAAAGTTCCTGGACCGTATTTAAATTCATTCGGAAAAAAGTTCCTGGACCGTATTTAAATTCATCCGGAAAAGAGTTCCTGGACCGTATTTAAATTCATTCGGAAAAAAGTTCCTGGACCGTATTTAAATTCATTCGGAAAAAAGTTCCTGGACCGTATTTAAATTCATCCGGAAAAGAGTTCCTGGACCGTATTTAAATTCATTCGGAAAAAAGTTCCTGGACCGTATTTAAATTCATCCGGAAAAAAGTTCCTGGACCGTATTTAAATTCATTCGGAAAAAAGTTCCTGGACCGTATTTAAATTCATCCGGAAAAAAGTTCCTGGACCGTATTTAAATTCATTCGGAAAAAAGTTCCTGGACCGTATTTAAATTCATCCGGAAAAGAGTTCCTGGACCGTATTTAAATTCATCCGGAAAAAAGGTTCCTGGACCGTATTTAAATTCATCCGGAAAAAAGTTCCTGGACCGTATTTAAATTCATTCGGAAAAAAGGTTCCTGGACCGTATTTAAATTCATCCGGAAAAAAGTTCCTGGACCGTATTTAAATTCATCCGGAAAAAAGTTCCTGGACCGTATTTAAATTCATCCGGAAAAAAGGTTCCTGGACCGTATTTAAATTCATCCGGAAAAAAGGTTCCTGGACCGTATTTAAATTCATCCGGAAAAAAGGTTCCTGGACCGTATTTAAATTCATCCGGAAAAAAGTTCCTGGACCGTATTTAAATTCATCCGGAAAAAAGGTTCCTGGACCGTATTTAAATTCATCCGGAAAAAAGGTTCCTGGACCGTATTTAAATTCATCCGGAAAAAAGTTCCTTCACCGTATTTAAATTCATCCGGAAAAAAGGTTCCTGGACCGTATTTAAATTCATCCGGAAAAAAGTTCCTGGACCGTATTTAAATTCATCCGGAAAAAAGTTCCTGGACCGTATTTAAATTCATCCGGAAAAAAGGTTCCTGGACCGTATTTAAATTCATCCGGAAAAAAGTTCCTGGACCGTATTTAAATTCATCCGGAAAAAAGGTTCCTGGACCGTATTTAAATTCATCCGGAAAAAAGTTCCTGGACCGTATTTAAATTCATTCGGAAAAAAGGTTCCTGGACCGTATTTAAATTCATCCGGAAAAAAGTTCCTGGACCGTATTTAAATTCATCCGGAAAAAAGTTCCTGGACCGTATTTAAATTCATCCGGAAAAAAGGTTCCTGGACCGTATTTAAATTCATCCGGAAAAAAGGTTCCTGGACCGTATTTAAATTCATCCGGAAAAAAGGTTCCTGGACCGTATTTAAATTCATCCGGAAAAAAGTTCCTGGACCGTATTTAAATTCATCCGGAAAAAAGGTTCCTGGACCGTATTTAAATTCATCCGGAAAAAAGGTTCCTGGACCGTATTTAAATTCATCCGGAAAAAAGTTCCTGGACCGTATTTAAATTCATCCGGAAAAAAGGTTCCTGGACCGTATTTAAATTCATCCGGAAAAAAGTTCCTGGACCGTATTTAAATTCATCCGGAAAAAAGGTTCCTGGACCGTATTTAAATTCATCCGGAAAAAAGGTTCCTGGACCGTATTTAAATTCATTCCGAAAAAATGTTCCTGGACCGTATTTAAATTGATCCGGAAAAAAGGTTCCTGGACCGTATTTAAATTCATCCGGAAAAAAGGTTCCTGGACCGTATTTAAATTCATCCGGAAAAAAGTTCCTGGACCGTATTTAAATTCATCCGGAAAAAAGGTTCCTGGACCGTATTTAAATTCATCCGGAAAAAAGTTCCTGGACCGTATTTAAATTCATCCGGAAAAAAGTTCCTGGACCGTATTTAAATTCATCAGGAAAAAAGTTCCTGGACCGTATTTAAATTCATCCGGAAAAAAGGTTCCTGGACCGTATTTAAATTCATTCCGAAAAAATGTTCCTGGACCGTATTTAAATTGATCCGGAAAAAAGGTTCCTGGACCGTATTTAAATTCATCCGGAAAAAAGGTTCCTGGACCGTATTTAAATTCATTCCGAAAAAATGTTCCTGGACCGTATTTAAATTGATCCGGAAAAAAGGTTCCTGGACCGTATTTAAATTCATCCGGAAAAAAGGTTCCTGGACCGTATTTAAATTCATCCGGAAAAAAGTTCCTGGACCGTATTTAAATTCATCCGGAAAAAAGTTTCCTGGACCGTATTTAAATTCATCCGGAAAAAAGGTTCCTGGACCGTATTTAAATTCATCCGGAAAAAAGTTTCTGGACCGTATTTAAATTCATTCCGAAAAAATGTTCCTGGACCGTATTTAAATTGATCCGGAAAAAAGGTTCCTGGACCGTATTTAAATTCATCCGGAAAAAAGGTTCCTGGACCGTATTTAAATTCGTCCGGAAAAAAGGTTCCTGGACCGTATTTAAATTCATCCGGAAAAAAGTTCCTGGACCGTATTTAAATTCATCCGGAAAAAAGTTCCTGGACCGTATTTAAATTCATCCGGAAAAAAGGTTCCTGGACCGTATTTAAATTCATCCGGAAAAAAGGTTCCTGGACCGTATTTAAATTCATTCCGAAAAAATGTTCCTGGACCGTATTTAAATTCATCCGGAAAAAAGGTTCCTGGACCGTATTTAAATTCATCCGGAAAAAAGGTTCCTGGACCGTATTTAAATTCATCCGGAAAAAGTTCCTGGACCGTATTTAAATTCATCCGGAAAAAAGGTTCCTGGACCGTATTTAAATTCATCCGGAAAAAAGTTCCTGGACCGTATTTAAATTCATCCGGAAAAAAGTTCCTGGACCGTATTTAAATTCATCCGGAAAAAAGGTTCCTGGACCGTATTTAAATTCATCCGGAAAAAAGTTCCTGGACCGTATTTAAATTCATCCGGAAAAAAGGTTCCTGGACCGTATTTAAATTCATCCGGAAAAAAGTTCCTGGACCGTATTTAAATTCATCCGGAAAAAAGTTCCTGGACCGTATTTAAATTCATCCGGAAAAAAGGTTCCTGGACCGTATTTAAATTCATCCGGAAAAAAGGTTCCTGGACCGTATTTAAATTCATCCGGAAAAAAGGTTCCTGGACCGTATTTAAATTCATCCGGAAAAAAGTTCCTGGACCGTATTTAAATTCATCCGGAAAAAAGGTTCCTGGACCGTATTTAAATTCATCCGGAAAAAAGGTTCCTGGACCGTATTTAAATTCATCCGGAAAAAAGTTCCTGGACCGTATTTAAATTCATTCGGAAAAAAGGTTCCTGGACCGTATTTAAATTCATCCGGAAAAAAGTTCCTGGACCGTATTTAAATTCATCCGGAAAAAAGTTCCTGGACCGTATTTAAATTCATCCGGAAAAAGGTTCCTGGACCGTATTTAAATTCATCCGGAAAAAAGTTCCTGGACCGTATTTAAATTCATCCGGAAAAAAGGTTCCTGGACCGTATTTAAATTCATCCGGAAAAAAGGTTCCTGGACCGTATTTAAATTCATCCGGAAAAAAGTTCCTGGACCGTATTTAAATTCATTCGGAAAAAAGGTTCCTGGACCGTATTTAAATTCATCCGGAAAAAAGTTCCTGGACCGTATTTAAATTCATCCGGAAAAAAGTTCCTGGACCGTATTTAAATTCATCCGGAAAAAGGTTCCTGGACCGTATTTAAATTCATCCGGAAAAAAGTTCCTGGACCGTATTTAAATTCATCCGGAAAAAAGGTTCCTGGACCGTATTTAAATTCATCCGGAAAAAAGGTTCCTGGACCGTATTTAAATTCATCCGGAAAAAAGGTTCCTGGACCGTATTTAAATTCATCCGGAAAAAAGTTCCTGGACCGTATTTAAATTCATCCGGAAAAAAGGTTCCTGGACCGTATTTAAATTCATCCGGAAAAAAGGTTCCTGGACCGTATTTAAATTCATCCGGAAAAAAGTTCCTGGACCGTATTTAAATTCATCCGGAAAAAAGGTTCCTGGACCGTATTTAAATTCATCCGGAAAAAAGTTCCTGGACCGTATTTAAATTCATCCGGAAAAAAGTTCCTGGACCGTATTTAAATTCATCCGGAAAAAAGGTTCCTGGACCGTATTTAAATTCATCCGGAAAAAAAGTTCCTGGACCGTATTTAAATTCATCCGGAAAAAAGGTTCCTGGACCGTATTTAAATTCATCCGGAAAAAAGGTTCCTGGACCGTATTTAAATTCATCCGGAAAAAAGTTCCTGGACCGTATTTAAATTTATCCGGAAAAAAGTTCCTGGACCGTATTTAAATTCATCCGGAAAAAAGGTTCCTGGACCGTATTTAAATTCATCCGGAAAAAAGGTTCCTGGACCGTATTTAAATTCATCCGGAAAAAAAGTTCCTGGACCGTATTTAAATTCATCCGGAAAAAAGTTCCTGGACCGTATTTAAATTCATCCGGAAAAAAGGTTCCTGGACCGTATTTAAATTCATCCGGAAAAAAGGTTCCTGGACCGTATTTAAATTCATCCGGAAAAAAGTTCCTGGACCGTATTTAAATTTATCCGGAAAAAAGTTCCTGGACCGTATTTAAATTCATTCGGAAAAAAGGTTCCTGGACCGTATTTAAATTCATCCGGAAAAAAGTTCCTGGACCGTATTTAAATTCATCCGGAAGAAACGTTCCTGGACCGTATTTAAATTCATCCGGAAAAAAGGTTCCTGGACCGTATTTAAATTCATCCGGAAAAAAGTTCCTGGACCGTATTTAAATTCATCCGGAAAAAAGGTTCCTGGACCGTATTTAAATTCATCCGGAAAAAAAGTTCCTGGACCGTATTTAAATTCATCCGGAAAAAAGGTTCCTGGACCGTATTTAAATTCATCCGGAAAAAAAGTTCCTGGACCGTATTTAAATTCATCCGGAAAAAGTTCCTGGACCGTATTTAAATTCATTCGGAAAAAAGGTTCCTGGACCGTATTTAAATTCATCCGGAAAAAAGTTCCTGGACCGTATTTAAATTCATCCGGAAAAAAGGTTCCTGGACCGTATTTAAATTCATCCGGAAAAAAGTTCCTGGACCGTATTTAAATTCATCCGGAAAAAAGGTTCCTGGACCGTAATTAAATTCATCCGGAAAAAAGGTTCCTGGACCGTAATTAAATTCATCCGGAAAAAAGTTCCTGGACCGTAATTAAATTCATCCGGAAAATAGTTTCCTGGACCGAATTGAAATACTTTACAAATATAAAGGTCCAGAACCCATTTAGGCTTGTTGATTTTCTCTCCTGGACCGGAATTCAATTTATTTAAAATTCTTGGACCTTTAACAACCTTGGTATGAAGAATGGCCAACACGATGGTGAGTGAAACCCAACCCCGGAAAAATCCAAGCTGTCATCTTTGGAGCCAAAAGACACCGACCGCAGAAGAGACACACTCTTAGGCGAAGAAATCCCACACGCCGACACCACGAAATACCTAACACCAACGCCTAACCTTCAAGCGCCATATCGAAGACACAAGACAGAGAGGAGGAGCTCGCCTAGGAGCAACATACGCAGTACTCACAACATATTCACTCTCTATCGAAACGAGACTACACGTGTACAATGCATGTATCAGACCCATACTACATGTCCTATATACGGTATCAACATGGCATCAAGCAGCAAAATCAAACTTCAACAGACTACAAGCAGTGATGTGCGTCTACGCGTAAACAACGATAGTCTACATTCTACACGTAGACTACTTTATACACGTAGATGACGTAATCAATGTAAAGAACATTGCGAAAGGTGATAACTTAGCAAAGGGCGGCGTGGAATTAGAAGAAAATTATACTGCGTATCAGTTGCTGATGTATGAAGAGAACTTTTCATACACTTTCTTCCAAATTAGAACAATTTATCACCTAGGAAAAATCTTAAGATAGGAAATATTCTAGTGTTTTATGGGAAAAAGACTACTTTTGCCTCACTACTGCCATCTGTTGTTTCTTTTGCATACTATTTATCTTCTTCCACAGTTGATGATAGAAGAGAAGATAAATTTTGTTGTAAGTAGGATTCTTTTCAGTTCGTTAGGGACCAATATAGTTGAAAATGTCACTTTCTTTTCATGAAACCCTTGAAAATTAATTTTAATGCACTTCAGATTGTCTACGTAGTGTATGCAAACTACAACCCAATGTAATCTACGCGTAGATTACGTGTAGACAACGCATTTAGACGTAAACTTATAGTCTACGGCACATCACTGACTACAAGTCATTCAGAACAGGGCGGCAAGAATAATCAGCGCCCATAGAAGAGATACCAGAATGGAGCAACTACACGAAGACCTAGACTTGCAGATACTTCGAGAAACTGCTCAGACACTGACTGACAATTGCTGTACAACACTTCCCTTCCAGGACAATGAAGCTTTACGCAGCATAGGATAATCACCAATCCTTCGCTGGTTCCATAGGATCCAACGACCCACAGAACCAACGTGATCCCTAACTATATTACTTCCTCAAAACCAACGCACGTAAATCAAAACCCAACATAACTAAAACACATAGGCGTCGCCAGAAGTTTTTGCGGGGGGGATCGGGCAAATGATAAAAGTTGAATAGTAGATAAATAATAAGTATTATTACCACGGTTATAAATGTTATTATACAATAATAAATATAATCTAAAAAAAATTAATTTTATTGCAAATAATAATAATTATTATTATTATTATTATAAATGGGGAGACTCGTTCCATCAAGCGAGTGAATACCAGCAGAACTGTTTTCCATTATTTCATTTGCATTTTATGCACTTAGTACCTGAATGCATTTTGATATTAACCTTTGCACGTCTCATTCAAGAGAAGGCTTTGAATGTTACGTGGATTTTTTTTATATAAAGTGTGTTGCGTAACAACATTTAACGAAATGTATTTTAATTTGCATAAAATTTGAAATCGAAGGGGGCAATTGCTCCTCTGTACCCCCCCCCCCCTTGCAGGTGCCCTTGGCTGTCAATATCTGTCCCCTGCCTCCCCGAATTGACTTCCGTCGAAGGTTGGGGGGACAATGCCATCCCTGCGGTTGCGCCACACATGGCTTTTTTCCTAGAACAGATCGATTTCACAAACGCAGAATGATGTTACGTAGTATAAATACTTATGCTTTGTTATATGTAGAACAAAACAGAAAATATCAAATACAAATAACTCTATCTTTTCTACTTTGTACACCAAGGCCGTTTTCTTAATTTCATGTTTATTTTCTTATTTTTGTTGAGAGTATCGTAAAGTACTTATTACATACATTGATTCCCAATTAATTTATAAAGTATTAAGTTAAATTAATGAATTCCTGTACTCATTAACAAACAATGTACCGCAACTCACTTCCTTATGCAATATTTTTGTGTAAGCGAAGTTCGACCGGCATTGTTCCATTGCTTTTAAGGATTTTATATTACTTCATGTAATTAGTCTTTTGTTCTTCTTAATGAAAGTGAAAACTTTTCTAATTAATTTTACAGAACGTTAAAATGAGCGCACAATTACGCTGTATAAAATACAGTACTGCTAAACTCGTTGACTGTACAGGCTCAACGAAAATGTGTTTTATACAGTGTATGATACACGTGTAGATTGAATTGTATCTTTTGAACTAATTGAGGTACTTACGTACGTACTTACTGGCATATAAACTTACCAAATTATAATTCCAATCACTCACATACAAGGTTTCACGATGTAAAAAAGACGTATGTCATCTTGCAATTGAGCACATAGTAATTAGAATACTCAATAGATGGCAGCACCAGTGCGACGCCAATCGTTAGAGAAATCCAACAGATGGCACATACACGATGCAGTTCAAGTGAAACCCGGCAGATGGCAGGAGCAGCGGAATACTAAATATTGTTTACAACAATGAACTTCAATAATACTGACAATCGAAATAATTCAATGCCTAAAGTTTCAAAGTTATTATTTGCCGTGAACACCGGCTGAAAATGCTATTCCCTTCTCTCAAGTCCCTTTTCCACACAAACTTCTAAGTTAGTACAATGATAATTCTTATGTTCTCACGATAAGTTTAATTTGAATTTAATATTGTGGGTGCGTCAGCATTTAGGTCACATATATACGGGTTCCAGCCCTTTACCTTATCCAAAACATGTATAAGAACACAATTGTGCCATAACTAGAACTAACTAAATGTCGGTGTTATTTTTTAGTGCAATTCGGTGTCATTTTTCGCTGTTTCCAGCAAAATTCGGTGTTATTTTTACATGCGTTTTTTTACGGTTTCTTCTATGCATAAGATTTTCACATTGCTTTAGTTGTGGAAAATTAAGGCAAATTTTAGTTTTAATGACAAAAATAAATAAATCGAGGGCTTGCCTTTGTGAGAAATTACCAAATTTCTTGCATTAGGAAAGCTATTTCATCTCATAGGTCACTAAATATGAAATGTTTATTGAAGGATATCACCCAAATCTTTGAACGCAATCATATTTCAAACCTTTCCCTCTCACAGAATAAAATTTTCAAAAATTGTTTTCATAAATATTCATTCCTCCATAAAATTTCTTAAGGCAGGGTCTATATTTCACGGGTACACCAGTTTCCCCTTTATTTTCACTATATGCAGTTTAATGTTGATGACTTTCTTAGGGGGATATATTTTCTGTGGAGGACCAAATATTCGTTCTCCCTTGCTGAGAGATGAGGTCCGGGAGGGACCATATTGCCTGGTATATTTGGTCTACCTGGACCATTTTGGGGCTGGGGGACAAAACGTGACACCAGATTAGGGTACTATTATAGTATGGGGGTGACACCTGTAAATCATATATTTCGCACTTCTTTACATTGCTAACGCACTATTTTAAAAAGCGGAACATTTCCTAAGGTGAAATAATGCATTTCTAACTAAGATAATGTCTATTTCTTACATTTACGAGTACTTACTGTTAATTGTTATTTCGATTCTGTAACACATTATGGCGGGCGATAGCGTACTGGTTCAGGGCGCGTTGTGCGAGTGGTTTGTCGATTTATGCAATGTTGCAACCTCCTTCACCGGAAAATACCTACTTTCGTGCCCGGATTTGAAATTATGGTAATACCTCGCAAACCATTGACGTTAGCCCCACAAACCATTGACGTTAGCCCCAAAAACCATTTTCCGTAAGGTTAGGTTAGGTTAGGCAAGCATAGTTAAAAAAAAAAAAGACACGTCATGTTCTAGTGAAAACACGGCGAGTTTGAAACACTGACTACGGGGTTACGTCATCTAACACACGGAACATAACACACAGAAACAGCGTGTCGGACAGAGATTTTCGCAGTAAACGACATGCTTTTGTATTAAAATGGATCAAAACTACATTCACGAACTTCCACAACGCTACAGAAAATGATGTCCGTAAGTACTTTCTCCTGTAAATTTGAAGAAATCCGTTACCCCTATACTATAATGTTACCCAGATTAGGTTCAGACCATTTGGTAAGTTTCTTACCTTTCTGACGTCTGGTGCAATCATGTTTAATTTCTTTGCAATCGCGTCACCTGCAATATTATCGCTGTACTTCTCCCTTGATGCTATCTCGCAATCACATGCCGCTTGCATAAAGGTTATAAGTAATCTACGACTCATTGTTTATTCCCGGTACCCGGTCCTCAATGCATGACGTATGTTGCTATGAGCACTGGTCACGTGAGCGCTGTTATCTAGAAGGTACTTCATTGCTAACAAAAAGGCAAGATCGACTGATGAAAGAAACACAACTTGCCAACCGCAGCAATTGACAGGTATCGTATAGCTACATTTCTTTCTACAGCAGGGTTTAATTATGTATTACGCAAAATACTAAAAGACTAATATTTAAATTGTGTTGGTTTTATGAGGTTAGGAAAATTTAGGGTAAATTTCTCGTAAGGGACAGACGGATTTCATCAAATGTACAGGAGAAATTACTTACCGAATGCAGTTTCTTCATAGTTGTGGAAGTTCGGGAAAGTGTTTTCTCGCATCGTTCATTGAATTGTGCCGGTAAATCATCTATTTTTCGATATAAATGTGTGCCCGATGCATGAAAGCTCTTGCATCCATTTCCTTCCAGCCGGATGTTGCATGTGTGTGATGACGTAATCTCGGTCAGTATTTCCAAACGTGTTTTTTGTAACTGAAGAAGGTACGTTTCCGCAAATGGTTCGCGGGACTGTGTGTCAATGCTTCGTGGGGCTATGCATATTTTTTTCGGAACCAATTTTTAGTAACCTACACGTGACCCTACCTAACCTAACCTTACCGGAAATGGTTTCTTGGAGCTATGCATGAATGGTTCGTGGGGCTATGCATCAATGGTTTGTGGGGCTACGTAGGTATTTTTGGGTGCAGTGGGGTGGAAACACTGCATGCCGAGTACGGTAGTGAAACTGTGACAGCCATTTTGTGTGTTACCGAAGGCAGAAAGAAACGAAGAAAACTTATTCGATATGTCGCAAATAGAGCTTATTTCCGTGAAAGAAGCAAAATGCCACCTTCAGCAATGTTTCTCAATGCAGAATACGTAAGCACAAATATTCAAATTAAATGAACTGGCAAATTTCAGCTGTCTGTCACTTGCGAGAAATTTACCAAATTTACTAAGCCATTCTTCTTCTAGTTTACGATTGATACAAGCAATTAAACATGTTCTTTGACGTAAAGTTTCAAAAAAAGATTTGAAATTACGTGTTATAAATTACTAAATTCAAAGTGCTTCAACAACAAGGAATAACTTTTGGTTTGTGTGAATGAGCAAAATTGTATTCTTTATCTGTTTTATAGTGTTAGTTATTGAAATATTTAGTAGGGATAGTTGTAAGTGAATACTTGTGTCTATCATAGTAGTATTATATATTTTTGTTTGATTGCTCACGTTTCACGGGTTAATTGGTTAGGCAGCCACAGGCTAAAAACTTTGTCCATGAATAAGGAATTTTTAATAATAATTAATATTTGAAAAGATTTTCAGGCAAAAAATGATTGTTGATTTCACATATGATTCAATTCTTAGGCTCCAACCAGGGTACGAAATCCCGGGGGGACACGGGGGAATTCCCCCAGTAATGATCTTGTCCTGAAATTTGCCCCACCAAACTTTTTCGGGGGGGGCGAGAGTTCTTGTTCTAACAACAATATGATCAATTAGTTTGGGAGTCAAATACACTTTACTGGAATAATATCAAAAACATTCACAAAGAATGGACAACAAAGGACACTGCAATTAGTCCGACTTGCTATTTCCTCTTGATTTCTCGTCTTTCGTCAGCTACCGAAAAGTATATAAATATATTAAGAAAACTCGCAATAGCATTTAGATGTGAATTTTGTATCGGAAACTATTATGCTCTTAATATGTCTCAATGTTTTCCTCTCCTCCCTTAGTCACGCTAATCATTGTTGATGTTCATAGCATTATTGGCGTATTAAAATCGCCAATTTGCAATCGAATTTTAAATTAAGGACAATCAGTATAATATATTGTATATTTTATAATATAATTTGATTATTTAATAATTGACACATATTTAATGTTGTTTTATCATATATTTAAGAAAGTGTAGTGTGTGTGTCTGTCTGTCTGGTTCTTCCCCCACCGATCTGCAGTGATTTCGCACCCTGGCTCCAACAACGTAACATTACTGACACATTCAGTGTATAACTTTCCTGTTTTTTCTAAATTTATCCTATTGTGGGAACTGTAACATTGATCAAAGTACAAATAAATGTCTGATGAAGAAAGCGTGTGATCTTTCTGAAACGTTACATCAAAAAACGTGTATAAATGCTTGTAAGAACAGTAAACTTGAAAATTTGCACAATGCAAGCAATACACACATACAAAAAGAACAATTTCTTCTAATTGTTTTGCTGCAGCTTCATAAAACAATGTTTTTTTTCTTTCTGGTTTCATAGTAGTTAGTTTTTTCTCAATCATTCCCTTAAAAAAATAAAGGTAAAGTGCTCCCTTATGTTATGCACGACGCCATGTAGGCGTATAGGGAGTGTGGGGTGGTTAGGGCCCTACACATTCTTGATCACGGTCGAAGGTGGGGGTGATGTGTTCAGCACCACGCCCTTGGCCACCTTTACATCCCAGAGTTTCCTCCAGGTACCAACTTTATACGACGCTGGGTGGGCACCGGAGCCGCTAGAACAGGTGGTAAATCATTCCCTAACTAGCACACGAGTCCCGATGGCTAGAAACCGTAAAGGATAGGCGGTGTGAGCCACGATAAAGCAAGCAAGCAACCTAACTGGCACAAATTGCGCATGTGGGCATGGATATTTCCACAGCGAAAGAGAACTAGGTGAAACGATTGTCTAAACAAAAAAACATAACGTAGGAACTAGCAATTGGTGTATACTAACAAAATCGGATAATGAAGTTTCAGATATCGAATCCGATATTATAATTCAGCATTGGAAATTCGGGCACAACATTCACGAGGACACCTGGACATTGTCAAATAGTGCTCTCAGTTACTACGTGCCTACATTTTGATGTTCAATATCGATACTTCGAATACTGTTAAAGAACATCATCGGTTTCGTTATATCGGCATTTCAAGGAATTACAGTGTGCAATACACACTCGCCTTTCCCTAATTCGCTTCTTTATGTAACATTATTGTCCAAGATGTAGGTCCACCGACATTGGACAATATGATTGTACAGAGAAGCGAAGACGGGTATAAGCATAGTATGTAGTACCAGGTCCTACTTATAAAAAAGGTAGTGCGGGTGATATAGAAACCTAAGTCAATGTCTTTAGCATTCAGTATACTTAACGTAAAAAATCACATCACTATTTTATATGCAGCAATGTAATTTACTACAGCGTCGAAATTCAATGAAAAGTAAACGAAGAGACTTATGATAGAAAGGTTATTGGACATGATTTAAGAATGTCACTTTGATACGTTATATAATAGTTTGATATTGTGCACACCCAGTTTTGTAATTAACTTCGCGCCAGTGGCACATCAGAAGTGAGGAGAAACAGAAGTTTAGAAACATTTATTATCCTCCCTGTCTTGTTTTTAACCTTCAACGTGTTCAGCTTATTGCTCTTAGGTAATATGAAATATATAAATTAATTGTTTTTTTTAATTCAAATAGTTCTTATATTGAGATTACATAGGACACATGTACTTCAGACTAGGAGACAAAATTTTCTAATTTTTTCGGACCTCTGAAAACGTTGGTTATAGGGCCCGCACCCACCCTGGGGCCGGCCCTGGATAAAACATAAGACCAATTTCCATGCCTTATATCTGTATATGTCCTTTTAGAAATGTAGAAAATAAAATATGAACTAAGTGTGACGATTTCTTTCCTAGGTACCTGCCTAATCAATTTCCCACGAATATACAAAGAAGCACAGAAGAGAATATGGGAATGGAACACGGATATTACTGCTACGACGGTCCTCATCATCATCACCATCATCATCGACGACATCATTTCAACCCGCATCACCCTCCCCATCATCCACATCTTCCACCTCACCATTACAACCCGCATCACCCTCCCCATTATCCACATCTTCTTCCAGCTCACCATTACAACCCTCACTGCCCACCAGTTCATCATCCCCATGGACACTTCTCGCCTCTACGTCCTGTTCATCATTTATTAGACCGCCTTCATCATCGTGATCACCATCATCATCATCATCGACACCATTGGTGTTGAGAGAAAACAGTGTGTGCAATTTTACCATATGAGCAGTTACCCTGACAGAGGTAAGAGTTCCTTTTCAGATACTTAAGTTTAACCAAGCAATTCACGATTCAGCTGAAAGGCGTCCATTTCCAAAAGGCATCTTGACCACTTATTTCTGAAACGCTTTTTTTTTTTTTTTGTTTCATTGGCTTCAGTCGGTATAGAGGTAACTGAACCCACCAAAATTCAGTTCCTATTGGAGTTTTATGCGAGTTAAAATCTACTGGAAAAGTCAGTCACATTTACAAACGGAATCTTGTCCACTGTAAAATATTTCAACATGGAGGAACAGAAAGATGCGTAATACCGAAACAAAGTGACTCAAGTCCTATTTATTTGTTATGGAAGCTCCTGTTGTGACTTTCATAAGGGCTTCTTGTCCTTCTCACGCAAAACTCAGGAACATAATGTTGGTAGAGATATTTGCCTTGAAAAAATACTTCGCTTGCATACGGATAAAATACAACGTTGCAACACTGTAAATTCGGAAAAACATAACAATAAACTTTAACGAATGGTTTCATTGTTTCCACCATTTACATTGCAGTGTTGGTTTCCCCATTTTTTTTTGTTCTTTATGGGACAAGTCGTTGCCAGTATTGATAAGAAGCACACTGTGTGGTGTTTCGTCCAGTGTCTGTGTGGAGCATGTTAATGTACTGATTGCAGTGCGTATCCACTTCAAAAATTCAGTGAATCGAATTAATTTTTCCAGTTCCAGGTCGCTCCTACATGCCCCCTGATAGGGTGCTTGGGAGGATTGAGAAAGACTTAAAACGAATGGACACTATTATTGAACCTGAAGAATATTATGATGTTTTCAAAAGGTATGGCACAGTACAGACAATCGGGGAGGACTTCGAAGTTTGTGACTGGAAAACTGATGCAGCTTCTGTTCTAAAGAAACCCCAAAACTTGCATTTCCGTTTCAGTACAGCAAAGAGGTTCATTTATCAGGAGAGGATAGACACCAACATCTTCAGTTGTTGTAAAGGGAGAACCAAGATATTTTATTGACACTGAACGGAACAAGAAAGTTTGTCGTGTTAACAAACACATAAGTGATGGTATAGCGTCGTCGCCTTGTAATCAAGGGGTCCCGGGTTCGATACCCGGTGGAGGCATAAAGTAGTTCGGATCCCACTTTTAACTGTAGGTCCAGTCCCGATTAGCCTTACTGTGCATAGTGGACTTAAAACACCAAATCAATCAATCAATCAGTTAAGCAATGCAAGAAAGACGATGTGGAGAATCTCCTGAGGCAATGGGTGGCAAGAAATGGTGCAACTTTCTTTCTACAAAAATATTATTTTGCGCAGTGAGGGAGGATGTTACAATGATTCTACTGACGATGAGAATTCTTGTGCTGATGGGTGCATGGAAGATACAGATGTTTTAATTTGACACTGCAAATGTTGAGGATGTTTGTCTTTGTATCCCAATTACACTATCTTTTGTTGGTTTACTTAATAACACATCATTAGCTCTAACGTAATATAATTTTCACAAAAATATCTCACTGTGAAAGAATGCTAGTGTATACGTTAGTATCAAAATAAAGCAGTACTGTTTGAGAATTACAGATTACAGATTCAGATATTCTCTTGTCCACAGCATTGCGTTCCAAATACGCTCTTGTCCCTTGTACATTTCCAAATGGCCTCTTGTCCACATTTATTTTCATTATTTTGAGAAAACTATTTGTATATTTCATGTCATACCTTACTAGATAAATTTCGAATGGTTTATAAATACGTATATTCACAAATGAATATCTTACTGTGCAAAATAGTGTCCAAATCAGTTTTTCGTGGTTTCTCAAAATGTATTTTCAGTGGACAATATGCTATTTGGTAATGGTCTACTCATATATAATATTATGTAGACGATGTAGATATTTTGATCAGAAAGCAGACAGGCTTCAAAACTGTACAATTTCTCTGGAATTATTATCAATCCATCTTTTCTCATGTAAGCTTATATAAGCTTCGTATTCTGAGAGTTAATGAAGGTAGAATTTATAGAGGTGTATCCGTTGTACACTTTTTCTATTCGGGAATTTTCGACATATCTGTGACGTAATTGGATGGATAATTTCATCAATACAATAAAGACTTTCCCAGAAAAATTCAGGATAATTTGACATACGCATGGAAAATTAATCTGAATAAAATAGTTTTATCCTGTTAAAATATATGTTAGTTATTGTTCAGAAACACGTACATATAACCACGTGACGTCATCTGCACCCTTCCTTAACTAATATCGAGGAATTTAACTCACTGCAATCTATATTAACGATTCAAATAATAAGGAAACACGCACAAAAAAAAATACTGAGTTACGTCACAGCCCCTTTCCTGTTTACAGTTCACACCAACGATAAATAACAATAATTCTAATCTAAAAATAGAATACAGCAGTACAGTGACGTCAAGTTTTAAAAGTTGGGTTGAACGTACGTCCATTATTTTTCAGCATATACGTATTATACATGCGTCTTGCATTTTATCTAATCTATGGAAATCTATGAATTGATACTAAAATTGTTGATTATGATAAATTCCTAATTACTGTGTTATCTTGTGTAGAGTTTGGAAACAAAGCTTCACAATATTTCGAATTTTTATAAACTTTAGGAAATTCCCACTTTTCTAAAATAAGACATACTGATTGTTGTACTTTTTCCAATCGTGATAGCACACATACAGGTTGCTTAACATTACTGTAATGTTCACGATGTTCATAATAATGATATTTATTGTACATTATTCTTTACAGATGTGCTTGTTTCGGGATCGAAATACACAATCTTTAATCACGATGGAAATACGAAACTGGGATAGAGCAAGTTAATTCCACGATATTATTTTTCCTCACTCTTCTGTAGCTCTCCTCTAGTTGACGAGCAACAATTGCTAGTGAGATATCGTATTTGGATTACAGTTCGGAGATGAAATAATTAAAATGACATCAAGTCACAATGATTTATGAATTTGCAAAGAAAAATACAATAATGGTACAAATAAATATATTTTAAGAAAACAAACATGTGTATTTTTAATTTATTAGAATTTTGGTTTTCTTGATTTTTGTATGAGATCTAGGCAACTGAATCGGTTCTCATAGGATTTCACTTGGTAAAATGAAAGCTGTAGCTTGTCAAAAAATGTTGACGTAGCATAACGTTGGGGATGGAGGCCGTATTTCTACAAGCCTTGTTCTATATCACCGCTTAACCAGTCTCTACATAAAACAACTTCTGGAATTAAAGATGGCCTACAGTACACGGTATTTATGCAGAGAAGTTTGAGAGATTATTTTCATGGATACGAAGGAGTTGGCCTTTGAGTACATACTTTGCAATGACTCATTGTTCGCCACTTCTTTTGTAAGACTATAGAGATCTTTGACTTCTCTCTCTCTCTCTCTCTCTCTCTCCTTTCTATGTCTACCTCAATCTTTCTCCAAGAAAGAGACGAAGAGAGATGGAAAATAAATGGAGAGAGAAAGAGGGGAGAAGAAAAAGAGAAAGAAGTTGGAAGAGGAGTGAGAGAGATAAGATAGAGAAACTGTGGGAGGGAGAGAGAGAGAGAAGATAGAGAAACAGTGGGAGGGAGGGAGAGAGAGAGAAGATAAATAAACAGAGGGAGAGAGAAAACATGTAGAAACAGAAGGGGATAAAGAGAGAGGGAAGATAGAGTGGAGAGAGATACAGAGGGAAGTGGGAGAATGAAAGAGTGAAATCCCCCTCTCTTCTCTTTGTTTATCTATATTTTCTCCCTCCCTCCCTCCCCCTTTTTATCTTCTCTGTTTCTCTTCAATCTGTCATGCCCATGTAAGCAATCCACAGATCAAAGTATGGTTACTTTAATTTCAACACAAAGACGTAACAGAGGGCTGTCATGGCAGGACATAACACTCCTGTGCATGAAAGGAGTATCTCTGCCAGCTCACAATGGATATTGCGCAGTAACCTATGCAAGAGAACAGCGCTGTGTAATAAGATCAGCTAAAGTTTACAAAGTCAATACAAGCTTTTGAAATATATGACAAAAAATAATTTTGTGTGCCAGCCTCAAAATACTCTGTCACCATTTCAGTTAGAACTAAATCCAAAATAGGGATCTGAAATAAATATAAATGTGAAGCCATAAAGATATGAAACTATATTACTAAATGAATTATACAGTCACGGACACTGCCGGCTTGTAACGATTCCGTTGAAAGTCAATGTATTCATTACAAGCCGGCAGTGTGCGTGACTGTACATAACATATAAGAATTATATTTTATCGATTAAACAGAACCAACAAAGTTTCCTTTCCTGAAAACAATTTACAGAGTTTTTTCACAAAAAAAAGAAGGAATGTTGAGGACCTAGCTGATCACAAGGAGCATAAGTGACAAGCAAAAGAACACCTATCAAACAAATTGACATAGAGTGGAGCCCTCAAAATCGGATCGGCCTGCAAACCGAATCGCCCTAAGGTTTTCTGTCTCCAGCGCTGAACATATGGCGTGGTGATGTATTTTACTATTCTCACTGAGTGACCCCATGGCTCGTGCAGGCAGTAGCGGACGGGTACAGTGTTCACTCTGTATTCATTGTGACAAAGCGATTCGAAACATACCGTTGACGTGAGCATTTTGTGTGTTTACTGCTGTGAAATATTTCTTCACTGCTTGGTTAAGGTCATAAGGTAAGCATTGTTGTAATAGGTGTTGATGTTTGTGTGTGTGTTATAAATGGGAGGAATACAATGTCATTGACTTTTTCATGGTCATTGTTGATTTTGCTCGTGTAGGCGGTACTTTGCAGTTCGTATACTAATCCTTTAAATCGGATCATAAAAAGTAGTGCAAATCGGATCACCACAAAATAGCACAATATGTAAACAGAATGTATGATTAGATGTTAGAAAACAGGAAAACACGGATATATAACACACACACACACATACGAGTATATATAAACATCGTACCCTCACCAAAAAAACACCAACACCAGAACGAAAGAGAAAACAACAAGAGAAGAAAGACGCCCACGTCACATCGCCCAATAATGTGAGAGAATTACGAGACCTTGCAGCAGCATCTAAAAGTCTAGAAGTTCTGCTAAAATCTAAGCAGCGACAGAACATCACATTATAGAAAAAGAGAGACGGCATTTCTTCAACTGATAGCTCCACCAGTTCTGATGACGAATTGTTAGAGGAAAGTCAAGGTAACGATAAGTGTGGTTTTTGTGAGCGGTTACACTGAGATTTAAATTACAGTTTTATCGGCGATTGGATTTCTTGCATGCGGTGTTCAGCGTGGTACCATGAACAATGTGTTGGAGCACAAGGTAAAAATACATTCATTTGTGGGAAGTGTGTTGTGTACGGAAAAGTGTTTTGTGTAGTGAAAGGTGTTAGTGAAATTTTGGACAAATATGTTTGTCACTGCAGTTCTATTTCAGCTACTACCCTATGATCCGCTTTCAAGGACACGTGATCGGGTTTGCAGGACATTTTTACAAAAAAAAAATATTTTGTAGTTCCTTTAGTTCGTGTCGAAAAAAATGACTACTATCGGTTTTATGTGTGTTTCATTTGTAAGTGATTCGATTTTGAGAACTCCACTCTATATTAAGCGATACGAAAGCAATTTTTAAAAATATGGGTAAAATTTTTAATACTTGTACAATACTAATACAGGGTGGCTACAAACAAGCAGAAATGAAAATTCCTGACTTTTCCAGGTTTTCCCGGACAAAATTTGCATTTTTCCCTGACAATAGCTAACTAAACTAAATCGATGTTTTTGCAAATAGAAATAATAAACTCACACAGATGCACGTATGGTTTTGTTAAGTACCAATATTATCTTCTATGAAATTGACTTAATTTTTTCTATTCTCTATGATTTGAATTCAAACTGCAAAATAGTGAATTTGGAAAATTATTACAATTCACAAGCAAGGGAAGGATTACGGAATTTTGTCATAAACAGTAAGTTTAAAATAAAATACTTGATTATTTTTAAAGTTCCGACTAAATGAGATAAGAGTGAAGAGTGATTGATTAAGAAATACAATTTGTAATTTATCAGTCTCCTTATACTTTCTCGGTATTATATGTTGATATTTCCACTGAGGTTTGGAACCCTCTGCTTGCAAGAACCATGAGTGTGGACTCATTTCTCAATGCATAAAGCTACTTCTCTCTTCTCTGTAAAGCAAAATACTTAACTCTTGCATATAAGTGAAACAATTTAATCGAACAAAATAAAGTGTCATATTTCCTTACATTATCAATGGGATTTCTGCTTCAGTACAGTATATCCAAGTGAAGTACTGTGAAACTGACAACATGCAGTTATACCATTAATGCTGACGAAAAGGGTATGTATGTAGGTATTAGAAATTTAACGCAAGGAATTTATAGAATTACCTGATTTAGCTAACCACACATTAAAACAGGAACACTATAATAATAAAAGCTTCTGAAAGTTCATATACGAGGGGCATCTGAAAAAAGCTCCAATGGTGCCTATACGCAGCACTAGTGGTCGGAGAGCGACACACACACATGCAGGCAGGAAGAAGTGGCATGTAGCTGTAATCTGGTACAGTTGCAATGTAGCCGTTCTAGGTTAAAGATTGCAGATTTCATACAGTCTCCCCCGACTGCGATGTAGCCTATATTGCACGCTCAGAATTTGGCACAGAGCCACCAGCAATCGTGTAAGGTGTGCAGACCAGACGTCGTGAGTGAGATATGGTCAAACGATGGTGCAGACAATTCACGGAAGGCCAAATCGAATGTGCACAATCCCATACAGCTGAGTACATACGGGCCCTTTGCATCACTTCAGGTGAGAGATCTTGGACCACTCCCTGTATAGCCCTGGCCTTGGATGTACCGACTTTCATCTCCTTGTTTAACTGAAGAGGTTTCTGGCAGGGCAATGATTTGATAGCTACACTGTGGTAGAGATAGTTCCAGTCTTTGGTATCAGACACATATACAATGGGCATACAAAATTTAGTGCCATGCTACGACAAATACCAGAACAACAGTGGTGATTATGCCGAAAATTAGGTTAGGACTCACTGTTACTAATGCAATAAATTACAACTGATATTCTTGTTTTATTTATGCCTAATCGGTAGGGACCTTGATTTCTTGTTATTTTTTTTTCAAATTGGTGTATATTTTTATTTTTTATTTTTTACTATTCGGTGTTATTTTTCCCAAAATTCACATTTTCATTTTCTAGCAAATATCTGAAATTATACCTTCATGGCGTTTTTAAACTACTGTTTCAAATTGTAAGTCACATGGCTTACGCCTCTTCGTGAGAGTTTGATATCTTGAAAGTTATTTTGGGAAAGTTATTTTCCATACCCTCTTTTTAATTTTAAGGTAAGCTTTTAGATAATGGAATTTTCCCTGTATATACTTAAGGGTGCATAATGACCATAAGTGGCGACGCACCCAAAACATTAAAATCAATCGATTTCACGTGACAGATACCGATATATTATGGCACCAAAAATTGGCATTATCTTTTTTTGACTTGTTAGTGTTACGTTTCCCAAAATTCGCGTTTTTGTTTTAGAACATTTATCTGCCAAATATACGAAACGTAATACTCCATTGTGTTTTTAAACTATTATTTTAAATTGTAGGTCACATGGTCTACGTATTTTCGTGTCAGTTTGATATGTTGGAACAGATTTTTGAGGAAGTAAAAGTAAAGTGCTCCCCTGCACTTTTCCATGAAGGTGTATAGTAGGGATGTGGAGTTAGGGCCCCACACTTTCCTGATCACGGCTGAAGGTAGGGGTGATGTCATCAGTACCACGCTCCTGGCTACCTTTATCCCTCAAAGTTTCCTCAAGGTACCAGCTTCATATGATGATGGGTGGGCACTGGAGCAGTTTGAATAGGTGGAAAACATCCCGGTTCTTCCCCGCAGGGGATTGATCCCGGGTCTCTCACATAGTAGTCAGACCTTCATACTCTTATGTTTGAGTGGAAACTCTGACACAGGTCTGGAGCAAGCCTGGGAAATTCATATTGATGAGATGACCAACCTCTCCCCTCTCCCTCCTCTCCGCAACATATCCATGCCACATTTCCGAACAGAGTTTCACATTTTGGCTCATTATTAAACTTGTATGGGTCCCAGGAACATGAAACATGTTTCAATCTCTTTGAAAACGTCCATTCTTTGAAGAGAATACTAAGGTTTGGGCCTTCTCCCCAAAATAGCGGAAGAAGAAGAGGCAAACTCCAGATTATGTTTTTTTTTCCACTGAAATTCGGTGGTCGCGCCACCAAACCCACTTCCTCCGTTCGGCGTTCTGAACTGTACATGGTTGCATGCTATGATGTTTTAGCTGAAAAACAAAACTTATCCGAAGTAGATTGCTCCCATAGTGCCACAGTTATAACAATTTTCTGAGCAATATGCAAATTACCTATTTTTCGTAAAAAACAGAGTTTCACATTTTGGCTTATTATTCAACTTGTAAGGCACCCAAGAACATGAAACATGTTTCATTCTCTTTGGAAACGTCCATTCTTTGAAGAGAATACTAAGGTTTGCGCCTTCTTCCAAAAATAGCGGGAGAAGAGGAGGCAAACTCCAGATTTGTTTTCATTGAAATTCGGGGGTCGCGCCCCCCCAAGCCCCTCTTCCTCGGTCCGGTGTTGTGAATTGTACACGGTTGAATGATTTGATGTTCTAGCTGAAAAACAAAACTTATCCGAAGTAATTGTTCCCATAGTGCCCGAGTTATAACAATTTCCCCCAAAAAATGCAAATTACATATTTTCGTTAAAAAAAATAATCACATTTTGGCTTATTATTCAACTTGTATGGCACCCAAGAACATGAAACATGTTACGTTCTCTTGAGAAATGTCCATCCTTTGAAAAGAATACTAAGTTCGCGCCTTCTCTCCAAAATAGCGGGGGAAGAAGGGGCAAACTCCAGATTTTTGTTTTTTCCATTAAAATTCGGGATCGCGCTCCCCAAACCCCCTTCCTCGGTCCGGTGTTCTGAGTTGTACACGGTTGCATGCGCTGACGTTCTAGCTGCAAAACAAAACTTATCCGAAGCAGATTGCTCCGATAGTGCCTGAGTTATAACAATTTTCCTCCAAAGAGTGTTCAAATTTAAAATTCCCACCGAGTAGCCCGGGCGAAAAAAAATTTTCTCTCTCTCTCTCTCTCTCTCTCTCTCTTTCTCTCTCTCTCTCTCTCTCTCTCTCTCTCTCTCTCTCTCTCTCTATCCTCCTGCCATCACTGGTTTCTGGCGCCGTGGTTGTGTTGCGCATAAAAGGGTTGCGATATCTTTAAATAAATAAATAAAGTCAATGAAGACGAAATTCCCTGACATTTCCCTGACTTTTTTTGACAATTCAAATTCCCTGACTTTTCCTGGTTTTCCAGGTCTGTCGCCACCCTGTAATAGTTCATACAGTTTTATTTCAAATTAACTAACCAAACTATAGTAATTCATGGCCATTTTCATAGATGAATCTAGTTTTCAAAGTTAGCAAGTGACATATTTAAACTATCATACATGATGATATAACTAGGTGGATATTTGTTTTGCGTGAATAAAGATACAACATATTTATACAATTTAATATGTTTATTTTCCCATCAACCTTTACATAAAATTGGTTATGAAAAGAAACACGTCTTCTTGAATATCTGAAGTAACATTATACAAGTTCTTCAATAGGCTCCAATAGTATACATCCACGTTACATTAAAGAATGCTGTTGATTAGTCAACCACCTGAAAAGAGAAAAAAGAAGTGTGATAATTCCAGTACATGTATGATTGGATAAGCATAAACTGACAATTTCAAATAAAGAAATGAAAGAAAATATGCGAAGAAGCAACAAAAATCAATTAAAAAAGAATAGTCTAACCTTTAAACAAAAAATGCTTATATAACGGGAAACATTATCAAGGTTACGTAAGTCTGAAATCTTGACTGTCCTTGTAAGAGTAGATACTTATGCCTCCTATTAAGAAAAATGATCTTGTACAGTGGGATTCATGAATATTGCCGTGCAAATTGTCCATCACCATATTCGTGCAATTTATTTGACTCAATAAGAGCTTCAAGAATTAAAAGAAAACTCAAAACAAGCTGTTGACAACTTCTGCACCAGCAAACATAAAAAACCCATCGCTTAAAAACACATAGGATGTAAGAGAAAAATGAATGAAAATAGTCATGGACAATTTGCATGGTAATACTCATGGATCCCACTGTACACCACAATATCATGAAATGTTAAGGAACAATACGTCCCATGTTGCAGCAAAATAATCTAAAGTTCAAATCACCAACCCTGAGACATTCTGTAAACAAAACCACGTGCATGCAGAAAGCATTGCAAACGCATAGAGGTAAAATAATACACACGAAAATCCAGCGTTGTTACAGGATTCATTACGTAAGGTAAAACAACGGCCAATTTGTAGTAAGGGATACGCTGCCGCAAATGACGTCTCACTTTAAAACCAATGCTCTTTGTTTTGTACTTATTGCTTCACCTTTATGGTTAACTCTTTGCACAAGTAATCATTTCCCATAAATTTCGCTTCTTTCTTGCATGTGAATTGAATATATTTTACTTGCATTTTTTTTTAGACAAAATGATATAACATGGTAATGTATATTTCTAAGGTTTGATATAGATAGGAGTGTATTTGAAATTTGTTTGTAGATTTTATGTAAATTGTATTTTATGTAAATTGTATTTTATGTAAATAAAATATATAATGGACATAAACAGCCATATGCAATGCTGTAACTCCAATAAATATATTGATGATGATGATCAAAACAAGACAAAGAAAGTTCGTAAATTTATTGCGGTTGGAAACTTTGACAAGCATCCTAATAACGATTTTTGTTCCGCCAAATATAGTGCACTTCGTAAAATAACTTGGTGACATGGCAAGGCAAGATAAGTGAGAACATTTTGTAGGAATATGCATTGTAACTTTCAATGAACTTAGAGATTTCTGTACATAATGATATTTTATAACATTGGTTATTTTCTAAAAATAATCATGTGAACAGCAAGGAAGTAGTGCCACTTTCAACATGGCGGTAGTTGGCCGTCATGACTCAGCTGACGCGGAGTGACACATCGAATCGGTGAGACGGTTTGATTACAGAAGGTCTCAGGGTTGGTGATTTACCTTTAAACATAAATTTGATTATAATAAACTTCACACTGGTGAAATGATATTGATAAAACATATCAAACTTAAAACTTAAAAAAGTACATGTCAGTAAAGATTAATGTAATGTTAAAAACACTAATATGAATACTAGGTTCAACGTTTACAATATTTACAGGGTCTATGTATGAAGAACACAAAACTACTACTACTAGGCTATATTTATTCTATGGAAAGATATGATTTTAGCATTAAACAATTCCTCGTAGCTAATAGTTCCTGATGTGTAAAAAAATACATTCCTAGAACTCCACCACCAATGGGAATGTCCACTAATATTATGTTATAAATACAAATACTAGTGCAAGACGTACAACAAGTTTCTCAATATTTAAAAATATATGAAAGAACAGTTCCATTTTTTAAAATCTGTTAGAGTGGGTGAGTTGGCTGCATAAACAATCTTCAGAAAATAATGATTTTGTGCTGAAATACGCATGTAAGGAAATTAAAGTTTAAAATGTAATATAATTAAAGTAGTTTTATATTACTAATTTACGAAAGAAAATTAGTTTTCTTACATCTGCGTAAAAAACTGGTTTCCTTCGCGTGACTACTAGTAAATTACGCGTAATTTACGTAAAAATCGTAACGAGTAAAATTGCATTGCCAATCCTCATGCGGGTTCACGAACTACAACAGACGCGGCAAACGATATACTGCAATGTAATGTAAAGTTCGCCAGTACTGTTATTTTTTACTGCAATTCGGTGTTATTTTCGCGGTTTAGGGCAAAATTCGGTGTTGTTAATTTTAAATCGGTTTTATTTTTACTGTTCCTTCTATGCTTAAGATTTTCACATTGTGTTAGTTCTGGAAAATTAAACATACTACTTTAGTTTTAATGGCATAAAAATTGTGGCTTAATTTCTTCTATTTGGAAAACTAAACATCAGCCACTAAATATGAAATGTTTATTGAATGATAACATCCAAATCTTTGAACACAATCACACACATCACATTTCCCTAACAATGCCAAAAAATCCCTCTGCGACCTCAAAACACCGTTTTGTGCGCACACACATACACCCCCCCCCCTTCCAAAAAAAACACAAATGGTGTTACTCCCTGAAAATGTTACTGTTCCTATGAAATTTCCCTTCTAGAGACCTCCAGAGCGATTCTATTTCAGAACGAGGTTAAAAACTGTCAGTCATGTCTGTGCCAAACCGTAATAAATGAAGTGTGACAATCTCTTCTTAATCCAACTATCACCAACTAAACTACAAATCTAATAGCGCCTCGGGTAGTTCTTTTTTAACAGAAGAAATGTTATTCCCAGTTTATATTGCATATTTCGTGGCGTTTTTCGCGTTAAAGTGTAAAATTCGGTGTTGGTACTACTTCGATCTTCGTGAAAACACCTATAACTCATTTATCTCGTCCTTTTTAACATTCCTACTTACGTATTCTGCATTGCGGAACATTCGTTAGGGTGGAATTATGCTTTTCTCACGAAAATAATAGCGGATAGCCCCAAAACCCATTCACGGATAGCCCCACAAACCATTCACGGATAGCCCCACAAACCATTCACGCATAGCCCCACAAACCATTCACGCATAGCCCCAAACACCATTCACGCATAGCCCCAAACACCATTCACGGTAAGGTTAGGTTAGGCAAACATAGTTAAAAATTCATTTTTCTAAAAGAAAACATGAATTCGCGCTAAAAAAGATTACTTCGATAATGCTATAGAAACCGATTTCCGTAAGTAGTTTCTTCTGTAAAAATGAAAAAATCCGTTTTCACTAGATCGAAGTGTTACCTCGGTGTTTATCTGAAAAATGGCATAATTCGTGTTATTTCGCGATTAATTTACCTACCCAAATACATTTTAAACACTTTATTTTGCTTTCCTCAACTTTTCGGTAGGGGTATGGGAACTTCTGGAACACCCTGTAGAACCATTGTCAACACTAGCATTCAACATTCAGAGAATTGGCCTCTTACCTGGCTTTCAGACAGATCCTCGTCCACAGTCTGGATTCCCACTTCAACCCTTTCCTGCTGAGGTACTTGCTGGCCTTCGTTCTGATCCTGACGTTGTGGGGAACCAGGGGGTGTCTCGCGTCGGGGATGAAAGGGGTGCGCAAACTCGCAGCAAGGGTCGTGGTCCAGAGTCACATCTGGAGGAAGGCAGAAGGGGTTGCGACGGGCGTGCTTGAAAAACTTCTTCCAGTGGCCCTTCTTCCAAGCACCCTGATGATGATCATCATCATTCATCTTCCGCATCTTCTTCCACGGTCCGTGATGATCATCATTCATCTTAAAGTGACCCTTCTTCCCCATCTTCTTCCACGGTCCGTGATGATCATCATTCATCTTAAAGTGACCCTTCTTCCCCATCTTCTTCCACGGTCCGTGATGATCATCATTCATCTTAAAGTGACCCTTCTTCCACATCTTCTTAAACGGTCCATGATGACGATCATGACCATGATGTCCATGATGATGGCCGTGCTTTGGATGCATCTTCATCTTCATTGATTAGTGGAAATCGTTTTACTGTGTTAACACCTGAAAGAGAAAATCGATTATTAATGTCGTGGCAAAGTATTACGTGTTCACAACAAGTAAAATTAGAGGGATATTATTTCCGTAACATCTTTGGCTATTATGCATTTGAAGCTTCGAAACGAGTCACAACTCTCAAAGCAGCCAATCAACGAAGCGAGCCGCTGACGTCATCTCAACCCAGAACCTATCGCTAAGCCCCCTGCTCAGGCTCTACACGCCCACTAGGCTCGCTAGACAGACTCGCGTAGTCCGCTGGAGATGTTCTGAAAGTAATTAGACTCTATCCAGTGTTCATTGTATCGTGCATTGGCGCAAGCAGAGGGGGCTAATGGGGCTACAGCCCCTTCCGAAAATTTGAGAAATTAACGTTTTCAAATAAAAACAGTGAAGAACTTGTGGAAAAACTATTTGAGAAATTAACGTTTTCAAATAAAAACAGTGAAGAACTTGTGGAAAAACTAGTGGTAAATGCAAACTATCCTAAAAAAAAATACTCCCGATTGCCAATTTTGATGGAAAGTTCTATATATACGAACTTATCCTGCGTACCGCAGAGGTACTGTGTCGGGTGGAGCATGAGCGTACCGACAAAATAAAACTTTTTTTTCTCTAGTAGAGGCCAAAAAACTTTTTCCCCTGAGGTGGCAAGCAATATATCCGCAGGAAGGGCAAGGAATATAGGCCTATATTTCGAAATTGTGTTTAATTTTGAATTATTGAAAAAAGACATTTATTTCACTTTCCAATGAAAGAACACAAATGCTTCCACTGCATGTGGAGGTGCGACCCTACACATTCTCGAATTCGACCATTTTTGGAAGTGATATGATGATCCCCACGCTTCAGACACCTTTACTCCCTAAGCCTGGAGCCCAGGTAATATTTAAAGAGGATGGGTGAACTTCCCTCGTCACAGCACCCATCCCGCGGAACGAACCAGGGTTCCCTGCGTGGCAGTCAGACGCCCCAAAAACATTCACCATCTCTAGAAGCCTCTTTTCATATCTTTTTCATTTTCTTGTTTTCATTCATTCTTTTTTACTTTTCAACAGAACAAAGATCTGCATTCATATGTCACTCAGGATTCGAACCCGGGACCTCGTGATGAACACTCCAGCATGGAGACCGACACCGACTGTACCACCACTCCGCCTATTTATTACATACTAAAATGTAATTTTTTAAAACAAAATTATTACAAATTTCAGTGGAGGAGTAGATACAAAAACAGAGTTCTAGGTTGAAATCCACGGAAGTTTTATTCGTTTCTTCCTTCATCTATGGCATCAGCTCATCATTCATATAAAAGCAGGAGCAGCGCCAAGTGGAGAAGGGGATCATGGCTCCCACCCTATCAAAATGCAATAGGGAAAATTTCGCGATAAAAATTAAATGAAAATGCAAGGTGATATTTAGAAGAGTGATGTTAAGTATAATTTCCTCCACTACGCCAAAAAAATCCTATCGCTAACAGAATTTCGATTGACTAAGTTTGAGTTATAGGTCCATTTTATGCACAGAAAGGCTAATCGGGACTGGACATAGAGTTTAAAGTAGGATCCGAACCACTATGTGCCCGGGTATCGAACCAGGGTCTCCTTAATTGCAAGGCGACGACAGTACCACTGCGCCATCGGGGAGGCCCACTATAATTTCTAAATGTCATTTCCCGGGCTTCCCGGTAGCGTAGTGGTAGCGTAGTGGTAGCGTAGTGGTAGCGTCGCCGCCTTGTAATCAAGGAGCCCTATGTTTGATACCCGGTGAAGAAGCGCAATGGCTCTGATCGCTCTTAGAACTGTAGGCCAGTCCTCGTTAGCCTGCACATAAACTCAAATAAAAGACAGAGACAGGAAAAATAGTGGGAAGCACAAGAATGAGAAAGAAACAGCAACAAAGCGAGAGACGAGAATAGATAGAATGACGGGTGAGAGAGAATAAGAAATAAGAGAACGTAACGAGAGAGAGAGAAAGAAATAGTAGTAACAGAATGAGAAAAAAGCAACAAAAGAAGAGGCTTGGATGCAAAGAGTGTGAGAAAATTAGAAGATAAACTAACGAGGGACAGAAAGAAGAAAATTGTGGAAACGATAGATGGATAGTGTGACAAACAAAAATAGGGTGAGAAGTAGGGGAAAGTAATGAAAGGAAACAGCTTAAGAAAAATACACATAAAACATGGTCGAGAATGGGAAACGATATAAAAATTAAAGGAGGGAAAGATACATAAATGAAATGTAAAGTACCGTCTTTCCCTTCCTCTCCTTGACGCACACAATTAAGCCACCACTTTCCCCGAGTCGTCTAAACCTGTAAGAAAATAAGCACTTAAGGTGCTTGTGCCAATCGATAATTTTAATGTCTCCCTCCCTCTTCAAATCTAGAATCAAACCGATCAACCGGGAAACATCCAACCTATAACAAATTTCCCATTAAATAGCCACCGCCCCCAACCCACCCTCTTTCTCCTTTAAAATTAAGTGACTACGCCATCCTAGCTTACATCTCAAACTTCAAAGTAACAATAGAGTGTGCATATTTTCACTCCTGTAAAAAATAAATTTACACAAAATTCTAGGTGCGAAATATTCCCGTAATTGAAAGAATTCCCAGTCCGTAGACATGCTACCGCTCACGAGAAGATCCCCAAACGAGGGGCGTCGGGGAGCGGGTGTGAAGGGAAGGACCGGTCCATTTTGCAGATTTTAGGGGTAGCAGAAACCTTCCGCTGCGGCTTTTCGAAGTGCGTGGAAGTTGATTTGCGCCAATCGCGCAGAGCGTGTGTCCGCAGCAACAGTTTCCTGCTTTTCTTTCAGTGGCCAGAACACTTTTGTATTTCTTATTCTGTGCATTATTTAGACTGTATTTCAAAGAATTTTAAAACGAATATACGGCAACGACTTGAGGGTTACAAGATGACAAACTTTAAAAAAGAAGGCACTTTTAGATTGCAAAATGTTGTTAACTTTAGACGAAGACACACGTTTTGTGCTTACTGGTGTTTTGGTGGGCTAATAGATCACACACCCTTGTAAAATAATCTTACATCGTTCCCGTATAACTAATAACACTGGTCTACATATGAAATATTTTTTATGCAGTGGAGGAAGTAACACTTTCTTAGGATCAACAAGCGGCGGCTTGTTCTGGATGTTTTTCGCCCCGACTTCAAAGCTTTTCCTAGCAGGCCACAGTCTTCGTACCCAATGTTCGTTCCTTGCTCGACTGTCCCATAAACACAAAAAGCATGGATATTTCGTGAAACCTGCTCGTTGACCAAGTAACATTGAAATGCCCTTGAGATCTCCGCACACAAGCCAACTGTCATTTGCATACTTTATCTTTCGAAGCAGTTCTTTCATTGTTTCGTAGATTTCCTTCAAATGTACGGAGTGGCCAACAGAATGGATGCTAACTTATTGCCATTATGCAGCAACACACACTTCAAACTCCTCTTCGAGCTATCAATAAAAAGCCTCCATTTTTCTGCATTATACGTACATCCCATAGCTTCAATTAGTCCCTTCACATTTGTACAATAGACAAGTTCTTCGTCCCTTTGAAAATATCTTAATAGATGCCTCTCTCTGTCCCGATACATGTTCCAGACGCTAACATATTTCTTTCCTTTAGTCTACACAGGTCCTGCATACTTTATGAGGTGCCCAGGATTTATCTTGGTCACCCAATTTAATTCTGAAATATGCACTATATGCTTTCCTTACAATGTCAGTAATATTTGTCCTTTGTTTTGGGGATAACAATGCTCGAATAACTGATTGAAATAATATTCATTATAATATTCCATGTGCTGCCATCTTGTGACCTCTTTACGGACTACGTTGTTTCATTGCTCTAAATATACATCCCTAATCTTAGATAATTTTCTATTTTCCTCCGAAACCTGACGTGATAGAAAAAAACGGATTTCGGTTTTGGATTTACCACCCCCGAATTACTAAAGAACAACCATCAGCCTCCAGTCAGCAAAATGGTCGTAGACCAGTGTAATAGGCCTCATTGTAGGCAAATGTCTGAATATTCTAATATTTATTCACTATGGTCTCTAATATTATACGGTTGTGAAGCTTGGTCTCTTACTTTAAAAGAATAACATAAATTGACATTCTGCCTCGGATTATTTTCTTCTAGGCCTAAAGTCAGGAAACCGTTTTTGTAAGACGTCACTAAAAACACATTTGCATGTTCAGATCGCTGATCGACAGAACTTTACTTATCCACTGCCATGTAACAACTAAGAGTACGGCAGTTAAAAAATCCTGTTTATTTCTGAATTCTGTCATGAAACTCAAATCAAAGTAAGCTGCGGCGAATTGCATATCCTTACCTATTGTCAGAAACTTGCTGCTCACCAAGAGCCGCGGTAGATGTCACAAATGCTTTCAAATCAAAACCTCACGCTGCGCGGCGGTGACAACAGAAGAGACGCAAAGGTCCAACAATTTTTCTTTGTTGCAAGAAAAGTTTATTTTCTTTGCACTTGCAACTGAGAGTGTTGTATTTCTTTACTTTGAAATTGAAAACAATATTAACAATTGATTACAAATAACATCTTGTTACTAATCTTGAAGTTAAACAGTTGTCTATACTAGGGATGGCCAGATCCGGATCCTAAAATTTTTCGGATCCGGAATTTTCAGATCCGGATCCGGTACTTTCTGATCCGGATCCAGAACTTTCGGATCCGGATTCAGTACTTTCGGATCCGGATCCGGATCCCGTACTTTTGGATCCGTTTTGCCATCCCACATGCGCTTCTTTGGAAAGTAAGAATATGTTTATAACATATTGTTACCTGCTAATATATATATATACACACACACACACACACACACACACATATATATATATATATCTATATATATATACATACATACACACATATATATAGTGTGTATGCGCGCGTGCGTGATTTGTAATTAATTAATGCACATACAAGGGAGGTCTAAGTCTACCCCTCCGATTTCCATGAAACTTGGCAGGTGTATAGAGGGGCCCAAAGGAAGAAATACGTGGTTTTTGTGTTTCACCTAAAAAAAATGGTTTTAGGGGGCAAACCCCTTCAAATGTCAAGATGAGGAGAAATTGAAGTGCGGATCTGACCCCCAAACTACGTAAATATGGCATAGGAAGAAACAGGGGGCATAGGGCGTCTCTATACACCTGCCAAATTTCATGGAAATCGGAGGGGACACAGGGGTCAAATCAAAGTAAGTATATAATATAGTTGAGAAAGTAGCGCAGTCTTCCCTCCCGAAGCTGAAAAAAGAGGGTCGTGGGCGTTCCCAACCCTGACGTCACTCACGGGACAGAAGAGTTGAGTTGAAGGTCAAATGCCCACTTAAATTTGTCCTCATTTTCACATTTGAGGGGGTTTGCCCCTAAAATAGTTTTTTAGCCGAAACAAAAAAAAACACGTATTTCTTCCTTTGGGTCCCTTTATACACATGCCAAGTTTCATGCAAATCGGAGGGAGAGACAGGGTTCAGATCCCCACTTCAATTTGTTCTCATTTTGACATTTGAGGGGAGGTTGCCCCCTAAAACAGATTTTTAGCCGAAACAAAAAACACGTATTTCTTCCTTTGGGCCCCTCTATACATCTCCCAAGTTTCATGGAAATCGGAGGGGGACACAGGGGTCAAATGCCCACTTAAATTTGTCCTCATCTTGACATTTGAGGGGGATTGCCCCCTAAAACAGTTTTTTAGCGGAAACAAAAAAAAAACAAGTATTGCTTGCTTTGGGTCCGTTTATACACACACCTGCCAAGTTTCATGGAAATCGGAGGGGGACACAGGGGGTCACAACCAGTAGTATCGATGTGAGATAACGTCTGTCGCTATTTAATATTCGCAATTCATTTGCACGTACTTATAACTAATTTGCACGGGTTTTAATTAATTCGCATGTACTTAGAATTCATTTGCACGTAGTTAGAATACTTTACGTTTATGTATTTGCATGTTTATAACTTTTTATGAATATATAATTATTTATTTTATGAAAAATATGTATATAGAAGGTAATTAGAGGTACTAAACGCTATGCATATGGTTTTATATTCATTACTGCAAAGTATGTAATGTATCAATCGATAATATTAATGTTTATAGTATTGAAAATAAGTTTTCTATGGTTTATGAACCGCTATGAACGGTGGTAATGGGTGTAGGTACAGGTCCAATTATGATTGGGGACGGTCCCGGTACTCGAACCCGCGATATGTAATATTATTAATTAGTACTATGTAATAATGTTATATGTTATAAAAGACGATGGTACGAGATGCCAGACAGAATACTGTCTCCGAATTTCGACTCCGCTCTGATGCCAGACAGAGAGAATGAATTAATATTCCGCGCAGGTAGACGAGAAAGGAATTTGGGGAGTGTGCGTTCAAGGTCAAATGACGTCAGAACGTCACAACAAAGAACGAACCTGATTCACCAATCAGAGAACGCGTCGGTAGATTTTCAGAACCGGTTTTTTTTTCAAGGTTAACCAGTACGCAAGAACAGGGGAAAGCTATGCAATACTGTAGGGCAGGGGAGGGATTCAACCAGACAACAAAGGATGTCTGGAAATGCGCAGCAAGGGTCAAATCTCTGAAGCTATGCGTCGCTTGTAGAACCGGTTTCCGCCGCCAATTAATATTCCGCTCAGGTTTGCCTTCAAGGCACAGGACGCTATAGCGCAGGGTTTTTTATCTGTACTATGAAGAAGGGAGAGCTATTAGGGACGGGGCCTACAGTTTTCACCATTTGCTTTTATCACGGGGTAACGAACCTAGGACCCTTTGATTATTGATTTAGGTAGTAAATGTATGTTACTGTGTGCTATTTAATTTAATTTTGAGTTTATTTTTTACCAAACTTTGACTTTATGTCAAATATTTTCAAAGCTTATCCTTATTTTTACAAAAATAACACTATTTGTACTATTCAGGCAACATTTTTTATTAAATTTTGGACTCGCAAAGATATTTTTACAACTTTTTAACTTATTATTTTACAATTTTATGTTAATTTTTTATCAAAATAACACTATACTATTCAAGCAACATTTTTTCATTAAATTTTGGACTCACAAAGACATTTTTTCCACTTTTAACTTATTATTTTACAATTTTATGTTAATTTTTTATCAAAATAACACTATTTGTACTATTCAGGCAACATTTTTTCATTAAATTTTGGACTCGCAAAGACATTTTTTTCCACTTTTAACTTATTATTTTACAATTTTATGTTAATTTTTTATCAAAATAACATTATTTATACTATTCAGGCAATATTTTTTATTAAATTTTGGACTCGCAAAGACATTTTTTCAACTTTTAACTTATTATTTTACAATTTTATGTTAATTTTTTACCAAAATAACACTATTTGTACTATTCAGGCAACATTTTTTCATTAAATTTTGGATCCACAAAGACATTTTTTCCACTTTTAACTTATTATTTTACAATTTTATGTTAATTTTTTATCAAAATAACACTATTTATACTATTCAGGCAATATTTTTTATTAAATTTTGAACTCACAAAGATATTTTACAACTTTTAATTTATTATTTTACAACTTTATACTATTCAGGAAAGATTTTTAGTTACATTTTCGACACACAAAGTGTGTGTTCTCAACTGCTATCTGTTTATTTCACAAGTCTAGGCTTATTATTAACAAAATAACACAATTCAATCTGTTCAGGAAACACTTGTAGTTACATTTTCGACACACTAAGTGTGTGTTCTCAACTTCTATTTGTTTATTTCACAAGTTTAGGCTTATTGTTACTCAAATAACACAATTTGATCTATTCAGGATATTTTGTATTTACAAAGAGATTTTTTCAATTTTTAATTTATTATTTACAAGTTTATGCCTATTTTTTACTCAAATAACACAATTCTATCTGTTTAGGAAAGACTTTTAGTTATAATTTCAACACACAAAGTGTGTGTTCTCAACTTCTATTTGTTTATTTCACAAGTTTAGCCTAATATTTACTCAAATAACACGATTTGAACGTGTTTTTTATTACATTTTGGACACACACACACACACACACACACACACACACACACACACACACAGATATATTTTCCAAGTTTACAGGATTATTCTCTAAGTTTACTCAAATAACAACACATTTTAAATGTGTTTTGAATTAAACTTTGTGCACACGAAGTGTGTTTCGTCAAGTTTTACCCTTTATTTTTCAATTTTATGCTTATTTTACCAAAGTAAGACCTTTTAGTCTATTCAAGAAAGAGTTTTCAATTATATTTTGGATGCAAAAGTATGTTTTGGCAAGTTCTACCCTTTTATTTTACAAGTTTAGGCTTATTATTACTCAAATAACAAGGAAAGTTTGTTTATTTTAGAGTTTGCTGAGTATTTTGTTACTGTTGTACTAGGTAAAAGTTTTCTAAATATATCAGATAGGGCTCTGTATACTTTTGTTTTTGCTATTTTGGAGATGATGCGATCAGCACCACTCTCCATCTGCTTTTTTATTTTATGTACTCTAATATTATTTTGAGGCTTAGTGAATTCTAGACCCTATTTATGCAGGAGAGAGGGCTTGAAAATTTTGATCTCAGATAACCCACAACTATTTGTCAGAGTATTTTAAAGGATATTTTATACTTATTATGTGCCACTAGAATATCTAAGCTTGCTTAATTTTAATGCCTGTAACGCTGTTATTGTATTTCTAGCTAAGGCTTACTGGATAAAGTACACGAAATGTTTAACATTACGACTATTTGCCAAATTTTTAGTGTAACGAAAATTATTGTGTGTCTATAAAGACTGAAATCCTTTTACCGAGGGGTCCACAACTGGACGCTTACCAACATTGTTTCTTTTTTTTTTTTTTTTTAAATATAACCATTTATCAATATATTGACAATTCACAGGACAAGACGAAGTTCACAGACGACTGACTATATGAACCATAGGTCCATTTGCTAAACTTTTTTCTATGCTAGAAGAATAATTTAGCCTTATAGCCTTTTTCAAGGTATTTTTGAAGTATTACTGGGGTTTTGGGTGCATCAACATTTGGGTTATTTCCATTTGGTTTATTATACGAGGCTACAATCACTATTTGAACACTGAAATCCTCAGATTGAAACTTAAAGCTTAGGCTGTAACTAGGGACTTAGTATGTATATCGACAATTTATAGGACAACACGAACCTTACAAAGGAGTGTAGGTGACGTAGGACCAGACGCCAGAGCTTTGTTAATCTGCAAGAAGCACTTACAGCTAATATTACGAGGAAATGAGGTTGATTTTTACTGTTTCACAAGAATGACATTTTTTATACACCCAATATTTGCTTTTTCAAGTAACTACATGTGCCAGAAGCACTTACAGGCCAACTCTAACTAGACTTCGATTTATATAAATGTGGCAAGAACTGTATTTCTGAGGAAGTACGCAAAAGCATATTACCCGATTAAAGTATCTGAAAAACAGATTTTTCAATGTAAGTATATTTTTATTGACTGGATTATTTAACATATCAAACAGGAAGACTGCAAAATTTATTAAATGTAGTTCTATTGTATAGGTGGTTTCAGAGATAAAAAAAGAACAAATATGAGATTTCGCTTTTTTGCTTCTGAGGCTAATCGCGACGCTAAGGGTAAATGGCGAGGAAATGTAACGGAGGAGAAACAGTCCCAAAAGTTATGGGCTGCATGTAAGTTAATACCACAGAGATATTACAGTAGGTGTAGGTTCTACCACCAGAACTTTTCTATCATAATAATACTGGTTATGCTGTACTGTTAGCTAAAGATGCTGATATTTGAGAAATGTAAAAGCTTATTTGCAAAATTTTAAGATAAATAATAATCTGTTAGACTGTAAACATATTTTATATCCATTCTGCACAAGATCCGATGACAAAATTTAAAAATTGTAATCGCCCAGACAGGGACTCGAACCCTGGACAGATAGGTTAAAAGCCTAACGCTATACCAACTAAGCTATCTGGGCACAAGGTATTTTTTTTTGAAAAGTTAGTTATGTTAAGAAATATATTGAAACATTTGAGAACACTCTTGGTTTGGTTCGACAGAGAAGGAGACAACATTTCCAATTTTTTACAGACTGGGTGTATTTTTCCACTATAGAGGCCTTCACTATATGTAATTCGAAACGCTAAAGTTCAGCTAGCTTCCAAAATTGAGGTAAAGATTGTGTTTGGCGAGATTAACAAGTTACAATTATATCCAGTTACGGACAAATAAAGCTAAAACTCTCAGATTTACTGTACTAGCAAAGTTTTAGTAACATTTTCTTCACTTTAGTACAAATACCAAAGAAATAGGTATATTTTATTTATAATTTGACAAAATGTACTAGTATTTAATTCACAAAGTTAGGTAAAAAACAGTATTTTTTAAAAAATATTGTTACTGCCTTCAAATTTTATGTTATTTAGCCACTAACATCTGGTTTACACTGTTTGGCATCCTTTAAATAGGAAAAGAAGGAATTATTTGTTTAGTATTTTTACTACTTTATATTTATTTAAGGAAACAATTCTACAGTTTAACTTAATTTTTTAACAAATTGTTACTAATTTATATATCAAAGTTATGTTATTTAGAGTGTATGAAGGCGTATAAAGTTAATATTTGTACTTATCATTGCAACTAACACTCACAATTATATTTTACACACAAAAGATAATGTTTACAGTTAAATTACTTGAATCAGAGAATAATATTTTACAGTAATTGATTCATTCAGCACTAGTCAGTACTTTTATGCATCAGAAAGTTTTCTTAATTTTCTATTACGCATGCTATTTTGGGCTATTCTTAAAATGTATTTCTAGGGCAAACTGGTTTAATTTTCTGCTTATAATGCAAAGTTGACAGTTTTCGCACAATGCATTGTACATTTGTTATATTCTCTACTTACAATCCAAATATTATGGTTATTTAATGTATAACTAACTAACTCTCTAGCCTTCTTAAACCCGAATGTTCATGGCTGCAGCAACATATGCCTTTCATCTGTCCCTGTCCTGAGCAAGATCTATATACTCCTTTCCTTCCCTACCAATTTCCTTTAGGTCCATCTCTACATTATCCCTCCATCTTTGTTTTGGTCTTCCTATTGGTCTTTTATCATCAGTTTTCCCAACAAGAATCCTGTATACTCTTCTTTCCTCTCCCATTCGTACCACATGATCTACACACCTAAGTCTTCTTGATTTAATCATTCTAATAATATCTGGACATGAATACAAATTCAAGCAGCAAGAGGAATACACAGAAACCAACATGGCATCCAGAAAGAGAAATCAATAGTCACACCCATAGCACAGTTTAAAAACTACATAGCTGAAACCTTAGAGAAACATAAAACTGCAAACACAATATATCTAGATTCTTCCAAGGCATAGGATAGAGTAAAAACATGGCTTGCTTATGGACAAACTGAACAACATAGGAATAAAATAGACAAGCAATCCTTTTTTCAGTAGAAAATTCCAATTACTCAAGTAAGCTACATCATACGTAGTACATAAGAAGAGCAAATTAACATCATCAGCAGTAAACCATCATGCAACTTCTACCTGCTGAAACAACTAAGTGAGTATAATTTATCAGAAAAATGCATACATTTCAGCCTAATTTACCTCTACATTAATAATACTACCAGAATACTAAGGCTTCAAAAGTGAACACTAAGAATAATGTTCAGACTAAAGTATAGGGCATCTTGTAAAGGATTATTACTCCCTACATCTACAAGTCAATAACAATTATTCTAAATACTACGAACTTGGACAAAATATAGTCAAATACACAACACAAGAAGGAAAATAATTACAAGTAAAACAGCAGACACTCAATATCTCAAAACAATCAGGTAAACATATTCTACAACAAACTGCCTCATAACATAAAACTGTTAATTCCCCAAAACATATACAAATACAATCAATAAAAACTACTTGAAATGGGAAAACTGTCTACAGTCTCAGAGAGTTGATGTAAAATAACAGCAAAACTTAGAAGCATGCACAGTCATTAGTGCTCAATTTGCATACAGTTCACATGCAAACTCTCATGAAAGGGTTCAAAACAGTCTCCCAGCTCAGTTCTCATCTATACTTGGACAACAAAATCCTGCAACAAATTCTCAGAAATCCTACCTTTCCTACCCTTGCTTGAATAGCTAAAGTGCAATCTTCATACTAAAATATTGAAAAAAGGCATATCTATGTACATAAAAGTGTGTACACATGTGTTTGTCTACGTGTACTCTTAGATAAATTGATAAAAAAGCAATATAGTTATAAATCAAAGACTATACCTAATAATATTAATTTCAAAATAAGCTGATAGAAAAAGATATAATAACTACAGTATACGCTTTTAATTTTTGTTAATTACAAAAAATAAAAGTTCAACACAGTAAATAAACTTGGTCCCTTACATTGAAAAAGGAACATAAATTGAGAGTATTTGAAAATAAAATCCTTAGGAAAATATTTGGGCCCAAAACAGATGAGGAGACAGATGAGTGGAGAAGGTTACATAATTTACAAGTACATAATTTAGAAGTACATAATTTGTATTCATGTCCAGATATTATTAGAATGATTAAATCAAGAAGACTTAGGTGTGTAGATCATGTGGTACGAATGGGAGAGGAAAGAAGAGTATACAGGATTCTTGTTGGGAAAACTGATGATAAAAGACCAATAGGAAGACCAAAACAAAGATGAAGGGATAATGTAGAGATGGACCTAAAGGAAATTGGTAGGGAAGGAAAGGAGTATATAGATCTTGCTCAGGACAGGGACAGATGAAAGGCATATGTTGCTGCAGCCATGAACATTCGGGTTTAAGAAGGCTAGAGAGTTAGTTAGTTATACATTAAATAACCATAATATTTGGATTGTAAGTAGAGAATATAACAAATGTACAATGCATTGTGCGAAAACTGTCAACTTTGCATTATAAGCAGAAAATTAAACCAGTTTGCCCTAGAAATACATTTTAAGAATAGCCCAAAATAGCATGCGTAATAGAAAATTAAGAAAACTTTCTGATGCATAAAAGTACTGACTAGTGCTGAATGAATCAATTACTGTAAAATATTATTCTCTGATTCAAGTAATTTAACTGTAAACATTATCTTTTGTGTGTAAAATATAATTGTGAGTGTTAGTTGCAATGATAAGTACAAATATTAACTTTATACGCCTTCATACACTCTAAATAACATAACTTTGATATATAAATTAGTAACAATTTGTTAAAAAATTAAGTTAAACTGTAGAATTGTTTCCTTAAATAAATATAAAGTAGTAAAAATACTAAACAAATAATTCCTTCTTTTCCTATTTAAAGGATGCCAAACAGTGTAAACCAGATGTTAGTGGCTAAATAACATAAAATTTGAAGGCAGTAACAATATTTTTTAAAAAATACTGTTTTTTACCTAACTTTGTGAATTAAATACTAGTACATTTTGTCAAATTATAAATAAAATATACCTATTTCTTTGGTATTTGTACTAAAGTGAAGAAAATGTTACTAAAACTTGGCTAGTACAGTAAATCTGAGAGTTTTAGCTTTATTTGTCCGTAACTGGATATAATTGTAACTTGTTAATCTCGCCAAACAAAATCTTTACCTCAGTTTTGGAAGCTAGCTGAACTTTAGCGTTTCGAATTGCATATAGTGAAGGCCTCTATAGTGGAAAAATACACCCAGTCTGTAAAAAATTGGAAATGTTGTCTCCTTCTCTGTCGAACCAAACCAAGAGTGTTCTCAAATGTTTCAATATATTTCTTAACATAACTAACTTTTCAAAAAAAAATACCTTGTGCCCAGATAGCTTAGTTGGTATAGCGTTAGGCTTTTAACCTATCTGTCCAGGGTTCGAGTCCCTGTCTGGGCGATTACAATTTTTAAATTTTGTCATCGGATCTTGTGCAGAATGGATATAAAATATGTTTACAGTCTAACAGATTATTATTTATCTTAAAATTTTGCAAATAAGCTTTTACATTTCTCAAATATCAGCATCTTTAGCTAACAGTACAGCATAACCAGTATTATTATGATAGAAAAGTTCTGGTGGTAGAACCTACACCTACTGTAATATCTCTGTGGTATTAACTTACATGCAGCCCATAACTTTTGGGACTGTTTCTCCTCCGTTACATTTCCTCGCCATTTACCCTTAGCGTCGCGATTAGCCTCAGAAGCAAAAAAGCGAAATCTCATATTTGTTCTTTTTTTATCTCTGAAACCACCTATACAATAGAACTACATTTAATAAATTTTGCAGTCTTCCTGTTTGATATGTTAAATAATCCAGTCAATAAAAATATACTTACATTGAAAAATCTGTTTTTCAGATACTTTAATCGGGTAATATGCTTTTGCGTACTTCCTCAGAAATACAGTTCTTGCCACATTTATATAAATCGAAGTCTAGTTAGAGTTGGCCTGTAAGTGCTTCTGGCACATGTAGTTACTTGAAAAAGCAAATATTGGGTGTATAAAAAATGTCATTCTTGTGAAACAGTAAAAATCAACCTCATTTCCTCGTAATATTAGCTGTAAGTGCTTCTTGCAGATTAACAAAGCTCTGGCGTCTGGTCCTACGTCACCTACACTCCTTTGTAAGGTTCGTGTTGTCCTATAAATTGTCGATATACATACTAAGTCCCTAGTTACAGCCTAAGCTTTAAGTTTCAATCTGAGGATTTCAGTGTTCAAATAGTGATTGTAGCCTCGTATAATAAACCAAATGGAAATAACCCAAATGTTGATGCACCCAAAACCCCAGTAATACTTCAAAAATACCTTGAAAAAGGCTATAAGGCTAAATTATTCTTCTAGCATAGAAAAAAGTTTAGCAAATGGACCTATGGTTCATATAGTCAGTCGTCTGTGAACTTCGTCTTGTCCTGTGAATTGTCAATATATTGATAAATGGTTATATTTAAAAAAAAAAAAAAAAGAAACAATGTTGGTAAGCGTCCAGTTGTGGACCCCTCGGTAAAAGGATTTCAGTCTTTATAGACACACAATAATTTTCGTTACACTAAAAATTTGGCAAATAGTCGTAATGTTAAACATTTCGTGTACTTTATCCAGTAAGCCTTAGCTAGAAATACAATAACAGCGTTACAGGCATTAAAATTAAGCAAGCTTAGATATTCTAGTGGCACATAATAAGTATAAAATATCCTTTAAAATACTCTGACAAATAGTTGTGGGTTATCTGAGATCAAAATTTTCAAGCCCTCTCTCCTGCATAAATAGGGTCTAGAATTCACTAAGCCTCAAAATAATATTAGAGTACATAAAATAAAAAAGCAGATGGAGAGTGGTGCTGATCGCATCATCTCCAAAATAGCAAAAACAAAAGTATACAGAGCCCTATCTGATATATTTAGAAAACTTTTACCTAGTACAACAGTAACAAAATACTCAGCAAACTCTAAAATAAACAAACTTTCCTTGTTATTTGAGTAATAATAAGCCTAAACTTGTAAAATAAAAGGGTAGAACTTGCCAAAACATACTTTTGCATCCAAAATATAATTGAAAACTCTTTCTTGAATAGACTAAAAGGTCTTACTTTGGTAAAATAAGCATAAAATTGAAAAATAAAGGGTAAAACTTGACGAAACACACTTCGTGTGCACAAAGTTTAATTCAAAACACATTTAAAATGTGTTGTTATTTGAGTAAACTTAGAGAATAATCCTGTAAACTTGGAAAATATATCTGTGTGTGTGTGTGTGTGTGTGTGTGTGTGTCCAAAATGTAATAAAAAACACGTTCAAATCGTGTTATTTGAGTAAATATTAGGCTAAACTTGTGAAATAAACAAATAGAAGTTGAGAACACACACTTTGTGTGTCGAAAATATAACTAAAAGTCCTTCCTAAACAGATAGAATTGTGTTATTTGAGTAAAAAATAGGCATAAACTTGTAAATAATAAATTAAAAATTGAAAGAATCTCTTTGTAAATACAAAATATCCTGAATAGATGAAATTGTGTTATTTGAGTAACAATAAGCCTAAACTTGTGAAATAAACAAATAGAAGTTGAGAACACACACTTAGTGTGTCGAAAATGTAACTACAAGTGTTTCCTGAACAGATTGAATTGTGTTATTTTGGTAATAATAAGCCTAGACTTGTGAAATAAACAGATAGCAGTTGAGAACACACACTTTGTGTGTCGAAAATGTAACTAAGAATCTTTCCTGAATAGTATAAAGTTGTAAAATAATAAATTAAAAGTTGTAAAATATCTTTGTGAGTTCAAAATTTAATAAAAAATATTGCCTGAATAGTATAAATAGTGTTATTTTGATAAAAAATTAACATAAAATTGTAAAATAATAAGTTAAAAGTGGAAAAAATGTCTTTGCGAGTCCAAAATTTAATAAAAAAATATTGCCTGAATAGTATAAATAGTGTTCTTTTGATAAAAAATTAACATAAAATTGTAAAATAATAAGTTAAAAGTGGAAAAAAATGTCTTTGTGAGTCCAAAATTTAATGAAAAAATGTTGCTTGAATAGTATAAATAGTGTTATTTTGATAAAAAATTAACATAAAATTGTAAAATAATAAGTTAAAAGTGGAAAAAAATGTCTTTGTGGATCCAAAATTTAATGAAAAAATGTTGCCTGTTATTTTGTTATTAGTGTTATTAGTGTTATTTTGGTAAAAAATTAACATAAAATTGTAAAATAATAAGTAAAAAGTGGAAAAAATGTCTTTGCGAGTCCAAAATTTAATAAAAAATATTGCCTGAATAGTATAAATAGTGTTATTTTGATAAAAAATTAACATAAAATTGTAAAATAATAAGTTAAAAGTGGAAAAAAAATGTCTTTGTGAGTCCAAAATTTAATGAAAAAATGTTGCTTGAATAGTATAAATAGTGTTATTTTGATAAAAAATTAACATAAAATTGTAAAATAATAAGTTAAAAAGTTGTAAAAATATCTTTGCGAGTCCAAAATTTAATAAAAAATGTTGCCTGAATAGTACAAATAGTGTTATTTTTGTAAAAATAAGGATAAGCTGTGAAAATGTTTGACAAAGTCAAAGTTTGGTAAAAAATAAACTCAAAATTAAATTAAATAGCACACAGTAACATACATTTACTACCTAAATCAATAATCAAAGGGTCCTAGGTTCGTTACCCCGTGATAAAAGCAAATGGTGAAAACTGTAGGCCCCGTCCCTAATAGCTCTCCCTTCTTCATAGTACATATAAAAAACCCTGCGCTAAAGCGTCCTGTGCCTTGAAGGCAAACCTGAGCGGAATATTAATTGGCGGCAAAAACCGGTTCTACAAGCGACGCATAGCTTCAGAGATTTGACCCTTGCTGCGCATTTCCAGACATCCTTTGTTGTCTGGTTGAATCCCTCCCCTGCCCTACAGTATTGCATAGCTTTCCCCTGTTCTTGCGTACTGGTTAACCTTGAAAAAAAAACCGGTTCTGAAAATCTACCGACGCGTTCTCTGATTGGTGAATCAGGTTCGTTCTTTGTTGTGACGTTCTGACGTCATTTGACCTTGAACGCACACTCCCCAAATTCCTTTCTCGTCTACCTGCGCGGAATATTAATTCATTCTCTCTGTCTGGCATCAGAGCGGAGTCGAAATTCGGAGACAGTATTCTGTCTGGCATCTCGTACCATCGTCTTTTATAACATATAACATTATTACATAGTACTAATTAATAATATTACATATCGCGGGTTCGAGTACCGGGACCGTCCCCAATCATAATTGGACCTGTACCTACACCCATTACCACCGTTCATAGCGGTTCATAAACCATAGAAAACTTATTTTCAATACTATAAACATTAATATTATCGATTGATACATTACATACTTTGCAGTAATGAATATAAAACCATATGCATAGCGTTTAGTACCTCTAATTACCTTCTATATACATATTTTTCATAAAATAAATAATTATATATTCATAAAAAGTTATAAACATGCAAATACATAAACGTAAAGTATTCTAACTACGTGCAAATGAATTCTAAGTACATGCGAATTAATTAAAACCCGTGCAAATTAGTTATAAGTACGTTCAAATGAATTGCGAATATTAAATAGCGACAGACGTTATCTCACATCGATACTACTACAACCCCACTTCAATTTGTCCTCATCTTGACACTTGAGTGGGTTTTGCCCCCTAAAACTGTTTTTAAGCTGAAACAAAAAGACACGTATTTCTTCCTTTGGGCCCCACTATACACCTGCCAAGTTTCATGGAAATCGGAGGGGACACGGAGGTCAAATGCCTACTTAAATTTGTCCTCATATTGACTTTTGAGGGGGGGGGGTTGCCCACTAAAACAGTTTTTTAGCCGAAACAAAAAACACGTATTTCTTCCTTTGGGCCCGTTTATACACACACCTGCCAAGTATCATGGAAATCGGAGGGGGACACAGGGGTCAGATCCTCACTTCAATTTGTCCTCATTTTGACATTTAAGGGTGTTTTGCCACCTAAAACCGATTTTTAGCTGAAACAAAAAATACGTATTTCTTCCATTGGGGCCCCACTATACACCTGCCAAGTTTCATGGAAATCGGAGGGGGACACTTAGATAACCTCCCTTGTTAGTCTTTCACTTTGTAATTATATAACACTTCATATATTATAATGTTTTATTTTAATTTTTAAAACTGTAACTGTAGAACAATTGTATAATTTTTGTATAAACATTTCTATCTTGTTGAATGTGTAAAAGGATTCATCCTGGAATGGAATGTCTCACATTTATGTGTGTTTCCATTTCCATACATTCGAATGAATACATATTCCTTTCAATGGCATTTACAAAATCACCTCTGACATTTTATGTTATACAAGTAAGATTATTTTTGTGCACGAGTGTGTTAGCCGATGCGTAGCAAAGTATTTTAGGAACAACACTTGAAAAAAATTCTTGGAGGACTAACTAATGAAAAATTCCTTTGTAATCGAAGATCATAATACCTTTTAAGGTGTTAGTGTTGCCCACGGGGCGAGACGAGACAGGCTTTGCCATGTGTCATAAGACAAACGAATATTTTCGAGACGAGACAGCATTTCCACGAGGCTCCACGAGGCTCCACGAGACGAGACGAGACGTGGGCAACACTATAAGGTGTGGTAATATTATAATGGGATTGAAATACGAAACTCTCGGATCCGGATCCGGATTTTCGGATCCTGAACTTTCGGATCCGGATCCAGATCCGAAACTTTCGGACCCGGATCCGGAAATTTCGGATCCGGAACTTTCGGATCCGGATCCGTAACTTTTGGATCCGGATCCGTTTGGCCATCCCCTATACCCCAAAAAATAGGATATTTCCAAATTTTCCTAAAAACCCGCCCGCAGCATTAGTAGTACCCGAAAAACAGGATTTGTCCGGGTAAAAGGGATCTTCTCGTAACCCTAAACGACTTGCGTCGCTGCACCGGTTACAGCGAGCCCACATGTGTTTTCACTCAGGGTGCACACCCCCGACCCTAATAGTGGAGTCGCCTGGCGCTACGTCACTGCACTTCCGTCAGGGATCTTCTCCTGAGCGGTCAGCTGTATATCTTAATTCCAGATTGATCCGTCCATGGGTCCCTTCGTGATTAGCCAAAAATGGCACTAAAGCGCAGAAAAATAACCTTATTCAATCGATCATTTACAGAAATTATAAATAGGTTGATTGCTGGATAACTATTACCGATAACTTGATAAAATTTCGTGGAATAAAAGTCATACCAGGCGTTAGCATAACAGAATATTTAATACATCGATGAATTTGTCTGTCTGTCTGTTGGTGGGTGCAAAAATGTTGATATCAACAATGGCCACTTTACTCTCAATTCATAAAAAAATAAAAGCACATTGTAAATTTTACGGGTAAAATGCCGATATAATAACTATTGCCATCTGTTGGCTATTTAGCAAACTACAAAATCTAGAAAAATTGTGTAATGAAATGGGATTTCAATGCTAAATCATTATTGTATAAATTAGCCCCATTAGAAGCTTGTTAAGAAGAAAAAACTATAAATAAACCAGAAAGAGACATTTCAATGTTCTCATTAATACTCGTGGAGCAAATTACGGGTAAACTAGCTCCAGGCTGTTTATTTTGCAAAAGAGACTACCTCTAGCGGCGGCTTCCCGATGATGTAATGGTAAATGTCGTTGTCTAGTAATCAAGAGGCCCCGGGTACGATACCCGATGGAGGTTTGGATGCCACTGAACTGTAGGCATAGTCCTGATTAGCCTATTTGTACATGACATGGACTTCAAACTCGACTCAATAGTTGTAACCGTAGAGTCACTATTTACAGAGAGCAAGTTAGCTCCCTCTCGATATTCTAGAAGTCTGTCTCCTTCTCGTCTCTATTTTTAAATGATAGTCTCCTCTTCCACCAACATGGATACCCACAGGAGATTTTCTAAGAGGGGATGGAGGGGGACGAAATCAAAAAGTTATACCGGGTGTCCCAGAAGTCTTTTCCTGATTACAAACTTTATTCATATCCGCTGTATGCAATGTAGAGATGTGAAAGTGGTGCCAAAATGTTGGAAAACTAACCAAGTTTATTTGTTGCAGGTTTCAGTAATGTGGCTGTAGTGTAGCAGTGTCAGTGCCCAGAAAACCGGAAATGTTCACAAATCAGGAAAAAGCTTGGCATGTCCTCTGGTATCACGAGTCACCAATAACAGTGCAGAGGAACTTTCAAATGTACAGAATTCTTTCGTCTAGAATATCTGCCATCAATAAGTTGGAAAAAATGGAATTTATCTTCATTCCCAAATCCTGTCAAGTCCAAGAAACATTGTATGGAAAGATGCCACCCGATGTCAAGAGCATTAATTCCGGATTCCTTGGCACTGACACTGCTACACTACAGCCACATTACTCAAACCCGCAACAAATAAACTTGGTTAGTTTTCCAACATTTTGGCACCACTTTCACATCTCTACCTTGCATATAGCGGATATGAATAAAGTTTGTAATCAGAGAAAGACTTCTGGGACACCCGGTATTTTGAAGTGGAAAGCGTGTTGACAAGTATGTGACGCCATGCTTACATATCGTTAAATGGCGACACCACGGGTGCCCGGTTCGAATCCCAGCCTGGGCATTGGTGTTCTTTGTGAGTGTCCCTTCTTCAATTTCATCATATCACTCATCCTCATCGTCGCGATTAGTCAAAAGTGGCACAAAAGCGATGTAAACCAAATCAATCTAAGCTGTCAAGCAAGAGTCAAGAGAGAAATTATAGCAACAGGACGAGAACGAAAGAGCAACAAAGCAAACGTCGGAATACAAAGGGAGAAAGAGTGGGAGAAATTAAGAAACAAAATAAACTAACCAGAGAGAGAAGAGAAATAGTAGGAAGAAACAGCAACGAAACGAGAGACAGGGGTAGAAAGAAAGCGCGACAGAGCTTGACAAATAAAAGACCCTAAAGCGCGGGAGAGAAAGAGAGAGAGCTGAGTAACAGTAGGATTCAACAGAATGAGAAAGAAACAAGGTGACAGAGAATTAGAAATAAAGCACCGTAACGAGAGAGACAGACAGAGAAATAGTGGGAAGCAGCAGAATGAAAAAGCAAACAAAGCGAGAGAAAGAGTGTGACGGAGAATGAGAAATAAAATAACTCACGAGAAAGAGACAGAGAGAAGTGAAGTATAGAAACGACGAAGGGAGAGAGAGTCACAAACATATATAAGATGAGAGGAAGGGGGAGAGTGAGACAAAGAACAGAGTAGGAAAAAGGAAAAGAGAGTCTGAAACATCAAAATGAAAAAGGTATAGAGGAATAGTAAAGAAAGGAAATAAGTAAGAAATAGATTCCAAAACTGAGAAAAAAATACTCAAATCTTTAAAAAGCACGAAAAAATTAAAAAGAGGGCAAGAAAAAAATATATGAATGAAATAAAGAAGAAAGTTTGCCGAATGAATACACTGGTCTCGACTCGATTCAATCCCTAGTGAGTATTTATAAGATCGAAAGATATAGGCTAATACTATTAAAAACTTAGACACGCCCTCACTTAAACATTAATACGCCACTGGTTATAGTAAACAAAGATTTCAACCTTACCTTCAATTTCACGGCAACGGCGATTTCGCGGCCCCCCCTTTTTCTTGGAACACCTTCGGCCCGCCTGACTTGCAGAAACTGAAGAGTTGTTTGTTGACACCACACATATACTCACATCACCATAACAACGGGACTGCGAGTGCCATGTGAGGCTCACACTGTGCATTGATAAGATTATTGCGCTATCAGTGTTGCCAACTATGGTCAATAAAAATGCGCTAAATCGGAGTTTATGAAATTCTCCCGATACAAAACGGATACAACGGAGCTCTGACGACAGAAATTACAAAGCAAGGGAAATTTCGGTTTCTCTTTTTTATTGTTGTGTATTTTCTGTTATATTTTCCACTCTTGCTCAGACTTGATAGTCGGGACTGGAGCTACCGATCACCGGGAATCGAACCCGATAATACTTGATTGCAAGGCTTCTGATGTCAACTGAGCAGTGGCGCAATACTAGTTTCTGTGGGGGGCTGAGGGGGTTATGTTTATTTTTTGCTGTCTTCAGCCCTGTTCCTTGTATATTTCTAGTTTCGTTATTTTGATTTTTGTCATTTTAGCGTCGCTTTCCTTGTCACTCTTGGCTAATCGCGACGATGAGGATGACTGATGATATGATGAAATTAATAAAGGGACACTCACAAAGAACACCAATGCCCAGGCCGGAGTTCGAGACCCTTGGCGCCGTAACACAATGCGCTAACCACTCCACCACGGAGGTCGGCATTTTGCATACATTTCCGATCTTTGTTAACAGAGACTCAAATACAGAACACTCTGGTGACAAGATTGTAAATACAACTACTGAAGCGATCAAATGTAGTGCTTCATTCCGTGCAACTGTGTATGTTTGTGTGTGTATGATTTATTGCTTCCACCCAACCACATCCAAATTTGTGATCTCAACGATTCTAGCAACTCAGTAGGCGTATGAGAAAAAATACCAGTTCTAGTTCCGGAATATACCGGTTGGCAACAGTGCGCATTGCACAAGTAGTAAGCCGAGTTGCGAAACCTCAGGAAATCCTTTGTAAAGGATTGCGCAAGATGATGATATTAACGGGAATTAAATATAGCGGCATGACTGAGCGCGAAGTGGAAATTCTATCTTACAACTTTGTCGACATGTCAAGACAGGTTGAAACCAGTACTGGGCCGCTTCGGAAGAGGAGGGCGCTAAAGGTCGTCACGGATGGTCTCGGGTTCCAGTCCCGACCTGGCCATAGGTGTTTAAAAGAGTGCAGAATTGTTTTTCTCTTGTTTTGCATTCTAATCCTAGTGCTCTTTGATTTCTAGTAGAATGTTTAATGCAATGGAAATGTTACTGTACACAACCTAAATGAGTAGGTATTGAATAATAAATACGTGCAGTTGGCAACATTTGTGACTTTATTTCGTTGTGTAAAGCACTGCTATAGGTATTTTCCAATCTTACGGCGGCCGGTCCTAGTTCTGGCAAGGGAAGTGGGGAGCGGGAATCACGCCGCAGACCAACACGGCAACAGCAGTGGCGCCGAGAGACGCGACGCGGCGGGAAGAAGTACAACGTGCACCTCGTTCTATAGGCTGCTGCGTTACTTCTAGTGCTGGATTAGTCGCTTCCCCGCTCCCCACTTCCCTTGCCAGCATTAGGATCGGCCGCCGTAACAGTAGAAAAGACCTTTAGCGAAATACTATTTTCCTTGCAGTGATTTGCTCGCTTATGTCAAGGACTCCGAATATGCTCTGAGGCTTACCCAGCCTCACATTAATGTGTACAGTACAATATTGAGAAAGAAACGATCTTCCTCTGGAGCATGGTGCTGATCACCTCTACTATGGCCTAAAACGAGAATGTGTGATTTCTTGTATTTTGTTTCCCATCCGAGTGCCCGCTCCCCCCCGGCTTCTGAAACCAGGATTCGAGGGTGCCATGAACAATGAGACAGGCCTGGCACCCGTGAACAGGGCCAGTCCTAGGTGGGTGCGGGGCACGAGACCTACAACCAAATTGTTTTCAGAAATCTGAAAACACTGAGATTATTGTTCGTAAGTCTGAGTACAGGTGTCCTTACAATCACAATATAAATATTATTACATGTAATTAATATGCTTCGTATTATTTGAGAGGAATGAGCAGACATGTTAAAGATTAAAAATCAAAGAATAATGGGAAGCTAATAAAAAAGTTTCTAAATTATTGTTTTGTTCCATTTCTGATGTGTGACTGGTTGTGTCCAATGTCAAACTAGTATTAATACCTATCAAATTGCATCCAATAACATTCTCCATCAATTTTTTTTTTTTGTGTACCTATTGCTGAAATAATATTTTCACATCGTTATTTCATAATACAGGGTGGGACAGAAAAACCTGATGATTTTTAAAATGATGTAATACAGGAAATTCCCTTTTAAGTGCCATCTCGCACAACAAGAAGCACTCAACTTTTAGCTTCTCAGAAGCCAAGGTTATGCCTCATACAGTGTTCCCTGATCTACAGACTACCCAGCCAATTCAACAAGTTTACAGGCCAAATGAGATTTTTTTAATAATCAGGCATGTTATAAAATGTTGTGCAAAAATACAAAAATGTGTAAAGTTCTTTATAGGGTGTAATTTTTTTTGTTTATGTTGTTATTTTTCTACTGTTATACATTCCAATGTAAAATTGCTAACGCTGGATTTGGAATTATTTGATAAATAAATAAATAACAAGAGTTCGTCTTTATTCATATCCTAACCTTATAGCCATATAGGCTATGTATGCCAATTTTATTGAAAAAATTATTTAATTTACACCACATTAAGTGCGGAAAATAACATCTTTCAAAAGCGTTTCACCAATGAAAGCGCGGTGCGTTGCGTTCAACAGAGGCCCGTAGCCAGGATTTGATTTGGGGAGGGGCTCGCCCCTTATCAGCAGCCGCCATCTAAAGGTGAAAGAATTGGGAGGGTAGAGGCCCTGACGATAAATTTCTCAGTATATTACAACTTATTATACAATATGTTCAATCCCGTTAAGGAATTAAAATTAATTAACACTAGCCTATACCCTATTTAAATTATATATTTGTATCATTTCTGGAGGGGCTTCAGGTCCCTTAGCCCCCTCCCCACTGGCTACGTGCCTGGTTCCACGGCAACTGAATTGGCAGCTAGTGAGAAGTGGAATGCCCATCACCACCCCTCCCACGACCCCACCACACGATGGAATAACGAAACAACAATTCGGCAGTTTTTTTCTTCCCAGAAATGATACGTTTCAGCGACAGGCTCCAGCAGAATGTAGACCAAAATGGGCATAATTTGCAAGATGTTATTTTCAGCACTTAATGATGGTGCAAATCATAATTTTATTTTTTCAATAATAATAGGATACATGTGCCTGTAAGGCTACCACATGAATAAAGACGAACTCTTATTATTTACTGTGTTATATCATTTTAAAAATCATCAGGTTTTTCTGTCCCACCCTGTATAATAAAATCATGATGTGAAAATATTATTTCAGCAATATAAATTCACTACATAGTCAAAATTCAATGAAAAGTAAACAAAATAGAATTATGATAGATAATGTTATTGGATGTGATTTGACAGGTAAAATAGTAGTTTGATATTGGACACGTCCAACTACCAGTGACACATCGGAAATGACAAGACTGTTTTTATTGAAATATTTCAACACGATTTTTACGTAGAAGTATTTTGTTAAGAATATGATTTGATCCAGGAAGTCAGAAAAAATCAGATTAGTTCACTTGTAAGAAACCATACATAACCAAAAATATATTTATCTGTTGCGGCGCTAAGTGCCCTAGTTGCTCCTGCTGAGACTAGAATATCTATCAGGGTACAACAATAGAGGTATAATACTAACAATATCTGCGAATCGAAAACGAAATAAGCTTACCTTCGTATGAACACGACGGACGAACAAAATGTGAAGGGTAGAAAGAAACGCAGTTCCAGGCGGCATCTGTGGTTGTTACGTAAACTGACCTTGGGGACGCCAAGCGTCAATGCCATTAACTTCATAGGGTTTCAGCAGGGAGGGGAGGGAGAACCTCGTGGGTAATGAGCCATGGGCACTGTTTTTTACTTGTTTTCTGCCACAGTAGCTACTCGCGACGATGAGTGAGGATAAATATACACAAAGTAAAACTGGCAGATGTATGCAGTAAATGTGTATGGTTTTATTTTTCTAATTTAGCGTGTCGCTTTCTGCAACTTTTGGCTAATCGCGACGATGAAAATGAGTGTTGAATTAGTGGCGTGCCCAAGTGGGGTGGTTGGATGGGTCATAACCCCCTATTTGTCCCAGTATTTCTAAGACAAGAACATCAAGGGTAAGAAAGATGGCGAAATGAGGACTGAGCTACTAAAAAAGTACACATAATCCCCTTTTCAAAAATCCTTGTCACGCCACTGGTGATGAAGGGACGCAAATAACACACATGCCCAGGTCGGAATTCGAACCCGGGACCCCTGGCGTCGTACCGTGCTGTGATAACCACTCCGCCACGGCTAAACGTGTATGAGTTCAATAGTATGACATGAGGATGACAACGTATATATCAACGAGAAAGGGGATACATGTGCTGTCCCCTTAAAGGACACAATGTGTACTAAGACCCTCTTTAGGCAGCTTATCATCTTAATATTTCTGTTACAACCGAATTCTACCGTATAAAGTGTAGCATTTTGATCCCATAACATATGCACCGACTTTAGGGGGGAAGGCACTTTCTGCGCCCTCCCAAATTTCTCAACAAGTATGTGCATTATACATAAAAAAATATTTTCAATCTTACCTCCCCAATATTTAGGTTAAGTCCCATAGCATATGTAAGTAGTATTTGTGCTAGGAAAGGAGTTTGAGGAAAGGCTTCTTTCTAAATAGTCCAGGGGCATTTCTAATCCCGTGGGATTTTGAATGAAGGGAATATATGACTTCCGGTAATATGTTGCGACTGTAGTGCACAATAACGTACTACCAGGTGTTTTGCCCGCAATTGTGGCCTGTGTGACGTCATAAATCCAAGATGGCTACCGCTTCATGCACTAACTAAGAAAATCCATCATAACCCCTTTAATAGTTGTTTTGGAAAACATTGTATACATACATGTTTTGTTTAGAATTGAAAAAGAAACAAAATTGATTCTTACAGTTTTTTTCATATCTTGCACTGTTATGGAGATATATCTAGTGAAACTATTTCGTGCCCTTTTCTGCAAGGATTCTATGCATATTTTACACTTTACTTGACATTTTGGCATATATAGGGAGGAAATTACTGCCTGTGCTATTTGGTTGATGCGTACTATTGTGGCGTATTGCCTGTGTGACATCATATATCCAAGATGGCTGCCTCTGCAGACACTGACAAACAAAAACGACCCTATCTTCTTATCTCTTTTAGGAGTAATTTTAACCATTTGTAAGTTTGTTGGGTTTTTACACGAAGGGAACGCATGTGTATGGAGGATGCTTTCATTTGGAGGCATGCATTACTACACGTGTTTTGCTGGATAATGTATCAGCGACCATACATGACTTCCCAAATCAAAGATGGCAGCCTTGAAGGTTCTGCACATGAAACTGTCCATGACCTGATTTAGACTTCGTTTATCAGATTTTCTCCAGACGCATTTTCTGTTAATAAATAACAAATGAAAAATATTAATTACTATTATTATAATTTTCATTACTATTATTATAAATATTACAGTAAAGGAGTAGTCACATCGCCTGTTAATTCTGCATTGTCTTTTAAAATTTAAGCAGCTCACCTGTCATCAAGATTGAGAGTGCTTGTGTGAGAAATATCATGTCATCAATACAGTCACTTTATTCAATATCCTCGTCACTCTGATCTGAGTGTCTGTCCTGGAAGTAATTGTTTTCACACTTTTCTTCATCTGCACTACAAAGATACAGTTCAGTACGTCGCAGGGACTGATACCGATATATGCATGAACATTTCCTCTTTCCGCAACCACATGTCAACTGTAATCTTCTCTGAAGTTCTAGGTAGTGTGAATATGACAAGAATGATCTTTTTGTCATCCTCATTTTCTTCTTTCTCCATTCAACAGCCTATTGGGCTGTGTAGATTTGGATGTACTTGGAAGTAACTCCTCCTGGTGAAAGGTGTGAGGGTCACTTTGGCGGAAGCGTTCACACTATCTATTAATGGTATCCCAGTTTGTGTTTGTACTTGCAAAGAAGGCATAAAAAGTTATTGTTGAAAGCATTTGATGGCGCAGATGATGTGCTTGAATCTCTTGCAAATCTTGGTTCTTCTGGATTCGATGAACAAGATGACAGAATGAAAGAATGAATTGATTTATTTTACTTCTCGTTTCTGCTACTTTTGGCTAATTTCAAAGATGAAAATGAATTATAAGATGAAATAGATGAAAGGACAATCACAAACACATAAGGGCAGCACACAACTCAAGTCCCATGTGTCCAGACGCCAGAGCATTGATTGATTGATTGAGTTGGTGTTTTATTTGAGTCCGCTTTATGCACGGTAAGGCTAATTGGGACCGGACCTTCAATTTAAAGTGGGATCTGAACCGCTATATGTGCCTCCACCGGGTAACGATCTTGGGACCCCTTGATTACAAGGCGACGACGATACCACTGTGCAATCGGGGAGGCCCTAGACGTCAGAACAATGTTTGTCTGCAAAATGAAGTCCAGGGTGTACTTCGTGGAAGTGAGGTTCATATTTGGGTGTCTCTTACACCCCGAATATGATGACAGGATTTTTAAGATGACAAGATTTTGCATGACACCAAAATCAAATATTTCGGCAAAATACGATGGTATCTGTTCGCCAGGGACGGCGACAGGGGTGGGCACGGGTGGGCAAGCGCCCACCCAAAAATTCCTGTGCCCACCCGATTGCCCACCCAATCAAATTCAATAAGTACATATACTTGGAGATAGCTATATGAATGATTGGATAAATAAGTGTGTTCTGGTGTTCATAACATGTATGAAATGTTCATATATTATCATCCCATAAAAGCCAATTTTGTCATTAGAAAGTGAAAGTAATTACTAGAGCTATTGAAATAAAAACTGTGATTAAAAGCAGTTAGTATGCTTAGGAGGCTCAAAATTATGCAGGGTATGATCAAGATTAGATCAGAATTTAGGTTGAACTTGAGGACTGCAGCTCCGGGCCTCCACATACGTATATAAATCCCTGCATGGGTATGGTTAAAATAATCTTCAAATAAACAAATAAAAACATCATCTTATCGTTACTTCCTCCTGAACACAATACATTATTTCGACTTTTTAAATATTATTATTAGAATAATTTAATGAAGAAGACTTAGATGGGCAGGCCATGTGACACGAATGGCAGAGGAAAGAATAGTTTACAGGATTCTTGTTGGGAAACCTGATGGTAAGAGACCTGTAGGAAGGCCAAGTCGAGAATGGAAGGATATCGATGAGATGAACCTAAAAGAAATCGGCAAGGATGGGAAAGATTGGATTGATCTTGCCCCGGATAGGGACAGATGGGAGGCTTGTGTTGCTGCAGCCATAAACCTTCGGGTTGAAGTATGCTAGAGAGTATAATATAATTTTAATTAGCTGCATTGAAATTCCAGAAGTGTCCCCTTTTTTATTTCATAACAATTTTTATATACCTGTTATCTTGAAATATCAATATGGTATGCGAAATATCAACTTTATATTCAATTTACTAATAAGAAGCAATCACAATAATCACTACAATACTGAAGTGAATAAATTTTAGTAAACCAGTTATGCATGGGAAAAGCTACAGAATTATTCAATTACTAATGAGTGGCTTATCGTATTTAGAAATTCTCGTCCCACACATAAATTTTGCCACACGAATCAGCCGAAAATGTCAACAGAATCTTTAGATGCAGTTGAAGTAAAGAAAAAAGTTGTCACGAAGTATCTAGAAGACGATTTTGTTAGTTTGTTATTAAGTCCACTTTTATGCTCAAATAGGCTAATCGGGACTACACCTACAGTTTAACGTGTAGTTCGAACCAGGGTGCATTGTGCTCCCACCAGAGGAGGGGGGAGTAGAACACGGGACCTCTTCATTATAATGCGACAGCGTTATGCCATTGGGCAAAAATATACAGAAAGAACTCGCACCAAACGTGGCATTTTATCACAACAGAAGATGCGTCCATTTTAAGAGGGTGATTGCCTGAGACAAATATTTGAGACTTTTGGAAAACAACGTCATTGTTCACGGAATTAGCTGCCTTGATCCACGAATGAAACTCTGTGCAATTGAAACTACCACCTCAACTTTCTGAGAGCTATGAACTAATGAAACTCCATTATTGGAAGAGTAAGTTGTGGTTGATTTGTTTTATTTAGTCTTTTCTGTTAATTTTGATTGGTTCCAAGCGCCAGGGACTCGTTGCCCTGAATGAATCAAGTTTCCAGGGTATGCTGCACAGGGTAAACGTTGACATTCTAGTGTGTTCGAAATGGTCACACCATACAACCCAAGTCATTTATGAAACATATATGAATTATTATTGGCACGGTGATCAACTTCGATGAATTCTTTGTGTCCTAAATCATTTTGTTACTTCAAAAAATATGTTCATGTAACCATACGTGTATTGCTTCTCCCGCATAAGTAACATGACAGTTCCGAAAACAAATAGCAACTTAGCTAATAATCTCTTCAATTCTGAACAGATTTTTCAATCTTACTTGTTTATTACTTATGAGTGATATTTTGTCAATATAGCCTTTCATTAGCCTAGGAATACTTCCATGGACAATGAACAAAGAATTTGTCTTCCGTGTGTGCTTTAAATCATTCCTAATAAGACGATCCAAACATTCAGTGGCGGCGATTAGGAGGAGCGGGAAGTTGGGGATGCAGTTCCCCGCCACATTTTGCCACTTTTTGCCCCCGCACTATGGCCTCTTTATGCTAAGCCTTTTCTACCAAGAAAAAGTATATTGTCCTTGCCCCTCAAATGTTGGCACCCAATCGCCGCTACTACAAACATTCAGATAGATTTCTCAGTTGTACAAACCTTGTAAGCTAAGAAAAGTGACCCGCAAGGAGTAAGAAAACTCTTTCAGTCAAAAACTTATAGCCTACGATGAAAATACTATGCTCAGGAACATGCATTTAAATTACGAGAAACTTCACGATTGTCTACCATCGCACTTTCTATCATTGACGCCGAATACATAAAATCAAGTATGTGCCTTGAATTTGCAACACAAGCTTAAACCTAATTCACATTTATTTCACTGTATTAACATGCATGAAAGAATGTGATTAGAATGTATGGCTGGGGTATGGCTGCGCATGAAATAATTGTGTCCATCAGAGACAAAGCGAAAGGAAATGGAACAAGATGCGACAATAGATTAGAAAAGATAAAGAGGAAAAAGAGAAATGGAAAGGGAAAAGAAGTGGGAGGAAAATCGGGAGTGTAAGAGAAAGGGGGATACATACGTCTTACATATACACTAGAGCATTCCCTGACATTTGCTACGAGACTCAGCGGCAAGCAGCCCGGCGTCAGCGCTTGACTTTCCCGGTGAACGGGTCTGCGACAGTCGCACGCTACAGTCTGTTTTTTTCGCTCTCGCTGCCTTCGCTCTCTATCCCTTTCTGTTGGCGTTGCAGACTGACGCCAGTGTAATCCTCCCTCGGAAGTTGTGTTGTGTCGTGTCCGTGTGTTGAAGATTGTGGCTTAATATGGCACCACAAAAGTTTACATTACAACAAAGGATTTATCTTATCGAGTGTTACTTCGGAAAGAGGAATTGTGGAGAAGTGCGACGACGTTTTGCAACGAAATTTCCTGGTGTTCCCGTTCCACATAGGGCCACTATATTAAACCTTGTAAAAAAAAAGTTTAGAATAACAGGGTCAGTTCTGAATAAAAGTGGAAAGAAAAATGAGGAAATCTAAAAATAAAGTATACAAAGACAATCCGCACACCATCCGAGTTAAAAGAGAGTATTGTACATGAAATCGGGAGAATTACAGTAGACGAACTTTCACGTGTAAATGCCAATTTCTTTCGGAGATGCCATGAATATGTTGCAGCAGAGGGACATCATTTTCAACACCTTCTGTAGTCAAGGTTAGTACACAATATGAAGACTGTAATTTTAATAGCCGACTCTAGCGACTGTCGCGGACCCCGTTCACCGGGAAAGACAAAAGCTGATGCAGGGACGCTTGCCGCCGAGTCTCGCAGCGAATGTCAGGGAATGCTCTGTATATATGGTCTTACATTTATATTGCCCACCCTAATTTATCAATAAGGAGTTTCTACCCACCGGGTCGAAAATTTCTGGCGCCGCCCCTGCTGTTCGCGAAAACTGATGTTCAAGGCTCACGGCTTGCTCCAACCAAAGTTCCCCTCACACCTTTTATCAGAAGGAGTTATTTCCAAGTATTGGAGTCAAATAAAAGCAGAAAAGGATCATCCAAATCTACCCATCTCAATAGACTGTTGATGGGAAAAGAGAAAATGAGGATGAGTAGATCATTGCTGTCATATTGACACTGCCTAGAGCTCCAGATAATACTGAATGAGGAAGTCACAGGCGACGTCATTACTCCTTTATCATAATACGGTAGTGTCCAAAAAGTAGAAAAATGTAAGGGGGAGACCTGCACGATCACAATAAATAATCATCAAGGAGTGTAACTCACCTTACGCGCATAGGCAACAGTACAACTGGTGTCAAATAGGCCCGTGGTTGAAAGGTAAACAAAACACAACATATCAGAACAACAGTGCCTCATTCTGTATCGAACGCTCATTGTGATCGGAGGACAATCTCTTGGTCAAGTGTTCAATGTACAGTAAGAACATGGCACAAAGACGTCAGCGAAGAATCATCGGACGTCTAGAAGCAGGCCCAACACAGACGGAAGTCACGGCAGCGTTGACTGTCCCACAGGCATCTCCAGGCTTTGGCGACGGTTCCAAGACACAGTAGATGTTCATGGTAGGCCAGAACAAGGTTGTCAACGAGTAGCAACGCCACAACATGGCCGATATCTGGCTTTTAACTGCACGACGAAACCGGACGATGCCTGCAAGACAACTGTCCTCAAATCTTGCAGCCACCTCAGGGGTTAGAGTTTCTCTCGTCAAACTGTGCACCGGAGACCCAGGATAGCTGGTCTCTATGTGTGTCCCACTTGATCCAGTGCACAGAAGGGCCCGCTTATAGTGGAGTCAGCATCATAGAAATTGAACCCTGACCGAACGGAGGAAGGTGCTCTTTCACAGATCAGTTCAGATTCAGTTTGCAAAATGATTCCGGTCGAACATTCATCTGGAGAGAACCTCGATCACGATTTAATCCAAGGAACATCGTGGAAAGGGATCAGTTTGGTCGAGATGGAATACTGGTATGGGAAGACATCATACTCGATAAACGTACGGAGCTGCACGCCTCTGCTGGAGGTACTCTTACTGCACAGAGGCACAGAAACGAGGTACTCCAACAACATGTGCGACTTTTCAGAGACGCAGTTGGCTCAGACTTCAACTTCAAGGATGAAAAGATGATAATACATGTGCGAATCGAACCAAATTGGTGGATGACTTTCTTGAAGGTGAATAAATAAATTCACCGCATGGACTGGCCACCAAGGTCCATAGACATAAATCCTGTAGTGTCTTAAGGAGACGAGTTAGCTCGCGATCCTCCACCAAAGACACTTCCAGAGCTCCGCACTCCTCTTCATTGGAAATGGAACCAGCTGCCTGTAGAACTCTTGAACCACCTTGTAAATAGCGTGCTACGTCGTTGTAAGGTTGTGTAGCTGTTAGGGGTAACTTCACCCCATATTTTTTTTGTCAAACAAGTATCTTCTATTTTCTTATTTTTGCATGTGTGTCTTTGCACTTATAAATAATTGTTAATTTCATGCATTCTACTCTATTGTATACCATATAACGTTTAAATTAATTTTCACTGTTTTATGCAGTTCTGTCACTTTATTAATAACACATTTTCTCATATCTTAGTTATGCTTAACTTTTGGACACTACTGTACTTGGTTGTAACATGTACAAGTACAATACATGATTGCATGCCTCCAAATGAAAGCATCCTCCATACACGTGTGTTCCCTTCGTGTAAAAACCCAACGAACTTACAAATGATTAAAATTACTCCTAAAATAGTTAAAGAGATAGGGTCGTTTTTGTTTGTCAATGTCTGCAGAGGCAGCCATTTGGATGTATGATGTCGCACAGGCAATATTCCACAATACTAGGCATCAACAAAATAACACAGACAGTAACTTCCCCCCTTTATATACCAAAATGTCAAGTAAAGTGTAAAATATGCATAGAATCCTTGCAGAAAAGGGCACGAAATAGTTTCACTAGATATATCTCCATAACAGTGCAAGATATGAAAAAAACTGTAAGAATCAATTTTGTTTCTTTTTCAATTCTAAACAAAACATGTATCTATACATTTTTTTTTCCAAAACCACTATTAAAGAAGTTATGATGGATTTTCTTAGTTAGTGCATGAAGCGGTAGCCATCTTTGATTTATGACGTCACACAGGCCTTCTGCCACAATTGCGGGCAAAACACCTGGTAGTACGCAGGGGGTGCTCGTTGCTATGTGAAGTACGTATGCATTACGTCATCTGGGAGGATCGGGTTTGACGGTGCTCGTTGCTATGTGCAGTAAGTTTGGTGCGGGGTACATTTAGCCAAGGTTATTAGAAGTATAGGTTGGGCCAATCCGTTGTTTACTCGTAATGACGAAACGACGGTAAGAGGTGAATTTATCCATGAAATGAATTCCAAATCTATGCTCTAGTGTTTCACTATGCAGATAGGAAACCATGCCAGAAACTGAACACACGAAATCGAGTACACAAATGAACATTTCCACCCATTTACATTTTGTGGCTTCAGACAAATTGAAAATAAATATAGATAGGTACTTATTGTTATGCGGGACAGAATATTTTTGATCGGAACGGGATTTTTTTTTAAATCCCGACATTCGGGACGGGAAATATTCGCAATTTCTCGACTAGTCGGGAAATCTCAAATTCTCATTTTCGCCTTAAGTGATTTTCTTTGCATTTCTGGAATGAAAACTAACAGTTTCCGATAAGTTCCAGACACTTGCAATGTAGAAAACGTCAAGAATTAATACCGTTTTAAAATGACCATTCGGTATTTCCCGACTGCTCGGGATCCAGAAATTTAGGGAAGTCATTTGCGGAAGTCGTGATAGGGACGGAATTTTTCTTTCCTATCCCGGTCCCGACTTTCCGAGATACCACACACCACTTGTTATTATTATTTATTTTAGTTCAGCACAAGATACAAGTTAACAAAGAGAAAACTAAATATATGCTTACAGGCCGAAACCAAGTGTTAGGTAATAATCAAAATCTAATTATTGATAACAACTCGTTTGAACCAGTTTCCAAATTCAAATACTTAGGAGTAATATTAACAAATGAAAATTATATTAAAGAGGAAATAAAAAGTAGGCTTAATTCAGGAAATGCATGTTACTTCTCTCTTCATAAACTTTTGTCTTCTCGTTTAATATCTAAGAATATAAAAGTTAAAATATACAAAACCGTAATTTTGCCTGTAGTATTATATGGGTGTGAAACTTGGTCCCTTACATTGAAAGAGGAACATAAATTGAGAGTATTTGAAAATAGGATCCTTAGGAAAATCTTTGGACCTAAAAGGGATGAGGAGACAGGTGAGTGGAGAAGGTTACATAATTTAGAACTACATAATTTGTATTCATGTCCAGACATTATTAGAATAATTAAATCAAGAAGACTTAGGTGGGCAGGCCATGTGGCACGAATGGGAGAGGAAAGAGGAGTTTACAGGATTCTTGTTGGGAAACCTGATGGTAAGAGACCAGTAGGAAGGCCAAGACGAAGATGGAGGGACAACGTCGAGATGGACCTAAGGGAAATCGGTAGGGATGGAAAAGAGTATATAGATCTTGCTCAAGATAGGGACAGATGGAAGGCCTGTGTTGCTGCAGCCATGAACCTTCAGGTTTAAGAAGGCTAGAGAGTTAGTTAGTTAGTTAGTTACAAGATACATCTTCCAAGTACGTTGAACATAATATATACGTTTCTCAAAAGGATTCTTCGGTCATCGAACTTTGGATTCGTGTGGAAACGCTAACGTGAATCATGCTAATGCTAGAATCTGCAGTGCGCATTTCTTCCCAGAAGATTATGTACGTAATCTGAAAAGTCAACTTTTGGGTTTACATCGAAGAAAGATCCTTCGACTCCTTATTATGAGCAGGAATGTAGGGAGTATAATCCTGGTAAATACTTCGCCTACCATTTCTTTGCCATTGGTGTACAATTCTCTCTCTCGCTTTTTCCCTACATATTCACATAAAGCAATAAAAATACAAACTGCTAACTTTTCATTCCATTTTGGTTATTTATTAAACGGTACGTGTTTGTATTTATATTTGATAAATTTACTTTGTTCTTCCGGCCATTTAAGTCAATTGAGATTATGAAGAAGTGATATCATAGATGAATGGCCAATCACAGCGCGACCACAAGAAAAAGAACCTTCCTCCTCTTCCGTTCCACTCGGACTATAAGAGTAGTTATTGTACCGCGTTGAGTCCGATAAATCAATTGATTGGAAAAGATCGATCAAAGATCAATTGATGATGTAGTTGTGTGGGCAAGCAAGGGGTATTGTTTTGCGCGATGACGTCATAAAATGGGCGGGGTTTAATTGTGAGGATGATTTTGATTGGTGGGATGTTTTAAAATGGGCGGGGCTTAATTTTGTGAGGAGCGTTTTGATTGGTTGTTGGGGAGGAGGAAAAGTATTCGGGTTTTTCCCGCGGCGTCTGAAAACAGATGGCGTTGATGATTCTGAAATTCTGGGAATTTGGGTTGGGGGGATTCTTCCGGTGTCTGAAAACAGATGGCGTTGATGAGGTTTTTAAGTGGTGCGGTGAATGTTAAGTGCCTTTTCTTGGAAAATGGGGTTTGTCGAGTGTTGTTTCGAGGAAATTTTGTGAGAATTAATGCATGTGGTTTGCGTAATGGGTTTGGAATGGTAATTGCTTTTGCATTCCTGAAATTCTGAGAATTTGGGTACGTGTTTTTGTTGTCTGAAGACAGATGGCGTTGATGATTCTGTAATTCTGGGAAATTGGGTACGTGTTTTTGTTGTTTGAAGAGAGATGGCGTTGATGAGTCATTCCGGGGAAGGTGGTGTTTTTCTCGGGCGGCCGTTGATGAGTTTGAAATTCCAGGAATTGGGTGTGGTCTGAAAAAACATGTCCTAGCATGTTTTAGGTTTAACCTTCCAGGGTGACTGTTTGAAGTATGTTTATCGGAAATCGTGACGTAGAAAAAAGAAGGTATAAATAGAAGGGATACAGGATAATAGTATCATGTGAGGATCGATGTGTGCGGTACAAGACTGTCTGATAATGGTGTGAATTTCTACGAGGTTAGCTACGAGGAGTTCTGGGAACTTGTTCGATCTTGCGGCGACCTGGACAACGATCGAACGGCCCTGCATCGGGTGCTGAGTTATTTCCCGTTTATGTATGTAGCGATACCTGAATCTCCCTGGTGTGGATGTTACCTGTTCAACGGATTAGGAAAAGGAGTCCATCATCACTGCGAAACGTTGAAGGAGATAGAAGAGAGGAAAAGAAGAGCGGACGAGAGAACAGGATTTCCAGGTCACGGGTGTATGTGCGAACTACGTCACAGGAAGGAAGAGGACAAGATCGGTGAAGCTTTGAAGCAGAGAGTGAAAGAGTGGCTTTCATTGCTGGCAGACAGAAATTCCTTATGGTGTTCTGGCTGTGATCGTCCTTTGTTACGTAAATTAGAAGGACATCCCTGTTTCCCTGTGGTTCCTGCAGAAGGTTTCGGCGTCCGCAGACGTCTGTTCCCCGACGATCTTCAGGTTGTTCCTTTATCGCCGATACCTGGGACGCCGTCACCTACAGTATCCGATTACTTTACCTTTTATGACGTATGAGAGTGTTTACTCACCACGTCTGCTGGACTCACGCCGAGCCGTATGTTATCAATTACGTATCAGTGAATTCGAGATACAGAACATACAGAAAGTGGCCTATAGGATTACGTCAGACTCTGGAAGAATTAGTGACTGCAGGATTTTACTATTCAGGCTTTAGTGACAGAGTATTATGTTTTCATTGTTCGTACGGACTTTGCGATTGGACATCCAAAGATTGCCCGATTCTAGGACATTACATGTTGGTAACCCAGTGTCCTTTTATACAGAGTGTTGCGGCGTTACATCGTAACTCCAAGAGCTGCAAGTATTGCGACAGTATAGAGACTCCTGAGAAAACGTGCGATAAACCTAGTGTGGATTCTGTGTGCAAAATATGTTTTCAGAATCCTAGCAGTGTTGTAATTCTCCCGTGTCGACATTTTGTTTCCTGCGGATCCTGTGCTTCCCAATTGGACAAGTGCACCGTATGTCGGGGTAGCATTGAAGATACGTTGACAGTTTTCACCTGATGCCCAAAATGGATGTCTGTTTTTTGGACGTTCAAGGTCTTCGAGGAGCAGGAGGAGAATTTGTGTGGAAAGAAGTCGGAATTTTAAAATTTCCTTTTGACAATGCATTTGACTGTTTAGTGAAATCTCCATATGGTTTACTCTTTTTGAGTGAAAAGTATCGCCGAGTGAATTACTGGCTCCGTATCAACAAACACGGCCTCAACTGGGGAGATGGATGGCTACCGTATGAGAAATTAGGAGATTTGTTATATGTTGTGCTTGTGAATCAAACAGTGTACGTCAAAGGTACGGAGAAAGTGAAATGGTTTGAAAAATTACTTGGAGAAAAATGTATGGGTAAAATATCCGTACGTAACATCGAAGAACTTGAATGTCCAAAATTGAATAGTGTGAAAAACACTTCAGGAAGATGCAAAGAACATAGCAAATGTAAAAATGTAAAAAAAACCTGTGCAGTTGAAAATGTCTGGAAGATGTACAGTTTCTATTGTAATAAGTACAAGAAATAAAAGAGTTTTTTAAAATATACAAATGTTTTATTTACAATATGGATATAGGTTTACAATACATAGAATAACACAAATGTTGTATTTACAATTGAATATGAAAGGTTTACAATACCTGAAGGGTTATATTACAATACATAAAATAACAATACACAGAAAGAACAATGGTTCATTTACAACATCAGATACATGAAAGTAACAGAACTTATTTACAATGTCAATGTCTGTCCATGATTGTTCTCAAGATATATTTCAATCATCAGTTCGTTGTACCAAAGAATATAAAAATAGTTCACTAAATTGGGCACTTCTTTTTTTTCTGAAACCATATTGTTCTTGATACAATATACAAAAGCCTCCATTTCGGGTTGCAATTTATGATAACGTTCGTTCTTTAATTTCTGCAGAGGCCAAAAAAGGTTACACAAAAGTAAGTGTAGTTCAGAGGCTGTGAAAATAAAAGCATCGGATGAATGATGCTGATACATCGAAATACAACGTTTCCCGAAAAAATTTACACCACTGACGGTGATATTTCCCGTAACCAAGTAATTGAATCGACGACCTGTTTCGACGTAATTCAGTAAGTTAGATTTCAAAGCCCACAGTTCTCTAATCTGCTTAGAATCGATGCGTACGGGTGATCTCCCCTGTTGCGAAAACTCCCACACCAAATTGAAAGGGGATCGCTTTTCGAATCCTATTGCTACGAACTTGTTTTTTTCCTTGTTCAGAAAATATGTGTTAGCAAGATAGAGATCTAAACATGCCTCTACGTTGTGTAGTCCAGGACATTCGATTGTATCTGGGGAAAAGCCGATCTCCCTACGCCGTTTTATGAAATCACAGTCTGTAGTCACATCTATTCCCTCGTCCATCGGTTCGTTCTTGATAGGGACAGTTTCGATTTTGAGGGGTTGCACGTTTGCGAGTTTTACGTTTGGAAGCATCATCCTGACGGGTCATGCGTTTCACTAGTTTGTCGTGTTTTTCCATTGTAGAATCCCTAACAGCCTCCATGATGTTTTCACTGGAGCTGTCTCGACGGCACTGAGAGAAAGATGCAGCAGCACACATTTATATTGCTTTTTGCATAACACGACACCGGATCGCGTGGATAGAGCAACACGATTGATCCCCTCTCGGGCACTTGCAATGGGGTAAACATTTGAAGATCTGACGAAAACGGTGTAGGATATATCCATCTTTACTGACACCGGGCGGAAATGCTTGAATGAAATCCTTGGTCGTAACATGGCGTGCTTTGTAATAAGCATACACGCAACAGTAATGTCCGCACGTCGTGGCCAACACCCCCTGTAAGGGAATGTTGTTGTAAGTCCAGACCGAGGAATGACAGTTCAGGAAAGTTACGAATTCTGGATAGAAAGGATGAAATCCGTATGAATCGAAATATTCAGCCATATTGTTTTTGCCAAAATAGAATGTCACCCAGTGTGTACCCTGGAAGTTGGAAGTATCAGTGTTTGCGATTATCAAGGCAGGAGTAGGAAACGTCCGAGGTAAAAGATCTCTCGAGTAAACACCGTAGAATATGTTCTTGGTGGAGCAGTTTCGAGATAGAATCTCCCTGATCTGTGACGTGTTCATGTTGCCTATGTTTTCGAAAACGTAAAATGAGTGTACAGCGTTCTGTTATTTCTATACTCTCAAGATGATATTCTTCTAATATTTGGGGGGACGGTTGCGTGTCAACAGATTTGGCAGACAGTACTTCCAAAGAATCACTATTATAAATATCATCACAGGTTATCAGTTCGATGAGTTTTCCCATCTCACGTTACATATGTTTTCATATGTTTATAATAATATTTCTGTCTTTGGTCATTTCTATGCTCCCAGGGCTGCTGTCAAGTAGTTCGGGAAACGATTGTATGTTCACAGGTTTTGAAGTTGTCACTTTCGAAGAAACACTACTATGCTTAATAGTACGGGTTATCACTTTCGTAGGTTTTTCCATCACAGGTAGTATAATGTCTACATCAGAACTGTCTCGATAACACTGCGAGCCAGAAACACGAGCACACATATTTATAGACAAGTCGGTCTCACTGATGGAGGATAACACTTCTGTCTTTTGTTATATCTACTGCACATTCGAATTCAGCATACAGAAGGCATGTTATATTTTCCGACAGCTGGGGGGAAAATTGCATCTCGGCTCCGATGATACCTTGTTCCTGGAGACTGGTGTGCGTGTCGTTTCCTGAAGAGTCAGGCGTTATGTCGAAAATCAGGAAAAAGGATCCGTTCTCGAACATTTTCCTTGTGATCTGGTGTCCGTAATTGGCGTGGTGAATGCCTGTACCGGAAAATAGAGTTTGATAGGCACGTGTTATCAATCCGCCGTTTCCTCCTGTGGTGACCCGCAAGGGTTCGTAAGGTACGAGTTCTCCATTTTTCACAAGATGGAAAGAAGATAGATTGAAACTTCTAAAGTCGAACGGATTTTTCTTACTGTCTCCGAGAAAGCTGGCGGTGGATACCATAGCAAAAAGAACAACATTCGGAAAAGGACCTTGAAAAGCATTATCGATCGAAATCTTCTGCGTTCCGGCAACGTAAGAATAAGCTTTGATGACGCTTCTGGTGAACGGATAATGGGCAGGAGCGTAAGAGAGTGCTCTGTCTATGGCTAAACTGGTGGTAGGAGTAGGAATGATGTGATTTATTTCGAGAACAGCCTTTAAAATGTTTATTCTGGTGGTTGGTGAAGTCTGATCTCCCCAGATGTAAAAAGCATCACGTGACCTGGCTAGATCGATACGTACTTCAACGCCGTTGACCAGGTATTTAGGCTGGTGGAAAAAATCAATGTGCAGTTTTCCCATAAGTTCGACTACGGCAGACACTTCCGTAGGATTTCCGGTTGTCGGAACGTGCTGGAAAAAGTCTTTTCTGGCGGTGAAGCCTTTGTTGTCGGCGGTGATTTCATGTTGATGTCCAGGTGTGTCCAAGTACCACAAGGCATTTGTGAGATACGTGTTCGCAGCATCGCTGCCGTAATTGATTTCTGCTTCGAAGATTGATTTATATGCGTAATTGTTATCGGCAACTGTTACAGCGATACCGTTGAGAGCCACTGTAACTTGTGAAAAAAGTGAATGGAGAGGATAATTTACGACCCCGCAGTTTTTTGTGAGGGCGTTGGAAGGTTCGGAAGCACTCATGGGAGACCCATCTTGATTGACCATCTGCGTTAGCAGACGAAGATAGGCAGATGAAAGATCTAGAAAATCTGTTCCTGCCGGCGGAACGGCAAACTGAAGTATGTTCTGATTATCGATGGAAGCGATAGGCTTGTAGGCGACCGTGTAAGTTTTTTCGACATTTTGCTGAATAGGTTTTTTACTGAAAAGATCGAACTGCGAAATCATGCAAGTGTTATTCTCCATCATTATCCAAAAATATCTTTTCCTGCCGCCTTCTGTTTAATTTTTCTTTTGCGTGTTGTCCTAGATTTTGTGGATGTTTTTCTCCGCTTTTTGGATGCGCTTTTTTTACGGATCGTAGATGTTCTAATACGGGTGGCTGAACGTTTTAACATCGACTGAGCAATTTTTGTTGCAGGTTTTGTTCTTATACCGGAACCTACCAGAGAGTCGATTTTGCGTTGTGCTTTACACTGAAGATTTTGACCCGCTTCACGTACACGTTGACGAACGATAGTTCTCGGAGTTTGCTGGCTTGTTGCAATGTCGGTGATAATGTTAGCGCCTGTTTTCAAAGCTTCTTTTCCGATCGCTTTTGCACCACTCCAGAGTAGAGGTTTCACCATTCTAAAAAGTCCTGCAAAGAGAGACCCCAATCCTCTCCCTTTTTGAATTCTAGTTGAACGATAGATGGGTCCAATTCCCCCACGGATCTGATTACTGTAATATTCGGTCTGCGAATTCATGGTGATTCATCAGCTTTTCGACATAGACTGAGCAAAATGATTCCTTACTGTTTTTTAAAAGGACTTTGCTTTCCTACGAAAATGTAAAACAGCTATTGTAGGTACGGAGCCGTTTCTCAAAGGCAGGAAATATCCCTGTCTATCATACATCGCAATTTCTATTGTTTCGAAAGAACCTTTATCCAGAGAAACGTAATATATCGGATTAAATGTATGATGGGCTACGGGTACTGTGCAAGATGATTCTGTTTCCGAATACTGTTTTCGGGCAAGACGTAAAAGACGTAGCATTTCTCCTCCGACCAATTGCTGTTTCACGAGATCGGAATAAATGAATATGTAGACGTTATTGGACACTGCGTGCGTAGAATAAATAGATTTCAATACGTCATATCGAAATTTAGCGTAGTCATCAGTTTCGTCTATGGGTGTAACAGTATTTGTTGGAACACCTTCCGATTCAGGATCGGGAACCCCTATCACAGACAGATGTTTGTTCACAGCCTCTTTAACGAAAAATCTGAGATGAGTAGGAACAACGGCGTTAGCAGGGTTTGTTTTCAGGAACTGAATGAACTCCTCTATTGTATATGTTGCTGCAGGAAAATAAAATGGCTGCTCGTTAATATAGAGTGAAGCCTTTGTTGTCGGCGGTGATTTCATGTTGATGTCCAGGTGTGTCCAAGTACCACAAGGCATTTGTGAGATGCGTGTTCGCAGCATCGCTGCCGTAATTGATTTCTGCTTCGAAGATTGATTTATATGCGTAATTGTTATCGGCAACTGTTACAGCGATACCGTTGAGAGCCACTGTAACTTGTGTAGAAATAGAAGATCCCGACGCGTCCCATTGCGCTTCCAACAGAAAATGCCAGAATTGCTTAAGAACGTTTCTCCGTATTTCCAGGTCGTTGGGGAGGGATTCTTCGATGGTAGAGATCAGGTCCTCAGCATTTGCATACGTCCGAACAGGAAAGGTTACCGTTCCGTAATCTGTTTCCAAAACATTGTCGTATAGAGTTGAATAATGCAGTTCTGCTAATCCGACTTCCCACAATTCTGGAGACAGATCGATCCGTTTTGCAAGTTTTACGTTGAAATGGGTCAGCGTGTTGTTCGGAAAATAATTCTCCGATGCAGATGACGGAAGGTAAACATAGAAATTATCGTCCATTCTCGCCGAACACAAAGAATTCACTGGATCGTGGTGACGATATATTTTGATATAAATATGTTTTGGAAATTATTTTTCTGATAACTGTTTTACGGAAGATGCCTTGATCCACGAATCGAAACTAGGTGGATATCCGAGCCAGCGAACCAGGTATTCCAAATTTTTACCTTTTCCCCGGCTGTTCAAAATCTTATCAATTTTATACTCTTCGTCAGGATCCGAATAAACTTTTTGCAGTTCATGTTTGTAAAATGTGCCTTTTACAGGTTCTTCGTTTAAATCGTCTAATATGTATACAGGTACAGGTGATCGCTGAACAAGGGAGTGGATTTTGAAAAGTTCTCGTGACCACGATTGTTCGTATCCCTTCTCAAAATGGCCTTTGACGACAGAGATTCGTACGAAATCACCAACATTCAGATCTGAAGACGGCTGTGAAATATGTTTGTCAGGTTTGTTGAGACGTTTCCACACGATGTAAACGTTAGACTCGTTCACATCTCGAGGTGCCATTCCTATGGAACTGTGGATAGTTGTATTGTTACCTTCGAGAAGTTGCGGTAAAATGTCTACGTAACGTCTTGTTTGTTTCGATGTGAAATATTTCCACATTCGTTCTTTCAATGTTCTGTTGAAACGTTCCACTACACTTGCTTTCACAGGATAATTTGAAGCGATCGAAAAATTTACATTTTCATTTTTTAAAAACTTCTGGAATGTAGAATTTGTGAACTCCGTTCCTTGGTCGGTCTGTAGTGTGACAGGTTTTCGTCTGCTTTGTCCGAAAATATTTTTGAAAGCTTCGGTTACCGAATTGCTTGTTTTATTTCTTAGTGGTAATGCAAAGGCATATTTTGAGAATACATCGATCACTGTCAGAAGATATCTGTATCCATCGTTATGTTTTTGTATCGATGTCATGTCGTTGAGATCAGCTTCCCAAAGCATGTCTATGTTCCACACATTGTAATGATTTCGGGGGAACCTTTTCCTTGCAGGTTTGTGGAGAGTGTACGTTTCCTGGTGCATCAACCATTTTTTCACCGTATTGCGGGATATATTTTTATCCCGTACCGCGTTCCATAAACGATCTACAGATGAGAATGAAGCACGGTGTCGGGGATCATAATATATTTTGGTGAGGATTTTATCGTGTTTTAAGTTAGGGACTCCCATGACTGATCTCTCTGTCTACGGCTTTTTCTCAGAGGAACCAGCTTGTATGCGTCAGGTGTTCTCAGAAACGGTGTAGTTTTTCTGGAAACACGGACAGCCGCTTTCTTCTTCTTTTATTGTTTCTGTCGATGAGACGGCCCAGGGCTTTCCGTTGACGACGCTGAGAAGTTCAACGTCTTCGGATCAGGAAGTGTTTTTTCCTGACGTTCGTCTATCAAATGTTGAGCCGTAGATTCGTACTCGTCGATGATATTTTGTAACTGATGACGTGTATTACGTGGTAACGTCTCTGCTAGGTTCGGAGGAAAATACGTCGATCCTGGCGAAATAGTAGAAGAACCGTCGTTATCTTGAACAATAGGAATTTGTAATGGTTCTTTGAATTGTCGACTCAGCCATAAATACTCGTCCAGTTCCTTTCTGTAAAGACGCCATTTCTGATCGTCTGATATATTTTGCATTTTCAGAATATCATTCATTTTTTTATCCAGAACGGATAATTTCTGAGTTACAGACGAGTCGGAACCACGAATACGTGCTAGCTGTTCCTGTGAAAGGACGATCATCTTTTTGTAGGAAGATGTCATTTCTCAATGAGGAATGAGAGTACCGAGAAGACCCGATAACAAAGACCTAGAAGTAAGGGTAGAAATCCACCTTTTTGCACAAGTAGTTTTCTTCGTTTTTCGATGTTCACTTTCGGTTTCACGAGATTGCGTAAGACCGACTTGTAAGGTGTCAGACGACGTTTTGTGGACGGTTTAATTTTCACGTTTCCTTTTAAAACGTTCAGGCAGCATTCGCTGATGAAACGAATTGTCTGTTTCGGAGCACTTTTCAATAATGATTTACAGATTTTGGTCGGCGAATTTTTCAACACGTGCAAGAAAGGTGAATGTTTCTTGAAAGAAGACGAATGTCTATTCCTGTTAGAACGTGATTTGGTACGTGTCTTCCTCGTTCTCCTCATCTCGATGTTTTAAACATTCCTGAGGAAGATATGCAGTTGAGTAATTCTGGTTAAAAATTTCTGTCTGATAACGTAAAGGATCCGGTGTTGACTGTGAAAGATCAATATACAAATAACTGAAAGGTTGAGTGGTAGCATCTATATATACTTTTTCGAGTTCCTTCATGCGGTGAGGATGAAGTTGTCGTGCAAACACAGTGAATTGGTTCATATCTCGAGGATTTTTAAAAATAACGAAATGCTTCACGTTCAGCGAAATGTCTCTGCAATTTTTCCCTTGATGAAAAAGATTCTGTGTTATGAACACCACCGAAATGTTTTTGTGATGACTGCCTTTTGTGAAAAGGTCGGCGACTTTTTCTCCTTGAGCAACCATCATAAGATCATCCAGGATTATGAGAGTAGGGGTTTTTCCGTTCCACGACTGCCAATCGACGATCCCTTTATGATATTGCACATCTCGAAGATTTTGCGGAATACTGTTTTCCTGATCGTAACACCATACGATTTTCTTGACGGGTCCTTCGACAAGATGAACGATGGAGTCAACCATATTTGTCACAACAGTAGTTTTTCCACTTCCTGATGCTCCGCAGACCATCATGGTGAAAGGATGGGAAAGTTTAGGAAACATGTTTTATACTGGAGATTTGAAGAAAAATGAAGATCTGGTACATTGTAAACACATTTTATACACTGACTGTCCGAAGAAGGGCTCAAACTCTGGACCACTACAGACATATTTTAGTCTGCACAGTATCCGAAGGGATACGATAAATGTTCATCGTCGAAACGTCGTTTCAACAGTACCGGCTGAAACAGTTTTTTTTCATATGTACTGATTACTTGCAACTGTTTTGTTCTTCTGATCCTGAAAATATTTTCGACCATAACTTCAGGTTGCTCACTGTTTATCATGTCGCACATGGTATCAAAATTGACCAATTCCGATGTGGAGGTATTCAATGTGATTCCTTTCACTTTACAGATATACTGCGGTTCGGAGAACGGTTTTGTTATTTTCATGCTGTAACTTTTCGGTCCCGTTGAAACAAACTGTTCACAAACTGCACCGGGTCCGAAATCTGCCAATTCATCGGTGAGTTCTCCTAGTGCGTCACCTGTCTGGGGATGATATTCCATTTCAGGACTATCTACGTAAATTAGAGAATCTGTATCACAATAACGAGAAGTTCGTACAGTTTCAGACGAGCATGACATGTTGTGAAGGCTCCGATAGGAACATTTACTTTCCTGTTCAGACTGACAGCCTCTTCAACATATTTCCAGTTCACTAAAACGGTGTCCTGATTGATGAATACGACTCCTCCAACCATTATATTTGGATCAGTCATTTTATCGAGAAAATCTTTCGATTCCTTGATGATGGTCGTCTGGGAAAGGTTGTCCCGTTGACAGAACTTGCCCCATAAAGAATTAAGGCAAAGTTTAGCCAGAGTACGTTTACCAGGATTGACATCGATACTGTTTTCTTCCAATAGAATACCCTCCTTATCGAAATATTTCTGTATGTACTTCTTCTTATCCTCGTCGTTCTGACACCATGAAGGCCAGCCGCTCGCTTCCTGTTTTATTTTCAAGAAGGTGTTGACATAACCAGCAAAAAGTCCTCCAGTTTTTGTGACAGGGTCGTACATCGATGTTTCATACTTCCACACTTCCGACACTGACAGTACTCTGTAGCCTAAACTGTAAGCTTTACGCACCTCGGCGATGACTTAAGTTCCCGAAAGTGCGCGTTGTTCATCGGAATGGCTGCATGTACCTTCACATTTTAATCTGATAGCACATTCGTTACACAAGACAAACATCAGTTTTCCATGCATTTTTGTAGGTAGAACAGGATGTAAAAGGGCTTTTGGTGGCAGAACAGTACATTTTATGAGCCCCTCCATGTTCAAAACCTCATTTACCGAAGGAATAGAAGTTCCTAGAAATATGGCAGGATGTCCGACAGGATAGGCACAGTATTTGTTCACATAAGGGTACAAACTTGTAAAATCATAGTACTGTAATTTTTCATTTTCCTTGATTTTGTAATACGTCCTGACTGTTTCAACTCTTCCTCCATATAAGGCGTCTCGTGGATTTAAAGGAATGCAGCAAACGATAGGATGTGTCGATAGATGTCTGTCGAGTTCAGGATCTGCTTGCAATATTTTTTTGAAATCGCATTCCCACATTGTGACAACATGGTATCCTTCAGAACGTAGAGCCGCAAGTTTACGACACGTTGTCTCGTATCTGAAGGCTGCAGTGTTCTACAAGTCACTATGTTTATCACTGTTACTATCCTGATCGGTTTCATCTTCTTCGTCACCTTTCGGATACATATCCCTGTTAATTGATATGCAGCGTTGACAACCATGCCAGTAGCAGCCCAGCGCCTCGTACACCGTCTGCGTCTCCTCGTGATAACCGTCCACTCTGTAACGCCCTCCTATGACATATTTTTCACAAGTACGTCCACCGTGAAGAAGTATTACATTATTTTGTTCTTCCACGTAGGTTAACCATTTCAATGCGAACTTGGACATCTAATCAGCATGATGGTAACCTCCTTTAGGTATTATTCCTATAGTGTTAGCTGGCATAAATTTCTGCCTGTAAATTAGTGAACAGGCAGATGCTATTGTGAGACAATCCTTGAAAATGTCGATCTTACATATGTCTAGGAAATTCTGTCTCAGCTTCAAACATCCTTGTCTCAACAGGGTAACATCCTTGATGCAGTATTGAAGAAGTTGGTTTTTGTTGTTGAAAGGTACATTTTTGCTGCATTCAATGTCATACCAAGACATAAAACGGTGCTGATCTTCGACTGTTTTCATATATTCATAGCCGTATGCAGAAGGAGGAGGCATCGGTCCTATGTAATTTCTGTTCTTGTAGGTGTTCCACAGATGCGGATAATATCCTTTCTGAACAGGCAAACCGAAAAGTTTGGAAAATCCAGCAAGATTTGTCTGAACGTAGTTGAGACTGTCCACAAAATGAAGATTTTGGTATGACGTACTGATGATTTTGGTACCGTCTAAGATCACACGAGGTTTCATTTCTCTTTCCAACATTCTCCGTAGCAGAAATGTGCAATCATAGCCTCGTGCATTGTGTGCACAGATGGTTATGTTGGAAAACTTGTGCTGCAATTCGAGATAGGACAGAAATGTGTCTACAGGATCATCCCAGAATATAAACTCTCTGGTTCCACAAACAGAACAGGGAACTGTTAAATCCTCCTTCTTGTAACACGAGTGACAGGCTGTCTGTACTACAATAAGATTCGGAACATGAAGAAACGTTTTTTTCTTTCTCAGAGTAAGGAATGTCTGTATAACATTCAAAATCGTAGAATATATATAGAAATTTCGAATTCACTTTACTTTTCGGTACAGCCATGTGACAGAAATGATTTATAGGTTTCACGCAGTTACATACAGTACAGAACTTCATATTACATTTATGCACTTTTTCATATGTATTGCTTGTTAGAATAATTCTGAAACATCTGGGACACTGTTGGATTTCACTACAGACTGTACCGTTTCGGAATGGTGTAGAAACGTGATTCGTGAAGCAGTTTTCATTTTTAAAAATTCTGTGACATGTCTGACATATTCTGCGAACACCCTGTTCAGGCACACACGGCGGAGTTGAACGACACATAGAACACAATTGTTTACACAGATGATTATGCGGTCTATGAAATATGAGTTCGTTACACCCGCGACATTCTTGTTTTGCAGCAAATGCTCCAACACGGTTTACTATCACATCATAATGCTGTCTGAGGTTATCATAAAGAAGGTATATAAATCTGGAAGCATTTTCAACCTGTCCTTCAAACAAAACATCTTTAACATCACGAAGATTGTTGTATACAATAATTTTATATTCAGGGAGAACTTGCTGAAATTTTCTCAGTTCAGGAATTCCACTTCCTGCACACGCATTGTCTGTGAGATCTACATCTGCTTTGCGCATAAGTTCGAAAACAGGTTTCAGAAGATTTCTATTTTTTCGATACTGTGAATAGGACGGATCATTATCAGCATGAGATTTTCCTATGATCAAAGCTTCAGCTAAACAGAGCGGTTTCTTTCTATTCGGCACACCGACGACACTTCTTTTTTGCGTGCTTAGCATGTAATTAGGTAAACAATATGTTTTTTTACCTCCGCCACCTCCGATAGGTATGTCGACATGGTCGGTGCGCAAAATTAAGCGATCTGTAGCAGTGAATGTTTTCGCACTCTGCAATATTTTATACATGATATTCCACACCATATCACTGTGTAACTGGTCACATCTGTGCCACCCGACATAAATATCTTTCACAGTGGGGTCAGATATGTTAGACAGAGTTAAACCTATCTTGTCTTCATCTTTGGTGTTTTTTTTAACGTAGGTGAGAAGATTTTCGACACCTTCGCGGATCCATGTGTGAGGATCGACATTTTCTGGAGGGTGCGAGAAACTGAATTCCACACGTCGTCCTTTGGAACGGAATTTAGGATATTCACGTTCTTGAATGTTGTGTAATATTATATTCCCTATCTGTTCACGAGACACTGAAGCACGTTTTCTTTTCTTACCTCTTCTATCTGATACAGAAACACTCTGGGATGACGGTTCTGCTGGGGGCAAGGGATCCGGTCTCCATGACGGTCCTGGCACAGGTTCCAAGCCTGATCCAGGTGCGACGTTCCTTGAAGGTCCTGGTGATGTAACAGGGTCAAATGCGGTTGTCTGCTTCTCCTCGGTAACTCGGGATACAGGATCGGGTGTTGATGAAGGGCCTGGTGATTCTTCGGAAATACCTGCTCCATAAAGATCGGGTACGCATGTTGTCACTGTCCGTAGTAAGCGGTCATACTCCTCGAGCAAGGAGATTCTTTCTCCTGCGATGATTTTTTGCGCAATTTGCACCAACACTTCCCGTAACTGTCTAGGTGTTGTGTAATATCCATCACGATATAGCAATAACAGATCGTCAGCGGATAACTGTACGTCCATGATTGTACGATGTCTGTGTCACGAAGACTGTCATGTGGAGAGAACACCGTACTTTATATACGCAAGCATACCAAACCAGTTATTTCCGTTCCTAACGGTTTTGCTGTCTGATCTGCAAACTCTCCGGAAATATGTAACAGTCCTCTGCTAACCGTCTCCGCCCTTTCTGGCTGATATGAATGCTCATGAAAAATTCTCGGAAAAGCTAACTGTCTTCACCAGATGTTGTCCTTTCTGATACTAAACCCAAGTAAAATTCTCGGAAATAGCTAACTGTCCTCACCAGATTACTCATTCCCAGAAACCCTACTCTCATCCCACACAATTTCTAGAACTCGAACACTCAACACTTCAACGTCATCTGCTCGAAGATTCACCAGACCCTGAAATACTCTCCCGACACAATTCCTTGAAAAACAGTTCTTAAAACACTGGACTCAAAACTACAAAAGCAATTACCATTCCAAACCCTTTACCCAAACCACATCCATTAATTCTCACAACATTTCCTCGAAACAACACTCGACAAACCCCATTTTCCAAGAAAAGGCACTTAACATTCACCGCACCACTTAAAAGCCTCATCAACGCCATCTGTTTTCAGACGCCGGAAATTCCGAGAAAACCAACCGTCACTGGAAAATCCCAGCCGGCCCTAATTGGACTAGAGTGAAGGCAATTGTAGATTCAGAATCTGTACGTCAACACCTTTATATAGAGTATATGGACGGAGGTCTACGGTCAAAATAACAAAAACCAAGATGGCGGTCAAGATGGCGGCCCCCATTGTCATGACGAGCTGAGATGACAATTAATTGTATAATATTACGTAGTAACCGTCGGTGGTGTTTACTGGCACCTATCTGTTGTAGGTAAATTGAAAAACTCGAAAAACATGTCTGGACAATTTCGAAGGGCCGTCCAGCCGCCCCTAATTGAACTAAAGTGAAGGCAATTGTAGATTCGGAATCTGTACGTCAACACCTTTTCATAGAGTATATGGTAGGGGGTCTACGGTAAAAATAACAAAAACCAAGATGGCGGCCAAGATGGCGGCCCCCATTGTCATGACCAGCTGAGATGACAATTAATTGTATAATATTAAGTAGTAACCGTCGGTGATGTTTACTGGCACCTATCTGTTGTAGGTAAATTGAAAAACTCGAAAAACATGTCCGGACAATTTCGAAGGGCCGTCCAGCCGCCCCTAATTGAACTAAAGTGAAGGCAATTGTAGATTCGGAATCTGTACGTCAACACCTTTAAATAGAGTATGTGGTAGGGGGTCTACGGTAAAAATAACAAAAACCAAGATGGCGGTCAAGATGGCGGCCCCCATTGTCATGACGAGCTGAGATGACAATTAATTGTATAATATTACGTAGTAACCGTCGGTGAAGTTTACTGGCACCTATCTGTTGTAGGTAAATTGAAAAACTCGAAAAACATGTCCGGACAATTTCGAAGGGCCGTCCAGCCGCCCCTAATTGAACTAAAGTGAACGCAATTGTAGATTCGGAATCTGTACGTCAACACCTTTCCATAGAGTATATGGTAGGGGTCTACGGTAAAAATAACAAAAACCAAGATGGCGGCCAAGATGACGGCCCCCATTGTCATGACGAGCTGAGATGACAATTAATTGTACATTACGTAGTAACCGTCGGTGATGTTTACTGGCCACCAGAAATATAGAAACCCAACATTGCGGTCAACATGGCGGGCCTATTGTCCGGCCCTGTGTGATCTAACATAAAATTGATTTGCCATATCTCTGCATTTTCAAAGGGCGACTCCGACTCTGTTTGGCCCCGGGAAGAAATAATAGAAATAACTTTGCATTTTCAAAGGGGTTCGACTCCCCCCTGTGTGTCCTAAAAACAACAAAAAACAAAACTGATTGCTTTAATTTTGTATTTTGCAACGAGTCCTCTCAAACCCTGTAAAAACGGATTTGCCATATGTGTAGGTCGACTCTGATTCTGTTTATTTAAGAAACAAACGCAATTACAATAACGCTACATTTTCAACATCATCTATTTCACGATGTTCTTTCTCAGACGTTCTGCGAGGACGTAACAAGGAAGTTGGTTTTGCAATTATATCTCCATACTTTTTTATCTGTCTGAATGAAACAAGGAAGTACTATGTACATAACGTTATCAGAGTCGACCGGATGCAACAAGGAACTACTGTGAAACTCATCTCAGAACTGCAGGCCTTAGTGCCGCAATTTCCTCCTTGTAATAAAGAAATGTCACCGCAACTTAATCTCTTCTACAGATTTCCGCGTAACGCGCTTGCTAATGACTTAAGCGTGTAAGGAAGTCTGCAGAACTTCTGAAACAGCTTTTCCTCCACTCATTCTGTTACTTCGTGTTGGGTCAAGCAGAACGTGCGATGGCTGATGGAAATTTGGTAAGTACCTATTTCATATTCATATTAAACATAACATATTTTCTGTATACATCATATATTTTTATTACAAGAAACTATTATACATATTTTATTATACCCATTAAATGCAATACCTCTCAATGTAGACGTTATATGTACAATCTCGGGTTCGATTCCCGATGGAAACCTATGGTTCTGTGCTTAAAGTAAATTTAAAATCAGCTAGATTGTTTAATTATCCCACAACTGAACGAAACGTGTTAGTTTATTAGTAATATTAGTAATGTTTATTCGTTCAGTTTTCTCTTTTTTAACATCTCCACCATCCGTTCCTCTAGCTCTTTCCCCGTTCCCCCTGTTTTCTTATTTTCTGCTCTTTCATTCCTCACACTTTTAAATAGTTCCATTAACTCGAAACAGATTCTTAACGATAAATGCGAGGGTACATATTGGGCTCTCTGTATGTTTTCTACAAAATCACCAAACACTGCCGCGTTTCTTTTTTTTCAATAATGAAGCTGAATATTTTCACCAATGTGTCCACCTTCACTTCAAAATCTTTACACGTTTCTTCTATTCGGCGCAATAAATCTTCGGCCAACCCGTTTTCTTCGCAGAAATTGACGTAGCTGCCTACATGCTTTTCTACTTGTCGTGCGTGAACTTTGCTCCACAAATTTCTTCTCTCTTCTGTTGTAGTCCCAGTCTCCTCTTACGTCACCATACAGTAGACTGAACCCTAGTGGAAGTGTAGTCATCTGAAAATAGACAGAAAATATATTAGTTATATATATATATATATTTTACACAACCTGTAATCACTGTTATATATTAATTCACACATATTTTCAGGAACGTAACATACAACAAGGGGAGGCTCTGCGAAATGCTTTTCACGAATACCAGATAGGAGCAGAAGAAGAAGAGCACTTCGCAGAGCTCACCAGGGATGTTAGGAGGTGTCTGGAGGAGCAGGCAGAAATCAATCGGCAATATGAACAGACGTTGGCCATATTCGCGGTTAGGCGTCACCTCAATCGTCAAAGAATGGAGGACACTTTCCGTCATTATCGCCAAAGGTACTTATTTTAATTTATTTCTTATAACATTGTATATTTTGGTATGGTCCGACAACCTATCGACTATCCTTGTAGCTCAATTAGGGGCAGATATATCAATCGAAAATTAAAATCGGAAAAATAAAATCGAAAAATAAAATCGAAAAATTAAAATCGAAAAATTAAAATCGAAAAAATAAAATCGAAAAAATAAAATCGAAAAATAAAATCGAAAAATTAAAATCGAAAAATAAAATCGAAAAATTAAAATCGAAAAATTAAAATCGAAAAATTAAAATCAAAAAATAAAATCGAAAAATAAAATCGAAAAAATAAAATCGAAAAATTAAAATCGAAAAAATAAAATCGAAAAATAAAATCGAAAAAATCGAAAAATCGAAAAAGTTTAAAATGTTTTAAACACGTTTAAAAAGTTTTTGAACAAAATTGAAATAAAAGACCCTCAGTCACAATCCTGTTTTCAAGGGGCCCTCGTTACTGACCCTGTTTCCCGGACCTCGTGTTTGAAAGGGTCCTCAGTTACGGTCCTGTTATCCCTAGAGTATTGTATATTCGGAATCTACACATACCCCACTTTTAAGGCTGTAGGCCTCCTGTACTCATGTTTCAAAGAATGCCCTGTTGCGGCCCTGTTAGGCCTCATTAAAACTTACTGCAAATAAGCCCCGGTTAGTTAAATTGGTTTCACATGCATGTTCACCATTTTTTCCCGATTATATATCTCACATACCACTTTTTCTTTTATAGCCAACAAACCGAATATATTTTTTAAATTCTTATATATTGTTTTTCAGAATGAATCGACGGAATGTTCGTAGGGCCGACAACCTGCTCCTACTGCTACCTCCTGCGGTCCTCAGAGGCTATGTTCGTCCTCCTTCTCCTGCTCTGGAAGAGGAGGAAGATCCGCCCCTCATTAATTCGGTGCAGCGGGAGGAGGAGGAGGGACATCTTACGCCTCCATTACCTCCACCAGAGGACCGGGAACAGCCAACCCCCCACCATAGGCTGTACATTTCCAAAATAAACCTCTGCTGCCACAGGTAATGTATTTTATTTTCTCACCTTTCAAGTTGTATCGTTTTCTGCTTCCGACGTGTCGGTCTCCTCTATGATATCCGGGAATTCACGCTGCTCCAGGTGAAAGGTGACTCTGCTGATTCTACAATGGAGATGGTGATTCTGGTAACAGCACAATCCGCTAGCCCCTTATATACCTTCCTTCCGATCTACGTCATCAATACATTCCGTGCGTATTCGTTCGCGCAGAGCGTCCAACGCCCACGTGCCTCTCCTATCTTCTTTCTGTCCTGGGTCACCCTGGAAGGTTAAACCTAAAACATGCTAGGACATGTTTTTTTCAGACCACACCCAATTCCTGGAATTTCAAACTCATCAACGGCCGCCCGAGAAAAACACCACCTTCCCCGGAATGACTCATCAACGCCGTCTCTCTTCAAACAACAAAAACACGTACCCAAATTCTCAGAATTTCAGGAATGCAAAAGCAATTACCATTCCAAACCCATTACGCAAACCACATCCATTAATTCTCACAAAATTTCCTCGAAACAACACTCGACAAACCCCATTTTCCAAGAAAAGGCACTTAACATTCACCGCACCACTTAAAAACCTCATCAACGCCATCTGTTTTCAGACACCGGAAGAATCCCCCAACCCAAATTCCCAGAATTTCAGAATCATCAACGCCATCTGTTTTCAGACGGCGCGGGAAAAACCCGAATACTTTTCCTCCTCCCCAACAACCAATCAAAACGCTCCTCACAAAATTAAGCCCCGCCCATTTTAAAACATACCACCAATCAGAATCATCCTCACAATTAAACCCCGCCCATTTTATGACGTCATCGCGCAAAACAATACCCCTTGCTTGCCCACACAACTACATCATCAATTGATCTTTGATCGATCTTTTCCAATCAATTGATTTATCGGACTCAACGCGGTACAATAACTACTATAAGAGAGCATGCTCCACTCTCCCCCTCCCCTCCACACTGGAGTACGGTGCACAGGAGTCGCGAGTCTGCGCAGGTTTCTTTGCTTGTGGTTCCACTATAATAGTAATATAAAATTGTACACTCACCTCACTTAGTTCTCCGGCAGTTTGTTTCTTTATACATCATATTTGGAGAAGATACAATTCAATCTATAGTTGTACGTACACTGTATATAACACACCTTATTACTGACTTCCTTGACCCTGGATGTACAGGGTCAAGGAAAACAAAGAAATGAGCATAATTTTCTCTTCGGTGAAGATGTTGTACCTAAACCCAAAAAAAACTCAAATAATGAATTCGACAATGTAAATTGATGATATTTAGTAAATCATTTGATGAAGTGGACTAATTCTGAGTGAACTAATCGCAAAGGACATAATCAGCTCAGATCCTATTACTTCTTCATGGTATGTGACGTAAAGTTCCCGCCCAACCGTTTGACGGCGTTAGTAGTTATAGCATCTCCTTTTCCATAGCCTGTAGTACACATTCTCATCTAGACATTGTTCTTGTTCTGGTGTTTAATATCTGCATACTGCAACACTGTCGTTTTGTCATTTCACGTGACTTCACATTGAAGTGATGCATTCACTTGGCCGGTTACACGTCATCGCACGCAAAAACTTCAACCGTTACCATGGTTTTAGGCCAGGGCTGCATTTAGCTACTAACACGTCGCAAAAATCGGAACAAGCAGGTTGTTGATTTTGTAGCGTTCGATTTATTTTTATTGTATTTTTGTACTTGTAGACTGCAATCATGTCTAATTGTGCTGTAGCAAGCTATGAAAACTATAACCAGAAAACTAAATGAACTGACATAATACATCATAGATTTTCAGTCGATAATTGCGTAAGTAAACAGTGGATTCATGCTTGTAGACGAAATGTAAAAAATGCAAGTGTGCAGTGCCAATTATTGTGAAGAAGACTATGTGCGAGATCTAAAAGCAGAATTTCTGTGTTTTCCACCAAAGAACGTGCTGAAGCCAACTGCAGTGCCGTCGCTAAAATTACATCCAATTATTTTAGTACCAAATAATCGAGGAAATGGTGTTCCCATGTGCGTCGCCAGAAATTTGAATAATAGAAATAATAACAATAATTATACAATAATAATTAAAATTTCATAATAATAAAACAATTTTATTCCAAAATAATAATAATAATAATTATTAATTGATTGATTTGCATTATTTTACTTCGCTTTTTTATATATATATATATATATATATAATCTTGTGTAGTAGTAGTTGTGCGTTTGTGTTTTCTCTTGTGTGGTGGTTGTTATGTGTTTGTGTGTCTTGTGCAGTAGTTGTGCTGTGTAGTGTGTTTGGGTTTGTCTTGTGTAGTAGTTGTGGTGCCTAGTAGTCTAATGTGTTTCTGTTTGTCTTGTGTAGTATCGGTGGTGTGTATGTATGTGTCTTGTGTTGTAGTTGTGCTGTCTAGTATGTTTGTGTAGTAGTTGTGCTGTCTAGTATGTTTGTTTTGTCTTGCGTAATAGTTGTGCTGTCTAATTTGTTTGTGTTTGTCTTGTGTAGTAGTTGTGGTGTGTTTGTGTTTATATTTTGTTATAGTTGTGATGTGTTTGTGTGTGTCTTCTGTAGTAGTTGTGCTGTCTAATGTGTTTGTGTTCGTCTTGTGTAGTAATTGTGCTGTCTAATGTGTTTGTGTTTGTCTTGTGTAGTAGTTCCTCCATTCATATTGGGGGTTAGGCGTAGAGCTGACAACTCTGCACTGTAAAAATACATGTCAAGAAACAACAATATAAGGCCATGGATGTTCCCAAGGTAAAATATTCCGGATGTAAAATAGTCCCCCGTTCGGATCTCCGGGTGGGGACTACTTTGGGAGGTCTCTGGACTAAGGATAAGATCTACATTAGGAATAAATATATTAAATTAGGCACCTGGAATGTTCTGAGCCTTTACCGGCCTGGGGCATTTCAGTGTACAGTTAATGAGATAGTTAAGTATAAATTAGATGTAGTAGCTGTCCAGGAAGTTAGGTGGACAGGAGAAGGGAATTGTAAAACTAAAAATTATACCTTTTTCTATGGTGGTACTGAAAATCATAATTTTGGAACAGGCTTTTTTATAAATAATAGAATTATCTCGGCTCTTAAAACAGTAGAATTTATTAATGATAGGATATCATATGCAGTTTTACAGGGTAGGTGGTGTAAAATTATTTTAATAAACATACATGCACCAACGGAAGATAAAGATGATAATACTAAAGATGATTTTTATACAGAGTTAGAACAGGTCTTTGATAAATTTTCTCAGTATGATATGAAAATTCTGTTAGGTGACTGTAATGCACAAATTGGCAAAGAAGAGACATTTAAACCCACAATTGGTAAAGAAAGTCTTCATGAATTAAGTAATGATAATGGTATAAGATTGATTACCTTTGCAACCTCAAAGAATTTAATTGTGAAAAGTACCACTTTTAAACATAAAGATATCCATAAATATACCTGGTCTTCTCCAGATGGTAAAACTCATAATCAGATAGATCATATTCTCATTGATAAGAGAAGGCATACTAGTATAATTGACGTTCGTACACATAGAGGTGCTGACTGTGCCAGTGACCATTATTTAGTAATTGCTAAATTAAGAGAAAGACTCTCAGTGATAAATCATAAGCAACAAAATCTAAAAGTTCTAAAATTTGATACAGGAAAGTTTACTGATGAAAGAATTAAGAAAGATTACCAAATTAAATTGTCAAATAGATTTGATGTGTTGCAGGATTTAAATGATGATGAAAATATAAATGAAACAGACGTAAATAAGAATTGGGAGCACATACGTAATGCAATAGAATCAGCAGCTAAAGAAAGTATAGGATACCATAAACCGAGAAAAAGTAAGCCATGGTTTGATAATGAATGTCATAATCTAATAGAAATAAGAAATGAGGCTAGACTTAGGTGGTTAAATAACTCTGATGATACAAATCTAAACAATTATAATAGAATAAAGCGAGAAGTTAACCGCACGTTTAGAAGTAAAAAAAGAGATTACTTGAAAAGCAAAATTAATGAAATTGAAACAAACAGCAAAAATAAAAATATCAGAGATTTATATAAAGGTGTAAATGAGTTTAGAAAGGGGTGGCAACCTAAAGTAAACTTGATAAAAGATAAAGACGGTGATTTTCTAGCTGACCCAAGCGATATTCTAAATAGATGGAAGAACTACTTTAATGACCTTTTAAATGTCCATGTAGGAGATAAATCAGAAGTGAAAGAAGTCCACACAGCAGAACCTTTAGTTCCAGAACCTAACTTGACTGAAGTTAAAGATGCTATTAAAAGGCTAAAGAATAACAAAGCACCTGGCATTGATTTAATACCAGCTGAGTTAATTAAATATGGTGGAAATTCATTAATATGTCAAATTCATAAATTAATTTGTTTAATATGGAATAAAGAAGAAATCCCTCAACAGTGGAAAGAATCCATAATTGTTCCTGTGTTTAAAAAAGGTGATAAAATGAACTGCAATAATTACCGTGGAATTTCTCTACTCTCAACAACATATAAAATATTATCTAACTTTCTTTTAACAAGACTAACCCCATATGCTAATGAAATTATAGGTGATTATCAATGTGGATTTAAACGTAACAGATCAACTACAGATCAAATTTTTCACATCAGACAGACACTTGAAAAAAAGTGGGAATATAATCAAAATGTCCATCAGCTATTCATTGATTTTAAAAAAGCATATGATTCAGTCAAACGAGATAAACTATATAATATATTAGTAGATTTTGGAATACCTAAGAAGCTTGTTAGTATGATAAAAGTATGCACCAGTGAAACAGAAAGTAAAATTCGTGTGGGTATTAATATGTCTGACAAATTTACAATTCATGATGGGTTAAAACAAGGAGATGCATTATCTCCATTGCTCTTTAATTTTGCCTTAGAATATGCTGTTAGGAAAGTAAAAGAAACTAAAGAAGGACTAAAATTAAATGGTGTGACTCAGTTGTTAGCATATGCAGATGATGTAGACTTACTGGGGGATGAAGTGAATACAATTAAGAATAATGCTAAAATATTTTTCAAAACTGCTAAAGAGATAGGTTTGGAAGTTAACAAAGAGAAAACTAAATATATGCTTACAGGCCGAAACCAAGTGTTAGGTAATAATCAAAATCTAATTATTGATAACAACTCGTTTGAACCAGTTTCCAAATTCAAATACTTAGGAGTAATATTAACAAATGAAAATTATATTAAAGAGGAAATAAAAAGTAGGCTTAATTCAGGAAATGCATGTTACTTCTCTCTTCATAAACTTTTGTTTTCTCGTTTAATATCTAAGAAACTAAAAGTTAAAATATACAAAACAGTAATTTTGCCTGTAGTATTATATGGATGTGAAACTTGGTCCCTTACATTGAAAGAGGAACATAACTTGAGAGTATTTGAAAATAAGATCCTTCGGAAAATCTTTGGACCTAAAAGGGATGAGGAGACAGGTGAGTGGAGAAGGTTACATAATTTAGAACTACATAATTTGTATTCAAGTCCAGATATTATTAGAATGATTAAATCAAGAAGACTTAGGTGGGCAGGCCATGTGGCACGAATGGGAGAGGAAAGAGGAGTTTACAGGATTCTTGTTGGGAAACCTGATGGTAAGAGACCTGTAGGAAGGCCAAGACGAAGATGGAGGGACAACGTTGAGATGGACCTAAGGGAAATCGGTAGGGATGGAAAAGAGTATATAGATCTTGCTCAAGATAGGGAAACATGGAAGGCCTGTGTTGCTGCAGCCATGAACCTTCGGGTTTAAGAAGGCTAGAGAGTTAGTTAGTTGGTGTAGTTCTCCTAAACACTTATCTTCACAATATGCTTCGCTTGTAGGACGTGCTGATAAGGTTTGCAGAGCTGTACGCTACGAAAGACACGCAATAAGGAAACGTGCCCTAAACAGGCTAAAGACTATGCTGCCAAAAAAGTGAAAAATATATAGACGTTGGTATATACACAAACTGCAAGCAATGTTTCGTTGTTGGAAAACATATTCGATCTATTACAAAGGAGAAATACACATCTGCATAATGAAGCAAATAAATTAAAGATTACAAACAACCTCTTTCAACCGCTTTAACCAAATAAAAAAGTTCAAAATCTAGAACGTAACCTAACCGACAGTACTACAAGAGAAGTCATCAATATCTTGAAAATGTGTTCAACTAGTGCGAAGTACGTAGTGAGCCTAACTGATTTGTTAAGTACATTTTATGTAAGTCGGATTTATAATTATTAACAATTTCATTTAACACAGACCGATGTGAATTGTGATTTGTATGTTCACATTATTGTGAAAAACGTTGTCGGAAATGGGAATTTCGAAGATCGTGTACTAACTTTCACGCTATTCGAAATGAAATTCACTTAGTACATCTTCAATCCGAGTTACATAGCGTTGTATGCACGATGGTAAATATTGCATAAGTGAATATTACACCCATCATTAAAATGTTTGCAACTTTGTTCAATTTTGGTATTTCACAAATATATTGTGAATAATTTTGTACCCTTGTACTCAATATAAACCAATGGATGTTACATTATTTCTTTGTAGTACATTTCTGTCAAAAAGAGCAAGATCTAAGATTAGTGTAATGCAAGTTACTTCGTTAATGTACAAATGTGTGTCGCATATCAGCCTTGGAGTATATTTTCCGGTTATACAACTCAGACACACATGGGAATGGAAATGGAAAATCTGCGGACAAAGTCCTTTAACGAATAATAATTCGTACACTTGCACGGTCAATCATTGTGAGTTCATGTAACTTTTCTCCTTTATTGTTTAATTAAACTAAGATATTTTCATCGATATTCTCAAAGCGTTTCATTTACCGTGTGATCAAAGATCTATTTCTATAGGCTTGAATTAGTAGGTTAAGACATTTAAGTTTGATGTTCCTAGCACTCATCAAGTATTTCGAGTAGTTTAACTTAGTTAAATTAGTACTGTACACTTTGACTCATCTTCTGCACGCGTTTGTATGTAAAGTTCTTAATACGAAAAAATACTTTTTAGAACTATGACAACGATAACTTGCAGCCAAATTTGAACCAGAGAAATTAAAAATATCTGTAAATTACAAACTGGAATTGCGTTTTCAAAGTCTGAAACTACTATCTTACAAACTATTTCATCATTCTTCCTCCACATAAAACTTTTCAAAAAATTTTTGCATGTGGAACTTTGATCCGTACGTAAATTATTGTACAGTAAATAAATATATGAAGAAGGTTGGGAATTCTTTCGAATTTAGAGTAAGTATCAATTGCAGAGTAAAATTTTATCTAGATTGTATATTGCATCTTTCATTTGATAACTTCAAAAATAAAGTTACTTTATGGTGAATGGTAAAGATTGGATTTTAAGTATATCAGTATAATTTTAATACTTTCTGATGTTATGTAAAATTTGAAATGTTCCTGGAAATGATTGTAACGTTCTGAATGAATAAGAAGGAACTATTTAGTCAGAAAATTAAATATTAGGCATTTGTACTTCGTTGTGTTAAATGTTGTAAATAGATTATACCGGACTACTATCGGATTAGAAATTACGGATATTCAAGTTTGGACTCCAATTAAAAGTTAATCAGTAGAACCACATAAAAACGAGTTACATCAAAATTCAGCTTATTCAATTCTGTATCAATCTATAGTTACCTATTTATTTTTTATTATGCCTTCTATTTTTATTATCGTGAGAACAAGATAGGATTATTTTTTAGTTTGGCAAACTATCGCTCTCTTTGAGATTCTATAAATATAGAACGGGTGTTCTTTATTTATACATTATATAATTTATTTATTTATTATCCAAACTCTAATATCCACAATTTATAATCCGATAGTACTCCTGCGACGTTCTGTGAGCCCGTAGTACTTCGGAGGCCTCTGTCGATCTCCTTGGCGTAGTGCTTAGCACATCGTGCTTCGACGCCAGGGATCCCGGATTCGAATCCAATCGGGCAAGATATTGATTTGTCCTTAATGGAAAAATTGAGAATTTAGTAAATGTGATAGTATATGTGAAAACAAATATTGATTGATTGATTTGCTTCATTTTACTTCGCTTCTTGTGCCACTTTTGGCTAATTTGCGAAGATAGGGATGAGTGATGAAATGATGAATGAACACTCACAAACATCCATGCCCAAGCCAGGATTCGAACCCAAATCTCTGGCGTTGAAGTGCGATGTGCTAACCACTACGCCAAGGAGGCCGGCTTGTGGAAACAAAGAAAGAGATCCTCTTATGGGTTTTCCTTTCATATTTAAAGAAAGACAGAAAGGAAAAATAAACCAAATCTGTCAATCAATTCTTTCTTTGTAACTCTTTCACTATGCAATTCTTCTTTAGCATGCAACGTTTCTTATTAAAATCATAATACGATTTATGAAATGATGAAATCTGAAATTCTAATTAGAACACGGACAACCTTCTTTGTAATATATCGATCATGTTTCAGAAAAATGAATTTTTACAATACTTTTGCACGTGCAATTTTCCCCTCTTTTAAAAGTAGCGTGTTTTAATTATGTTACTAATCATTAAAGGAATACCTCAATGCCATCCCGAAGTATGATAATTAATATTTACCCCTCAAAGTAATGAAACACTTTCCCTCTCTGAAACTCGCATAGAAATGATAGCGGCCGTTTGCTTCTGCCAAGCCCCGAACGAACATAACCGAAGGGGCACCGAGCATAACCGATCCTCCCACATGACGTCACGCGTTCGTGCATGATCGGCAATTTTCGGATGGCGCTACCTTATAGTATATTAAGTTACCTTGGGTAGTACGTTATTGTGTACCACACTAGCAACATATTACCGGTAGTCATATATTCCTTCATTCAAAGACCCACGGACTATAGAAATATTGACATATGCCCCTAGACGAAAATTGAGATTCCAGTCAGAATACATTTTTCATTATTTGTAATGTCATCTGGCAATAAAAATGAGTCTGTTAGAGCTCACGTATCAAATAATATCAAAATATAACATCGTAGATAATCTGTAAAACATAAGAAACTCACAATAGCATGTATTTCCGACATATTAGTACAACAATAATTATACAATCAAGAATTAAAATAATCTGTTCCACTTACCTTTAAGAATATCTTCAAATATGGCGCCATCTTCAGATCCAATGAGTATCGTCCAGTTGTAGGCACAAATACAACATGGTCTTCTTCATTTGAAGTCTATGGCAATTGTTGATAACGACATGGACATCAAAACGAGAGTGTGCGATCAACGGTAAGATTATACGAGGGTCACTATTTATATTTTGAGCCTAACAATGAAAAAACAGGAATTTGACATTGAAAACTGCTTTATTGTTTTTCGAAGTATTCTCCTTTATGGTCAATACACTTTTGCATTCGTTCGAACCATTTGTCAGAGCAGTTTTTCCAATCTTCTTGAGACACCTCCATAATATGGTTTTTGAATGCATCAACGGCGTCTTCCGCCGACGAAAATCGTTGTCCACGCAATTTATTCTTGACATTCGGGAACAAGAAGAAGTCATTGGGTGCCAAATCAGGACTGTACGGCGGATGACCCATCAATTCGATTTTTTGACTGTTCATAAAGTCGGTTGTTAGACGAGATGTGTGACAGCTGGCATTGTCTTGATGAAGAATGATCCGACGGCGTTTGTTTGTTTTCCGTATTTGACCGAAGACCTCTGGCAAACAAATTGTTGTGTACCATTCAGAGTTCATCGTTCTACGTTCCTCTAAAGGCACAGTTGCCACATGACCAGTTTTCCCGAAAAAAACAGGCGGCCATTTGTTTCGATGTGCTTCGAGCGCGAACAACTTTTGTTGGATTGGGTTCATCTTGAAACACCCATACAGTCGACTGCTGTTTACGTTCTGGCACATATGCATATATCCATGATTCGTCACCTGTTACAATCTTATATACGTCTTTTGAAGCACCACGATTGTATTTATTGAGCATTTGTTTGCACCAATTGACGCGAGCGTCTTTTTGAGTTTTTGTCAAATTGTGTGGGATCCAACGAGAACATACCTTTCTCACAGCTAAATGATCATGTAATATTTTATATATGCTGGTGGAACTAATGCCTACGGTTGCCTCAATCTCACAGTATGTCACATGACGATCTTGCAGTATTAGGTTTTGCACAGCATCAATGCTTTCTTGAACAACAACTGCTTTTGGACAACCTTCGCGAATCTCGTCGGTGAGCGAATGGCGGCCACGATTAAATTCGTTATACCAGCGTTTCACAGTGGCAAAGGATGGGGCTTCATCGCCAAATGTAAAAGTAAGTTGATCGATGCACTCTTGTCTTGATAATCCACATCGAAAATCGTAAAAAATCATCGCACGAAAATGTTCACGAGTTAATTCCATTTTATTGTTGTCGCGCAATCTCCAAGGCAACATAAACAACACAAATCAAGCTATTGACAAAACATTTGAAGTACGTTATGGTCAATAATGCCAGACGATTCCGTGCAAACGTCAAATCGCGCCTAACTTCAATCAGTGTTGCCAAGGCTCAAAATATAAATAGTGGCCCTCGTAATATATACATCGCAAAATGATACCATAGGTCTTATTAAGAAAGAATGTTCGAAGCGAAAACTGGGTGATACCAAAGGCGTGTCGAAATAGAATGGGGTTGATGGAACCACCGGCGTACGCAGAAGGGGAGCTGATAGGGTACATCATGTACCGAAATTTTGAGAAAATCAAACTTCTCAAATGACAGCAGTAAAGAACTCGGTAAAAACCGAGGTGGTAAATGCAAACCAACTAACAATGACTGACCCCCGATTATCATTTTCGTCTTTGTACAACTTTTAAAACGAAGGCGCAAAAAAAGTAGATAATGTGTCAATTGTAAAGTGGGCTTCAAACAATAGTTCAAAAAAACAAACGAACGAAAGGTCTCCAGTCATACAATCAAAACCATCATCAGGGCCTCCTCGATGGCGCAGTGGTAGCGTCGTCGCCTTGTAATCAAAGGATCCCTGGTTCGATACCCGGTGGAGGCACATAATGGTTCGGATTCCACTTTAAACTGTAGGTCCAGTCCCGATTAGCCTTACTGTGCACAACGTGGACTTAAAAACATCAACTCAAAACCATCATCAGTGTACAATGAAATTTAGAACATAATATCGGTTGTTAATGCACAACAATAACAGTTTGTAAACTCACTAAAAATCAATAAAACATAGTTTCAAGATAGCAGTTTAAATCTCAAGATAAAAATATGCTCATAATGCAATTAAGAAAATATGTCCATATTGTGTGTGAATATAATTAACTAGAAAAATTACAAAATGATGACACGTACATGTAAGTTGTAAAAATTATGAATACGTCAACCCCCATCCCAGATTTTTTTTACCCCATGGCTTGTCCCCGAGTGAAAGATTAAGTAAAATAAAGTGACGTAACAGTTTTCTTAAATGAAATATGGCAATGAGGATAAGAAACAACTTACGCAATAAGAACATACGAACATACGTGAACTTCATACTTCGTATGAACTAATCTTGTGCCTTTATATAACGGCAAGTGCCGGTCCAAGGCACAGAGGTCTGATATCTAGTGAAAATTTAATCTGAAGCATGCTGGTCTTAAAAGTCAGAGATCTTTATTAATTTGTTTGAAGTAGAGGTCTCACATAATCACAACATGAACATTGTTACAATTAATAAACAATTAATTTACATATCTCGTATTATTAGGTAAGAGCAATAGTCAGAACGTGTTGAAAGTTAGAATTATGGGAGGCAATTTAAAGTTTCTACACTATTGTTTCATTCCCGGTGTGTACTGGTGCGATGTTCATTATACGTATTTAATTACAAAAACTGGGTGTGTTCAATATCAAACTTTCATTTTATCTATCAAAGTGGCAATTTTTAATCATTTCCAATAGCATTCTCTATCGATTTTCTTTTGTTTACTTTAATTGAATTTTGACTCTGTAGTGTATTGACATTGTTATATATAAAAATAATGTTTTCATTGCACGACTTCATTCTATAATTAAACAAGTAGTGCATTTAACTATTTTAATTTAAATATTTCAACATATTTTTTTGAAGTATTATGTTTAGAATATGAATTCAGTAAGTCAGGAAAAATCATACTTGCTTAAACTCGTGATAAACCGTACAGAAAGTTACTTTTATCTGGCCCAGGGCCCCAAATACGTGAGGCCCGGGAAAGTGCCCGCCCCTCCATGGGGCATCTCTGAACGCGGCGACAGATGACGCTAAGGGCGTAATAATTTTATTATTTTATATCATGGGCCATGGACTAAGTAAATCAAAACAACATGTCAGAAATATGTTACTGGAATATATTTTGAAGACCATAGATCCACAATGCTTCATTTAGTAATAGGTATATCATAAAAACACTAAAAATTTGAAACTGTCACATTTAGTTTACCAAAGTTCGCCTTTTTATTGCTGATTTATTACAAGTTATTGTGCAAATATCTCTGAAGGTCAAACAAAATATAAAAAAGAAAGGAAACAAAGAAACCCCTCGAAAAAGAAAGAGCTTCAACCGAGTTTGCTGCTGATTGTTTTTCGTGTAACATTAATTAATATTTTTGAAAAGTTGCAGTACACGGTTTTACAATGTATTCTAAAAAAAACATCCTAAATGTAATTTCACACTTTGCTCCGTGCAGAATAATGATTTAGAGTGTCTTTAAAAAGAAAATTTTGCATTCTTGAAAAAAAAGATTGTGATTTTCAACGTTAAAGCAATGAAAAAAGTGAAAACTTGTTTTAAAAAAATAGGAAAAATGAAAATTCCTGCTGTTGATATATCGAATTGTAACAAATCTAACGTCACACGCACATACACACATATATACAGAGGATCATCAAGATTTGGCGGGAGATTTTCCTTAATAATAAAAAAATTTCTAAGGTATGTTAAAAAAAAAGTTTACACCCTGGCACCATGCTGCAATGTGTGCGATAAGGCGGAGTAAGGGGGAAATCCGAATATATTTCCTTAGTAATTCATTTACTTTACGTGGTCTCAAGTCCGTTTTGCTACCAGGCGCGCCATATTTAATCCGTTAGATGAAGGGGGATAATTTAAGAGGGGAGGGAGACAAGTAAAATTTTTAGTAAAACGAAAAAAAGTGACGTTCGGTAAGAGGATAGTAGTAGACAGCCTGTCGTAATGAAATACTGTAGATACAGTATGCCATGACCTAAGGGGAGACTCGCCTTTGGCCTTAGAGGAAGGGGGCACACATCCACATTGTTCAGTGTCATTACCGGCTTAGTTTCATGTAAACAGAAACAAATAAACATGCAGTATCTACCGCATGGGTCTCTCTTCCGCTTTTAGAAACTCAATGTTTCACCTTTCACAGCAAAAATACCTTTTTCCGTGCACAAAAGTCAATTACTTTTATCTACGTATGTATTCTCATATTCGCGTGCGTGCGAAAGCTTCTGATCAAAATTAAATCTTGGGGTTTCTACATTACATCACACTTGTGTTGCTTTGTTCAGATTAAAAAGTAAAAATAATGACAAGGATTATACATTTGGCCTACCCTTACTGTTTTTAAAGAAAGTCACACTCACGCGTATGTCAAGTTGGCCCCCCAAGTGAATGGGCTAGATGAAAACAATATTGGGCCAGAATCTACACTTAATGGGCTAAATGGGCTAACAATTATTTCTGATTGGGCTAACTCCGTTTACAAGATATTCGGATTCAAAAAATGGGGGGCCAACTTGACGCCAGCCCCCCAAATGAATGGGCTAGCAAAACTAATCATTGGGCTAGATTCTCTGTTGAATACAAAGAATGGGCTAACAAGAAATTTTGATTGGGCTAACACGGTTTCCGAGATATGCGGTTTCAAAAAATGGCGGCCAACTTCAGCCCAGCGCAACAAAACGAATGGGCTAACAAAACCTATTATTGGGCTGGAATCTCTATGGAGTGGACGCATTGGCACAACAATTATTTTTGATTGGGCTAACACCGTTTACGAGCTACACGGTTTCAAAAATTGGGCGCAAGGCGTCAAGTTGGCCCCCCAAATGAATGGGCTAGCAAAACTAACCAATGGGCTAGATTCTCTGTTGAATACAAGGAATGGGCTAACAAGAAATTTTGATTGGGCTAACACGGTTTCCGAGATATACGGTTTCAAAAAATGGCGACCAACTTCAGCACAGCGCAACAAAACGAATGGGCTAACAAAACCTATTATTGGGCTGGAATCTCTATGGAGTGGACGCATTGGCACAACAATTATTTTTGATTGGGCTAACACCGTTTACGAGCTACACGGTTTCAAAAATTTTTGCGCAAGGCCTCAAGTTGGGCCCCCAAATGAATGGGCTAGCAAAACTAACCAATGGGCTAGATTCTCTGTTGAATACAAGGAATGGGCTAACAAGAAATTTTGATTCGGCTAACACGGTTTTCGAGACATCCGGTTTCAAAAAAAGACGGCCAACTTCAGCCCAGCGCAACAAAACGAATGGGCTAACAAAACCTATTATTGGGCTGGAATCTCTATGGAGTGGACGCATTGGCACAACAATTAATTTTGATTGGGCTAACACCGTTTACGAGCTACACGGTTTCAAAAATTCGGCGCAAGGCGTCAAGTTGGGCCCCCAAATGAATGGGCTAGCAAAACTAACCAATGGGCTAGATTCTCTGTTAAATGCAAGGAATGGGCTAACAAGACATTTTGATTGGGCTAACACGGTTTCCGAGATATCCGGTTTCAAAAAATGGCGGCCAACTTCACGCCAGCGCCCCAAAATGAACGGACTTAAAAAATTAACTATTGGGCTGGATTCTCTATGGAATAGACGCAATGGTCCAACAATTAGTTCTGACTAGGCTAACACCGTTCACCAGATATTCGGCTTCAAAAAAGGGGGCGTGGCATCAAGTTGGCCCCCCAAATGAATGGGCTAGCAAAACTAATTAATGGGCTAGATTCTCTGTTGAATACAAGGAATGGGCTAACAAAAATTTTTGATTGGGCTAACACGGTTTTAGAGTAATTCGGTTTCAAAAAATGGGGGCCAACTCAACGCCAGGGCCTCAAAATGAACGGACTTAAAAAATAAACTATTGGGCTGGATTCTCTATGGAATGGACGCAATAGCACAACAATCATTTTTGATTGGGCTAACACCGTTTACGAGCTATAAGGTTTCAAAATTGGGCGCAAGGCGTCAAGTTGGCCCCCAAATTAATGGGCTAGCAAAACTAACCAATGGGCTAGATTCCCTGTTGAATACAAGGAATGGGCTAACAAGAAATTTTGATTGGGCTAACACGGTTTTCGAGATATCCGGTTTCAAAAAATGGAGACCAACTTCAGCCCAGCGCAACAAATCGAAAGGGCTGACAAAACCTATTATTGGGCTGGATTCTGTATGGAGTGGACGCAATGGCACAGCAATTATGTTTGATTGGGCTAACACCGTTTACGAGCTTCACGGTTTCAAATATTTTGCGCAATGCGTCAAGTTGGCCCCCCAAATGAATGGGCTAGCAAAACTAACCAATGGGCTAGATTCTCTGTTGAATACAAGGAATGGGCTAACAAGAAATTTTGATTGGGCTATCACGGTTTTCTAGATATCCGGTTTCAAAAAATGGCGGCGAACTTCAGCCCAGCGCAACAAAACGAAAGGGCTGACAAAACCTATTATTGGGCTGGATTCTCTATGGTGTGGACGCAATGGCACAACAATTATTTCTGAGTGGGCTATCACCGTTTACCAGATATTCGGTTTAAAAAAAGGGGGCATAGCATCAAGTTGGACCCCAAAATGAATGGGCTAGCAAAACTAATCAATGGCTAGATTCTTTGTTGAATACAAGAAATGGGCTAACACCGTTTACGTGATATTCGCTTTCAGAAAAGGGGGGCTTGGCGTCATTTGGCCCCCCAAAGGAATGGGCTAACAAAACTAACCAATGGGCTGGATTCTCTATACAATCGACGTATTGGCCCAATAATTATTTCTGATTATACTTACATGATTTTCGACGTATTCTGTTGTTTTTTTTAAAAAAAAAATATGGCAAATTGCATCAGTTTTGTTTACTATAGAAAGGTTTACAAAAATAACGAAAGAGCTGGATTGTTTGTTGAATGAATAGAGCGGGCTAATATATTTTTTTATTGAGGCCATTTTAGATGTATTCAGTTTACAAGAATTTTTGATGGGCCCGTGTACTAACGAATTTGCTGGATTGGATAACTGTCGTCGATGTCAAAATATGACACAGGATTGAAATAAAGACTAACTTAAAGGGACAACGGTAGATGGCAGCACACAACATAGAATAACTTTCAATTGGAATAAAATGTTCGGTAATATACATTTTTCAATGAATTTGGTATAGTAAATTTAGCAAATAAGTTTTATAATGAAATTCATAAATATGAAGCATGAGGAATCATAAAACGAGTCACAATTAACGTATATGCCTTAATTGTTGTGTACAGATAAGCAACTTTTGCCTTAAATCACCGATTATTTCCAAAAAATTTTGAGTCCATAAACTTATACATTGGGATTGATTAGAACGTGTCAGTTAGAAACAATAATAGGAAACAGGACACAAAATTAAATTCTTTATCATCTACAATAATCTGCTAATAAGTATAACTTTTGTGCTAGATTCCCCACGAAATACACTACAATCATAATGCGTGTACGTTAATAGTTTATCTCTCCAAGATATCCATCTATAGAAAACCTGAAATAAATCGATTAGGTAGCAGACAATGTCGACTGTAATAAAACAATGTGATATCCAAAGAGAATATTTGGATGGATTGCGAACGGTCTCATCTACATATACATTCATGGGGATTAATTGGAACGTCACGGTTGCTCCATAAGACACAGGGGAAATGTGTATGCAAGGAAAAAAACATTTGAGGAAGCAGCCGACAAAATTTTATTTCTTATCTGCCACAACAATGTGTTGACAAAGATAAATATTGGGCTAGATTCACCACCTAATGCACCACAATTGCCATAAATACTCAACGCTTGTAACTGCATAATTTTACCATACGGTGTATGGAATGTTCAGCCTTATAAGATGGTTTCCGTAAAGGGAGAGATCAATTTCAGTCCACCCAATGGACAAAAGAAAACAGAGAAAGATCATAGGAGTAGAACCATTCTGTTCTGTAATCAGCATTTTAACATCCTTGTGAACACTATATTTATATATATAAAAATGTGATATTTCAGTTCAGCATACATTATTTATCTCACATGAATAAGATTTTCGTCATTTTTAAGATCCTTACCTACAAAAGGTCCACGTTTGAAACAAAATCGAAGAGAGTAACTTCCACTTATTTATTTTTTATAATAAATTTAACAGAATCAACAGCTACAATGTGTTTATTTTCATGGGATACGTCATCTACATTTCTTCCCTAAATAGAATATGTTAGGAACACTTATTTACTTCATGTAAACAACGAAATGTAGGATTAACACATATAGAAAAACAGAGCATGTTCGAGGGCTTTTGCCAGGTAACATTAATGTTGCATCTAATAGATAATTACGTAAATTGTTGCGGATCGTCTGTTTACACTACACTCTACACCTTCTTTTATAAAATATGTGTATTACGTCTGGAACTTGTATACATTAATATATTTTTAAAACTCTCTACATGGAAAAGTTTTTGAATCTTCATTTTTTACCTTGAAAACATTAGTTCTGCATAACATTAGAAGAAGTATCCAAAATAAAATTGCATTGGGAATCCACACACACACACACACACACACACACACACATACACACACACCATCACACACACACACACACACCCACACCCACACACACATACACACACACACGTACATAGGAAAATATGAAATGTGTAATTCCTAACTTATAAACCTATTATCTAGAAATACAATAATTTTACCTACTGACATCAAATATTTAAACACTTTCTTGAAAATGTCTGGTTTCTTTGAAATGTATCATGGCCATTTCTTTCAGGGATTATTATTACAAGAAAGCAGTAACGTACCTTAGCTTTAATACTAAAAACAAATTAATGCAGCTACAGTAATCTTCATTATAATCACTGATGCATTACAGAAGGAAAAGGAAAGGAAAACGCTAATATGATCTCAAATATGTATTTCAATTAAAAAATTGCTAAACTGAAATCGTAATTTTATATTAAGACTAAATAATCAATTATATTTAACACCCTTACTAAGTACAATGACTTGTTTTATCGAAAGTAATCCGTGAATATATCATTACTGGCAAAACTATTTCTCATCTTTCTGTACATTTTCAGAAACTTATTTCCACCTTCACTACGAAAAAAATGTGCACGTAATTAATTTTACTCAACCTAGATAACACATGTATTTTAAAGACTGTAAACACACATTCTCAAGTCTATTCTAATCGTTGATTTTACTGGAACTACTTTTCCAGCCACATCATCTGCTTTCTGCCACCGTCCATCTCGCCTACGGCAGAATGCTACGTAATGGGAACTTTTCTCTTGAATTACACCTCGTAGAGTATACCTAGAAACGAATGATCAAATGATACAGGTTCTTTTCCTAGATGACAAGTGTAAAATTTATATAAAGACTTTCCACCACAAATTATTGTATCACAATACTTTACAGTAATTAAATTCTTGGGTGTGCTTCATGCATTCCTTTTCAAGAATAATTCTAAAAGTTAAAGCAAGGGAAATGTATTCATTATTTAGATATACAGAGAGAAATAACTTAAAAATTTCGTAAACATAAGATGAGTGGGAAAATGTATCTCGTTTGGTTATAGGGCCTATTGAAGAAGAGTAATAAGCTACGGTTACACAAAATTAAAGACAAAGATAGCTTAATCAGCTGTACTTACGAAAGAGGAGTCTGTCTTAGGCACGCTTTAGACGGAAGTATATCCATTTAACATTTTTGCCAGCTGAAATGCTTCCAAAAATCTTGTACAGTCTTTTTTATATCAGACAGCACTTTAGTCCTCAATGAAGAATTTCACGTAACATTCCGGTTAAAATTGGTGAATATGATGATGCGAAGCGTGCAGAGAACGTTGGATAATTTATGCAGCACGCAATACATAGGAGTTACTCGGTTTTCATTTCATGAGTAATAAATTTAAAGAGGAGGAGATGTAATTTAAAAGAGGAAATAGTTATTTAATTGAAGAGATATCGTGTAAACATTAAACAAACTGAAACTCTACAACTAGTTTATTCTTCCAAACGTGTACTGTATGTGCTACAAAGTGCGTATGTCTTTAAGCAGCACTATGTGAAGTGATACATTGTTAACATTTCACTCTGCCACCATTACATCTGCACTCGTGACCTATAGCTGTCTTGTGATTGGTTATGCCACGCGATATCCTAATGAAATTAGGACCCATTCTATGTGTGAAATATGAAATGACATCAAAAAGATTTCTTCCCTTCAAATTGCAGAATTAGATCATACTAAAAATGTTAAGAAAAATGCGAAGTAAAATGCTTTCGTCTAAAGCGAGCCTAACTCTCCAATCCTAGGTTGAACCTTCATTCTGCAGATTTTTATATAAATTACCAATACAACAGAGTAATATTATTATAAAACATGGAAATGAAAGAAACCAACTTACTGGCCTCCTAAAATGTACCATCAGAGAAAAAATGTATAATGTAATTTGCAAGTAATAAAGTTTTATGAATGTAAAGTAACTACATAAAAATAAAAAATAACAATCTAATGCGTTTAAAATGTCAAAGAAAGCTATAAATTGGTGATTTTTTTAAAAAATAATTTCGTCTACCTAATGTTCCAAATAGAGAGATATGCTAATTCACTGATTTCATTCACAATGAAAATAATGTCCATTTACAGTACTTGTTATATCAAAGATCTCTAAAACTATAGTGCCTCCCGGATAGCGCAGTGATAGCGTATTAGCCTTGTAATCGAGGGGTCCTGTGGTTCGGCACATAGTGGTTCGGATCACACTTTAAACAGTCACATTGTTTAAAAAGACAAGTTACCGTTTTAGAGATATTGCGCCAATACAAACTAAAAAGCGATACAATATTGGCAAGTTTCCTAAGCTGCTGCTGTTTATTTTTTTAAAAAATAGAGAACAAAATATATTAACGTACGTGGCAATGTTTTTTCTTATATCCAAAATTATTAACATATTAGTTACATTCCCCCCATATAAGTAATGTATTAAACAAATTCATTTCAACTTTAACAAGTTCTTTTTTTATCTGCATCACTAACACAACGGATCGAAAAGTAGTTAGTTATCACTATGGTTAGTTTTTCAAAATATTGGCGCAATATATAGTTTAACCTATACTATTTGGTTAGATTTTCTTCCCTTTACATTATATAAATATGTTTTATATAACGTACCTTTTCCCATTTATCATTAGAATAAGTGGAATTGTCTTGAGTGAAACGGCAATAGGACGATCAATAGCTGGACTACCCTTTGATCCAACCCCTTTGCTCCTACCGATATCTAGCAAAAGCACAGACGGCAACTTTGTAAGTTCCAGCGATGCCCTTCCACTACACACCACGGATCTGAATACATTCAAGGGCATCAATAGATGGAAAGGAAAAAAAGAGACATATCCGTCAATTACTCTCTCACTTAATGATGCTTCACAATTACATTGCAAAATTAAATCGGCAAAAACGTCTTGTAATTCCTCGATCTTAGCAAATCAATACTAAATCCAACTAATGGGTTAAATCCCATCATTAAAACTTAATAGGGAAGCTAAAGTCAATTGTAATAAAGTTCCGAAGTGTTCCGAAGTACGAAATTGTGTACTATATTTTTTTTAAGTCCGTAACGTATCATTGTCACTTTTCGTATGTGTATAAAGACAGACATAGAAGATATGCTGAAAAGTGTATACAAATACGCATACTGCGAACTCATCCGCTGATTGATAAGCAGTATTTGAAATTCATAAAATCTCCCCGAAAACTTACCCCACATATGAGACACACAACTCTAGATTTTTCTTTTGAGTTTGTGTCAAGACACAGGAATTTTAAATTCTTGCAATTAAGTATAGAAACTGCATGCTTATTAAATGCTCTACAAAGAACGGAACACACACAAAACAATATATCTCTTTTAGCATGAAATGTATGAAGTTTAGACTTGTTTTTCATAACTCCTAGACTTATTATTATTTTATTTTATTTTAATAATAGTTTCATTAATAGACATAATATTATTTTCAGTTAATTATAAATAGTTTCCGTAAGTAGAGGGCCAGGGGTGCGGTTGCATTCGCTTTTTGCCCGTTTTTGACTCTGTACTACATAATCATAATGCTAAGTCAAGGCTACCAAGATAAAGTAAACTGTCCTTGCCCCCCCCCCCTTTAGTGTTGTCACCGAATCGCCACTACTGTTTATAACGTTATTATTATTATAATTATTATTATTATTACTATTATTATTATTAATCAGTTGGTTTGGATCTCTCCAGAAATAAAGTTCTAGATACGTGCCCGCAGAGAGTGCAAAACTTTTTCCTCTTGAAAATCGAAATGTGGGTCCAATTTGGAACCCACTTATTTATAGTAGTGGACAATAATTCAGAAGGGTTACAAACATTTTCTTGTGGAACAAAAACCTTCCAAACCATGTGATAGTCAAACACAGTATAAGATATGCGATGAAGTATTTTAACTGGTTTAAACCTTCAGAGTAAATAAAATAAATTGTACTTACGTGCAATTCATTCTTCAGGTCCTTCAGTACATTCCGTCTGTCGCAACACACTTGAGTATAAATCCACTTCAAATCCACGTCAACATTCAAAGTTTTGTTGAAATCATCAGCAATATTTTGCCAGCACTCATGTTGCGGAGAAGGAACATCAAATTTATCATTCTCCAGAAAGTTACTCGCATGTTTTAAAACAGCCGAAAGAAATTCTACCTTCTGTTGCACGTAGTCACCTCCGAATTTCAACCAATTTGTTGCCTTCTTTCCCATATTCGTCACCACAAAACAACCTGTATATCGATAACAGGAGTTCACTCACTCTATATTAGGGATGGCCAGATCCGGATCCTAGCGGATCCGAAATCCGGATCCGGTTGGTTCCGGATCCTAAAATTTTTCGGATCCGGATCCGCGGATCCGGAATTTTCAGATCCGGATCCAGAACTTTCGGATCCGGATCCAGAACATTCGGATCCGGATCCAGAACTTTCGGATCCGGATCCAGAACTTTCGGATCCTTATCCGGTACTCTTGGATCCGGATCCGTTTTGCCATCCCACATGCGCTTCTTTGGAAAGTAAGAATGTGCTTATAACATATTGTTACCTGCTAATATACATATATATATATATAATATACATACATACATACATACATATATATATATATATATATATATATATATATATATATATATATATATATATATATATAGTGTGTGTACGGGCGTGCGCGATTTGTAATTAATTAATACACTTACAAGGGAGGTCTAAGTCTCCCCCTCCGATTTCCATGAAACTTGGCAGGTGTATAGAGCCCCCCTTCAAATGTCAAGATGAGGAGAAATTGAAGTGGGGATCTGACCCCGAAACCACGTAAATATGGCATAGGAAGAAACAGGGGGCATAGGGCCTCTCTATACACCTGCCACGTTTCATGGAAATCGGAGGGGAACACAGGGATCAGATCCCCACTTCAATTTGTCCTCATCTTGACATTTCAGGGGAGGTTGCCCCCTAGAACAGATTTTTAGCCCAAACAAAAAAGAACACGTATTTCTTCATTTGGGTCCGTTTATACACACACCTGCCAAGTTTCATGCAAATCGGAGGGGGACACAGGGGTCAGATCCGCACTTCAATTTGTCCTCATCTTGACAATTGAGTGAGTTTTGCCCTGTAAAACCGTTTTTTAGCTGAAACAAAAAAAAACACGTATTTCTTCCATGGGCCCCACTATACACCTGCCAAGTTTCATGGAAATCGGAGGGGGACACATAGGTCAAATGCACACAGGTTTCATTCTGGAATGGAATGTCTCACATTTATGCGTGTTTCCATTTCCAATACATTCGAATGAATACATATTCGTTTCAATGGCATTTACAAAATCACCTCTGACATTTTATGTTAAACAAGTAAGATTATTTTTGTGCACGTGTGTGTCAGCCGATGCGTAGCAAAGTGTTTTAGGAACAACACTTGAAAAAAATTCTTGTAGGACTAACTAATGAAAAATTTCTGTGTAATCGAAGATCATAATACCGTTTAATGCGTGGTAATATTATAATGGGATTGAGATACGAAACTCTGGATCCGAATCCAAAAAATCCGGAATTTTCGGATCCGGATCCAGATCTGGAACTTTTGGATCCGGATCCGGATCCGAATGGATCCGGATTTTTCGGATCCGGATCCGTTTGGCCATCCCTACTCTATATACTACGCATGATAAAACTTCATTCGGATTACTATACAAACAGGTACAAAAAGTGAGTTTCGATATGGCAAACTACAATATATCATTATAATTAAATGACTCAGAGAGTTAAAAATTGAACACCATTTGCATATCAATCTATAAAAAAAAGTAGACTATTTTTGTTTTTTATAAGAACCTAAACTTTTACGTGCTAACTTCAATATCTAAAAAATATATTCTTATTACAGGACACGTAACAATTGAAAAATATCAAATAAAGCAACACTGCCATCTGTTATTCATAACTGATATGAAATTTTATTAACCTGATCACGGTAAATAATATGGTACGTATAAAAATAGCGCAATCATTGGTGGACATGCATCCCACCCAAGAACCTTACACAGAAATCAATTCTAGTGGTGGCAAGGGTGGGGGAACAAAGAGAGAGAATGCCATGGCGAACCGTGAAATTATTGTCTCGAAAACCGCCTTAACCCCAATCAAATTATTTTGTTAGCCCATTCCTTTCATTCAACATACGTACAATCCAGCCGGTTGGTTACGTTCCGTAGCACATTACTTTCGGGGGCCAAATTGAGCCACGTCCCTAATTTTTGAAACACAACATCTCGTAAACGTTGATAGCTAAATCAGAAATAATTGTTGGCCCGTTGCATATATTCAATGAAGAGTCCAGAACATTAGCTAGTTTTGTTAGCCCATTCATTTTGGGGCCCTGGCGTAAAGTTGGGCACCATTTTTAGAAAACGAATACTTCTAAAACCGTGTTAGCCCAATCAAAAATTTTTGTTAGATCATTCCTTGTATTCAACAGAGAATCTAGCCCATTAATTAGTTTTGCTAGCCCATTCATTTGGGGGGCCAACTTGATGCCATGCCCCCTTTTTTGAAGCCGAATATCTGGTGAACGGTGTTAGCCCACTCAGAAATAATTGTTGTGCCATTGCGTCCACACCATAGAGAATCCAGCCCAATAATAGGTTTTGTCAGCCCTTTCGTTTTGTTGCGCTGGGCTGAAGTTCGCCGCCATTTTTTGAAACCGGATATCTAGAAAACCGTGATAGCCCAATCAAAATTTCTTGTTAGCCCATTCCTTGTATTCAACAGAGAATCTAGCCCATTGGTTAGTTTTGCTAGCCCATTCATTTGGGGGGCCAACTTGACGCATTGCGCAAAATATTTGAAACCGTGAAGCTCGTAAACGGTGTTAGCCCAATCAAACATAATTGCTGTGCCATTGCGTCCACTCCATACAGAATCCAGCCCAATAATAGGTTTTGTCAGCCCTTTCGATTTGTTGCGCTGGGCTGAAGTTGGCCTCCATTTTTTGAAACCGGATATCTCGAAAACCGTGTTAGCCCAATCAAAATTTCTTGTTAGCCCATTCCTTGTATTCAACAGGGAATCTAGCCCATTGGTTAGTTTTGCTAGCCCATTAATTTGGGGGCCAACTTGACGCCTTGCGCCCAATTTTGAAACCTTGTAGCTCGTAAACGGTGTTAGCCCAATCAAAAATGATTGTTGTGCTATTGCGTCCATTCCATAGAGAATCCAGCCCAATAGTTTATTTTTTAAGTCCGTTCATTTTGAGGCCCTGGCGTTGAGTTGGCCCCCATTTTTTGAAACCGAATTACTCTAAAACCGTGTTAGCCCAATCAAAAATTTTTGTTAGCCCATTCCTTGTATTCAACAGAGAATCTAGCCCATTAATTAGTTTTGCTAGCCCATTCATTTGGGGGGCCAACTTGATGCCACGCCCCCTTTTTTGAAGCCGAATATCTGGTGAACGGTGTTAGCCTAGTCAGAACTAATTGTTGGACCATTGCGTCTATTCCATAGAGAATCCAGCCCAATAGTTAATTTTTTAAGTCCGTTCATTTTGGGGCGCTGGCGTGAAGTTGGCCGCCATTTTTTGAAACCGGATATCTCGGAAACCGTGTTAGCCCAATCAAAATGTCTTGTTAGCCCATTCCTTGCATTTAACAGAGAATCTAGCCCATTGGTTAGTTTTGCTAGCCCCTTCATTTGGGGGCCCAACTTGACGCCTTGCGCCGAATTTTTGAAACCGTGTAGCTCGTAAACGGTGTTAGCCCAATCAAAATTAATTGTTGTGCCAATGCGTCCACTCCATAGAGATTCCAGCCCAATAATAGGTTTTGTTAGCCCATTCGTTTTGTTGCGCTGGGCTGAAGTTGGCCGTCTTTTTTTGAAACCGGATGTCTCGAAAACCGTGTTAGCCCAATCAAAATTTCTTGTTAGCCCATTCCTTGTATTCAACAGAGAATCTAGCCCATTGGTTAGTTTTGCTAGCCCATTCATTTGGGGGCCCAACTTGACGCCTTGCGCAAAAATTTTTGAAACCGTGTAGCTCGTAAACGGTGTTAGCCCAATCAAAAATAATTGTTGTGCCAATGCGTCCACTCCATAGAGATTCCAGCCCAATAATAGGTTTTGTTAGCCCATTCGTTTTGTTGCGCTGTGCTGAAGTTGGTCGCCATTTTTTGAAACCGTATATCTCGGAAACCGTGTTAGCCCAATCAAAATTTCTTGTTAGCCCATTCCTTGTATTCAACAGAGAATCTAGCCCATTGGTTAGTTTTGCTAGCCCATTCATTTGGGGGGCCAACTTGACGCCTTGCGCCCAATTTTTGAAACCGTGTAGCTCGTAAACGGTGTTAGCCCAATCAAAATTAATTGTTGTGCCAATGCGTCCACTCCATAGAGATTCCAGCCCAATAATAGGTTTTGTTAGCCCATTCGTTTTGTTGCGCTGGGCTGAAGTTGGCCGCCATTTTTTGAAACCGCATATCTCGGAAACCGTGTTAGCCCAATCAAAATTTCTTGTTAGCCCATTCTTTGTATTCAACAGAGAATCTAGCCCAATGATTAGTTTTGCTAGCCCATTCATTTGGGGGGCTGGCGTCAAGTTGGCCCCCCATTTTTTGAATCCGAATATCTCGTAAACGGAGTTAGCCCAATCAGAAATAATTGTTAGCCCATTTAGCCCATTAAGTGTAGATTCTGGCCCAATATTGTTTTCATCTAGCCCATTCACTTGGGGGGCCAACTTGACATACGCCACACTCACGCATAAGTAAAGAAGAACTTATACAACCCTTCTTTTAAGTGAATTCGTATTGAAACGTTTTACTATTCTTCCAAACGGTCGAGCACGTTTGTTTATAGATGTACACTGATAAGCTTTTACCTTCTTCCTTCCAGCTACAACTTTTCGGCTTTATTTCTCTACCAAAGCAGCTTCGCGTCAGGGATTAGTCATTCTCCACAAGCTTTACGTATCGTGTGCGTTTTGTGCTTCGTAATTCTCGTGAGAACATTCGAAATCATAATTGCATGACAGCTTTATTTGCAAGATTCAGAGTTGCCCTTGCATCTTGCACGGTGTGCAAGGGCAACGAAACGAATTTCCAATTAAATACTTTTTGTGACCTACTGACCTTCAATGGATTAAACACAGCGAACAACTTCCCCCACAATTCACTGCGCGAAATCACGCTCTGCCACCTGCATTGAAAACATGCCGGGTAAGCATTGTGTGTACGATCTTTACCGAAGGCATGATTATCATGATCAAATGAGGAATGTTTATGTGCGTGATGACGCCAAGTTGAACATCATCCATTACGTTATGTACTACTTGCAATACTGCGTTCGAAAGTATATTTTCTTCACCTTTATAGCATCCAAATGAAAACTACGACTTCCAAACAATACAATTTACCTTGTCTCTGTATGATTGGTAGTTTCCTAAACATATTGAACTTTACCGGTCAAATCAGCAAATGTAATATGTCAATTCGAAACCCACTTCGAAATATCAAACAGGTTAATAGTTTAGTATTTACGAGCACTGCAAGATGATTTTGCTTTCAAAACACAATAAAGTTATTCTTAAAAAAAACACTGCCCTCTTTTTAAAAATAATACTTCACTGTAAAAGCAGGAAACAAAAGAACATAAATCGCGAAATGTAGCTGCAAGTCAATCACGTTGTAACCACAAGCGATAAGACTGCCATCTACACAATTTGCCAGAAGTACTTTTCAACGAATAAAATCCAAATGCACCTCGTAGGAAATCAATTTACATCCGTGCATCCATAAGAAATTTCGATCACAAAATTATTTAAACCAAACATTATACAAACTATTTAGCAGTCTGAGACTAATCTATTGTTTAAAAAAATATACATGTATTAACGGCTGTAATTTTCAAAACAAATGGCAGCCATTACAGAATATTTCGCAGTTCATAGCTACAATCACAATTGCATGTCATGTTTTATATATTTTCAAGCCACCATCGATATTCTTTTTCATTCATTATTTTCCGAAATTACAGAGTACATAAATGTTATGTATTTAGTTGTGTTTTATTGATAATTAATTACGTGTAATCGATGCAATGTTTCTTTGTAAAATCCCTACACCCCCTCCTTAGAGGCCCTCCTAACCTAACCACACATGCATTATTAGAATTGGATTGGATTGAATTGTTGTTTTAAGTCCACTTTATGCACAGAAAGGCTAATCGGGACTGGACCTACAGTTTAAAGTGGGATCCGAACCACTATGTGCCTCCACCGGGTGTCGAACCCGGGACCATGCATTATTAGACCTAAGCGAATTTAATTTTGATGTTTGTTGCAAGCTGTGCCCCGCACCAGCCCCTTCCCTGCTAGTAGTCCCCATCTTCTAGTGGACAGTGTCAGGAACTCCTAAATGTAGCAACAGTCCAGACTTTAAAAAAGAAAGTTTTTACCCCTTCTCTCTTTCTGCAACTTGATATAATCCTAATTTGCTCTTTTCTTTCACGTCCAAACGTTTTGATTATATTGATAACTAGGGCGCGGAAGTTGAAGACCTATAAATTGCCAAAAAAATACCTATAAAAATACCTAAAAACGAAAAAAAGGCCGTATAAATGTGATCCAAATTAATTAATAACTTCAGTTCTAATTACATATTTAATGAATATGCGCGGCACCTCCTTATCTGACTTGAGATCTTTTCAGGCGCGTGCTGTCTGGTCGTATACACCGTGCTGAAAGCTTCAAAACAAGAGAAAGTTGCCAATTACAGCGCGATCTTCCAGACAAGTTACAGTTACAGGACCTTGTACCGTACCTGCTTCAGTCGTCCAAGAATGTTTTTCTCTCGTTTCAGGGATGGTTCAAATATATTTATTCTTCCATTTCTTTACTACAGAAAGTATGTTTAAGAGGTGATGAACTGATGAAGATTCGAATTGAGAATGGTCAGTAAGAACCTAGTCGAAAGAAGGTGAAGTTGCAAAAAAAAGCGTTAAGACCTAAAAATAGGCTAAAAAGAACCAATAAGCCAAAAAACGCCGAAAAAGGCAAAAAAGGACAAATAAAACCCACCTTGTTCTGGCCTACAATGACCCAAAATGAACATATATTATGTTGGGCCTCATCTTCGGACACTAGGAAAGAAAAGGATTTTTCCTCAACTTCCGAGCCCTATTGATGACATAGGTCTAAACCGAATATATGCATACCCTTTCCACACTGTGGCCTGAAACACGTCATTATTTCGATGCGCATTCATTGACATGAACGCAAGCTTGCAATAACCAAACACAGAATGGATATTTCAAAGCATGGGCCACAGATGCCGCCACCTTACGCTACCCGTCTGCCAATCATCTTTTTCAGTTTTTGCTAATTAGGAATCTGAAATCGAAATAAATAAGTTTTACGGCTGATTTCCACGCCAAAACAATTACCGTTAAAATGCACGTAACACGCAGCTAGCCAATTTTCTCGTCAATCCTACGCGAAACGCAGAAGGCCTTTGGTAGATTATCTTTATTTGAGCCTTGAAAAACATGTTGTGCATTTGATTTTTAATTTTCTCTCGTCAAGACACTGTCTTCACATTTAATGTTTTTAAAGACACAAAAGTGGAAACACACAGTACTTTCGATTTGATGAAGTCTTATTTACCACTATTAAAACCATAATAGTTAGGCTTAACTATAAAATAAATTAATTTCACCAAATTTTTGCAACGTCCCTCTAGTGCACTTCTTAAAATAAACTTATACCACGGCTACAGATATCTAAATCTCAGGGGATAGGTTCTTTATTCGAGAATTCCAAATAAGAAAGCGTTTTATAGCCAAGAGGATATAGTTAAATGCGGATCTATATTCTGAAAACTATACACAATACAGAGAAAATATATAGCGAAGCTTGTATATACATTGAAATATACATATATGCTGATTCCAAATTTACGTCGGTTATATTCTTCTTGAAAGGAAATCTTCTTCTTCTTTCCTCTCGTAATTTCTGGAAAAGGCTTCTTCTTCCTTCCTATCTTTGATTTGTGAAAAGGCTTCTTCTTCTTTTCTTCCTTCTATTTATGGAAAGGACTTCTTCTTCTTTTTCTTCTCTTTGATTTGGGAAAAAGACTTCTTCTTTTTGATTTGGGAAAAGGCTTCTTCTTCTTTTCCTTCTTCTAATTTATTTCTTCCCTTTTTAAATCGTAATCTTATTTATTACATACTCGCTTTCCCAGTTTCTTTGGCAAACGATACAAGCTATACTTATAAAAAGAGTAGGGTCGACTAAACTGACAGTAGCGCCACCTCCTATGTAACGACCAAAAGGGGAATAGCCCACGATCGCTAACAGCAAGCGCTGCCTATGGCCCAGTGCGTCTAATAAGAAGCGCAACCGTAAGTGCTTCGGGGCGTCAAATTTGGCGTCTATAATTTTTATACTCTTCCTTTATGTATTTTGCATTTACTATAACATATATAATCGTTCTTCTCCGCTCCTAGTTTCTACAATTAGCTCTGCTCCTCTTTATATGGCGTGCTGCCATCTATCGTCGCTCTCGGGAAACATTTCTTCCTTGCATTTTTCATTGTGTCGTCGGAACTGGCACGTGACATTTTTCAGTATCAATGATTTAATTCTAACGTATTTTTAATTTCAAATGTGGAAAAATATATTCTCCAATGATCTAATTTTCGAATTCAATATCTTATTTACGTTACAATCCTCTCACTTGCAGTGTTATTTTTAAATATGTAAAATCAATAAAAAAAACAATTGGTATCAAACCCTAGAATGCTTTAAAATACTTATTCTTAGAGATTTCTTCAAGGGTGTGCCCATTGAGTTACTAAAGGGGATATAATAGCCCCGCAATTTGACATTGTTTCTGCAAGTAATGTCCCTTTTTAGGATTGCTGTGTTAAAGGAGAACATCGCCATGGGCATTGATAATAAAAATTGTAACAAATATTGATCCACATTTACACCAATACTTTTGGAAATGTATAAGTTCCAGATAATATTTTCTAACATAGTTTTCCTCTTGGTTTGGGCCATTATATAGTTATGAATTATGCTATATTTTAGTAATGATGACCAATGCTTGCAATTTAGGATTCAAAATTCTTCAAAACAATATTAGACATTACCTCACCATCAACACGAAGTAGATTAAAAGTTTATAAAGCCACTTTCAAGGATCCTGAATTCTAAATGTCGAAACAATAGTTAAATATAACTGTAATATGATAAAAACCAAAGCAAAAAGAAGCGTAAAGAAAAGAGAATTATGAATTAATTTGGAATTTTGAGCGTCAGTCATGCATTTGAGGACAAATAATTCTAAATGAACTATGGATTAAGTTGATGGTTGTATTATGCCTGAAAAGGTTGTGAAACTTGTTTCTGGGTATACTTAGGATATACAGTTGGAAATTACAACTGGAAAATATATACACACACACACAGAGAGAGAGAGAGAGAAAGAGAGAGAGAGAGCATTCCCTGACATTCGCTACGAGACTCGGCGGCAAGCTGCCCGGCATCAGCGCTTGTCTTTCCCGGTGAACGGGTCAGAGACAGTCGCTAGAATCGGCTATTAAAATTACAGTTTTCATATTGTGTACTAACCTTGACTACAAAAGGTGTTGAAAATGATGTCCCTCTGCTGCAACACATTCCTGGCATCTTCGAAGGAAATTGGCATTTACACGTGCAAGTTCGTCTAATGCAATTCTCCCGATTTTTCGTACAATACTGTCTTTTAACTCACGAATGGTGTGCGGATTGTCTTTGTATACTTTATTTCCCCATTTTTGTTTCCACTTTTATTCAGAACTGACCCTGTTACTCTAAACTTTTTTACGAGGTTTAATATAAGCGACTGTCGCTATATATATCGTGGAGACTATATATTGCCGATATCATAATATGGAAAAAATATCGTATCATCTGTGACGAAATTTTCTTGATATATCGCGATATAAAATTAAAATTTCAGATCCCTAATGTATACAAGTTTGTGAAAATATATTTCCCTGACTTCCACATGTTTTCAGGACCAAGAACTACAATTTTCCAGATCAAATATATAAGGCAGTAGCCTACATGAGCGTATCTGGAAGATGGCCATTGCATTTTAGCTAACACTCACACTTAAAATTCCAGAATATTTACTTCACATATAAAGGTTGGTTGAATTGGTGTTTTAAGTCCACTTTATGCACAGTAAGGCTAATTGGGACTGGACCTACAGTTTAAAGTGGGATCCGAACCACTATGTGCCTCCAGCGGGTATCGAACCCGGGACCCCTTGATTACAAGGCCCTCACATATAAAGGCATTAATGAGAAGGGAAAATCAACAGCAACTGGCTGCTGATGAGGGGGGGAAGCAAGTATCAGGGATCAGCTTTATGTCATACTTGCCATGTATTAACTGATGATTAAGAATTATTTTTATGAAAACAATACATAATTGTAAGAAAATTAAGATATAGGTATTAATCGTAATAACTATTTATCAAACACCAACCAAAAATTGCAACAAGCAAGTGGCAAATTCTTATGTATGTTGTAGATAGAAATTCAATACACGATTTCTAGTGTAATTAAAATAAATACCCATCGAATTGAAGTACAGTTTGCCATAAAAAAATTTATTTGTCCTATTTTTTGTTTCAAAACCTATTTTTACCACACTACAGAAAAAGCAGTGACATTTCCAGAACAAGAGTAAATTTCCCTGACATTTCCATGACTTTACCAGGATTTCCAAATTGGTAGACACCCTGCTTCCGTTATACAAATGTATTTTCCCAATACGCGGGTGTCATAATGTATTCTAAATACGTAATGCAATGTTGTTTCCACAAACATAGATCCTGTTTCCTTAGGGGTACCCATTTTCAGCACCTTAACAGTGTAAAATTGACGATACTCTTCACCCTCTGTACCCCCTCAAGAAAGTGAAGTATTTTGCGTGGTTTTTGAAGATCGTGTTTTCTTTATGAATGTTTCCCATTGTTTTTAGCGTCCGGAGATGTCCTATTATTGTAACATACAGTACGTCTGTTACCTTAGCGTGCAGCAGAACAGCCCGAAGGCTGAACAGGACATTCCACAACAGCAGCTATAATTTTACATCGTTAGGTTAGGACTGTTAGGTTTGGAGCTGATAGCAATTTCCGGTGTCTCCTTTCGCTATTTTATCGTGAATGCAAACTCTTTTTACTACTTGTAATATAAAGCGGCGAAAGTACTCCGATACTGCAAGTGTTTACTTACGCTGGCCATACTTTGGGATCAAATATCTCCGTTGTGTGTTTTCCGCGTGCTAGAATCAATTTTACATTACGTAAAACATCGAAATCTGTCGATCAAAAATTCTCGAAGGGGAGAGTGGGTGAAGTGAACGACCCCAAGTTAACCTAGACTCAAACCCAGTTGGTAATCTTTTACTCATAAGGGCATTCATAATATTCACAAATTTGTAGTGTTGTCGTCGACACTCATGTATAGAGCCCGGAAGTTTGGCAAAATGCCTCTTTTTATCTACTGCATATATTGATAAAAATTTTCCGGATATACGTTTCTTATGTTGTTTCGAATCTTTTGGAAGCCTTTTCATTTTGCCTATTTGGGACCCCACTGCCTATTTTTAATTATAATGCCTTTTTTTGCCTTTTTCAATGAAATTTGATATTTTTTTTAAAAAAAATGTGTATATAAATTATTTTTCTCCCAAAAAACGTTGTTGGCATTTATTTTCCTTCCGTTTATTATGTGAATAATTTTCGCCTTATTTAAGTAATATTGAACTCACGCATGTTTCAACATTGCTGAAGGAGAAAAGTGTGAGAAAAAAGTATTTCATGCTGAGTCAGGATATTGCCTTTCGGTTAACATTTCTTGTGCATGATTGACTGAAGTGGACAGGTTGATTTCGAACACAAAGAAAATATTTCTGAAATCTCCCTCTCGAACCCGAAAATTTCAGGAAGTTGCGATTTAGCTTAGTTTACCTCAGCAACCAGTCTTGACGAGATAGGGAACCTGGATATCAGCAGCTATATATTATGCTAACAACCTTAAAAAAATCAGTGAGGTGATCGATGCTCTTCCAGAAAATGAAGCGGCTTCAATTCGTGAAGTGAAAAAACTCCTGTGCTATTCAAGTTTACTTTTGCACATTATGGTGCATTGCCAGAGACAATTACAATTATAGCATCCATGAAAATCTTCGAGGAATCTATGCAGCAGATGATGGAAGTGCCAGGAGAAAATGGGTCAGCTGTTGCGGAAAAGTGCTAACGGGTAGTGAGTGCAAATGAGGACTTGAAACAATTGAAAACAATTTGTGATATTCTAAAAGGTGAAAATGCTGTTACCAAAATGAGTCCAGCTACATTAGTTTGTTATATGTATGCTCCAATAACTTCTGTCGAAGTAGAAAGATCATTTTATATTATGAAAAACATTCTCTCTGACAGACGACTATCAATGAATGTTTAGAACTTAAAAAGCAGCTTGTAGTTATGTGCAATCAAGACGGAGAAAATTGAAATGCTCTTCCCAATTTAGATTTTAACATTTTGCCAGAAATTATAGATAAAAGTAAGCGACTTCTAAATGTGCCTTTTTTCGGTTTATTTTGCCTTTTTTTTCATTTTTAGTGCCTATTTACCACATTATAAATGCCTTTTTGCCTGCCTATTTTATCAAAAATAAATGCCTGAACTTCCGGGCTCTACTCATATATAATGACGTGAATGAACAGGCTTCAACTTTGTATAAGACTACGAAGTAAACACGAAAAGCATGGCAATAACGAACAAAAAAAATACGAGCATTTGACTCGAAAAGCAAAAAATATACCTACACAGACAGATCTGCAAACTCTAAAACAACACATGCACATCGTAATTGATCAAGTTTGCTTCGATATTCGAGTACTGGCTTTGATTCCTAGCAGTTCTATTACACTTAACATATATTTAAACTTCTCCTTTCATATATGACTAGTCCACTGCTACAAGAAATGTGGCTCCATCTTGTGGCTGCAGCTTTCATGTTGACCTAACTTTTTTTGTTACGCAAATTTCTTCATTGCCAATGGGTTTCTAACTAATTGCATAAAATCGCGGTTAATGCAACGTAGAAGCTGAAGACTAGTATATGACTATACAGATACTTAAGATAACAACAGAAGCGAGAAATCGTATTTTGCTCGATTTGTAGCGTAACAGCTCGAGGCAGACGTTGCATTAAAAAGAAACGTTGTCGAGTGAAAATAACGTACATTGTTCATTCATGTGGAGTGTTAACTAACAATATTTTTTAAATCCCTACACCTACAACTCATTTGGTGAAGGCTTGATGTGATAATAAATAACATTTATTTAATAACTGGACGTTGTTCACGACCTGGCTAGAACCGATACATTTTATTTAATTAAAAATCGACATTTTTCTTCATTCTTCGAAGTGTATTGTAACGAAATCATTACATAAAAAAGCAGAACACTCACTGTTATTAGTCAACCGACAGTGATTGATATTAATAAGGTATTTACCTTAATTCTGCAATGCAGTTCCGAAACATCGCTCTGCGATGTTTCGGAACTGCTCTGAAGTTGCAAACTTACCTGTTTAATCCATCCCTCGCTTGGACTGCAGTGTTGTCACTGTCTATGCAACGTTTCCCACTAGATTGTCAAGCACAAATCTTTAGAAATCGTTGAAAATATATGATCGATTGATTTGATTTATTTTACTTCGCATGAGGATGAGTGATGATGCGATGAAATTAATGAAAGGACACTCACGAATGGTCATACGCAGGCAGGGATTCGAACTCGGGACCCCTGGAAAATATATTAATTGCTTAACCAATTGGTACCGGTATTTTGATTGCAGAGAGAAACATTTTCAAATATTTCCTTCCAACCCGTATTCTTATTTTTCTTGCATGAGATTTGTTTGTTTATTGTTTCTCTTAGGTTAAGCGCAGCGATGTGGATTAATTATGATTAGATGCTAAATATAGAAGAACAAGCTTGAGAGAAATTAGATCAGAATATTTCAAGTAAATGGTCAATGATTGATTGGGTTGAGTTTGCTTCGATTTTCTGCCACTTTTGGCTAATCGCGAAGACGATTGATTGATTGATTTAGTTTATTTTACTTCGCGTTTTGTGCCTCTTGGCTAATTTGCGAAGATGGGGATGAGTGATGAAATGATGAAATTGATGAATGGACATTCATAAACAACCAAGCCCGAGCGGGATTTGAAACCGGGACCCTTGGCGTCGCAGCGCGATGTGCTAACTACTCGGTCACAAGGTCCGGCAATCGCGAAGATGAGGATGATTGATGAGGTGATGAAATTGAAGAAGAAGACCCATGTCCAGGCCAGGATTCGAACCTGGGACCCCTGTCGTCGTAGCGCGCCATGCTAACCTCTCCGCTATGGAGGTCACCAATTGATCAATGAAATCCCGACCAAAAAAAAAGAACTTAAATTTCAAGAATCACAGCTATGGTATGCTCATAGTGATATTTGAAGGAGGATGAGGTATCATTTATATAATATCCCGATGCTTCACGATTACACTGCAACTTTCCTTTCCTGCTTATAAGTATTACAAGTACTTTGTCAATACACAAAATATTGGCAGACATTATTAAGAAAATCACGAGTCGGTACTAAGAGTATAGGGCTTGCAACACTGTTAGGTTGAGGTGTGCTGCAGAAGGTACAGAGATAAGAGTTGCAAGCGAAGTCACGTGTTTAAAACTACCTGCTAGCTGCAAAATGCATTCAACATAAGAAGGGGTGATATCGACCTTGTTTCAGGATGGAAATTTACTGAATGTACAGCGCAATACTTGATTTAACTTGGTCAAATATTTATGAATAGCTTTAATGCTAATTAAAGCAGGGAGGATTCAACAAGGGGGGGGGGGAGTTGAACGCGAGAAGCAAAACGAAAATAGATTATGAAGAATCCAATGATTCCTATCTTCATCACGTTAACAATTTTTGACACTTGACTAATCACCAGCAATAATGCATTCTAACCAGTGACGTGCACTGAGGAGTAGCTAGTCTAGCTGAGATAGATCAATCAATTCAAATCTCTTATTATTTTAAATCACAATATTTACTGTTTTGTTGAAGCCACAGTTCATATGCAACACTTTTCACGCGCTTCTCGACCCTCGGTGCGTTCAGCGGCCTAGCTCGCTCTTTCTCCGCCTCACAGTTTCAGGTAGAAACGGGTTTTCGAAGGGAAAGGGAAGATTTCTGCCTCTACCTCCCTTGCCCGCTTGCCCCCGCTCCAATGGTTGAAAGTCAGTGCTTTCAGGTCCTCCAGTCTATCTCCTATAGGACAGATAGGGGATTGGATTCCCTTCGCTTCCTTTGTAAATCCTCTAAAGAACTAAGAGGAAATTTTTCTGCAGTACTTCTGTTCTCTGTATTTACACTACTTTTTACACGTTGTACAATATGTATGTATAATATGGGATGTACTTTTATTATTTATGCAATTGGAACGTCTTATGTGCCGACAAAAGTTTATGCTTTTTTTTAAAATATGGAATATATAATGATTAAATAACAAATATTTGCTCACGCTCTCTCTTGCTCTCGTTTTAGTAGTGTTTTATTTAAATATACTAATCTCCTGGCCTCCAATAAAAAAATGTATAAGCTCAACAATCATAAATACGGATGTATTTATTTGGGCAAGTGAACGCAAGTGGTTTGATTTATTTTACTTCGCTTTTCTGTCACATTTGGTTATCGCGAAAATGAGGATGAGTGATGATATGATGAAACTGATGAACGGACCTCTCAAAGAACAATTCAGGCCGGAATTCGTGACGAGCGTACATTTTTGTTGTTGTGTGTTGTACTCTGCCTGCAGTGAATAATGAAAAAAAATAGAAATGAAAAATGTATCCCAGAACTCAAAAAGCCAAATGAATATCATTGAAGAAAGTAGAAAAAATGTTTGTTTAAAGGTGTGTTTTGTTACCCATCGCTTTTTCTAGCTGTATAGATTTAATCGGAATAAGTAGCTAAGAGCTTGGAAAGTCGTGAGGGACAATCATAAACAGAGAATTCTAGGCTCCTGATTTCACAGTGCCCTGCAGATGCACTGGGAGGAAATTATTTGTATTTTCTTCTCTCTTCCATCACTTTACCTAACTTCTGCCATCACGATGAACGTTGATTAAATTAAACGGGTTAAGAGTGGTTGCATCACTCATGCAATAGCCAGGGCTCGAGCCCGGATCCTTCAGTAACGAAATCGTGAGATGGGGAAATTAAGGAAATCAGCAATGCAAAATTTTTGAAAAAACGTTAATCATAAATAAAGATGGTATTTCAAAAATTCAATTGAAAATTACTACTCAGGAAAAATGCAGTTTCCGTTATCGATACCCACGTATCCGAATGGTTAGCGCCTTCCTCACATGTTTGTTGTCGGCCGACCTCCGTGGGGGGTGCAAGTGGTCCCGGATCTGTACCCGATGGAGGTATATAGTGGTTCGGATCCCACATTAAACTATAGGTCTAGTCCCGATTAGCCTTTCTGTGTATAAAATGGACTTAAAACGTCAAATCAACCAACCGTGTGGGAGTGGTTACCACAGCGTGCTACAACACCAGAAGTTCCTGGTTCGAACCCCTACCTGGACATGGGTGTTCTTTGTGTTTGTCCCTTCATTAATTTTGTCGTATCATCTTCAAACCCGGCATCTCTGGCTCAGTAGTCAAATCGAATGGTTTTTGATTTTCGAAAGTGGGTGGAAGTTATGTGTACAATTTTTTGTAGTCATTCCTAACTTTGCAATTTTTCCTGTATTTGACGTTCTTCTTTTAGGAATACTGGGCCCTAAAAGGGGGGTTATGACCCGTTGGGCACGCCACTCATTGCTACCCCAAGTGTCGACGTCACCGCACGTCACTGATTCTGACACACGAATATTGACAGTCGAAGAGGAGTATAGTATAATTTTGATTAAACAACACAAGATAAGAAGCTTTATTTGCGTTTCAATTATTTATTGGAGAGGTGTCGGATTTTAGAAATCAGAAGCAAAAGTGAATCACGACTCACGCATAGGCTAGACCGCGTTCAAAGTTTAAACATAAAGATTGGTGACGTTTTGTCCGATACGCCTTGAACTTCCTGTTTTGGCTAATCCTGCTGTAGTTGCATACCAAGTAAGAAATTAGAACATATTTTTTGCCGTTGTGCCACGAACAAGGACGTATTTAAAAGGGGGGTCCAGGAGGTCCGGTCCCCCCAGAAAGACTTGCTAGGACAAAAATTAAATAATAAAATTACTAAAATTAAATAATGAAAATGTAAATGTTCAATCAAGGGTAATTTATTTCCTAAGAACTTATTGGAAGGCAAGGAATATATTGAAATCATACGACTTGAAATGAAAATACATAAAAAAAAGGCAAGAATCGTTATTACTTATAATAACAGAGCAAAAAATATTACCAGGAACTTTACTTTTCGTCAACTGGATGTAACATCCTTTTTTGATATTCAATAAACATTCAATTCTTTATCCATTTGACATTAATTTCCTTGTTTACAAATTTTGCCCATCTTAACTATAGGTAAGCCAGATAATGAATATGTGTTGTTATATCACTATCCTTTTACCGTTTTGTTTTACCTGTTCATGTAATAAAATATATATTAATTTGAATATTTTAATTAATAATAATTTCATTAAACATAATACTATAGCAATAATACAAATTATAAATTATTAGTAGTGGTAGTATTATTATTAAACCCTATTGGTTCAGACGAAATATATTTCTAGATACGTGCCATGGCGATGATAGTCAAGAAAGGTACTTGTAAAAGTTTTAACATGAAGGAGTGGATTTGCTGAATCCTTTGGATGAAGAAATGCGGTGCACATTATTTGAAACAGATGTGACAGAGTTGTATAAGCAGACATATACAGGTATCTCATCTGCATTACGGGGCAGTACACGCATGACGAATTCAAAGTGTACAAAAGTTTAGATGGACATAATTAGTTTGTGAAAGAAAAAATGACGGAAATAGAATGCTATAAAACTGATGATATTGTTATAATCACTGGCGTCCGCAGAGGGGAGCTGATGGAGCTACAGCTCCTCCCGAAATTTTGAGAGTATAAAAAATTTTCAAATGGAAATGGTCAAGAACTCGAGGAAAAAAACAAAGGTTGTAAATGAAACTAATCTTACAATAATCCCCGAATACCATATCTGTCTTTGAACAACTTAAACCGAAGGTAAAAAGCGGTAAATGCAAATTGCAAAATATTTTGTAGTTTATTCCAGCTTTATCCACTCACAATAGCACCTCACCCCTGATTAGGCACATTAGGTAGGGCCCCACACATTTACGATCTCTGCCTTTTTGGAGGTGATGTGATCAGCACCATGCCGCATCAGGCTTTAGCCCCTCTCTGCCCCCAGGGTTGCCCTCAGGTACCCATTGATTTGAGGCTGGGTGAGCCCCAGAGCTGCTGTGGGGACAAGGCCAGAAAAATTCCACCCTCAGATCACTCACTCCCGGAATCGAACCCGGGTCTCCCGCATGGCAGTCAGTCACATAGTAGACCAGTGATGCTACTATAGAAAACAATATTATTATTATTATTGTGCCAATTAGTATTATTGCACCCAAGTAAATATATAAAGACTAGATCTATCACGCCTGCCATATCAGGATATTAGGTTCTCATTTACAACTTAAACGAATAGCACTGCCCGAAATATATTATTTTCTGGAAATTTACAAATTTAGAACAAGAACTTTATCTTTTTCTCTTCATCTATTATTTACAACAATTAATGTAACAAAGGATGGACTTTGTATTAAATAAATAAAATGGATCGCCAATGTTGCAGCGGGAACCAAGTTCCAGCACCAAACTGATTTGTAGGAACTGAGTTCCGGTTCACTTTAAGCCTTATGCCAGTGTTTCAAGATTTTTCCGAGGCGCCGAAGTCCGAATGCAGGCCTATCTAACACTTGCAACACTCAGTGTGGTTAGGTTGCTTGCCTGAAGTTCAAAAATAAATAAATATTTCAAATTCAGAAACATTTTATATGTAAAATGTAAAAAATAAGCATATATTTGGAACATTCATATCATTGAATCAATAAATATTGGAATTAAATTAAATATTGGAACATTTCATGGTGCCCCTGTAATCCTGTGCCACGGCGCACACTTTGGGAACAACTGCCTTATGCATTAACTTACTTCAAACAGTATAGTTAAGGAACTTTCAGACCAAAGCAACAGGCAACAAAATATCAAATCAAATCCAATGACATATGGCCAAATTATAGTTTTACTCTGCGCAATTCAGCTTAGATGTAAGACTTGTCTAAAAGTCATCAACAACATATGTGTGTGGCATTTATATTCTTCCGAAAAGAGCCAACCTCTTTGGCAGAGTGGTTAGCACAATATGCTTCGATGCTACAGATACTTGATTCGAATCCTAGCTTGCGCATGGGTGTTCTTTTTGAATTTTGTCATCACACCTCCTCATCTTCGCAATTTTCCAAAAGTGGCAAATATCTTCCAAAAAGAAATTCGTAACCTATTCATGCTTTATAAAGACTTTACGTCTTATATTTCCAGAGTTATTAAAATAAGTTGAGTGTGAAAGAAAACTAGAGAGGGATAATTATCAAATATATACAATTTTATTTACAACTATCCTCTTATAACATATAAATGATCACTGTGATCCATTCTTCCTTTACGTATCACAGATACTTCTCTATCACAACCACTTGTAATACGATTACAATAGACGTTTGCAAATAAATTCATAACAGTCATATATATTTTTTTCTTTTAACATACAAATCTTTGCTAATATAAAAATATTTACCTTAAACTGCATTTACATATTTAGTCAGTTTCAAATTTTATTTTAAAATATGTAAGAGTTGAGCATAATATAAAGTACAAAAAGTAACAGATATATTTCAAAATAATACTTTGCTAATAAGTTGAGTTTTTCTATCTGCTCATATACAATGCTGAATGCATCAATAAACTGTGGTATACAAAATATGTCATTTCTGACTTTTCTAGTTAAATATCATATTATGCTAATTAGAACATTCAAGTTTCAAACCTTAAGTTAACTAATCATTTACAGAGTCAAGTTTCTCCTGTACATTAACATAATAGTATTTAATTTGTTAAGTACTTAAAAAATTTTAAAACCCTGTTTGGTAATCAACATGTTAATAATACTGCATTCATGCAACTTTGTACACATTTGTGCACTGTTAACACAATTAATGTTGGACCAACATGTTATTAAATAGGACACATTTAAATATTTCATTGTGTTACCTTGATCATATTTAGTACTAATACTGCTACAGACAGTAAGGAATTTATATACGTAACCAATGATGGTTATCACAAATATTGGTTACGAAACATATTTTCAAAATAAAATATGAAAATCGCACCATGACTGTATAGCACAACCGTTTTCTACAAGTAGTTATTCGTGGAATGCAGATGAAAACGCATTAGGAATGTTCAACAATTATTTTGGTCTGGATTTACAGTAAAACTTTTCATTTAAGTACAAGCATGCAATTATAAGTGTTGTTGCATATTTCACACCTGTCCAAATCATTAGCAACAAGAGAGTGAAAGAAAAAATAATATTTGGGTTTCAACAAGTTTAATATCGTATACGTGTCTGAATTTCCTTGTAATATAAAGGAACAATTCATTACATATTGCTAAACATCATGCGACACTCAAGTTCTTTAATTAAAAGCTTTAAAAACAGATAAAATATCAACTTTCAGTTGATTTGTGATGTAGTTGTTTGAAAATATTTCTCTAGTAAGTTCATAACATTACAAGTTGAAAAAATAACAATGTCTTCAACATGCATTTCTACACTTGATTCTTAACAACACACATAAAAAAACTGGATTCATTTTAATGAATACTATTCATGGATACTATTTTCATAGTATCACCCTCTCCATCCCAAGACATGCCTATTCAGAATAAATATGGATATTTAAGCAATTTCATGTGTCTTTGTACTCCAGCCTGTATGGCATTGGTGAAACATAATAAAAAAGTTGTAACAACTCCCCTTAAATAATAATCGATTGTCCTTTTTACTGATGACAACACTTTCATTAGCTACTTTATTTATCTGAATGGAACACCCACTTTTGTGAAAAAGTAACAATTTTAAAATATCTTCTAATGTATCATCTCTATAGTGAATGTTTAATATTTTGACTTTATGAAATATTCGAAAGATTTTTCACAATTACTTATTTTATATTCATAACATGCTCACGATGAGAGCGGATTGCATTCTGTGCAATTTGCAACATTATTATAACATTATAATTATCTTTTCAAGCAAGATAATAATGCCCCTTGTACCTTCGCATGGTATAATAATATTAATTCTTGTGAAGATGTAGAATGTCTGGACAAATTAGATTTCTGTGTTACTTATACAGGCTGTTAAAGCCATCCACATATTTCCAGTCAGAGGCAAATGATGCATTTTCCCTTTCTTAAATACTGGCCAAATTTGAGCTGACATTTTTATGCTGAACCTGCATCAATTTATCAACTCTGTATAATGATTATTACAATGAAATCATATGTATGAAATAAGACAATTCGATAGCCATCAAATTTACAGTAGCGTGGAGGTCCTCGAAGTTGTTTCCACTTCGGAACTACGTTAAGACACTATTTGTGGTTATCGCAAGATTTACAATTTATCAAAACAGTAATTAATATTATTTCACATGCACCCAGTATTTATATACATATATTCACTCTCACATCTATTCATATACAGTATATACAAACTACAAGTTAAGGAAACAACTCATGATAATAAATTATTAAAACTTGTTACATTTTAAAACATTTAAGATGATGATAATTTCATATATTGTAAAATAACACATGTTCTTGCCATTTTAAAACGACTGTACACTGATTACATTTTTTGGATAAAAATGATGAATTGTATTCCTAATGTACAAGCCACGTATATTACCTCATTGTTACAGCACTTGTACACAGTTTTCAATTAGGATCCTTGAGCAGACGTGTTTTCGTCAGTGTACTTCACTGTCACTGGTACTTCTGTCCTGTTTGTTAAACTATGAAATTATGGTACTATTATGAATTTCTTCCTTGATCGAACCTTATCCTACCCAGAAGCATTTGAATAACTCTCCATGCTTTGTTTTCCCCTTTGTTTTCTGCTCTCTTCTTGCTCTCCTTGAATTCCTTCCAATCCCGGAATGTTTTGGGGTTTTTGGGTCCCCATAGTTCAGTCGCACGGAAAGAGGTTTTTATAATCTGAAACAAAAACATATTTTTAATACACTATTTAATAATCATGCATCAATTTATTATAATGTGAATAATAATAGAGTATCTAAGCAATTTAAAAGAATCTGCTACATATTTATTATATTTGAACATATTCAAAATAATTTTAAGGACATGAGTTGTTCAAATTTAAATTTGTATGAAATTTATAAAATCAAAAAAGGACAGCAACATGTCATATTTAAGAAACCAATTTTGTCAACTATTATTTACTTTTCAAATGGCAAATTATTGTAGAATATGTAAATATGTAAGAGATCTCTTTGTAACTTTCAAAACAAATTGTAATAAAAAACCGTCTACAGAAAGAACAATCAAATGAAAATATGTAGCTACTTTTGTACTGTTTGTACAAGGAAACATACTGTGTAACTCTCTACGTACAGGAAAGTAGCTTTCTTGTCCACCAAAGCCAAGTTTCTATGCGCTTTGCTTAAACCTAATAGCGAAACAAAAATATGTAACCAGAAAAAAAGGGGGGAGAGAAACTTCAGCATCTTTCAATAAATAGTTCCAGTATTATTTTTTGGTCTTCAGCCAGTCTTTCGACTTGGCAGTCAATTTAAATTTAGGTGACTGTAAGCACTATGCATCTCATTGATTAGAAAATATGACATCACATGAGCTTCTTCAGGTTTCAGAGATCAGAAATATAGGAAAGAGGATATTAAGATAGGAAAAAAAATACCGAGATATGTTGTTTTATGTAAAGTAAATTAGCAAATATGTAACATAAAACTTATGCAAAATCATATCAGTTACATAATTCGTTGAAATTTCCTATTCAAGGTATGTATCTAGAAAGGAATAGAATATGTAATTACATACAAATCCAGGCTCTATTGATATATGTGTGTCTCAAGACGCATACAATACCCTAAGGATGGCGACAGAAACAGTCTTTGAAGCACAGGTAAATACAGCACATGCGTAATTTCATCATGCTTTAGTGATGAAAGCATCACTTTGATGTTATTCCCTGTCACATCACTTTTCTTTACGTTCTTTTTTCATCAAAGTCTTGTTTCAAAATGGCGGTGAAAGTCAGTAGGTGTTAGTCTCATCTGCGTCAAGCATTCCCAAGAGCCTCTGCTACATGACTCAACTTGCAGGTCACATAAATGCTAGCAAATGCATAGGAGTACATCCAGTGGCCGAACTGGAAATAAATTACTGCCGGTGTGCTCGTATGGACAGACCTGTGTTTTGATGCAATTCTTTTTTTTTTTTGATTTATCAAGTAATACATCGATTCTCATTCTCTCTTTTTTATCACCACAAACTGTGCTCCTTTTTTATATTTGTGCCACGCATGAATTGTAGGCATTAAACCACTCACTACTGCAGAAATTCCTAATACCACAAAAATCTGCCTAAAATCAACATGCATGATCACTGTAATTTATTCTGCCAAATGATACTCGTTTAATTTATTGCAAGTTATGTCATGTGGTAAATATATAAAAGAGGTCACCCTTCCTTACCAATATTATATACAATTGATTATTATTATTTTATACAGTTGATTCTAAGACTTTTTGATTCAGAATGTTAATTGATTCTTATGTTGGTTCAGTTTAGAACTTTTTAGCACATTCTCTGAGCTAATGTTGCATTTCTCATGACATATGATCAACAAGGAGAGCTCAGGCATGGATGGCGGAGTGGGGGAAAAGTGAAGAGTGAAGAGTGAAGAGTGCTGTACGGTACAACTCAAACATGCAAGAGAGAGGGATGGATAGAGTACATTATTGGCCTTTGCATAGCTACTTGTGCGATCAGCTACAATAAATAAAAGCAATTTTAAAAATTTACTGCTGGTATGCTTTTTGAATTCTTAATTTACTAACGGTGTACCATACCAGCTCATACCGGCCCAATTAGACCACTGAGTGTATTGCCCCACAGACGCAATGACCATTCTTCCATTGTTTATATGGCCTCACCTGAGGTTATTGTTAACTTTCTGATCAGAAATAGATCGAAACTGAAGAAATGCGTGATACATTGAACACAAAAAATTTAACATGTTGTTATATTTAATTATTAAAGGCTAATCACGACAATGAAGATGGATGACAATTAGATGAAACAAAGCACGATAGAATATACATATCTTGCTTGAAAAAGTGTAAAACCACACAACCTTGAGCATCGTCATGTCAGATGCCATTACAGCAGACTACAATTACCCACAATTCCTAAAATTCATCGCTTTCATCAGCACCTACGTGTGGTGGAAAAAGAGGACTGTGATGAATTCATCAATGAAAGAATGAATGTAAGTGCTTAAGTGACAAAGTTATCAATGAAATAATGAATGTGCAGGTTGCAACTTTAAACAGCAGTTAAAAGTGCAACAACTCAACATGCAATTTGGTGCATTTAAACAGAGGTACAGAACTTTTGAGTGGTAGTTACAAGAACTCACCTGCCACAGGGAACCCTTGCCTCGGTTCCTCACAAAAGCAAAGATCATCCAGATGGGTACTTGGGCAACAGCAAAAGCCATCAGGAGCCAGCCGAATACTGAAATAGTACAGGTATCACATATCAACAACTTAAATTCTGTTCTTTTATGTCCTAAAATGCCTCAAACCATTTAAAAAATTTGAATATATAGAAAGGTGCCAAACAACATATTGGCCTTATATAGCCTCGGAACAAAATTATGAAAGACACCAGCCAAAGATGACTTCTACTTCTTGCTTTGGCATTATAATCCTTGTAGTATAGCCTCAACCTTCTCAACAATGCCAGTCCATTAATGTCTTCCAAAATTACTCTTGAACAAGGTGTTCTTTGGGATAGGAAACAAGCAAGCCAGACTGGAAATTGGAGACGAAGCGGGCTACTAATAGGGACATTGAATATTGGAACACTGACAGGAAGGACTGAAGAAATTGTGGATCTAATGGAGAGAAGAGGAATCGACATCTCTGGAATGAGCAAAACGAAATGGAGAGGAAGATGAGAATTTAAATTGAGGAAAGACTATAAACTGTACTGGGCAGCAAATCAAGAGGGCAGACGAAGTTGGGTTGGATTTGTAGTCAGAAGTGGAATAAGTGAGGAAGTAGAAAGACGAAATGACAGAATTATAAAACTAAAAATGAATGTAATAGGGAAAGTAATAGAAATAATTCAAGTGTATGCCCCTCAAACAGGATGTACAAGGGAGGAGAAAGAAGAATTTGAAGAAGACTTGGAAGAACATGTAGGAAAGAAATGGCAAATTGTGATGGGTGATTTTAATGCACAAGTGGGAAGAGACAGGAAAGGGTATACGGAAGTACTTGGAGCAGATGTATGGGGACAGAGGAATGACAAGGGAAGGTGGCTACTGGACTTTTGTAAGAGGAATGGACTGTTAGTAGGTAGTAGCTGGTTTAAGAAGAAATATGACAGCCATAATATTACAAGATACAGCTGGAATAATGAACAAATGTCTGTAATAGATTATATGTTGGTAAACAAGAAAGTAAAGAAGATAATGAACAACATTAAAGTAATACCCAGTGAGAACTTAGACAGTGACCACAGGCTACTAGTAGGAGATGTGAGGAGATGGAAAATAAAATATAGAAGGGACGAACAAAAGAGAAGGATAAGAGTGTGGAAATTGAAGGATAAAATGATAAAAGAGAAATATCAAGAAATATTACAAACAAAAGTGCCAAGAGATGGAGTAGAAACAGAATGGATAAGATTTAAAACAGAATTAGTAGAGGCAGCCGAAAGGGTATGTGGAAGGACAAGCAAGAAAAGAAAGAAACATCATAGTGGAATGAAAGAACTAGAGAGGCAGTGAAAAACAAAAATGATGCATTTAGAAGACGGTTTAAAGTTAAATCACAAAATGCCCGAAAAGAGTATGTGGTAAAGAAGAAAGAGGCAAGAACAGTTGTAAAGGAGGAAAGAAGAAAGTGGATGTAAGAATGGACCAAAGTGCTACAAGATGATGTAGATGGGAACAAGAAAGTATTGTATGGATGTTGTAGAAGAGGATGAAGACATAAAGAGAATGTGGAGAAATCATTTCGAGAAATTGCTGAACATGAAAAAAGGAAAGGAACATGAAGAAGTGAATGAAAAAGAAAACAGAAAGGAAAAAGTGAATCTCACATGGAAAGAAGTGGAGGAAGCTCTGAAGAGAATGAAGAGAGGTAGAGCACCTGGAGTAGATGAAGTGCCAGTGGAAATGATACTAGGAGCAGGACTGATTGGTGTGCAGTGGCTGTACAGAATGTTGAAAACAAGTGTGGCAAGAGAGAGAAGTGCCAAGAGATTGGACAAAGGGACTAATAGTTCCCATATTCAAGAAGGGGGACAGAAAGGAATGTAAAAACTACAGAGGAATAACACTTATGTGCCACTTAGCAAAGGTGTATGAGAAAATATTAGAGAAAGAAATAAGGGAAGTAACAGAGCTGAACACGAGAGAGGAACAGTATTGATTTAGAAGAGGCAGATCAACAGTAGACCTGATATTCACCATAAGGCAAATGCAGGAAAGGCACTACGAGTATGGAAATGATTTGATTATGGCATTCCTAGATATAGAAAAGGCATACGATAGCATGAACAGAACAAAGATTTGGAAGGCTCTAAGAGAGAAAGAAGTCGAGGAAGAGATAATGCATAAAGTGCAGAGCACATACAAGGCCAACCAAAGCTGTGTGAAGACACCAGTTGGAAGAACAGAGTGGTTCAGTATGAGTAATGAACTAAAGACGGATGTGCTCTTTCCCCACTGTTCTTCATAATTACAATGGATGCAATTAACGAAGAGGTGGGGAAGAAGATAAGAGAGGAAGAGATGAAGGCCCTGTTGTTCGCTGATGACTTAGTAATATGGGGAAACAGGGAAGAAGTAGTACAGAGACAGCTTGATAGTTGGAATGAGGAAATCAGAAGAGCAGGAATGAAATTCAGTGCAGAAAAGAGTGAGGTGCTAACAACAACAAGAAACAGAGCCAGAAATGAACCAAGAATAAAGATGGACACGGAAGAGTTGAGGGTAGTGGAGACCTTCAAAAATGTAGGAAGCATAATTGAGAGAAGTAGAAGAATAGATGAGGAGGTAAACAGAAGAGGACAAATGGGTGGTGGACTATATCAAAGCATTCGAAGATTAATGTGGAACAGGAATGTACCTATGAAATGCAAGATGGTAGTATACATACAACACATACTATGTGCCAATAATTACGTATGGAGCAGAGACTTGGACAATGACAGAGAGAGACGAAAGAATGATGATTTTTTTTTTTAAGGAGTATATTGGGGAAGACTAGAAGGGATAGAATAAGGAATGAGGAGATCCGACAGACAATGGGTGTGGTGAAGCTTCAGGACAGGATAGATGAGGCACAGATGAGATGGTTCGAACACATGAAGAGGATGGATGCAGGAAGACTACCAGTAAGAGCTTACAATGCACAAGGTGTGGGAATAAGGCTAAGGGAGAGACCAAGATATCAGTGGAAAGAGCAAATAGAGATTGTCAGGAGAAGAGGACAAGATTGGAACACCGTGAAAAGAGAGGAATGGTGGAAGACCAGGAAAAATGGAGGAGAGGCTTGACTTCTAAACTAAAAGTAACTAAAAAGTAACATGTTACCAGTAATGCATTACTTGCAGTACGAAATGTCCCAACCCAACCCTATTTATTCTCTGTCACTAAATGTTACTGCTTTGATTACATTTTCTTGACTGTTTGTTAAAGGAAATAAAGGTAAACTACAGCTGCATATGTGCATATGGTTGAGGGGGAGGGAGTGCATGTGGAAGTAAAGCTCAACACATTCACAATCTCAGCCATTTGTGGACATGATGTGATCAGCACCACACTCCAAACACCTTTAATTATGCTGCCCCTCCATGCCCACTTGCAGGGTTGCCCCAAGGTATCCAGACTGAACCCTAAGGCCTCTCCATGCAGGGATATTGCTGGGAAAATTCTCACCTGAAATCCCCCACCCCAAGAATCAAACCTGGATCTCCCTTGTGACAGTTTGTTTCCATATGAAATACAGACTACAAAACATTCAGTATCATTTAAATTAATTAGTCACAAACAAATTATCTGCAGTATTGGATTCAACATGTAATGTGTAATTCATCCTACTGGTTTCCGCTCTCAAATTCACCGAGTCTGATAATATGCATGAGTAGCTTGAGTAAAATGTAATGTTATTACATCACATGTAGTAAGAAATACTAAAAGGTATTTTTCAGCACAAGGAATAAGACAATATCTTATGGCACAGTTATAATACTGATCCCATAGTTACTATATGATAGACAATAACTTGCAGACCAGACTTCTATACAGAGTGTCCCAGAAGTCTCCTAGATTATATTATATAGTACATATTAACTTTAGATATACAGGGTGATTCTTTATGTAGTTTACAACTTCAATAAATTATAATTATTTATTGGAACCACATGCAGACTTGGTTTATATGTCATTATGCAGCAAAACACTTCAAGTTTTGACTCACGTAGTGTGTAGTTGCGGAGTTGATCACATGCGGCGCCATCGGTCTATCGTTGAAAATGGCTTTCACTGGTGCGGAAAGAGCGAAGTGCGTGTTCTGGTTCGATGAAACACTCCACTCGACTTTTTTTTGTGGGGGTTTGTGAAAGATAGGGTGTACACCCCTCCCCTACCTCATAATATTCATGAACTTAAAGATCGCATTACAACAGCCATCGCTAATGTTACACCTGAAATGCTGGTTAATGTTTGGCAGGAAATTGACTTTCGTTGGGACGTGTGACCAACGGTGCACACATTGAACCGTAACAGATTTCTAATAAAAAAACTTGAAGTGTTTTGCTGCATAATGACATATAAACCAAGTCTGTATGTGGTTCCAATTAATAATTATCAATTATTGAAGTTGTAAACTACATAAAGAATCACCCTGTATATATCGCATATTTATTTATTATAAGATATACATTTATTTACATTATAATATGCTTGGGAACTTTACATTACCGCATAGCCAGAGTAGTTCAGTCATTAGGGCATCTGACTACCATGTGAGAGACCTGGGTTCGATCCCCAGCAGGGGAGAACCGGGATCTTTCTCCACCTGTTCAAACAGCACCACAACCCACCCAGCATTGTGTAAAGTGGGTACCTGGAGGAAACTCTGGGAGTAAAGGCAGCCAGGCATGTGGTGCTGATCACATCACCCCCACCTTCGGCCATGATCAAGAAAGTGTGGGGCCCTAACTCCACACCCCTATATGCCTTCATAGCATAGTGCATAGCACAGGGGAGCACTTTACTTTACTTTTTTACTTTACATAACATGACAATACATCATTTGCCCTGTTCATTGTTGATCGTGCACCCACACATGCATCACTGGCCACCCCTCAGCACTGTAACTATGTCCGCTCACATCAGCCATGGCACAACAACTGACATACAAATTCGAGTAAGCATTCCATGTGACCTTCAGAGCAGGGATGAAACCACGAAAACGAAATAATTCCTACATAACTGAATACCGGCCAATTTTCAACATGGTCACAACAGAGAACATGCAAGTAGGGATACGGAGACTTCTCGGACACTCTATATTTTTACAATGTAGTAATGTCCAAATACTCACCGATTGCTATTGTTGGATATTCCATTCCATTGTAGATCAAAGGTTCAAGCTCGACCAGTGAGTACACAAGAATTACCAGAAGCAACAATGGAGTAAGCAGCCCCCAACAGAAACGCCAGTAGATTCCAACTTTTCTTTCAAGCATGAACTCGACGTCTCTGCAAATATTCTCCAAGCCTACGAGAGAAAAGAGAAAAATGCAATTTTGAAGCCCAAGTTGGGTTATGCTATTTCATAATTGCAACAAGTTACAAGCCCTCTTTCCAAAGTAAATGATTGCCTCTTACTTTACATTCGTATTGCATAACTTCATATCAAAACTAATATGGTTATAGATTACATTGAGAGATTTCTCAAATATTGCACATGCAAAGAGCCTATATATGTTGCAATGTTGGAACAGGAATCATTATTGACATCTTTACTTCTTGTTTCTCTCTTAGTAGAAAAAATATAATCAATATAGCAATATCTGATCTGGATACTACAGTATTTGTATAATGCGTAATGTAAGGCGCAACAGTTTTGAACTTGTAATTATGTTTAAAAATAATGTTGGGTATTGTAGTCTTACACATTTGAAATTAATGGCTTAATTATACCGGGTGTCCACAATTTATCTTTACAATTTCAAATCTAAATAACTAAATAATGGAACGAGGTATCTCAGTTCTGTTTCCTTCATTTAAAAGATAAACTCTCAAAGTTTATTTTACTGCTTTTTAAGGTACATTGAGTAAGTGGTGAAGAGGTGAGGTCACATTTGCACACAATGACTACTCCACAGGTGAAGGCACAGTGTGCTTCATGGTTCATAGACAAGATCTGATACACAGGTCATGTTTCAGGCTTATTGAATAGGCATAACTGTCGAATTTGGAGGTCTGAAAAGCCTCATGAGGTTCGAGAAATCGACCGCCATAGTCCAAAGGTTAATGTGTGGTGTGGTCTTATGCACAATCAAATCATTGGCCCCGTTCTTCGCTGAACAAACTGTTAACTTCAATTGTTACCTGAATATGCTGGATCAATTTGTTTTCCCACAACTGGAGCATCTCCAGCCAGATCTCTTTTCCCAACAGGATGGTGCACCACCTCACTGGGCTCTGGAGGTACGCAGGTCCTTAGATGAACATTTTCCTGGTCGATGGATTGGGAGGAATGGCCCAATTACTTGGCCACCAAGATCATCCGACATAACCCCTTTGGATTTCTTTTTATGGGGTTATGTTAAGAATATTGTGTACCGAACGCCAGTTCCCAATATTCAAGTCCTACGACAAAGGATTACTGCAGCCATCGCAACAGTTACTGAGGTACTAGAGCGGACATGGCAGGAAATCGAGTATCGCCTTGATACCCTACGGGCGACAAGGAAGGGGGGGAGGGGGCCACACATAGAGATGCATTGAGGTGGTAAAAAAAACTTTGAGAGTTTCTCTTTTAAATGAAGGAAACAGAACTGAGATACCTCGTTCCATTATTTAGTTATTTAGATTTGAAATTGTAAAGATAAATTGTGGACACCCGGTATAATGAGACAGAAAAGAACACCAGTTCCTGTTTTCAATCATAGAAAAATTTATTTACAGGTTAAAATTTTGATTTACACTAAAGCTGATGCATCAACAGAAAGATACAATACCGCCATGTTATTAGTAATGATTTTTTAAATGGTATTTATAAATCTTTTGTAAATTTTACATAAATATTGCACATCTTATATTAATATTTATTTCCTAGATATCACAGTAAGCTTGCTTCATGCTTGAAACAAGCTTTTCATGTAAAGGGAACAACCTTGTTGGCAGTTTACATCAGGCTTGAATCAAGCCAACTAGTTACCATGTGTCAAAATTACAGCAAGCTTGACTTGGCAAACTTACATCCAGCTTGTAAGAGAAGGATGCATGCTTGATACAAACTTGTCAAAGCCAACTGTCAGCTTGATTGAAGCTTGCCATATCCAACTGGCTTTCACAAGCTACAAGCAACCTTGCCACAAGCTTTTGTGCTTTCTGGGTTCCTATTATCGAATCTTAGAAAGTTATGTAAATATTATGAAATGTGTAAACATGAAACATCTGGAATATTATTATTATTAAATAAAAAATATAGCTTATTATCAAGATTTGTTTTCAGGTAGGTTTGTTTCATTTAAGATACAAACCAATAAGAATGAAAGTGTAAGAATTTATTACAATGTAATTATTGCCTTACCGTACACCCACGAAATTGTGGCCATTTCTATCACAGACAACACGAAGATGATGAAGGTTCCACCAAAGTAGTCGACCAGTCCAAGAATTGCTTGGCCTCCCTATAAAAGCATACATCAAAATAATTATCGAACTACATAAAACTTCATAATGTTTACATAAAACATGCATAGGAATGCAGTTAGAATGTCATTAATGAAACAATGACGCATCATGTCACTTGTGTTCTGTAAGTACAATCTTGAACATAAGATGGCTCTGAAGTCCATCTTATGGCTACTATCATCATTTCATAAAAGTGGCAGAAAAGTTATGCTAAACAAAAATATTCTTTATCAATGACTATTCTGCAATTTACATAATTTATCCTGAAAACACAATTAATATTTGTGTTCAGAAAGTTGATTTTGTTTGGAAAAATTCAATTTTAGTTACTTCTCAAGAAACATGTTCCTTTAGGGTTTTTTGTGTATATCTATCACTGCATTCCCATACATTTCACTATTATTGGACTTTCTAGTACTTTTCTATGATTTTAACAAGTTTAACCAACATTTAATACTTTTATTATAATCTGTCTCGGTGGAATCTATGGAGCCAGGCTGCATATAATGCAAGAAAAGGTGAGAAAGTGAGTCGACAGAGCAAACTAGTGAGTGCTGTAAATTGTTGATAACTGCACTCGCTTCTCCTCTCACAAGTTCATTGCTCAAGTCCTCTCGAGTTACCACTTGAATGTAGACTTGCTTTCATTCACTTGCTCCAGAGAATCCCGGGACAGAGTAAATAAGATTTTATTTGCAATCATCAAAATCAAAGAAACAGACATGTGTATCTACATGTATACCTTATAAGTGTTTCTCTCAAATTTTTCGCCAACCACCTGTTGGGCTTCCTTAGGAGCTTGGTAAAACAGTTGGAAATATATGTAGAAAAACTTACTGGTTAAAAAATGTGTAAAAAGTAAGGTGAGAGAAGGGTTGGAAATGAGATCCATGAACATGCAGTATTTTTACATGTAAATGCATACTGTGTTCATGAGGAAGCCAACAAGCAGTTTGCAAAAATTTGAGGGGAAAAAATGTGCCTTAGTAAGACTAATCGGAGCCTCCCCGATGGCGCAGTGGTAGTGTCGTCACCTTGTAATCAAGGGGTCCCGAGTTCGATTCCCGGTGGAGGCACATAGTGGTTCGGATCCCACTTTAAACTGTAGGTCCAGTCCCAATTAGCCTTACTGTGCATAAAGTGGACTTAAACCAACAAATCAAATCAAATCAAATCAAAGACTAATCGGGACTGGACCTAAAGTTTAAACTAGGATTCGAACCACTATGTGCCTCCACCAGGAATCGAAACCAGGACTCCTTGATTACAAGGTGACGATGCTATCACTGCGCCATTGGGAAAGCCCAGCGGCAGCTCGTGACTTTTCACAGATGCGTGCTACAGGTAGATGTTGTTTCTTGCATTTACAATTACCCCACCTCTTACACACACACACACACACACACACACATACACTCACTTGGAACCACTAGCGTACACAGGTTTTTCTCCCGAAGGGCCTGGAATTGTAAAGGTCTGTATCACATAACTGCTTTCTACGTACTGTCGGAATAAACTATAAAATATTTTGCAATCACCGATTTAAACCTTCATTTTAAAAGCTATTCAAAGACAAAACTGGTAATCTCAGATCATTTTAAGGTGTGTTTGCATTTAACACTGTTTTTTTGTTTCCGAGTTCATTGCTGCTTTTATCCGAAACTCAAAATTTCGAGATGGGATCAATTCCCTAGCCCCATCAATTCCCTAGCCCCAGCCTCACATACGCCACTGCTTGGAACAACAGAGCACAAGTGATCCTTTACAATGACTGCTCCATATTATGCCATGACCATGAACCACGTGAAAAAAAATCGTGTCTGATTCTGTAAAGCTATCTGCAAACTTTCTTCCTATACTGAGATGACAACATTTACCATGCTGTGAATCTGTGTAGCACACTAGCAGACGGATTTCCCAAGCTGATTGGCTCAGACCCTACCTCCCCCGCAGAACCGAGGGGCATTCAGTGCGCCGTGAGGTGGCAAAAACGTGCTTTGAAGCCAATAGCATGTTATTCGTTGTAGCTTAACAGCGTGCGGAAAATACATAGCGCGCTGCAATTTTTTTAGCCTCTTAACGTGAGAAGTTTCATTTCACTTCAGTGTTTTATTAAACTTCTTCAATCTATGAAATGTGTCCCTTTCTTTCTTTTAATTTTAGTAAATTGAGTAACGTGCTATAGCACGGTAGAACATATTAAGCAGCTGCCACTGGGAAAGCCTTTATCACATAATCATTTAACATGCTGTGAAACAACAGTAAAGGCATGGTGTCTGCCACTGCCTCTCTCCCTCCCTCCCTCCCCATGTGTCATATCCCCCAGGACATCTCCACCGAGTGCAGGAAGGTGAAAAAATCTTTGCCCGCCAAAATACCAAGAGTCCACCACACAAAGTAATAAAGGGAAAGATCCCAGCGCACTTTGTACCATACCATGAATTATAATTCTTCAATTTAGGCTCTTTTGGGGATGTGATTCAGCATTCATCACCATGCTCCGGCCACCTTTACTCCCCAGGATTGGCCCCAGGTACTCATTTATTTGAGGCTTGGTGAACTCCAGAGCTGCTTTATTCAGGTAAATGGATGGAAAATTCTGACCATGGATCACCCACCCTGGGAATCGAACCAGGTCCCCTCTGTCGCAGTCAGATGCTGTACTGACTAGACCACCATGGCTACATAGTAATAAGAAGGTAGAGCACAAAGGATATGGAAAGAAGGAGACAGAAATAAATGAAGGGAAAGTGATAACAAGACAGAGGAAGGAAGAGAGAAGGAGAGAAAGTAAAAATGTGCAGCAACAAAGGCAGAAACAGAGGAAGTAAGGGGAAAGAAGAAATAAAGAATGGTAAACAGAGGAATGAATGACAGAAAGACAGGGATCAAGGAAAAGAGAGAATCTTGGTATCCATGGATACCGAAGTGGAGTCCACCTGAAAATATTTTCTCCACACTCAAGCTGTCAAATTCCTTGGTGATGCCACTACAATCCCACCTCTCCTTATATATGTTTGTTTGTGCATGTGCAATATATAATTAGTGAGTACTTACAGGTGTGACGTAGACCAGACCGATGAGGAACCCACCAATGCATATAACCAAGGTAACGATCCATCGTTTCCATGACGGAACCTGGTCACAAATTATTGTTATAACAGCTCCGGTGAGGGACACTGCACTTCCAATACCCAAAGTGTACAACATGAGGAAGAAAAGAACTGCAAACAGCTGAAAGTACAAAAATTACATAGCGTTAGATTTTTCCAGTTTTCACAAGAATTTCAAAGTGTTCAAACATACTTCAATTCACACCCATTGAAACTAGGATTGTGCACAGAAAAATATCAATACAGGTAAACTTGCATGTAAAAAGCATAAGTCCATCGCAGGACAATTTGTCACACAGTGATCCTAGTCATTGGCTTACCCTGGGAGCAAGTAAATTAACACGGCATTTCTGAGGGTCCACAGTTAAGTTGCCGGGGCTTATTTGATTGAGCCAGTACGCCCCTGCTTATTATTGCAGACATTGTCTTATGTTACTGGGAACCCACTCGACCACCTGCCACATGGAAATAAATAAATAAATAAAACAATCGTGAAGTTATTTGCGGCATCCACTGACTCATAAATTACAGTAACTCTGTTGATAAAAAATTCTAAGTTCACCGATCAGTAGGGGCATGCATATTTCGTTTTTGACAAAAAAAACTAAATTTGAAAAAACACATTGTAGTGTTAATTTTTCATGTGTTTGAAAGGTGTGATATGCATTTTGTGACCATGTTTTGTCACGAAATAATGCGAAATGAACTGTAAAAAGCGAAATTAACTCTTTAAACACGAAATTCATGGTTTATTCACTGACGCGACACCTTCTAAGGTCTGAATTATCCTGAGAGTTATGCAATTCCAGGAAAAGTTATTAATTCTGCTGTTAATTTAGGAGAAGCAAAAAAGGACTCCTTTACACAGAAATAAACTTAATACTCTGATAACTACATAAATGTGCTATTAGAAGTGAAATGTTACTTCTGTGGAATAAGTGTAGTTTTCAAAATCAAATTTAGGATTATATTCACAATTTTAAAACCAAAATGTCTTTTTATATACCACATTTCATCCAATTTTTCACCGCTATAACACCGATATTTTATTTTATTTACCGCTTTTGAACCCGAAATTGACTCCGTTTTTGTACCAAAATGTTGCTTTTTTATTTACCAAAAATATGTGCCTCTACCGATCGGTCAATTCTATTTAATGAATTTCAAGTTCAAATTTTGTCATTGTTGACCAACATTTTGTCTATTTCGTATTTTTAAAAAATAACCGACACTATGTGTTGAATTTCTGAAATTATATAAAATTTCAGGAGCGCAGAGGAAACATTGCAGGGCCCCTACACCTCGGGGCCCTCCCTCATTGCGGGGGTTGCGAGGTCGCTGGTTAGTATCCAAACAACAATGAAACTCTGGTAATTTTGTTTTTTAGAAAAAAACTGAAGGGAGACTGGAAGGCATGGTGCAAAAGTGAATATCAAAATGCAGGAAGTCTTTATCAGAGGATAGCTAATCACAACAGAATCAGGCAGTGGTTTACAAAAGTTAAAGGTACAAGGAATGTGATAGTATTGCTAAATCGTATTAGGTCAGGACATACAACTACTAAAAGTCATTTACAAAAGATTTGGATTGTACAAAGCCCAAAATTGTATGTGTGGTAATAAGGAAGATATACACCATATTATATTTGAGTGTAATAGATGAATACAAGAAAGAGAGCCATTCTACAAAACACTTATAAACTGTGCAATTTCTCTTCCACAGTGTTTTGAATCTTTGATTTGTGAACCTTACCTTACAGTTGGATATATATTGTTATCATTTTTTTTTTAGAAAATTTAGTATATCAGTTTATTAAGAGTAATTCCTATCAATAGTGTTCTTTTACAATAATAATAATAATAATAATGTACACAAAGTAAGGAAGAAATACGTAAGTTTATGTACAGTACATAGATATGGGAAAAACTGAAAAAAGCGGTAATCCCAAATAAAAGTATAATAATTAAAATCCCACACTTAAATGATCTCAATTGATGTACTAGGGAATTTAGAACACACTTTGTGTAAACGTAAAGTTCTCACCTGAGGTACTACGTCAAACTTTGCAATGGCATCTGGGTATGACACGAATGCCAACCCAGCACCTCCTTTGACGACATCCTTTATGCTGTCTCTCCCCAGTTCATGTTTTAGGTTACCCAAAATGGCGAATATTGTGAATCCAGCTAGAAGACTAGTAAGCGTGTCCATTATGCTTACAATCAGTGCATCTCTGCAACACAAAGAAGAGAAATAAGGTTTAGAACTCAAATGAACTATTATCATAACTAGGCATGCTATACTAGATCCCATAATGGATATTTCCCCCATTTATTTCATTCCTATTTCTCCTCAATGATAAGTTGCTATCTTATGCTGTGCGTCCTCTTCTAATTCGTTCCCTCTTTAAATACATATTTCTTACCTCACCACATATTTTCTTCACATTTTTGTGCATTTTTATTTTCTAATGCTTGATATTTGCTCCTAGTATATACTTTTTCTTCTACTTTTGTTATTCTTATGGCAACTGAGTGAACCAGAGCTGAGTGTTCGACTCACGATCTGGTTATTGAAAGTTCTGAGTTCAAGTCTCATCATGGATGTTTATTTGTGCAGGGGTGCTCATCCCTTTCAGGTCACTGGCGCATCGCCCAAGATCATGTAATAATCTCCATCAAGTATTAATTATGACAGCATGTCTACCACTATCCTATTAATGAAAGTCACTTTCTTTAGCTTTACTTGATCTGCCCCCTAAATTCTTCCTTTCCTTTATCTAACAGATGGTGCACCTAGTAACAAATTACTTTTGTTACTAGGTGCACCATCTGTTACTTGGAACCGTTAAAGTAAATGAATTACTATGGAGATATATTCTGATTATCCCCTCCCCCCATCTCACCACACTTTATTGCAGCATGGTGCCAAGGTGGTGTAAACTATTTTTTACACATATTTTAGAAAATTATATATACATGTTGAATTTTATATTGCGCAAAAGCAAAGTAAAAATCAGAAAAATACAAATACTAATTTAACACATGTTTTTCACCTTTAATGCATGTTTAGTATATTTTACAGCCTTTTCTTCTTTAAAATCTCTTTTTCACATGGTTTTTCCCTCCATACTAGTTCCCTTTGTTCATGAAGTAATAAATTACCACACTGTATATTCAATACAAGAAAACTGCCCCAATGATGATTCTAAAACAAAGATTCTCCAAGTGCCGAAACAAACATTGTCAGTGAAGTTGAATGTTTTGTATGTTCATACCAGACCCGTAGCAAGGCAGGGGCCAGGGGGCACTGTCGTCAGCCCCCTTGACATTAGGTAAAACTATTTTTATAATTTGTTTGCAGTGATGAGTGAAAATGAATTCACAGATCATGAGCAGCAGCTATTACATTCCTTCATCTTGTATATGAGCTGAAGTCTAGGTAGTGGCAATCTATTTAGAAGATTCTCTAGTTCTTTCATGAGGAGGGGGGGGGGGGCTTCTTTATCTGTACCTTCTCTGCACCTGTTGCAGCCTCCCCTTTAGACATCATCATCCACATTCCTTCCACATCTGCATTAAAGGTCAACCGCTCCCAAGTTTTGGGAACGAATGGGGAGTTTATAGCATAGGGCAGTAGTGGAATATACGATAGGCACTATGATTGAATATTGTGCATTTTTTCCTTGTATGATATACAGGCATGTACCAGTGGTAGGGCTCAACGGGCTAAAACCCCACGGAAATCCTTCAAATATCTATATTAAATAGTGTACAGTGGTAATTAATTTTACTTCATTAGCAGGATTGACATCTTGCATAAATGAGAAATTCATAGTCTGTTCTTCTACCCCCGAATTTTTGCCAATGATATGGGATGAGCCTCTTCTGAAATAACGTTCTGGCTATGGGCCTGATGACATTAATATCTGTAAAGGATGATGTCAGTAGCAGTCGATTAACACTTCAAGAGATGTTTTAAAAGCTAAAGAAAAACACTGTATTTGTATGACATTTATAAATTGTATATTTTATATTTACTTAACGACCCCCACATTCACACATAATTTACTTTCATTTAATACTGTTAAACTTTTGAAAATGAACTTGGTTGATAATGTGCCAGCCCCCTCGAGATCAATTCTAGCTATGGGCCTGGTTCATATAAATATTTGAACAAGGATTTGTGTTATCATCACCATTGACAAACATGAAAAGAGACGCACAGAATTTCACATTTCGAACATTTTTCAACATGTGTTAATCTTGTAAGCATTTTCCTTGTATAATTGAAACCACTCACCTATGGACATTGTGCCTGAATGGGTTGTATGAAGAATACATAATAATTGGTCCAAAGGAAACAGACAGGGAGAAGAAGGACTGGGAAACAGCATTGTACCACACCTACAAAAGAACATTGTAACATTAGAAACTTCTGGGAGATTTTTGTGCTTTGAAAGTGTATTTGTCTTTACAATCACCCGTTCTTGCTTATATTATCATGAAAAGGAAACTGGCTTTGTTGAAAGTAACACTTCTAACATCTCTGTATTAACTTATTAAAACAAAACTTTCTTGAAAGATATACTAGTTTTTATGAGCTCCAAAATATAGTAAATTAGGTCAAAATAGAAGACTACAAATGAGTATACATTATGGTAAATAAAAACATATGAATACTAATGTATACATCTATTAGTTCAGTGCCATCTATTACTAGTTTTCTGAATCATCTTTAAGATTCATGACAATAGTGCTGAAGTTCTATTCAAACTGAATTAGGCCTCTTGTGAGTGCTCTGATATCAACGGCTATTAGGAGCTAAGAAGCCAGGTGGAGATGGGAGGGGGGGGGCACATTCTACCCCATTAATCCAGGATATTAATTATATTTGTAGGACTTGGAAACATAATTTTTGTTCAGACATGTCCAAAATTGCAGTCTTTTGTCCCAAATAATTTTCCTTTAAAAAAAATGTAAATGTCCTACTTTGAGCATCATATGATTTAGAATAAAAAAATAAAGGGAAATGTATTTACATTCTATGTGAATTGTTGCTCTACTATAGATTTAGCAGGATGGATCTATAGTATCTAGACTACATCAGACATTCTGGTATAATTTTCTGATATATTATGTGAAAGATTCATTTAATGGTCCAACATAATTTCATAGATTTTTAACTGTTCAGAATTATGACGAAAACATATTTTTTTAAAAAAAATACATATGACTCCTCAGAGAAACATGCTTGGAAATACATTGATTTTGAGTTAGGGAATTTTGTATTTAAGATTTCATTATTCTTTTTAACTGAAAATGTGTGTTTTACATTATTTACTAATACTTCCTACCATTATGTATTATTTACTGCAAATGACTGTCCTACGGGGTGTAAGAAAGACCCTTTCCGAATACACCCAAATGTCAACCTGCCTTCTATGTAGTACACCCTGGACTGCATTTTGCAGACTAACGAGGCTCTGGCGTCTGGACTTACAGCCAGTATAATCCTCTGTGGGGCTCGTGTTGTGTTGTCCATATATGTTTATGATTGTTCTTTCATCCATTTCACCTTATCACCATTCATCCTTGCCTTCGTGATTAGCCAAATGTGGCAGAAAAGCAAAGTAAAATTAATCAAACAATGACTGTGTCATTCATTTTGACTTGAAGTCCTACTTTTTAGTTATGGCAATCTTGCAGTACGATACTGCAATATTTAACTGTGTGCCTTCCCCAAATAATCAAAGGTTAACATCACATATTGTTGTGCTAGCTCCCGTGACGAAGTGGTTAGCACATTGCACTATGATGCCATGGGTCCCAGGTTCGAATCGCAGCCTAGGAATGGATGTTTGTGAGTGTCCATTCATCAATTTCATCATATCATAACTCAACCCCATCTTTGCAAATTAGCCAAAAGTGGCACAAAAAGTGAAGTAAATAAAGCAAATCAATCAAACATCACATATTGTTGCACCAATCCCAAAACCACAAATGTGCAAATTTTGGCATTTTCACCTAGTGCAGTTTCTGTCTACTTTTTCTTGACAGATTCTTGTGCTAACTTATACAACCTAATAAAGTGCCATAAGGAGGTACATTTCTACATATGACAACATTTATCCAAATCTGAAACGTGTTTTTTTTCCAGGACCTTGAATATTAAAATTATATCATCTCAATAGTAAGATCTAGCACGTTCATGGTTTTGGCATTGGTGTGACAATATATTGATACTGAATAAAAATATCTCCACAGAGAACTATACTGGCTATTTTTAACCATATTAGGTATTAGGCCTACATATTCACCATTTCGTTTTTCAAACAGTGTGTGTTTTGGATCTGCCAACATAAGGGCCTACTTCTCCAATAATTTCAATCAATTTCTTTGATGTTCTAAATTCTTTGAATCTGTGTAGACTGCCTTCTAGAACACACTATGATCTATGTGCACATTTTAAGCATTAGAATTCAGCCCACAACTATAGTGTAAGCAGACATCGCAGGATCCATGCTGCAGTGACAACTTCGTACGGACACCAAAATCCTACTCACCTTTGGCTCCAAAAGTTTCTCCCACTGAGGGTTTATGAAGTATATGATTCCATCAACGGCCCCTGGCAGTGTGACCCCTCGTATGAGCAAAGTTATAAGCACAACGTATGGGAAGAGAGCTGTGAAGTAGGCGACCTTTCCCGAGCTCTGAACTCCTTTTGCTAGGACTAAGAATATTGATATCCACGAGAACAAGAGACAGAGAGTCAGTTTCCATTCTGGCGCTCCGACGCCATCTTCTATGTTGTCTTTTTCTTGGAGAACTATCCTCCTGAGATTTAAGAAACCAAAAAGGAAGATTAGAAAACCTTCAAATATATTTTGCAACTCTCAAATAAAATGATCATAAAGTAACCTTGTACATACATAAAACACATATAACCTTCGAGAGCTAAGGTGGAAAATTAGGAACGGTAAAGCTTAGGCATAGTCATTTTGATGACCTTACTCTTTTACTTTATAGGAAAAGTTTTATTGGCAATTAAAATTAGCCAATAACATATATTTTGTTTCTGATAGTATTAGTAACTAACAAAGAAAGTTTTGACAGGATTTAACGTTCATAGTTACATTTAAAACAGCAATTTGTTTGGTACTCTCCACGTACTTTGGCATAATGGCTGCAAAACATTTTTGTCATCCTCTTTTCTTTTCATAGTTATCACAGGTTAATCGGAAGTTTGATAGATCGATGCTGTGGCATGAGTTGTCTAAAGCAGCAAAACCACCATTTTTTTAGTTTTGTTTTGCGAAACACAATTAATTGTTTACTTGTCAAAACAAAAAATAGATGTGGCAAATTTGATTATGCTAAAGCTAATGCTTCGTCAGAAAGACTACACAGACAAAATAATATGAAATAATATGTCAACTGGACAGAAATTCAACCCAGACAGTATCACACCCTCAAGGCCAATTGAAGGCACTGAGGGTGCCAAGCACATCATGTGGTAAGAAAGTGTAGGGGATACCTTTTTCTATTATGCATCGTCAATTTGACAAAGGTTACAGTTAGCAGTCTAAGGAACTCTACTGTTAGCATTGCCAGCCAAGAATAAATACCACTAAGAGAGATGGCCCCAGGGAGGCGCGATTCAGGCACTCATCGAAGGTTCTACACTTTGGAGGGCTCAGTGCCAGAGAAAAATAATTGTTTGTGTACAGTTTATTACCAGTTTAGGTCCATAAGACGTTGTTACTTCCAATTAAGCAACTAAATTGATTGTGATACTACCTGGATTGAACTACAAATAAATTGTGTTCAAATATTTCATTCAAAAATCGTTATGTGTACTATTTGATTATAGAATAAAATCTTGGAATGAAAATATTATTTTATGTGAAACAATGTAATTTACTACAGCATTAAAATGCAATGAAAAGTAAACAAAGGAGAATTATAACAGAGAATGTTATTGGATATGAAAAAAATTGTCACTTTGATAGTAAAGTAATAGTTTGATACTGTACACACCCAGTTTTGTAATTTAATACAATGAATGTCACGCCAGATTTTAAGGTTATTAGATTTTCTCTTAAGTCCATCTTATGCACAGATAGGCTAAACGGGACTGGCCCTACAGTTTAAAGTAGGATCCGAACCACTATGTGACTGCACTGGGGATGCGACAACTTGCCAATACAACCATAGTAAGTTTTTGATCTTTCTGCTACCTTCATCTTTATTCGGGCATCTCCAAAGATGTTTGTGATTTTCCAGATTGTGATTGTCTTTTTCCAGATATCTTCGGATAAAAATGATTGATTGATTGAGTTGGTATTTTAAGTCCACTTTATGCACAGTAAGGCTAATCGGAACTGGGCCTACAGTTTCAAGTGGAATCCGAACCACTATGTGCCTGGGTATCGATTATTGATTACAAGGCGACGACGCTAGAATAACTTTAGTTATTATGCTTTAAATTTGCTTTTTTCACATTATAATTGACAAGAACATATTATATAATGCATAGATATATCAGTGGTTCAAAACAGAGTATGTAAACAGTGCAGAATATGTTAATACTTACGAGAAGTACAGTTCCGAGGAGCTGGTTAGGTTTGTAGTGTTGGTCAAGTTACTGGATGCATCGAAGCAGTTCTCCCAGTCATCTTGGCATTTACTCCATGGCAACTCAGCTTGGAACGAGGCGACAAAATAGAACACAGTGATGGCCATCAAGGAGCAGTAGTACGTCACCACGCTTATTGTGGCTATCATCTGACCATATCCCACACCTAAAAATACAAAGGTAAATCTAGATGTTAGTTGACCTTGTGTAATATATAAACACTCAACATTGAAATTATTATTTGAAGAAATGTTATACACAGTAAGTGAATTTCTACATTTAGTGTGTGTAAACATTGAAAAACATTGGGTGGGCTCAAACACTTTAGTTAGAAGTATGCAGAAAAAATTCATAAAACCTCCTTTCCATGTATCATGATATTATTTACTAATTTTCATAATATTGATGTTACTACAGAAAACAGACTGTGTACAATACAGAATGTAAAAAATAACAAAATGGAGATATAAGAATATAGTATAAGGTACAAGTTCCATTTACGTGTAAGTAACGTTCTTTTGTATTTTTTTGTGATTACCAATTGCGATTGCCAAATAAAAACTTCTTGTCCATACTATTAAGACCTTGTAGTCAGGCCCGTACCCAAGGGGGGGGGGGGCAGGGGGGCCATGCCCCCCCTCAAGCCATGAAAAAATTTAATTTGAACGTATAAAAACCTACAAAAATTACATTGATGGATTTTCAAATTTAACATGAATTTCGATTTTGTTCTTGCACAAATGAATGGGTTGTTTCTGGACAGAGGCAGGCCATAGAAGTCTGCAGTCTGCAATATTGGGGTATTTTAGTTCTACAGCCATTGTTGCAAGGCTATCATGCAGTCCGATTTAGTTGGGACAGTCCATTCCTTTTAATCCATGTCCCGACCTTTTTGCCTTGGCTCGGTCACAAATGTTTCACATAATTAGAATAGAGGGGAATTTTCTATACTTTTTACATTATGGAAGAAAGGTTCCTCATTGACTGCAATACAAAACCAACTATATAAGGGGCATTTAGCTGTCCACAAAAGATTTTTGTTTGGCAAAATTTGTAACCGGAAACACATTTCGTTTTATCTTCCCAACAATCTTCTTTTTTGGGTAATATTGCTTATAAAAAGGTTTTTAGCATATTAAATCATTACACAGTTATGTAAAATACCTGGAAGTCAGGGACTTTGCAAAATGGGTGTGAATCCTCATCTATCAACCCCACACACATATCTATGTTGCTTTTCGTAGGCTATTTGAATTGTTTGCATTATGTACACATGTAGTCTGCCCGTAACATACAATTATTTTTTTCGCTTTCTGACAAACAAATGTCAGTGTCAAATTCAAATAATTGTCACGTGGTTGCATACATACAGGTTAGAAAATGCTATTCTTTAACATTTCGTAACAAAATGAGCAAATTTCTCTACCCACCCTCTCTTATACACCTCTCCCTCCCATACACACACACATATGTGTGTGCGTGCGTGTGTGTGTGTGTGTGTGTGTGTGTGTGTGTGTGTGTGTGTGTGTGTTCAGTGTACAGGTCTCCATGCCTGCCAGGTTTTTCTCTTTACCCAGGTACTGAGAAGTCACATGAGACTCGATGTAGTTCTTGTAGTTAGACCCAAGCACTACTGTCAGTGTTGCCAACGGCCATTATATTTCACTATGCATGGAAATATTTGAATTTCTGCTAGGCGCAGGTGCCATGAGGTTGTATAATCATTGGCGTAGCAAGGGATGGGAGAAGTGGGCGACCACTCTGAGCCTCGCGCATGTAGGGATCTCGCGTCCCATGAGGTTGATACGAAAAACGTAATAAATGGAAGCGAGAAAAATGGAAAAGGCTAATTTTTGTGGGCAATAAAATTAAAACCATTTGTTTTTATTTGGCTTTATATTCTACTTTAACGTTATAATTTGAATGAATACGTCAAATCAGAGGCGGGCGGGAGCTATAAGCCTAAGGGGCCCCGAAAAAGTCAAATTAATTATCATTTCTCATGTGAAACATTAACGCAAAAATTGCTTGGACATTTTTATCCATTTATTATTTGCTTGAATAAAATGCGCTTTGTCTTGGCTTTTCTTCTGTCTCGTGACCTTGCATAGCCTACCCGATTTTAATATGTTAATGATAAAGCACCTCGAACTGCCAGGGAGCAAAGTATGGGGCATTTAAATGCTTCCGGTGTTTTAAACTGAAGAAGGGTATGGATAATATTAGCAGTTCTTCCTTCCTTCCTGCAACTTCAGATGCAGCTATTGCCCTCTATAACGGGCACGAAGATGATTTATCTTCCGAATTTCCTGATCAAGTTCTGCGTTTCAGGATTGTGCTTAAATCTGAAATCAAGTGCTTTGGCAAAGTTTCTTCTCCTTGATAGCTCTACACTAGCTTCCAGTGTTCTCTGTATCCTGTACCGCCTTCTGTTTGTTTCCTACTCTTCAAGAAACAACCACGAAAAAAGAACCATCTTTCTCAAAATTGAAACTTAGGAAAAAGTTCTGGAAGGTAGTGTAGAATGGTATGATTCAGCCCAAATTTAGCGGACTCAGTAATCTCACTTTTGAACGTGAAAGGCAAGATCTAATGTTGTTGTGAAGTAAAAGTGTCATTCGCTGCCCAGAAGCCAGCCTTCAGTTAGGCAAGGTGGTTTTATATAAATCAAGATTTAAATTTGGGAACTCTATTTTTAAAAAAATCACTTATTGAAATCACTTTAAATAAAATTACAGAATAATGTACACAAGAAATTTGTAGATATCAGAATCACTTTTTGTGAAAGTATATTAATCTTGTAATAATTTAATGTTGTTTATTATGCTCTAAGAAAGCAAATAAAGGAAACAAAATATATGTACTGATGGGGTGAAGCTCATACGAAAGTAAATGTAATATGTCATCTGAAAAAAGAAAACACTTAAATTTCCCTTGATTTAAAATTCAAAAATGTTTATAAGCAAAAATAGCACATTTCTTAAAATACAAAATACTAATCATGTTAAATCGTAAATAGTGTCATTATCATTAAACTGTAAATAAATATTGCAGCTGATTTGGCTAACTATCATTAAAAACACTAAAATTCGGCTACAAATACTGTAAAAAATATTTTAAGTTATAATTATATAGAGTACATCCAGAATATTTTATTTTCACTAAGAAAAGCTACTGAAATTATAATAGTTTCGATAGCACACTCAACTAACATATTAGGTTCATTATGTTCAGTTCCAGAAACAGAGAAATGCATATTTACATGTAATTTGTTATTTGCTTTAATCAAACCGTTCACATATTTTACAGGGCCGTTTATCAGAAAAATCCTTTCTATATAAAAAATATGTCTATGTGTACGGTGCCAAAAAACATGCAAGCAATTTTAAAGGTGTTTTTTAAAAAATAAAAGATATCGATTTAAATTTTAAAAATATCAAAAATTATAAATAAAAAAAAATATTTTTATCCACCCAGCTGTTAAGAGAGCGGGGGAGGGGATAAGTAAGTAATTCTATTTTCTTCTTTTGAATACATAAATGTCAAGTAACGATATGTTATAATATGTGAAAATTCACATGTAGAGAATCCAGCCATTTTAAGTAATTACATAATTTTCCTGGAAGAATCTGACTGTACTTGAGGGACCCAAATTTGTTTCTTGCGGACGCGTAATTTACGATTTTGTTACGCCACTGCGTCTAATATTTAATAATACAAGAACATTAAGACGTAACAACAAAAAGAGATTCACAATTATTATTATCATCTAAGTCCTACAATTCAAAATTAACTGGCACGTACAATTAATGTGCAACAAAGTCAAAATTGCTAATTAAAAACAGTCAAATTAGCTGTATCAATTGATTACACCAAAGATTTCACACGGCAAATGACTATCGTTTTAAGATTTGTTGATGTTGAAACCGAATGTGTCGAAGAGCTTGTAGGTAGATATTTTGGGCCCCTAAACAGGATTGTGGTTTAGCGCACCCCCTTTCCCCCGCTCTATCACGCACCGACATTTCATGTGCGTCCTTCGATATTTTCTTCTTAAGTCATGGTTTGTCACATTTACATCCTACAAATTTTGAAATGAGGAAACAAAGAACGACTCATTAAATAATATATAGGTTGGTTATATTTAAAGATTCTTAGTTTGCATTTCTGATTTTTTTTAAAAAAAAAAGTTTAGCGTATTTAAGGATATTTCATTTGTGCCTTACTGCCTAAAGAACATCTTAAAAAACGTACTATTACTACTGCTTTGGTTAATGAAAATTCCAGCAGCGTGTTACTGTAGCTCTGTCAAGTGTAAATTTCTCTCTCGCGTACTATTAAATATAATTTTAGTCAGAAAATTATTATTAGCAGGATATTATATAAGTATGATAATTTGCTGACGTTTCCTTGATGACTGTGTACCGATTCACATTGATATTTCAAACTTATAGAATGGGTGGGGCCTTGCATTCTAATCTCGCCCAGGGCCTCGCGATATGGTGCTACGCCACTGGAGTATAACTAAGATTTTGTAACTTCTCAAATTTAGTTTCATTATTATGTCAAACCGACTACCACATATTTTGCAAGTTTGTTTCGAAGGTCTTGAAATAGGTTTGTGTGCTTTGTTCATTTTATGTCACTTTTCTGGTCTTGAAATCGTAAATCTTCTGTCGGTCTCATTTTTACGTTGTTTGTTTGTTGAAAGGTGTAAATAGCATTGTCTGATATTTGCACCCGTCTGAAGATACAAGCTAATAATTAAAATTTGCTTCGTGTTACTATCAATGCGGTCTGTAGAACTAGATAACTAGCAACAACATGAGCGAACGACGATTTGTTGAAAGACATTACAATATGCAAAAACCTTTTATAATGCAAATTCTGATTTCATGCTCCATTTTATAGACCGTCGTACCTTAGTGTTCATGGGGGGGATATCAATTAATCGATTCATTTATTTGGTCACTTTATGCACAGTAAGGCTAATCGGGACTGGACCTACAGTGTAAAGTGGGATCCGAACCACTATGTGCCTCCATCTTGACAAAGAAACTTGTGTATTTGTCGAAACGTCAAAAGAATAATCAGTCACAAAAAATAAAATTTTACATTAGTATTTAATTCACCATCTACTTTCAAATACTTAGGAGTCAATGTTACTTACGAGTAATTTAAAAGTGAAAAAATGTTAGAGAAACATTTACAAATTTTTATGCTCTCAATTAAATTAAAGGATCTGAAGAAAAAATATACTACGAGACCTTAAATTTTCCCCTAGTTTTGTACGGATGTGAAATGTGGTTCCTTACGCTAGAAGAGAAACATAAGTTATGAATTTTTGAAAATAAAATCTTAAGAAAGATGCCTGGACCTAAATGATATGAAAAACAGGAGAGCGGAAAAAGTTACATAATACTGAATAGTGCCATCTGTATTCATTCCCTGATATTATTCTAACAGATCAAGAAAAACAGGTGGGTAGATGTGAGAGTATAGAAAATAATACAGGTTCCTTGTTTGGAAACCTAATGGTAAGAGACCTACAGGAAGGCAAGACAGTAAAGAAAGCCAACCTCTGAGCATTGCCGTGAAGGTATGGAGGGTATGTGATCAGCACCAAGCTTCGGCTGACTTTCCCACCCAGGGCTGCCTCCAGGTGCTAATTTATCACAGGCTGGGTAAACCCCAGAGCCTCTTCATGGAAGGATATTGCTGGAAAACTTCCCCCACACCACAGTCAGAAATATTAACATAGACCTGAAGTAAGCTAGTATGGCCGACCTCCGTGAGGGAGTGGTTAGCACAGTGTGCTACGACGGCAGGGATACCGGGTTCGGAGTGTTTGGAGTGTCCCTTCTTAAATTGCATATAGTCACTCATCCCCATCGTCGCGACTAGCCAAAATAAGCACAAAGGCGACGCTAATTAACAAAAATCCAATCAAAACCAAAATAAATTGGTATGGATGGTTAAGATCTTGCTCAGGATGCTGCAGCAATGAACCTTCGTGTTTAGACATGCTAGAAGAATGTCACTTACTTCATTAGGCACGTATGTTATGATAAACGTACAGTCAGAACCCAAAACGTGTCAATTGATGCAAATATGTTGACTGCAGCGACACATTAACGTGCATAAACTGCAAATGATGCATTTTGTTGCGTTAAAATACACACAGAACTGCACAAAAGGGTACCTTTATCCCTTTTTCGCCTGCTGTTCCATGAGATAAACTAAAAATTCATCAGTTGAGATCAGGCACGTTTCCTCCATGTAGGAAGTGAGGAACGCAGTTCATTTATACTTGCTTCCAGTTCTCTACTTTTTAGGAGTTTAATAGTAATGCGCGTTATAAAATTATGAGCTCAATGTACGTACAATTGACTAAGTTAGCTACTGTCAAGAGTTGACGGCTGTCACTCGCTCCAGCTGCAGCCCAAAGACGATGGACACAGCTTTGGGGCTTAGCTGCCCCGCGTGAGGAACCTCGCTGGGAGCACTACAAACAGATGGGTAGAACTGGAAAAGGGGCAGGAGGGGAGGTTTCGGTTTAAAAGCATGCAGCCAGGAAGCATCGAGGGTTTCCTCAACCAGTGATGCAAACCCCAGCAAAATGGTCCTAAACCTAGCACAGTTTTATCTTTGTCGGCACTAGCACCCTGCTTTTGGCATAATGGTAAATAGCATAATCTGCAAACGTGAGTCTCTGGGAGAGGGAAATCTAATTCAAAGGAATATGTTTTCAGGAAATAAAAGTAACAATATGTCCAAATCTTATTTTTACTTCACCAGCGGGAATGTTTTAAATAAAAGGGAGTATGCCTACACAGCGACAAGCTTTTTACAACGATGCCCCGATCCATCATACTCTATCATTTCTATATCCTGCCAGATTTTGTTCATGAGGAAATTTTATGGCAGGAAATCGATAGAAGGTTGAAGGTAAACAAAGAATTCTCTAAAACAGTTTCAAGTTTTGTTTTTCTGAACCCATTTTGTTTGTTAAGCCATCGTACATAATTTATGGGAACATTATTTTATTTGTTCTCTCGGGAATATCAAACTTTCAATCGCGTAGAAAAGTACATGGACGGAAAGAGGACACGTTGAACAATTTCTTGATCGTCGGAAAAGTCGAAACTCCAACTTCATTTTTCATAAGGATTCTGTAAATACCGTATCATTCTACAGAATGATGGGATCGAACCAACCACTTTCAATAGATTAATGGAGGATGTAGCTAATGATGAGACCACTTGCCCTCATGACAAGTTGTAAGCTTGGCTGCGAAAGGTACAACTGAAATACAATGCCTAGATATACTACTAGAAATGACAAATAGTCACTTGTTCGATTTTGTGAACCTTTGAACTTGAATCATGCATGTTATAGTTAGGATAATTACCTGTCTACACTTAGAAGAAGGATGATGATTTTAGGAAACGTAGAGTAAAATAAAACTAAGCTCTCTCTAGGCTTCGTAGGTAGTTCACCTAAGTTAGTCAGACTGCTTCATCTCTCCTTTCCAAAGTCCTGTTGCCTGTCTCTAATCCAGTGAGTCTCTTCCCAGTCTGTCCGTCCCTCTCAACACCTCTCTCTGCAGACTTCCTATACGCTGATGAGTCAACTTTTACCTTCCTCCTCATGTAAGCTGCTTCTTGTTTACATCATGTAAACCTTGCAGCCCCAATATATCAGGAAGTGGAAGTCTGAGTAACACACGACTGTGCATAATTCAAAAACCTGAGAGGACTGGACAGCTGGTGTAAACAAGTTAATGAACTTAGGTGAAATGAAGCTTAGAAAAAGTTAAAATAAAAATAAAGAATAATCCTATGGATTGATACGATACTTAGAAATCCGCTTCCACTTGCAACATGGAGAGAAATTCATACTATCTTGCACTATGTGTTGTTCCTTCAGTACCAGTGCCCATTCCGACATGCACAGCTGGTGCGAACTGTCACTATTAGCCTTAAAGTGCCCTTACCTTTCATCGCGGGCGAGATCTCCCACACTTTGACGGAACCGAAGCTGGAGAACTGCCCGATGGCCATCTCCAGGTAGTAGATGGGCTTCCCGATGACGAAGAGGACGATGATGTAAGGGATGAGGAAGGCCCCGCCCCCGTTCTCGAACGCCGTGAAGGGGAACCGCCACACGTTGCCCAGGCCCACAGACATGGCGATGCACGACAGAAGGAACTCGATTGGGCTGGACCATTGCTGTCTGTCAGGGGTGTCGTCCTCCGATTCCACCTGGGAAACAAAAATAATCGAAGTGAGGAATTTCGTAGTGCAGATTTACCAGAGGCAGTACAGTGGGATCCATGAGTATTAGCGTGCAAATTGTCCATCACCAAGTTCGTGCACTTTATTTGACCCAATAAGAGCTTCGAGAATTAAAAGAAAACTCAAAACAAGCTGCAACTTCTGCACCAGCACACATAAAAATCCATCGCTTAAAAACGCATAGAATGTAAGAGAAAATTTAATGAAAATAGTCATGGACAATTTGCCGAGCAACACTAGCGGATCCCACTAGTCAATAGCCGAAATGCCATCCAGAAATGATTAATTTTCTTAATTAAAAAATATATATTTGCTAAAATATCCCCTTATCTAAAATTATTACTTCAAGTTTTAAAACAAGGGGGTTAAGAAGCCCCTTGGGAAAAATTAAAAGTGCAAGGCTGTACAGGGACCTGCACAAGACAAACACAACATATTAAAAATTAAGAATAAACCAAGAGCTTCCTCACAGACAGTAGAAGAGACCAGCTCTTGGAAGAAAGCTAAAAACATTTGTTAAAACAGTGTCGCCATCTCCCGACAAGGATGACAAATAGTTGGTAAGATTAAGTCTGCCTGAGGAAAGAAAATTCGGCACATGCCGAGTATTTAAAGGGACGTTACGAACAGTACACCATGCGTTAGATGGCTGTGTCCAATACACAGTCGAGTGAGAACTTCTTCTTGATGAGAGGGGCGGGACAATAGACAGAAGTACTACTACTATTACTACTAATAATAGTTTATTTTAAGTGCTGAGCACAGTATACAACCTAATACAGCACTAAGTCTAGTAAAAAAAATAAAAATACAGAAATAAAATATGTATACGATGTAGAATAATCGTACATTTCAACCGGCCCCCGTGGTGGAGTGGTTAGCACATCGCGCTACGACGCCAGGGGTCCCGGGTTCAAATCCCGGCCTGGGCATGGATGTTTGTGAGTGTCCCTTCATCAATTTCATCATGTCATCACTCATCTTCATCTTCGGAAATTAGCCAAAAGTGGCACAAAAATAGAAGTAAAATAAAGCAAATCAATCAATCAAATCGTACATTTCTAATTATTATTTTTACACAATATCTTCTATTACACCTCTAATAATTAAATAATGCTGAGCACGTCAATGGGCAGATACACCATTACGTCCAATTTCTACAATTCATAACACTATAATTCTTATTATTTACTGAAATAAATTAATTTTGTCTGGTGGTATATTTGGAAACCTTGTACGCTATAGGTCTCATGAAATGGTCACTGCAGATCTTTCATTATAGCTAATACTAATACTAATAATAATGCACATTAATTAGTAATTATTATTATCAATGCTTTTTCCTTGGAAGAAAGGTTTCTGTACTCTTCAAGTTGGTTTGTTTTTATTATTACAGAGCGACCACAAACAAAAGAACAGGAACAAGGTTGTATTCTACCATTTCATCCAAAGAACAAATGGTTCCACAGTTTTCAAAATTCTAATAATTATAGTTGTAGGTGAAAGGTAACAGAACAAACTTTATGAAAAAAATATCCCCCTAACATTTAAAGTCCTTTCTTGAACGAGACGTGGAAAAGTTAATATCAAAATGTTTTTCACATCGGTTAATAACTGCATAAAATTCAAAATAAATAATGGAAAATAGTTGTGCAGTTATTCACTCGTTTGGTGGATCGAGTCTCCCATTTACATAATAATAATAATAATTATTATTATTATTTCGAATAAATTTTATTTTTATTAGTTTATAATATTTATTATTGTATAATTACATTTATAACCGTGGTAATAATACTTATTATTTCCCTACTGTCCAACTTTATCATTTGCCCGATCACCCCCCTCCCCCCGCAAAACTTTCTGGCGACGCACATGCCTGTGGTCCCAACATATCTAAACACCTTTACTGTTTTTACTGGTTACTGATGCGTATGAAATCCGGTCTGTTTCTATCAGTATGTTACACCCTGTCTCAGGAATCTCTGGAGCAGCTACAAGCCGTTTGCAGCAGCGCGAACTGCTTTGCTCCGTTCCACTCGCTTTCTCCCCTTATTTATCGTTATGCGCGGCCTTGTTCCACAAATTCTCGAGACAGGGTGGAAATACCTCGTTCGATACACGATTTACATGCAGAAGAGGACCAGAAGTGCAGTGCTTACCACTTTCCCAACCTTTTCCTTCACCTGGCCGTTGGAGACGGATTCTGAGAGGGTCTTCATCCCAAGCCCTTCTTTCCCCTCGCCTTCAGCTTCGAAGCCTGGGTTCACGGTCCCCATTTCCTAAAAATAAACAAAAATAAGGAAAAATCAATTAAAGCATAACAATTGGTTGCTTACGGTACTACGCCAATATCTATGAACGTAAGTTGAAAACAAATACAGACACATACATATACATACATACATTTATTTCTAATATTCTAACAGCCGGTTCGTTGGCCTAGCTCGGTAAGTGTCCACTTACAATTTCGTCCACTCATCTACATCGTCGCAATTAACCCAAACGTGAAAGAAAGGTGACGCGAAATTTTAAAAATGCTGCTTTTTTAAGAAGCATTCATCTTAATAATATTGCAGTATTTTTGTTTTTCGACTTTGCAACAACAGAAAGAGCACTTTCCGTACGTAGTTCAACCACTGCTCCCCAGGTGGCACGAGCGGCGCACTGAGAAACCTAGACCATCCTGCCACCTAGCAGTCAATTTTCGAAATATGTGCATGTTGCATTTGAATGGTCAGGGGGTAAGAACCAGGTAAGGCAATTTTCTGTGGTAAAAAAGGTAAAGTACTCCCCTGTGCATAGCACCACGCCATGAAGGCGTATAGCGGGTGTGGGGGTAACGCCCCACACTTTCTTGATCCGGTCGTGAGTGGGGGTGATGTGATCAGCATCACGCCCCTGACCGCCTTTACCCCCCAGGGTTTCCCCCAGGTACCCATGTTATTCGACGCTGGGTGGGCGCCGGGGCCGCTTCCATCGTTAGAAAAGTTCCCGGATTTGAACCGGCCGGGGATCGAACCCGGGACCTTTAGCATGGTAGTCAGACGCGTTACCGACTGAGCCACCGCGGCCACTGAGCCACTGAGCCACCGCGGCCAGTGGTAAGCGAAGTAAAAGTGTTATTTTCTGCCATGTTGATGTTGTGCATTTCATACAGTTGACATTTCCATTCATCAAAGCATATGCTTTCCCATTTAAATATCGAGTAACGTTTTGCAATTAAAAGTTTATTTTTTTTCTGGTTTTTGGCGAGTTGACTTTCCTGGTTCCCTTCCTCCATTTCATTTCAATTGTATTTCTGCACCTTTTGACTCAACACAACGTGGTGGTAGTGGTTGTGCTTGCTTTACGTCGCTCATTTATTTCTCTGGGTTAATCACGACTATGAGCAGGAAAAAGATGCAGGAACAAACGTCGATGCCTTACCCAGGATTCGAACCTGTAACTCGAGGATGCTGCTTTAGTTACCTTAACTTTTCGAGCAGGATCTTTCCTCCGGAAAGCCATCACCACTGAGCAAGCACATACACCAGGCGACCCATTGAACGATAATGAGATACGGAGATTACTTTAATCTTCCTGATCCCCCCCCCAAAAAAAAAAGAGGCACATGGCTACTCCAATGAACTAACAATTTATCTAGCTTGTTCTGTTCTCTTTTCCTGATGCGGTGAGCTAAGTGGAACTCTTGCCTCCTAAGGTTGTTGCTTGGTTGAGTGTATTTTGAGTCGACTATAGGCACTAATTGGGGCTAGACCTACAGTTTAAAGTGGGATCGGAACCAATATACCTCCACCAGATATCGAAATCTCGACCTGTGGATTACATGGCGACGGTGTTACCACTACGCCATCGGTAGACCTTGCTGGTTGTGATGATGCTTGGGTAAATAGGTGGGCCTTCCTCTTCGTGGTGTTGTCGCGAGAAGGATAAACAATCTAGGTTGCATAGATTTTTGACTCCTCTCGCGTCAGGAGCACGAAGGAACCATCACCTATCTCCCCAAGAATCATCACGTTCCTAGTACTGGATATAACAGTATGGTAGCAATGTAATTACATTCTCTAACTTCTTCCCTTAACTATCCCTAGCCATTATCCCCTACCCACGGAAGTGTTATTATTATTCTTACATAAATATTAGAGTTGGACATAATGTATCAAAGAGTGACACACAGAGAGGATCACAAAAACATTAAATGATGGAAAACTACTGTATAAAAAATAGCGCCATCTGTTGTGCAACTTCCGTGCAAAGCGAGTAACTTTTTTACAGCTGCTGTCTGCGTGCTTCCTGTATGCGCATCCTATGTAACTTTACCGGATAACCACAGTAGATTAATATCAGGGAAACGTGTCGGAAGTTTACACATGTCGCCGATAACATTTTACGATGCAGGATTCGGTGTATGTTTTAATTTTGTCTCGACGAGTATTTTTCCTTGACGTTGTTTGTTTATTATCCTCAGCTCAATCTATTTCGGCCGTCTGCGACAATATTTTCTTGCAAAAAAATGTAAATTCTGTCTTGTGAAGTAAGAAAATAAAAAGGCCAAAGTCATTTCTATGAAAACATTCGATTAGCATCGGAGTTTTGCGACGCGAGTTTCGTAATGCGAGTCAATGCACTAGAGCAAGAGCAAGGGCAAGGAACTGCCTAGTTTGTGGAACTAGAATTCTCTAGTAGTTTCTAGCCTCGACAAGTATTATGAAGTGAAATGTGCGTGAAATATATACTCTGTCTCGGATATCTCTGGAGCGAGCCAACGAGAAAAAAAGTCTGCGCAAGTAGTGACACGAGACGGCTCCACCAATGAACACGTGAGAGACGTGATTGGTGGAGGGGGTTGAGAAGCGACTGCAGTTACCAGCCTTCGCAGCAGCGTGTACTGCTTCGCTCTGCCCACTCGATTTCTCCCCTGTATTGTAAGCATAATTGAAGTGTTTCATTGCAAAATATATATGTATACTGGTTTGATTTTTTTTGCTTTAAATCCACTTTATGAACAGAAGGCCAATCGGGACTGAACCTACAGTTTAAACTGGAATCTGAACTACTATGTGCCATCACTGGTTATCGAACCTGGGACTCTTGATTACAAGGCGGTGACCTACTGCTACAACTGCATTACTACTACTAATGATGTATGTATGTGTGTTCGAGCATAACTCTCGAACGCCTGGAGCGATTTCAACCAAACTGGGTGCACGTATCACTTGCAATCTGGTAAGACATTCTGTGGGGGTAAGAACCCCTGGCACCCCTAGGGGTGGGGGTGAGAAGAGGGTGACGTAAATAACAGATATTAGTGTGGAATCCATAATTTTCGGGGTCGCTAAGATGAATCGTGACACTCCCAATGCCGTTCAACTCCAAGTTCATTTTACACTATGATTAGAATTAATAATTTTCCTGTCTAATAGAATATTGGGGCAATCAGCTAGTAGTAATAATAATCTGAGTCGTTATGCATAAAGATAAGGGGCCTTTCAGATGGCATAGTGTTAACGTCGCCGCCTTGTAATCAAGCGCCCCCGGGATCGATTTCTGGTGAAGGCACATTGAGGTTTAGATCTCAGATTATACTATAGGCCCAGTCCCGATTAGCCTATGTTTATAAAGTGAATTAAATATATATGTAAAAGACTACTGTTTTTGGATCATACAAACATTGCACCTTTTATATTTAAGCTCCGCACCCCATATTCACTTCCTGGATTTCAGATTTCGGCGCTGCCTTTGGAGGGTAAGCAGTGGGTTCCTGGCATCACAAGACAATACTGATAAGTTGCCATTTCTGCAGCTGCGCAGTAAATCATTTCACAATTTTCATGCTCATAGTCTCTAGAGGTAATCTTCCACGGATAAATCGGATTAGACGTAGAAGGACGCGGCAATTGGATTAGGACATGTTTTCACAGATATATGAGGCCAGGGTGTAGTTCTTAATTGTCGACATCGAAAACGACAACAATGTAGTCTTATCCAAATTTTATCTATCAATGAGGCAACTTGAGATCGTAAAAGATAAAATATTGTTGTAATTCTTCTCTTATCTTATCACATTGTTGTGCATGGCAAGGGTAAGTATGGGATGTTAAGTTCTACTGTCTCCTAAATATCTCTCTCTAGTGCGTATCTAGAGGTATTATCGGGGGACTAATTAAGCCCTATAATAATTTCTAATCTGGATTTTTTAAATTAAGTTTTCTTGGTTAACCCGAACGAATGTCGGTATGGAACCTTTGCTCTAGTTCTTTCTTTTCATCCTCTCCCATATTCCTCAACTTTAATGTAAGCCACTCTGGGCTGCATTTTTCAGACTAACGAGGCCCTGGCGCCTGGACTCGCAGCCAGTATAATTATCTGTGGAGCTCGTACCGTGTTGTCCCTATATATTTGTGACTGTCCCTTCATTCATCTCATATTATCACCAGGACCTGGATAGTTATGCACTTAATACACCTAAAATATGCAAATAAATATGCACTTTAGGAAAACAACTTACTTTGTTTTAAGTGTTTTCTCTCAGTTTCCGCAAAAACTATACATGTAAAAAGATACTTGTCCTTTTTCAGCTCATACGATTTAACATGTTATACAGGGTGAGCATAAAGTCTTTCCCTGATTATGACTTTTTTACGTTGCGCCTCAGTTACAGGAATTTCAACCATGGGTAGTGTTTCAACAAGATGGTGCACCGCCACACTGGCAGTTAACCGTTCGCCAGTTCTTGCATGACATCTTTAAAGACAGATGGATCGGTAGAGACGGTCCCATATCATGGCCACCGCGTTCGCCGGACATAACCCCTCTTGACTTTTTTTATGGGGTTACGTTAAGGACACAGTCTTTAGTTCATCAGTTCCTGATATGCAAACTCTTCAGACACGAATACGGGATGCTATAGAGACGGTGACGGAAGAGATGTTGGCAAAGACATGGAGATAGATTGAGTATCGCCTAGACGTTCTAAGGGCAACAAAGGGAGTACATGTCGAAGTGTACTAAAGTGTACTGATAACAAAACATTATGAGTTGATCTACCATTTCCAACAAACCGCATATCTGTACCTAGCATAGTTCTTTAGCAATAAAAGTTTGTAATCAGGGAAATACTTTATGCTCACCCTGTATACAGAGTGGTGCAAAAGTAGGTTGACATATGTCAAGTAGGCAAAGACTGTCAACTTACTTTTGCACCACCCTGTACATGTAAAATTTACAGTTCTGAATTCTTCAACACACTCTCGTTTACTTTACACTGCTGTTTGATAAATAAAATAAAATTTACATTGCCTCAGTGGCGGAGTGGTTATCACAGCGTGCTACGACGCCAGGGGTTCCCGGTTCGAATTCAGGCCTGGGCATTGATGTTCTTTCAACAATTTCATTATATCATTCTCATCTTCGCGATTAGCCAAAATCGGCGGAAATGCGAAGTAAAATACAAATCAATCAACATATATCAAAAATAGAGTGTGAATTGCAAAATAGGAAAAATATGACCAAGAGTACAATAATGAGAAGAAGAATGTAGGAACCAAAGGATGAATTAGAAGCGGAATGCTTGAATGTGGAGAAGTAAGGGGATATATTCTGGACTGTATATCAGACAGCAGTACAGGTTGTCTACGAAAATAAATTCAAAATCTTAACTTTTTTCTTGACCTTTCTTTGGTTTTTTCTTAACTTATATTCACACGACCCTTGCTTAGATAAAGTTGGAAATTAGCAATTAAGAAAATATTTACTTAATGAAAAACCCCTACCAGAAGGTTAGTTAAGGTGAAAACTGAAGCTGTATGCATTTAACAAGAGAATCTGACTTGCTTTATCTATCAGACTAGAGAGGATCTGGCATCTAGGCTCACAGCCAGTATACTCTTATGTGGGATTTGTGTTGTCGTACCTATATATTTTTTATTGTCTTTTCATCCATCTTACCACCATTCTCAACTTCGCGATTAGCCAAAGGGGCAGAAAAGTGACGTAAAATACACTGAATCAACCAGTCATTGTGATAGCATTCTTGACCACAAGTATAATTTCTTGACATCTTCACCTATTTCTTGATTTCCTTACTATTTCCTAACTCGTAGACACCCTTCAGTACCATAGGAGGAGTTGTAAATGCAATGACGCTACAAGAATAGACATCTACGTATTAAGCTATCATATGCCACGTGCTCAGATTGCTGTTGTACACTTGTGTTTTACATGTCAAGATAAGCTCTATGTGCAATTAGATATCATAAAGCTCTTGACATAAGATAAAAAGAAAACAACAATGAGTATACTTTTCAAGATTTTTTTAAAAAAACAAGGCTTTTCTTCACAACTCGATGTTTTCTTCTTTCTTTCCTGCTTATATTAATTTATTCTTGCCTTGTACACCTTTATCAATTTTCTTAATAACCAAGGAACGTATTTTTATGTAATTACATATCTTTATATAATTCTAAAATCAATGTTGTATTAAGTTTTTCGAATCGAGGTATGCGAGCTCGAAATATGCTTATTTTCCATATATTAGTTTTGAGCACTTTTTTTTGCATATTTTAGTTATATTTACATAATTTTCATACTTTCAAACTTTTTTGGCATACATTCCATATTCATGCTGATTTTCTCTTCTTGTGCTAAATAGCAAATGTTTTCCGTTCACCTGTATTCTGCTCGTTTTGTACTCTGTTTAAATCTTAACAATAGACAATGAATGTCTATTTCTAACATTCTTTCAACAATAGAGAATGTGAGTTCAAGCTTTCGCGGTGAAATCCATTGCATATTTTAAAAATATCCCCATTATTTCATGCGATGTTGAACGTTGTTTCATTGACTGATTTGCTTTATATAACTTCGCTTTTTGTGCCACTTTCGGCTGATTTGCGAAGATAGGGATGAGTAATGACATGATGAAATTGATGAATGGGCACTACTCACAAACATCCATGCCCAGGCCGGGATTTGAACCCGGGACCCCCTGGCGTCGTAGCGCGATGTGCTAACCACTCCGCCACGGGGGCCGGCTTGAACGTTGTTTCAGTCAATACAAATCTGTCTTTAGGGACAACATAAGGATATTCATGTTTAAGGAGGTTCAAAAGCCATACTAAAGCATAGGCCCAAATTTCAATGGATAACCGTACAGCTAATATAAATTCGGTAAGGAAGAAATTTTCCGATATAAAAGATTGTTTTATTCACTAGGACCTGTGATCCTTATAATTTTGTTACGACTGAAGTTATGTAAGTAAATAACAGAAAATAAAAGGTCTCCGTCATGTTCAAACTTCTGCGTACAGATGGCGCTGAAGTGGTGGTTTTGTCAATATCAATAAAGTGTGGAAATCCATTGCTTTGGTAGCAAAAAATAAACCACATTTCGCTTTTTAATTAGTCATGTAAACCTAATGCATTTTATTTAGTTAAATGCTCGCTTACTTAAAGAAAATTTTCCTTTTTTCACATGTAACACCATATTTAATTCCACAGTTTGATTAATATATAGCTATATATATCCGTTTTGTTGAAATTTCATAAGTCAACAGTATGATGTTTCTCCCACTCTCGGTTATTGTAAAATTGATTGACTCGTCTAACACCTAGCGGACAAAAATTAGACTAATATGACTTACTATGAGACCACATACTTGGAAGAAACTATAGAACCAATACTATACCTCACACCAGTGGCGGCGATTGGGTTGCAAAACCGGGGGGCAAGGACAGCATATTTCCCTTTGTAGATAAGGTTTAGCATAGTGCACGGCCAAAAGTGGCAAAACGTGGGGAGTAATTGCCCCCTCGCCGCCACTGCCTCACACTTTAAAATAAACCCTCAAGAAAACAATAATAACAATATTGAACAATCTTTCTTCAACAGTTGTACAATGACAGGCAGTGTCGGATAAATGATCTCTCGTAGGGCGCAGGTAGCTCTTCTTTAGCAGCCACTAGCTTTTAACGTTGCCTCAGAGGGTGATCGTGTACTTTTAGATGCCAAAGTGGCGATTATCACATTATCTTGTGTCAATTGACAAACCATTTTTAGTTCTAGACAACTCGGAGGGAGATTCGTTAAATTTAGACGTCAGGGAAGACGCTGGCTATGTTTTTCAGGTTTTATTAAGTATTATTTTTAGAATTTTCCAAACGGGGTGATCACTTCAGTTTAGACGTAGATTGATTGATTGTTGGTCTATTTTACTTCGCTTTTCCGCCACTTTTCTTGGCGGAAGAAGATGAGTGATGATATGATGAAATTGGTGAAGGGACACTTGCAAAGAACAAGCATGCCCAGGCCGGGATTCGAACCCGGGACCTCTGAGTTTAGATGTCTTCACTGGTGCCTATAACGACCCAGAGCTTTCACTGGGATTCGAACCCATGAATTGTTGTTGATGTGTAATCTATGTTAACACGCTGAATACGATGGCCAGGAATAATCTACTCGTGGGAATTTCAAGATGACAGCGAGAGAATTGAACAATGCAAAATGTCCTTCGAAATATTATGTAATCTTAAGTCGCTCCTTCTTAATTACGGGAAAAAACTTGGTCTTCCTTAATTATGCGGAAAACGCTTAAGACAGCAAAAATAAATAAACACACAAATAATCGTCACAAGATAGCCATTGTTGGAAAACCATCCAGCAGAAAACGATTTTTTTTCCAGTTCCAAATAACATTGCGCGAAGTTGGACTTCTTACTTCAGGCATGCTCCAAGGGGAAGAGAGACAACTAGGCATTGGATAAAATCGATTGACTCAGTGTTCGATTCCCGCTTGTAATTAATTTCCTTGTTTCGTTTCTATGTTCGATTTGGTTTATTTTACTTCGCTTTTCTGCCACTTTTGGCTACTCGCGAAGATGAGGATGATTCGAATCCGAGTCCCCTCGCGTCGTAGCGTGGTATGCTAACCACTCCGCCACGGAGGTCCGCAGTTTCCTTGTTTCGTATTCAGGATTTGTCAATACCAATAAGAAAAGTCCTCATCCGATTTTTCTCTTGCTATAGCGGACATGCTTTGTAATCAAGGGGTCCCTCAGAGGCGTGGCGTGCATGTAACCGGTGTTACCGCAGGTAACAGCAAAATGTAAAGAAATTAAAAAGTTTTTTTTTTCTCAATAAAATAACAACATTGTTAAATAAGATAACCGACAGCGTTGCAGTCGAGTGTATATAGCAGAGGACATTTTTTCTGCAGCCGACAAAAGCGAAGAGACAGGCCGTTCCGCTACCCTCAAGAGGCAACAGGAGGAAAGGGCGCCAATGCAAGGGAACGGCGGGGAAAGACTTGAGGAGGCAAGTGTGCTACGGGGTTATTCATATGCCTGTTTAGGGGCCCTGTTGCCGCTGCGGCCTGCCGGATCAGCAAGTGTTGGCACATTGGATTTCCAGAAAAGAGCTAAATCCCGCCTAAAACGGGGATACTATTTCTCTGAAGCAACAAGAGCTAGACTGCAAAGCCAAAGCTGGATTTCACTACAACTGAGACCGTTTAGTAATAGACGAAAAGATAAGTACTTCATGCGATTCGTGATTTGGACAAACCTTGCTCCAAAAAAACTAAGTTGGCAACAGTAGAACGTACATCTGGCCTTCCACCGCTGGAGGAGGGGAATTCTGTCGTCTGCTCAACGCAGAAACGTCAAACTGACCCGAATGTGTGGTTCTTCTTCCCCTTTCCACCTCTTTTGTACAATACAATAACGAGCCATTGGATAAAATCCAGCGTTCGATTTCCGTTTGTAGTTAAGTTTCCTTTCTTGCTTGTACAAGGACACTTGTAGGTTGGAACAGTTCTATTGAAAGTCAGTTGTATCCTTACATCCCAAAAGTGTACGTGACTGTGCAAGATTTGTCAAAACCAATAAGAAAAATCCTCTTTCGATTATTCTCTTGCGATAGCGGACACTCTGTAATCAAGGGGTCCCTTGCTCTGCGAGAAAATTGGACAATGCAAAAAGTCCTTCGAAAGATTATGTAATCTTAGACAAGTCTTCCTTAATTAGGGAAGGAAATACTTTAGGCACCTTTAAAAAAAAGCACGACAATGATCATTGTAAGATAGCTAGCTTTCGTTGCACAACCACTCTACCAGAAAACGGTTTTTTCCCAGTTGCAAATAACAAAGCGCAAAGTTGGACTTCATGCTTCAAACTACAAGAAGAGACAACGTGTTCTTTATGCGTTCTCGCATTGGATAAAATCGCCTCAATTCTCGCTTGTAGCTTCCTTGTTCCGTATGCGCGCTCTCTTTTGATTTTTCTCTTGCGACAGCCGACACGCTTTGTGATCAAGGGGTTTAATTTCCCGGTAGGAACACACAGCGCTGCTTCATATCCTATTTCAAACTGTTAGTCCAGTCCGATTATTCTTGTGTAGAATATGAGTTTATTTCGAGGATACAATTAAGAATACAATTACAACTACAATAGCACTAAAAGACGTGGTATTTCATGAATGTGATATGTAAAATTAGGTACAGATTAGCTACAAGAGAGGCGTAACCAGAATTTTTGGAGGGGGGAGGAAAGCCCAGCCTTTCGTAAAAAAAAACTGTTGGAAACTATTTACATGAAAAAATAACAACTTGCAAAGTACAGTTTCATTTATGGTAGAAAGGTTTACGACTTTACGGTATTCTAAATATGTTGAAATTTGCGAGAAACACTAAAAAAATCACGTAAAACTATATTTGCATCGTATCATGACTTAGTATGCACAAACAATATATTTAGCTTGCCATTTTATCTACTTTTTCTACCCGGTGGAGGCACGTAGTGGTTCGGATTCCACTTTAAACTGTAGGTCCAGTCCCGATTAGCTTATCTGTGCATAAAGTGAACTTTTGTCACATTAATTGCACCAGGTTTGACAAAGATTATAGGGTTTAACCAACTTAATCAATCAATCAATCTACTTTTTCGGGCAAGGTTTAACGTTTTTCTTTTGTTATTGCGATTGTAAATAAAAGTTCTTATAGTCGTATATTGGTAGACGATACAATTGAGTGTGATTGTTGTTCAAATTTAAATGCATAACATGAAAACATGAGGTAGCAATAGTTAATGCCACTTTCGAATTCATCATCCTAAAATCTGTAAAGAACCGCCACTGTTGTTCTTTTTAAATGTTTTATTCTAGAGAGAGTATTTTTTCTGAAAGGTCCTGACCCTGTGGACCCACACATGGCTACGCCAGTGAGATACACATGTGTAAATGAATCACGACGCTGATTGTAAAAAGAATCGTTGTGAATGTCAAAGAATATAATTATCAGGACTTGCCAGCTGATATAAACAACACTACCTTCAAGCAGGTTGGATCAAAACACTTTCCTGAAGATACAACGGGTTACAAAAAATGATACACTATCTTGCAAGCTCCACGCAGACAAGAGAACACTCACCCACTGAAGGGTTTCTAACAACAATCGATCGAAAAAATTTCTGCATGACTACTTATCATGAAAATCTCACCACCTGATAAGCTTTATCATATACTTGAATTCCCCTGGAAACGATATCTACTGGACAGATTTATATCTTGCGTTGCAAATATTTTCCATGGATTTAAAAGAGGAAGCTTTGGCATTGCCGAAATTTCAAAGAAGTTTATACCAGTTCCAGGGTATTTATATTGTCAACACTGATTTCTGGTGCAGTGTTTTGAAAACAACACAAGAGCACTGGCCGTTGAAAAGTTTAAAAGTGAAAGTAGTAATTGTGAAGAAACAACTCCAGTATTGCCAGATGCTTTCTTTTCTTGCTCCCAGATTTTCCAGTCTCAAACACAATTTTTATAATTATGGTAGAGATTGTACACGGTTGATTTAAACATCTACAGTGTGTCCAAATATTTCTCCAACATGGTTGAAAAAGAAGGGGAAGGAGAATGTAAGATTAACAATTATCTGCTTTTCAGCCAGTTGCAGTTTTCGTCAAAGGTTCCTCACAGCACACGAAAATTTTTGCCGCCTTCAAGAAAGATAGAAGTGGAGACAATTGTGCTGCTACGGATTCAATGCACATAAGAGAATTCATAGGAGAATGGCGCCAAACGGCTCTAGATGTTCATGAACCATAAATTGTCGGAATACATATGGTGGGGCTCGCTCAGGTTCAAAAACTGTGTACAGCTTCAATCCTGAAACTGGCCAGCGGGCCTACACTGCCTGCAGATAGTTTCTACCAGGTGCCTGCAGTCTCGTATCACTCCTTGCTTTTGTTTTGAAGCCAGTGGGCGGAGCTTAAGTTTGTCGGCGTAAGATGGCCGCATCTACTTCAACCAATGACTTCACGGACAGAAGAACATCGCATCGGCTGCTGCAAGCGCACGCGGGCTGGAAGGAGCATGGAAGTAGGCTCCAACTACAAACGCAAACTCGAGGTCTACTTTACACTTAAATACTACAAAACAAACTATAATTAGCTTTATTTGCTTATGGAATATTATTCCTTCACGTTTCCTGTCGCTTCTGTAAGTTCAGCCGTGTGTTGAGCACGCACCATTGCTTCCTAAATGTTAGTCAAAAGTACACAAAATTACATGCTTTCTTACGGCGTCTTCGAATGTTTTGGTCCGACTTCTCCGGTTCTGTCACGTGACCCGTCTTCAGAAACAGCGCGCAGGGCTTACTCCTCCCTTTCTTACCTCCATGGTTTCCACGCATGCGCGAGAACTGCAAGTAGCACTGAGTGGGCGGAGCATTCGCTACAACGTTAGTGGTAGGACTCGCTTCCAAGATACACATAAGGCTCGCTTTACACGGAAACCTTTCCTTTAATATTTTTCTAGCATAAATGCTATGTAAATGCTTCTAAAACATATTATACAAACAGTACTTTACGCGGAAGCATTTCACATTAGCTTTTTGCGATTACAATGTATACCTATATTAAAATTTTGAAGTGATACGTTGTAAACATCTAACTCGGCCGCCATTACATCTGCACCCGTGACGCAGAGCTCGCTTCTGATTGGTTATGCTAAGATAAATGCTACGGGAATAGGAGCGATTCTATCCTTGAGAAATGCCATGAAATAAGGCATGGCATCTGAAATGCCATAAAAAAAATCATTTTACACGGTAGCCTTTTGTTCATGTAGGGGTACCCACGGGGGGGGGGGGGACAAAATGTTATATTTTTAGTTTAGCTACCAATTCTATATATCTTCACACAAAAATGGGGAGATAGTTTCCTTTCATTCAGTTGTTATTGATTTTTAATTATGGATATTATGTACAGATTTTCTACCTACCTGTTGGTGATCGGGACGATGGGGTTGAAATGAAACACCACCTCTCACGCCTTTAGAATCGGTTTGGAAGGCGGGGACGCATGCTGTTCACATTAACAGAGCAGACAAGGTTCTGACTGAATAAGGTTCAGTACACTAACAATGACAGTGAGCGGGAGCAGTTGTGTACGTTTTATGTTAGCAAACAGGAAAGTGAGCCGTGCTATTTTTCTGTAGTTTCTTTAATTTCAACTGCAATGAAAGGTTTCGAATGGCATGTGCCTCTCGATTGTTCGCATCCCAGCCAGTTGTAAACATGTCTGGTGTTTTATTGTGGTAGTTCCGAGTCGGCTCGTAACTTCCGACATGTGGACTTCAGTTTCGGAGTTGGATGATTTCAGACAAGATTTGTTTCGCTTGCATGTGTTCCTGTGTTACGACTGACTGGCTGTAAAATGCTGTTTTCGTTGTATAAAGCTTAGGCATTTCGATTATTATTTTTTTATGAAAAATGTTTAAACAAAAATCAATTATTGCGTGTTTATCCAAACTATATTTGTGTTTGTGTGTGTGGAGGGAGTATGATGAACAATTCTTTTTGGGGGGTAATTTGATGAACGACTTTGGTGGAGATGCGCCCACCAAAGGAAAATGTTTTGGTCTAAAGCGGGCTTAAGATATCAGCAGGGACGTTCCGACAATATCATAGACCAGCTATATTCCTTTTCCGGAATGTCTGGAGTAGCGACGCGCAGAGGGGAAAGCTTGTGGGCGGGGCCAGACTAGGTGGGGAATACAGAATTCCCCTAGTAGTCTTGCGAGCTGTCATGTTTACTACAGAACTACAGGACCAGTCGAGTCGACCCCTCCTCGCGTTCATTGGACGAGGCACACAGCCGCAACGTACGCTAAGGACGCGTTCGCGTTCTCCTACTCCAGACATTCCGGAAAAAGGAGTATAGTATGTATGTATCCATTGGTGGCAGTGTTCGATCTTCTTTTCACACTTGAGCTTGTAGTAAATCTACTTCGTTAACTGCTTGATTATATTTCATAAGCCTCTTACAGCCATTAACCTATCTGATAACAAGCATCGTGATTCTTCGCCAAACAAGAAACATCGTTACATCCTCATTAGCTTATCTGAGCATGAAGTGGACTTATCAATCGCCTTACAACAGATCGGCATTCTTTATTGTTCGTCCAAAACAACCTTGACGGAAATGCATATATCTTGTGCACATGTTGGCTTATACCAGATTACACAAGAGTTGTTAACATGTCCAAATAAATCCTTGTGCATCTCAGTATATCAATCAATGAAGACACGTCGCAGATAACTGTTGTCCTCAAAAACATACATCCAAATTTTGACCCAATTTCAGTTTCCTGGTGCTATTTCAAGTGCCTCCTGCATCTTTCTTCCTATATTTACTAGCCATTCTTATCACCTTTCTTACGGATATGATTTTAAATGGCCATGCACTTTTTGTACATCTGCATTCACTCCTTTACTGCCTTAAGTAGTTCAGTCGCTATTTCTTATTATTTTGTACCTTACCGAATGTCTTTTCATTTAGTGTATAATTTGTTTCCATTTACTTCCTCACTAAATGCCTGCTCACTCATTTTATTATCTTATTACGTGTCTATTAGCACTCGTTCAGTACCTTACTAAATGCATGCTTATCTTCATTTAACTCATTCAAACGTTTTTTGCGTCTCATTTTATTGCCTCTTCGATGGTATCATCTAATCACTATTCATCCTCTGCCAAAACTGGCAGACAACTGAATGTCTGTTATCCTCACTTCTTTCTCATTAGATGCCTATTTCTTCGCATTTACTGCCTTGCTGAATGCCTATTACTTCTAACTTATTTTCTATTAAATGCCTATTTCTTCTCATTACTGCCTTCCTGAATGCCTATTTCTTCTCATGCCTACATTACTGAATGCCTGTTATTTCTAACTTCTTTCCTGTTAGATGCCTATTTCTTCTCATTACTGCCTTCCTGAGTGCCTATTTCTTCTCTTACCGAATGCCTATTTCTTCTAACTAATTTCTTATTAGACTCGTATTTCTTCACGTTACTGCCTTACTGAATGCCTATTATTTCTAACTTACTTCCTATTAGATGCCTATTTCTTCTCATTACTGCCTTCCTGAGTGCCTATTTCTACTCATTACTGCCTTACTGAATGCCTATTTCTTTTCATTACTGCCTTACTGAATGCCTATTATTTCTAACTTATTTCCTATTAGATGCCTATTTCTACTCATTACTGCCTTACTGAATGCCTATTACTTCTAACTTATTTCTTATTAGATGACTATTTCTTCTCATTACTGCCTTACTGAATGCCTAATTCTTCTCATTACTGCCTCACTGAATGCCTATTTCTTCTCATTACTGCCTTACTGAATGCCTATTACTTCTAACTTATTTCTTATTAGATGCCTATTTCTTCTCATTACTGCCTTAGTGAATGCCTATTACTTCTAACGTATTTCTTATTAGATGCCTATTTCTTCTGATTACGGCCTTACTAAATGCCTATTTCTTCTCATTACTGCCATACTGAATGCCTATTTCTCCTAATTTCTTATTAGACTCATATTTCTTAACGTTACTGCCTTACTGAATGCCTATTACTTCTAACTTCTTTTCTATTAAATGCCTATTTCTTCTCATTACTACCTTCCTGAATGCCTATTATTTCTAACTGCATTCTCATTAGACGCCTTTTTCCTCACGTTACTGGCTTACTGAATGCCTATTACTTCTAATTTCTTTCTTATTAAATGCCAATTTCTTCTCATTACTGAATGCCTGTTTCTCTTCACTTCTTACGAGATGCCTATTGAATGCCTTGCTGATGTCTTGCGTCTCATCATCTCTTTCTTATCAGATGTCTACTTCTTATCACTGTCTTAGTGATTGCCTATTACTTCTAACTTCTTTCTTATTAGATGCCTATTTCTTCTCGTGTGCAGCCTTACTGAAAGCCAAGATTCCTGCTTCAACGATGATGCATCCAGTCTGATGACGAAGCGTGAGAGAATGCGGCAGAGAAAGGAGATCAAAGAAGGTTTCCTCTCTTCCTCTTCCGGTAGTGAAAGCAGCCATCCTTGGCTCCATCCAAAGGATGCAGGAGAGCATCCCAAGATCATCTGTGGAGCTGGTGACATCCTGCGTCCTATCTATTACGAAGCTTTCAAATCAAGTGTGAAGACAACTTTTTGCAAAAGTTCGCTCCGGTGCACTCTTTTCTTCTTTTAGTTACGGTGAAAATACTGTATAATGAACTTAGGGTGAATCATCAGTTGATGTTTTTTAATAGTGAAGAATGAATCGTAGGAATGACACAGAACTATCAACAGACTCAGTAGAGATGAAAATGATCTAGCCCTTTTTTGTCGGGGTTGGAACACTGACTAATAAATCTATGCGTGGAACACCACGCAAACAGTCCTTAAACAATGAAGTTACGCGTGCGAAAGCATGTGCGATTCATTAAAGCTTCCCGTCATTGAATCAGCTGCTGCATTTAATTTTAAAGTTACGCAAGCGAAACCAGTTTGCAGTTGTTCGGTGCATATGCGAGCAAAGAGAAAACAGTGTTGCAGACTCACGTTTTTCAAATTTCTTATAACCTCGTTTGCATCGAGATCTTAACCTCGTTACAACCAAAGCAAGGCCAGTGTATTTGTCAACACCGAGAAAACTAGTGTAAGATGTCGCACTGATATGAAATTTGGAAGTATGGGAAATAATAATTCGAACAGTAGCTCAATTAAAATTTATTTCACATGCACATGACTGACTATGTTGGGTTGCCACTTGCGAACCTGTCAAGCAAGGTACAATTTTGCCCTCGCCAAAGGGATTTTAATTTTCACCCCCAAGGGCAACACTGTATTGAACTGTGAATAAAAAATCCCCCTTCTTCTTTTGGACCATATGTTTCTTATTTGATTTTTGTCATTTAGCGCCGCTTTCTGCCTATTTTGATTAATCGCGACGATGAGGATGAGTGAGGACGAGATTCGAACCCGAAACACCTAGATTTTTCAGATTCGAGAATTGAATTGCCAGAAGCATCATACAGGAGTCATGTTTTTATTCTACTCATAGTGGGAGTCGTATTTTAACTTCTCTTCATGTATCGCAACATTCCTTGCTTTTTTAGAACAAGAGAACACAAGGGGTTAAAAGTCCCCTTAAACTAAATAAGATATCAGAACTATACGAGCGATATCTCAGTCTCGTCCAATGCCTGTCTCGCTCTCGGTCTTACCATAATAAGGTAACTGTGAGGCGTTGCTTTCTTTAAGTAACTACGATATCATTCAGGGTGTGTGTGTGAATGGCCTAAGAAAGGGACATTACATTGCGTCACTAGTTCCTGAGATAAGTTTCATCCTCGTTTTGGATAAACAAACAGATAATACGATCAGGCTTTTCCAAAGTTTCTCAATATGAAACGATTATCTTTGACAATAACATAGGCGTTGTCATTGAAGTTCTTGACAAGATTGAGTCCTTGATAAATATTTGGAAATTTATACAACTAAAGTGATGTCCTCTTATTCACAAATAAAGTCTGGACTGAGAAGGAGCTAATACCATCAGATTAGACAATTTCATTTCGTGGAATACACATGTTATTGCATGAACAAACGAAAATCCCCATATTGAACACACACACATATGTGTTCGTAATCTACATTGAGAGGAAGCTGACTCGAGAACCGCAAACCGAGGAACTTTTACATGGATTGAAATCTATACACACCGTGCACACATACACGCGTTATTTCTCATTTTCCCAAGTTAACTCAATGCTCACAGACAATTCAAAGGTAAATGGGGGAGGGAAGACGAACAGATAATATTTTATTGTTTCATTTTATTGTTTGAACTACGTAAAAGCGAGTACGGATTATCTTTATCTCGTTGATAATCCTTATCCTCCCATTGTCAACCAAGACGTTGTTTTTCATGAAGCCGCCTTGTAGCAAGGATAGTGGTTAAGGACGAATGGCTTGAGAACCGTTTGTCACTTGATGAAATCCCCTCCCCCTCCGCTTTCTTACTTTGTCCATTGTTCTCCAGCGATAAGTGACACTGGCTCCTCCAGTATTGTACAGTCACCAGCAATACAAATGTGACACGTAGATCCTGCAATATTCGCTCCTCTGCAAGGCGTTGTGTGTTGCGTAACTCCACGGCGGGGGTAGAACTCGCCACTGAAAATTTGCTATTAAAATCCACTTATCACCGTCGAGTTAGGCAACACACACAACGCCTCGCAGGGAAGCGAGTATTTCAGGATATAGGTGTCTCATTTTTATTGTTGGTGACTGTACAAGACGCATTCGTTTCGCATGCACGAGCAACAGGCCTGTTATGTATTAGAAAGTTGTGTATGCAGCAGTGATGTGCGTTTACGCGTAAAAACGATAGTCTGCATTCTACACGTAGACTATTTTATACACGCAGACGACGTAAGCTATGTAAACAACATGGCGAAAGGTGATAAATTAGCAAAGGGCGCCTTCTAAGTAAAACAAAATTATACTGTGTATCAGTTGCTGATGTGTGAGGAGAATTTTTCATACGCTTCTTTCCAAATTCGAACAATTTCTCACACAGGAAAATACCTAACATGGAAATATTCTACTGTTTTATGGGGAAATGGCTAATTTTGCCTCACGACTGCCATCTGTTGTTGTTTTTTTTTTTGCATACTATTTATCTTTGTCCATAGTTGATGATAGAGGAGAAGAGAAGTTTTGTTGTAAATAGGATTCTTTTCAGTTCGTTAGAAACCAATATAGTTCAAAATGTCACTTTCCTTTCATGAAAGCCTTGAAAATTTATTTTAATGCACTTTAGATTGTCTACGTACTCTATGTAAAACTACAACCCAATGTAATCTACGTTAGACAACGCATGTAGACGTAAACATATAGCGTACCGCACATCACTGGTATGCAGCCATGGGCTGAATCGGCCATAAATTCAATCTTGTATCTGTAGTCATTTTTTTTTTGTAAGCTGGGAAGTTTAAATAAAAAAATGTATGATTTCGCGTATTTAATTTAACAAGATTGAGGTAAAACACGATGCACGATATTGAGAAAATGGCCCGGTCTGAGTGACACGTGCTACTTGTCGCTTTGGTCTGAAAATACTCTTTGTCTATATGTACTCAGCTGTAAATTCTCATCGATATAACAACTCAATTCAATCTGACGTCATCATCACGCACCGTACTCGGGGGAAAATTCGAGCAAAGCTTATAAGAAGCCTTCTTACAGTGAGAAATTTGCGATATTTTATGCGGACACATTCCTCATAAGATCATGATAATCAAGGGCAAAGACCCCCCACGCACAATTCTTAACCTGTTAAATGCCCGGCGATTTCGTGCAATGAATTGTGGGGAAAGTTGATCGCTGAATCCATTAGAATGAAATAATGTAATGTTCACGGACGCATTTAGCTGGCGCCGTCCAGGGGGCCCGGATCCCCCCCGAAACACTTACCAAAATTAAATAATGAAAATATTGAGGGATATTTATTTCCGCCGAACTTATTGGAAGGCAAGGATTATATTGTGATCATACGACTTTGAATGATAGTACCAAAGAAGATTTATTCAAGATTTAATATGCATAAAATATTATACCAACAACTTTACTTTTCGTTCAACTAGATCTGAATATTCAAGTCTAAATAAGTACTGTTATATCACTATTCTTATACGGTCTTGTTACCTATTCATGTAATAAAAATATTATATTAATTAACTTTAATATTTTAATCAAAGTAAAGTAAAGTGCTCCCCTGTGCATAGCACCACGCCATGAAGGCGTATAGGGGGTGTGGGGGTAATATTTTAATCAATTTATTATTATTATTATTATTTTGAGACACTTGTTTCGAACCCCCCTAAATATATTTCTAGATACGTGCCTGGTCATGTTATCTCCAATCAGTAGCAGCGATTAGGGGGCCGAGGGGGGGCTGTTGCCCGCCAATTTTGTCCCCGTACCTAATCTACAAAGAGATTGATTGATTGATTTAGTTTATTTTACTTCGCGTTTAGTGCCTCTTGGCTAATTTGAGAAGATGGGGATGAGTGATGAAATGATGAAATTGATGAATGGACATTCACAAACAACCAAGCCCGAGCGGGATTCGAACCCAGGACCCTTGGCGTCACAGTTATCTACAAAGAGAAATATACTGTCTCCCCCCGGTTTTGGAACCCAATCGCCGCCACTGCTCCAAATTATTGGTTCCTGGTTCAAAGATTGAGTTAAATAGGTGCAGCTACAACAATGGATCTACATGCTACACGGCGCTACATTTGTTGCCCGTATCCCGTAAGAAGGCCAAGGCAGGCATACCGGTTGTCGTCACCGAGCAGATGAAAGCCCAGCCTTGACCTGACCCAAATAAATTGCCTCGCCTGCGTTCGCTCGAGCTTAGAAAAGGGGGGGAGGGGGGCTAAAGCGATCGCTGGTGGAATTCCGACAGAGGAAAGTGCCGCGCCGAATGCCACACGCGAAGGGATGATACGTAACGTTAGACAATGCGATTGTAAATTACGTCGTTGTTGTGATGTTACACTGCGTTGTAATCTGTTGCTCTAAGCCAGTAAGGGAAGAGTACAATGAGTTCGTATCTTATCGGAATAGAGAACGCTTAGAGAACACTTCAATAAAAGGTGGAGGGGGTAAGATTGACGTAAACTCTCTCTCTACCAGAGGCGTGCGCAGGCCAATTTATTTGGGGCCGCCTTAATCAGAGTTTTAATTGCTTATCTGGACAATGTTAGCCTAATTGTCGTTCCTTTTTCAGAAGAAACTGTTAGATATATGAAGTAAAAATGTTAACATAGTTTACGAGCATTCGTTATCACTTCAGCACAGATTTTCCTATCATTGTGGCGATATTTATATTATTTAAATAAAGTAAACAATTGACAATCAATATTTGTACAGGATAAGCAACTCGAACAAATGTAATACGTACAATACAAGAAGGCTATATTACTATAGGTGAATCCCTTTCATTAAATAAATCTGTAGGTTCAGTTTTTCAATGTTTCCTAATGCACAATATGTCATAAAAGTATAATATTGTACCTGGCCACTTGATAGTTAATACTCTGTGCAATTTATAAAGCGAAGAAACATCTTCTTTGCTATGTTATTATTGATTATAATAGTAAACAATATTACAATGTTTGTGCGGGGATACATGTCCATTGAAACGAAATAGCTTACTTATTTTATTATTTTTTATTTACTTTATTTTACTTCGCTTTTTGTGCCACTTTTGGCAAATTTGTGAGGATGGGGATGAGTGATGACATGATGAAATTGATGAATGGATACTCACAAACATCCATGCCCAGGCCGGGATTCGATCCCGGGACCCCTGGCGTCGTAGCGCTATGTGCATCATATTATCACTCATCGTCGTGATGAGTCGAAAGTGTAAGACAAGCGACTTCAATGAATCAAACAAACGCCCATGTCCAAACCTGGGCTTGAACTCGGGAACTTCGACCACCGAGCCATTGGTAAAATGCTAACTACATTGAAACATTGGTTGCACTTATTTGGCTAGTAAGAAACCTGTAAACGCTACAATAATTCAATTTGGTCTAACGAATTTGGATTCAAGTAATAATTATTTATGATATAGATTTCCTCATTAGCAATTCGTTAGAAATCTATAACCAATAAACCGAGTGATGTGGTAATGTAATGATTAGTGCCCATAGAGCATATTGCGGTAGTAAACAGCTCCAACTTGTAGGATTTGCACTAAATCTTTGAACAGAAAGATGGAGCCAGTTACTATTTCTAGAAGTTCCTACGTTAAGAATAACCAATTGTTTATTTAAATTAAATACATGCTCAGTATAAAGAACCGTTAATTTTTTTTGTATAAAGGGAAAATGTTGCAAAGCATAATTCTGTTTACGTATGAACGTTTTTTATATTTTTACCGAGATTTCGCAAATTTTTTATACATAATGTTTTTTTTTTTCAGACAGTTCAAATTTAACTAAAAATTGAATTCTGAAATTTCGACGTTTCTTTTTTCTTTATAATTAATTTATAAGAATGGAAGTACTTTCCAAATATCACCCTTGGTACTGGGGACGACAGGAAAAATATCATTCACTGTGTAATATTTATGATAGTGTCTTAGATGTTTTTCTGTTTTTCCTGATTTCGTTTCACGGCAGGTGTATTTGCAAAACATACTTAAAACGAAAACATGTCAGGAATTTCTTCATGCTCGACGTGACGTTTCTCTTACCACCAGACAGGTAGGATTACAGTTGCCTGATTTGCGAGCTGGTGATAACAGCAACTCTTTTCCAAGGAATACAATTACGTAGCTTTGCAAGATAAATATTTACAAGGCAAGCAGGGTAAAATTCCCTGTTGTAAATAGCGACCGCTTAACATTTTTGCTTTTCCTACGTTAGGTTATGGTAGACATGCAATGTGCATTAGGGTAAGGTTACACTAAGAAAGCTGCTACAACTATTGGACCAGTCGGAAGATTTCACGTACGGGACAGTAATAACTAATGAAAGGATTTTAAGGTGCAAAGTCATAGTCGGGAGAGGGATAAAAAGGTTCTGAAAATGTTTTCAAAAAGGTGCTGATAAAATGCGTTTATTCAATATCATCATAATCATCATTCTTCATTGGTAGGAAGTGGTGTAAGTATCGTCCCATAGGACTCGGCTTTTTTTTGTGTGTGGAAGTGCTAGATAGAACTGCGCCTTCTGTATATAATGTGCGCGGACCGCGTTGAGAGCTGTGGTTCTGCCGAATAGGTTTTGTTGGAGTTTGTGTTTTCTGTCGCGGGTTTTGCTACATTATCTTGATAACTATAGGGGCTGCAATGATTATATTATACCATGTTATAGCTCTCGTTCTGCTCTACAAAGTGACACTATAGGATTTTATGTAGCTGCTTAAGAAGAGTGAAAATCATTAACTTTTATTTCATGTTTTGTTCAAATTGGACAAAAAATTAATGATTTTTACTCTTCTTGAGCAGCTACATAAAATCCTATGGTGTCACTTTGTAGAGCAGAACGAGAGCTATAACATGGTATAATATAATCATTGCAGCCCCTATAGTTATCAAGATAATGTAGCAAAACCCGCGACAGAAAACACAAACTTCAACAAAACCTATTCGGCAGAACCACAGCTCTCAACGCGGTCCGCGCACATTATATACAGAAGGCACAGAAAGAGAGAGCATTGAATAAAGGCATTTTATCAGCACCTTTTCTTGCACCTCTCCCGACCATAAGTTTGTACATTAAAATACGTTCCCTACCTAGGTAGTTATTATGTAAGAAGTAATTTAAACGTTAGAAACTCCTTCCTTTTACCTTCTTTATGAAATAAGCAAGTAAAAGGACAGGACATGTTTTATTTCGCTATTATCGATGGTCTTTGTTAGTTGTGCCCCCTTTCAATTTTTGCGGCCCCCTAGGCTATAGCCTAGTAGCAAATCCCCCCCCCCTTTCCCCCAGTCTCTATCTCTTTATGCACTACCTGTTCCTTCCCGTCTCTCTTTATGGGCCTGTTTATCTATATACCTTCAATTAAATGCCACGCGTGGCAGTCACTGTGACCTTCAGTTCCCATATATTACTCTACATGGGAAAGATTCACCCGTGATTCACGTGTAAATCACTAGACGATGCATTCCTGCACCGTAATGTATTCTGACTCAACTCGCGAAATGATCTAACGGTGCACGCACATGTGTGTTCATTGCACTGATTAGGCTCGGGTAGAAAGGGCAACTATTTTACCTACATTGCAGCGTCGGCTACATTAAAAAAAATATATCTGACGTCAGAAGATTTCCTATCGCTAAGATTTCCTCTACACACATTCATTCCTTTCCTCTCTCTCCCATCTTTGTTTATCTTTCCTCTTTCTTTCCTTTCTTTATTTCTATCCTCCAAATTCTCTTTACCTCTTTCCTTGCTATCTTTCCTTCACCTTATTTCATTATACAGTAAAACCTCGTTAAGCCGAACCCCGATAAGCCGAACTTAGCTTAATCCGGACAGACAAAAGGGAAAAAAAACAGAATGCAAGATTTTAAATGTCGCTAGAAGTCAACACTCGCATTCGTCGTACAGTGGGATCCATTAGTATTACCGTGCAAATTGTCCATGACAATTTTCATTAATTTTTCTCTTACATCCTATGCGTTTTTAAGCGATGGACGTTTCTGTATGCTGGTGCAGAAGTTGTCAACAGCTTATTTTGAGTTTTCTTTTTATTCTTGAAGTTGTTATTGGGTCAAATAAAGTGCACGAACATGATGATGGACAATTTGCACGGTAATACTCATGGATCCCACTGTACGTACTGCATTGTATGTACAGTATTGCTTTACATTTTACTGTACTGTATAGTGCATTTAGGCTATGCCCTTTAAATACACCATAAGTTATTTCAGTTAATCCGGACTTTCGTTAAACCGGTCAACTTATCCCCCCACAGTAGTCCGGATTAACGAGGTTTTACTGTATCTCTATACATCACTCTGTCATTACTCCCATTTCTTTATATCTCTTATTGCTGTTTTTCTACCTCATTCATTATCCATCTCTTCCCTTCTTTCCTCTACTTCTCCATCTCTCTCTATTTGCCTCTTAATCTTCTTCCCTCGTCTTTCTTCTTCTGATCTCACCTGTCTTTCTTCCTTAGGTCCTCCATCTCTGTATTCCATTTCGTTCTCTCTTCTTTCTTTTTCATCTATATCTATCTTCTTTTTGTTTCTCTCTCTCTTCCTTATTCTTCCAACATCTCTTTCTTCCTCTGTTTCAGCTATTTTTCTTTCCTTTTTTCCATTTCTCCTTCTTACTTCGCCTCTTCTTTTCTGTTCATCTTTCCTTGTCCCTCTGTTCTCAATATTTTTCTTTATATCTTTTGTTGTCCTTCTTCCTATCTGTCTATCTCTGTTTATGCACGTATTCATTTCAATCTCTGCGACTCATTCTCTCTCCCTCTTCTCGTTCTATGTATGCGAATGTTGCTCTACTCGAAGGAAGAATTCATACTGAAGCGGCATGCGACAAGAGCCCATTCAGTCTGAAGCAAGACATTCACCGCGCATGCGCGAACAACAGCAGAAGGCGACACGATGCACGGTAGTGAGAAAACAGCCCAGCCCGAGTGACATGTTTGCCGTGTCTCTTCTGTTCGAAAGGTTGCGTTGGTTACAGAGGGTTTGCTTCCAAGCGACACGTGCCAGCCCCCGTGGCGGAGTGGTTAGCACATCTCGCTACGACGCCAAAGGCGTGATTGTGAGTGTCCATTCATCAATTTCATCACTCGTCCCTATCTTCGCAAATTAGCCAAAAGTGGCACGAGAAGCGAAGTAAAATAAAGCAAGTGAATCAATCCAAGCCACACGTGTCGCTTATTGTTTCGGTGTGAAATCTCGCTCTATGATTCTCAAAATGTCTTTTGTAGGCTCTTTGGGGCGTGCAGAAAATGAGGAGGGGCTCAACCAACCGCTGACGACGCCCCTGTCTATTTGGGAAACTACGTCGCATAGAGCCCACATCAACATCCCAGGGCACGCCATTGAACGGCGAATACCTCTAAAAAACGCCACCTAGGGCTCGTCTACCTTTATGGTGTACAAAGTTTATCTGTGTTGGCTAAAGCAAAACGTAGTCTCTTTGCTTATATAAGCAAACGACGATTGTGTTTTATTTTCCAATCAACTCTAACCTTGAAGCGTTCTTGCGAGTAGGCTAGGCACTCACTGCAATGTTCCTTTTAGCTTCAACAATGGCACGTAATTTCGCGATGGACGATTTTTGCGTCGGTCGCTTTATCGTGGCATCACTCAATGACATATTTAGAGGATGGTCAAGGGGTCCGCCCACCCCGAAATACTTACCAAGTATACTAAAATGAAATAAAATAAATTTGCTTAGTATTTGTTGTAGAATCGAGGATTCTGCCTAACTTACACGAAGGCACGTATTAGATTGGTATCATGAGACAGTGAACTGGCAGTACACCTAAGAAGATTAACGCACTCCACTACTTAAAATAATGTGCATCAAAAATTAAAACTTTTCATGAACTGAGGTTAACGTCCTCTTTGTTACTTTTTTTATTTCTTGACATTAATTCGCTTGCCAGAGCAGCGATCTTAACTATAAATAAACTACATAATGAATACGTGCTGTTATATTATTGTACAGTTTATTTACCTATTCATGCAATAAAAAGAACAATATTAATTCATTTACATATCCTAATTATTATTATAATTATGAATAGGCATGTTAATTATATTGACGTATTAATTAGAAACATTTGAATGGCTTATTGCAGAAAGGGACCTGAGTCACATTTTTGAGGTATCGGAGTTTATGGTATTTTTTATTTTCCTAGTTACAGACACATCTTTTAGTGCAGAAAGGACGTCAGTCTCACGAGGCTATAGCCAAGAAAATGCAGTGAAAAGTGTACTTTAATGCAGAAAGGTACCTAAGTCACTGACTCGGGTCCTTTTCTGCAATAAACTAAGCCGTATTTATACGTTGTACGAACTGTGTACGCTAATCTGTGATACAGCTCGGGCGGTAAAAATATGTCAAACTTATTGACACCAGTAACATTATTGGTTTCGCAACGTGGTGGCCTCATGTCTACAAAAAAAATGTGGCATCTGTGAAAACTACCATGTGTTTCTACAAGAATAGGCAGTATTTTCAGATTTCCAAGTATCATTACTTTGAATACTGTGTTCAACATAAGGGTACTGTCAAGGTTTACGAAGTCATCAAAGGTTTGACGTTTCACACCTTCTATCTGACCAAAGGTGCAAGAATTGTAATTCCTACGCCACGTACGTTTCCAGTTTCAAGTATGCCGATCAAGCTTACTAAATTGAAGGACATACGAACTGTCCTATGTACCAGACGACGTCAAAGGATTTTATGAAGATATTCATCGGTGGCCCGCTACACACGGCAATGAAACAGATGTAGAGTAACACATACATGTACGAGCTCGTACATTATTGTACTTCAAACAGCAACAGGCGTTTGTAGGATATTTCTCGTCTTATTTCTCAAAGTTTCCACTTTTATTGCAGAAAGGTACCGGAGTCACAACCTTAGCGCATACTGAAGGGGGGTGCATTGAGGGTTGCAAAATTAACTTTTCTTTATGCTGAATATTTGAGCCAACAACGGCACATTTCTTTCTTACACTATCAATATTATACAATTTTTCTTGTTTTTCCCAGAATTGTGCAAAAGTGACTCAGGTCCCTTTCTGCAATAAGCCATTCATTTATATTATTATTATTTATAAGACACATACAGGTTCCAGGGTTGGTAAAGGTCCGGGAATTTTAAATACATTCCATTCCGGTCCAGGAGAGAACGTCAGCAAGCGCATATGGGTTCTGGACCGTAAAGAACCTTTTTATCTGTAAGGTTCGGTCCAGGAACCTTTTTCCAATGAAACAAAACGAAACTTGGACCGAATTTAAATTGTGGGAGAAAAAAATGTTCCAGTTCTGCAGCGGAACCCAATAGAACTCATTAGAAGTTATGGATCCTGGACCATTAACGACCCTGCTTGGTTCCGACCCTTCCCGAAATATATTTCTAGATATGTGGTTGTGGTATTTGAATATATTACTATATTTCAAGTCTCTCTAAAGTTTCCTCTTATTACACTATTCCCCCCTCTTTTTCCCCTATCTCTTCCCTCTCTTATTCTCTTTCTTATGTGAGAGAGGGGAGAGAAGAAAGTGAGAGAGTAAATAATGTGGCGGCGTACCCGTAGAAGGGTGTTCGTGGGGTCATAATCCCCCATATAGCACAGCTATGACAGAAAAAGCAAGCTTTGCCAGTGACTCATTTAGGCAAAGCAAACTGAACTTTCAAAGTTTATTTTAAAAAAAAATCAGACCACACTTTTGACGTAACAATGTCGCTATGAAGCCAAAGGCCCCAGAGCCAATCTCCGTGCCGAAGTTGTTAGCACCTCCCGCTACGACGCCAGAGGTACCGGTCTGAGCATGTGCTCTTTTTGAGTGTTCCTTCACCATATCATCATCGTCGCGATTAGCCAAAAGTGCCAGAATAGCGAAAATAAATAACAAAAGGTTACATGTTTGGACCCTGGATAAGATCGTCCCAAATACAAAACACTGTAGCACGCCACTGGAGTAAGAAACAACATAATATCATAAATTTGTGATTTGGATGTGAAAAAGGCATGACAATACTAATTTTAGTGCATTAGTGGAGGATTTTATTAACATGCTCAAGTAAGACTAAGGCTGTATCCTACTGTTGTCCTTCGAAACTCTTATTTACAATGTTCGTTTCCAGGAATAAGTTACAAAGTAGCAATCCCAGATTGCGCCATGGAAAATTTTCCCCCGTTGGGCACATCCTTATTGGTTACGAAACAATCGACCCTCGACCAATCGGCTCCAGGCGCGGCCGAGACGTTAAAAGGCCATCAGCAGAAGCAGGGAATCAGTTTTCCGGTTCGCAAAACTTAATTGTATGTTCAGAGCTAAAGACTTTTTCTTTGGCGTCCTTGACTTGCAGTTGCAGTCTTCGCGAAAGGTGATACGAGCAACAAGGAAAGGACAGGCAAATTGAGCCAGCTTGCATGACAGACTCGCAACGAAATGCAGGAATGTTCTATCACAATCATCTGCGTCAATTTGGAAAAAAATTGGGAGTTGTCACGGAGGCCGAACACGATTAGAAGAAGAGATGTAGAGACAGGGAAGAAATAAATAGATGCAAAGGAGATAGAAAGAACGAAATGCCGAGACAGTGAGAAGAATGGAGAAAGGGCAGTGAACGAGATGAAAAAGAGAGGAAGGCTGAAGAGATGTAAAAAGGGAGAACATTAGCGAAATATATGAAAAGACAGAGATGGAAATAAAGAAAACAAAATAAAAAATGGAGAAGAAATAGTAAAATAGAGGAAGGAGATGGAGAAAGAGAAGAAAGTAATAGTGGAAAGTTAGACAGAGAGAGAAAGAACGAGAGATAAAAGGAGAGAGAGGGAGATAGACAAAGATAGAGAAAGGAAGAAAGAACGATCGAGAGAAATAGAGAAGGGATAGGGAACGCAAGAGCTGAAAAGGATAGAGACACAAAGAAAGCAATGGACAGAGAAGTGGACAAGAAATAGAAGTTGCAGATCAACAGAGGAAGAGAAAGTAGAGAAGGAAAATAAAGAAAACAAAATAAAAAATGGAGAAGAAATAGATAAACAGAGGAAGGAGATGGAGAAAGAGAAGAAAGAAATAGTGGAAAGTCAGAGACAAAGAACGAGAGAGAAAAGGAGAGAGAGAGGGAGATGGACAAAGAGAGAAAGGAAGAAAGAACGATAGCGGGAAATAGAGAACGGATAGGGAACGCAAGAGATAGATAGAGACACAAAGAAAGGAATGGACAGAGAAATGGACAAGAAATAGAAGATGCAGATCAACAAAGGAGAGAAGGAAAGTCAGAAAGTGTTCCAGGTTCGAGTCCTGGCTCAGGCATGGGTATTCCTTCTGTGTTCCTCTTCATCATTCATCTTTCGCGTCGCGATTGGACGTAAGTGGCAGAAAATCTATGTTAAATACGATACAAACAAGAACACAAGATTTATGGATTCAAGTCCCCACATAAATGTTGCATTATATTCCTTGTCGTTCTTTAATCTAACCACCATTCATCCTCGTCGTCGCGATGTAGTTGTCCCAGGTCTGTACCTTGGCCGTGGCATAAACGTATCTATTGTTTGTCTGTGCATCTATCGTAACGATTAATCAACGAAGTAGAAAACCGAAGTAAAGTAACCATAGAAGGAAAAATGGTAAAAAACCAGGAGCCTTCAGATCTATTGGAATAGATGCATATGAGACTACATCCATGTATTCCCCCCTAAAATAATGAAATTGTGAAAAACTTAACGCGACCCCTTCAAAAAAACAACACTTCTTTCTCATGCCCTATTATTTGAACAGATATTTCGTATAATTGTTGTCCACTCATAGGGGGTCAGAACACCCTCCTCCCCCACACACACTGTTGGACTAAACTTTATTGAAATGCCGGGTGGACAGAATTAAAGTTACCCAACTCAGAGCCCTCTGTAGCCTGTTTGAGGCATCGAAGAACTCTGAAATTTGGTGAATCCACTATGCAGATCGCATAAGAGGATGGCGATAAGAGAAAAATAGTTCAATTTTCCGCCGTCAGGTTGAAATGTGGCGCTGTAATAATGAATATTGAAAAACATAAGACAGGTGTACAAATCTTTAAATCAGGAACAAGAGGCTCTTTCTGCCACTGCAACAGCCACTTCGGTGACAACTTCTGCAATCGACCGGCGGCACCTTCCTGCTGCGACACCCAGATCTCCAGTCTCTTCAAATTTCTTCATCTTCTTTCATAACCCATGCGTTGTAATGGGCGCCTTTCGAAGTCCTTTCGCATGACGATAAACTTGCAGTGCAGCTGCACTATTACTACCGTTCTGATAAAACAACTTCACCAGCAATGCACGTTCTTTCTTATTTAATGGCACGGTGATCACTTCCGAACTTTTGTTCAGCTCTCACGTTAAGTGATTTAGCTGAGTTATTAATTAGAAAGACATTTGTTAGTGGCTGGAAGTTGCGAGAAAATAATCTCTCCTTTAATGCAAGATTGCAAGGTAAAGGCAAATCCATAACCAATTGGAGCAGTTTACGTCATTATTACAACTCACCGTGGAAGTACAGCGCCACATTTCAACCTGGTGACGGAAAATTGAACTATTTTTTTTTCATCGCCATCCTCTTCCCCATGGTCCGCATAGTGGATTCACCAAATTTCAGAGTTCTACGATGCCTCGAACAGGCTACAGAGGGCTCTGAGTTGGGTAACTTTAATTCTTGCCACCCGGTATACTAAGTGAATATAATCATGTAGCTCTAAGTTCCAACAATAGTAGCATTCAAAATCCTTCTTCATCAGAACCCCTCTTTTTAAAAGCATCCTAGAATCGCTAAATCACAAGAGCTGTTTGTTGTCCCTTCAGGGATAAAAGTTTTCTATAAGAATGTTCGAAGTTAACAATAATCCATCGACAAAGCATTGTCTTCATAGAGAACACCAAGAGAAAGCTTTTGAAGTGTTCGCAAACTGTCTTTTGTTAAATTGCAGAATTCGCTTTCGAATCCGGAAAGATTCTTCTCACGAACTTGAGAACTTTGCGAAAACTGTCTGGCACAATGTTGCGTGATGTGTCAAATTATCCGGTGGTCGGATGAACGGGTTGGATTTTTGTTGTTCTTTGCCTCAAGACGTGCCAAAAGCACTCACGCATAGCAGATTTCTGACACGACCTAGTTTTCTGCTCCCAGAATGCGTCACGTGATGGTGGTAAGGAAGAGGTCAATGCTAACACGTCCTGTCGGGGTGTTTTTTTGGTATCACCTATTTGAACTTCATTGGCGGCGTCTGTTTAGTTTCTTTTCGTGCCAATTTCCCCTCCTTTAGCGTATGTTTAGTCTCTTTTCCTGCAAATTTACCCTCCTTTGGTACCTGTTTAGTCTCTTTTCGTGCCAATTTCCCCTCTTTTGGTGTCTGTTTAGTCTCTTTTCGTGCCAATTTCCCCTCCTTTAGCGTATGTTTTAGTCTCTTTTCCTGCAAATTTACCCTCCTTTGGTACCTGTTAAGTCTCTTTTCGTGCCAATTTCCCCTCTTTTGGTGCCTGTTTAGTCTCTCTTCCTGCACATTTCCCCTCCTTTAGCGTGTTTAGTCTCTCTCGTGCCAATTTCCCCTCCTTTGGTGTTTGTTTAGTCTCTTGTTGTGCCAATTTCCCCTCCTTTGCCGTTTCTTTAGTCTCCTTTTGTACTAATTTCCCCTCCTTTAGCGTCTGTTTAATTTTCCTTAGTGCCAATTTTCCTTCTTTGGGTGCATTTAATCCCTTTCAGAGCTCATTTTCCACATGTTCTCGCCCACTTAAACCTCTTGCACTATTATCTATCCAATAATTCACCTGCATTTTTGAAAAGCCATTCTCTTCGTATGCAGCGAGTCGCAAATAAAACCGAAATCACAGGAAAATATATCCTTCTTTCACTCTTAAAAAGAAGGAATGCACTAAATTTTCGAGCAAGAAACAGTGAAACGTTACAATCCTCCCCCTTATTTTATGAAGACCTGGAAGGGTTTGTATTGACACCGTGCTTACCTTACTAGAGGGCGCACAATCCAAGCACTATAGCAATCCAGTCTCACTACAAACAGACAGCACTTCACAACATGGGTGTCACAACTGGCGGGATTTCCACTCGTTTAATGTTTTCCGAAAGCGAAATCCTTGAGCACAGAGGTCATCGCTATGAGGGTATAACTTCACACTCGTAACAGAGACTAGCCTTCCGTGACAATCACTGACCTTCCTGGATAGAGTCTACACACATCCCTTTTCCGTTATAAGCTTAGCGATGGTTCTTCATGGTACGGCTCTCATATCTAGTCGATCTAATTGGGGCTTGTTGGTTGTTTCAGCTGACTTCTTACGAAACGCCCGATTTCCCCTTTGCAGATGGTCATGAGATAGTAGCTTTCTTTCTCACTTTTGTTTCTAGCTCGGATATTTTACGACGCTTTTTTAACCTTTAGGACTAATCGCGACGATGAAAACGGGTTATTTGATTTGATTTGTTGTTTTTAAGTCCACTTTATGTACAGATAGACTAATCAGGACAGACCTAGAGCAGGGGTTCCATATTTCAAATACAGAAAAAGTTGAATGGCTCGGGTGTAAAACATGGTAGTTGGCATTTTGGTCATTTTTGAGTTACAAAGTTAAATGCGCCATCCTTCAATTTCCTAGTGAAATTGCCATGTCATACAATTTGCATTGGACTCAGTGAACTTGGTAAACAGTAAAATAAACACGAAAACCATTTATCTACAGTATAGGGTCTTCTAAATGTCCCTTACGATGTTTTACACCAGAGCCCTTCATTTTATATGTAAAAAGTGCTAAATAAGCACATATTTGGAACAATCATATCATTGATTGGATTTCAGTGAAAATCTTGGGACATTTCGCAGCGCCCGAATCACTGCGCAATGTGCCTCCACCGGGTATCAAAACCGGGACAGAAAACTGGTTATGTACAGATGAAATGGATTTCTTCGTCGCTTTCCTTCCAATCTTGGCTAATCGCGACGATGAGGATGATGAAACGACGCTCACAAAGAACTCCCATGTTCAGGCCGGGACTCGAACCTGGGAACTTCCGAGGAAAGATCAGAAAAGACTAAGTGGATAATGGCACAAACGCATCGGCGTGCCCACGTGGGAGTTGGTGGGAGTCCTAACCCACACTTTGGCCCAGTATCTAGCATGGTCATGATTTTTTATTGGAGTAAGGTGGAAAGTAGGAATTTGGAGGGGTGGCAGGGTAGTGGAAATCCACCTCGCCGGAAACCAGGGTAAACCTCAGCCAGGATAAGCGACAATGGGATTCGAACCTTCGACGTGCCGAATACGAAACCGCAACCTTACACTCACCCCAAGCTCGTTCGGTGCTGACGACGACGTATGCCTAATTGGAAACAGGTTAACGTGCCATGCCGCTAATTACAATCCGTCACCTGTCATCATGTGTAGAGAGTTGGGTTCCTAATAAAGGTTATCCATCACCGGAAGGTGAAGCGCGTCCCAGATGCTAGCTGTAAAACGCGTTTTTTCACACATGCGAAAAAAACAAAAAAGTTTTAGCACATGGAAAGTTGTTCCCTGCGTGTGTCAATGACCTCCCTCAGGTCTTCAGGCCTTACTTTGTGTGTTTGTGCAGTTAATGCATTCGGGTGCATAGAAAATGCAAACCAACAACCTTTACGATGCCATGAAAATGCATTTATATTCATATTCAGTGGATAGTACCATTAAGATTGTACAGTGGGGTTCACAATTATTACTAAGCAAATTGTCCACTATCATGTTTATTCTACTTCTTATACCAATGAGAGCTTCAAGTATTGAAACAAAACGCCCGACAAGTAGCTGACAACCTGCACCAACATACTTTAAAATCCTTTTCTTAAAAACACGTAGAATACAAGAGAAAAATTAATGAAAATAGTCAGGGCAATTTGTCGAGCAATACTTGTGCATCGCACTGTACAGGTGTGCAACATCCACTTTATTTGCAGAGACTAACCTGCACTGGTTTCAGCAATAATGGGGAGTCACGGGGACTCGAACACGCCAACCCATGATTACTCAGGAATACGTTATCATTAGATTTCAGGCAATTCTTTATGAAAGGGTGTGCTCATTTACCCCCACAATACCTTGGAATTTGTAGCACCTAAAAATATGTTAGTGTTGTTTTTCCAAAACTAACAGTGAGGTTCTGAAATAATTCAGAATGTACCGTTGTGTACAGTGGGATCCATGAGTATTACCGTGCAAATTGTCCATCACCACGTTCGTGCACTTTATTTGACTCACTAAGAGCTTCAAGAATTAAAAGAACACTCAAAACAAGCTGTTGACAACTTCTGCACCAGCATACATAAAAAATCCATCGCTTAAAGACACATAGGATGTAAGAGAAGAATTAATGAAAATACTCATGGACAATTTGCACGGTAATACTCATGGATCCCATTGTACATCGAGATACACAAGTATTGAATGAATGAAGGAATTGAAAATTTTATGACCATTTTGCACCCTTTAAACAAGGAAAATCCCCTTATCAAAAATCTTATCTAAAAGTTAAAAAAGGGTGTAAAAAAGGGTGTAAAAAGCCCCTTCAGAAAGGTTACAAGTGCAAGGTTGTAAAGAGACCTGCACGGGACAAACATAACACATTGAAAAGGTAAGGATACACTAAAAATTCTCTCAACTAAAACACTGCAAATTGTCCATGACTATTACATTAATTTCATGAAGAATTTCTTGCATCCTGTGTGCTTTTAAGGTCTGACTTTATACGTATGCAGGTGCAGAGATTGTCACCAGCTTGTTTTGAGTTTTGTTTCAATTCTTGTTCAGTGGGATCCATGAGTATTACCGTGCAAATTGTCCATCACCATGTTCGTGCACTTTATTTGAACCAATAAGAGCTTCAAGAATTAAAAGAAAACTCAAAACAAGCTGTTGACAGATTCTGCACCAGCATACATAAAAATTCATCGCTTAAAAACACATATAGTCATGGACAATTTGCACGGTAATACTCGTGGATCCCACTGTCCCTCTCATTACGTAAAACACACAGAATAAACATGGTGATGGACAGTTTGCTTGGTAATACTTACGCCGCATCCCACTCTACAAACCGTGAGCGAGCATAATGTCTTCAGCTAACAAGTACAAGTTCTGTTAATCTCCGAGTTGGTGTAATACAATTCTTAGATGAGAGATTTGTTAATTTCTGCAAGTATATTACAATATTATTTCCACAGGTGCGAGTTTTAAAAATAAGCCCATAATAATAACAACTGAAATATCAATTAGACAAAAGTTGTGCAGTTATGGAATGATGTAATGATAACGTCTACTCTAGGAACAATCTTTCTTCAATCTTTCTTGGGCAAGATTCATAAAACTCAGCTACAGGAAAAGAAACGTCGGGTTTTTAAATGTTAGTTTTGCATAAATAGGTTAAGAGGTAAGAAAATATGCAAAACAGGCAAGCATAAGCTCTAAAACAGGAAGAGAGGCATTTAAAAATTACATTGATGATGAAGAATGTGTAATAAAAACGCACATTAAGTCTGAATTATCAGTAAAGACGACGTTCACGTAAAAACGTTAACAAAATGAGCATTCGCAGGCACCTAAAGATTGTACACCAGAAAAAAAAACTGTTTTAGCATGCAGGTAAGCAAAAATGGCATTGATGCTACCTTTTAACGTATTACTTTTGTGCACAAGTACTGAAATGCGAAAGTTCGTGTGGTATTAAAATCCACATTTAACATAGAATCAAACGGTAATGCGTTGTTATACTTTAACGTGTTCGTTTTGTACATAAGAACTGTCATAGAAAGTTCGCATAGCATCGAAAAACCTAAGTTTAATGTAAAATCAAGCTATCTTTTAACGTGTTAGTGTTGTATAGAAAGGCGCCCGCAGGAATGATTCTCAGGGGGGAAACTTTTTATTATTATTATTACTGCTATTATTGTTATTATTATTTGTATTATTACTACTACTACTACTACTACTACTACTACTTATGTTTCTTTAATTACTTACATTTGTAATTTCCCTATTCTGTATATATCTATATACAATTTGCATAATATAATTAGATATTCAATGTAAAATAGAGTGTAAGCCAGGGTTGTTAGAAGTCCAGGAATTTTAAATAAATTCAATTCCGGTCCAGGAGAGAAAATCAGCAAGCGTAAATGGATTCTGCCGAACCTTTTTATCTGTAAAGTATTTCAATTCGGTCCAGGAACATTTTTACCAGATCAATTTGAATACGGTCCAGGAACCTTTTTTCCGGCTGAATTTATATACCGTCCAGGAACATTTTTCCAATGAAGCAATTCACAACTTGGACCGAATTTAAATTGTGCGAATAAAACGTTCCGGTCCTGCAGCGGAACCCATTAGAATTTATTGGTTCCTGGACCTTCAACAACCCTGCTGTAAGCTTAAATGTAACCCTACTTTAAATAGCCGTGGTAGCTCAGTCGTTAGGGCGTGCGACTACCATGCGAGAGACCCGGGTTTGATCCCCAACGGGGGAGAACCGGATTATTTTTCACCTGTTCAAGCGGCTCCGACGCCCACCTAGCGTCGTATAAAGTGGGTACCTGGAGGAAACTCTGGGGGGTAAAGGCGGCCAGGGGCGTGGTGCTTATCACATCACCCCCAGCCTCGACCGTGATCAAGAAAGTGTGGTACCCTAACTCCACACCCCCTATACGCCTTCATGGCGTAGTGCAAAGCACTACGTTTTCTCTTTACTTCAAATAATAATAATAATAGTTGCTGTAACGTACGGCCTGTAAGTCACAGAAAACAATATTTTTTGTTACAAAATATCGCTACAATTTCACTATTCGAATTACATTAACTCTTTCCAGAAATCTCAAGGGGGGGGGGGCATGAACACAGACTGTCATTTCGTACTCAGTGATCTTAAAAGTGAGAGTACCCGTAACAAACGTGAAAGCTACAAGTGACACAATTCTCAACACGCCCAAGCGGAAAGCAATGTTGATAAGCCCTCAGCTAACGGTAAATATATATAGCACAAGGATCTTGGAAAACGAGTATTCCTACGATGATGCCTACACAATGGCGGTCTTTGACTACACCAACGTGAGACATACAAGCCTTTTTATAGGTAGATTTGTAGACAGTGATTAGGTACAAAGACATTAACCTAGTTCAAGGAAACAAACTAACTCTCTAGCCTTCTTAAACCCGAAGGTTTGTACTACAGCAACACAAGCCTTCCATCTGCTCTATCCTGAACAAGATCAATCCAATCTTTTCCATCCTTACCGATTTCCTTTAGGTCCAGCTTAACGTTATCCCTCCATCTTCGTCTTGGCCTTCCTACAGGTCTCTTACCATCAGGTTCTCTAACAAGAATACTGTAAACCATCTTTCCCATTCGAGCCCACCTAAATTCTTCTTGATTTAATTATTCTAATAATACATGGACGTGAATGCAAATTATGCAGTTCTAAATTATCTAGGCGTAGTCGCCTTGTAATCAAGGGGTCCCGGGTTGGATACCCGGTGGAGGAACTTTAAACTGTAGGTCCAGTCCCGATTAGCCTTACTGTGCATAAAGTTGACTTAAAACACCAACTCAACTCAAAAAATTATCTAACCTTCTCAATTGTTCCCAATTGTACAGAGGTATTCTGTAATACTATATTTCAAATCAAAAATAAATAGATAACGACCCTAATGCTTTAGGTATATTTTTACACTTCCCTGTCCCAATACGGTGACACGATTCTAGAGAAAAGATTCTTGTTTCTTCGCTTCCCCACTTTTTGTTGCATCTTTATGTCGTTAGGTTTATCACGACAATGGAAAGATGATGGAATAAAATAATAAACATCCTTTACTTAGCCGGAAATCGAACACACTAACCCTATTTTCACCCTATGCACGTTTATTTCTATAGACCACGGAGTAGTGATATAGTATATTATTTCTGTAAAAAAAAAACTGTGTAGATATAGGTCAGGATGGACTTACGCGAGAAAATTGCCCCTCCCAAGTGCCATTCCTGGATCCGCCACTGATCAGAGGGTGTGCGCACGCCTATGATTTCATCAAATCACCTTTCATCCTCTAACAAAAACACCGCACAATAAGCAAAATACAAATTGAAGAAAATGTACATTCGTATCTTTACGTGTCATCTCGTGTTTCTGTAAGCCAGGTCGATTTTCGCACCCTCACAAGCAACCAAACGAAAGATGTAGCAAAGTTTAACTTTTCGATGTTCCTGGTATCTCGGGTGAAATCTCAAGGTTTCCAAAGAACGAAGTTCCCCCTGTAGAGAAAAAAAAATCGTGTCGAAATGGGCATAACGGTAAAACTGGAAAACTATTTCGAAATCCCACAGGTCAAGTTTCGACGTCAAGAGTCAGACCCAAGATCTAATCTCGCTATCATGAACCTTCGAAAAGCCAACATTCTTGTAGCGCGCAATAGGCTTCTTGTTGGATGTTCTCAATTTTGACAGTGACGCTGTCTTTCAACCTCTGCGTTTATCGTTGTACGTTTATACGCAAAAAAGGATAGTTTGAAGCGTGACAAATTTGTAAGGTTTTATAGTAAACGACGTTTCAACAACACTTTGGATTGTTTTTGTTCCTTTTTTTCTCCTAGGAAGCTTTTTCTTCTAGTTACCCTTACCCGGCAACATCAGTGTTCGTAAACACTCCCCCCCCCCAAACGGGTTTTCTTCTTCATCATCAAATAACTTCACAGGACTTACAGCTTTCCATTTGACTGTCTATGTCCGGCACACCCGAGAAAATAAAATATAAAAATGACACTGACAACAATAACAAGGTTTGTCTATATCCTCATCAGTTATTTCATTGGTCCCGGCTTTATTCCACGCTTGCGTCATAAAAAATCCGAACGTTTTCAATTTAGCCCGAAAATCGGACACTGGTTGGCATTGTACAGTGCACATTGTCCATCACCATGTTCGTGCGCTTTATTTGATCCAAAAAGAGCTTCAAGAATTGAAAAAAAACTCAAAACAAGCTGTTGACAACTTCTGCACCAGCATACATCAAAATCCATCGCTTAAAAACACACAGGATGTGACAGAAAAATTAATGAAAATAGTCATGGACAATTTGCACGGTAATATTCATGGATCCCACTGTACAGTGTGATGCATAAGTATTTCTCGGTACCTTGTTTGTCACAATTCTTGAAGCATTCATTGGCTTGGCAACACTTACGCATCCCCAGCTACCATATGGATGACTTCCGCTTGCCTATGCTTCAGTTACATGATGTACTGTGCAACAGCCTTCTGCAATGATTGGCAATACGTGACAAAATTTCCACCAGGTGGCTCAACTAATGAACCCTCTCTGTACGCACAAAGTTTCAAGAATAAAAAAATTATGATATTGGTGAAATCAGTGGTGGCATTAACATCAAATTTTAGAAGCTCCAAATAGAGTTTACTTGTTCGAACAATGTACAACTGAGACTGTGCACATTATATAGTTTCTTCTTCCCTTCTAGTTGTAGTTTTACTTTTTTCTAATTTATTCCTTTTGTACATTTAACTACATCAATGTTCCCTCTTTCACGACTCATCCTGTTTTTTTTGTTTTTTTTTTGTTTTTTTTTCATATTCATACGTTATACGTTGACGTACATTTTTGGTCATTTCATAATAGCATATTCTCCTCTTGTGAACATAAATAACTCTCTCTCCCTCAGAATTCTCATCCACTCATTCCTATTGGCAGGTTCGATACCCGGTGGAGGCACATGGTGGTTCGGATCCCACTTTAACCTGTAGGTCCAGTTCCTATTACCCTATCTGTGTAAAAGTGGACTTACAGCAAAACCCAAAGTAAAGTTCGGTGTTTTACGTTCGCTGTTCAGCCGGCCTCCGTGGAGAAGTGGTTAGCACAAAGCGCTACGACGTCAGGGGTCCCGGGTTCGAATCCCGACCTGGGCGTTCATTCTCATCCTCAGCTTCGCGATTAGTCAAAAGTGGCAGAAAAGCGAAGTAAAATAAACCAAGTTAATCAAAATCAACGCTTGCTCCTTAGTTGTCATTCTCACAAGTTCTTACTTCTATCTGTGCCTCCACCCCCAAGTCTTAACCATGCTCGACCGCATCTTGCAATCCTGTCTACTTGCTTGATACAAGCTACTTCCGTAAAATTTAACGAACACGAAACGATGACGTCACGCGGAAGTCCTTGACTCTGTAAATGTTATTGTTATGGTTATAAGGGTTCATATGAATTATCACTAGCAAAATTTAATCGGAAAAGAGACAATCTAGAATTGTTGTTTTGTACGAATTTGCAAGGGTGTACATTCACAATGCCGGTCTCCGTGGTGAAGTGGTTAGCACATCGCGCTACGACGTCAGGAGTCCCGGGATCGAATTCACGCCTCCGCTTTTTTTTTTTTTTTTTTTTTTTGCGAGTGTCCCATCATCATATCACCATCTTCATCTTCGCGATTAGGCAAAAGTGGCCAGAAAAGCGAAGTGGAATAAGTCCAATCAACCAATCAAATCAATCTACGTCACAGAAAAATTCCTGAACTCAGAAAGTGCCGAGAGAACCCCACATGTATGCAATCCATTTTGATACAGATGCAGTAGATAAAATATTTGGTGCCTATAAACATACATTTAACCACACATACCGAAAAACTCCATCAGCTTCCTCCTAAAACTTTGCACAAAGGTCCAATTCATACTGGCTTTAAATGTACACTTACACCCCATAAACATGAACTTAAAACTCTCTCGCCTAGATTGAAAATTCTGATAAACTCCTACCTATAAATTATCACAGACACACAAAGCAGCAGCATGGAAATTAAGTGAATGACCGTTCTGGTGGACAATTCGTCTACCATTACTTTTGCTGTCCGATTTACTGTTTACAACTTAAAAGATTTTTCTTAAAGATAAAGTAAACAACAACAAAACGTGTACTCACCGTATTTTGTAGATCGTATTTGTTCTTTTTGAACATCCTGCGCGCAATCTCCTATTCAGATGGTTGTCAGCAAGTCCTTCCAGATCGCACCACCTTCAATGAAGAAAAGATGCACACGTCACTCGCTAAAGCTCACAGATATCGAACAACTAAAAAACAGAGCGCCAGTAGATGGCGTTACTGCTCGTGCTAATTGCAATAAAAGAAAACGAACGTGCTCCGGAAAAGTTACATCACCAAACAAAAACCTTTACTTGTCACTCTCGGGGCGTGACTTAACACTTGGGCAACAATAATTTTCGCGACACGGAACGTCAAGATATCGTGCAAACGCCCGGTCCTGGAAGTTGTAGGTCAACAACAGGCGATGTTGCTGTAAAGACTGACAGTCCAGGCGCCGGGTTTGCCTCAAGAAGTTCCTTCTTCTCCTTGCAACAACCAATAGAGAGCTGAGGTTTGCGGTTATAGGAGGAAATGATTCCGGGGAAGCCCGAACGACTCCAACCCATTGGTGCTGGACTTTCACTCTGCAGGTGAGCTCATTACTAAACAGGAAGATACAGCAGAGAAGAATAACAAGAGCAAAATGCATCATGCGATTTTTAAAAAGGGAAAAGCAAAAGTATGTTCAGCTGATGCTTATTACGACCACTATGTCCCCTGAGCGGGAATCACGAGACTCGAGGAACATAGAACAGCTGCTGAATACTTACTTATCTGGCCAATATTACGTGTAGAATGCTGTGCAATTGCAGTATTGAGTTTGCGAAACATACAGGGTGTCCCAGCTAAAAATAGCCCGGCTCCGCTCAACAGTTACATGCAAAGGATCATGAAAAGAAGTGTTTGTACTGATGGCCTTGAGTACCTATAACGGGTCACGTTGCAATGGACTATTCCATTCTACTGGTGCAATATAGCCGTCATTTGCTTCACAGACTTAACTGGGACACCCAGTACAACCATATGTAGGCTGTATATAGTTGACGTCCTGACTCGAACGGCACTTTACATCAAAGAAAGTTCGTAATGATCAGTTTTCCTCTGACAACCACGTCGAAGTCCACGTGGAGCCCAGTACATCCTTCCCTCAAACCTTTCCCACCAATAGCGTCCGTTTTAGGAACTGACAGCTCTTGTTAAGTCCACGTGGAAGGAAATGCGATGTGGCCAATTCAGTTTCTTTAGAGTTTTCATAACGTGAGGTTGCGGTTATTTTTGCCAGCTTGTGTTATGGTTTCTTTTTTCAAACGATGTGCAGACCTTGGGAGCGTAGCGTCGTCGCAGTTCGTGTTGCATGTCTAACACTGCAGGTAAAAGTGACGACAGTGCTTCTCAGGAAAACAGGTGCCGGCTCGAAACCAGATAAGCGTCAAATAAATATACCAAACTGACGTTCGAATCAGGACTTCAACTATAGCAGGTGCTTCAAAATTAAAGTTGTCCTACTCAGAGCCATCTAGAGCATCGGATTGTTGTGAGACATGGAGACCATGCGGAAGCATACGGTGATTAAAAAAAGTTAAAATTCAAGTTCAAGTAAAAAGGGGGGGGGACAAATATTCACATCGCCCGGGTAAACATTTTATCAGGTCGATTTACTTGTAATAACACATTCATGAAATCACAAAAAGTATTATAGGAATTTTGTACTATTTTTGTACAATTTTGTACATCAAATCAAAAATAGTACAAAATTCCTGCACTGTTTATTATCAGATTCTCGAAAATGTACTAAAGCATTTTCTTGTAGTACCACTTTTGATTTTTCTCGTATACTTGACTTGTACAAAAAAATTTATTTGCTGTACAAAATAATACAAATTCCTGCACTGTATATTTCTTAATTCTCGAAACTGGTACTGCAGCTTTTAATTGTACGATAGTACCACTTTTGATTTGAATTTTTATAATTCATTTGACTTGTACCAAATTATACAAAAATAGTACAAAATTCCTGCACTGTTTATTTTCTGATTCTCGAAAATGTACTAAAGCATTTTCTTGTAGTACCACTTTTGATTTTTCTCGTATACTTGACTTGTACAAAAAATTTTATTTGCTGTACAAAATAATACAAATTCCTGCACTGTATATTTCTTAATTCTCGAAACTGGTACTGCAGCTTTTAATTGTACGATAGTACCACTTTTGATTTGAATTTTTATAGTTTATTTGACTTGTACCAAATTATACAAAAATAGTACAAAATTCCTGCACTGTTTATTTTCTGATTCTCGAAAATGTACTAAAGCATTTTCTTGTAGTACCACTTTTGATTTTTCTCGTATACTTGACTTGTACAAAAAAATTTATTTGCTGTACAAAATAATACAAATTCCTGCACTGTATATTTCTTAATTCTCGAAACTGGTACTGCAGCTTTTAATTGTACGATAGTACCACTTTTGATTTGAATTTTTATAGTTTATTTGACTTGTACCAAATTATACAAAAATAGTACAAAATTCCTGCACTGTTTATTTTCTGATTCTCGAAAATGTACTAAAGCATTTTCTTGTAGTACCACTTTTGATTTTTCTCGTATACTTGACTTGTACAAAAAATTTTATTTGCTGTACAAAATAATACAAATTCCTGCACTGTATATTTCTTAATTCTCGAAACTGGTACTGCAGCTTTTAATTGTACGATAGTACCACTTTTGATTTGAATTTTTATAGTTTATTTGACTTGTACCAAATTATACAAAAATAGTACAAAATTCCTGCACTGTTTATTTTCTGATTCTCGAAAATGTACTAAAGCATTTTCTTGTAGTACCACTTTTGATTTTTCTCGTATACTTGACTTGTACAAAAAAATTTATTTGCTGTACAAAATAATACAAATTCCTGCACTGTATATTTCTTAATTCTCGAAACTGGTACTGCAGCTTTTAATTGTACGATAGTACCACTTTTGATTTGAATTTTTATAGTTTATTTGACTTGTACCAAATTATACAAAAATAGTACAAAATTCCTGCACTGTTTATTTTCTGATTCTCGAAAATGTACTAAAGCATTTTCTTGTAGTACCACTTTTGATTTTTCTCGTATACTTGACTTGTACAAAAAAATTTATTTGCTGTACAAAATAATACAAATTCCTGCACTGTATATTTCTTAATTCTCGAAACTGGTACTGCAGCTTTTAATTGTACGATAGTACCACTTTTGATTTGAATTTTTATAGTTTATTTGACTTGTACCAAATTATACAAAAATAGTACAAAATTCCTGCACTGTTTATTTTCTGATTCTCGAAAATGTACTAAAGCATTTTCTTGTAGTACCACTTTTGATTTTTCTCGTATACTTGACTTGTACAAAAAATTTTATTTGCTGTACAAAATAATACAAATTCCTGCACTGTATATTTCTTAATTCTCGAAACTGGTACTGCAGCTTTTAATTGTACGATAGTACCACTTTTGATTTGAATTTTTATAGTTTATTTGACTTGTACCAAATTATACAAAAATAGTACAAAATTCCTGCACTGTTTATTTTCTGATTCTCGAAAATGTACTAAAGCATTTTCTTGTAGTACCACTTTTGATTTTTCTCGTATACTTGACTTGTACAAAAAATTTTATTTGCTGTACAAAATAATACAAATTCCTGCACTGTATATTTCTTAATTCTCGAAACTGGTACTGCAGCTTTTAATTGTACGATAGTACCACTTTTGATTTGAATTTTTATAGTTTATTTGACTTGTACCAAATTATACAAAAATAGTACAAAATTCCTGCACTGTTTATTTTCTGATTCTCGAAAATGTACTAAAGCATTTTCTTGTAGTACCACTTTTGATTTTTCTCGTATACTTGACTTGTACAAAAAAATTTATTTGCTGTACAAAATAATACAAATTCCTGCACTGTATATTTCTTAATTCTCGAAACTGGTACTGCAGCTTTTAATTGTACGATAGTACCACTTTTGATTTGAATTTTTATAGTTTATTTGACTTGTACCAAATTATACAAAAATAGTACAAAATTCCTGCACTGTTTATTTTCTGATTCTCGAAAATGTACTAAAGCATTTTCTTGTAGTACCACTTTTGATTTTTCTCGTATACTTGACTTGTACAAAAAAATTTATTTGCTGTACAAAATAATACAAATTCCTGCACTGTATATTTCTTAATTCTCGAAACTGGTACTGCAGCTTTTAATTGTACGATAGTACCACTTTTGATTTGAATTTTTATAGTTTATTTGACTTGTACCAAATTATACAAAAATAGTACAAAATTCCTGCACTGTTTATTTTCTGATTCTCGAAAATGTACTAAAGCATTTTCTTGTAGTACCACTTTTGATTTTTCTCGTATACTTGACTTGTACAAAAAAATTTATTTGCTGTACAAAATAATACAAATTCCTGCACTGTATATTTCTTAATTCTCGAAACTGGTACTGCAGCTTTTAATTGTACGATAGTACCACTTTTGATTTGAATTTTTATAGTTTATTTGACTTGTACCAAATTATACAAAAATAGTACAAAATTCCTGCACTGTTTATTTTCTGATTCTCGAAAATGTACTAAAGCATTTTCTTGTAGTACCACTTTTGATTTTTCTCGTATACTTGACTTGTACAAAAAAATTTATTTGCTGTACAAAATAATACAAATTCCTGCACTGTATATTTCTTAATTCTCGAAACTGGTACTGCAGCTTTTAATTGTACGATAGTACCACTTTTGATTTGAATTTTTATAGTTTATTTGACTTGTACCAAATTATACAAAAATAGTACAAAATTCCTGCACTGTTTATTTTCTGATTCTCGAAAATGTACTAAAGCATTTTCTTGTAGTACCACTTTTGATTTTTCTCGTATACTTGACTTGTACAAAAAAATTTATTTGCTGTACAAAATAATACAAATTCCTGCACTGTATATTTCTTAATTCTCGAAACTGGTACTGCAGCTTTTAATTGTACGATAGTACCACTTTTGATTTGAATTTTTATAGTTTATTTGACTTGTACCAAATTATACAAAAATAGTACAAAATTCCTGCACTGTTTATTTTCTGATTCTCGAAAATGTACTAAAGCATTTACTTGTAGTACAACTTTTGATTTGGATTTTTCACGGTTATTTGACTTGTACATTTTTTACTTGCTGTACAAAATTGTACAAAAAAGTACAAAATTCCTGCACTGTTTATTTTCTGATGATCGAAAATGTGCTAAGGCATTTATTTGTAGTACAACTTTTGAATTTGATTTTTCTCGTTTACTTGACTTGTACAACAATTTTTTATTTGCTGTACAAAATAATACACATTCCTGCACTGTATATTTCTTAATTCTCGAAAGTGGTACTGCAGTTTTTAATTGTAGTACCGCTTTTGATTTGAATTTTTCTAGTTTATTTGACTTGTACAAAATTGTACAAAAATAGTACAAAATTCCTGCATTGTTTATTTTTGAATTCTCGAAAGTGGTACTACAGCATTTACTTGTAGTACCACATTTGATTTTGATTTTTCTCTGTTATTTGACTTGTACAAAATTTTTGATTTGGTGTTCAAAATTGTACAAAAATAGTACAAAATGTACATTTTTTTTTTATTTCATGAAAGTGGTACTACAAGTACGTAAATGGAGCTCATTTCTCTCGGTTTATAACTAAACATACATCGATACTTAGGAAATCGTCTTTTCCTCGCTCAGATGAAAAGGGAAACAGTGAGAAAAATAATCACGTGGTACTCCTGATGCCATATGTCGGTAAGACATGAGGGTGACGACAACAGCTTGGTCACTTGTGCTGGAACTTGTACTCGTCGTTGACCTCAAAATCCCAAGAGAGCAGTGCTTCATATTACTCAACAGATGGCACTGGTTTATAACGTAACGCGACGTCTACTTATTTATTTAACGTGCCTGACGTCACTCTGGTTCTACATTACAATGGTAATGTCAAACCCACAAAACAATTAAACAAATAAACAAAAGGCAATCATTAAGAACCTATTTACCTTTTGTCCCAGGGTAAGTGCCATCAGTTGGAGCCCAAGAGATTACATAGGGTAGAACAAATCACACCACAGGGTTAGTTCTATATATATACACTGTAATTTCTATAAAAGAGCACATGCATAAACATTACATCATTGCCCCTTTCATTCTCACAGTCACACTCGCATTCATTTCTCGGCAATCCAATAGACATGAGTAATTAATACAATAATAGTTCGGCGGCATGTTTAAAGTTAGCTACATTAATTTAAACTGTTCTTAATTTGACATTTTACTTTTGCATTTACGGAAAAACATGTTCCGGTCGGAGCTTTACCTGTACGACAAAACACTACTCCTTTTAAGTTGTTGTTGTTGAATGAATGTTAATCTATATATTGTTAATTTTGAGGTTAACAAGGATCACTGATATATAATTATATTGACAATTTATAACGTCGTACAATCTGAATGTTAAATACTTTGGATGAATGGATAATTGAACGCTGTACGGTTTTACATGTTAAATGATAGTTGATGCAATTTAATCACCGTAATAAGCAATGTCTTGGTAATGTTTACGTAATTAGCGAGTTCATTGGATGTCACGACGGGGCGAACGAAGCTTATCCATTTTCACGTCCATTCCGGCTTACCTTTGTCGGCTCTGACTGAAGTCCTCGTGGTGAAGTCGTGGATATTTGCGGCGTGGTCAATAGATGGCTTCCGGGCGATAAGATAGGATCTCCGCATCTTCAAGGTGGCAACTGGGTCAGACGCCCCCCAGCAGGGCCTTTCTCTGTCTCTACTCCATATTGATAGTACACAGACACGTGCGAAATAACACAACACGGAACGGAGCGACACACAAAGCGGATACTTTACGCGGGTGGTTCGCGAAAGATTGACGATGATAACACGTCGAAGAAAATCTGAGTAAAACTGGTTGATAGCGCGTCGAAGAAAATCTGAATAATACTGGTGGTTTCCCTTCTCTGCGCGTCTATTTATTTGCTATTCAAAAGGTCTGTTACGGTACCCTCTCTGTCCAAGCGTTGCTAAATTGTCATCAAATCGTAGGCTCTTGTCCTGTTATCTTCGCCCGTATATTTGGAGTTCTTTGACCCTTCTCGAGCAGCACCTCGAGTAGAGGTTAGCCAAAGACCAGGCCCATTGTAACCTGCACGTTCGTTCCGAAGACCGTGCCAGGAAGTCTGTAGCTATTGTTATCCAGTCTAGCTGTTTAACCTTTAATATCGGGCTTAATTTATCTCCTATCAAATTCTGCTTTGGGGATTTCGTCGATGATAATCTGCTGCTGGGCTGTCTTTAATTTCAGTTGAATCTGACCATTGGTAACAAAGTTGTATTTTTATATTTCTTTACCCGAGGCTCGGCCTCTTCTCTCGGGAAACAGGCTAGTCCTTCGCACTCTGCCGTCCAAGTCCCGGTGAACAGCAACAATCCAATGCATATTATTGCTTATTACGATGATTAATTGATTTACCTGATAATTAGCAAGATTTTATCGTTATAGGTTGTTTGCAAATCCATTAAATGCCTATTGAATTAACAATTGGAAAACACAAGCATAAAAACCTAATTAATGCATTGGTAAACTTTTAGAGGAATTGTCCTACACAATCACATTCTTTGTTGAAAAACACAGTCGTTGAAACTAGAAGAAGATTGTCCGTGACTGGCTTACTTGAAATCTGTTACACATAATCTAACATGTGTACAATATGATGGAAATAAGATACATTGGAAGTGCTTAAAATGATAATGTTACTCATAAGAAATTGTATATATCTGTTTGAACCAAGTGTAGTTGGGTTTCGGGGATTTCATCAGAAGTTTTTCAGCTGAGAATACATTACAGTACGTACTGAAATATATTAGAAACATTATGTATTGGTTTTTATCGTTAAAATAAATGGGCAAAATCACCAAATGGCTTGCGACAGAGTTATCGAAGAACATCTTGAGAAAATACAGGAAGCACAATTGTTGGATCGGATTTAATGACTGTAGTTCCCAGGCTACTGACGTTGCCAGACAATTTCGTTCGAATATGATATACTTCGGTGTCTTGGCTTCAAAGGTACTCTTGTTTCTCTTTTTACATTCCTATTTCTTTGGTCTTTCTCTCCCTTCTCTTTTAACTTTTCTGTCTACTCCAGTCTCTGATTTTTCATTCCCTGCTTGTCTCTTTCTCTCGCTCTCGTTACTTTTCTTTCTTCGTTCCTCTGCTTCTCTCTCTGTCTTTTTCTCGTCTATCTCTCTCTTTCCTTTCCACCTTTCCATTTCTTGATCTTTCCTTCTCCCCTTCTCACTTTCGTTCTATGTCCCTCATTCTCCTTTCCTTGCCCACTTATCTCTCTCTCTCTCCTCTCTGTCTGTCTTTCTTTCCACTTCTCTGGCTACCTCTCTTCTTCTTTTATTCCCATGCTGCTATCCCTATCTTATCTGTTTCTTTCCATATGTCTATGCTCTTTCTCTTCCTCTCTTGTTACTTTTCTATCTCTCTATTCCTCTGCTTCTCTCTCTCTCTTCTATATCTGTTCCTTTCCACCTTTCGCCTTCTTGATCTTTTCTCCTCTTCTCACTTTCTGTCTGTTTCTCTCTCTCCCTCTCCTTTTCATTCCCTTGTTTCCAACTTCTTGTCACTCTTGTCTCTCTCTACTTTCTATTCCTTCTCTCTTCTCTCCTTATCTTTCTGCCACTTCTCTATTATATTTTCCCGTTCTTCTCTTTCTTGCTCTGTTTATTTCTGTCTCTTCATCTCTTTATTCCTTTCTCTATCTTCTGATTTCTCTCTATCTGATCCTTGCTCTACTCTAAAGAATTCTGAAATTATCTCATGTATCCATTTGAGTAACCTGGAACCCTCAAGAAAACCCATGGCGAGGCGCCTGTCCCACTGAGAAGCCAGTTGGCGTCTCAGCAGTCAAACCTGAAGATGTCAGTCAGAATTTCAAGCTGGAGAACATAGCCCAAACTTCAAAGTTTCCATTCACTAAGCCAGAGAGCAAGAAGAAGGCTACTTCCAGAGCTTCCTAGTTCACTTTACGTCCTCCAGGCGTTCAAACCACACCCATTCGCATCGTTCCTTTGTATTCATAGACCTCTCCTTTCCTCAAATTCACGCTGAACTCTCGAGGAAAGTGGCTTCGTTTCAAGGAAACAGCAAAAAGGCCTACCGAACCGCAATTGCCATGCTTTGGAACCCTCGATGCATGAAGACAGAACTAAATACGGGATAATGATTGGATGATGCGGCAGGAACTGGAGATTCCATTGTTGCCTGATTCAACCACGCTTCGGTATTGTTCGGGTTTTCCTGTTGGTAAAAATGTGGCTGTACCAGCTTACCCTTCCACCTTGCAATACCGTGAAGTCTGCAGTGATTGATGATGCGACATAGGATAAACCAAGGTTATCCATGTTAAGGTTACAGTACAACCCCCCCCCCCCATTCCCCTTGCAATCTTTCTCATGCCTTGTCAATTAGTCACCGCTCGCACTTATTCATACCTCTGGTTCGGTAGCTTGTGGATAAATGTGCTATTTGTAACTGGAATTGCACTAAGGGAAATACTCAACTCTTAGAGAGTGTACAGTGTCTCTCAATAGTTTTAGGACAACGACATTTTAAACTAGGCAACGCAATTTATACAAGGCGTTGGTGGGTTGCGTGTAGAGTTAGGCTCAATTTCAGGGTTGCCACATGCACATTAGATATTTATAAAATATGCGAAAGAAAGATATCCAAATATTATTGCATAAAACTAGAAAAAAATCAGTATTACATTTGTTGGAATACACTCAGAAAGAAACAACGTCGATTTTCTAGTATTTCATTGTTGATGTGTCTACACAAAGGCAAAGTGGAGAGAGGAAACGAAAGGGAACAAAGGAGAGGAAAAAGAGAAAGCAAAAGGAGAAGAGGAAAAGTAAAGAAGGGAAGAAAATAGAGGAAAGAGGAAGTGGATAGGAGAAGTAATGAGTGGAAAGGAAAAAGATGCGAGGAGAGATGAGGAAAATGGAGCAAAGAGAGGAAGGAAAGCGAGGTGATAGAAGAGGAGGAAAGGAGTTTGGAGAGGAGAGGAGGAGACGAGAAGAGGGAAGTGGAGAGTAGAGTGAAAGAGAGAAAGAGAGAAGAACGAAAGGATGAGGAGAACAGTGCCGTGGAGTCGGAAATATAAGACAGGAGAGGAGATAAGAGGAGTGGAGAAGAGTGGGATGAAGACAAGTGGCGAGAAAAGTAGGGAAGGCGGTATGAGATAAAAATAGAGGAGAAGGACGGTAGAGAAGAAGGAGAAGGAGAAGTTAAGAACAGAAGGGACTGGAGACGAGAGGAGAGAAGGGGTAGTTGCAGAAAATACGTCTCGGCGTCAAGAACTGATGCATTGATAAAATTATCGACATGAAACATTCATTAACATTTTATAATGTATTGGAGAATGTATTAGATCGGTGCGAAATTCCTTTTGGCCGAGTTCAGAGCAAGCTAAAATCTTCCACGTAATATCTTTGATTTTACCTGCGATTATACCACTAAAAACATGAATGTAATTTTCATATTTATAAGAATTATCCAATTTTTCTCCTCTTCTCGGTTCGTTGAAATTGAAATTTTGTTAATTAACATTTCCCCTCCTCCCATCGTTAATTCCAAACTGAATCATGGACAATGAACACAATGGGATATGTCTAAAACGTACGAAAAGTTTCTGCCACCAGAGGGGTTTGAACCTACGACCATCAGATTATCAATCCTTAACGGTAACCACTACCCCAGAAGCTTTCGCTCCTGAACACAGGTAGAAGGAGCTGACCCATATGAAATGCAGATCCAACCCCCCCTCCTACATGTCATGTGTAAAGAATACTTGTTTGTTACAAAGAAAACGAAGGTAATACGACTCGGCGAAAACATTTAATGGAGAATTGCACATGATGGAAACTTTTCAGTCGATATTTGGGAAGGTATCTTTGCATTGAACTCGAGTGGAAAAAGGGGTAATATTAGTGTGTCCTGAATTGCCACAAATATAAATGGTTATTTCATTAATATTTGTCAATGTCTTTGAAGCAGAACACAATTATCGTTAGAGTATCATAATTCAAGATCTGATACGTGAAAATATCCCTTTGAACGTGTGTCAGTTCATTTATTTGTTGTTGTTTTTTTAGCAAATTCCAGATGTAGAACAATGTAACCACTTACACTACTACTACAAATAATGTCACCTTGCTCTTGTTTAATAGAAGGAGAATTAAATAAAAGAGAACACCTCGTATGGAGGATCGAACCTGGGACCGCTAGCAGCCCATATCATTTCATTCAATTCTCAATTTCAGGACAGACAATCACAAACATCCTTGCCCGAGCCGGGATTCGAACCCGAGGATCCCGGCGTCATAGCGCGATGTGCTAACCACTACACCACGGGGGCCGACACCACTACACCACGCCCTTACCTTCCGTAGAATCAACAATGTTTAAGTATTCTGTTCCTCCAATATTGTAAATGTCCTTGGATATACATGTTGTTGAATTTTACTTTAATTTTGATTTTTTTTGTAGTATAGCAGCTATCTTCGAGAATATATTTTGGAAGTGATGAAGAAAAACAAGAATATTGGTAGTTGTTGTGAAAATGCTAGTTACTTCTTCTAACTTATTATGTTGATTAGACATTATTAATGAAAAATATCTTGAGTCTTGAACATTGCAGGGCGATGTTCTCTTCTTGTGATACTGCAACATACGAAATGTTTGTTTTCTGACGCAAGTCTCGTGTCCAGAACAGTCTTATGAAATGTATTTGCTGTTACGTATGGTAACACGAAATAATTACAGCGTTTGCAAAAACGTTTGCGAACTGCCAAATGTGCGAGACATTATACGTAAACAGGCGGAAAATTGTATTCATAAAATCACATCACATTTGACAGTGTTGGTCAATAGAGAGTCGTGGAACAGTGTGTTAAGGTGTTGGATTAAATCCTTCATATTTTACTATTTCGAAGAACAACAATTTTTAAGGTAGAACAACAGTCGTTCCGTTCCGCTCTTTATTTCTTATAAATTCTTACACATTCCTTTAATTGATTTAAAGAATAAATAAAAGTATTGCTTGCTTTTCTGTCATTGGCCTAGACAGTGGAATTATGCGTGAAAAGTTCCTGAAAGCTCAGATTGGTTAAACCGTTTATTGACAATCGTGAACTTTTCGTTTAATAGATAATATTTGGTTTTATACGACGGGAGAACATTGGTTGAATTTCCTTTCTTGCTCTTTTGGGATAATATATACAGTATATGCTTCTACAGTAGGAATCGCGTTCGGGAAAGGTTAAAAAAATGTCTTGGTATTCAAAGGCAGATAAGCTTGGTAGCCTAGCTTGTTCGCCTTCATGAGTCACGCTTCACAAGGTCGCTTGTTATCGCAAAACATTGTGCGTCGATGCACAGCGTCTACACCCAGCAAATTACAAGTGACCAGAGTCGAATTTTAAAGACAATCTGAAGAATAATATATTTCATCAGAAGCGGCTAGGTGGGCACTAGCTCAACATGCAATAAGTAATGATTCCTGGCAAACAAAAATGCTTATTGAATGAGTATTCGGATAGTAATACGTGCTTTATCGTATAACATGTAAGATACTTATTGGGATTACCGCGTAGTAGGGCAACCGATCCATGAAAAACAAAATAAAATTGAATGGTTGGTTTAATATAGATAAATATTTTTTTTATTAATTTTTCCTCATTCCCTTGTTTTTCTTATTTTAGTAATAACAATAACGCATGGCTCAACAGCTCTCGAAGGGCCTTGGCCTATCTCCCGACTGCCAGTCTTCCTCCCACAATCCTTCCTAGTGATCTTCAACCAGATGGAGTGACGTGGGGTCGGCACGTCGAACCCTCAACCATTATGGGTTATTCACCTGATGTTTACAATTTCGTTCCTGTTCGGCACGGGCGGGACCCTACTTATGGTTTTGAAAGAGTAACATGGATTATAAAGATGTAAGGGTAATATCTTGCAGAAAAGACGACAATCATTGTGTGGCTGTTGGTTGCAATATGAGGTCCAGAACGAATAATTTTTCTCAAGTATCTGTGAATCTTTTTTCGATAGACCAGATACGAAAACTCAGTGGATTCAGGCAGTAATGCAAAAAACTGTGAACCACGACATGAGAAAGTAGGCCCTAGACACGTCACTTCATCGCCGTTAAATAAACCCAATGAAATATTTAAGTGTTTTTAAATTATAATTTTTTAACGCACATATGTTGGCATAACAAATTTAAAAGATGTAAATTTTTACAACCATGCATGTTTTTATCTGTGGAAGAAAGAACAATTAAGAGAGCTGTGTTCTAGTGATACACAATATCGAAAAATTATCCATTCTGATATAATCAGAGTACATTTCAGTTTTGTTTTTTGTTTTAAGTACACTTTATGCACAGTAAGACTATTCGGGACTCAACCTAGAGTTTAAGCCACATTGTGCCTCCACCAGATATCGAATGTAAAAATTGATCTGTGGTTTTATTAATGAGAAATAAAATGTGCACTTTATAACTATTAGGCTAAGCAGAATATCTTTGTTTTTCATGGGTGTATTTAATCTTCCTTTTACCTTTAAGAATTTATTATTATTTACTTCTTTTTTAATATAAAAAGTCTGTTACTTAATTTATAAGCGAATCAACTTTCTTGTTTAATGTATATACCAACGAAACCATTGGGTTCGATACCCGGTCGAGGCACATAGAGGTTCGGATTCCACTTAAACTCTAGGTCCAGTCCCGATTAGCCTTACTGTGCACAAAGTGGACTAAAACATCAACTCAAAAAAAAAACAAAAAAAAAAACGAAACCATTGGTAGAGGATCAACATTGTCTCAGTAAAGATTTCTATTGTTCCATAAATCTTCATCCAATGGCTCCGGGAACTGGTCAATTTCTTCGAGGTATCTTTAATTCTCTGTCACTTAAAAATTTCAAGTGATCCATTTTGTATCCGCTCCTTTTTAACAAAGTAAGCTCGAAGACAATCTCTATTCCACTAGCTTATATTGGAAACTTGGTCAAACCGGAAGTTCTTTTATCGCCTTCGATAATCGAATTGTCTGATCGACTATTTTTTGTTTACCCAGGAACATCCCCCATAGGAGATTTACGAGACCGAGTTACGGTACTCACTCGTAGCTCCCCAATTTCCTCACGGTGGTGGGTTGCCACCGGTCCTATATACAGGCCGAGATCCCAGAGACTGAACCCAGGCGGACTCGAACACATGCCGTCCCGCAGTCGGAGTTCAAAGCACAGCGCCTTAGACCGCACGATCACGGAGGAGGACTTTTCTTATTTTACTTTTGGCTAATCGCGAGGATGAGGATGAATAATGAATAGCAAAATAAAAAGATGGTCACGCACAAAGAACAGGACGGGTCTTCAACCTCTTAGGTGACGAGTTCAAGCCCTAAATATGAGGATTTCAACCATAGACCTCAATTTTAAAATAATATATAAACAAAATGATTATTTACACTAAACTTCTTATCAAGGCCAAAATAGTTTGTAACTGTGAAACTACCCCCTGAATGCAAATTGACAACATTGAGTAAGAATTAAATGTGTGGCACACAATTAACTGTGCCCTGTTCCAGCATGTCTGGAGCAAAATCGCGCAAATCGGAAGAGAAGGGGAAAGAGGGGTAGGAGGATCGAGTGGACAGAGCGAGGCTGTACACGCTGCTGGAAAGGCTGGTAACTGCAGTGGATCTCCTCCCTCCACGCAATCCCGTTCCTCTCATGTGTTCATCGCTGCTCAGATACTTGTTTTGTTCACCTGCTCCAGAGATAAGTGGGACAGAATGTAGTTCGCATACATGTAGCAAGTAAGGCAACTTATCTCAGAATGAAAATTCCACAGAGTTTTCAAACGTTTGTTTCAGCAATGATGACTGGACACGGATCACACATAATCCCTTGCCAAAATCTAGTGGTCTAAAATCATTTGAAAACTTGAATGTATCTCTTTACAGATACCAAGTTCTAAGGAACTATTTCGTAGATGTTCATGTAACCGTTATAAAATTACAAACAAAATATATTCACAACCTTAGATATACTAATACGAAGAAAGAAATTCAGAGTAAGATTTCAAATGCATGTGTATAAAGTAATTATAGAAGTACAGAGCAATATGAGAGTATTGATTTTTTTTTCAGGATAACGTTTACAATATTGAGGCGACAGAATGATTAAGGACGTAGTGTATTGGTTAGAGTTCTTGAGAGCATTGTAAGCGGTCCTAGGTTTGATCCTCCTTATGAAGTGTTCTTTCTTTTTCTTTTTAAAAATATTTCTCCTTCTATTAAACAAGAGCATGGCCACATTATTTGTAATAATAGTGTATAGTGGCTAGATTGTCCTAAAACTTGAATTTACTAAAAAAAACATTTAAATGAATTGACACACGATCAAAGGGATATTTTCACGTATCAGATCTTGAATTATGATACTCTAACGATAATTGTGTTCTGCTTCAAAGACATTGACAAATATTAATGAAATAACCATTTATATTTGTGGCAATTCAGGACACACTAATATTACCCCTTTTTCCACTCGAGTTCAATGCAAAGATACCTTCCCAAATATCGACTGAAAAGTTTCCATCATGTGCAATTCTCCATTAAATGTTTTCGCCGAGTCGTATTACCTTCGTTTTCTTTGTAACAAACAAGTATTCTTTACACATGACATGTAGGAGGGGGGTTGGATCTGCATTTCATATGGGTCAGCTCCTTCTACCTGTGTTCAGGAGCGAAAGCTTCTGGGGTAGTGGTTACCGTTAAGGATTGATGGTCGTAGGTTCAAACCCCTCCGGTGGCAGAAACTTTTCGTACGTTTTAGACATATCCCATTGTGTTCATTGTCCATGATTCAGTTTGGAATTAACGATGGGAGGAGGGGAAATGTTAATTAACAAAATTTCAATTTCAACGAACCGAGAAGAGGAGAAAAATTGGATAATTCTTATAAATATGAAAATTACATTCATGTTTTTAGTGGTATAATCGCAGGTAAAATCAAAGATATTACGTGGAAGATTTTAGCTTGCTCTGAACTCGGCCAAAAGGAATTTCGCACCGATCTAATACATTCTCCAATACATTATAAAATGTTAATGAATGTTTCATGTCGATAATTTTATCAATGCATCAGTTCTTGACGCCGAGACGTATTTTCTGCAACTACCCCTTCTCTCCTCTCGTCTCCAGTCCCTTCTGTTCTTAACTTCTCCTCCTTCTTCTCTCCCGTCCTTCTCCTCTATTTTTATCTCATACCGCCTTCCCTACTTTTCTCGCCACTTGTCTTCATCCCACTCTTCTCCACTCCTCTTATCTCCTCTCCTGTCTTAGATTTCCGACTCCACGGCACTATTCTCCTCATCTTTTCGTTCTTCTCTCTTTCTCTCTTTTACTCTACTCTCCACTTCCCTCTTCTCGTCTCCTCCTCTCCTCTCCAAACTCCTTTCCTCCTCTTCTATCACCTCGCTTTCCTTCCTCTCTTTCCTCCATTTTCCTCATCTCTCCTCGCATCTTTTTCCTTTCCATTCATTACTTCTCCTATCCACTTCCTCTTTCCTCTATTTTCTTCCCTTCTTTACTTTTCCTCTTCTCCTTTTGCTTTCTCTTTTTCCTCTCCTTTGTTCCCTTTCGTTTCCTCTCTCCACTTTGCCTTTGTGTAGACTCATCAACAATGAAATACTAGAAAATCGACGTTGTTTCTTTCTGAGTGTATTGCAACAAATGTAATACTGATTTTTTTCTAGTTTTATGCAATAATATTTGGATATCTTTCTTTCGCATATTTTATAAATATCTAATGTGCATGTGGCAACCCTGAAATTGAGCCTAACTCTACACGCAACCCACCAACGCCTTGTATAAATTGGGTTGCCTAGTTTAAAATGTCGTTGTCCTAAAACTTTTGAGAGACACTGTACATAAAACGCTAGTTAGCTAACTAACACTCTAGCCTTCTTAAACCCGAAGGTTTATGGCTCCAGCAACACAAGCCTTCCATCTGTCCCTACCCTGGGCCCAATCTTTTCCATCCTTACCGATTTCCTTTAGGTCCGTCCTACAGGTCTTTTACCATCAGGTTCGCCAACAAGAATCCTGTAAACTTTTCTTTCCTCTCCCTTTCGTGCCACATATCCTGCCCATCTATGTCTTCTTGATTTAATTATTCTAATAATATCTGGACATGAATACATATTGTGCACTTCTAAAGTATGTAACCTTCTCCACTCACCTGCCTCATCTCTTTTAGATCAAAATATTCTTTAAGGGGTTTTATGTTCAAATACTCTTAATTTATATTTCTCTTTTGATGTAAGGGACCAAGTTTCACATACAGGCAAAATTACTGTCTTGTATATTTTAACTTTTAGTTTCTTAGACTTAGTCATAATATTATTTCAATACTAAGAACTTTAGTTCTCTGTTAGGACTATGTAAATATATTACATAAATTGAACCTCAGGTAATTGTCACGTAGGAGAAGGAATCTTGAAATCAACTTTATAGATAATATTTTGAACAGCAAAATATCATGTCCCAATATTCTGATGATATTGAGCCTAAAAACCCCCCAGTAGATGGTGCTCGAAATTATAGAGCAGTAACAGTAATGCATAAGAATAATGGGAACAGCCTAAATCATTTTTACATAATGTAATAAATTAAGATAATGTTATCAAGAATAACTGAGTGTATACGTGTTTCGTCTGGATATGCTGTTCTTTGACGTATCTCGTTGGGATTGGACTATTCTATATTACTGTTCAGATTTATATATGTTTCTTGTCCTTGCAAACATTTTATATTTTATTCTTATGGTCATACTTTGTGGAATTTGATTATGAGTGTACGTGTACACTTGCTTTACTTTGGAATTTTTCTGTGTACTGCATTGTAAATATTGTTTGAAATTTAATTAATTAATACCAGGCGTCGTAACCTGGGGGAAAGGATGGGCATTAGCCCATAAAAAAAACAGCCTTACAGTGTTAAATTAAAAGTTGACTGGAGAAATTACGGCGTAAGTTCATTTTCGCTGTCATCCGACTACGGTTAAAATAACCATGACTGTTTTTAAAGTATTAACGGTTAACATAATTTATGTAAATCTAATGGTTCTGTTTTTTAACAACTACGTTGATGGTGTACATAAAACAGATTCATGATATATCTTTACGTAAGATAAATTATGCAAATTTAAAATTGAAAGTTTTATTCTTATATGTTTAAATGATGTATATTACATCCCTGGCAGGGATTATTTTTGTTCGTAAACTGGATTTTTTTTCTTTGGGGGAGAAATCCCCGACATTCCCCCCGTTAATTCGCACACTGCACACGCATACACTTTCTAATGTTAGCAACGTTTCGAACAGGACGAAACTGACTGACATAAACTTTGTTCTCGAACACAACATCAGTGTTGCATAAGGCTGTAATCAGTGTTGCTAAACAAAAATATTAAGCCAGCCTATTAATGCTTCTCTGTCATTTTGCGGCGAACCTCTCCGAATGGATGACTTGTACAGAATCTCCACCTGCACCTCCCCCCCTCGCTCTGCTGTAAGACAACTTACAATCAGAATATATTTTTTTGTGGCTCACACCGCGTTTGTAGTTTCTAGCCAAAGTTACCGAGTTCAGATTCTATTGTTAATATCTATGTTCCAAACTGTTGTTGAATATCATTCACTTTTTTCGAAACACTAATGTCTTGCTGTTCTTATGGTATAACAGTTTTGTGAGGTTATTAATTTAAATTGTAGTGTGAATCATCATGGTTGTTTAAATAGTAAACCTATGTTTTCTAGCGAAACTATAGAGAGTCCATACTAACCACTACTCTATCCCAGAACACCGATAAACCATTCCGTAAGGTGATCACGTAAACTTGCCAATAAAAACAACAAACCCAATGCTTAATCGAGATGCTTACGGTCAAACTATTCCAGTGGGCTGCAGCCATGGGCGTTGGGAACGGGGGTCGAACCGCCCATCCCCCCCCCCCTGGAGATTGTCTTCGTTAATTTCAAGTTACAATAAAGCAGGAAGCTTGTTATTTTTATCGTTAATGATAGAAATAATGTCCAGTCAGTATTCCAGTCCGGCCATGCTCCACAGTGTATACAACTCCAACGATTTGACTTGCCTTATTTTACTTCGCTTTTTGTGCCACTTATGGGCTAATTTGCGAAGATGGGGATGAGTGATGATGTGATGAAATTGATGAAATTGATGAATGGACACTCACAAGCATCCATGCCCAGGCCGAGATTCGAACCCGGGACCCCTGGCTTCGAAGCGCGAATTGCTAACCACTCCGTCACGGGGACCGGCACAATTCCATAGAGTATGGAATCAAGGGGGTTCGCAATGGTGTAGTGGTAACGTCGTCTTTCTAATCAAGGAATCTCAGGTTCGATAGCCGATGAAGCCACATAGTGGTCCGAATCTCACTTTAAATCTAATCCTGGTCAGCCTGTCTGTGCATAAATTGGACAAAAAACAAGAACTCATATTCGCCGACCTACGTGGCTGAGTGGTTAGACGCCAGGGGTCCCGAGTTCAAATCCCGGCTTTGGTATGGGTGTTCTTTGTGAATCAATTTCATCATATCATCCGCCGCAACAGAATTGCGCGCACTTTAGATCCAGGATTGCGCACAAATCTCACTAACCTGTTTTGCGCACAGATTTTGATCGAACGTTGCCACTTTGTTAGCTTTAAAGTCTGTGCGCAAAACTGTTTTTTTCTTTAGACAAGAAGAGAGAGAGAAATTAGAAATAAAATAGTAAATCTCTTAAGGATTAAATAAAAAATATAATTTGACCAGTAAATGTAGCAAGTCAAGATACAATTTTCATACCAATTTACTCAAACTCAAAAGTTAGGTTAGGTTAGGGTAATGACTGCACAAGAAACACTTCTGTCAATCGAAGCTCGTGACCTTCGGTATAAATACGGAGATACACCGAAAACACACACACACACACACACAAACAAACAAACACAACAGAAGTGAGAACATTTTACATGTGACAACATCGACTCAATTTTTTGTGCGCAATCCTGTACGTTGTGACAGCTTATCAACGGCTTATCAGATACCACTGATAAACCCGGAAAAGTGTGCGCAATCCGGCTGTAACTCATATCTTCACTCATCCTTATCGTCGTGATTAGCCAAGAAGTGGCAGAGAAGAGAAGTAAAATAAATAAATATAATCAAACTCATATTCATCTCCTCATATTACAAGAAAAACTACCTATAAATCAAGAAGAATTCGGTGAGCAGGTCATGTGACACGTATTGGAGAGAACAGAAACATTTACAGGGTTCTTGTTGGGAAACCTAGTGGTAAAGAACCTGTGAGAAGACAAAGAGGAAGAAGGAATGACAAAATGAATCAGGACCTGAAGAAAATTGGTAAGAATTTTCAAGAGTGGATTGATCTTGGCCACGTATTGCTTCGGCGTTAAACCTTCGGGTTTACGTACGCCAGAGTTTAATTAATTAGCTGATGCGTCCTATTTATAAATACCTACATAAGCTATTAAGTAATTGCATCAGCGATGACGAATAATGCGCTTCTGGATGCTGTGACCGATGACGATAAGGCACTTTTGACATATGAATTCTGATGCATAACACGTCTTGCATGATGTATCAACACATGGCAAGAGTAAATGCCTCACATCGGCATACACATGATGCCACACGTGTGTAAGGTGTAATTGACAGAGATGTGTTATCTCCGTGTCTAGCGATGCGTGTTGAATGCCGAGTTATATTATCCACATTGCATGTAGATTGGTGGTGTTGCAATTTGAGATTCTTGCATAGTAGTGGTGTATGTAAACTTTGGGAGTTGAGCAGGCTGTACAAAGTAAGGTGCCCATATTTAGTTGTTATTTTCTGTCTTCAATATAACGTGTGGCCTGGCATAGCATCCACATGCCGATGTCATTTCCACGTAGTACCCCTATAACTGCTTTTTGCAGAACAACGAGGCTCTGGCGTCTGAACCAGACTGACGTACGGTCAATGCAGCCTCAGAGTTTAGCCCAGATATGGATATTTTAGTCCTAAGACAGTATTTACTTTAGTTATGGCAAAGGGCTGTGCACCGTATAATGTGGCGGGTTCAAAATAGCCTACGTGCTGAGCACCCACAATTTTCAATTCCATCAATATATCATGTTGAACATGGCCACTTTAAATAGCCGATTCCCTGGCCACCTCAATCCCCCGACATAACACCACCTGATTTTTTTTCTTTGGAGACTTGTGACAGTGTACACAATGAAATTTAGTAACATTTATGAATTCAAATGACGAAGCAGTGTAGTCATTGGCGGAATAACTGCCCAAATGCTGCGTAACACATTGTTAACACAATTGAATACATCCTGGATATTTTACATGTCACACATGGAGCTCATGTTAGAGTTACTCAAAGTGTTGTACATGCAAATAAAACTGTCCAATGTGATCTACTAAAGACAAAAAAAAACTAAATGAGGGTTCTTTGTTCTTCTTATAATTATCTTTTAAATGTGGTCAATAATTTACAACCGCCCTGTATAAGTTCATCCTATTTTGTTCTTACATACTTTCTCTTCTCTTGTCTATCTCTCTGTATCCCATTCTTTCTTAATGAATTTCGCATCGATATTCTATTTATCCATTTCTTTTTCTTCTCTTTCCATGGTAAGCACATGATAAGCAAAACCTCAAACTTATTTCAAGTACAGTAAAACCTCGTTAATCCGGGCCCTGATAAGCCGAACTTCGCTTAATCCGGACAGGCAAAAGGCAAACAACAACCAAAAAACAGAATGCAAGATTTTAAATGTGGCTAGAAGTCAACAAGAGAACTTCCGAAAGAAAAGGCAGTCAACCTCTGATGAAATTCTGCTTCCCGCAGACTTTTTACTGTACTGTATAGTGTATTTACGCCTATGCCCTTTAAATACACCATAATAAACGTGTTTTGTTGCTATAAACGGAGTTATAATGCACTTTCTCCTGTACTTTTAGGTTATTTCAGTTAATCCGGACTTTCGTTAAACCGGTCAACTTATCCCTCCATTAGTCCAGATTTTCGTGACTTCACTGAGAAGAACCCTAAGACGGACACAGTACCAACTTCACGTATGCGAATTCACTTCACCCTACATATTTTTAAGTCGATAATAAAATTTAGTAAAAGCTGCCAACAAATGGTGAATGTTCCAAGCATAATATGACAGACAAATAGGTGACATATATGAACATTACATAACATTTATTTCTTAAATTTGTTGAAGTGGAAGAATGAATGCATAAAATAATTTTAAGGTGAGAAGCCTGTTAAGCCTGCTCACCCTGAGGCGCCATCTATGGTGTTCGAAAAATTTCAGTCACAGAATATAGCCTATGAAAGATCATTACACGTCTATAAGGATTATTCTAATTTGTGTCGTATGGTTTCCATGTTAGACATGTCGCAAAGTCTTATTCAATAGCAACAAATATTTCAAAACAAAAGAGCGTCTGTGAGTGTATATATCACCAACACTGCAAATGATTTCCTGAAGAAATCTTGTGTTGTTATCAAAATGTTTAATGGGAAATATTTCCAATTACTGACTACAGCTATCGACTTCTTAACCAAAACAACAAAGCTATCGTTTCGAACTGATATGGAAAACTTGTTTACCTTTAGTAGTAGAAAGTTTCAAGGTGTCTCGTAGACCGTCCGATTTGAAAATTGTAAATATGTTTTGAACGTTTGGTAACTGATGCTTGAATGGTGCAAATACAAAGATCAAGAAAATTTACTCGAAAATTTAGAACAGGAGGTGCAAAATCTTAGCTGAAAATTTTAACAGACCTAAACTTTCCTGATAGTGTGTGATGCGTAAGTTTTACCACAGGGTTCTCACATGAACCCGAACCCTCACATTTTCCCCAGAGTACCCAATGCACAGTAAAAAAAGTAAAAGTGTTCCCCTGTGCATTGCACCACGCCATGAAGGCGTATAGGGGGTGTGGGGGTAACGCCCCACACTTTCTTGATCCGGTCGTGAGTGGGGGTGATGTGATCAGCACCACGCCCCTAACCGCCTTTACCCCCCAGGGTTTCCCCCGGGTACCCATGTTATTCGACGCTGGGTAGGCGCCGGGGCCGCTTCCACCGTTAGAAAAGTTCCCGGATTTGAACCGGCCGGGGATCGAACCCGGGACCTTGAGCATGGTAGTCAGACGCGTTACCGACTGAGCCACCGCGGCCGCACATTATTATTTTAAATGTATTTTAGTACATATTAGTTGTAATTACCTATTATTATCAGCAAGTATGATTCTACGATTAGGCGACAATTTGAATTCCCAGCTCTGTAAGAATAGTTACTAAGCTTGTGAAGTAATTATAAAAAAATTCCCATATTATAGATATACAACCCTTTATGGCACACAAATTATATTGAAAACATGTTCAAAAATTAGAAATAAAAGAATATATGCATGCAATTTCTCATTAGCATGAATATCCCTGGCATGGCATATTAAAGTTTAAGATTTGGATAATATATGGAAAAATATATTTTAAATTGGCTTTGATCGTAATTTTGTTTTATTATATTATATTTCCTGATAAAGCTGACTATATCTCTCATCTATTTTTTTTCCAAAATGTTACTTTTTATTTATTAAGTAAAAATATTTTTTGTATAAACTAAGTATGGTAATTCATAATACAATGAAAAGAAAAAAATCAACAATACAATTGAATGGCGATGTGAATAAACTTTTCCCACTATATCCTACGTCATCAGCATGGTCAAATTTTAATTTTCTTTTTGGAAGACAAAGACAATAATTCAAGTATAATTCAGTAGACTAATAATAAAGTTATAATAATATCAGAATTTACTTGGATGACTTGAAATCAGAAATCCAAAGCTGGGGGCAAATCAACCCATCCTAAAGATAAAAATAAAAAAAATTCTTGTTTGTCATTGACGTGGACACGACTAGAGTCATTAGCATGGATAAAATGTCATTTGCATGGAGCACGGAACTTTCAGTAAATAAAACATTATTAGTGAAAATTCAGTTTTGCTGCCGATATATAGCATCAAAATATTCCACACCTAGTATCAAGAAGAAAACATTCTTAACTTTTTCCATCTTAAAAATTGTTTTTCTAAGTCAAAATTTCCCCTTCTACCACCGCCGTAGAGTTAGGCAATACGCATAATGCTCTACAGCGAAGCGAGTATTTGAAGATCTAGGTGTCATTTTTTTATTGCCGGTGAGTGTACATTAAAACAATCTTTGTAGGTATACACTACGTCCAGGAACTGTTAGACCACTTACCTTCAGATAGCGAGTAGCTTTCACTTCACGTATTCTTGTCGCACGTAGTTTCAGCACAACTTTCTCGCAAAGTATTTGAAAAGAAATCACGTGTCAATTTGCAACTAACACTAAACTATAATATCCTTAGCACATATCCAGCACAATCAAGCATAACTACACACAACACTCGCAATAAACAGTGTATGTTCACCACTGGGTATAAGATCTATTTGTTTCTTAAGCGTCTACCGAAAGACTAAACTGCCTACAACTTCATCACCATTATATAAACGGTGCCAAACAGTTAAAGCTTATGCGGGTTTTCCTGCTTCGCGAAGCCCAGGATATAAAAAGAAAGGTGGGGCGCAGTGCCGTAACGTTGCTCTGATTGGACGCTGCAAGATGTCTACGATTACGTCAAAACTCCTTGACTGTATTCTGCGGAAAGACTTTTTGGACGGAAAACCAGGGTATTCCCTCTGTCGGCAGATGTAGTGGCGTAAAGGAACTGCGGTTGCAGACCGCCGGTTTCTAAATGAGGGGCAATCGCAGCTGGTAAGGAGGGGAGGGGGAGGGGAAGTATAGTGAAAGTGAAAACTCCTTTCAGGGACAAAGCTTTGCGTGACATGTATGGGGGTGTATAGATACTGAGCTGACTAATAATTGCTGCGGAAAAAACACAACGCTGGAAGAAGTCAGCATAACATGAGCTCTTCCACAACAAAGAGATTAGATTAAGAGCCGCTGTATCGTCATTTCCACAGCCCTCTTGGCTGCCTACCGCAGACGGCAACAAAAGGTGGCAAACGGTGGCATCGGCGTCGCCAGAATTTTTTGTAGGGGGAGGCAGGCACGTATTTAGAAATATATTTGGGAGGTAATAATAATAATAATAATAATAATGTTTTAATTCAAATAATTATATTAAATAAACTTACTAATAAAAATATAAATTGAATAATACTATATTATTAAGCTTATTATTATTATTATTATTATTATTTTTATAGGAATTGGTAAAAAAAAGACATCACGAATTCATTATCTAGCTTACCTGTAGTTAAGATGGCATAATTTGTATAAAAACAAGCGACCTGGCAAAGAAATTATGAAATTCACAAAGAATTAAATATTTATTGATCAAGAAAAAGGAATGTTGGATCCTGTTGGCGGAAAGTAAATTTCCTGACTAATACGTTATGCATAAATAACAGTGCACAAGCATAAATGTTTGGTACTGTCCTTCTACCGTATGATCGATCCCAATATATATTTCTTGCCTTCCACTAAGTTCAGAGGAAATTAATAACTGTCGATTTATGCAATAAATATTAAACAATCTTATTTTCATTTCTTAATTTAAGTATTTGGTAAGTCTTTCGGAGGCCGGACCACCATAACATCCCTAAATACGTCCTTGGCGGGAGGGGAATCAGACCAGTGATATAACATGAAATGTATAAATAATAACAATACTTATTATTGATTGTATGATATGGTGAGGATGAGTGATGATATGATGAAACTGAAGAATGAACACTCACAAAGAACTCCTATGCCCAAGCCTGGATTCGAATCTGGGACACCTGGATTATTATTATAATTATTATGATTATTACACAATAATAGCAATACTATACTTATAAAAATATGCAAAATTATTATTATATCATTGTGGAGACTTATCTACTCGATCCAGCCTAACTGGTATTCATTACTTTTTACATTTCATATAGTTAGTGTACTGAAATGTAGGGTTAATCTATTTGGTTATTCATTGATGAAAAACCTTTAAAAGTTAATCTAATTGGTTATTCATTGATGAAAAAGCTTTGAAAGTTAATCTATTTTGTTATTCATTGATGAAAAACCTTTAATAGTTAATCTATTTGGTTATTCATTGATGAAAAACCTTTAAAAGTTAATCTATTTGGTCATTCATTGATGAAAAACCTTTAAAAGTTAATCTATTTGGTTATTCATTGATGAAAAACCTTTAAAAGTTAGTGGTAAATCTTAGTCAAAGTTTATGTCATTTGTCCTCTCACACTAAACTATAATTCTTGGAATTGTGTAAACTGGGGAACAGTTTGTACTTTAGATTAAATGGTAGAATATACTTTGGTTATTGGAATGTAATTCTTGTTATTGGCTATAAAAATAAGAAGCTTTCTGCTTTCTTGTAATTGAAACGAACAATGACAATTTCCAGGCGAGCTGCCTCCCCCCGAAGCACGAAGGGTGGTTAGCTCATCTGCTTCCCATTCCTAATGAATGCATCTACACCTCGGATTTTATACGAAAACCATCCACTTCCCCCTTCCCACCCCTGTTGGTTATTAATCTGTAATTAATTATCCCCACGTGTATGAAGCATGTTTCTATATTATAGGGATACGATTCTCTCCCCATGTCCCAACCTCTATGGCGGAGTGGTAAGCACAGCGCACTTACGATGCCAGAGGTCCCGGGTTCGAATCCCGGCCTGGACATGGATGTTCTTTGTGAGTGTCCCTTCATCAATTTCATCTTATCGTCACTCATCCTCATCGTTGCGATTAGCCAAAAGGTGGCAGAAAAGCGAAGTAAAATAAACTTAATCAATCCTCTACACACACACACACACACACACACACATACACACACACACACACACACACACACTGCAGCATACGGATTTTCCATTTTTCAAAGCAGTGTTACAGCTGTCACCCTCTTCAACATGTTTGCCTTATCAAAGAACTCGAAATGAGTGTCTTAGTAAACTAAATCCGGTGAATAGGGAGGGTTTTCGAGCACTAGAATACACTTATCGGCTGATATTTTTCCCGTTTAAGTTAGACTTTTCTGACTATACTCACGTTCAAGCGATCATGCAAGATTAATCTCGCATCCTCTTTATTAATATCAACCATCTCAGTAATTCTTCCTAATTCTCAAACGTCGATGTCTCAGAACAATTTCTGACGCCTTCCTTTTCCCCCGGTTGTGAGGCGGCCCGTGCTTAAAATCGTAATTATCCACTCACCTGGGCAACCATCCAACTGGCTTTTTACAAGTCGTCAATGAGTTCGTTGTTTGTTCAACAGATCTTGCACGTGTCTTCACGTGAACTCTGTCATGATAAGAATGAACTCTTGTTTACAAAGATCTAAGAAACACACACTTACAAAACTTCTCCCCTCCCCCCTTTGTGGCCGGATTAGCATTCGGAACATTTGACTTCGTAACTACTCAAAACAATAACATTTTTTCTTTTAAAAAAAAAGGGTTAATGTAGTGCTGCATGGTTACTACAGGTAGAACAGTGTTGTGACGGAGGAACGGCTAGGGGAAGATTCAGGGATGCATTGCAACCCTTCCCGTTTTTAGGAGAGGGTACAGAGTCCCTCCAAAGTCATTAGCCTAAACTGTACGTCCTGTATTCCAAGCAGAGCTTCGTGTAAGCAATTGGGAGAGGTGAATTTTAGAGGGGTGGTGACCCCCGACGATAACTTAAACAGTTATGGCGAAGTGGTAAGCACAGCGCGCTACGACGCCGCAGGTCCCGGGTTCGAATCACAGTCTGGGTATGGTTGTTTGTGAGTGTTCCTTCATCAGTTTCATCGAATCATCCTCATCTTCGCGATTAGCCAAGTAAAGCGAAGTAAAGTAAACCAAATCAAAAATCAATGAATAAAGTAATGTGTTAATTTGATAAACCATGTTTCTTCTGAAATTTCTTGGGATAATGATCTTCTAATAGGTAGGCTACACTCACCGACATTTCCGTATTGTAACGATGCCATTGAAAGTCAATGGATTCATTACAATCCACAAGTGTCCGTGACTGTACAATTCTAAGTATTCTCAACAAATTTGATTGTAAACTCCACAGATATCTTCATATTGGACCAAACGCATACACAGGCGGGGAATGAGGAAGGCTCAAGAAATTTGATTAATTGGCTTCGTTTTTCTGCCACTTTTGGCCAATCGCGAAGATGAGGATGAATGATGAAACTGAAGAAGAGACATTCAGATAGAACACCCATGCCCAGGCCGGGATTCGTTCATTCCACGGCTGCAAATGACTTGCAGTTTAATTTTCGAATTTGAAACTTCCATACTTTTTGCGTTTTGAATACGACAAAAGTAATGTTAAGTAACGACAATGAAATAAACGGATTCATTGTTGCAATTCTGTTTCTAAGGTTACCAACGAATTTACTGAAAATATAAGTCGATAATGTCAACTTCCGTTAAGCTTATCTTTAAAAGAAAATGATAGGAATGAGTTTAAGCGGTTGGAACAAAGACACGTGCAGTAAATGCAAGGGAAAAGAAAGAAGATGAGGTATTTATGAAGAAACATGCGGGCTTACCAAGATAAAACATGGAGGTAGTTGAGCAACTAAGACAATGGAGTTCTCTTTGCACAAATCACGAATAAATTCAACGCTGTTTAATGCCGTACCATAGCGGAGTTGGTAAGAACCCATTTTTCTAAAAAAGAAACAAAAAATAGACATATTTAAGTGAAATATAGTGAACGGAGATATATATATATATAATCCCAGTGTCCATCTTTAAGAAATTCCCAAACGTGCTTCTTCGTAGTACATGTACAAATAGAGTTCCAAAAATCACGAAGACGACCAAAAAAAAAGCAAATGACCCATTTGAATTTCAAGATCCATTTCAGGATTCTTCGTTTCAATTTTTTATTCCAAAAGTCTCAGGGTCAAGATTCATTTCAGAAGTCTCAGTGTGAAGATTCATTCCAGGAGTTTCAGTGTCAAGGTTCATTCCAGGAGTAGTTTCAGTGTCAAGATTCATTCCAGGAGTTTCAGTGTCAAGATTCATTCCAGGAGTTACAGTGTCAAGATTCATTCCAGGAGTCTCAGTGTCAAGATTTATTCCAGGAGTCTCAGTGTCAAGATTTATTCCAGGAGTCTCAGTGTCAAGATTCATTCCAGGAGTTTCAGTGTGAAGATTCATTCCAGGAGTTTCAGTGTCAAGATTCATTTCAGGAGTCTCAGTGTCAAGACTTATTTCAGGAGTCCCGGTTTCAACATTCATTTCAGGAGTCCCGGTATCAAGATTCATTTCAGGAGTCCCGGTATCAAGATTCATTTCAGGAGTCTCGGTTTCAATATTCGTTTAAGGAATATCGGTTTCAAGATTCATTTCAGGAGTCTCAGTATGAAGATTTATTTTAGGAATGTCGGTTTCAAGATTCATTTGAGGAATCTCGCTTTCAAGATTCGTTTCCGGAATGTCGGTATCACAAATCGTTACCGGAATCCCATATTCTCATATAGAATACCTGTATGTCACGTTCTAGCCATCAACATCACAAACAGGGACCTCACCGATGGCATAGTGGTAAAGTCGTTGCCTTCTAAGCAAGGGGTCCCGGGTTCGAGGCACATTGCACAATGGTTCGTATCACACTTCAAACTCAAGGTTCAGTCCCGATTAGCCTTCGTGTGTATAAAGTGGACTTAGAAGCAAAACTCAAATTGAACATCACAAACATGCGCGGGGGCTCATCTTCCTATTCGGATACGTGACATTAACCCCTCTCGGCGGGCCAGACAACTTCAAATCGGCTTGAAGATTTTGCACGTTTAGCGTTCGGTGGGCAGAAGTTTCTCAAGGCATTCAGACGACTTACAGCCATCTTGCAGCCGGAGCAAGTTAAGGAAAAGTTTACTTGTTTCGTCTGCACAAGATCTTGCACGATGGCAGCGTCCGTGGATATATATGCGATTTGGGATAATGTTATTGCGGGAATGGCTATAGTTATACATGGCGATGTCTGACAACATTATTTGTCTCAAGATAAATAAATGATCTTTGAAAATGTTGAAATATTGGTTTAAAGTGAGAGAAGTTCATGGTTTTATATGAAGACCACGTTCACTGAATATCTCGTCTGCTTCAAAGCACGAAGAGCGTGACTTCGACTCAAGATTTGAACAATACAATTACTTTAATTAATGCTAAGTATATATCCATAATGAGACCTAACGTGGTGATATTTTTTTTTGTTTTTTGAACAAATATTTTTATTGAACTCTGAATATTATGAAGCTGAATATGAAAATGAACTCAAAATTGATTTTAATTACTTAAATAAAATTAATCGTATGACCAAAGATGATATACCATATTTACCCCCTTTCCGAGAGTAGTAGCTACATTTTTCATTCTTTCCTAAATATATTTAATCTCCGTAATTATCCCCTTTGCAGCTTGTATGCTAATTGTTGCATTGACTAGTTTCATTCACACGACTTTGTTTGTCGTTAGCCCTTCTTCCTTTCGTGTTTGCTGTTCCGATTCCGATGTTCCTTTCCTTTAAGAGGAAATGAGTTTACCCCGATCCTTACAGCCATTCCGGAAATATCGTCACACTATCGCCTGTCCAAACTACAGAGGAAACAGGAGGGGGAAAAGTAATCCACATTCTTCCAAAGAACAGGAAAAAGGAAGGACAAATATTCCGTTCTGAAGATAAAAGTAAGCCTATACTGCAAGGACAAACAACCAATCATGACGAATTATAAAAGTTAATCTTTCTTACCAGGAATGGCAAAGGAAAAATGGGTTGTTTGCGCCCCCATCACATAGGATTTTGAACCATTATTTACCTTATTTAGGCCTGTCATAAATTCCAACATACAATTTCGAAATGTTCGTGGGTCGAACCTATACGTTGAGTCCCTATCTCCCCCTTCCCTTTATGAAATTGGAATCCTTCATTTCAAGTTAGAATTAGAACGTTTGTTATTTTGATTATAATAACAAATTTAATTCAGTCAGTTTGTACTCGAGTACATTAACAAAAATAAAAGTTGCCTTAGATAAAGAAAATACAAGAACAATGTTATGTTCTTATCCGAAGAACAAATGGCTCCACAGTTTTTAAAATTCCAAAAATTAGAGTTTCGTGTGAGAGGTCACAGAAAATGGACTTTATGAGTAACATTTTCCATAATGTTAAAGCTTTCTCTTTACGAGGTATGTCAAAGTTAACATCAACATAGAAAAAGTATGTATTTCAATGTATGTATCAAAGCAAAAATATGTAAAACAGTTGTGCGAGATATTCGTTCATCCGATGGTTCGAGAGTACATGATGACCAAGTTAACGGCTGTTTTAGTTTTAGTGTTTAGAACTAATTTACAAAGATTTAGAACTAGTTTACATATATGTAGAACTAAACCAATTATTTTTATATCCATAATTTATGAGTTTTATGAATATATGTATATTAACTTATGAATACAAAAAATATTTATTTAGTTCTAAATATATGTAAATTAGTTCTAAACACTAAAACTAAAACAGCTGTTAGCACGGTCATCATCTACTTTCGAGTAGAAGAGTCTGCACAAGGATACAGCAATAACAAATTTGCAATAACATTTCTTCATTTTATTAATTTATAATAGTAACTCGTGTCAATCTTTATACGATCACAAATTAATTGTAATGATGAAAATCTTTTACAAGAAGAAGGGTATATTATTATCACTGTCACAGTTATAAAATGAAATAATAAAAACACAAGGGCAACAGAAAAGTTGTTATTGTATCATAATAATGATATTAATAATTATTATTTTCGCAAGGTTTATCACAAAGAAACGGAAAGTAAGAATTCATTACAAGATTTGAAAGCATATGTGGATATTCTGCTACAGAACCATTGAACGCAATACAAGAACAAACATTACGTTCTAAAAAAAAAAAACATGATGGAGAATTGATTATTGAAAGGCAGAAATGCATGAAACAAACAAATTACAAACGCTTGATGGTCGTGTAATGGTAGCCAGAACACGACAATTATTATATATTTTTTTATTTGTACTGTTCAAGTTTTATCGTGGCCTCACCCACCTACAAATGTTTGTGACGACTCACATGTGTACATAAAACCATTTTCCTCTTCGTTAGTTGACCGTCGTCAAAGGAAGCGAGAGAATTCAATGAAAACATTGGCTACTCATCGTCTGCGGTTACACTTTTCCTGTTTCTTGAAGGAATAAGGAAAAGCACAGATAGGCGAATCGCCTACGAGCTTCTTACTTCCGGAACTAGCTCTTTATCTGAATTGATTCTATATTTATTTAGTATTCCGAATAAAGGATTAAGAAACAATTTTGCATAATCATAACTTTCTGAACAAGCGGCATGAAAAGGGGGGATAGTAGGTTACTTTATCCAACTCCCAATGTAAATTTTATTTCGCTGCAAATTCAGTTTTATCCTCGTTAAGAACGTCAGATATGCAGGTTGATTCAAAAATCCAGCACCACAGGACAATTCCGTTCTTAGCGCAAAACGGAAAGAGGGGAGACTTGTTGGAAACATGTGGTTTTCAATCTAGTGAGCTAGAATTTTTAACACAGAAAGCACCCTTGAGAGTCTGCTGTACTATTCTTTTTTTTTTATTTAGCGTCGCTTTTCTGCCACATTTGGCTAATCGTGACGATGAGGATGATATGCTGAAATTAATAAAGGAACACTCACAGAGAGCACCCATGCCTAGGCCGGGATTCGAATCCGATAAAGTAACTTAAGAATTGTTGACGACAATAGTAGTTGAAGAATACGATAAAGTCAATCACTATTTAATATTCGCAATTTATTTGCACGTACTTATAACTAATTTGCACGGGTTTTAATTAATTTGCATGTACTTAGAACTAATTTGCACGTACTTAGAGTACTTTACATTTATGTATTTGCTTATTTATAACTTTTATGAATATACAGGGTGTCATTTTAATGGCGCCCACGGACCACAGATTCGTACAGAGGAAATCAAAACAAACAACATTTCTCAGTAACATTTTTCTCATTGGTGCGTCGTTTCGGCGCTACAGCCGTTCAAAAAAGCCCGTTTTGCCGCCTGGATGATGGCAACCCAACACAACATTTGATCGTATCTGTGACGTAATTTCCTGCTGCGAAACGGCGCACGGCATGGTTGCAAGGAACACACAAATTTTGTGAAAAATGACAAACTTCCAACCACATTATTAGCTGTAAAACGAAGCGAAAAACGCGTCCAGTAGACAGAACATCATAGCCTACCAGCCAGAAGATAAGAAGTCATCTCAGGGGAAGGGGAAAGTGAACCAACGATATGAGAAATGGAAACAACGTATTCAAAATGAAGTGTCAATATCGGATTTTATACCAGCCTATATGTCAAATATCAACAACAATAAATTTTATTGGACTTACAGCTTACATGTGGCTGTTTACGCCCAGCTATAGCTACATGTCAAACATTTGCAAATTTCGTTGCAAGTTGATATCTGCAGGCTTGTGTCCAGATGCCTTGTGATACTTTTGGGCTGATAACGGAAGTATCCGAGGTTCACGTTGTTACATTACAACTAAAATACGTACAACCACATTAACAATGTAATGATGAATCAGTAAGGAATATACTGCCCTGTTTACAGTTGCAAACTATTACATGTGTAATCGGTGCGTAGATAAACAGTCGTCGGAGAGCTTGTATTACTACTACTTATATCCCTGTATTTTCAACATTTTTTTCACTTGCCTCATAATTCCCTGAATATACATTATATTATGTGTTGCTTACCTTTGGAATTTTGAGTTCTTTCATTTTTATTTGGTCATCTGTTCCGATCTGTTCAGTGTGTCACAGACAACTAGTATCAGAAGGACGAAGTGGATAGAGTAAATTGTAGATGCCAACTTCGTAACTAGATTTGCAAATATTTGACATATAAGCTGAGACAAAATTTGATATGACCACTTCCACTTGAATTCTATTTTCTTTCTACCATGTTTCGTATCGTTTGTTTACTTCCTGTTAGGTTACAGAACGTGTTTTCTCGTTTTGTTTTACGGTACAAAATGTGGCTGATTGTAGCTATGTCATTTTTCACAGAATATGTGTGTTCCTGGCAACCCTGGAACGCATCGCTTCTCGACGGGATATGACGTCAAAAATGCAATCAAATGTTGTGTGTGGTTGCCAGCATTCAGGCGGCAAAACGGGCTTTTTTGAACGACTCTAGCGCCGAAATGATGTTCCAACGAGAAAAATGTTACTGAGAAAAGTTGTTTATTTTGATGTCCTCTATACGTTTCCGTGGTCCGTGGGCGCCATTAAAATGACACCCTGTATAATTATTTATTTTATGAAAAATATGTATATAGAAGGTAATTAGAGGTACTAAACGCTATGCATATGTTTTTATATTCATTACTGCAAAGTATGTAATGTATAAATCGATAATAATTAATGTTTATAGTATTGAAAATAAGTTTTTATGGTTTATGAACCGCTATGAACGGTGGTAATGGTACGAAAGAAGACGGTTCCGGTACTCGAACCCACGATATGCAACGTTATTAATTAGCACTATGCAATAATTTCATTATGTTATGAAAGACGGTGGTCCGAAACAGGAGACGGTGAACTCCGCGCAGGTAGACGAGAAAGAAATTTGGGAGATGTGCGGTCAAGGTCAAATGACGTCACAACGTCAGAACAAAGAAAAAACCCGATTGACCAATCAGAGACCGCGTCGGTAGATTTTCAGAACCGGTTTTTCCAAGGTTAATCAGAACGCCAGAACAGGGGAAAGGTATGCAATACTGTAGGGAAGGGGAGGGATTCAACCAGACAACAAAGGATGTCTGGGAATGCGCAGCAAGGGTCAATTTTTTTTAAACTGTGCGTCGCTTGCATGCTAGAACATGTTTCTGTCAAAGTAGGCCAAGGTTTTCTAGAACACTAGAACAAAGGATGATGGGAAGGAGTTCAAGGTGAACTAGACTGCAAGAACAAAGAAAGCGTCGGTTTTATTTCAACCAATTAGAAAACGCGTTGGTTTTATTTCAACCAATCAGAGAACGCGTCGGTTTTGTTTATGAAGTATAAAAAAGCGCGTAAAAGCGAGAAGATGTTAGTTTGAGAAGAATTTCTGAAGCATTGTGTCAGAAAAGATATCAACTTGTGATTATTGTCTGAGACTTGAAGACAAAGAACTCAAAAGAAGCTATAATTAAGGTAAGTGAAATGTTACATATATGTAGTGTGTTTTTTTAAATAATATGTAAATGCAAATAATGAACCGAAGCAAGAAACAAATATGCGTAATGTGAACAAGTACTACAACTATTTTTTCTATTTTTCAGGTGATTTTATTTTCTGTGTACGTGTGACTGGAAGAAACTGCTAGTGAAAGATGGCATCTACAAGCTCAACTAACGACGCTAACCACACTGCGGTGAGTACTTCGGACGAAATTATAAGTAATTTTAATTCTGGAATGTATACTTCCCCACTAGAACTCGTTAATGCATATTATGATATGTGTGACAGAGTTGTGTTCCACGACGATATCCCTTCAGGTGATCCGACTTCTTTCTGTGAGACAGTGCAAACAGCAATGTGTCAATTAGGGGTGGGGGCAAGTCAGTTTTCTATTGTGGATGAAAGAGAAAGATATTTTAGACGGTTCGGAATGCTAGGGCGGGAGGTATCCATTGAAATACCTAATCAGGTTGTGGGGGACCCTGAATATTTGGTTGGGTCTATGTTCCAATATCTAATGAAAAAGATTTTTTTTGATGTGTCACCGGACAGTCAGGTTGGTTTGATTATTTTCGGCAATGAAACCAATAATGATATTTATATCCCTTGGCACCGCCTTTCGGCATTAAATCCTAAAATTATTCAACACTATGTAACCAAAGTGCTGAACAGCAATGAATCATTTTTTGTGGATAACACCATCAAATGCATGGCGCATATTGTCGAACCAAAGCGCGGTAGAGGGAAGAAAAAGTTCCCCCTTTACAGAAAGTACGCCCCTTTACTATCAATAAACAACGCGAACCAGAGACAGCGGGCTATCACTGTTTTGACTAACGATGACAATTTGTGCTTGCCGCGCGCTATTGTATTTGCCCAAGCCAAAGTCGACAAGAACACAAACAAAATCCAATCGTTTCGAAGATCTGATAATAAATTGAAAGAAGCCGCTATGCGGTTATGCCACGAAGCACGCGTTGATCCAACCAATGGATGCACTGTAGAGGACATTGTTAAATTTCAAAATCAATTGGGACCAGAGTACCAAATTGTTGTGTTTTCAATGAAAGAGGGGGAAAGGGAGTATGAAGTTATTCGGTCAACATTGTATGCCCCCAAACAGATTAATTTACTCTATCACGATCAACATTTTGATATAGTTAATTCTGTCCCCACACTTATTGTGAAAAATTACTACTGCCCCAAATGCCAAGTCGGATTTTCTAAAAAAACCTCAACATACTGAATGCACGAGATATTGTTCATTATGTGAATACAGTCATGATGGCAATGAAGCCACTAACACTATCCCCAGAAAATGCTCTGCATGTAATAGGAAATTTTTGTCCCCAAAATGTTATGAAAATCATTTGCGCACCGAAGGGCGGAAATACAGTGTTTGCCAAACTATTCACCAATGTAACGTATGTTACAAAGTAGTGAACAAGAGATTGCGCAAAACACCACACAAATGCGATGAATTCTTTTGTAAAAGCTGTAATGCTTTTGTTGAGCCAGCACACAAATGCTATATTCAGCCTGTAAAGCCCGAACCAAGTCCAACATTTCTTTACATTTTTTATGATTTTGAGTGTATGCTGGTAGAGGGAGAGAATGACCAGAAACACGAAGTCAATCTGGCTGTTGCTAAGCAAGCTTGTCATGTCTGTAAAGACACTGATGTAGATTTCTGCGAGATGTGTGGTCCCCGTGTCCATATTTTCCCCAATATTCAAGAATTTATGCAATATATACAAACTCCGAGGGAAGGGTTTAATAAAATCGTGTGTATTGCACATAATGCAGGGCGATATGATTCTCATTTTGATTTAAATTACCTGATTACTAAAGAGAATATTACCCCCTCCGTAATTATGCAGGGCAGAAAAATAATAGAGATGTCAATTACCAAGAAAATAGTGTTCAGGGACTCGTTGAATTTTATGCTCATGAAATTGAAGGACTTGCCTGCAAGTCTGGGACTAGCGGAAGATTTGCAGAAAGGCGATTTTCCGTATTTGTTTTCAACCCCTGCAAATCAGAATTATGTAGGTCCATTCCCTGATATTGAATGTTATAATATAGATTCCAAGTCCCCCAAAGAAAGAGAAGAGATGCTAAAATGGCATAAGGAAACTGTCCAAGCAGGGAAAATTTTTGATTTTCAAAAAGAGTTGCGCGAATACTGTATTAAAGATGTGGAAATTCTTGATGCTGCATGTATTAAATTCTCTAATCTGATCGAAGATCTGACTGGAATACAGTGCTTTGTTCGCTGCGCGACTCTTGCATCGTTAGCTTCTTTGATATTTAGAAGTAAATATCTGAAAGAAAACACTCTTATTAAAGTTCCGCCATTTGGATTTCGGGAACAAGACCAACAGTCTCTAATCGCCTTAAAGTGGTTAAAGTGGGTGGAAAATACTGAAAAAATCAGTCTAAGACACGCAGGTAATCTCGGGGAGGCTAAAATAGGACGTTATAAGTTGGATGGGCTCCATGAAGAAAGCAAAACTGTTTATAGTTTCCAAGGTTGCTACTACCATGCTTGCCCGATTTGTCTTCCTGAAAACAGAGATAAGCCTCTTAACGAGACTGGCGAGACCCTAGACCATAGGTACGAACGTACTGTTACCCGTAAAGAGATATTAGAGCAAATGGGGTACAAGGTTGTAGAAAAATGGGAATGTCAATTCAATGAAGCAATTAAAAAAGATCCAGAATTACGCAAATTTATTGCTGAGCTTTTAATGGGGGACGCACTGAACTTTTCAGAGCAGTTTATGAAAAACAAGAAAATGAAAATACGAGCATGAAACTGCTAGATGTAGTTTTCCTTTACCCTGCAATGATGAAGCAAAGAAAAATGCCTACAGGGAAACCAGTGATTTACACGTCAGAGTTTCCCACCTTGGATAATGTGTTTGGGGTTGTAAAATGTGATATTCTCCCCCCTAAAGATTTATATTTACCAGTACTAGTCATGTCGTGCAATAACAAATTAATGTTTGCTTTATGCAGAACTTGTGCACAAAGCGAGAATCAAGAACAATGTTCACACGCAGATAAAGAAAGATACTTACATGGCACCTGGGTATCGGAAGAACTGAAACTAGCTGTAAAAAAGGGACAAAATACTCAAAACATATGAAATTTGGGATTTTCCTTCGGCTGACCAGAATGATAATGTGTTCAAAGACTATGTAGACACATTTCTTAGACTGAAACAACAGTCTTCAGGATATCCTTCCGGCTGCAGTTCAGAAAATGACAAAGACAAGTATATTCAAGATTATTTCGATCGTGAGGGAATTCAACTTGTAAAAGATGAAATTGCACCTAACCCTGGGCTTCGTTTTATTTCCAAAATTCTGCTGAATTCAATCTATGGAAAATTTTCTGAAAATACTTTAAAAACTAAGTCTATTTTTGTAAATACAGAACAGAAATTCCATGATATAGTGTTTAATCCACAGTATGAAATCAGTAATGTTGTCCCTATTTCCGAATTTTGTTTATTAGTGAATTATATTGATCTGGAAAGCAAAAATGAACCGTTAGTACTCTCAAATGTACTTGTCTCTGCCTTTATTACCGCTTATGGAAGAATGCACTTATATTCTTTTATGGACAAAGTCAAGGAAAGTATTCACTACGTGGATACGGACTCTGTGTTCTATGTAGAAAGAGACCATGAAAAACTTATTCCTACAGGCTCATTTCTTGGTGAAATGACGGATGAGATTAAAGAGCCCTACCAAATTACATGCTTTTTGGGTGGTGGTCCCAAAAACTATGCATATAAGATGGTGAACAAACATGATCCTCAGGATGAGAAACATGTTATTAAAGTAAGGGGCATTACCATGAATTACCGAACTCGACTCCAGATTAATTTTGATTATTTTAAGCAACTGGTCAAAGGGGAAATTGAAAAGCGAGTTGTTGAGAACCCACGTAAAATTAAACGAAAAGCCAATTTTGAAATTGTTTCTGCATCTGAGCAGAAAACACACCAAGCAGTCCACACAAAACGTAGAAAAATTGAATATTTTGAGACAGTGCCATATGGAATCTAAATAAAAAACGAGTGTTTTGTTTTATTTTTTATTGTTTTTTACAGTCCTAAGACCGTCTGTAAAATCTCTATTTGGCGGGATATCCAGGGGCACTCCCCGTTGACGCGCCGCCTGGCGCAGACACTACATTTTTCTTCTCTGCGCCGCCTCCGGCGCGACAGGGGAGGGGCCACCGGCCGAAGGTGGTGTTCCGCCCTTACATGGTTTCTGAGGGCCTTCTTCCCCCTGAATCCTGTAATCCAACAAATTTCGCATTCGCGTTTTATTTCATCCTGAAAAGAAAAGATAAAATTAATTTGTGGTTTATAGTTAGGTTTAAAACTTATGAAAATATATAAATGTCCCATTGTGTGTCTGCGCTTCAAGCAGAGAACGTGTGTTGTTCAACATGGAACTGCGTTTTACACACCCTTTTGCAATGATGGTTTGTGGGCCGTCACAAAGTGGAAAAAACACTTTTGTGGATAAGCTTTTATTTTATAAACATACAATGTTTACACAAGTTCCAAAGACAGTAATATGGGCGTATGGTGCGATTCCTCCCAGATTAAAATTAAGCCAAAATACAAATATTCAGTTTATTGAAGGAATCCCTGATGTAGCAAATATGGATATTGAAACTCCTGGATTAATTGTCATTGATGATCTAATGAATGAAAGCAGCAAAGATTCCGCTGTTGCAGATATATTTACGAAATATTCTCATCACAAAAATATAAGCGTTATTTTTATAGTACAAAATTTATTTCACAAAGGTGCTAAAATGAGAGACATAAGCCTCAACTCACACTATCTTGTGATATTCAAAAATCCACGTGACAAACACCAAATATACCATTTAGCACGACAATTCAAACCTGACAATAGTAAAAGTGTTTTGGAAGCTTTTCAAGATGCAACTCAAACACCACACAGTTATTTAATGTTCGATTTAACACAAAATACACCTGAAATTTTACGTATGAGGGCGCATATTTTCCCCGATGAACAACTGACTATTTATGCCACTGGAAAGCACGTAAATAAACCATTTCATGTGCGAACGTCATAATGACATCACAACTAAAAGAACATGCTCCGGCGCTTAAATTATTGTGTAAATTAAAACCTATTCAACGGAAACGCCTTTTGCAACGAGCAACACCAGGACTAGTTCGTGTACTAGGACAATGTGCAGCCAATACAGTACGCGGTAATATTCCGCTTTCAGGGGTACAAAAAACCAAGCTTCAAAAGTATAAGGCCAGTTTGCGTAAACTAGCGGCGAAGGGCACTTCGCTCAAAAATAAAAATAAAATATTAATTCAAAAAGGCGCCGGCTTTTTACCATTTTTAATCGGTCCGATTATATCAGCGTTAGGTAGTGCATTGTTTTCACAATGAGCGTGAGAAAAATGATTCTTGTTCCCGAGGACTTTGCCACTAATATGCATGCCTCCGTTGAGAAAGCTCAGAGACACGAATCAAGATTAGATTCTAATATTCGTACAATATTAGCAAGTGAAGATATAGGGGAAAGTGAAAAATGGAAACTTTACCAACAGGCACTTCGACCATTTGTTAATTTTACTAAGCCTATTCCCACACACCTACCATTGATCGAAGAAGAAAATAAGCTGCCACAAATAAGTGAACCAGTGCAACAAGACGACCCCCCTCCTAGTGTTACTCTCAGGGAAGAAATTCTTGCTTCAGTACCGAAAACTGTTCAGAAGAAAACAGAACTTTTACTTAAAAGACTATTCTCTTCTCAATATATAAATTGGACGCATATGGAACAGTGTACATAAATGGAAAAAGAATTCAGGGTTCAAATATCATCGATCTGATTAATGATTCTGTTCGCCCCCGTAAGAAAAGTCGAGATCCTGTCGGGAGAGATCAGTTCCAATCTATCCTTCATTCTCTAAACATACCCAAAGAATATATAGTTACAAGCACGCCCCCACCCCCTTCAAGAAATAGGAAAGCTGAGTTTATATGGGAAGATATATAAAGTATGGATCTTAAAACATTGTATTATACACATGAACTACCGACTTCATTTTCCAATACTGAAAAATTATCCAAACATTCTACGCAATCACGAAAGAATATCTCTCAGTGGCTATCAAAACAAGATGCATATACTTTACATGTTCCAGTTAGAAAAAAATTCCCACGTAAACGTTACGAAACCACTTTTCCCCTGGAACTTATGCAAATGGATTTGGCAGATATGCAGAATATCGCCAAGTACAATGACGGTATTCGCTATATACTTTTTGCAATTGACGTGTTTTCAAGGCAAGCGTTCTGTATACCAGTGAAAAGCAAGTCGGGTGAAATTATGGCAAAAGCAATCACTAAAATTATAAACATGTTAGAATATCCCCCTGTTTACTGCCAGACAGATCAAGGAAAAGAGTTTTATAACGCTCAAGTGAAAAAAGTGTTTGACAAGTACAATATTATTCATTATAGCGTTTATTCAGAACTAAAGGCAGCAGTAGTGGAACGATTTATTCGTACTTTAAAATCAAATTTGTATAAACACTTCTCAGCCAATAATACGTATCGTTATGTAGATATTCTCCCCCTTGTAGTAAAATCATATAATCACTCGTATCACCGTTCTATAAAAATGGCTCCTGTTGAGGTGAGCGAAAATAATGCGCTGCAGGTCTGGTCTCAGTCTAGAAACAATACAAGTCAAAAAACCAATAATATCAAATTTAAATTTAATATTGGTAACTACGTAAGGATAAGTAAAGCCAAAATGAAATTCGAGAAAGGATATCTACCTAGTTGGACAGAGGAAATTTTTATAATTAGCGATCGTATGAGTACTGATCCCCCTACATATCGTATAAAAGACTGGAGTAACGATCCTGTCAAAGGCATTTTCTATGAACCAGAATTACAAAAAATTACACTTGATCCAGACAAGCCATTTACTATCGAGAAAATTCTAAAACGAAAGGGAGACTTTGTTCTAGTAAAATGGAAAAACTACCCCCTCGCATGTGCATGTTATGTACATAAATCAGATATTACGCGTGTTTAGGTTAGTTGCCATTATGCCGCTGGACGAATTCTATGTTACATTACCTTCCAATGTAAACTTGAATTTGTTTCCTGATAATAAAATAGCACATTACCGTACTAAGCTGAGCGAACCAATAGAATTAAATGAACAATGGGTGGTGGCGGCCACAGTGCTTCATTTAACTTGGAGTTTTTATAATATTGTTTCCGATACAAATAGCATTTCATATCAATTTAAACCGAAAAAGAAGGACCAGATTTTTTATAGTGAAAGTATAGTTCCTAAAGGTTACTACTCCAATATTCCATTATTATTAAACAATATTCCCCCTTCAAAAAGAAAACTGCTTGCTCAACATGTCCGATTTGGCTATACTTTGTCCACGCATAGTATGTATACACAAACAACACTAGAGGAAGATGAAATTATGAAAGTGTATATATATCTCCACAATTAGCTCCAGTGTTTGGTTTTTCGTTGGATACTCTTAAGTCAGAAATATCTATACATTCGGTTATTGGTCCAGGTACGGCAAAATCAAGTTCTATTTATCCTTGTAATTTAGATTATCATATTCCCCGTGAAATCAACATATGCACAGATATTGTCAAATATCAAGCAAATGTAGGTCCCGTAATACGAACGGTTAGTGTGGCTGATTATGAATATGGAGCAATAAAAAGTTATATATTTGAGCCCAGGCAGTATCTAAAAGTCGAGAAGCGTTACTTTGAAACAATTGAAATTATATTAAAAACAGAGCATGGAACTTTGCTTCCATTTGAGTTTGGAGCGTCAAGCGTTACATTACATTTTAAAAAAGTGGAATAATGATTTCTGAAGGCAGTGATAATGATTACTATGTAACTTTGGTTTCAAATGCATCCAAAAATATTTTTCCGACTAATACACCTTCTCATTTTTTAACTAAACTTTCTAATGCTGTTAAGCTCGAGTCTGGAGGCTGGTTAGTGGGTCTGTCTGAAATTCATTTCACAAACAGTCTGTTTAATATTCAAAAAGGACAAAATGAAATTATGTGGACTTATTATAACCAAGACTCGGATCAGTCAAGTAAACAGAGCGGTAAAACAATTGTTCCCCCTGGGTATTATTCAAGTGTGGACTCTGTTTTACAAGTTTTAAATCAAGATCATATTGGAGAAGGGCTTTTTCGATTCGGTTATAACTCGTCCAGCAATATTGTTGAGGGAAAATACAATGCACAATTATCTACACTGAACTTCTCTGATATTTTGGCTCTGCAGTTAGGATTCGAACCAAATAGAAATCTTGTTAAACAACAGCATAGTTCGAAACAAACCAACCTAAATATTGGTTATCCCCAGCAGGTTTTAGTATACATTAATGTACTCAGTTACCAGTTTGTAGGCGATACAAAGGCACCTCTTTTAAGAATGTTTACATTTTCTTCGGTACCTTATGGACGGTCACAATCTATAATATTTAACCCCGTTCATTATATGCCTGTATCGAAATATTTATTTGATACAATAGAAATAGTTTTAAGAGACAACACAGGTCGTAAACTCTCATTTGCCTTCGGAGATCTGAGTGTTAAACTACATTTCAAGCGACAATGAGATACGATAGACGTCAGTTGTATCGAGATTATTATCTCAACCAGGCGGGAACAGGTTTACCTTATTTTTCCGGTCCTCCGTATCAGAAAGGCCACGGAGCCCTCGGTTCAATATTTAAAAGCTTGTTTCGTTTTGCTGCCCCTTTATTAAAACAAGGAGCTAAAGCAATTGGCCATCAAGCTTTACAATCGGGAATGGAATTTGTTGGGGATGTTCTACAAAACAGGCCTCTCAAACAATCTTTCAGAGATCGTGTAAATCAGGCGGGACAAGCTCTTCGTGAAAAGGGGGAGAGAAAAATTTCTCAGATTCTTTCAGGAAAGGGGAGACAGAAACGAAAGGCTAAAAGTATAAAATTCGAACCACCATTTATTACCTGCCAGTCACGCAAAAAAAGGCGAAGGATACACAGAGATATATTCGCTAATTAACTACCATGTCGTTAGTAAACTGTAACTCATCGGAATGCACAAATACAGAATTGGATTTGTTTTCTCTGCCATTAACTCAAACTAGCATTGAAAATTCTTGTTTAGTGGAGTATCGTCCCATTTCATCTTTAACTAATAACAGTCCAGTCGAGTTTGCCATTACTGGAGACAGTGGAGAATACATTGATCCAGCACACATTTATCTGTACCTAAAATGTAAAATAACTAAACCAGATGGTACGGCCTTAGCTGCCCATAACCTGGTTGCCCCCGGAAACAATTTTCTACATACAGCATTCAGTCAGGTCGACGTTTCGTTAAATGACAAATTGATTTCGTCCTCTGCAGGGTGTTACGCTTACAGGGCATACATTGAAACATTACTCAACTATTCTAATGAGGCTAAAAAATCTCATCTCACTGCTTCTCTCTGGTATCGCGATACGCCTGGAAAATTAGAAAATCTAACTGAAATTAAAGGAATTGAAAAACGAATGAGTCTTGCTGCGCAAAGTCGGTCATTCGACATGTACGGTCGACTGTATTCTGATTTTATGTGCCAACCTCGTCTTCTCTTGAACAATGTGTCCATGAGAATTAAATTACATAGATCAAACGATGCATTTTCATTGATGGCCGCCGAAAATACTTCGTATCGTGTAGAAATACAGGACATTTCTCTTTATGTAAAAAGAGTTACTGTATCTCCAGATATAGGTCTTGCTCATGCAAACGCTCTTGAAACTACTACAGCTAAATACCCAATTACACGCGTGGAAGTAAAATCAATAACTATCCCTCAAAATATTACTTCTTATAATCTAGATAATATATTTGTAGGCACTGTTCCTAAACGTGTAATATTAGGTTTTGTTGAAAATTCAGCTTTCAATGGTCAAATACATAAAAACCCATTTAATTTCCATCATTTCGGATTGAATAAAATTCAACTCCAAGTTGGAACTAGAACCATTCCAAACCAACCTCTCTGCCCAAACTTCACAGACAAAAATATTATCCAAGCATATTACAATTTATTCTCTGGAACGGGAATACATTACCAGGATACAGGAAATAGTCTCTCCCGAGAAGATTTTGATAATGGATTTGCTTTGTATCCCTTTATTCTTTCACCCACAATGGAAATTGACTCTCCTTGGGACATATTACGCGATGGGAGTGTAAGTGCTAAACTGTCATTCTCTGCTCCGTTGCCTACGGCGGTCACATGCATTATTTATGGAGAGTTCGACTCTTTACTCCAGATAGACAAACACAGAGGTATTTTCCCAGATAATACAAAATAATAATCAGTTGAGTACCAGCCTGGAGGGAGTACGGATCACAATATGAGGGCTGTCGTTGATTTTCAAGGATTCCGAGACAATTCTGGCAACTTTATTCCTAAAGAACTAGCTATTGTCGATGCAGACTCAGATAGTATGCAATCATGGATATTTCTACCACCTTACGAATGGGATACTTTAGATATTGGAGCAAAAAACGAAAATATGTGGCAAACACAAAACAAGCATTCTCTCGAATGGCCTATCGGTGAACTTTGCTATTCGAAATTGTTTTCTGTACTTTCCCAGTACACCGAAAACGCATCAGTTATTTATTCTTTTGGAACTGACAAATGCAAGTTTTTGATTACAGTACTTCACCGCACTGTGGTTAACCTCGAGGACCTAGGATGCCCTAAAGCGTCGCTGTTAGCCTTTCCTGCACAAAATTGCTGTCGCAATTATCACAGATTAAGGACAATCAAATGTGCTCTTAGAGACGCACATTTATACGCATCTTATCTCCGTAGCTTCATGCTTCAACAGCATATTATAGGAGAAGCCACAAGGACTGCACCTAAACAGAACACCTCAACATCGGACAGTGGATATTCATCATTAGCTTCGTTTTACAACGACGCAGCAAGTGTGTATTACTTATCCGAGCAAGGTTGCTGTTCCAAGGATAGTGCATTTTCGGATAGTGAACAATGAATAACATTGAAATTGAAAAAACTGTTCAATCAGACAAATGTCTGTCTTATTTTTCGAGGTGTTTTTGCTAATAATACATTGCCAAAAAGTGTGCAATTGCCTGCTGCATTGATTATTAACACCGACAATGAATCTGGACCAGGGATACACTGGACAAGTTTGTTTATAAACAGTGATAAGGAGGCCCTGTACTTTGATAGTTTTGGTCAGCCTCCTAGTGCTAATGTACTAAAATTTATAAAAAAGAACTGTATTTCATGGTGCACCAGTGAAACGGTGGTTCAAAACCCAAACTCATCCATGTGTGGAATTTATTGTATTATGTTTTTACATTATATGTGCCGTGAGTTACCCCTAACCTATTTTCTGTCATTGTTTGGAACAAACTTAAAAGGAAATGACAGAATTGTATGGACAAAATTCTCAAGTGCCTTTAATTAATTTACAGTGTGCCTGCAGTGAATACTGCATCGAAGACCAGTGTCTTATTTTCTCTATTGCACAAGCAATAGTAGAAAATGATCCCAACCCTACATGTTCTGAATGTGAACTTGGCGAACCAAAAAAGAACTCCACAAATGTCTAAATCTTGAGTGCATAGAAAAAGAGAAAATGGAACAGTTGATCAAAACTTACAAGGGTGTTATCTGCTGCTACTTCCAGCAGGCTCATAAAAGAATATTTATACGTGACAGAAAAGCGTTCGATGCAAAAGTGGACAGTGTGGATATCGAACTAGTTATGAAACTGTATACTAAATTTCTGCATAGTAAATTTTTCTACAATAATCATCATATTGCATATACATGCAATGATTTGTGGGCTCCAAACAAATCAAAAACTGAACAAAAACGTGTAATGTATATAAATGAATTTATCACCTGTAATAATAATAAAGTGTACTTTTCTGGGGCGCCAGTACAGACATTACGCAGAAGGGAATTGTACGGTAATCCCGTACGTCACTGTTTGTTTAAATATAATGAAAAGCCAACAAAGAAGTTTCACTTTTGTGGGCAGGGATATATCTATATACCCGAATGTACATGTGCCTTGGTTTCGCACCGGGTTCACATATATGATTTTTCTTTGGAGAACGAGTTCTGGGAAGCTATTTGTTCCACAAAGTAACAACTTCAAAGCTTTGTACTTTGAGTAGTTATAATGTATAAATATAGCAGCGTAGTGTTAAAGCTGTTTACTATCTATGTACAATTTTGCTTGAGAAAATGAAAAGCGTTGTGTGAACGCTATGTATTACAACATGTGTACAAGGTGACTTATAAAAAACTGTAAAGCGTTGTGTTAACGCTATGTGTAACCTTTTGTAAAATTACTTTGACTCTGTATTTATTTTGTAGTAGATTAGTTTTAGAACAATAAACTTGTTTGTAGTAGACTTGTGCGTTTTATTTCTTTTAAAAAATAAAAGGTTTATAGTTACATGTAGAGTAAAAAAAAGCTAATATTGTTGGTGCAAACGGTCCTAGGTTCGATCCTTGTTAGGGATCTTGCACAAATCTCAAATACATTAATCGCGACTGTTACTAGAATTCACTTTTATTCCGTCTCGCCACGCTAAACACTTTGCCGCTAAAACAAAAAACACAACCGAGATAGAACTTGACAAGTTAGTTTGTATTTCGGATAAAACACTAGTCAAATTCCATTCTCGTATAACACTTGTACTTAGATAAAAAATGCAATACTTACAACATGTATCAGCATCGTGAAGAACAGAAAACTCAGCAGAAACTAAACAGCAAAATAACAAAAAATGTGCGGACAAATTCGGATTCCCAAGTTTAAATACCCCAAAGGTTCAAGGCCTTTTCCAGCCACCCCTATTTTCCACACTGAGAAATAACAATCCCTTTAAATTCACGCTGCCTTGTTAACTCTAGACGTCCAAATTTAAAACCCACAGCCTCTCTTTCCATTAGATAAATTCCTTACGTCCACCCGCCTTGAATTATATCACCTTCAGTTCATGTCCTTTTAACTTAAAATCCTTTTTTTCGTCCAAATTCTCTACCTGGTTTGGCGATTACTATTTTACTGCCCGTATCGCTCCACACACAGACAGATTTTTCCGCTTAGCGGGAGACTTTTAAAATTAGCATTTTACAATCTCTTGTTTTTTTTCAAGGGACACAATCACCCCGTGATACATTTTCTTTTTCCACCTGAAATCGAAGCGGTTCGTATCTTTAACCAATTTATTTTCCCCAAAATGACTGGTCGTGTATTTGACCCGTCACAACAACAACCCGTCTCGCCCACAACCCTTTCGCCTTGACCTACATTAACAGAGGCTTCATTCTTGATACCTGTGAGGAATATTAATTCTATCTCTCTGTCTACCCTCACCGCAGAGTTGAGATTCGGAGACCGTATTCTGTCTAGCGTGTGAAACCACCGTCTTTCATAACATAATGAAATTATTGCATAGTACTAATTAATAACGTTGCATATCGTGGGTTCGAGTACCGGGACCGTCTTCTTTCGTACCATTACCACCGTTCATAGCGGTTCATAAACCATAAAAACTTATTTTCAATACTATAAACATTAATTATTATCGATTTATACATTACATACTTTGCAGTAATAAATATAAAAACATATGCATAGCGTTTAGTACCTCTAATTACCTTCTATATATATATTTTTCATAAAATAAATAATTATATATTCATAAAAGTTATAAATAAGCAAATACATAAATGTAAAGTACTCTAAGTACGTGCAAATTAGTTCTAAGTACATGCAAATTAATTAAAACCCGTGCAAATTAGTTATAAGTACGTGCAAATAAATTGCGAATATTAAATAGTGATTGACTTTATCGTATTCTTCAACTACTGACAATTATGGTCGCTAGTTTTTTCTACAATGCGATTTTGATATAAAATGCCGCTTTAAGGACTATCATGTGAAAACAATTGAGAACCGGCTTCCGTGGTGGAGTGGTTATCACAGCGAGCTACGAAGTCTCTGGTTCCAATCCAGGCTTGGCCATGACTGTACTTTGTGAGAGTCGCATCAATTTCATCATATAATCACTCATCCTCATCTTCGCGATTAGTCAAGGGTGTCAGAAAAGCGAAGTAAAATAAACCAAATCAATCAACCGTTCTCACTGAGGCTCGTACCAGTGCACAGCCTCAAAGGTGCTTTCTAAGTTGAAGCTTTAAGATTGAAAGCACACATATCCAACGACTTCAACCTCTTCCCACGTTTTGTTATCTGCAGTAATAACGACCTCTACTGGTCGCATTTCCAGTTGGCGTCTGACCTTCATGGCTATTTCTTGCAGGTGCCTGTAGTCTCGTATCACTCCTTGCTTTCGTTTTGAAGCCAGTGGGCGGAGCTTAAGTTGGTCGGCGTAAGATGGCCGCATCTACTTCAACCAATGGCAGAAGAGCATCGTATCGGCTGCTGCAAGCGCACGCGGGCTGGAAGGAGCAGGGAAGTAAGCTCCAACTACAAACGCAAACTCGAGGTCTACTCTACACTTAGCTACTACAAAACAAACTATAACTAGCTTTATTTGCATATGGAATATTATTCCTTCAGGTTTCCTGTCGCTTCTGTTAGTACAGCCGTGTGTTGAGCAGGCACCATTGCTTCCTAATTCTTATTCAAAAGTACACAAGATTACATGCATTCTTATGGCGTCTTCGAATGTTTTGGTCTGACTTCTCCTGTTCTGCCACGTGACCCGGCTTCAGAAACAGCGTGCAGTGCTTACGCCTCCCTTTTTTACCTCCACGATTTCTCGTCCTTTCTGTTTCCCAATCGCCTCCGGGCGTGCGTGGCTCGATGTGTGGCAATCTCAGTTGCGAAGTAAAAGCTGTAGGGGTAACATCGCTTTCCCGAAGCAACGTTGCCAAGCGTACTTCTTGTTTTGCCAGTTGCATAACCTGTAAGTGGTCGTTTCGGAAACTTCATTCTGCGGGACCACGTGTGCAATTTAAAAATCAACCTCCATTGATTTCTGGTGCTGAATATATCGTTCTCTGATAACTCTCTCGCTTTACAGTAAGTTTGGCAACATGTGGTGTATCCGATGTTCATTTGTTTCGTCCCGCTACCAGTGTTCGGTGCCTTTGTGACTCGAAAATGTCCGATGTAAGTCGAAGAAAATTCATGCTGATTCGCTGTTTCCCAGCCGCCGGCTGGAAATGCGACCAGTATAGGATGCAAGACTTGCGAATCACCCTGTATAAAAACATGGTAAAACATTGGCACAAACTATTGAAAAGTAAGACATGCTGTCGTTATGATGACCATGGACGCTCCAATACATGGATAATGTACCAGTAACATTACGGGAGACGTGTTCACCACAAGATGGCGTTCTGTAGATGTTGAGAGAAAAATGTTCATGAATGGGCACAAGGAAAATCTGAGTTCCTACTGACTAAGGAAATAACTTGTCTTATATACTTTGTGCTCATAAATTGTCAATAAAGTTTGCTTGGACGGATACACGTTTTGCCCATTAACTTTATTTTGAAAAGATCAAATATAATACGCACAGAAGTACAGATTTCATATTGCATCCCATCTTTCTCGCAAATATACGACATCTTAAATATCGACCTTAGATGACTGGAACAAACACAAAACAAAAGTGTGTCTGCATTGTTCAAGATTTCTCACACCCTATTTACCACACATTCTAATTTTCACAGTTATTGTTGTTACCTGTAGGTCAAATTTGCATACGGATATGCAAAACTTTACAGCCAAAAGGAAATTAATTGTCCCAGAGGGTCTAGGAAGAGATTTAAAGTCATTTTCACGTCAGCCCACCATTATTCACTCTGTCAGTGACTGTTCTTCAAACAAGTTTGCCATTTTTTTTCTTGTCGAGGGTGATGGCCGAGTAGCATTGTCTGCAGCTCGTTGGACCAAAGATGGCGGATTATTAAGTCACGTTTCGTCAGGCACCTCTCCTGGGTCTATAGCGTGGTGATTGAGTACTCTCAATTTCCATATGAATGTGTACGGAAAGTGCAAATCATGCAACAATGCACCTGCGAATTGTTAAATAAAACAAGGAGTGTTTGTTCAACAGGGAATGCCTGTTAAACCCTACAGGACTTTGTATTGCGCTTCAGATGGGAAATGTTTTGTCATGCCAGGCTCTAACATTTCGCAATGTTACAAGACACGGTACATGTCCGTCTGGTCATCACCGAGTACATTCGTGAAAACGTCGTTTAAGACACTCGACATTGTGGAAGATAGCCAGATACTCCTAGCAAAGGCGTCACCAGAATTTTTTGGCGGGGGGAAGGGGTATCGTACATAGAATTTAAATTTGATTTACTCTATTTTACTTTGCTTTTCTGCCACTTTTGGCCAATTGCAAAGAGGGATGAATGGTCATAAGCAGTGATGTGCGTCTACGCGTAAACAACGATAATCTACATTCTACACGTAGACTATTTTATACACGTAGATTACGTAATTTGTTTAAAGAACATGGCGAAAGGTGATTACTTAGCAAAGGGCGCCGTGGAATTAGAAGAAAATTATACTGCGTATCAGTTGCTGATGTGTGAGGAGAACTTTTCATATTCTTTCTTGCAATTTCGAACAGTTTCTCACCTAGGAAGAAACCTAATATAGGAAATATTCTAGTGTTTTATGGGGGAAAGACCACTCTTACCTCATGACTGCCATCTGTTGTTGTTTTTTGCATACTATTTATCTTCTTCCAGAGTTGGTAATAGAAGAGAAGTTGTAAATAGGATTCTTTTCATTTCGTTAGGAACCAATATAGTTCAAAATGTCACTTTCCTTTCATGAAAGCCTTGAAAATTAATTTTAGTGCACTTTTAGATTGTCTACGTAGTCTATGTAAACTACAACCCTATGTAATATACGCGTAGATTACGTGTAGACAATGCATGTAGACGTAAACTTATAGTCTACGGCACATCACTGGTCATAAGATGAAACAGATGAAGGGACAATCGCAAACACATATGGACAGCACACAACAAAGTCCCATAGAGGATTATAATGGCCAGACCAGACGCCAGAGCCTCGTTAGTCTGCAAAATGTAGTCCAAGTCATACTACGTGGAAGTGAGGCTGGAATTTGGGTGTCTATGGAACAAGGTCAGTCCTTACATATCAAACATGAATAGATAAATCAAAATATAAACCATATTCATAACCATTATACTTACTTACTTACTTAGTCGCGTCCTCTTCTACCTGCCGGTGTCGAGGGGTTACAGAGAGTTCTCCAGACGTTTCTGTCCATCGCCTTTTCCTGTGCCTCTTTCCATCTTATGCTTCGTTTCTCCAAAATCTCTTTGACACTCATATTCCATGTCTTTCTTGGTCTTCCTTTTAGTCTTGTTCCTTGTGGACGTGCTTCCCATATCTGTTTTGGCAGTCTCGTCTCACTCATTCTGCTCAAATGGCCGAACCATCTGAGTTGATTACGTTCAACTGTTTCTTGTAGTGGCTGAGCATTTAAAGATTGTCGGATGGTTTGATTCCTTATCCGATCTTTCCTGGTTTTCCCACTTATTCTTCGAAGGTACCTCATTTCCATTGTTTGTACATTTTGCAGGTGTTTTCCAGTCATTGTCCAATTTTCACTGCTATATGTAAGTGTTGGTATATAAATTGTTTTATATACAGTGAATTTTGTTTGGGTAGATATTTCTTTTTTGCCTATAAATCCTCGGTTTATCATTTGATATAGCTTTCCTGTCTTCATGATTCTATCTCTTATTTCTTCCTCTTCTTTTCCTTGACTGTTTATAATTACTCCAAGATACTTGAAATTTGTCACTTGTTCTAAAGGTTTGTTATTCAGTTTTAACTTATGGTTTGTCTTTTCTCTGCTAATTATCATTGTTTTAGTTTTCTCCGTATTTATTTCCATATTCTTTTTCTTTAATTCTTCATTAAGAATATTTAGGTTATATTGTAAACTAGCCTGTGTATTAGCTATTAGTATAATATCATCAGCGTATATGAGCTCTGTTAGTTTAATTGATTTCATATTCCAGTATCCTACATGAAATTGTTTCATTTTTATATGGCATTCCTTTATTACTTCATCTAATAGGATTATAAATAGATATGGTGATAGTATATCTCCCTGTTTAACTCCTGTTGTTATTTCAAATTCCTCTGACTGGTGGTTTCTCGTCCTCACGTAGCATCTGCATCCTTTGTACCAACTTTGGATTGCTTTTATTAGGTTTTTTATCCACTCCTTTCTTCTCTAAAGATTTCCATATCTCATTCCAAGGAACTCTATCAAAAGCCTTTTGTAGATCTATAAAACATACATGTGCCTTTTTATTGTATTCTATTGTCTTGTCTGTTATTTGTTTGAGGGTGAAAATATGGTCTTGTACACTTCTTGCTGGTCTAAAGCCTGCTTGACTTTCTTCCAATTGCTCTTCGACATATTTTCTGAGTCTGTTCTCCAGGATTCTTGAATATATCTTCCCTGGCACACTGAGCAATGAGATTCCCCGATGGTTTCTGCATTCTCTATTATCCCCTTTCTTGAAGATTGGGATTATTACTGATATCTCCCATTCCTTCGGTACAGTTTTCTTTTCCCATATAGCATTCAATAGGTTCAAAAACAGTTGCTCTCCAGCATTTCCCATGTATTTAAGCATTTCTGGTGTTAAACCATCATGTCCACTGGCCTTACCTAACTTCATTTTCTTTAATGCTGCTTTTAATTCTTCTACTTTGATATCATTTATTTCCTCTTCTTCATCCTCCATTTCTGTATTTTCTGTTCTTTCGTTTCCTATTTGAACCTCCGTCCTGTTAGTTTGTGTTTCATCCTTCAGCAATTCTTCGAAGTATTCCTTCCATCTTTGCATGATTTCTTCTGGTTTTGTTCTTAGTTTACCATCTTTTCCTTTTATGTATTTTAATGGGCTTTCTTTATCTTTTCTCATGGTCTTTAAAACTTTGTAGAATAGTTTTTGATTTTCTCGGCTGTTCTCTTCCATACTTTCCCCAAATTTTCTCCACGAGTTCTTTTTAGCCTCTAACACTTTCTTTTTGACTATATCCCTTTGCCTCCTATACTCTTCGAAACTTTCTAAATCATTAACTGATAGGTACTTTTTCCACAGTATTTTCTTGTGCGTGACTTCTTCTTTCAGCTCATCTGTCCACCATGCCGTTCTTTTCATTTTGTTTCCGATGTATGTTGTCCCGCAGCATTCCTCTGCAGACTGTAGCAAAATCTTCTTAAATTCATCCCACAATTTATCTACATCTCTTTCTTCCTTTTCATGTTTCTCTTGTATCTTTACTTCTATTAGTTGCTGATATTTTTCTTTAACTTTTGTATCTTTTAATTTATATGCCTTTATTCTTATTTTATTTTGTTTTTCCTGCCTTTTTCCTTTAGTTTTTAGCACTCTACTTTTTTGTACTACTCTTTCCATTATTAATAGTTTATGGTCACTCCCAATTTCCGCCCCTCTTTTGACTCTGGCATCTCTTATCTTTCTCATCGTATTTCTCTCTACTATGAAATAGTCAATTATAGATTTTTCCCTTCTTGTTGGTTCTTCCCTAGTGTATTTATGGATTTCTTTATGTGGGAAGTTAGTATTTACCACTACCATGTCATTTGTTACACATAGTTCTAAGATTCGTGTACCATTATCATTTAATGTCCCTTCTCCATGTTGTCCTATTACCTGTCTCCATTCTTCCGTATTATTTCCTACTCTTCCATTTAGATCTCCTACTATCAATACTTCTTCCTTTCTTTCATCTATGATTTTCTGTAGTGAATCATAGAACATGTTTTTATTCTCTACTGTATCATCTTCATTTGGACCATAAACTATTATCATTGCTATATTTTCTTCTTCTTCTTTAATGTTAACAATCATTATTCTCTCACTTACGAATTCCCAATCTATTATATTGTTTTTCTTTTCTTCGTGGATCAGAAGTGCCACCCCTCCTCTAGCTCTTTCCATTCTCGATACTCCACTATATATCAGTACATATCCGTCATCCAACTCAATTTCTCCATTTCCTTTTTTCTTGGTTTCAGTTAGGGCTAAATATTTTACTTTGGTGTTCCTCATTTCTTTTACTATTTCAACTTCTTTTCCATTAAGGCCTCTGATGTTCCAAGTTCCAAAAGTCGTATACCTTAGTCCTCGCCAATTATCTTTCCTGTAGATCCGTCCGGCCAACTCTCTGTCTTTTCTTTTAATCATCTTTATTTAAGAAGTGTAGGTGATTGGCCTGCAGCTTCCTAGCATAGTGAAGGGGCTGCCTTCTTGTTGCTGCTATGCCAGCAATGGGGTTTGGATGTTTCTCCCCTTTTCTTTTGTGGGTTCTATGCTCCAACCTCCACTTCCTTGGAGGACCTGGGATTTTCTGATAGGGGTTTACTCCCCTTAGAAGGATCGGCTTCTCTATGCCTAAGAGTTCCTTCCACCCTTTGGTTTTCTGTTGGGGTGACCTTCCCCTAGCCTTTGGAGATCCCTCTCCTCCCTGCAAGGCAGCAGGGGCAGTGCTTATTTAATGGCGGCACTTTCTCGCCATGTCGTAGTGCTGTTATGGGGCTTTTCTGGGATTTTATGAGGATGATCTTGCCATAATCCTTCCTCCCCAGACCTCAACAGCACTACCGCCTCGGTCCGGGACTGCTTATTTGGTATTTCCTTATTCGCAGCTAACCACCATATCTGATGGCCGTTCGCTATCCGCCACCTGCGACCCGCCCAGTAGCTGAGGCTCGCCCTGGGCATAACCATTATAAACTAATAAAAATAAATATTTTGTACTAAATTTATTATTATTATACCCGTGAGAGATTTTTCTTCTTGATCCAACAGATACGCGAACACATTTCATACAGTTAGTGCACTGAAAGCCTAGTTATTATATTTTGTTACTAACTTTTACGCACTCTGCTCAAGAAATTTTAATAATAAAGAATAATTACGACTTCTCACGCATAAATCTCACTTTTGAAATTTGAAGAAAAAATGAAACCATTTAGATCCATACCAACATGTGCAATTTTGAACGACGTCGTCAATTAAAAAATAGTTCCGGTTTCGAATCCTGGCGTAGCATTGGTGTTCTTTGAGAGTCTCTCTTCATAACCAAAAGCGGCAGGAGAGCCAATGGAGTTTGTTTGAAGTCCACTTTATGCACAGAAAGGCTGATCAGGACTGGATCTACAGTATGTGCTCGTGTTATTATTCCATGCGGGGGTGTGCTCAAATAATATACGAGCTTTTGGTGTGGACAGTGTGATTAATTCAATGTAGATAAATCCACTATACGCTTCCTTCCTTTCTCGGTATCTAGTGATTCACCAGACATTCTGTAAATATTTTCCTGTTCTCTGCTCGACTTGCCACACTGAATTCACGTGGGAGGTAAAGTTGGCAAGAATTCAAACTATCCTGAGTCATTCCATGAACCTGCGAGAGATTCGAAATCTGATGTATAATTTAATTTAAATATGGGAAGAAGGAAAGTCTGTTAAGTAAACAGGTTTATCCATGCGCAGAGGCGCAACCACGAATTTTTGTCTGGGGGGCAAGTGCCAGGATAAAGTTACCAATAATAATAATAATAATAATAATAATAATAATAATAATAATAATAATTATTATTATTATTATTATTATAATAATAGTAATGATAATTTTAATAATAATAATATTAAATTATTATTATTATTATTATTTATTGATTTCCTTTATTTTACTTCGCTTCTTGTGCCACTTTTGGCTAATTTCCGAAGATGGGGATGAGTGACGATATGATGAAATTGATGAATAGACACTCACAAACATCCATGCCCAAACCGGGATTCGAACCAGGGACCAACATTATTATTATTATCATTATTATTAGTAGCAGTAGTAGTATCAAAGCTGTTATTACCATCGTAAATTATGAAAAAGGGGGTAGAAGTCTGTGCTAAAGCATTTGTGTTCGAACAAACGATTTGAATTATTTTTCAACACGTTTAATTTCACATTAATGATGGAAACGAAGCACTCAAACTATTTTTGAAAGACAGAAAAATGCTTTATAATGCATTCCAAATATATTTTTTTTTACATTAACATGTATAACTTTCATGAACGATATATGTTTCACATATATGCAACATGGAGCAGCGTGGACACTAAATTGTATACGTATTCAAAGTTTCTTTAGTACATATTATATACAGCATATATTATTTAAATACATTACACATTCAATTCAACCATCTCACAATAAACCAACAGCAAAAATTACATAAATTGTCTCTCAAATATGCACGCTCCCTTTCCTCAAAACAATTGTTCATGCATTTAAAACAAAATTGATTAAGACAAGTCTTATTTCTCTGTCTGAAAATTCACAATGCATTACAGCGAACAAATATAAATTCCGAGCGAAGCGAGCAAGAAAATTTTTGGATCCAATCTTTTTGAAGGCTGTAATATATATTGATTTATAGGGCGCAAATAATTTCGAGGGACGCCAATGCATTCCTTCTTTAACAACTTTTGTGCCTTCCCGATGGTGTGGTGGTAACATCGTCGCCTTGTGATCAAGGTGTCCCAGATTCGATACCCGGTGGAGGCACAAGTGGTTCGGATCCCACTTTAAACTGTAGGTCCAGTCCCGATTAGCCTCTCTGTGCGTAAAGTAGACTTTAAAACCAAAAATAAATAAATCAATCTTAAAACTTATTTTGATTTAGATCCTTCGGCGCCCAGGGTCGACTCCCGCCAAAATTTGAAGTTGTGGGCGGTAATTGCCCCAGCAGGTACACTTGGCCGTCAATTTTTGCCCCCCCCCCCTTTTTGCTTCTCCTAGAACTCATTTCAGTCCAAGGTCTCCCCCTGTGGTTGCGCCACTATCGATGCGTAGTCTATAGGTTAGGGTTCCCGTCAGCTTTCTGTGAAATAGCTTCTCTTTCGTTTTGACTACGTTCAGTTTTTTTCGAATCTAACACTTTTTTTTTTTACACCCAAGGTGAATGCATGCAGGTAGATCAATAAGCAATTTCGCGCTTTCGGAAATACAGCTTCGCCCCCGTAGCGCTGTAGTCGAACCTTTCACCATAAGCGAGAGGAGAGAGCGTGGACGACGCAATCAGCTGCTTGCATTGTCCCCGTGCTCCAGCGTTGCCAAATTGTGCACTGTGAAAAAGCACGATCTGAGGTATGGCGAGAAAAGAAAACAAATGACTGGGCACTGTAGTTCGGGAGTCGGTTGGTTGATTTAGTGTTTTAAGTCCACCTTATGCACAGTAAGGCTGATCGGGACAGTTTAAAGTGGAATCCGAACCACTGTGTGCCTCCACTTCGCGTTTTGTGCCTCTTGGCTAATTTGCGAAGATGGGGATGAGTGATGAAATGATGAAATTGATGAATGAACATTCACAAACAACCAAGCCCGAGCGGGATTCGAAACCGGGACCCTTGGCGTCGCAGCGCGATGTGCTAACCATTCGGCCACAGGGTCCGGCTCGGTAGTATTCGAAATCTACGTACGTGCGCTGATGCGTGAGGAGTGATGAGAAATCCACTTGTGCATTTTTTTTTAAAAAAATAAGCCAAATATTGGTAAGTACATTTGAGTGGTATTTGTGGTTATGTGATCAGCACCAAGCTCCGGACGCCTTTACCCTTCATGGTTGCCTCTGGGTACGAATTGATCTGAGGCTGTGTGAGCCCCAGAGCCGCTTTTATGCGGGAGACAAGGCCGGAATACCCTTCCCGGGAATCAATTCTCGAACAAACGGTACGGAAAGTTGCAATCTTAATTAATAAATATTTAATGACGGCTCATCAACGAGAGTTACTTCATCATTATTGTTGCAATCATCACGTTTTCCGGCCGATAGTGACTTGCAGCGTGGGATACCTCTGAAGGCGATCAATCGCCACGAAGCACTGACCAGTCCGTGCACTACTGGAGGGAAAAAAACTCTGTGACGTGGATAGCTGGTTCGTGAATTCCAAGCACCAGGCCTGCTCCCGTCTCGCAGACAATCGACGTCATCAGAGAAGAGGGGGAAGACGCCCAAGGCTGGGCGTGTTCCTCATAACCTTCTCACCTGGCACAAGGCGAGGGGAATCACCACGATGACGTCATCCGCGTCAGATGAGGTTTTCGGAAATTTGCATTCCAGTCTGACCCCAGATGCTGTGCACGAAAGGGGCTTTCCCCTGGATCCTTTCGAATGTTCATATTTGTTACGTTTCCTACCAGAGCTGGCATGTTTAAAACAACTTGATTTTAAATACCTTTTTCTTCGAGCAGGCCTCATCTCCAGGAAGGTACAGCGGGATCCATGAGTATTACCGTGCAAATTGTCCATCACCATGTTCGTACACTTTATCTGACCCAATAAGAGCTTCAAGAATTAAAGCAAAACTCAAAACAAACTGTTGACAACTTCTGCACCAGCATAGGTAAAAATCCATTGCTTAAAAACACATTGGATGTAAGAGAAAAATTAATGAAAATTCAGTCATGGACAATTTGCACGGTAATTCTCATGGATCCCACTGTACCAACTCGGGCCAAGCCCCGGTACCTACCGACATGTTGGGTGAGAGTGAGTCAAGGCAAAAGCTTTTTCTTTTCCCCTAAAAATAGGCAAAAGTTAGGCTGGAGACTTCAATGAACTAACCGATCTCTATGCACTGAAATTAAATTAATGAAAACTTATAAATTACGAAAAGATAAAACTATAACTAGAAAGGAACAAGAAAGTTATGTAATGTGTAAAGCCTTGGCTATAGAATGTTAAAATAAATTAACCCTGTTTAAATAGACTAGAATGTGATGCTAATCCCACCAGCGGTTTCACTAATATCAAACGGTTATTTATTCTTGCAGCTTTGTGCGTATATGAGGTCATTACTAGAGACATCTGGTGGCAATTTCATCAAGTATTGCCAATCATTGCAGAAGATTGCTGCGCAGCATAGGCAAACGCTAGCCATTCACAGGGGCGGCGCCAGGGGGCGCGAAGGGCCGAACCCCCTTCAGCATCCCCTATCCAAAACCAATATTCTACAGAAAACATTGCCTCTTATAGTGTCATTAAGTTTCTACGTATTATGGTATGTCGTTGAAATATATTTCCGCATTTATTTCCCTGTAGGTGGCAGTCTCGTCTTTAATTCTTCAGAATTGTTATTAAGAATTGTTTCTTCTTGTGTTTCTAGCAGTCTGTTTGCATTCTTCGATAAATGTATGTATCAGTGTCAGTTGTTGTATGTTTTCCGTTGCACTGTTCATACACGGTTTTGTTGTCCGCCTGATTGTTCTTATTTTCTTCAAGTCGCACTGGAACAAAAAACTCAGTTGCTCTCAAGTATCATCAGGTCGTTCTTGGGAAATTGTTTAAGGCGTGTTATATCGTGACGTTAGTTTCCTTGTTAATTCGTTCTATTTGTTCTAGTAAACGTAACATTTCAGACTTTTTTTTTAAAAAAAAAAAAGAAAAAAAGAGTGTTACGAAAAGGCCAAAAATTGGCAAAGAAATGTTATAGTTTGTTGTTGGGGACAATGCGCCCCAAAGGATTTTAACTAATAAATTGCTCCATACTTAGCGTTTTGGCTTGATACCACAGTATCTGGGCAGACGGAAGTGGGCTATTATGTAAAACGAACGCATATGAAAAGAGGGGTAACAAAGCAACGGAACATTTTCAGAAAAGTGAAGGAGCCCCCTCAAAAAAGTGAATTGATAATTACATGGAAGTGACTAGATGATTTCGTATTTATTGTTTTATTTCCTTTATCAAATTGCAGAACATTAGGTATCATATTAGCGATTTATTTCTTTTACGAAACGCACACAAACCGAACACTCAACAGTTGTTGTCATGTACACAACGTCTTTGACATTTGATTAGTAACTGAATTTTGTACCTGAATTGGTTGTGCCTCGTAATCAAGGAATTCAGGGTTCGATACCCAGTGGAAGCTTATAGTGGTTAGGATCCCAATTTAATCTGTATGTCCAGTCCCGATTAGCCTTTACGTGCATATAGTGGACTTAAAACAATGGATGTCAATCTAAAATTGTCCATTTCAGTCACGGTTATTTATGTTAATTAAGAGCGTTGCAGCAACATGGGATCTTCAAACTGAAGGATTTCTTTTAGAGATAGTGAGCAACACTATTATGGGGGAAAATATACCTCGACCTCTCTCCGTGAAAAAATGCCTTACCTTGTTTGCCTCTTCATGGAAAAAGTCCTCCAGTCGTCCATATATGTCATGGCCTCCATTGAACAAACTTCTTTTCAAATTTCCAAACGTCGTTGTTGTGTTAAAATCAGGCAAGAATGAAGCAACTCGCTAGTATTCAGTTGCCTTCAAAAGTTGATTGATATTTGATTTAGGGACTAAACATGCATGCATACTTCATGTTGTCTCTATTTTCAACATAGCACCCCCTAAATTTCATTCCGCACCCACTCAGCACCCCTAGATGATAAATCCTGGCGCCGCTGCTGGCCATTCATAATATGGTGGCTAGGGTACAATGCCAATTAGTGTCCGATTTAGGGACTTAATTGAAAACATTCTGTTCATTTATGACGCAAGCGTGGAATGAAGCCGGGACCAATGAAATAACTGATGAGGATATAGACAAACCTTGTTATTGTTGTCAATGCTATTTTTCCATGTTCTTTCCTCGGCGATGCTGGGCATAGTTAGAGAGTCAAAGGCAAAGCTGTAGTCCAATGAAGTTATTGGAACGGTTAAGAACGGCACTAGAAAATGTAAACTTCATTTTTTTATTTAACGTCACTTTTATGCCACTTGAGCTAATCGCGAAGATATGATGAAATTGATGGACACTTATAGATATGCCCAGGCTGGGATTGGAACCCGTGACCCCTCTTGTCGTAGCACTCTGTGCTAACCACTCCTCCACGGAGGCCGGCTGAACAGCAAAAGTAAAAGAGTTTGTGTTCTTGCTCTAAGCTAACTTTTTACACAAATAGGGTAATAGGAACTGGATCTAGTTTAAAGTGGGATCCGAACCACTATTTGCCTCCACCGGGTACCAAACCCGAGACCCATTGATTACAAGGCGATGACGCTACCACTGCGCCATCGGGGAGGCCCGTAAATAGGAATGAGTGGGTGAGAATTCGGGGTCGGAGGGCGAGAGAAAGAGTGCCATATGTATTGACACGCACCTTCTGCCTTCAGGGCTTTATGTTAGTCGGTTACAACCCTTTTATCGGACTTCTCAAAGGCTTCTAAGGGTTAGTAGGTCCGATCCCTTGCGACGTCTGTGGTGCAGGATTTATTTTTAATTATCACCTATGTAGGTTTGAAATGAAAGATCATCCAGATCTTTTACTCGAAGATTTATTTAAACTTCCGATGATATACAAACACTTTTCAAACAGACAATTCACCCGGTACAACTTGTAGGTAAAAGGTAAAACGGTAAAGTGCTCCCCTGTGCATAGCACCACGCCATGAAGGCGTATAGGGGGTGTGCCGGCGTATAGGGGCTGGGTGGGCGCCGGGGCCGCTTCCATCGTTAGAAAAGTTCCCGGATTTGAACCGGCCGGGGATCGAACCCGGGACCTTGAGCATGGTAGTCAACTTGTAGGCCTAAACCTATTAGTTGTACCGAAGTTTATAACCCTGGTCTTCTTGATGATGCAGGAGAACGCCTTATTCAGAGTTGGGTTTGTGGAATATCTGCCAAATGGAGTACAAGTACACCAGCCAATCCGAAGATTGAAGCAAGATATTACCCAACGTCCACTGAACCATCAGCCTTTCGGCGACCAGGAGGCTTACAAAAGTCTAGCTCTCTTATATCATAATTTTGTTTACAATGTACCATGGTTACTATATAGTTGTTTTATATTTCCATAGTTTCAGCATTTTTTCCTGATTTAAGTTAAACAATTCATTACCTATTGTAACATTAACAATAACATTTTCATGGCAAGAAATCTAACAATGTTTAGAGAAAAGATTCAACACTATTTCTTAACAACATAGATTTTTATAACATAGACTGAATAGTTTAGTGCTTAAAAGGCACGTGTTGACAGGGGCCACACAATATGTTCATTTCCCCCAAAATGCAATTAAGAAATGGTATAGGAAATTGATAAGCCCGTGTCTTCAGGGGAAATATTACAACGTAGTATAACGTATAGATGGGGAAGCTACTTAAGGAGTTAGGGAACACTGATGTAGTTTAAATACCTTTTCGAGCAGGCCTCATCTCCAGGAAAGTATGAAATCGGGGCAAGCCCCGCCACCTAACGACCTGTTGCTTGAGAATGAGTCAAGGCAAGGATTAATAAAACCATTCCCTGCTCCCCCCAAAATAGGCAATAGTTAGGCAGAAGAGTTCATATAAACTAACCGACCCCTAACCTCGCACTGGTAATCACCGTTTGTTTAAAACAATTTGTTTCAAACACACGACTGTTTTTTTACAAATGTTTAAAACAGTGTTTGAAACATTTTTTAAAAGAATAGTTCAAAACACATTTTAGTAACTTGATAATTGATAGTCTGTGGTTATTTGCGTGTTTTGTAACTTTGTCTTTTCATTCAATCCATGACATTTTTACTGTGCACTGACGTCAATATATATTCAATTAATAAAGAAACATGTCGTAATGAATATCCGTGGGCCACGTTTAAATCACTATTTTCTTACAAGTGATAAAAACATTTTAAAAATTTAATAGTATATGGAAGAAATTTTGTTCTGCACTTAACATGCTACACATAGTTGATAATACTAATGTATTTTATTGCATTCACGATGACGTATATCGGAGAACATAGTAGCTACCTCGTGGATAGAGTGGGGCCTGGCAACTGTGCTTTAGTTGAACCTTCTCGAACAGCTTGTATGCGATATTTAAGAAAAACGTTTTAGGTAATGTACGGAGTTAGTCAAGCTTTTACTTTATAACTAGGACCACAGCCATTCCATATTAATCATTATTTTTCGAAAATATGTCAGTTTTGACATTATGTTCTAAACATTTTATTTGTTTAAAACATGATTTTTCTAGATTAAGACACTGTTTAAAACATGTTTGAAACAAAAATGTTTTATTTGTTTGTTTTTTAACCACGAATATTGGCAACCGTAGGCAAGGCTACGGGGGGGGGGGACAGGGTGGGCTACGACCCCAAGAAAAACAACTGGCCCCAGTTTTTAGGGGGGAAAAACTTCAATATATAATGGCTACGAAATGTATTTTGGTATCTTATACAACACTTTTAATTGTACATCTCCGAGTTTGCTTCAGGTCCTTTTGTCTAAAGTCCATTCTATGCACAGGTAGTCTAATCGGGACTGGACGTACAGTTTAAAGTGCCTTCATTAAGGCATTATTGCGCATTTCCCTTACTGATTCTCGAGACAATTATTTTCAAGAGGAGCGGCATGAGAGAAAATGTTCTTGTTTCCCCAATTTTCGTCGTTTCTTTGCATCGTTAGGTTTATCACGACAATGGAAAGATATAATAATGGAGGAAAATAATAAACATCCTTTACTTATTCGGAATTGAGACCCGTATCCCAGGAGCGTATATTCTAGGCTAGCTAGGCTTATTTGCGAAGCCTGAAGCGTAGAGAATAAAATACAGGAGAAAAATCGATCAGAAATTGTAAATAATGTTATTCATATCAGTGAGATGATGATGCTGATTCTGGAGTTGGCAACCTGATTTCTTATGAATTGGTAACCTGATTTCCTATGGGTTGGCAACCTGATTTCTTATGGCTTCGCAACCTGATTTCCTATGGCTTGGCAACCTGGTTTCTTATGGCTTGGCAACCTGATATCCTATGGGTTGGCAACCTGATTTCATATGGGTTGGCAAACATGATTTCTTATGGGTTGGCAACCTGATTTCTTATGGGTTGGCAAACCTGATTTCTTATGGGTTGGCAAACCTGATTTCCTATGAGTTGGCAACCTGATTTCTTATGAGTTGGCAACCTGATTTCTTATGAGTTGGCAACCTGATTTCTTATGAGTTGGCAACCTGATCTCTTATGAGTTGGTAAATTTATTTCTATTCATAGCCTAGAACCACGTGACATAGTGAGATAGCCCAGTTCTTGGAGTCAGTATACGCCACTGCCGTATCCCTATATTCGCTATGTGTACCGTATTGAGCAGGGAGCAGTACTACGTGTTTTTTTACGTTTAAACTACGTAAATATCGATTTGAATGGACTTCCGCGGAAAGATCGTCCCCTCCCAGTGCCATTACTGGATCCGCCACTGTGTAGACGTGGGCGAGATTCCAATCCAAACCTCTAGCCTACAGTGGTTGCTGTTAAAGAACGAACCTGGAAATTCTATTCTTGTCTTTTCTGTCGAAAGCCATGGAGAGTCACATGAACAGCTAAACCAATCGGTTTTGTCAAGTTGCCGTGGTGAGGGAATTCTCGTGGTATTCTACGTTGCCAAATTTTTCGTTTTGGGTCGTTTTCGAAACAAGTGACACCCCCAACAAGGTCAGCACGGCGAAGCCTTATGGTTGCCGCCGCGTAGCAAGCGAATGGGTCTCCGATTCGCTGCCTCTCCCTGAAATGCGAGCGAAGGGGGCATGTTGACAGGAAGAGGTGCAGTGTTGCCACAATCTGAGGACACAATTTCCCTTTCCAAGGGGCAAAATTGCCCTTTTTGGACCACTTTTTCCCTTCACCTAAACAAATATAATAATAATAATAATAATAATAATTATTATTATTATTATTATTAGCCAAGGTAGTAGTAGTAGTAGCAGCAGTAGTAGTAGAAAGATTTCCGTTGGTGCATGTTTGTATGAATAAAAAATGTTACACAAATTTTTCACATACATGTGATCTTCATTGCTTTCTGGTAAGATGTCCCAGGTTTGAATCATGTCATGAATCCATAAATCTTTAATTATCATCGTTGCAATTATCCGAAGTTACAGAAAAGGGACGTACAATAAACTTAAAAGATATATAAATAGATACTGGCTTATATTCAAGGGAACAGAAATAAGAAGGAACAGAAAAAAATTAAAATATGAATATGTAACTGGAACTTAATATAAATTGTAATAATGTAGAGTCAGAAGTCAAAATTCCCTTTTCCTTTTGGCTAAAATTTCGGTCCGAATTTCCCTTCAAAAGGGAAATTTCCCTTCATGTGGCAACACTGAAGAGGTGTAGTGTACAGCTGGACAAAAATCAGGCGTGTAGCAACCGGTAGCAACACCGCTTCCCCCCCCCCTTGAACTGGAGGCGGAAAGTCTGAGTTTCATCGAGTCCATTCTCTGGCCGGGCGGACTTTAGCACGTTACCCTAACCACTAGACCACGAAGGCGAGCCCAGAGTTCAAGCGCACGGAGACTCCAAGTGACGAGGCTCATTCTCGCCCTTGATCGAAGGAAGTGCTGTGTTAGTCAAGGTTGTTTTCGCATCAAAGTGGAAACTGAAAGAAACAACACTCTTTGTGAAGCCGACGGAGGCCATGAAAGAACTCACCGAAGAGGCGCAACGTTCCCCGAAATAATAATGCATTGCAAATTGCAAGGTTGGCAATGAGTCACTTGGCAAGGAACTGTTCCCCACCTTTTTCTTTTTCAAGCTGCAAACATTTCACGCACTTGTGATGGGAGATATGGCGGACAAAACAGCGCTGGCAAAACGTAAGGTTCAAGAAACGTAAGAGGTCGTGTATTCCTTGCTCACAGAGGGGGGTAGAACCAGTGTTGCCACAAAGAGGGAAATTTCCAATTCGAGAAGGGAAATTCTGGCCGAATTTTAGGGGAAAAGGGAAATTCAATGAAAGATAATAAATTTAAGTTAATTTGAAGGCATCAGACTCATTATTAGAACAGATTGTACTGCGAAGAGGAAGTTAAAAGAAAAGGAAACAGGCAGACATAAAGGAGGAAACAAATAAGAAGACAGAGACAAGGGGGAAGAAAACATAAGTGATATAAAGAGACAGAGAGAGAACTAAATGAAGAGAAAATTATAGAATGGGAAATAAAAGCAGATGAAGTAAGAAGTGGTTTATTTTTCTTGCCTTTTTCTCCGTCTTTTTGTCAATCACTTACTTCTTTCCTGCTTTGTGTCTGCCTGTTTCCGTCTTACGTGGAAGATTCTATATTGCTCTGTACTCAGCCAAAAGGCATTTTGCACCGATCTAATACATTATCCAATACATTTCAAAATGTTATTGAATGTTTCATGTCGATAATTTGATCAATACATCTATTCTTGACGCCGAGACGATATTTTCTGCAATTACCTCTTCTCTCCTCTTGTCTCCAGTCCTTTGTTCTTCTCTTCTCCTTCTCTTTCTTCTCTCCCCTCCATCTCCTCTGCTTTTATCTCATATCGCCTTCCCTACTTTTCTCGCATCTTGTCTCCATCCCACTCTTCTCCACTCGTCTTATCTCTTCGATTTTCGACTCCATTGCACTCTTCTTCTCTTCTTTTCGTTCTTCTCTTTTTCTCTCTTTTACTCTACTCTCCATTCCCCTCTTCTCGTTTCCTTTTCTCCTTTCCTCTCCAAATTCCTCTTCTCCTCGTCTCTCATCTCGTTTTCCTCCTCGTATCTCCTGTTGCTCCATTTTCCTCATCTCTCCTCGAATCTTTTTCCATTCTCCTCATTACTTCTCCTATCCACTTCTGTCCCCTATTTTCTTCCCTCCTTTACTTTTCCTCTTCCCCTTTAACTCTTCTCTCTCTTTTGTCCCCTTCCGTTTCCTCTCTCTTCTTTTCTTTATGTAGACTCATCAGCAATGAGGTACTAGAAAATAAATTTTCTTTCTTTTAGAAAATATTTTTCATTTACAACAAATGTAATACTGATTTTTTTTTCTAGTTTTATACAAAAATCTTCGTGCTTAGATTTATTTCTTTCGCTTATTTCATAAATATCTATTGAGCACGTGGCAACCCTTAAATTGAGCCTAACTCTACACGCAACCCACCAACGCGTTGTGTAAATTGGGTTGCCTAGTTTAAAATGTAGTTGTCCTAAAACTTTTGAGAGACACTGTACAAGTCTTATGGTATTCTTAACATAGCAGGAAGCAGAGAAAGGTATGCGGAATAAGCAATTAGGCAAACGTTAGGTTAGTGACTTGAGAGACGGCGATGGAATGAGCGTTGGAATCGTGAGGGAGCGAGATGAGTTGGCGAGAATACGAGAGAGAGTAAGGACTGGGATTGTGTGAGAGAGAAGGGAAGTGGGAAGCGATTATATTGGACAACGGTGCGTGAAAGGATTGAATTCTGACAGGAAGGTCAGACAAGTGACAATTGATGTAATTCTTACAACCCAGTAGTGTCCTTGACTGTACAATTTCATCATGTATTTGATAAGTTCATCATTCATCATCATTGTCGCTATTAACCTAAGATATGTAGTAATGCGACTAAAATAAATAAATATAAATAGTAGATATAGTACAGCAAAAAAGTACACTCTGTCCAGGCTATCACTGGAGGATGCGAATGCAAACAAGTCTCTGCGCAAGTAGTGACGCGAAACGACTCCACCAATGAACATGTGAGAGGGAATGGGTTTGTGTGGAGGGGGAAAGCGACTGCAGTTATAGTCGACACGCTAGCTACGTTAACGACCGGCTGGCTTTGAAGTCAAAGGGATGCGCCCACCAGCTGCAACAATCACATCCAATCCACAGTGTTGCCACACATCTACTCTCCACATCTACTCCACGCCACCTTGTCCCTCCTCGCACAAGCACCTTCCCACGGTCTCCACACTGAAGTTGCAAAGTACGGCAACAGCGTATCCGCAGTCATGTGACTGAGACTCCACGTGGAGTAGACGAGCAGAATGACAACTGCGCCCATTGGCTGAAGGTTGAGTGTGATTGGACAAAAGCAACTCGCCCGCTGTTTATCCCCACCCACGTTCGTTGCGGCAGCTCTCTTCAGATCTTGGACGTTAACCAAGTACACGCGTGGACTATACCAGCCTTCGCAGCATCGTGTACTGCTTCGCTCTGCCCACTCGATTCCCCTTCCCCTTCTCTGCCGCTAATTGAGGCCTTGTTCCAGAGATACCGGGACAGAGTGTATTTATATGAAACTGGAACCTGGTAGTCACCGGCAATAAAAACAAGACACTGCAAGGCGCTATGTGTGTTGCCTAACCCTACGGCGAAAAGTGGATTTTGATAGCAAATTTTTAATGGCAATTTCTACTATTCTCTTTCGAGTTTAAACCGTAGGTCTAGTTCCGATCAGCCTTACTGTGCATAAAGTTGGCTACAACCCAAAACTCAGACCACTCATTCTCATCGTCGCGATTAGCCGCAAGTGGCAGAAAAGCGATGCTAAATAACAAAAATACGAAATACTAGATTTAGATAGATTGACATCCAAAGCGAAGTGATAGAAAAATCAAACGACAGAGGAGCAATGAAATAAATAATTGAAGGGAAAGTAATATGAAAGAGCAGAAATACACAGGAACAAAGAAATAAGTGAAGAGAAAATAATAGAACGGACTATAAAAGCAGATGAAGGGAGAAATAAGAGTGAAGAGAAAGTTATAGAAAGTGACAGAGAAGAAAGGAAAAGTGAAAAGGAAGTAATAGACAAGGAAACCGGCAGACACAAAGCAGGAAAGAAGTAAGTGATTGACAAAAAGACGGAGAAAAAGGCAAGAAAAATATAAGTTATATAAAGGGACAGAGAGAGAGAACTAAATATAGAGAAAATTATAGAATGGGAAATAAAAACAGATGAAGTAAGAAGTGGTGGAAAAGAGCGGAGGCACAAGGAGCGAAAGAAATAAGTGAAGAGAATATGATAGAAAGGGAAGAAACACAAGAAATATGTGAATTGAATGTGATGGAAAGTGACAGAAACACAGGAAATAAGTGAAGTGAATGTGATTGAAGGGGACAGAAACACAAGAAATAAGTGAGGAGAATGTGATGGAAAGTGAACGAAACACAACAAATAAGTGAACAGAATGTGATGGAAAGTGACAGAAACACAGAGATAATGAATGAGGAAGAAGAGCGAAAAGAAAAGTGAGAAAGAGAGGAAGAAGTAAAAATCGAGAGAAGGGGGAGAAGAAAAACAGTCAATCTTAGTTTGTCCACTTCGAACCTACCCGATTGAAATTCTCTGCTTACGCCACCGATATATTGTAAGTAAGCATCGTAGTGAAAAGACAGAGAAGGCGGCTTCTTTAGTTTGCATATTTTCCGAGGCCTCTGCAGGTATCTTTGTAGCTGGCTACTGTCATGCAAGAAGAAAATCTCTAATGATTTTTCTGGACCGATTCGCACAGTACAGCAACACGTGGAGAAGCAAAGGTCACTCTTTATAGCTACACGTGGACGTCTTGGCCTCGAATGGTCTTCAAAAATCGGGCACGTGGCGGTCGCTGAAAAACATCTCACTAGCCCAAGGGAAGCATGTGCAGGAAATGGCGGTATGTGACGTAACTGGCCACCGACAAAACAGCGATTTACGTGTCTTCTTCCCTGTGTCTAGCGTCTGCGAAAGGAATATTGCTACAGGAAGAATTTCCTTTGGCCTTGAGGTTGGTATCTTGTGTGAAAAGGATTTGTTGGGTGGTAATAGCCAAGAGACGAATTGAAGCTCAACTTACGGGGCCAATTGAACTGGGGCTTAACTCTGGAGGAAATCAAACTTGGGGCTTAATCTTGAAGGGGTAAATCGAATTTGTTTAACTTGCTTAACTTGATTAACTTTGTGTAGGGAATCGAACTTAGGGCTCAACTTGAGGTTCAATCGAATTCGGGATTTAACTTTGGGGGGACGGGACGAATCAAACTTGCAGCTTAACTTTTGGAGAATCGTACTTGGGGCTAATTTTGGTTGGGGCGAATCGAACTTGAGGTTTAACTTTGGGGGCGAATCGAACTTGGGGCTTAACCTTGGAGAGGAGAATCGAACTTGGTACTTAACTTTGGGGAGCGAATCAAACTTGAGGCTTAAATTTTGGAGGACGAATCAAACTTGAGGCTTAAATTTTGGAGGACGAATCAAACTTGAGGCTTAAATTTTGGAGGACGAATCAAACTTGAGGCTTAAATTTTGGAGGACGAATCAAACTTGGGGCTTAAATTTGGGGGACGAATCAAACTTGGGGCTTAATTTTGGGGGGCGAATCGAACATAGGGCTTAACTTTGGGGGAAGAATCAAACTTCGGTCTTAACTTTGGGGGGACGAATCAAACTTCGGTCTTAACTTTGGGGGGACGAATCAAACTTCGGGCTTAACTTTGGGGACGAATCGAACATCGGACTTAACTTTGGGGGAAGAATCAAACTTGGGGCTTAACTTGGGGGGGACGAATCAAACTTCGGTCTTAACTTTGGGGGGACAAATCAAACTTCGGGCTTAACTTTGGGGACGAATCGAACATCGGACTTAACTTTGGGGGACGAATCAAACTTTGGGCTTAACTTTGGGGGACGACTCAAACTTGGGGCTTAAATTTTGGAGGACGAATCAAACTTGGGGCTTAACTTTCGGGGCGAATCGAACATCGGACTTAACTTTGGGGAGCGAATCAAACTTGAGGCTTAAATTTTGGAGGACGAATCAAACTTGGGGCTTAACTTTGGGGGACGACTCAAACTTGGGGCTTAACTTTGGGGGGGGGGCGAATCGAACATCGGACTTAACTTGGGGGGGTGATTTAAACTTGGGGCTTAACTTTGGGGAACGAATCAAACTCCATGCTTAAATTTGGGGGGACGAATCAAACTTTGGGCTTAACTTTGGGGGGCGAATCGAACATCGGGCTTAACTTTGGGCTTAACTTTGGGGGGCGAATCGAACATCGGGCTTAACTTCGGGGAGTGAATCAAACTTGTGGCTTAAATTTGGGGAACGAATCAAACTTGAGGCTTAAATTTGGGGGTGAATCGAATGTGGAGCTTATCTTTGGTGAGGGGACATAAGCGAAAAGTTGTCCATGTCATACAAATAGCGTTCATGACCATTGTACTAAATAACTGTTACATCTAATGAATCATAAACATTATTATTTATTTATTTGTTCCTCAGGTCCCAGGAGGTTAATAAAAAAAACATTTTAAGTAGCTTGAAATTTTGGGGGGAAACTGACCCCTCCTTGTCGCCGCTAAGTTACGCCTAAGGGGGTGGTACCTTGTGGGAAAATTAAGGAAGAGACGAAATGAGTTTCATATGACTTCCCTTAGAAATTTAATTATAGAAAAAACTAATGCATTTGTGCAATAAATATATTTCGCCATTGCTACCTTCCAGCAGAATACCGATTAAAAAAATAAATGAGTTAGCTCTAAAACTAGTCTAACTAACTAACAAACTCTCTAGCCTTCTTTAAACCCGAAGGATTATGGCTGCAGCAACACAGGCCTTCCATCTGTCCCTATCTTGAGCAAGATCTATATACTCTTTTCCATTCTTACCGATTTCCTTTAGGTCCATATCAACGTTGTCCCTCCATCTTCGTCTTGGCCTTCCTATAGGTCTCTTACCATCAGGTTTCCCAACAAGAATCCTGTAAACTCCTCTTTCCTCTCCCATTCGTGCAACATGGCCTGCCCACCTAAGTCTTCTTGATTTAATTATTCTAATAATATCTGGACATGAATACAAATTATGTATTATAAAACTAAAACTAGTCTAAAATTCAGAAACTAGGTCAGAACATAATGTTATCATGTTCTATCCACTTAATTGAGAGAGGATTCCACATTCGACAACTGTTAACATTAGCCGAAATTAGCTCACCTCAATTTAAGTATTAATCCGCAGCAGGTCTAGGCCTATCTTTTATTGGCACGGCTAAAGATGCAAAATGAGTGGATATTGTTGAAGGTTTTTGTGAAATTTGTAACATCATGTTAACCACGTGCTGGCTCTATCTGTCCTTATATATATCAGCAGGAAAGGGAGGGCGGGATATAAAATGTTTGGCCAATAGGCTATCCTTTGGGCACTTCCACTGTCCTGTAAACTTGTAAACTTTTAAATATAGACACGTCTGATTAAAAATGATTCATTAAACTTCGTTTTGGTTTATAAGCGCCACTTGCACTATGCATTTCGCAACACAACACTAATACCACACACGCACCAAAGGAAAAGAAACCGACACTACATTACGGTAGCCACACTGTCTGATAAAAATAAAAGGTGTTAATTCCAATCGTCAGGGCCTCCCCGATGGCGCAGTGGAAGCGTCGTCGCCTTGTAAGCAAGCGGTCCCAGGTTCGATTCCCGGTGGAGGCACAAGTAAGTCCAGTCCCGATTAGTCTTACTGTGCATAAATTGAACATAAAAGCAAATCAATTATCAATATCCCTCCACTTAACTTTCAATTGTTGGCATTCAAAATGTTTACATTCATTTCTTCCAGAAACAATTGTTTACATTCGAGCACTGTTACGTGACCTCTGAAAATAGGGTTATGGATGTAAGAAGTTATTTAAAAAATGCTAGAAACTTCTACCTTCTTTCATGAAGTAAGCAAGTTAAAGGACTTGACATGTTTCATTTTACTATTATAACAATATTAAGGAATTTTAAGTCACTTTTGCCCCTTCCGTGTCTCAATTTTGTGCGCCCCACCCCCTCGACTTGCGGCAATAGCCTAGGATAGACTAGATTAGCATTGCTAAATCTCGGCAAGAATAAAAACTATTGAATTAAATTGAATTTGAAGCATGAGTTAATTTTGTAATAAGTTTCACCCACCGCGATGATAATATTAACACACAAAAGTTGCACGCCACATGCCAATTAAAAGATTCAGTCTTAGCAAATCTTTCATCGCTTGAAATATATTTGTCTTTATCTGTAATTTAGCAACGGTATTTTCATTCAAAAAGGAAAACGTAGCCCATCGAGTAAAAATTCATCCAGCTTATACCATGGATCGTTGTATTTCCACAACGACCCACAACGTGGCAGCAACATAGAAATCGGAAAGCGCCGCTCCTGTCATCTGTTGAGTCGATACTGAACTACGTGAGGAGGGTAATCGTTGAGTGAAGTTATCGCTGCAACTTACTCCCAACACTCATGGAGAAAAGGTAAGATAGATGGCGCTGGTTCTTTCTTTCCTGTAAGCTGCACCAAATAAGTCAATTGAATGTTTTGTTTATGGAAAATACAGTCGTACAAAATATTTGATATCTTGTCAATAAAGGGACCAAGGAAGCTGTTTCTTTTTTTTATAAACGAGGAGGAAATGAATGTAGGGTGAAGTACTAGTCACATAAGAAAGGAACAGAAAGGAAAATGTTTTTTTTTAAAAAAAAAGGAAGTCCAAACTATGTAATCTTGGTGCAATATAATCAAATCTGCTGTTACTTGTTCCATGATCCGTGTTGAAAAATAAAAAAGAAGGCTTCCCTTTAAAATCTGGTCTCTAGTCATAACGTAACTATTCATATACAGTACATACAAATTTAGAATATGCACTTATGTTCTGAATATAATTCTTAAGTAGTAATAAATTTCAAAGCAGCAATTATTATTGTATAAAAAAAAAGATTAGAAATTATGTTAGTGTAAAGGAAAAATTTAATATAATTTTACAACAGCCTATAAACAATTGAAAATTGAACTGTCTTTACTTACCCATGAATAGCAGAATCCATTTGAAGCACATCTGCTCCGTTTGAACGTTTTTATTTCGTAAGCCCTCAGTCAGGTTCAAACACAGGAGTCTTGATGTTAGGGCCCATCCTATATAAAATATAAATACTTTAGATTTTTATTGTTAGAATAAGAACACAATTCATAATGTACTTTAGAACTGCAAGCTCTATTAGCATGCAATGTTATTGAACATTGTCCCTAGTGCTTCTACAGGGTGGGCCAAAAGTCACGGTCGGAAATAGATTACGTGGGCTGTTCAATAAAGAATGATCATTATTTTTTTATTCACATAATTTCTCGTGCTAAAATTTGATTTTATGTTATATTGTTAGCTTAATGTGTAATGTATACGCGGTACTAGTTTCAATGTTTTGTCTTCAGTTGTACACGCCTGTTACGTATACTTTCTCTTTAGTAGATAGTCTTAATTTTGCCATATTTTCGTGACTTGATTTTTTTTAGGATACTGGGCCAAGCACGACACTTTAGAATTAGTACAAGTAGATTAATGTCCAAACACTTCATACTCACAAACAGTGGCGTAGCAAGGGGTGGGCGAAGTGGGCGACAGCCCGGGGCCTCGCGTTTCGTGGGGTTGATACAAAAAATGTATTAAATAGAAGTGACGGAAAAAATGATGTAAAAGGAAAATTTTTGTAGGCAATAAAATTAAAACATTCCGTTTCTATCATATCTGGCTTTAATGTATAGTTAAACGTTATAATACGTCAAATCAGGGGCGTGACATACAGGCGGGCGGGCTCTAAGCTTAAGGGGGCCTGGAAAAAGTAAAAATTGTCATATTTCTCATGTGAAACATTTACGCAAAAATTCACGATAAGTTGCGTGGACATTTTTACCTATTTATTCTTTTCTCGAATAAAAATCAATTCGTCTTTTCTTCTTTCTCTCGACCTTGCATTCCCGATTTTAATTAGGTAACAATAAAGCACCTCCAACTGCCACGAAGCAAGTGCGAGGCATTTATATGCTTGGGTTGTTTGCAACTCAAGAAGCCAATGGATAATATGAGCAGTTCCTACTTCCTTCCCATAGCTTCTATATCAGCTCCCGGAAAACACAAACACATTTTTAGGATGAGTGAAATTATTAAATATAATTTTCTTCGGTAATTTATTATTATTTAAATATGACAATTTGCTGACGTATCCCTGAAGATTTTCTATCCATTCACATTGAGATTTCAAATTTAGAAGCGGATGGGGGCCTCGCATTCTGATGTTGCCCAGGGCCTCGCGATATATTGCTACCCCACTGCTCACAAAGAACTATTGTCGCTAACATTCAAAGAATTATTGTGAAGATTTTTTTTCTTACGTTGCCAAGTAACATACAAACATACACCAGAGGGCTCTGCATAAGGAATCGAGTGTCGAAACTGTTCCCAATGCTTTCAGTCGAGGTGAGGCTACGTGTTCTCCTTCGGTTCCTTGTGTACTGCAGATACCAGCAAGAGTTTGTTCTCTTCCTCCACGTGTTCTTCTCGGTGTCTTTAGAGGATTAACAAAGCCAAGAGTGAAAGCATGCAGGTATGTTCGTCGTAATAATGAGATTATTTTTCGGAGATTTTGCCCTAGAAATAGTATGAGCCCACCCAAATAGTTGAATTGATCTGCTCTCCCCCCCCCCACCTTGCGCGAGTTCAGGCCGCACACAGAACGAAACGTTTGACTCGAGACACCTTGCGACAAGTTGCGACGGTTTGCGACAAACCAACGAAGGTCCGTGGAATTTGGTCTCGCGTGGAGCAGCTTGGGACAAAACGATATACGCATGCGCCAATCCATCTATTTCAGGCACAGACATCTAATCACAGACCGAAAACGGGGGCAACTTGTAGCCAGGAATTAAATGTAGTCATTTAATCAAGATTTCAGTTAAAATTTATATTGTACTTTAGGACTTACCATATTATCAATTAATGGCGTTAGTTATCAATAAATGAAAGTTATTCTAGAAAATGTATTTAAAATTCATGAAACAACAGGGAGAGAGAGATAGGACATAAAAGAAGCCTCAAAAGTGATTTCAAAAATGCAACAAAACGGCAAAAAATACTGGAAAAGCCAAAAAAAAAAGACGAAAAATTGGGGGGGGGGGGTAAGAAAGGAAAACAAAAACAATGTTTTTTTTGTTCTAATTGAAGGAAAATAGACAAGTATTGTCACAGATAGAGGTCTTCAAAGCCCAGCGGAAGGTATTTCCCTCTTTGGAAAGCCTGGTGACAACGCTGACACTGACATGGAAGTCCGGAAGGGGGGCAAGGGGGACCACGGCCCCCTCCTGGAAAGGGAATGTCCACCTACAAATTATATATTTCAATATATTTCATACAAATTTCATTTCAGTCACAGTAATTTATGTTATGATAAATTCGTTGAAGAAACATGATAATTTCAGACTGAAATAGAGTTTCTTGAGGGAGGGTGGAGGAAAATATGCCTCCTTTTCCCCCCTGGAAAAATAATTACCTTTCTTGCCACTCCCTTGAAAAATCCTAAAAATAACTCCATGGATACTGATTGTTTGGATTATTTTAGTGTCATGATTGCAGACTGTGGACGAGGAGGTCAATATGTATAAACATAATGTACTGCTAATGTTCAGCTGGACGAGGAAATTGACATTACTTTTACTTCATCTCATTTTAGCTGCATTCTTCCATTACAGCTCCTGCCAGTCTACTTCCGAAACAAGGTCTATGTAGAGCTGATATTTGTTACATACGAGGCGACATCTGCAAGGAACGGAAAAGTAACAAAACACTTACGAAGAAGATATGTTCACATAAAGTGTTCCAGGCAGCTTCGAGACTAGGAGAAATTTTTACCTCAAGTTGTTAGTGTATCTGCGATGTGTTTTTATTTAATAAACATTTAAGCTTTTACAAATTAATAACTAAGTTTATATTTATATATTTTTAAAATCATTGCAGATAAATTGTTGATTGGCATTTCTGAACGAAACTTATCAACAGCATTAAAGCATGTAGTTGGTAAAAAAGCGTGTAGATGGCAGCAGCATAAAAACTGCTGACGTGGTAGAACTGTATAGTTTATCCTGTAATAGGTATTGAACCAAATACTGGAACTATTGTCACGTATTAGCTGTAACTAAATCGTGTAAAGTTGCTTTAAATACATAATACTAACACATTGGTAAGCGATAATTACATGAGCATGCATTAAAAAGTTATTATAATTATGTGATATATATCTTAATGATATATGACACGATAGATCTCCAGACGTTCTGACTTCCTATGGTGCTTCATTTCATCGTAATAATAATAGATGCTATTTGGATTATTTTTGGGATTGCGGTATGTAAGTTCGAAAAATGTCTTTTAACTTCCATATTCTGCATATATTAGCTTTTAGCATTTATTTTACATATTTTAGTTACTTTTGCATATACTTTCCGATATATATTCCATATTCGCGTTATTATTTTCCCTTCGTGTTAATATACCAAAGGTTTCCGTTATTTTAACATTTTTGTCAACAATATACAGGGTGTCCCAAGAGTCTCCATACTTAGTAATAACGTTCTTTCTTTTCAGGCGAGACGCCAAGATATTATTGAGCCGTGACAAGCGCATTAACCTACGCGTGTCACGCTTATACGTATAAAAAATCACAACTTTTTATTACCAATATTTTTTGTACAAACTTTGTGCAAACTTGTAACAACTCGGATATTTTTTTTTACAAATCAAGAAAACTAGCGCACTTCCACATGTGAACCGTTAGTGGCACGGCAAATAAACCGGTTGTCAGCCTCAAGCCACACGTTTTGAAGCATGTGCGGGGTAATGTTGCTTACTGCAACCACAATTATTTCACGCAAGCCTTGCAAATCTCTAACCGGTGTACAGTAAACTTTGTCATTAACATACTCCCACAAAAAAATCACACACAGTGAGGTCTGGTGACCGTGGCGGCCATTCAATAAAATTTGAACCTCTTCCTATCCATTTTCCATTGAAATGCTCGTCCAGGAAGTCTCTAACGAGAGTTGAGAAATGACATGGTGCTCCATCTTGTTGCAGGATGGCCCCGGGTGGAATTTTGGGTACGACGAAAAACTGTAACATGTCCAGGTAATTGTTGGAATTCACTGTTCTCTCGGCAAAGAAGAAGGGACCGATGATTTTGGTCTTCATCACGCCGCACCACACGTTCAATTTCGGAGAACCTTGTTCTCTCACACGAACCTCGTGAGGATTTTCGGAACCCCATATCCTACAATTATGTCGGTTAACATGACCGCTAACATGGAAGGTGGTCTCATCCGAAAAGCAAACACTGTCCAAGAATAAATCGTCCTGATCAATTTTCCTAAGCATTTCGTTAGCAAATTGAACCTTGACAGGCTTGTCACCAGGTTTTATGCGTTGTTGAAGTTGAATTTTGTATGTATGAAGGCTTAGTCTGTTGTGGAGTACCCTGTGTATCGTAGATTTAAGAATTTGCAGTTCCCTGCTAGCTTGGCGTATGGATTTCCTCGGACTCTGGCTAAATGAGGCACGAACACGCTCCACATTCTCATCAGACACTTTCCTTTTTGAATGCTTACCTCTTATCGGCAACAAAGAACCGGTTTCGCGTAACTGTTTTTTCCAATTTCTATATTGAAATGTACGATGAAACTTCTTCTTTAGCACCAAAACCATAACGTACACGAAATCGTCTCTGCACAAGTGTCACAGACTTCACTTCAGACAACGTTAAAACACAAAACACCTTTTCTTGTGGCGACCACATGACGAATGGTTACTGAGACTGATATCAGTTTTCAAGACATTCTGGCTACAGCGCATGCGCAACTACCACTGAATGTGTTGTTCTGAGTCATTCTTTAAAATGAAACAACAATCACATCATCACATCATTCTGACAGTTTGTTTGGAAGTTATGAAATTTTCTTTTATTATACGTATAAGCGGGACAATCTGGCGAGAATGTATTGACCTGTGCCGAAGTCTGAAAGGCTGCCACGTTGAGTACATACGTGAAACTTTATTTTGAAGTGACATTCCCTATGTATGAAGACTTTTGAGACACCCTGTAGAATGCGAACTCGCTTTTTCGCGGTGGAAACCATTGCATATTTTAAATATACTCCAATTAGTTCATGTGATATTGAACCCAGTAAATATTAATCTGTCTCTAGGGACAGCAGGAGGTGATTCACGTTACAACACGTAAAATAAACTTTGGTTATCCATTGTTTTGCTAACAGAAAATAAAGTCTATTTGGTATTTGAATTTTGCATTACAATTAATGTTACGTAAGTTAATGCATTTTATTTAGATGTGAGCCGCTTGCTACATAAAAATTGCTTCTTGACAATTATAAGAAGCCCATCTAATGAGAATCAAGACTACAGAAAAGGTCCTCGTGTGACCATTAGCTGCGGAGATATACGTTCTGCGAATCTGAGCTTTTGGCGGTCTAACAATTGTCCAAAATTCAACATTTACGGAATCATTTTCGACATTCGGCGTTATTTTCCTTTCGTTCCCTGGCCTAATAATGTAATGGTTATTAAAAATACTAGATTACGTTGTGCTACAAAAACTTACGGCTGAATAATATTTTGAATTTCTTATATTTGCTCTCTGAGCATTCACTTGTTAAATCCAAGATCTACGCACTATTTGGAAGAGTTTGTACATTTCTTAAATAGTACAGGAACTATGAAAAGTAATGTTTTCTCGTGAAGCAGAACTATTTGCAACGAATACATGTTAATTTGTAATTTGAACGCATTAATAGTTCACGAGAGTCTGCTGTAGGAAGCAGAAATCGAATATATCATCTCGGTCCTGCCACCTGGAGGGAAAATCTCAAACTTCCAGAAAGAAAACCATGATGTTGAATCTATCCTGGATCAATTCTTCAACAGAGCGAACTTCAGACTTAATAAGAAATGAGGTGAAGACTTTACTGGGTTATCCCTTATCATCTAAACCTAAATATCCTCAGATAAAAGACCACTTGAGCAGAGGACTTTATTGTGAAGAATGATCTCGACGTGCCTTGAACGGCATTATGGGACATCAGAAACATGATATCCATTGTGACAAAATACCTGCACGTGATTTGAATGGGAATGTGCAAAATTTAGTTTTTGCTAAGGTTCAGAAGCTCCCCGTTTCTCGAGCAGGAGGGGAAGAATGTAGGGGTGCGAAATTATTCAAAGTACTTTCTCCTGGTGCGAATATTGCCATGTATATTCATTGTAGACGAGTGGAAGTGAAGAGTTGTGTGGCAGAGAGAAATCATGATGATTGCAAATTTACTATGATGTGTTCAAAATGTAGACAGATTTACTACAAACGAAAATTCCAAATTCATAAGGTAGTGTGCATTTTGAAGGAAAGAGGGCGCCATGTACAGTAGAACAAAGTTATGAGAAAATGTTTTAAATGTGTCATGTAAACTTCAAGATCTTCGGCGACGATATATTGAATATTATTTCCGATATTCTGACATCGACATATTGCTAAAGAGAGGTTACATTAGACAAGACTGAGAATGGAATTAATACGCGCGTCAATATTTGTGTACATATTGAAGTAAAAGAAATGTTAAGATCTTAATGTCAATACGCAAACTTGGAACAGTAGAACTAACCAATCTAGAACACAGTGGGGCTCGACCACACCCAATAATTTGTCTTGGTATTATTATTACGTGTCCCGCACATTGGCCTTGCGGTCTAAGGCGAAAGCTTTGGGCTCCCTACTGTTATTATTATTACGTACTAGCTGATTGGCCGGGAATTTATTTATCCCAATCTTCTATTAGACAGGAAAATAATTAATTCTAATCATAGTGTAAAATGAACTTTGAGTTGAACGCCATTGGAGTGTCACTATTCATCTTAGCGACCCCGAAAGCTATGGATTCCACACTAATATCGGTAGTTTTCGATTGTTTTTACATGTCACCCCTTCCCACCCCCACCCCTAGGGGTGCCAGGGGTGTCTTACCCCCACAGTATTTCTTTCCAGATTGCAAGTAATATGTGTACCAAGTTTGGTTGAAATCACTCTAGGCGTTCGAGAGTTATGCTGGAACAGACACACATACATCCATTTTTATATATATAGCAGATAGAAGATAGGGTGCGGATTTTTGCCTATTTGCTTTATTTATTTCTTTGTAGTAAAACATGGGCTTTAATGGTTAAAGTTCGTTTCATGGGATTTCTAGTCCGAGAACGCATTTTTATAGTACCTATAAATGCCTATTTCGAAGGTTAGCGCCTATTTTGCTTAATCGTGCCTAAAAGGGCCTATTCTGCAATTTTTGCTAACTTCAGCTTTTCTTACGCAACTTTTGGTCTCCCTTCACTGAAGAGTGTAAGACTTTGTTGATATTAAACTGACTGAAATGTGGTATTCGCCAGATTTGAAGCCCCAAGGGATGTCAGATCTTTGGAATTACCAATTGTCGCTTGATCAAGATAAGCAAACTGGACAACCTGTTGGTGACATACTTGGACACCAACCCACCTCTTCATTTTTTTTATAGAACATCGTTTAAAATACTTATTTTTTTTAGGATAAAATGGTGCAAGTTAATTGTTTTCTCATCACTTGTGAAGAATTGTGCGCAACAGGGGCATTTGTTGAAATTGATACAATTGTTAGCATAAGTTGTTTTTTGTGAGAATTACTTTAACGGACGATTTCCCGCAAATGTGTATTTCGATCAAAATAGTACTAATACTTAGTTAACTGTTAGCACACTTTTATGTATAAACTGAAGTGCTAATACAGTATAACTGTGCACTGTAAGAAAATTTAAATAAATTCGTGTTCACTGCCCATTTTAATGTCCTATCTATTTTAGGGTGCCTTTTAAGTTCCTATTTTGGTGCCTTTTCTTAGTTTATAGCGCCTTTTCAAGTGCCTATTTATAGGCCTTTTAGTGCCTATAAATCCGCACTATACATATATTATTATTATGTATTTGTTTCCTCATTAGTACTGGATTCTTTTTTTTAAATCAGTAAATAACAATTTATTTTTTTAGTAAGGATTCATTGTTCGCTTATAGTTGATTCGTCTCTCCTACCTTTAGTCAAATGGCTTGTGTTCGTCGTTTTCGGGAAGTCAACCCGACCTCCGTGACAAAGTGGTTAGCATAGCCCACTATGACGCCAGGGATCGCCGGTTCGAATCCCGGCCTAGAAATGGGTATTCTTTGTGAGCGACTCTTCATCAATTTTATATCACTCGTCTTCATTTTCACGATTAGCCAAAAGTGGCAGAAAATCGAAGTCAAATAAACCAAATCAATTAATTTGTTCCTGACTTTTTTCCGCTGAAATGAGTGACCAATATAGCGACCATTTTTCACAAGTGCACCAACGCAGCTCAGCGGCAGAATGAAACACGAGAGGCTAGCGCCAGCCTAAGCAACTTGGAAATACATGCTAACATCACCAGTGATCGAATAGAGCCGGTATGGCATACCGGTAGTAATTTATGATTCCGGAAAGCATACCGGTAGTAATTTATGATTCCGGAAAGCATACCGGTAGTAATTTATGATGCCGGAAAGAAAACCGGTAGTAATTTATGATGCCGGAAAGCATACCGGTAGTAATTTATGATGCCGGAAAGCGTACCGGTAGTAATTTATGATGCCGGAAAGAAAACCGGTAGTAATTTAAGTTGCCGTAAAACATACCGGTAGTAAATTAAGTTGCCGGAAAGCATACCAGTAGTAATTTATGATGCCGGAAAGCATACCGGTAGCAATTTATGATTCCGAAAAGCATACCGGTAGTAATTTATGATGCCGGAAAGCATACCGGTAGTAATTTATGATGCCGGAAAGCATACCGGTAGTAATTTATGATGCCGGAAAGCATACCGGTAGTAATTTATGATGCCGGAAAGCATACCGGTAGTAATTTATGATGCCTGAAAGAAAACCGGTAGTAATTTAAGTTGCCGTAAAACATACCGGTAGTAAATTAAGTTGCCGGAAAGCATACCGGTAGTAAATTAAGTTGCCGGAAAGCATATACCGGTAGTAATTTATGATGCCGGAAAGCATACCGGTAGTAAATTAAGTTGCCGAAAAGCATACCGGTAGTAAATTAAGTTGCCGAAAAGCATACCGGTAGTATTATGCCGGAAAGCATACCGGTAGTAATTTATGATGCCGCAAAGCTTACCGGTAGTAAATTAAGTTGCCGAAAAGCGTACCGGTAGAAATTTATGATGCCGAAAAGCATACCGGTAGTATGATGCCGGGAAGTATTATCTCTGTATTCAGGATTTCTCAAATAAATAAATAAATAAATTAAGTTGCCGAGAAGCATACCGGTAGTAATTTATGATGCCGGAAAGCCTACCGGCAGTAAATTTTTAAAATTGGCACTTATTTATTGGAGCTGATCGCACAAGTAGCTACGCAAAGGTCAACAATGTACACTCTCATTTCTGTCTGTCTCTGTCTCTCTCTCTCCCCTTTACACGTTTGAGTTGTACCCATTGAACTATATATCGTGGAGGATCTGTAAGAACACATGTAAAAACTTGCAATCTGGTGATCATGACTTAGTAATTTGTTAGGTAAACGTCCGATGGCTTCCGTGACTGAGATGAAGGTATGACGAAAGGGGCGAATAAAACGAGAGGGAGTAAGAGAGACGTGGCTTTTTGGACGGAGTAATTGGAGACAGAAGGAAGTCGATGGTGGAGACGATACTACGTCTTCGTGCCCAGACTGGGTTAGCTCAACCTTTCCCACATGTAGTCTGCCATTCTCAGTCACAAGGTATTGGTAAAATGTAATCTCTTGTGTCATTTCTCTAAGTCAAGTTTAGTATCCTTGTGCACCTCTCAGGGAAGTTTGTGCTAAGCGAGTGGCGTACCTGAGGGTTGTGTTATACAGTTCAATGGTTGTACCAGAGAGGTTGTACCGTACAGCACTCCGTCGTGTCCACGGCCGAGCGCTCCTTGTCGATCATACGTCATGAGTAGATGAAGTTCTAAAAAAGTGTGCCTCTAGGTTCCTAAAGTAGGCTTTAAAAATCCTAAAATAGTCTCTAAAAATCTTAAATTACGTTCGACAAATCCCGAAGTAGGTTCCAAAAAAACTTTAAAATGGTTCAAAATTCCTGAAAACTACTGAATAGATACAATCGTTAGAATTTTTTTTTTAAAAAAATAACAAGAAATTTTAATAGATACATATAACAACTAAATGTTAATTTTCTAACTAAATTTTAATTTGTATACATACAGTAAAACCTCGTTAATCCTGACCCCGATAAGCCAGACTTCGCTTAATCCGGACAGGCAAAAGGAAAAATGGAAGAAGCAGAAGCAGAATGCAAGGTATTAAATGTGACTAGAAGTCAACAAGAGAACTTCCCAAAGGAAAGGCAGTCAACCACTGATGAAATTCTGTTTCCCGCAGACTTTGTACTGTACTGTATAGTGTATTTAGGTTTATGCCCTTTAAATACACCATAATAAACGTGTTTTGTTGCTATAAACGGAGTTTTAATGCACTTTCTACTGTTCTTTTAGGTTATTTCAGTTAATCCGGACTTTCGTTAAACCCCATTAGTCCTGATTAACGAGGTTTTACTGTAATTTTCAAAATTATCCAAAAATTATTTTAATACTATACTTGTGCTGTTAGTAAAAGTTACTTGTTGATGTGAAGAATGAATTATGTATGTATAATTTGAGGCACAATACCAGGATGACTCTTCACCGGTAATTCATTGAATTCCGGGAAACGTTACTTCGCACGGTGTGAATGCCACAAAGCACCGAGCTGATGTGAAAGTGAGCAAGACCACACCGATCAGAAGTTTGCACTTTGGATTGTGGAGGCAACAGTGGCGGTCGTCACCAAACAGAGAAAATGCCTCCGACATAAAAATCCTCTAAAACCTTAAAAAATATATAAAGACAAAAAAAAAGCTTTGATATACGCGCACAAATCTAAAATAGGTTCTGGCAAGCAAAATAGGTTATTTTGGGCAGTATAAAACTTCAGCAGTTGTTGATTTTTTAATGAAACCCTGACGAAAGTTGTTATTTCTTATTTACCTGCAAAGAAAAATAGGTTAAAAACTTAAACTCCAATGTCTAGTCATGAGAAACGCAACAATAGCACCAAGAATGTGCTAAGAAGTTCTAAACCGAACCAAATATAGGAATCATTTAACATACTCAATCAAAAAGACTTAGAATCCATCAGTAACTTGTTTAGAATTTTATATAATATTGATAAGAATTAAACAATGTATCAGTTGGCAGAAAAAATCACAGTGATCATGAATTTTGTGATCTTGGGAACTTCTGCAGTAGTGAGTGGTTAAAATCTAATACATTATTAGTTATTACAATTCAAGCGTGGCACAAATGAAAGAAGGAGCGCAATTTGTGGTGATGAGAGAGAGAGAGAGGATTGGTATCGATGTATTATTTAAGAAATCACAAAAGAAAGGGTTGTATCAGAAAGACAGGTCTGTGCACACAAGCATACCAGCACTCATTCATTTCCAATTCCCCACTGAACATCACCAAATACGACCTGCCTAACCTATTTACATGCTTATTTCTACTAACTATTATATACCTACGTGGATATGTCAGGCAGGTCAGGCTTCATGCTATTAGCATGTATATCCCAAGTTGCATAGGCTGTCCCCAGCCTCTTCTGAATATATGCACGCTTGTTGGTGTTCCTTGTCCTTAACTTGTTTCAACATGTTAAGTCTAGTAACCAGTAGCAACAATTAGGTGCTATAAATGTGTGTGTGGAGGGGAAGGGAGGACAAGTAGAGTTTTCGGGGGCAAAGTTGGCTAAAAGTGGTGGGCCCCCTCTCCTATCGCTGCTAGTAACCCTCGTGTAATGCGTCTCAGTGACCATAAATAACATTTTGAACATCCTATATATTGTAAAATTCTATTCATAAATATTTTTATAAAATTTAATTTATTTCATGGGCATTATCCAGAAATTGCTTAATGTAATAATTATAACAACAATCTCTTAATTTAGCGGATGTTTAGCTACATGCCAGGTCCACAAACGCTTGTCTGTATCTAAATAGATAACATAATACGTTGGTATTACAAGGACATGGAAATACAGTTTTGTGCCCCTTTTGAACTTTTAGAGACTAATTCAATATGTGTGACCCTTTAACACAGTTTTGATGAAAAGAGAAAAAATTAGATTTTTAAAAAATATACAATAATTATTTTTATGTCTGAAAAGTACTTGTTGCAGCTTGTTGAATGAGGTCTAAAGTGAGCCCATAATGAATTCTCTATGATCAGAGAATTCAAATTTATGGTAGACTTCGTACATCGAAGTGATTTTTGCAACATTCAAAAATTATTAGATTAAAGCCTGGATTTTTTCAGGAACTAAACAGGTCCTAGTACGTCATTGGGAAATATCGAATTTCAGATTTCATATCAGAAATAATAAGGATGCCAACACCATTGAAAAGTAAATACACTTGACAACGAATCAAAATAGAAGATGGGATTCGTATTCCTGTCTTCGCTGTATCATCACTTTCCTAACTGTCTCATCGCCTGCCAGAGGGCACTGGTGTGGTCCTCCCCCAATAAACTCGCACGTCTTTATTTCGTTCCTCCTTTTGGCTGGCCGCATTTCTTCCCGGGCCTCGCGACGAACCTGTTGAACTTCTAGTTTCCCCAGATGGTCCATAGATGGCGACACGCTCTTACTGCGCGCTTCTTCGGAAATCTTACAAATCGTGCTATTCTTTCGACGGAAATGTGCTCCGGAAAAGTATCGTTTTGCGCTTTGCACCAATTTGAAACGAAAAGAAGAAAAATTGCAAAATACAGTTAGGTGGTTAATATGTGAAGGAACTCCCTTGAAAGAAATTTCGGAAACTCTCTTCAAATAAAGCGCTCGCATTTGTGTGGATCATCACAACACGTGACGTCAACATGAACTTCCATGTGTTTGCTATTTTCTTGTGCATCAGTTTTAATGGATTTCATCACGTTTATGGCAGAGGTAAGTACTTATAGTTATTTAAGTAATTATATCGTTAAGTTAGGAATATTTTGAGCAGGCCTCCGTGTCAGACTTGTTAGCACACCGCGCTACGACGCCAGAGGTCCTGAGTTCGAATCCAGACCTGGGCATGGGTGGTCTTTGTATGTCATATCATATCATCACCCATCCTCATCTTCGCGATTAGCCAACTGGCAGAAATAGGAACGAAATCAATCATTAAAAATAATTTGAGATTTCTTTCTTCCTGCTTACTTCTTTGGTTAATCGCGACGATGAGGATCAATAGTGATATAGACAGATGATCACACAATGCCTTGGATCTTCGAACCCAAAGGTCCTAGCCACTAGTGCTAGCCACTCCACAACAGAGGCCATCTGAAGGAAATGCGACAGTGATTTACTGGATGAGTTTTGTAAGCTCCCGATACTTATAAACACGACGACACATTATACACAAAAACAACTTGCTTCATTATGGAATAGATTTTTATACATATAAAATTATACATTTTATTTTTAAGTGAAAAGAGATACAAAAGTAATTCTGGTGGGAAACAAGAAAGGAAGGCTGTAAATTTACCTGGGCAATTACAAATCTTTGATATGAGCACCCTGGGTAACACGGCAGATGTCAAAACGATAATCCTATCCGTAACAACTGCCCCTGTTCGTGCAAATTCCATAACACAATGTGCTTGCTCTATCTTCGTTGTTGCCATTTTAGCTATCAACAACAAATAGCGCCTCTAGCGGATTTTACGTCAACTACAACCACAGGCTATAAATTTACAACCTTCCTTTCTTCTTTCCCACCAGAATTGCTTTTGTATCTCTTTTCACTTAAAAATAAATTAACCTTACTTTTGTACCATTCTTTTTTAATAACGTTGTATATTGTAAACTGGGTATTTGGCGCTAAAAATAGATTAGAATTTATTTAGAAGTGGCACAATACAGCGTAACATCTATATGCACTGTAACCAGATATAAACAGTCGCAAAGTTGGTTACAGATACTGTTTATTCTTCCACTCACGTACCGATAATTTAATAAATGTGTACAGATACATTAGTATCATTAAGAATGTAAATTATTTAGTGAATTAGTTGCAACGCTTTAAAGAACAACTTCTTATTTTAATTAGTCTTCCATCTACCATTAGATGAATATTGAATTTATAAAATTATTTTCTGATTCTGTAACTTTAAATTCAGTTATTAATTAATACTTACATTTTGGAGCAGTTTTTTGTCCATGGAATTTATTGGAATACATATTATTTTCAGGGTGTCTACTATTTTGTAGAAACAAAATTCCTTGACTTTTCGAGACCAAGAACCAAAATTTTTCAAACCAAATCTTTGGGGGCAATTAGTGTATATGAATCTAAGTAAACTAAATCTAAACTAAACAGAATCCCACGTAACTAAGATTTTGAATATTAAATTCATATGTAAAGGTAATATTGTGAAGAGATACTAAACAGTAATTTACTGTTGGGTAGGAGGAAGGAAATATCATGGGTGAGTTTCTATGTAATATTTGAAATATATTGACTAATGATTAACAAATAATTATTTTTTTAAAAAATAATCCTAACAATATAGTGCATATGATACAGTACATTTTAGTGATAGGCTATATCGTAACGAGCCGTAGAATCTCCCAAATATAACGTACAACGAACTCTCAGACATTTTGCCATCACCTTGCCAATCAGGAAATTGCTATAACGGCTACAGCCGGATTGCGCACACTTTTCCGGTCTTATCAGTGGTATCTGATAAGCCGTTGAGAAGCTGTCACAATGTACAGGATTGCGCACAAAAAGATGAGGCGATGTCAGATGTAAAATGTTCTCACTTCTGTTGTGTTTGTTTGTGTGTGTGTGTGGACATAAACGTGTTTTAGGAGTCATTAACCTAACCTAACTTTTGAGTTTGAGTAAATTGGTATGATTTACTATTTTATTTCTAATTTCTCTTCTCTCTTCTTGTCTAAAGAAAAAAAACAGTTTTGCGCACAGACTTTAAAGCTATCGTGGCAATGTTCGATCAAAATCTGTGCGCAAAACAGGTCAGCGAGATTTGTGCGCAATCCTGGATCTAAAGTGTGCGCAATTCGGTTGTGGCGGCTAGAACCATATAATGGAAGGAATGACACGATATTCCAGATAACTGTCCACCACAATCGCTTAAAAATTGCAACAGGAAATTAGTAAAATAATTACTTCTTGTAGTAGGGATCTAAATGATAAGAAGGTTCAAAACCTGACCTCTTTTCCTAGAGTACTTAATTTACAAATTTACTCTACCAACTCAGTGTATCAAAAAACAGTTTGCTCACAATAAATTTAAAATTTCTTGACGTCCTATTTTATTTGTTCAAAATCCTACTAGAAAAAATACAGAATTTTCCAAAATAAGACTAAATTTCCTTAATTTTCCAGAATTTCTAGATTGGTAGACACCCTGTTATTGCTTTACGTAAAAAAAATATTCTTACGTCTTTGTACCTTTATTTCACAGTAGTTAACCATAGCATAAATTTTCACCTTTACAAGCGTATTTTACACTTTTTTAAACATGTTAAACTATATTCTAGGGAAGCACACGGATTCACCACCAAACTTGTTAAATTTATTGAAAACTGTACCTTTAATTTATATCAAGTTTTGTACAAAATATGTCTCTCCCCGTTATACTTTGAGCATTCCATATTATGTTACAAGCGTGCACTCTCCCGGCCATATTCACATCTCTTATTGTTCGTTATTTCAATTTTGCATAAATATGTTTAGTACATAAAAGTCGCAGTGTGTTAATCAACACAATTACATTTTTTGTACCGCTGACATGATGGAATCATGGTTCACGACGGATCTAGCTGTGAAAATCCCACTTTAACGCACACCAAAGGTTATCGACTGGACAGTTCTGCAAGCGATATCTGAAAACATGATTTTATACCCTTTCTAGGGCCTCACTCCATCCTAACCTTCTCAACTCCAACTTCAAATAAATATTGAGGAGAAAAAGACTGACATTAACATTATTTTACGCGCGCGTTTGTGTGTGTGTGTGTGTGTGTGTGTGTGTGTGTGCACGCGGATGTATGATTATGCTATTGTTGAGAAATTAATCGGTTTGTAAAATAATTTAATGAGTATTTCTTTCAAATATATGAAAGGGTTTAATGTGTTTTTAAACATTTTCAAATATTTAAACCAATTTTAGTTGATTTATTGAAATCAAAATTATGTCAGTATTTAGGCTATTTGCTTCCGTCACATTATACGGGGCCAAGCCGTTTACCGTACCATATCTATCTTGGAGGCCTAAAATCTGACGTCGGACTAGATATCTTTCGTTATTACGTTAGGCATGTAAGGTTTAGTTCTCCCAGCATAAATACACTGCAAGATTTTCGTGGCTTGACCAAAAAAGGTATTATTTATTTCATTTTTTATTTTTTTTATTACTCCATATATGGTATTTGGAGGGTTCAGCACAGTTCATATAAAAAAATATATAATTACAAAATTTCTATAATTTACAATCTAGATATTCACTAACGCTATAATATTCCTTATTAACTAATAGTTTCTTTAATTTGTTTTTGAAACTTGTCATACTTTCTGCCTTTATATCATTTGGTAAATGGTTGAATATTTTAATTTCCATCTGTTGGGGTCCTTCTTGAACTAATGTTAGCCTGGTGAAGTAAGGCTTTAAGAGCTGTTTATTTCGGGTGTTATATGTGTGTTCTATTGCGCAGCGCAATATTTTTTTCTCGCATATAATGACATTTCATATACAGTGAAGGGAGGGTTAATATTTTGAATTTCTTAAACAACGTTTTGCACGATTCCCTAGACTTTATACCTGCTATAATCCTAATGGCTTGCTTTTGTTTTCTAAATGCTTCTAAACTTGCCGGTGAGTTCCCCCAAAATTATATTGCATAATTTATTAGTGAATGAAACATTGCATAATATACCTGAATTAGTGAATTTGTTTGAAGTGTTTGTTTTAATATCCTCAGAGCCTTAAACCTAACATTCCTAACCTAACAAGATAGCATTTATCTTGACGTCAGTATACGAAGGTGCTCAATATGGTGTGAGATAAGTTAAGAGACCCCCTCAAAGACTTGGTCTCGTGTAGCGAAGCGATACACACATTGTGCAACAGTTAAGTGTTAAATGTTAGAATCTAGGACAATTTCGATGAAGCCAAAATCACGGACAATTGCGATGATTTTGACGGTGAAGGTCATTTTACAAATTAATGGTAGGACAATTGGGATGATCAGGATGACTAACCAACAGGTGCACCTAACCTACCTAACCTTACCTAAAAGTTGTTGTAATGCAAGTACGTTCACAAGCAACCTTGCCAGTCCCAAGCCTTGAGAAAGTGTGAGAGGAATTTGTGTTCTATTCGAAAATATGACTATTTCATATAATTCTCTTGTAAAAGGTATCGTACGGGGTGTTAAGTCACCCTTCAATTTGATAGAAGATTTAAAATGTTCACAATTGTTCACCTGCCCTTTCACTTCTAACTGTGTTCATCGCAATTGTCCGGCTGCCAAGTGTTAAGTCGCGGCTCGCGACATAATTAAATAATGCAGGGCTTTAGTCTATTCGGCCATGTAGAGTAATAATAATTTATTAATTATTATTTATCTAGGAAAATGTAACTTTCTTGAGATTTGTTTCTATTTAAAACATGACCTTTTCGATAAGATATAATTTCTATCAAATATGTAAACATTAAAATACACTCAACACTTAAAAATTTGACAAAAGACAACTGTAATTGAGAAATACCGAAAGGAAAAGAAATATAGTTATGTCTTGTTACTAGAGGAGAAGGTCTAAATATGGGCGAAGGTTTAAATATGGGTTTTGGAGTTATCAGCACTCCCGGGTGCTGCAGCCTGGCAGAGGCTATTGAAACTGGTTATCTGTCAAGGACAAAGGTTGCCGCGCCAATTCGCAAGAGAAAGTGGTGCTTAGTTTCGGCCTTGGACGCTGTTATAGAATTGCGACCTCCGAAAATTTTTTGCAGGTATGTTTTAACTCAGCGTTTCCTGAATTCTCATGCTGCTTTGTATAGGTTATGATATTAGCGGTACATAAAACAAATGTGGGATTTTATAATGCCATGATTTCTTTGTGAAATATGTATCACAGAGAGCGAAGAAGAGAAATAGCGTGATGGTCTAAATATGGGCTATGACATGAGGTCTAATGTTGAGATCACATTTTCAACAAATATTTGGATGTTTTTCTTAATTTCGATTTTTCCCATTCCGCGTGATTTTCAAAACAACAGATTATTTACAAACATGCATTTTATAATGTTTTAGCGATAAATGACTGTTTTTTAAAATTTTAATTGCTTTCTGTGATATTGCCACTAGTAGCCCATATTTAGCCCACAATTTTGAAATACATCATTTTACCATTTTTTGGAAATTGCTTGTTTTTTTAAAAAAAAATGGAAACCTTCTATACTTTAGCATGCTATTACATTTAGACCTTTACATTTACCATATTTAGACCTTTTCCTCTACTGAAAGATAGTCTGGACTGGAGAAGACAACAGGAAAGAAGAAACAAAAAGTTCCTCTCTTCTGTTGTCCTTCTCGGAAGAAGATTAAGATAAGAGGATATGAGGAAACGGAAGTAAATTGAGGGAGGGTAAGGGAGAGGTTGACAAAGTAGCTATATTGAGTTCGTGATGGAGGGCATGTGTGTGAAAGTGGTCGTTACGGTGAGTAATGTCTCCACACAATGGTCATAAGAGGTGAAAGAGTCCGATAGTAATAGCTCTGATTACGTAGTTTCGCTAAATCTCTTGTTCATCTTCAGAACGAGTATCTCTGAACGTGTACACACCGAGACAAAGGGGCCGTAGCCCCAAATTTTCACAGGATAATCGCTAAGTTTCGTGAAACATTAAATGAAGACCATATTTCTTTCAACTTTGGATTGTGTTTCCATTAAATATAAGGATGGAAGCATTTAATATCTACAAAAATGTCATTCATGGTGGAATACTGATGATGATCCTATAGCTATAATATTCATAAAAGAAGCATTGCAACATGTAAGGCATACTTAAAATCAAAAAATTTGAAACACGTATAATGTTACTGTATTTTATGTTCTTGTTAATATTGCATTTGTGAATAATCAGTTGGTGTATTTTAATAATACTGCTAATTACACTAAAACTGAAAAACATGGAACAATATTTAAATAAAGAAACAGAAAATGAACAACAAACAGTTGGGAAGATTAAAAGTCTGCCTGAGGAAAGATATGTCGAATACTTAAAACAACATTAGAAACACGGCACATCGGGTTGGAAAGAGTAACAGATTTTCCCATGTTACTTTCTCGATACTTCAAATCATATAAAGTCAAACTTCCACAATGAGTTTAGAAGGGGGGTTTCAAATACAATGAGTTATGCCCATATCACCATTCGCGAAAAAGTCATATAATGCCAAATTCGCGTTATTTCGAAGCACTATGATGTTTTACCAGCAAGATGGGGTAACACGTCACCAATGATTCACTGAATGCTCTTTATCAGCTATTCCCAGAAAGGATCATCAGTCGCAGAGGGGACATTAACTGGCCACCGAGAAGTCCCGATTTGACACCAGCAGATTATTTTCTTGTAGAGTTACCTTAAGAGTAAGGTATACACCCCAATGCCACAAAATTTGAGTGAACTGAAGCAAAGAATTACAAATTAAATCAATGCTATTCCTCGTGCAATGCTTCGGCTAGTGATCGAAAATTTTAGTTCAAGAATAATTGAATGTGAAAACATGAACGGTCACCATTTGTCCAATACTCTTTTCCACAAATAAAAATTTAATGTTTAAGCTTTCTTTTGGTAATAAATTTATCTTTTTACAAAAAATATAAGTATCTACTTTCATAGTTTTAAGAACGAAAATATTTCTGAGACACCCCTTAATTACCTACATTATAAAAACACATAGTTGTACTTTTTTACAATTCCTGTTGCATAACAAAATATATAACTAGGCCATCCCAATATGGCCTAAACGTACCTTTTTTTAATAGAATCTTCCCTTCACCTATGTTATTATATAGAATTGGCACAAATTTTCAGTAAACGCCAAGAAATGTTCCCTCTTTTGAATCTTGCCCCTACTTTTACATTTCTGACTTTGTACACCTCTAGAAACAATCGCAAACTTTAGGTAGGCCATATTGGGTTCAGATACGTTGCATAAATACTTTCTTGCAACAAGTAACATTTTTCGGTGGTGTTATTTGCGAAAAATCAAAGTTCCTTGTCATTAGTCATTATCCTTGTCCGTTGATACAGAGATCCTGGTATGGTATATAATATACTAACTTGCCGTGTAATTCCGGCTGCCTGACTCCAAGGGGTTCAGTGACAAAACTGTTATGCACGCCTCTTCTCACTATAGCTATAAAGACTAGAATATTAGTGATGAAACCACATCAACTTTCAATGCTTTCACTACCCAACTGACGTCATGGATCCACCCACCCATCAGAATGCTGTGCGCAGATTCTATCCCTCGGGAGGGCTACTGTTCGAATGCTAATGCATTGGCCAAGTGAAGCGAATGTGCTGACAGTACACTCCCGGAATTAACTCACGTGTTGGGCTCGTGTCCCCCAAATTACGGCCCGCCCCTTCTCTTGCCTCAGTGAACGAAGCGCCCAGCTGCAGCGGGGGGGGGGGGGTGGTCATGGATGAAGCGAGCTCACATGGTCCGCATTCTATGTTCAGAGGACATTGTTCTTCACAACGAAAGAAATATGAAACTAGTTAGTTTGACTGATTGGTTTGCTTTATTTTGCTTCGCTTTTGTTTCACTTTTGGCTAATTTGCGAATATGGTGATGATGTGATGAAATTGATGGACACTCGCAAACATTCCATGCCCAGGCCGGGATTCGAACCCGGGACCCCTGCCGTCGTAGTGTGACCACTCTGCCACAGAGGCCGGCTAGTTATAGTGTCATTTCTGAAAGTAATCCCTGCCTCGTCAAAGAATTGGTTCAACTTCAAGTTCCTTCCTTCCTTTCCAAAAGAACTAGTTCCAATCAAGTTCCTAAGAACTTCAAATGAACTGAAGTGGATTCAATTCAAGTTTCCCAGTACTTCAAATGAACTAGTTCAACTACAAGTTCACCATTCTCACTTCGAGTTCCTTTCGCTTTGGATGAAACTCGTTCCAATTCAAGTTCCCCCATACCTGAATTGAAGTAGTTCAAGTTACTTACCAATTCTGATTCTTCAATATTTGGAATGAGCTATTGTCAAACCAAACTTATCACCTAAATAATACCCAAGTTCCTTCCTTTCTAAATGAAGCTGGTTCTACTGACTGGTTCCCTACGTCACTACCTAACCTGAACTAGGTTCACAGTTCCTTTACTGCAAGAAACTGGTTCCAGATGTCGCCACTGCCACAAGGGTGCTTCTTTTTGATTTCCTTTTTAATACACACAGTGTGTATTACTATTATCAAGAAGCTATTCATTAATATATTTACTTCGTAAACGCCTTCGTAGTCATTTACGTGTTTATAAAAGTGTAGAAAGGAAAGGAATTCGTAGTTTATCTCACCCAGGGATTTTGTAACACCGTGAAATAGTCTTGGCCAACACGCGTCTGACTACCATGCTAAAGGTCCCGGGTTCGATCCCCGGCCGGTTCAAATCCGGGAACTTTTCTAACGGTGGAAGCGGCCCCGGCGCACACCCAGCGTCGAATAACATGGGTACCTGGGGGAAACCCTGGGGGGTAAAGGCGGTTAGGGGCGTGATGCTGATCACATCACCCCCACTCACGACCGGATCAAGAAAGTGTGGGGCGTTACCCCCACACCCCCTATACGCCTTCATGGCGTGGTGCTATGCACAGGGGAACACTTTACCTTTTTTTACCTTTACCTTTACCAACTCAAGTAGCCGATGAAAAAATTCAGAATCATTTATAGCAGAGTAAAAATTATTCACGGATGGAGGAATAAGGAGAGAGGAGGAGAAAGAAGATATAATAGAAAGATTAAGTCAGAAATAAATATACAAAGCGAAGGATATAAAGAGACATGTGAACAGAGGAAGGAAGAGGTTGAAAGGCAGAAAGAAAGGAAGAACAAGAGGAAGAAAGACAAGGATAACCAGAAGAAATAACCTTGTTATGTGCCGTGCCGTGATCAACCACTACTCCTCCCTTCCTTCATTTCCTCCAATTCCAGGTAGAGTCCTTTCAGGGCTGCCAATATTCCTATCAGCACATATCAACAGGTGAATGACTATGAAGAGCGACGCATAGCGTTACGCAAAATTAGGAAGGAAAACATAACAACTGATGAGGGAAAACGCTCAAAATCAAAATAAAACAAATAATATCTTTTTAAAATCATCATTGCTTAGCTGCATGGCTGGGGAGGGACCTGCGCTCGATCGCCAGCTCTAAACTTCGAAGGAGACGAAGAAAGTGAGCGGAAACATCCATCGCGACACTTTAGGCTGCTCTCATGCTGAACTAGGCTTCGTGGCGGTTCCTCTCTCGAACCTTTAGGCCACCCTCTGTCGTCAGCGTCCTCGAGCATAAATCGCCTTCGAAAAATTATACAATCGCAGCTATTACATTAAAAGAAATCACGAAGACAAAGCGTCCATCCTCATCTTTACCTTCCTGTTTCCTTCAATCACCTTTCAATATCCTATGTCATCTGCTTCTTCACCTCGGCTAATTCAGTGGGCTAATGGGATACTCTGACCCCTCTCAGGTACGGGTATAGTAGTACAAATACGTGGGATATGAAGCTTCGACTGTTATGTACTAAATCATTTGATAGGCTATGGAAAAGGGAGATTTTATAAATGAATAACATCTGTTTCCGAAGAAAGGTCTGCGTCTTCAGTAGGCTTCTTTAGGGGCAATTATTTTCCTGAAGATGGTTTATTTTCAAGATACTTTTATAAATTTACATCTTAGTTACAAATCTCCATAAATGAAGGACAGAACAGATTTCCTTCTTATAATTAAATCTACACGACTTTTGCAGTTTATTTACATAATATGGATCAAGCTGTCATATCAGTTATATAAAGACGACCAGACGCTTGCTTGGAACTTTATGAACGCTCCTTGACATAATGAAGCATAACTTTGACGTGACTGGCGAAGGTTTTAAGTATTGACTCCGATTTTAATATAAATTGGACATTATGGTCTGGCTTCAAGATATATGCAGAAATACAAACTGCTATAATTCGTAAAATATTAGAGACATCGACTTGATATCGGGTATGGCAACATGTTAGCATGTTCACAGGGCGAAACCTAACCATGCCAGATATCAATAATGAATAACCTGATCAATAAATAATAATCATGGAGACGAAATAATCTGAACTTATTCTTCCGTATGATGGCATGTTAGCATGCCCACAGGGCGAACCTACTCATACGGCAGAATAACATTAAGTCCTGTTGCTTTATGCAAAAATTGAAAATATATTACGTATATGTTTCGAAGAAATCAAACTGAATTATCACAAAGTTGAAAGAAATCGTAAATTAACTTATTCTCACGCATGGTGACATGTTAGCATGTCCACAGGGCGAACCTAACCATGCGTCAGAATAACAGTAAGTTCTGAGTCGAAATTTAACATTATTTTGCTAAGATTTTATTTAAAATTTCAGAAAACTTAAAAATAAAGTTGAAATGAACTTATTCTTTCGTATGGTGACATGTTAGCATGTCCACAGGGCGAACCTACCCATACGACAGAATAACTATGTCTCTAAGCTAATTTGGGAACGAAGACTGAGTTCTTGAACCCTCCCATAAAGGGAGCTGAGTATTTAAGATGTTAATCCATCGGAGTCGGTGATGAAAATGCCCCAGAATTAGGTTCCGAAGCTGTATTTATACCCTCGCATGTCAAGCAGAGCGCCTCCCGTGACACAAAAGATAAACATAGCTACAGCTGTGATATGCAGAACTAATTTGTGTATAATGGCAATATTCTAAAGATTAAACAGTATGTTCCATAAGGTTCATTTTTCTATGTCTAAAACAACAATTATGATCCTTGAAGTTTCTATAATATTCTGTACTATAAAGTTGTCACATTCTTAAAAACTTCTTTCCAATGTCCATAAGGCTTATATTACTAATAACTCCAACTGAAAGTTAGCTCTTATGGCTTTCATAATACAAGTAGTTTGATTCTAAAACTGAGAACACATACTTTTGACTAATTGTCAACAATGAAAGCTTTTGCTTTCAAGAAGCTTGCAAATAACAAATTCTAAACTTCTCGAATGATAGAATTAGGTCATTAGTTCAAATATTAAATAACTCATCTTTCATAACGTTTTTAACAGTGAATATATAAAAAGTAAAATAATTAAGAATAATATTAAATATGACCGAATCCTTGATATGGTTCGGGAGGATCATATCAACCTAGAGAGACAAAAAATAGAGGGAAAAGGAGAGAGAAAGCTAGAAAGACAGAAAGAGAAGAACGAAGTAAGAAAGACAAAGATATAAACAGAGGAGGAAAGAAAGAGAAAAGTAGTAGAAAGAAACGAAGAGCTACAACGAAAGAAGAAATAGATGAACAGAGAAAGAGACAGATTAACAGTAGAAGAAAGAAATGAATAGCTGTAGAAAGAAAGAGATGAAGATCTACAGGAACGAAGGAACAAAGAGGTAGATAAACAAGGGAATAAAGAAAAGAAACAGTTAAAGAGAGGAAGAAAGAAAGGAAGGAAGAGCTTGAGAAAGAAATTATGACCTAGAAGAACAAAGGAAGGGTGTGTTAGATAAACAAACGAGGGAAGATAGAATGAGATAGAAACTCATATGAAGCAAAAAGAGAAAGATAGAAAGGAGGGAAGAGGTAGAGGAAGAAAGAAATAGAGAGCAAGATAGAAAAGGGAAGAGCTAGAGGAACAGAGAAAGAAGGAAAGAGAGAGCAACTGAGGAAGTGAAGTGGTGAGAGAAGCAGAGAATCGAGAAATTAATAAAGAGATGAGAAATTGAGGAATAAAGAGACAATCTTGGTGTATCCACGATCACCGAAGCACCCTTGAGCCCACAGGACGCTACTACCCCCATCTGGTATCCAAAATGCCAACTTCTAATGCAATCACATCGAACCAGTACCTGACGCATCCAGACAACTTCCCAGACCGAGTAACAAACAAATCAAAAGGAAGATTGCAACAAAAAATACAAATTTACTTCATTGTCTCGAAAATTTTTAAGAATAGCCCATCGCAAGACTAATTATTTCTTACGGCCCGCTTCCCAGAGTGCATAGGATCCGTGAGCCTCAACGACAAAGACAAATGAGCATCAAATTATTCAACCTAAGGGGTCCTTATACAATCTCATATCTCCTTTGTTTCTTGTTGTTGTTTTTGTTTCAGCGAGATCCGGGGCCGTAAAACAAGCGATGTCAATCTGCCTCGTTAGGAGAATATCAGAGCATGAATTGTAGCACCAACTAATGTTCTTTTTCCCTTCAATTCTTGTCTTCGTATTTTAGGCAAGAAGAGTACCAAAAAGAGCGGTTTGTACCAAAGCTTTGTCAGTGTTGCCAACCTGGATATTTCTAGACAGAGATTTGGTTATTATTTTCGTGCACTACATCATACTCCTACAGGCCCGTAGGAGCCAAGGGGCCCATGCCCCTATCGCACTATGAAATATTTTAATGTGAAGCTATAAAAATCTCGTAACATTGACGATTTTTCAGATTATGCATGCATTTCGAATTTGTCCTTGCATAAATGAATATGTTGTGTAGAGAGGCAGGCTCCAGGAGTTCGCAGCCTGTAATGTTTGGTAATTTTTGTTTTATAACCATTGATGCAACGCTACCGCTTGTCCCAATTCGTCGGGACAGTACATTCTTTAATCCCTGTCCCGACTTTTTTCGAACTACAGTCGTGATGTGAAAATTGTGTATTTTCATGGGCATCCGGAAGGGGGGGGCAAGGGGGGCCGTGGCCACCCCTGGAAAATGAAAGTCAACCAAAAATTATATATTTTTGACATATAATTTCATTTCAGCCACAACAATATTCATTAATTATTGTATGAATATGATAAATTCAAATTTAAGCAATGTTTTTTGAGGAAACAATACTATTATTGGGGAAAATGTGCCTTGTTTGCCCCCCTGGAAAAAAATATCTTCCTTGCCCATCCCTGGAAAAAATCCTGCGGACGTCCATGTCTGTTTTTCTTTCGTTAAATAATTCTTCATTATAAGAATCACTTCTAATGCGTATAAATTATTTTGTAAATACTGTATATCATTTTTAAAACATAGAATTATCGTGACTATTCAATCAGTGAATTTACGGGGTAGCCATAGAGAAAAATCACCCCCGAAAATTTCAGTAACCTGGCAGAGCATTCTGAAAATTCCTAAGGAATCTGGCAACCATGTTTATTTGCCTTTCTTTCATTCACTTTCATTGAACGTAGAACGCACTTTTCTGTTGTTTTGTCTTTGTAGTGATAAGCACTGGTTCATGCAAATTGTTAATTTGCGGAATACAGTACTGTTCGAATATTCCTGAGAATCGAATGTCGACAATCAGCATAAGCTGTTGTGTTACAACCTTTGTCTGTAAACAACTGTAGCTACTGCTGATTGTTTGTCTGTTCGTTTATTTGGTGTTTTAATTCCACTTTATGCACAGTAAGCTAATCGGGACTGCATCTACAGTTTAAAGTGGGATCCGAACCACTATGTGCCTCCACCGGGTATCGAACTGATTGTTTGTCGGATCAGGGTAGTTGTTTTCCGTTACTTTGGACCATAATATTGCAATTAAAAGGGTACATCTTCGATACTACCATAACGTTGGTGGTCACATCTAATACTCCAACACATGAACGTCCGTAAGACTTTTTCACGGAGGGCAAGCAAGGTTTCCCTTCCAGGAGGAGGAGGGGCATATTTACTTCGATAATATTCTCGTCCTCTTGAGTCTGAAGTCATCATGTTCCTGCAATAAGTATAAATTACTGTTAAATGAAATTACAGTAACACCTCGTTAATCCGGACTAATGGGGGGATAAGTTGACCGGTTTAACGAAAGTTCAGATTAACTGAAATAACCTAAAAGAACAGTAGAAAGTGCATTAAAACTCCGTTTATAGCAACAAAACACGTTTATTATGGTGTATTTAAAGGGCATAGGCCTAAATACACTATACAGTACAGTACAAAGTCTGCGGGAAACATAATTTCATCAGTGGTTGACTGCCTTTTCTTTGGGAAGTTCTCTTGTTGACTTCTAGCCACATTAAAAACCTTGCATTCTGGTTGTTTTTTGTTTTTTTGTCTGTCCGGATTAAGCGAAACCCAGTTTATCGGGGTCCGAATTAACGAGGTCTTACTGTATGTGTGTAAATCATATCATATACCTTTGAGTTGACATTCATTTTGTAAAATGGGGCGTGCCCCCTTACCCCCTTTCCGGACGACCATGCACCAATAATCTCCTCTTTTCTCAATATTTTCCAATCTCCCCCCTTCCACTCAAAGAAATCCTGGGTACGACGAGCCTGTGGTCCTACACATGTAACAGACTATTCTGTTCATGGTAACCACAGAATATAAACTTCGTTACTCCTCTTCCTCCACTGTAGCTATAAGCGTGGTGACTTTTCATGAATCTAATCTTCCTACGACTTAGCTCTTTTGCAATCCTTACATTTGGCAACACTACATTTCGGCACTAATTAGGAACACAAGAAAACAACACTGGTCCGTCAGCTTCAGTAAAACATTAATATTCTGAGAAATGAGAGAGATTGCTCCACAAATTCGAGAGGTCGCGAGTACGTGCACAATAAATCTTCGTGTTCCTGGCTCCTGCTACGTGTTTCTCGTCGGACGGATAACTGGCGACACTTGTATGCTCGAAATTCTACCACGAACAAAGACTAAAGAATGTAAAAACGGTAGATTCAATTGTCATTGAAACAGGGCATTCAAGGCGCAACGAAATCGACAATTGAAAAGTCTGAAATCTCGAATAAGGCCAAAAGTACTGACAATGATTTCACATTGTACCGAAAGATGGCAGGGTGTACAGCAAGGAAAGGTAGTGAATAGATTAAACGTAAGACGATATCAGAAACGCCAAATAACTGACAAGTTATTTTGTTATTATGTATTCTATTCACGGTGCCAGAAGAGAACCTATGCGATCGTAATCATGCAAAGTAAAAGATGCTCTAAATATTTTTTTCCACAGATATAATATATCTAGAGGGATAAAAAATGTTCTACCCAATCTGTCAAAAGTACCACCTGTAGTTATAAATTATTATTGTTGTATAATAAGTACCAACAAGAAAGTTCCATCGGTACTCCAGTTCCTTTCTTATCATCAAGGTTTGCATTTTAAGCTTAGCTTTTTCTCATCACGGAATAGAAATAAATAGCATTCTGTGCCTCCATGCTTTCTTATTTGATAATCGATTTCATTACCACGTGCTCTGATTAGTCTGACAATCTGTCTTGAAAGGATATATTAGGTGCATCCAGAAAGTAAGTTTCCCACTCGCCCACAGGTGGCAGACCATGCGTACTGAAACCGGTTTTGCGCATGCGTGAGAGGCACATGCTCTGGCTAGTGAATGTCCTAGAAGACGCCTCCCGAAAGTCCTCAGTAGCGTCGCGGCAGCGATGAAACATGGCGGCTCTTATTCCATCTCCCGCCGCGTGCGAGATTCTTGAACGCACAAAACATAAAGCCGATCGAAATTCATCTTTAGCTGTGCCAGACGTCATAAGCAAGCAGATGGTGCGTCGTTGGTGCAGGGCATTTACTGAAGGCCGGCAAAATGTGCATGACGACGAGCGCAGTGGGCGGCCATCGGCAGTTATGGACGAGCTTGTGGAGCAGGTGCGGCAGCGCATATTGGAGGATCGTCGTGTCACGATCACGGAACACAGCAGCTACTTCCCGCCGATTTCTCGGCCGTTGTTGCACGACATTGTTAACAAACTCCTCATGTTTTCACAGCGACGAAGAGGTTTAGAGACGGCTGTCACGCAGTGGTTCGGCGCTCAGGTGGGGGACTTCTACGACGCAGGTATACAGAAGTTGGTCCCACGCTATGACAAGTGCCTGAATTCCGGCGGGAATTATGTTGACAAGTAACTGGACAAGTGCTGTATCTGTGGCAATGAATTATTGAATGCAATAATGGTTCCTTTTTATGCACGACCCCAGGGAAACTTACTTTCTGGATGCGCCTAATATTTACAACGGTTCCTAAATAAGAATTCTTGAACGTTAATCTCGTATACAAGGAGAAAATGACGTGTGCTCTGACGTCACTTCCTCCTAGCAGGAAATATAACGTGTTGTTCGAGTATCATCGTGTACGGCCAGCTTATATCAAGGGAAAATTACTATCTAAGGTCGGTGATATTTTGAAGACACCTTACAAATAAATATCCAATCCAAAGCCAGGACTTGAATCTTGCAACTTTCAATGGCGATGTATTGTATCGACCAATCAACGTGCTCGCATATCGAGACGGTGTTGCATGATGTTTGTTCCTTCAATTCGCAATTCATCCTTATCGCCGCGATTATGTAGAAAGGTAGAGAAGTGACGTAAAAAAACTAAAAACCTAAGATTTTATACAACTATTAGAAGAATATCAAAACCGGCTAGAATCTGAACCAAAAACCACCGATAAAAGATAAGACGGAACGAGATGGACAAAAACAAAGAAACATCAGTATTCAAACTAAAAAACCGTTAAGGACTTCAATAATTGAGTGACTATAATTATTTATCCAGTCCTACCAGTACTACGGATAATACAAACTTCACAATCAGAATAATAAAAATATCAGAAAACTTAATTTCCTGCCTCTGTTACGATTTGAAGTTACCAAGATCCCCGTCAGCCATGCAATTATAACTTTATTTCACAGTACAATAAAATTGGGCATTTTAAACGTGAACACCCTGTACATCACCAGCAAATTCGTGTCACGTCCGTAATTGTGGAAAGTGAATGTCAGCTTGTGAGAGCTCCAAACTGACTTCTTATTGTGCCTAGTCAGAATTAGTGCCCATTCAAAGGGGGGTGGGGGGAGGCCGAAGCCTACGCTCACTTTCGGCAACAGATGGTCGTGGACTCTCACCAGCTCCAATCAATATTTAATGACCGCGCAGCTAGCTATTCCAAGAAACAAATTACGCTGAAATGATCGTCTTAAACTTTTAAAGAAACAATGGAAGAGCGTTAAGCGTCCCGCGAGTGTGTGGTAGGTCTTATTAGATATAACAAATTGTTATTGTTGTTTTTGCTAACAAGACTGTAGCAAGAAGAGTTATATCGGTGTTATGGGACATCAAGAAGGAAGACCGATGCGTATGAAAGATATTCAAAACGTGTGAATCGAATACGAAGCAGAATGGCAGAAATATACACTTTGATACAGGGAAAAGTAACAGTGTAGAAACTTAAGGAGGAGCAGGGGGCCAAAGCCCACCAGAAAACAAGGTGTTTTAATTTATGTTAATAATTTTAATTTATTAATTATTTTTAATTAATAATGTGTTTATACCCCTGTATTAAAAGTTAAATTTCATTAAAATATTTGCAAAATTTCTTCTCAGAATAAATTTTTGCTTCGGCCGAGTGGTTAGCATAACGCGTTACGACGTCAGTGGTACCTAGTTCGAATTCCGACTTGGTTATGGATGTTCTTTGTGAATGTCCCTTTATCAATTTCATCATATATCCTCACTCATCTTTATCTTCGCGATTAGCCAAAGGTGGCACAAAAGCGAAGTAAAATAAACAATAAAACAAACAAATCAATTTTTTTTCTTCGATTTTTTTCCATTCACCAGAAACCGTAACAATTTTGCAATGTTTATTCTGTTCCCTCAAACTTTGGTGCGATTGTGATAGAACGCTGTCTTCTTGTTGATCTGTAGCTTTCAGACTTGGCCTAAGCGACAAGCAACACGGTCCCCTTCGAGTAAGCAGAAGAGCGTTGACTGCGCATGCGCGTCTATAGACACGACACGAAAACAACCCAGTCCGAGCGACACGTGTAGCATGCCGTGTCAGTTCGGTTGCATTTATTTCTGAAGGTTGGTTGCCAAGCGACAAGAAGTAACGAACCTCCGTGGCGGAGTGGTTATCACAGCGCGCCTCGACGTCCGGTGTATCTGAAACCCCGGCCTAGGCATGTTCCTTTATCAATTTCCTCATACCATCACGAATCCTCATCTTCGCGATTAGCCAAAAGTGGCAGAAATGCGGCGTAAAATATGTCGCTTCGGTCTGAAATCTCCCTTAGATTACAAGAAGAACGTGAAGAACTCGCGAATCTTTAACGTTCATATTACGAGTGGCTTTCATGAACCAGTGCGTCACCAATGAAGAAAGTAAATGCGGACTTCTACAGTGTGACATGGCACAGATGCCGGCATTTTCGTCCCGTATCGTCTCGCTTATTTACGCACATATCTTTAGAATATAGACAATTATATATATATATATATATATATAAACTAGTAATAATCTGTGCTATAAGAGTTGTTCAAAGTTGTTCACGCGCCTATCTCGGCCCACAGCCAAAGTGAACGCACTGTATATAGAAGCTTCCGGCCGCCGCTACACCTACATTGACAGTGTTCTAGGGGCACATTAACCACAGGAAGATACTATACATACATACATGTATACAGGGTGTTTCGTAAGTTCGTTTACAACGCTCGGGAGGTGATTGTACGAGTGAAAATAAGGTGGAAAGTTCATGTAACGAAATTCCGGAAACGGATTTGTTGCCGAGTTATTGACGTTTGAAAACGTGGGAAAATGATTTTCCGAAGTGAATAATGGCAAAACGGGTGGAGAGAAGTCGTGGGTGTTGGGCGATCCACTAAGAAATTGGGTACGCTCTTGCCAAAAAATCACGCAGCAATGTTGTGCAATGTCGGCGCAAGCGATTCCCCAAAGGACGCGAACGAAGATGTTGACGGGAGTGGGGTGGGTGTGCGTTCTGCGTGAGCTGGTATCGACGAAAATTGGCATGTGTTGAATGGCACCAAAAATCAAAGAAAATTTCCTGAGCGAAGGGCACCATGACGTAAAAACGAAAAAAATGAACTGTCATAGGTTGAATACCCTGAAGGGCAGATGGGTGTCCGTGCGATCTGACGTTAAGTACCACATTTCCCGCTAGGGGCGCCAACAGTGTAGGTTTCCTCATGAAGGAGCCCACGTGTCTGTGCCATTCGTGCTTCAGGTGCTGTGCCAGCAGCAGGTTGTTAAACATTCACGGTTGAATGGAAAGACGCGAGGTTCTTGGACAGTAGTGTTGGGCAAACATTTGACCTAGCAGTGTTAAGTGTTAATTCTTAGCCACAGCCCATCGTGTTCTGTGAAGTGCACTAGTGTTAACGGCCATAAACACTTGTAGCCCGGTGTAATTGATGGCTGCATACACGTCCCAAGAGCTGGCGGACATGCATCTGATTTATGGGGAGGCTGGAGGTAATAGCCGTGCTGCAAGGCGTCTGTGTGGGGCACGTTTTCCAAATAGGGTGTTACCATCGCACACCTTATTTCAAACTGTAGACACTCGACTTCGGGAAACAGGATCAGTGTTGCCACCTCGTCGAGAAGTTGGACGACCGCGAAGTGTTCGAACACGACGGTTTGTGGAAGATGAGCTAACTGCAGTGATGGATCATCCAGGCACCAGGACGCGCACTAGCCCACGAACGAAACACCTCCCATGTGAATGAGTCCTGGCAGAAGAGGGGATGCCCCCGTACAAATTGAAGAAAGTGGAAGACCTTTTACCTCGGGACTTTGGCCCACGTGAGGACTTTTGCCAATGGTTTGTTCATCAAATTGAAACTATCCCCAATTTTCAGAATACGGTACTATGGACTGATGAGGCTATCTTCACGAAAACTGGTGTGTTCAATAGTAAAAACAGTCATGTGTGGGAACATGAAAATCCACGTGCACTGCTAGTGGCACATCATCAGCACAGATTTGCAGTGAATGTGTGGTGCGGGATACTGCATGACCATTTGATTGGACCGTACATTCTCCCTGTTCGCCTATGTGGACCCACTTATCAAGCATTTCTCAGTGAGGTTTTGCCTGAACTACTAGAGGAGGTGTCCTTGGCACTGAGACATAGACTGTGGTTTCAACATGACGGTGCACCGCCACATTTCGATCGGAATGTGCGCCATTTCCTCAATACCGTATTCCACAACCAGTGCATTGGCAGGGGAGGGCCTGTGCCATGGCCACCTCGATCGCCTGATATTACGCCCCTGGATTTCTTCCTCTGGGGAGAGATGAAACGCCTCATTTACGAAACACCTGTCGTGTCAGCCGAGGACCTCGTTGCCCGTATCAATGTAGCTGCAGCATCGAAAGCAGAAACGCCGGGGTTGTTGGGTCGCACTAGACAATCTTGATTCGCCGTTGTCGCCTCTGCTTGGAAGTACATGGTGGACACTTTGAAAACCGTCTGTGATGAGGTTCCCTTCACATCTCCATTAACCATACTGTGTGCCCTTCAGGGTATGCAACCTATGACAGTTCATTTTTTTCGTTTTTACGTCATGGTGCCCTTCGCTCAGGAAATTTTCTTTGTTTTTTTGGTGCCATTCAACACATGCCAATTTTCGTCGATACCAGCTCACGCAGAATGCACACCCACCCCACTCCCGTCAACATCTTCGTTCGCGTCCTTTGGGGAATCCCTTGCGCCGACATTGCACAACATTGCCGCGTGATTTTTTGACAAGAGCGTACCCAATTTCTTAGTGGACCGCCCAACACCCACGACTTCTCTCCACCCGTTTTGCCATTATTCACTTCGGAAAATCATTTTCCCACGTTTTCAAACGTCAATAACTCGGCAACAAATCCGTTTCCGGAATTTCGTTACATGAACTTTCCACCTTATTTTCACTCGTACAATCACCTCCCAAGCGATGTAAACGAACTTACGAAACACCCTGTATAAACAGAAGTCTGAAAGGCTGAATGTTGAAACAACACTAGGCTAAATAAAAGCGTAAACCTGTTTCTCAAGACCAACTGTATGGCACTATCACAGCCCTCATCAACATAGGCGTGCGGACAGGGGCAATTCCCCCCCCCCCCCCAAATCATGTACGTTCGCATATTTCTTCCATGGAGGGACAAGCAAGGCATTTTTCCATGGGGCATATTACCCCGCTAATAGTGTTGCCTTCTCAAAAAACACCACTTGAATTTGAAATCATCGTATTAATGTAAATTACTATGACTGAAATCAAATTATACGTTTGCAATATATACTTTTAGGTTGACATTGAATTTCAAGGGGAGAGGTGTAGATATCCTTGTCCGCCCCTTCCAGACGTCCACGTCCCTACATTTTTATACTTTCCCCTAGAAAGTTACCGGGTTCGATACCCGGTGGAGGCACATAGTGTTTCGAATTCCACTTTAAACTGTAGGTGCAGTCCTGATTAGCCTTACTGTGCATAAAGTGGACTTAAAACAACAATTCAATCAATCAATCAATCATCTAGAAATTTAGTATAGAGGAATGTTAAAGCTGTTTTTAAACGATATTATAATCTTAAAGAAAAACAAGTATTTTTCAAGCCGATTAAAGTTCAAAGAAACTACGGGGGAAGTGGGTACAGCAGGGGCGTAACCACAGGCGGGCAATGGTCATTGCCCTCCCCAACCTTGAACGGAAATCAATTCTTGGGGGGCAAACATTGAGGACAAGAAAGCAAGACTAGTAGAATCTAAGAGTAGCAGGACAAAAGGATACTTAAGATGGAATTAGTTTTCACGTCTTTATTGCATTATTTCTTCCAGACGGCCAAGAGCACCTGCTGGGTCACAAAGAGGCAATTGCCATCCTCGATATCAACTTTTATACAATAAAAATACATAACGAAAATTTTCTTGCTCGCTTCGCTCGCAGTCTCTCCTTTTCATACAGTCTAGTCAAGTTCAGAGCGATAGTTAGGGAGCGGCGGGAGTTGGCCCTGGGTGCCGAACGACCTAAATGAAAAAAATTGCAAACGAGAATGCCATGGCGTCCCATGATTTTTTTTTGTGTCATATTAAATCAACAGTTTTCAATTTGGAAAAATTTGGATCTCAAGATGTTCTTGCTCGCTTCGCTCGCAATTTTATTGTTTTCTGTAATGCATTGTAAATTACCAACGAGAGAAGTTATAGCTATAGTGGAACCAACGGCAAAACAACCTGCACAGACCCGCGAATCCTGTGCACCGTACTCCCGCGAGTAGGGGAGGGGGAAAGTTCACCATGCTTCCTTATGGCCCGAGGTGCAGGGAAGAAGGGAAAGCTGCGCGTGGACTTTTCGTTCCAAGGTTTTTTTCCTTGTGGTCGATCTATACTAAGTACTTCAGACTTGCTGCTAAACAGATTTGTCTTAAATGCATGAACACAATTGAGGGGTCTAGTGAGAGAGGGAGCTATGCCACTTTGACAAGAAATGGAAATAAATTGAGTTTTCTAAAGCATTGCGTTGAGTCATAATTTGTATAACAAAGGGTAATTTTTTTTCTGAACATATTGTTAGGTAAATTATTCAAAAGGAAAAATATGAATTTCAATATAAATACCATTTATTATGAACATGTATATTGTTGTAGTATACCCATGTGGAAAAATCAATCTAGCACATCAAATACTTTGAACAAGGCTTAAATACTTTTGCCTGAGTGTAAATCATGTTCACAGAGTTACATATGATCTACATAAAGACAACTTCATATGTCTTCTGGAGGATCTTCACTGTCCATTGTTTCTTTGGATTTTAGTTTTTGGTAAACACCATGAAAAACTGGAGGAATATAAGGCACTGTTGCCATGACATCTTTTAACTTCAGGGCTGATATTAAATCTAGCACCGGTTACTGCAACACAACCTCTGCCACTCCTATTGCAGACACCATCAGTAAGTGGCATAGCTCCTTCTCTCACTCAAAATGCTGATGAGGACGTATTCAAGAACTCAGAAAATCTGCTGCAGAACAAGCGGGAGCTATGCCACATGGTTGTAGTTCACATGATAGATGACAGATGGTAGGAGAAGACTGAAAATGGCAAAAAACAAAATTTTCAAGATTTGTGGCATAGCTCCCTCTCTCACTAGACCCCTCAATTGTTTACAGGAAAAGGAACGCGGCACATTTCAGCGACAATTTATTTATTCGTTATTGTGCCTCTGTTGCTGCATTACATATATATATATATATATATATATACACATACATATATAGATACACACACACACTCACACACTTACTTACATACCCATCAATGCAGTGAAATTAAAACAGTGAGATAAAATGAGGCTTTTCTTTCCCGACTGAACTTCCGTCAAGGATCCCACCCTTATCAGAGGGTCTGCGCACGCCTATGCATCAAGCTGGACAAGACTAAGGCGTTATGGTGGAATAAACCAGCTTCCCCATTCCGGAAAGAAACATTCAATAAAACTTCCCTCACCGACACCTTGAGCTTCAATCAAAAAGTTCCCCGCGCCCGAACCAGGCACGCAAAGTTCTTGTAGTTAGCGAGGCAGAGTGAGCAAGTTGTATGTATGAGTGCGACGTGGAGGGGCGCGGAATTGGTTTCCACGAGCAGCGGTTGGCCAGCACTCGATGAACAAGTTAGTCCGAGTCTTTTGAGCGGGCATCGGCCGTCCTCTGAGCCGCCATTAACACCCACCATCTTGTTTTATATGATGACCGTGTGCAGGGAGCAACGAAATGTAATTAAGAGGTCCTATTTTGGCAGGAGGGTAAGAGTTGCTATTCATCAAGGAACAGTGGCTTCTTGTCGAGTCTTGCAAGCCGACGTAATCTCTGTTCTTGGCTCAGTGTTGCCAGTGGGGGACATTTTTTATAGAATAGAATAGTTTTTTTCTTTCTACTTTTTTTATTTTAAGCCTAGGGCTGCTCTGCCACCTAACTCAGGACTAGGTATTTCATAGTAGGATTACATGTGAAAAGCATTAAACAAAATGGTTTAAAATAAATGAGATACATAAGTAGGGTGACCAGACATACTCTTTTTAAGAGTATTATACTCTTTTAGAAGTTCATATACTCTATACTCTTTTCAATTTGCAAAAATCCCCAAATATACTCTTTTCCTTGCTATTTAATTTCACTCATTATTTTACGCGTAAAAATGCCTTAAAATCCACAGAACAGAAAACGTCAAGATGTCAACAAACTGAAGTATTTACTCCTTGTCAAGAATTTCCTATGAACAATTTCAAGTGGCATTTTCATATTCCATCAACAAGCAAAACATATTTCAAATTCATTGAAATTTAATAATAATGATTAGGGCTGAGCCGATACCACTTTGAACCGATACCGATACCGATACTCTTACCGATACCCATACTTGAAAATTGCAATAATTAAAATTTGTTCAAAATATTGATCAATGTTGGTGTGTAAATATTCTCCTCCAATTATATGCATCAACATACCAAGAAATTTGCTTTAGAATATTCAAGAATTGCATCAGAATATTAATATAGATATTATGTAGTCACAAAATATAGTTTTTTTGTGCAAAATTAGTGTAAAATAAAAAGGAAGTTTTAATTTTGCATAATTTCCAGGATAATTAGACTGTCAAGAAGTCGCGCGGGATTTTTGCGGACCCCGTGAAAGAGCAAAATGCATGCGCACCTTCAACCTATAGACTATACTCTTTTTGGTCAACAAATATCTGGTCACCCTATACATAAGAAAAAAACCTGAAGAATAGAAGCGCACATACCAATTCACACACACACACATATACAAAATTCAAAATCGTGTCGAAGAAAGAGGAAATAAAAGTGTACACAATACGCATTAATCGTGATGTCAGGCGGGTGTATGGAAATTTTGGGGGTTTAGCCATATGAGGGGTAGCTTAATCGTTGTTCTTTCAGTAAGTATGGTATGACCTTTTCTTTGAAGTGTTTGATTGAGGTAACAGACGAAATATCACCCGGTAAGGCATTCCAAACAGTGGCGGACCAGAGAGAGAGAAAGAGCCATCGATGCTTGCGACAGGGTTTCGAGTTTACTGTGACATCTGGTGTACTCTAAATGCACTAAATCTCTAAATACAATTTTTTTGTAGATATAACATGGTGTTTTTGACTTAAGCATATTGAACATTAGGCAGTATTGATGCAGTAGGCGTTGTCGAGACATATTGAGGATATCATGAGCATTAAGTAAAGACTCACTTCTTCTAATCGAAAAAGCAAATCGAATGCAAGAATTTTTAATTTTTTAAATTCTATTTGATAGTTTCCTTTGCAAATTTGTACCGTACATAACATTACAATAGTCAAATAGGGGGTATATTAATGCGCCGGTAAGGTATAATTTGGTTTGTCTGGTAAAGTAATCCCTCTTTGTACGTATATAATGATCTGAGGATTGTCAGTGGTTTTGTGCACTGTGTTGAAACATGAGCAGACCAGGATAAATGTTGATCGAAATTTAGACCTAAATTTTTAATCGTGCGAGCATATATTATGTTTTGATTTCTAATATTAACATTAATTGCGTATTTTTTTTATTTGTTGCAGAGAGTTGCGAGATCCCAGTATCGTATAAACAGATTTTTGTGGGTTAATTGTGAGCCCATTTGCAATGAACCATTTGTTAATGGCATGTAAATCTTTACTTAGATTTTCAACTTTGTTTAATGTATTTGTTGGCGAGGATGATATCATGAGATAGTTAAGCAACATATTTCTTACAGTTTCTATGCAATGAAATATGAAACTTAACATTGTTGATTAAACATAACTACCCTCAAAATACTTTCCCATGTTTGTAGCTACAAGTGAACAATTTTGTGTCACGCGTGGGGCAGACGAAACGTTGCCTCCTCACTTAATAAGAATTTTTATTTTTTTTAATTTCTAGTTCAGAGCATATAAATTGTAAATTGTCGAATAATGAAAAATTAAATGTTTAAGACAAAATGAGAATGTAATTGACCTTTAAATATTCTAGTGGGGTTGAGGGGGAAATCTAACACAAAGGAGAAATCAGTTGTTTTTTTGGTGTCACGAGATCTCATATCAGTGGGATAATGATGGTGATTCTGGAGTTGGTAACCTGATTTCTTATGAGATGGTAACCAGATTTCATATGAGTTGGCAACCTGATTTCTTATGAGTTGGCAACCTGATTTCTATTCATAGCCTAGGGCCACGTGACATAGTGAACTAGCCCAGATCTTGGTCTCATCAGTATACGCTACTGAATGTCACTATGGTGGCAGCGTTAACCAATGAGCTACTGTTGTCACAGTTTACTTAGGCTTCCTGTTAATAATCGTGTACTGAACTCTTGATTCGATCGCCGATGGAGTTGCACACTGCGAAGGTATCCAACCCCTAGATTCAGTCCCGATTAGTGCCACTGTCGTGAATTTCTGTACAACCTATCACAGTGACAAGGTGTATCTCGCGGCAGGATTGCTAATCTCCACACCCAAGACTGTCCTACGCAACTTCTCCCCTTCAAACACCCCTATTTCCCTCATTGCAGTTCAATATTGTTACAATTGCTCATTCTATTCGATACAATTATCTAGGATTATCTCCAGGATCATACATTTAGCATACGGTCCAAGTATGAAATTTCACGAAATATCGTACATATGCTGTTAGGTAGGAAGGACCAGTGTTGGTTCGTGGTTCGAAATGTTGGTGGTTGCAGTCAGTAGCGTGCCCAGGAATTTGGAAAGTTGGGGTGGTGGGGGGGCTTACGTATACTTTTATAGTAGTCAGCACTTATTAGGCTCATTTCTACTTGGTGCATGATCTGACGAAATATGCTGAGCCAAAATATAAAGCTGTTGCTGGTTAGCATTTTTACAAGACCACTAGCTTGATTAATTGTATCAGTGTTCCTCATGTAATCCCTTTTATGGATATACAATACATATACCGGGTGGTCCAAAAGTCCCGGAACTGTCACATATCGTGAGAAATACACATCGAATAGGAAAACGAAAAAATACTTGTTTAATAAGTGAAAGAAAGCTATTCAATGATATCACACTTGTTTCCCCACCCCCGCCCCATGAGGGTGGGGCGGATGGCAACTGTGAAATTTTAAATGGAAACCCCCATTTTGTATTGTAGAATCGGAAGAGGACTTCATTCCGAGTCCAACGAGCTATCAACCATCCTCCTAGCTCAATTAGGATCGGAGATATGGCGATTTTAAAGGGGGTCTACCATATACTTTATTGAAAGGTCTTGACGTGCAGATTCCGAATCTGCAATCGCTTTAACTCTAGCTCAATTAGGGGCAGAGCCTCCCTTTGATTTTTTTTTTGGGGGGGGGTTATGAAATTTTCATTTTTTTTTTCCTCCCCGAACATCAAGTGCGAATAGCTTTCTTTCACTTATTAAACAAGTATTTTTTCGTTTTCCGATTCGATGTGTATTTCTCACGATATGTGACCGTTGCGGGACTTTTGGACCACCCGGTATAAATATAAAACTACGCCTAAAATTACGCTAAGCGGATTTTCCGTATACACTATATATACGCCACTGATTCATACCCATGAATACAACAATAAAACAGTGTCTCATCAAGAGTTTGCCCCCTCCCCCACTAATCAGAGGGTCTACGAACGAATAATGTAGTTCCCTAAAAAAAAGTTTAATGATGATAGAAATATTGCTAAGAGTAAGAAACAATAATTGTTGGTTTGCACATAAACACGAAATATCAACTGCAACATTCAGCATAGAAACCAAAGCGTTCAGAAAACATCGAAACATACTCCACGATATTAAATTTATTTATTTATTTTTCTAGCAGCAGTTGAAAGGTAAATAGTGTACGTACATCACACTGCGAATTTATATATTTTGAGGCTCAAGCTCGATAATACTGCGATGATGAAGTCGAACGATGAAGAGATGAAATCGATGTTTTCACCGACGTTCGAACCTAGGATCTCCAGTTTCGCAGCGCTTTACGCCATCTAGAGATACATTTATTATTTAAATAGTAATGTCCCCTCAAAAAAACACTGCTTCAGGCTGAAATTATCTTGTTCCTTTACCCCACTTATTATAACAAAAATTACTGCTACTGGAATGAAATAATGTGTGAAATATATAATTTTAGGTGGACGTTCATTTTCCAGGGAGGGGACGTGGACCCCTTCCTTCCGGACGTCCATGCATGTACGTACCGAATCGTTAATTACAAGTGTACGGCCAGAATACAAAAATACGGTCCGTCTGCTATGCGTGTTCGGTTGGGTCAGGCTGATGAGTTTGCAACACTGCAACCTTCTGGCTCCCATACAGCGAGACAGGGGAGCGCTCGAAACGCGTGTAAAAGGATAGGAAGGCCTCAAATGCCCTCTTGAAGTGGCAGAAGGCGAAGGTGCAGAAGTGGCACCACCTCGCGGAAAGTCTGAGGTTTCCATCCCGTGCAAAGGTAAACAAGGACAGAAAATGCTCGGGAAGAAATTTGCTTTAAGATTAAATTGTATAACTGTCATTCACTACCAAATAAGTTTAATAATTATCTTTGTAAGTCCAAAAATATGTAGTGGTTGCGCAAGGTTGCCACCTAAGGAGCAGCCGCCACTGGGAAGGACCTTATGGTTGGAAACCCTGCTGGAAAATATTGAAATATTTATTCGAAACTGCAAATGATGCGAAGACATTTATAATTGTTTACATGTATTTTGTCTATTAGAAGAATTTGAACTAGAAGTTGATAAAAAAAATGTATGAAATAAAGTGGTTACGAATTGCAAGCAGATGTTAATAAAGAGGCTACTATTGGTTACGAAAGCAATCATGTTTCCTGTATTTCCTTTGTTAATATTTATTCACTTGTTTCAAGATGGTGTGCCTTCAGATTGGTGCACGTGACCATGAGAATAGTATGAGACTTAAGTAGGGTGTGCCTTAGTTCACAATTTTATAATGGGCCCTATCTTCTCCACATACTGGCGATGCATGCCCTCAGTAATTTTCCATCTCTGGAGGTATAAGTTCGTATTTCTGGTGTGTAAGGGTAAATGTAGAGCCAAAATTACAGTAAGCTGGGCATTTGTGAAAATTTTAAGGAGGGGTTGAGAACATTTTGGTGGGTGTTATCAAGTGTCAATAATGTTTTAGTACTTTGATTTACAAATATGGTATCAGGGATGACGCCATTGATAAAACTTGAATAGTAGAAATAATAATAATAATAATTAGTATCATTATCCTGATTATTATTATTATTATTATTATTATTATTATTATATCCTTGGGGAGACATTGCTACTTGAGCCACCAGATGAATGAATATCCAGTACAGCTGTTTTCCATTCTTTGTTTACATTTAATACAATTAGTGTACTAAAATGGATAGTTATATATTTTTGTTATTAACTTTTACAAACTTCATTCAAGAAAATGCTTTAAAAGTTAGGAGAAAATTTTAGCCAAAGTGTTTATGTTGTGTGACCTTTCACATAAAACTCTTAATTTTTGAAAATCTGAAAACTGTGAAATTATTTATTCTTTGCTTTAAATGGTAGGATTATGAACTTGTATTTTACACAATTTTTTTTAGATTCGAACGTATTTTTATTTCGTTATTCTGTTCAAATCACAAGTAACTGAACTTCATATCCGTTATTAACTATAAAAATCAGTGGCGGCGATTGGGTTCCAAAACTGGGGGGGGGGGGGCAAGAACAGTTTACTTGCTCTTGATACATAAGGTTTTGCACAGTTTGGGAGCAAAAGTGGAAAAAATGGGGGGCAACTGCCACCCTCGCCCCACATAATCGCCGCCACTGATAAAAATAACTTGCTTTCTGATTTGTTGTAATTTGAAATTAACGATGCCAATTGCCAAGGGGTCAACGGACAGGTTCGACCCCCCCCCCCCCCCCCCATTGCCGACACCCATGGTACATAAGCACAGCAATGTTTAAAAGGAAATAATAGATGTCGCCCTATCATTATTAGCATAAAATCTAATAGTTCTTTCTAACGAAATGTCAATTATTGACATTACTGTGTCACGATTTGGTCAAATTTCGTTGTTTTTATTCCTATTTACATTGTTTTTGTTTCTATACCAGAGGGGCAAGAACGCATTGTAGAGAATGAGAATTCTAAGATGTGCTTCTCTACAGAACAAAACAAAAGTGGACCCGACGCATTCTCAAGGTCAACAAAAGACGACCATAAATTAACATGGCCTCCCCCCTCCTCCCCCGCTCCGAAAAGAGTAAGCTTTTCTCCTCTTAATGGGCTACGAAATTAGAATGAAAGTCCGCTTACGTCAGCCGAGTTTCGACGGAAATAACGAGACGGTCTAATGAACGAACGTTGCTTCGGTTCGTGTTGCCATAATTCCATACAAGTGCTGCCTCCAATCAGGCAACGGTATCTGATAGAATTATAGCTGCCTTTTATCATACGAATATTTCAGTCCACGTGACATTCTGTACGCATTCCTCACGCCCTTGATAACAAGGAGACAGGTAATATATCAAACCTGGACGATTTTAAAAAGTGTTTCGTTTCGTATAAGAATGTAGGACTACAGGTTAGTGAAAGTGATGGGAGAAATCACTACAGCGGATAACCAGTCGGCAGGTAAAAAGGTAAACGTCGTGGGGGTAAAAGACGTGGGGGCAGTTGCCCCTCCCCCACATATTGCAGGATAATGATAAAAGTTGAATAGTAGATAAATAATAAGTATTATTACCACGGTTGTAAATGTTATTATACAATAATAAATATTACAAATTAACAAAAATAAATTTTATTCGAAATAATAATAATAATTATTATTATTATTATTATGTAAATGGGGAGACTCGATCCACGAAACGAGTGAATACAAGCAAAACTATTTTCCATTGTTTGTTTTGCATTTTATGCAGTTAGTATCTGTTCGCACGTCTCGTTCAAGAAAAGGTTTTAAATGTTAAGGGGATTTTTTTATGACGTGTGTTGTGTGGCCTCTCACCTACAACTGTAATTATTAGAATTTTGAAAACTGTGAAACCATTTGTTCTATGAATGATATGTTCCTGTATTTTTCACTCAATGTTTTTGATCCATTGCATTTCTTGTTCCAATACTTACTAAATTCACTTTTTCTCTATTCTTAACAATAAGAGTAACAAACTTCTGGCTATCTTGAACAAGTCGTTGAATTGAACGCAATTGAAAGTCGAACAGGAAATCTTGAATAGTCTGAAATTGCACATGTACACGATCAAAGAAATTTTTAACAAGTTCACATTTTACCAAAAGGTGGCAGTGTGTACGGCATGGAAATAAATAAATGGACTAGCAATTATCCCTTAACAAAGGTAATATTATTTCCAAAGGAAGAATTAGGGCATATTAGAAGCTCGAAAAAATTGAGATGCTGATGTATTTTCTCGTATTAATAGTCTAAATGAAATCTGAGACACCATAAAAAGCAATGTGAACACAACAAAATAAATTTATAAAAATTTCATTTCCACAGATATACTGGACTACAGGTAGCTAGTAGTTAGAGATCGGTTAGTTCATTTGAACTCTCCAGACCAACTATTGCCTATTTTTGTGGGAGTAGGAAAAGGTTTATTATCCATTTGCCTTGACTCATCTCACCCAATAGGGTGCCAGGGCTTGCCCATACGTTTATAGTTTCCTGGAGATGAGGCCTGCTCGAAAAGGTTTATTATCCATATGCAGATACTTGTTTTTCATTGCGTTTATCTAAATTTCAATTCAAGATCAACACAAAATATTATGTTTTACGGTTGGTTGTCGACTTGTCGAATATATATTTTCTTATCACATTACTCACTTCTGTAGAAATATTCGTCATTCTTTTTTGTATAATTGCGATTAAATAAATACAGAATGTTCCACCGCTCCCCCTTTCATTTCTCGCAAGTTGAAAACACGTTTTTACGCTTCCCACGTTGCTTTGATGCTTTCTCTTCAACACAGAATAGAAATAAATAGCATTCTGTACTCCCGAGGCTTTTATCGATAACCGATTTCAATAGCATGTGCTCTGATTGGTCGAAAGTCAGGCTTGGATGGTATTTAGAACCGTTCCTAAATAGAAATTCAACAGTGACGTGCACTGAGGAGTAGCTAGTCTAGCAGAGATAGATCAATCAATCTCGCGTCTCTAATTATTTTCAAATCACAATATTTTTTGTGTTGATGCCACAGTTCATATGCAACATTTTTTTCCACGGGCTTCTCGTCGTCCCTCAATGAGATCAGCGGACAAAGCTGGCCTAGCTCGCTCTTCCTCCGCCTCACCAGTTCCAGGTAGAAACGGCCGCCCTAAGGGAAAGGCAAGATTTCAGCCTCCACCTCCCTTGACCCCTCGTCCTCCGTTCTTATGGTTGAAATCCCGTGCTTTTAGGTCATCCATTCTATCTCCTATAGGACAGATAGGGGATTGGTTTTCCTTCGATTTCCTTGTAAATCCTCTAAAGACTTCAGGGAAAAATTTTCTGCAGTACTTATGTTCTCTGTATATCTCTGTGTGTATTTACACCACAACTTTTTACACGTTGTACAATATGTATGTATAATGTGGGATGTAGTTTTATTTGTATATGAATGGGAACGTACATCTATTATGTGCAGGCAAAAATGTTAGCGTTTCTTTGCTATCTTTTTTTTCAAATATGGAAAATAAAATAATTAAATAACAAATATTTTCTCACGCTCTCTCTCGCTCTCGTTTTAGTAGTGTTTTATTTAAATATACTAATATTTTGGCCTCCAATAAAAAAATGGGTAAGCTAAACAGTCATAAATACGGATGTATTAATTTGAGCAAGAAAACGCGCGTTCTAATTATTGTTGTTGGTTTGGATGATTTAATTTCATTTTTCTGCCACATTTGGTTATCGCGAAAATGAGGGTGAGTGATGATATGAAATTGATGAAGGGACCTCACAGAGAACAATCCAGACCGGGATTCGAACCCGTTATGAGTGCGCATTCTTGTTTGTACTCTGTAGTGAATAATGAAAATTTGGAATGAAAAATGTATCCCAGAACTCCAAAAGCCCACTTTAAACTGTAGGTCCAGTCCCGATTAGTTTTATGTACATATAGTGGACTTAAAACACCAAATCAACTAACCGCGGGGGAGTGATTATCACTGCACGTTACGACACCAGGAGTTCCGAGTTCGAACCCCGACCTCGGCATGGGTGTATTTGTCTCTTCATTAATTGTATAGTATCATCTTCGCGATTATACAAATGTGTCAACGACGATAAGTAGAATAAATCAAATCAAATCTTTGATTGATTGTTTGATTTAGTTTGCTTTACTGCGCTTTTCCTGCACTTTTGACTAATCGTGAAGATGGTACGATAAAATTGATGAAGGGACAAACACAAATAACACCCATTCCCAGGTCGAGGTTCGAACCCGGGGTTTCTGACTTAGTAGTCAAATCAACATGTTTCGGATCTTCGGAAGAGGGTAGGATTAACGTGTACTTCTTTTCAGCAGTCCTTCCTCATTTTGCAATCTCTTCATTTCTTTGACGTTCTATTTTTAGGAATAATGGGCCGAAAATGGGGGAGGGGGATTATGACTCACACCAACCTCCCTTGGACACGCCACTGATTGCTACCCCAAGTGACGACATCACCGCACGTCACTGAAATTCAATGAGAAAAATGACGTAGTCTCTGACGTCATTTCCTGTCAAGCGTTCAATTCAACTTGTTCGTGAGTAAATTGAGCGCGTACAAACAGCTTTAGTGCTAAGCCTTGTCTAAAAAGAGAAAATAAACGCCGGGAGGTCGAGTGAGCAGAAGAAAAAAGTGGCTATGTAAAAACAGGCAACCTGGGGGTATCTGTTCCACCTCTGGAAACTGCGTTGCTTGTTCCCATCTGTTTCTGTGCCGTGCTTGGCGAGGGCAGTGTAGTGTTGCTGCACGAAGGGAAATTTCCGGTGAAGACAATAAAATCTCCGTTGGCTTAGGGAAACTTCCGCTGATGAAGGGAAACAAACTTATGTTGACGAAGGGTAACTTCCGTTGGCGAAGGGTAATTTCCGTTAGTGAAGGGAAATTTCCGTTGGCGAAGGGAAATTTCCGTTGGCGAAGGGAAATTTCCGTTGGTGAAGGGAAATTCAGGTCCAATTCAGTGAAAAGGGAAATTTTATGGAAAATATTGAAATTGCACGAAAAATGTGAATTTGCCGAACTCATGTTTTTGTTTAACTTCCATTGTATCTAATTCATCCAGATAGGGAGTGTGCATGACAGATTAATGCAATAAATAATAATTGTTGCAGTAAATTAGGTCTTTTTCTAGGATACGCCACTGTTATATATTAAGACTGTAAGCAGTGTGCTAACTATATAATCTAAATAACCCACTGTCGATTACCATAGAACCGAATCGAGATAAGAAGCGGGGATACGCGGGTGCCTCTAACCATTGCCAGATGTCCGAATGTTGCTTCGGCAGCGTCTGAACAAATCCCTCTTTATCTCAAAGAAGCAGAGTCATTCATGATCGCTTCCTTAGATGTCCTTGCGATCCTTTAAACTCTGAATGTGCTACATTACCCACAGAGATATATTCGGCTTCCCCAATCTCCTTTCATATTTGGCGTGACGGGCCAATCAGAAATAAACATTGCGTGTGATTAGCTCCATGTTTCTGCTCCCGAGACAGTACCTGTTTGCTTCAGGATGAGTGAACTCCAGAGTCACTACACGCAGAAACACGCGCGGCATTCGGATATCTGAAGTGAGGTTTCCATTTCAGAGATGATGCATTGGAGTCTATTTGATTGATATGGTTCATTTTACTTCGCTTCTCTTCCACTTTTAGCAAATCGCGAAGATGGGACGAGTGATGATATGATGAAGACCAATCACAAAGCGATATAAAAGGACATTTTTTCGCATGAGCATTATCATATTTACTCAAAAAAAATAATTGGTGAGAAGGAATAACAAATATTTTACCTTCAAAATATTTTAAACTAAACAGTAGTTTAAAATATTGCCAAAAGATGGCACTCTAGCTAGTCAATCTCCAGCTCGATTTCAGAAACATCTATATTTGTGATCAGCAATGCATTTCATTCTATTCAGAAATAGTCTTTAATATTAGCAATGAGTAATTTTGACAATCATAACAAAAAAATGTGAATGTTTTCGTAAATTTAAACAAAATACGAACTTTACACTAGTGCATTGCTATCAGTTGTGTAAATAGCTGTTAGTAGACATCGCCAGCTCGTAGATATATCTTATACGGAAGTACTGTATTATACCCACTCGTGTAAATATTTGATAAATTCATTTCATGTCCACGTTAATCTACTCTATGTGATCAAAAGTATCCGGACACCCACCTGAAAATAAAGTACAAGTTTGGGTAACCCTCCATCGGCAACACTGGCAGTCAATACAGTGTTGGCCCACCCTTAGCCTTGATAACAGCGTTCACTTTCACAGGCCTACTTTCAATCAGGTGCCGGAAGGTTTCATGAGGAATGGCAGCCCATTCCTCGCAGAGCGCCAAAATGAGAAGAGGTATTGATGTGGATCGGTGTGGTCTAGCACGAAGTCGGTATTCCAAAACATCCGAGAGATGTTTTATGGGATTCAAATCAGGACTCTGCGCAAGCCAGTCCATTAGTGGGACGTTGTTGTCGTCAAACCACTCCCCAACAAGCCCTGGCGTATGGACGGGTGCTCGGTCGTGTTGAAAGACACAATGGTCATCCCCGAACTGGTCTTCGATGGTAGGCAGCATGAAAGCTGTTAAAATGCCAACGTAAGCTTGTGCTCTGACATTGCCATATAAAGCAACAAGGGGGCCAAGCCCCCTCCAGCAGAAACATGACCACACTCTAGCCCCGCCACCTCCGAATTTCACTGTCTGCACTATACAGGCTGGTAGATGTCTTCACCAGGCTTTCTCAACACACACACCCTACCATCGGATAGCCACATTGTGTACTGTGATTCATCACTCCACACAACGGTTTTCCACTGTTCTATGGTCCAGTTTCGACGCTCCTTGCACCACACGAAGCGGCGTTTGGCATTTGTCTGTGTGATGTTTGACTTATGGGCAGCTGCTCGGCCATGGAAACCAAGTTGCCGCACCTTGCGCCAAACTTTAATGGTGGTTGGAGTAGATCCTGATGCAGTTCGGAATTCCTGTGTGATGGTGGCGATGAATGATTGACGATAATGCTCTACGACCCTCTTCAACACTCGAAGGTCTCTGGAGGTCAACATGGGAGGTTAGCCTGCACGCTTTTGGGTTGTACACGTCCCTTCACTATAACATTGGAAACAGTGGACAGAGGGATGTTTGGGATGTTTTGGAGGGTGGAAATCTCACACACAGACTTCCTACACAAGTAGCACCCAACTAACTGATCACGTTGAAAGTCTGCGAGTTCCTCAGACCATCCCATACTGCTGTCTCACACTGTCTGCAGACTACTGAGTTCGCTGACTATGTGTTCCACGCGGTAGATGGCAGTACTGTGTCGCCTTCTATGATAACCACACGTTTCGCGGTGTGCCCGGATACTTTTGATCACATAGAGTATGTAGTGGGTATATTCTTTTAATTTCTCCATGGAACTTAACTAAAGTTCGCACATGGCTTAAACAGACAGAAATCTATGACCAGTAACCTTCGTGGGTTACGTGTTACCCAAACACTGAACATATTCATTTGGTGCAAGAACTGAAAGAAAATCCTTAGAAGATTTGTTTCTTAAACTAGAACCTGTTGAACAAATAGCCAGAAATGAAGATCTACATAAGTTAATTGAAGTTCTTGCGTATATTTCTTGTAACGTATTTTTGTATTATTGTGCATATGTCAGTGCACACATGTGATGAAAATGTGTCTGCTCGTTACCATCCGGTATTAGCCATCGCATTACATCACCGAGCCGGTAATAGCACATGTTATTTGGCCCTCCACTAATAACCCACACACCTTGGCACCTATTTAAAGGGTACGGGTTTAGGCTGAAGCCTCCCCCCTCCCACATAAGCCTCTTGCATTGATCGAATTGTTGTTTGAAGTCCACCAGCAAATTACTTCTTCCTCTGTGTAAGATGGCAAATTGGATTTCTTCATTCGGGTATCCAACATGAATTTTCTGTAAATCACTTCCTTTGTAAGGTAAGGGGATTCGAAAAAAATGGATAATAGATGCCGCCTCCAGTACATTTCATTATCAACGTGTCAAAATTAAATTAACTCGAAATGTATATTTAATGTTAGAAAGTCGTTATTTCATAGTGAGTGTCTGCATTAAAAATGACTCATAATATTATACTTTCAGGTATGTAATTCAAATAAATAAATTTGTATTGTAAATTCTTCTTGTCATTACGCAGCACATTTTATACAATAAGCACAGTCAGACGTTTTGAGACGTAGCTAAGATTTTACCAAACCCCCCCCTCCCCAAATGACTTACCAAGTACTAAAATTAAGTAATGAAAAATATATTCGTTTATCCTTTGATATATAATTTCCTCTGAACTTTTTAGAAGGTAAGGATTATATTGGGATCATACGGCTTTGAATGGCCTTACAAAGAAGATTTATGTACAACTACTACTCAAAATAATATGCATAAAATGTTAATCAGAAACTTACTTTTTTCCAACTACATGTAACATAATCTTTGTTATTCGATAAATATTCAATTATTCGTCTATTTGACATTAATTTTATTGCCAGGACATTTGTCTTTTATGTAAATTATTCCGATCTTAACTACAGGTAAGCTACGTAATGAATATTATGTGTTCGCCCTGTTCTTATACAGTGTTTTTACTTAATCGTGTAATAATAATATATTCATTTATGTATTGTAATTAGTATTAATTTGATTTAAATTAATAATTTTAAATTAAACATTATTATTATTATTACTACTACTATTCCTGAGACACTTGATTCTGAACCCCCCCCAAAAAAAACATATTTCTATATACGTGCCTGCTCCTAACCTAACAGTTCATAATCTACAATTCCGTTTAGGTCTAATATTGCGCATGTGGTTGGGTTACGAGGGCCAGGTTTACAGCACTTAGCAATTAGTTTTGGCGTTTGGTAGAAGCTGCTTGTGCCTCGCACGAGACCCAATTCCATTGTCCATCGTTTGTAGCGTATTTAATATATTTTGGGGGCGTAATCACGTTAGTGCATATTGAAACTATTACAAGTCAAAAAAAACACCTTAAAAGTCGAATGAATATAGTAGGACAGCCTCAAATTTACATGAGGTATCGACTGTTATTTACAAAACGACCTCAAGGCTGCTACACTAATCAAGTAAGCTTGAAAACGCCTTTTTTCTTATTTTAAAGATGGCGCCTCCTCCCACACACACTTGCACCAGTGAAGAGGAGTGGTTTCTTGCCCTCTGTCAGTCTAAAACTTAACAGAAATTTCTAGGCAAATGAAAATTCAATATCTCTGTGCATGCTAACCACACCAGCATGTTTACTAATGGAGGAGAAAGTTCGACAATGGCCTCAGTTCGCAGGCAGATGGGTGGAAAGACCTTCGCAGTGGCTCATAAGTAGACCTCGGATTTTAAGGTTCTAAAAAGTGTGGTTTTGGGTTCCGAAAATATGTTCTAAAAATCCTAAAATAGGTTCTAAAAATCCTAAAAAAGGTTCGAAAACCCTAAAATAGGTTCGAAATATCCTAAAATAGGTTCGAGAAACCCTAAAATAGGCTCTAAAGATCCTCAAATACGTTCGAGAAACCCTAAAATAGGCTCTAAAAATCCTAAAATAGGTTCGCTAAACCCTAAAATAGGCTCTAAAAATCCTAAAATAGGTTCGAAAACCCTAAAATAGGTTCTAAAAATCCTAAAATAGGTTCGAGAAACCCTAAAATAGGCTCTAAAAATCCTAAAATACGTTCGAGAAACCCTAAAGTAGGGTCTAAAATTCCTAAAATAGGTTCGAAAACCCTAAAATAGGTTCTACAAATCCTAAAATAGGTTCGAAACCCCTAAAATAGGTTCTAAAAATTCTAAAATAGGATCGGGAAACCCTAAAATGGGCTCTAAAAATCCTGAAATACGTTCGAAAAATTCTAAAAATCTTGTTAGGCTCAATAAATCATGAAGTAGGTTAAAAAAAAGTTCAAAATTCCTGAAATATGCTGATTAGCTATAGTCACCGGCAATGAAAATAGGACACCTATATCCTGAAATACTCACTATCTTGCATAACGTTATGAGTGTTGCCTAACCATACGGCGATGGCAGAAATTTGCTATTAAAATCCACTCATCGCCGTATAGTTAGGCAACAATCTTTTTTCATGTTATCTACAGTCAAACTATGCAATTTTGTCGTGAGGATCAGCTTATATGCTGAAAATAATCTTTCAAAAAACATGGTCAGTGGTGCAAACTTGCTGAAATGTTTGTTTGCAAGACGTGATGCGTGAGTGCCACAAAGCACCGAAGTGACGCGCAAGTAAGCAAGACCACACAGATCAGACCACTTTGGATTGTACAGGCAACAGTGGCACCAGGCATTTCGCTTTGTTTAGAGCTTTGAAAAATCACCATAGACTTGAAGGAAGGGAAATCGACAGAGAGTATGTTTCAAACACGTTCGTCATTGAATTTTTTCCTGACCAAACAAAGCAAATGCTTCTGTGTGACATAAAAATCCTATAAAACCTTTAAAGAAATATAAAAACCTAAAAAAAAGGCTTTATTTAGGCACACAAACCTAAAATAGGTTCTAACAAGCAAAATAGTTTTTTTAGGCACCACAAAACTTCATCAGTTGTTGCGTTTTTTAACGAAACGCTGACATAACTTATTATTTCTTACATACCTGTAAAGTTAAAAATAGGTTAAGAACTTAAAATCCGAGGTCTACTCATAAGTGACTGTACGTGAACCGCAAGGACTTATTCTTCTTAAGGTATACAGCTACTAGAGTTGGCGAGCTGTATCTTTGCGGGTGGACCCTGCCCAAGCCCGGCTGCGCAGTAGCACGGGGGAGGAGCTACCGGCTGTGCGTCATTATCCTTGCGTTCTGTCCTTGCTGTCGACCACCCAAAGGGCGAGTAGGTGGCAACTACATAAACGTATCTCTCTCACACTCTGCGCGGAGTAGCAAAGGCCACCCGCAAAGATACAGCTCGTCAACTCTAATTCAAAGTTGAAAATATATGTAGATCAGCAATAGGTCTGTGCTAAAATGCAGCAAAGTAGTGCAACCCTACATACAGAAATCGGTAAATTTCTCGTAAGGGACAGACAGATTTCATCAAATTTACAGGAGAAATTACTTACCGAATGCAGTTTCATTATACTTCTGGAAGTTCGGGGAAGTGTTTTCTCGCACCGTTCATTGAATTTTGACGGTAAATCATCTATTTTCCGATATAAATGTGTGACCGATGCACGGAAGCTCTTGCATCCATTTACTTCCAGGTGGGTGTAGCCTGTGTGATGATGACGTAATCCCGGTCAGTGTTTCCAAACATGTAACTGAAGAAGGTACGTTTACGCAAATGGTTCGTGGGGCTATGTGTCAATGGTTCGTGGGGCTATGCGAGAATGGTGTGTGTTTGGCTACGCATATCTTTTTCGAAACTAATTTTTAGCTATTGTAACCTATACGTGACCCTACCTAACCTAACCTTACCGTAAATGGTTCGTGGGGCTATGCGTCAATGGTTTGTGGGGCTACGTAGGTATTTTTGGGTGCAGTGGGGTGGAAACACTGCATGCCGAGTACGGTAGTAAAACTGTGACCGCCATTTTGCGTGTTACCGAAGGCAGAAAGAAACGAAGAAAACTTACTCGATATGTCGCAAATAGAGCTTATTTCCGTGAAATAAGCGAAATGCCACCTTCAGAAATGTTTCTCAATGCAATACGTAAGTACGAATATTCAAATTAAATGAACTAGCACATTTCACCCTTACGAGAAATTTACCCAGAAATCTACTAGATAAGAAACAAAAACAAATCAAAGGTTTCATTTTACTCTCTCTTGAATTTAGTGTTCTTTCTGCTCTCTAAAATATTTTATAACCTATTCGTTTCCTATGCACCGAGTACCACAGCGGGATATACGCTATGGAGCTGCCAAGAAGTCTATATTAAAGGAGGGCCCTTAACTAATGTAGACGTCCCAATTGGTAGATGACAGGGGATGAGCCTGGCAAATTTCCTGACGGCTTGGGACGAAAGACAAACGTTCACGAGACAGACACACTGGCAGCAGAAGTCTTTTAAGAAAAAGAAGAAGCGAGAAACGCGAAACGCGGTGTCCTCACACTGAAAGAGCATCTAGTAAGAGTTTAAATGGTTTGTAGCCGGCCAAGACAATGAGGAGGCTGTCTTTGGTGTGTCATGCGAGGAAGAATCCGGTTTGTGCCTCCTATAAATATCCCGTTCTCGAAAAAACAGTGGAAATAACACGGGAAAGCACAGACTACTTCCGTATTAATTCTACCAGGTCTTTGGACCTTATAGCCTCAGATTTTCATGATATACGAGGGGCGTTCATGAAGTAATAATTTCCGCGTGTAGTAGTTCTGCGGAACACCACTAGAGGGCCAGAAAGCCAAGATGGCGCAGCCCGTTGAGCCAGATGAAGTTCGGGGTGTAATTCGCTTTTTGTTTTGGAATGGAAAAATTGCAAAATAAATTCATGACTAACTTGTGGCGGTATAGGTAGGGAATTCATCTTTACAGAACTGAAGAAGCCCGTGAGTGGGAGGCATTTCGATGACGATGATGACGTCATTTCTGCGGTGAATGACTTCCTGGACAGCCAGACAGGACTTCTACAACAACGGGATCCGCAAGTTGGTACATCGTTGGGAGAAGTCTGTCACTCTGGGTGGAGTTTATGTGGAGAAATGCGGATTCACTCACAAAAACTTGTGTGCGTTACTGTATTATTTCTTGGCAATAATTATTACTTAATGAACGTCCCTCGTATATGTTTTTATTTTAAAGTATCCACGGCAGATTCAATAGTTTCATTGTTGTTTGTAGACGAATGAGAAATTGCTCTCCGCTTGCTTACTTAATAATTTTAGTTATTTAGTGTCTCTTTTCTTCCACTTTTGACCAACCCCGACGACGAGGACGAGTGATGATTAGGGGGTTGAATTTTAGGTAAAAATATTTTTTTGTTGCTTCGGAAGTTGGCCATACTCGGTAGGAGTGTCGTCCATATAGCTGCAATGTGATCTGCTATGTCCTATTTTACATTAAAATGCATAATTTTATCATTAGCACATAAAACACACATATATAGGGATAGAACATGAAATGTATACATATTACAAACCATTTCAAAGGAGACTTCTACAGAGGCATCCAGAAATTGTTTTACCGTGCAAATACGTCTTAGAAAGATCGAAAGAACAATAAAGGATAATTTCTTTCACACAAATAACTTTCATAACGCCATTCCTAAAAATTAGCACATGAACGAATCAAGGAGGATGAAATCACACTGAATCCAAATACATTCGGTTTCAATTATTACTAAAACCATATTCTGTAATAGAATACAAGACGGTTCTTCCATTGGTTAGTAGAGCAAACACTAAAGACGTTCTTATTTGCATTACTTTAGATATTTCTTCCAAATAACTTAATTAAAACTAATATTATTCAGGAATAATCATGCATATACTTGTCTTACCTTGTTAGCTGATACTGTCTTCCATTGGTACATGATAGGTGCGCCATCTGTGGAGAAAGAACTGTGACCATTAATTTCCATTTTTAACTGTCATTTTAACAATATATACAGTGCCGGATCTACAAGCCGCAAAACCCTGCAGTGCGGGGGAGCCCGGAGAGGAGTAAGCCTCTAGGGGGCCTTCAGCCATTGACATAGTAGTGTGAGTATGTAAAAAAATAAACGTAGTTACTCAAGGTTACAGAAACGAATACAATTTAAACATACAGGTAAAGGTAAAGTTCACTGTGCATTTAGCACCGTGCCACGAAGGCACATTTAGGGTATGTGGCGGAAGGGCCCCACATATTTTCGATGTAGGACATCTTGGAGGTGATATGATCAGCACCACGCTCCGGCCGCCTTTACCCCCCACCGGGTACCATTTGATTTGAGGCTGGGTGGGCCCTGCAGCCGCTTTATGCGGGATCAAAGCCGGAGAAATTCCGAACCTCAGATCACCCAGTCTCCCGCGTGGCAGTCGGACTCGAATGAAATCAAGCTAGAATTTCACTTGAAATGCAGTGGTTGATTGATTGATTGATTGATTTGTTGTTTAAAGTCCACTTTATGCACAGTAAGGGACTGGACCTACAGTTTGAAGTGTGATCCGAACCACTATGTGCCTCCACCGGGAATCGAACCCGGGACCCCTTGATTACAAGGCGACGATTGAAATGCAGTGGTAAAGGTTTCTTCAACCTATCTTTAATCGCAGCATATATATATATATATATATATATATATATATATATATATATATATATATATATATATATATCACATCACCACAGGCGCCGAAACCGAGGGGCGGGGAGGAGGCCGGGGGCGGGCCTCCCCTATAGTTTTCGTTTGGCTCTCCCTACAGGGGGCCCAATGTATAACTGAATCCTATTACATAACTTTTGCACACAGAAACTTCGCACACAACAGGCGGGAAATTACGCAGGATTCTGCTCTGAAATGTTCAGAATCAATAATGTGGGACGTGACTGTCACTCAGTTTGAGTGTCTTCCTTGTGCTTGAGGCAGGGGATGAAGGGTGGACAGTTGTGGTGCCAAAAATCGACCTCGCCTGTATGAAAGTTGTATCTTGAGCCTTTTTTTATGTAAATATGAATGAAGATATCAAACTCCTATAAAGGATTGTAGGAAAAAAGTAGGCTAATCCGAATATGACAATCAAATTCTGTCAAAAGTCGCATGTAAAGTATTATGTTGTTTAATTACATCCAGCTAATCAAGTTCGATGTAGTCTGATATAGATGTTTTATTGTCAAAGCTAGTAATTGTATATCCAATTTTTCAAAGGTTAATATTAGGTCACAACTTGAACCAAAAAAAAGAAAAACCTGCCTCCCCAGCAAACGGAAAGAAATCAGTATTTATGCTTTACTTAGCTTTGTCCCTCCTCAAATCTCTGCAGAAATCGGCGCCAATACACATCACCCCCTTCCCATTTGAAAATCTTGAGTTGAATTCAATATGGCGGTCACCAATATGGTGGACGTCCGCTTGGAACACACCAATGTGGTTCCCCTAAGCCTAACCTGTTTACCCAGTCTAACTCCTTTACTTTTTTAAGGAGTGTTAGGAGACTTATGAATCACCCTATAGGCCCTTGTATGTGACTTTGTAAACATGAGATCAAGGATTATACACACACACACACACACACACATTATATATGTGTGTAATACATACACGTACATACATTTATATATATATATATATATATATATATATATATATATATATATATATATATATATATATATATATAATGTATGTGAAGGTAGGTAGGTAGAGGGGACCTTTGGTAATATTTTGCGTGGGGGCCCAAGATTTGTAGATCCAGCACTGAATATATGTATAGCCTATAATTACAAGGTGGTCCATAAGTACGTCTAAAAGATTTACGTGCGGTGAAATAGGAATAAGAAAGACACAAACATGATACAGAGGAAGGGAGTGCACCGCGTAAGGTATGTGACTAAAATGGCGACCATCTTAAAATCCGCCATCTTGGATTCAACTTCAGAGTTTTAAATGGAAAGGTGGACATATGATATATGAAAATAGGCTAGAATTTCAAGAGAAACACGTTGGTATGATTCGTTTTTGTTTTTTTCCACCCCCCCCGAAATTCTGCGTACGCTAGTTCTCCACCACGTACGCATCCGTACAATTCAGTCCTTGTGTACACATATCTCCCGAGTTAGACCAACTCCCCCATCCCCTCTTCCCCGGATAACCTAAATAGCAAAGGAATTAGAAGCGAATTGTTCTTAGCTCTAAGCATTAGTCAGCTTCTACAAGAGGAGAAGGGGAGGAGAGAGGTAACGGAATAAACCCGAGAAACATCTGTCCAGTCAGCGAACCTTTTCCTTCCCTTTAAACGACTCTGTTGACTTTCGCGACAAGCTAAAATCAAATGAAGACCTTTCAAGCTGTCGGCCTGGAGCAGACATTGTTGTGCATGCATTTCGCAGTCTCTACGCACCAAAACTACATTTTTCCCTCTTCAAAGCTAAAAATTCCCTTTTTTCCCAAGAATTTCCCTCCATCTTAGAATGCGATTGGGTTACAGATCCGTATGGGCACAACATATATCTTCATTTTTACAGAAGAAACTACTTACGGAAATAAATGAGTTTCTGTAGCATGTTGACAGTTCGTGTAGGTGTTTTTCTTTTGTCGTGGAATCTATGTGACCGGGAATTCATGTGTTTTTCAAGAAAAATATCTCTCCGACGCAAAATAGACGTTGCTTTTATTTGCTTCCTGTACGTGTACAGGATGTTGCGTACGTTTGATGGCGTAACTCCCTGTCAGTGTTTCCAACCACGCCGTTGTTTTCGTTGTTTTGGAACAAGATCTTTAAACTATGTTCACCTTAACTATTCTTGCCTAACCTAGCCTTACCGGAAATGGTTCGTGGGGCTATCCGTGAATGGTTTTGGGGGCTATCTTTCAATGGTTTGTGGGGCTGGCCCATCGAACCATTTCCGGCAAGGTTAGGTTAGGTTGGGTTAGGTTAGGCAAGCATAGTTAAAATTTTAAGAAAAATCCGTGCACACGTGACGAACACGAAAGTATTTTTTCGGTGAAGAAGGTTGGAAACACTGCATACCCCACTGATGATGCACAACGCGACTCAAGTGGAGCCCGCCATATTGTGCGTTACGCAAGCGAAAAAAGGGAAGAACAATAATGACTGTTAATGTGAAAAATTGGAACTATTTTCGTGAAAAGAGCAACATGCAACCTTGAAGAATCTTTCGCAATGCAGAATACGTAAGTAAGAATGTTAAAAATGCCGAAATAAACGAGTGACAGATGTTGTGTCCATACGGAACTGTTACCTGCAATTGAAATCAACTTGACAAAACCATCATCTACCACTACTGTTGTAGAAGTATTACTATTTGCATAGACTCGTAGAAAACATTAGAATTAATTGGGATTAATTCAATGCGTGGAAATTGTTAATTAATAGCAAATTCATGGGAGTTGACAGTTTGTACGGGGGGAAGTTGATCGTTGATAAAACTTCAAGAGTAAAAATAATAACGATTACTATTACCATGATAGTTATGTTTATTATTACACAATAACCGTTAAAAAACTAGTAAAAGAAGTCAATCTTATTATAAATTTATTCCAAAATTATTATTCATAAAAATTATTTTTAATCCAAATTTATTGCAAATTCATTATTATTGTGATATCCTTCGATCTAACTCAGTCTATAGTTTGATTATTCTGTTCGAATATAACTAATTTATCCACTTTAAGTGAACAATGTCAATTTACAGTAAGGGCGTCGACGCCCCTCTTGACGCATATGAATTTCTTGTTCACGTGGCCAAAATATACGAAATATTAATTTTTCATAAACATTACATTTATACTAGCTGTGCTATTACAATATATATAATAATAAAGGCTGGATGATAATGGAAAGATACTCATTCTTCGTCAGCCAAATTTAGAATTCATGGAGAAGGAGAAATAATCACCCAATGCTTCGATTCAGCAAATGTCCATACAATTTTATGTATTTCTAATGAAATTCCCTTTTTATCTAAAATGTTGCCTAAATTTCCCTCCTCCGAGGGAATTTCTCTCCATGTGCAACACTGCCTCTACTTGGGAACATAGGCCATTTTCTCAGAAATCGAGCGGGATTTCAGCCAAACGATCGCCGCCCTTGGTAAACAGCCAGAGTATCTGATGGATGATCTGAAGTCCTGTAACGTACGGCGCTTACAATGTTTACCAATGCACCTGCCCCCGTTTCAAGATCCAAGATCCAGGGATTCCACAGGCTTTGAACCCTGGCAAACTTGTAGATTCGTAATTACATGCAAGCTCAAGGAGAACTGGCCTTTGTATGTCGAAAGCTGGACGGAAGTTAGTAAGTGTACTCTTCTTAATTTGGACTCCAAAGGGACACGAAAAAAATGGAATTATTATTATTAAAGAGTTTTCTGGGGAGCATGGGCGTCGGGAAGGGGGTGGGGGTTGAACGGGTCGGTGGACCCCCCTGGAAATTGACATCGTTCATTTATAGATACAAGAAAGCCGAAGGTTTGTTACTCTTATTGTTAAGAACAGAAATAAAGTTTAATTTAGTTAGTATTCGAACAGAATAAGCAAAGTAAAAATGCATTGGATCCAAAACGTTGAGTGAAAAATACAGGAACAAGGAACATATTCTACCATTTCATCCAAAGAACAAATGGTTCCACAGTTTCCAAAATTCTAATAATTACAGTTCTAGGTGAGAGGTCACACAACAAACATTATGAAAAAAAAATCCCCTAACATTTAAAGTCCTTTCTTGAACTTTCTTGCAAAAGTTATTACTGTATCAAAATGCATTTTAGATAGATACTAACTGCATAAAATGCAAACGAAATAATGGAAAATAGTTGTTCTGGTATTCACTCGTTTGGTAGATTGAGTCTCCCCATTTACATAATAATAATAATAATAAATAATTATTGTAATTTCAAAAAATATATATTTGTGTTAGTTTATAATATTTATTATAGTATAATGACATTTATAACCGTGGTAATAGTACGTATTATTTTTCTACTATACAACTTCTATCATTTGCCCGACAACCCCTGCAAAAATTTCTGGCGACGCACATGCTGGTGAGCAATTGTTGAACATCGAAAATTGTCTGATTCATTTGGTTTATTGAAGGGACACTCACAAAGAACACCCAACAAATTTGAATTCAGTTTGAATTGTTGTTTTTAAGTCCACTTTATGCACAGTAAGGCTAATCGGGACTGCACCTACAGTTTAAAGTGCTATCCGAACCACTATGGGCCTCCACCGGGTATCGAACCCGGGATGCCTTGATTACAAGGCGATGACGTTACGTCTTGGGACTCCTGGACCCTTGGCGTCGTAGCGCGCTGTGCTAACCATTCCGTCAAGAAGGTCGGCAATAGACTTTACTGACAAAATTTTTTGGCATAATAGGGACTACGATTATTAGAGCTTCTAATGTAAGTGTTCAGTTTTTCCCCCTTTCTGATTCTACCATAGCTACTTCAAATGTTTACCCATCATGGAAAGCAATGATTGACTATTCATACTACCAAGGAAGCATTTAGGGGTGGGTCCATGGGGTCCGGACCTTAACTGCTCAGGTGACGTAACACTAAGGCCACGCCATCTGTTGATAATTATTTGAACTTAACCTGTGGTCGAGAGAGAGAGAGAGAGAGAGAGAGAGTGGTCAAAATATTCAAATTCGAATTTTTGTTTTTAAGTTCACTTTATGCACAGACAGGCCAATCGGGACTGGACCTACAGTTTAACGTGGGATCCGAACTTCTATGTGCCACCAACGGGTATCGAGATAGGGACCCCTTGATTACAAGGCGACGATAAAATGACCAAAAATACTACACAGGGCTATGGCAAGTCACATTTAATTTGCCAAGTTTAAATGTTACAATTTACCAAATCTGAATAAGTCGCATTTCAATTTAGCAAGTATGGATAAGTCGCATTTCAGTTTACCAAGTCTGAATAAGTCGCTTTTTAAATTAGCAAGTATGAATAAGTATCATTTTAAATTAGCAAGTATGAATAAGTCGCATTTCAATTTACCAAGTCTGAATAAGTCGCATTTCAAATTTACCAAGTCTGAATAAGTAGCATTTTAAATTAGCAAGTATGAATAAGTCGCATTTCAATTTACCAAGTCTGAATAAGTCGCATTTCAATTTACCAAGTCTGAATAAGTCGCATTTCAATATAGCAAGTCTGAATAAGTCGCATTTCAATTTATCAAGCTTGAATAAGTCGCATTTTAAATTAGCAAGTATGAATAAGTCGCATTTCAATTTACTAAGTCTGAATAAGTCGCATTTCAATTAACCAAGTCTGAATAAGTCGCATTTCAATTTACCAAGTCTAAATGGGTCGCATTTCGATTTATCAAGTCTGAATAAGACGCATTTTAAATTGGCAAGTATGATTAAATCGCATTTCAATTAATTTTACGTAATTTGCCAAAGTTTTAATGAGACAAGTCTCTCGGACAATCAGTCTTGGTGTGTCTCCTCCCTGATCTCATGTAGACAATTCACTGGCGTTCTAGTCTTGACTTCGTGTCTTCAGGCCATTTTCAAAAAAGCAATCCTTAGTATAAATTATCACATGTTATTTAGGCCTCCCCTCAAAGAAATTTCCTCTCTTTGGCAGAATAGATATTCCAGCTAGTTTTGCTTTGCTGTTTCGTCCGAAAAACCTACCCTCTGTTGCTCTCTCCCTTCACCCTCCCGTGTGTTAATAGGCAAGAAACTTATTTACCCTCCACGGAGGGAAAAAACTTTCTCGCGGTCGCGATCCGACACCTGCTAACCCAGAACCGGATTAGCAATGTGACCCTTAGCGTGTGACTTCCTATTTTATTGTGGTAATTAGATAGAAAGTTTGGAAGAGTTTGTGCTGCAAAGGGTATACTGAAGGAGAAATTGGTCATTAATCCTACTTCTTCTTTTTCTTCGTATCCCTCTCTCTCTCTCTCTATCTGTCTCTTTCATTTGGGGCCTCCTCGGTAATGTACTGGTTAATACTTTGACCTTGCCCGAAAGATGTAAAACTGTACTTGAAACGAGCATACTACATACTCGAAGCCTTGGACTGGAAGCGAATTGTACTTCGACTGCAGCGTCAAATACGATCAGTAGGGAAGGGATTTTAAGGTGCAAATTATGGCTGGGAAGGAGAAAAAAGGTTCTGAAAATGTTTTCAAAAAGGTGCTGACAAAATGCCTTTATTCGATGCCCTCTTTTTCTGCCCCTTCTGTATATAATGCGCGCGGACCGCATAGAGAACTGTTGTTGAGCGCGGACCGCGTAGAGAACTGTGGTTCTGCCGAATAGGTTTTGTTGAAGTTTGTGTTTTCTCTCGCGGGTTTTGCTACATTATCTTGGGGACTATTGAGGCTGCAATGATTATATTATACCATTTTGTAGCTCTCGTTCTGCTCTATAAAATGAGACTATAGGATTTTATGTAGCTGCTCAAGAAGAGTGTAAATCATTTACTTTTCTGTCCACTTTTTTAACAAAACATGAAAGAAAAGGAAGGAAAAAGCTGCTGAAGCATCAAAGAGGGGGTAAAAAGGGGCTTATCTCACGAAAGGGTGCAACAAAGTGTGTTCATTTTACTTGATTCCATGTCCTAAAATACATATCTCAAACGACCGGTATGAAAACAACTATATTTTTCGAAAGGTGATGCACCTTAAAATCCGTTCCCTAACGGTCAGTAGATAAAACTAAGACCACATTGTTTTTCCAGCATTATAAACACTAGCTTTTGCACTAAAGAAATCACATAGCATTTTAAAAAATTCTTACACTTACATTTCAACACAGAAAGTCTACAACTAACATTTCACTGACATTCAGCTTTCATGGTTTCAAACAAATGAAAATCAAGTGCACGCGTCAAGTATTCAAGCCTGCAATCTCGCGTGCTACATGCTGCGGTCTCGTTCCTCGTTTAATTGGAGCTTCCGAATTGCTCTAGATGACGTCACTTCCGGCAAGACCATACTTCAAGCTGCTTTTTGGCAGTGACGTGCGGTGACGTCGACACTTGGGGTAGCAGTCATTGGCGTGCTCAAGGGGGGTGGGGTTGGTGTGGGTCACACCCCTCCCCCCCTTATGGCCCAGTATTCATAAAAAAGGAATGTCAATAAGAGGAAAAGATTGCAAAATGATGAATGAGTACTGAAAAAAAGTACACGTAAACCTCGCCCACATTAGAAAATAAAAAACGATTTGATTTGACTCTAAGCCAGAGATCCTGGGTTCGGAACTCAGTTTAGCCATGGGTATTCTTTGTGTGTGGCCCTTCATCAATTTTATCGTATCATCTTCGCGATTAGCCAAAAGTGGCGGAAAATCGAAGTAAAATAAACGAAATCAAGCAATCAATCAATGCTTTGACTTAATTTTTGTTACTTAGCGTCGCTTTTTTTGTCACATTTGGTTAATTGCGAAGATGATACGATAAAATTAATGAAGGGACAAACACAAATAACACCCATGCCAAGGACGGGGTTCGAACCCGGAACTCCTGGTGTCGTAGCGCGACTCCCCCACGGTTGGTTGATTTGGGTGTTTTAAGTACACTTTATGCACAGAAACAAAACAGGTAACAAAACACACTTTTTTGTAGTTTCTTCAAAAATATTCATTTGGCTATTTGAGTTCTGAGATACATTTTTCATTCCAAATTATTTCATTATTCACTGCAAAATACAACACATAAGAATGCGCAGTCATCACGGGTTCGAATCCTGGCCTGGATTATTCATATGAGGCCCCTTCATCAATTTCATCATATCTTTACTCATCCTCATTTTCGCGATAACCAAATGTGGCAGAAAATCGAAGTAAAATAAACCAAACCAACAACAATATGAACGCGCGTTCTCTCGCCCAAATAAATACATCCGTATTTATGACTGTTAGAGGACAAGAGTAGTATATTTAAAAAAACAAACTATTAAAATGAGAGTGAGAGAGAGCCCGAGCACACATTGTAATTTAATCATTATAGCTATATTCCATACTTGAAAAAAAGAAAGCATAACGTTATTGTCTGCACATAACACGTTCCCATTTCATAAATAATAAAACTACATCCCATATTATACATACATATTGTACAACGTATAAAAGGTTGTGTAAATACAGAGAACATAAGTACTGCAGAAAATTTTACCCTGTGTTCTTTAGAGGATTTACAAAAAATCTATGAGAAACCAATCCCTTATCTGTCCTATAGGAGATTGACTGGGGGACCTGAAAGCCCGGGCTTCAACCATTGCAGCGGTGAGCGACGGGGCAAGGGAGGTAGAGGTAGAAATCTTCCTTTTCCTTGGGCCGGTCGTTTCTACCTGGAAACTGGTCTGGCGGAAGAAGAGCGAGCTAGGGTATCCAGCCAGCTTTGCCCGCGGAGAACACCGATGGACGAGAAGCGCGTGGAAAAGAAAGTGTTGCATATGAACTGTGGCTTTAACAAGACAATAAATATTGTGATTTGAATATAATTCGAGATGTGAGATTGATTGATCTATCTCTGCTAGACTAGCTACTCCTCAGTGCACGTCACTGCTTTTTGGACATTTCGGACAGAGCCTTTATCTTGTAATCACCAATCTCTTTGGGGACGAATAACGGTGGTTCGGATCAGGTTTAAGACTGTGGGTTCAATCCTGATTAGCTCTCATGTGCATACATTGAAATTGAAGCATATTTTGTCAAAGATTTCTTCCGTCTCCCCTCACTTCTCACTAGAATGCTGGACTCATGATCTTGCCAACGAGGGTGTTCAGTTTGAGTTCTGGTATGGGCATAGGTGTATGCTCATCAATTACATCTAGCCGACTTCCGTGGCGTAGCGGTTAGCACATCGCGCCAGGGGTCCCAAGTTCGAATCCCACCCTGGGCATGGGTGCCCTTTGTGAGCGTTCCTTTATCGATTTATTCATCAAATCATCACTCCTCCCCATTGTCATTATTACCTAAAAGTGGCTGAAAAGCGATGCTAAATAACAAAAAATTAAATTAAAGTCAATTTAAGCTAATCATCATTCATCCTCATCGTCGCAATTAGCCAAATGTGGCAGAAAAGTGAAGATAAGTAACAAAAATCAAAATAAATAAATTTCTTCTTCCCCTTCCCCCCTCTCTCTAGTTTCTAAAGTTATTCCTAGATGGCCCTAAAAAGCAGGAAGACAATGTTTCGTTGAGTCCATATCACACGCCAGAAATATTTCAAAACGGACTCTTCCATGAGTATGTCTGAAATTTAATTGGGAAAGAGGTTTGAATAAATTTAAATAGGTCAATAAAACTGTGCTTCCTCTATTGGTTGTGCTAGGATGCACATAGATATCCTCTACCAGTAACGTAACAAGTTGGGGGCTGTTGTAGGTTATTTATCCATTCTCTCATCCCACTTTGCAATGAGTTTTTAAGCACAGTTGGCCAATGTAAAAGGATTTTCCAATGTCAACTATTGTTCTGACGAAACAATTGTGGATTGTTCTGTAACGTAGTCTCTCTTTATTCATTTGAAAATCTGTTTGCATGTAATATATTGGATTGATTGGATTGATTTGGTGTTTTAAGTCCACTTTATGCACAGTAATGCTAATCGGGACTGGACCTACAGTTTAAAGTGGGATCCGAACCACTTGTGCCTCCACCGGGTATCGAACCCGGGACCCCTTGATTACAAGGCGACGACGCTACCACTGTACATGGGGAGGCATGTAAAATAAATCAGATAGAATGTTTCACAACAAATGAAACGGTCACACGAACAACGTTCTAAGCAATATAAACTAAATTTTTCAGCCTCGCAGCTCGATATTTTGGCAATGCCATGGTTAATGATATATACATGGTACGAATTTTGAAATGAAGAAATAAAGAACAACTCAGTGGAAAAACAATAACATGCTCGACCTCGTTGGTGGAGTGGTTAGCACAGCGCGCTACGATGAATTGGGTCACACAATTCAGGACTACTGCATCCATTGTCAACAGGAGGACTCCTGGACTCCTTTTCCTTCCGATGTCAAAATGTCGTCAGAGAACAGCTGCGTTACGGTAGCTGTCCACTTTATGCACTGTAAGGCTAATCGGGATGGGACCTACAGTTTAAAGTGGGATCCGAATCACTATATGCCTCCACCGGGTATCGAACCCTGTTTCTAAAGAACGTTTCACAGCCAACGTTCGATGCTCTTCCGACTAACGCTGAAGGCTTTAAACCGCTCCACCCAGGGGGGTGTGTTTCAGCACGCCACCTACAATGATGTCGGTATGGCGTCAAATTAAAATCGTCTAATTGTTTCTGGCTCACCCTGCATAAGACTGTCCCTGAATGCTTTTTTTTTATCCTTCCATTAGCTTATTTACGCTTTTTGCCCTTATTGAACTATTTTCCAGAAGAAGACGTCAATGATACTGCACTACAATCGGCCATATTGCGCTCTGTTGCAATGTTGTTCGTCCAGAAAGTTCTGTCATTTGTGTATCAAAGTTGAAAATAATATCACCATGCTTAATACAATATTCCATATTACATCCTTTTTGACAAAAACGTAGGTTACAACTTTGAATGTAAATGTTGTTAAGTTCATATTAAGCTGCAGCGAAAATTTGAGCATTTTCCTTGTCAAGCCTGTGTCAGCTTACAAGGTACCTGGTCATGATTATCTCGAGAACCGGTCGACAGAAGAGTTTCAAATATTACCTGAGCACTGACAAAGGATATTTCTAGAGAACCACTATTTGATATTTTCATTTTCTTTTCAGGATGTAACAAGACCATCCGGACCTCACGCCTCATCAAGAGCCCAAGGGTCATCTCGTCCAATCACGGCCAAGAAGTCCACTGCGTGTTCCATCTGCTTGCGTACGGTCTCAGTGACCAAATTTTCGAGATCACCTTCCGCAGTTTCAGCGTTGGACAGCTGGCGAACAGGACGTCATGCAAAGGAGGGTACTTCCAAATAGCCGACGACGAGAGTCTACTGCCGACAGCTGGGTTTTTCTGCGGTTCCCTTGAAGGTTCTAGCAGGTTCTTCCTTCACGAAGGACGGCGCATGGTCCTCGTGTTCCACGCAGACCGCTACAACAAGGATACCTTCTTCCTAGCTCAGAGTTCTGTGTTACCAAGACTATTTGCTCAAGAACGTCACAAAGAACTTGTTCTAGTGACTCCCGGAAAGACTATCCAAGGGACTCAGTGTGATCGGGTCTACCTCAACTGTCACGGATTCTGTGACGTCATCTCCCCGGGATATCCAGGATTTTACCAGAGGAACCTTACTTGTCGATACTACGTCATATTCAACGAGTCTGACGTCAGGATGACGATAGGAGGTCAGCATTATGACACCTTCGACGTCATGAAGTCACCGGTCAACCCTGGAACACTTTGCCAAAACTCCACCAGATGTCCTAGTAACGTGAGCAGAAGGAAAAGGAAGAAGAAGAGAAAGAGATCTGGGATAATCGTGGATGAATGTCCGTTCGACTATGTGGTGGTCTATGACGGAACGGACGACAAGAAGGTCCTCATAGGAAAATTCTGCGGAACCGGATACTTTCCGCAAATTGTCTCCAGCAAACGGGAAACCCTTATTGAGTTCGTGACATCACCAGCCGGTACGATGATGCACGACGGTTTCCACTTATCAGTGGGATCGGAGACGAGGCGAGGCAAACCTGGACAAAATATTTCGATCTTGCCTCAGAGTACCACCAGATGCATGTTGGAGTTCAAGAGTAATGACCAAGCACGACATGGGCATGTATACTCCCTCCGGCACTGGTACCCACCTGGATTTGTCTGCACGTACAGGATCGTTGGACAGCCAGGAGAGAGAGTCTGGCTTAATTTTGTGAAGTTCTACGCTGCGGATACCAGTACATGCGGTGACTACTTGTCACTCTTTGACGGACTAGAAGCGGACGTGAAGGCCCTCAAGGGAATCTACTGCGGGAACTCTACTCGTCCTAAATCTACTCTGTCTACTAACAAAGACTTGACTGTCCAGTTCCATAGCCCAGGAGGATCATACAATGGCCTGCAATTTTCGTATACCCTCTTCTACATGTTTATAGATACACAACATGCAGGCCAGCCAATCTCAGATACATACTGTGACGAGGTCTTCAACAGCTCACTCAACACTCGGGGACAATTCAATTTGCTGTCCAGCAGGTATAAGCTGAAGAGAAAATATTTGAACTGCCAGTTCCAATTTCTAGGAAACGCACTTGAAAAGGTTAAAATAACCTTTACGAAAGTTAGGTTTGACCCGTTGCACTACTGTGCTGATTACGAGAGACGAAACTGTGTACTGACTAGTGATCCACACTACGATAGGCTGATATTATTGGATGGTGCGTCAGAGCCAATTGACTGCTTGTGCGGTGAAGTGTCGTTGCCTCTAGTGTTCTACTCAACAGGACCTGATCTGAGGTTACAGTTAGTTCTTCAGAAAATTTTGCCAGTAGCTTATAAGAATTTTGACTTGTATTTGTTTGAAGGTGAGTACGAGTTTCTGCAGGCAGGATGTGGTGAATACAGTGCCAATGGTGTTTACGGATCGATAGTGTTTCCATCCACCATCACATCCAGCAGAAGTCATGTTCACTGTAAGTGGGTGTTAGAAAGCAGGGTAGGCCGACACATATTAATCAAATTCCAATACCTAACCTTACAGGACGATTGCTCATTCAACAAGCTGACAATTCGATTCGGGGAACCTCAAAAGGCATCAAGCATGGTAGTGCTTTGTAAAGACAATGCAACATCTGAAGTTCTTCCTCCAGATTGGGACAAGCCAATGCTGGATGACGAAGCGAACAGCAGACAGAAGGTAACAGTGGAACTACTTGCGACTCACGCGCAGGTGAAATTCAAACTGTTGTGGTCTGAGTTCATGAAAAAGTACTTTGTGAAAAGGAAACCCCACGATGATGGAAACCAACTCTGGGAGAACCCGAACTGTGGATTCACTTGCCCAGATAACAATACCTGCGTACCTTACGAGCTTGTGTGCAACGGTCTTATAAACTGTCCCCAGAAGAACTTGGAAGGTCTGCCTCTTGACGAAATGCTCAGCGTTTGCGATTTTGTAGACGCAACATCCAAATGGACTCTACTGGCGATTGGAACCTTGTTTTTAATTATTCTGATGATAATTTTCATCGTTTTTGTGCGTCGATATAAACCGATGATCAATATGGAAGTCAGTGGTTCTAAATAAGTGTCTGAAGTAAGATATTCAGACAATTCTAAAGATATCAATATGTATGTATGATCCTAATATCAATTACAGTACACAATACTTGACCCATCCACGCAGTTGTCGCAAATCCTGACTTAGCAACTTGGTTTTACTTACATCTCCGGGTCACTTTCTGTGGTCAAGTTCTCTGAACTTTTAACTCCATACTCAACTATAAGCAGCACGGGTACTGTTATGTATCACAAGCTACGAGATTTCAAAATGTACCTTAGGCTACTGCCACCAATGGCCTCCCCGATGGAGTAGTGGTAGCGTCATTGCCTTGCAAATCAAGGGGTTCCAGGTTCGATACCAGGTTTGAGGCACATAGTGGTTCGGATCCTTGAACAGTTGGCCAAATCCAGATGAGCTTATCCTGACATAAAGTGAGTTTAAAATCACAAGAACCAAAATCTGCGAGCAGTAAATCTCGTCTAGTTTATTTTCTGTCCAATTTAACCTATCTTTGCTGCAGATAGCTTAACTTTATCTTCCTATTCTAACAATATCACGCCTAATATAACTTTACCAGGCTCAGGCTTACCTGTCATAAACAGTCGAAAGTAAGTTTCATACTTCCATCACTACCAAATAGTCATAAATTATTTTATTAACAGTTTAAAACTTTGACTTGCACTGCCATCTTTTGGATGGTGCTGAAATCATTACTAAAACTTTTACCGTTGTTAAGTTTACAATGTGCTTAGCTTTATAGTTCATAATTTTAGAAAATATTTCAATTGAACTGAAAATCAATACGACAGTTATATCACGTAGGCGTATCAATCCATAGGATTATTATTTATTTTATTTTAACTTTCTCTAGAAGTTTCAATTCACCAAGGTTCATTCACTTGTTTACTCTAACTGTCCCCACCTCTCAGGTATTTGAATTATGCACAGTCGAGTGTTAAGCAGACTTCCACTTCCTGATATATTGAGGCTACAAGATTTACAACAGGTAAACAAGTAGTAAGCTGTTTACAATAATAGGAAGGTAAAAACTCACGTATCAGCGTATAGGAAGTCTCCTCTGACTGGGGTTTAGAGGTGCGGACAGACTGGCAGGAGACTCACTTTTCGATTTGATTAGAGACAGGCAAGAGCACTTTGGGGAAGAGAGAAGGACAGCAGTCTACCTGACTTAGGTGAACTACCTACCAAGCCTGGAGAAAAGATAGGTTTATTTTACTCTTCGATATTAACTTCATCATCATTCTTCTAAGTGTAGACAGGTATTTATCCTAATCCTTACCATGTATGATTCGGGTTCGAAGGTGTTGACACGAATTGACGTCTCACGTATATCTCCCTTTATGTAGAACCTTTATTTACACTTTTACCCTTCGCCGTATAGCCTACATCTTTCCATTACAGATCCATTATCAACTGCTCCCGGTTGACTTTTGTCTCATAACACACAGAATTGCACTTATCAAGACTTGACTCTACGAGCACACTATTTACCATAGCGCTAACCCGTCCCCGCAGTTTATCACGCAGAGGTCCCTAAACTACGGCGCTCAATCTGTGTGTATTTCTATACATCCATAAAAACTGCCTCAATACATCGGGCCTTGTATCGAAGTCTGGGATTCTGAGAGATATGAGAGACCGTAATCCTTGCATCCTCGCATCCTGGGTCATGGCGGTTGCTGTGGTTTGAAGTTCCAGTCGTGAGACTTTGCCTTCGTGTGATTGTGAATCGTATTTGTCTTTTGTCATGGCTTTTGGTTAGTCGATTGTCAGGTAATTGTCACTTGCTACTGTCGCAAGTGTAAGGATTGACTTGGTAATAGGATTTAAACTTGACGTATGTCTAGGTGAGGGATTACTTAGAGACAATTTTAAGGTTTTAAAGGTGGCAGCAGGTGTGCTGCAAGAGATTGACTAAAGTAAGGTAATGCCCCTGAGGGGAGTTGGAAAAGGTATGTATTGTTTTAGGTAAGGGGCTCTTAACTAAGTTGGTTAGGAAAAATTTTGGTGAGAGGATGCTTAACGGCTAGGTATTTAGGTTAAATATGGGTTGAAACTAGAAGTTCTAGTTCTAGAAGATCTGTCAGATTGCCGGATGAAGAGTAGGTCTTCTCGTGTGGAGCGGTCACCCATCCAACTAGTGACCAGACTCAGTGCCGCTTAACATCGAATATCGCGGTGATCCATCCATTTTGTGACCAGGCGTAGCACTGCTTGTCTTTGGAGTTGTACTGCTATTGTTGTAGTCTTGGCGTCCTGTATGTTCTTCTTGCCAGTGGTACCTGGCCAATAAAGTTGATTGTAGGATTCGGGTGGTGACGTTGGGATGCCCAGAATTTTGTCTCCTCCCTCATCATGAATTCAAACAGGGTTTCCATGTCGAGGTCGTCGTGGATTTGAATGTTCCTGATAAATCTGTCAGCGCCGTATATTATGCGTAACGTTCTGTTTTGGACAGATTGCAGCCTGCTGATGTTAGAGTTCGCAGCGTGTTCCCATACTACGTACGCATAGGTGATAAAGGTGCGGATAACGATCTTGTAGATGGCTATTCTGGTCTGAAGTGGAAGTACTTGCTTCGTAGTATTGGATATAGGCTTCCCAATCGTTGAGAAACCTTGTTTGCTATGTCCCAGATGTGCTGTTTAAAGGTGACGACAAGTCGGAACCGGTATTTATACCCCAACCACCGAGGCAAGGTCCTATTGTTACGTTTCAAACGGGGAAGCCGATGAGGGAACACAACCGTTGGCTTCCCCGACTACCGGGCAAAAAACAACCTAGACAGAGCATGTACACCGAAATACACTTTTACATAAATATTTCCCTTTTTGCAGCTGTGTGCGTAAAAGCCACACAGCAAAGGTTCTGATATCCAACGAGTGACTATTTGCCATTTCTAGCTGTTTAAGGTATTTTTATTTCAATTGTACCTTTTGCTGCCAAGCGTTTAACTTGTCGTTATGACAAGTGCTCTCATCGTTAATGAGAGAGCTACATCACCCATTGGGAGTGGCAGGTTCGATCCCATCATTCATTAGAATGATACGTGATGAAGATGCGAAAATATGAAATAAGTGAAAAATTTAGTTTTATTAATAAGTTTTTTAAAAAAAAAAACTCCCCAAAATTTTTGCTAACTTGTCTAGTTTTTCATTAGTATGTCATTGCAACAATCATTTTTTTAGAATGCATAGGGTTTAAAGGTTTCATTCAAGTTAACATTAATGGGGGAAGAATATTTTCATGCCATGATAGATGTCGAGACTTTAACTCTTGATCAGTTATTAGAGATAGCTCAAGGGTCTGTAAGCATTAATCTTGATATTAGTGGTCCAAGTGCAAGGTGAACCCTCAAGTTCAAGCGTAACCCAATTCTCGCTAGACGCCTTCAGCAACAATATTAGAGAAACAACTTCGCGAAAAGCAATTAGATGAACAACCCCAACACAGTTTGAAACTATGGCTCACTCTCGGTTTGTTCCCCCCACGATATTAGAGGGTATCCCATTGCAAGAGATAGCCGGGGAAGACGTCACAAAATTTTTGGATAAGGTAGACAGCTTAGCCATCATAAATGGCTTGGACAATACCAAAAAGCATCAAATTCTAGCCTAATGTCACATGACCAACTTCCCATTTAAGAAAATATTATATTCAAGATGGCGGCCATCTTGGTTGCATGGTCTGGAAGGTTTATCCCCTCCTCTACATCATGTGTCGGCACATTGCATTCGAGTGTGTCAGCCTGTTTGTGTTTTACTTGGGTGGTTCCACACAATTGGCCCACCTGTATTAAGTTATCTTAAGTTCAAGTGACATATTGGGACAATAATGTTTCGGAATATGTTAGGCAGCTTCAGATGATAAAGCCTAAATAAAGTTATTCTAGATTCTTCGTGCTGTGCTTGATTATTAAGTAAACCTATATTCTTACCAAATCAGCTGCTAGTGGCGTCTGTTGCAAATGATTTGTAAATAATATCGTCCGGAAATCCATCCTGAAATCTTGAGAATGAACTTTGTAATAATCTTAAATTCACGAAATTTTGAAGACATGGAGGTAGGTGTTTTATATGTCTGATATTGTAATATTACGTACCAATTTATTCAATTGTAGTGTCTATGTGATATCACGTATATAAGTGATATTATTGTTTTGTGAAAATCAGAACCCTGCGTTAGTATGGGAATTATGTCTGCAACAGAAATAGCAGTGGCATGATTTCCTAATATATTTACATATTTATTGCACAATATGGTATGGTTAAAATTCTTAAAGTTGAAAAAGAAAAAAGTGCATTTGAATAACAAAATACTATTGCTGTTTGAAACACATAAAGCAAAATTTCGAAAGCATATAAATACTTTTTTTTATTCTATACGTGAAAAAAGTATAAACAATGTGTATAAAACTATAATTTTGTGTATACGACTATAAATATTGTGTATGAAACTATAAACACTGCATAAAATTTTTGTAAGAAGTTATAAAAATTGCTCATTTGACTGGAAATTGTCGTATGTGACTATGTAATATGTGTAGTATCAGAAATTGTGTGAGAGGCTATAAACACTGTGTGTGATGATTTAAATGTTATATAAGGCTTTATGAACCGTGTGTGCTACACAGACAACCTTGTATAAGTTGGTATGAATGTTGTTCAAGTGTGTTGTAATCTGTACTGTAGGTGTGTTAAAAAATCTACAGCTGAAGTAATATAATTTACATATTCACGTGTACAAATATTGTAATGATTGTACTTTGTACCCTCAGTGTATATTCAGTTCAATAACATACATATGGTATTGAAAATTATCAATATTACAATTTATATAAGTGAAGCCTATTAAAATTGAGTGAGTAGGTATCTTCAAATTCTTCTTTTCCAATATGAAACTTGGATCTTTATCTTGTCTGAAATTACTTAACATATATAAGGTAAGATATCGAACCGAAGTGTAAAGTACTAACGGGAAATGCTGAACATTTATGACCATCAAGATGTGTATTTTGGTATTCTATAATTGTTTCCTTCCACTATCCCAATTGGGATTTAGCACAAGAAGATACAATGCTTACCACCACGCGTAAATAATTTACACATCCGACGTCCAATTGAGTTTCATTTCCAATTATTATTTTATTTTCCCCTTCGTGTTTATCGTCGCTTGTCTCTAGCGAAACATCTAACCAGAAAATTCAATTGAATTGGTCTCCTTTCGATCAATCAGGTAAGGTTGTTTCTTACAATAACTAACAAAGAGTAATCCTGCGAGACAGACCATCGTTATAAATCTCCTCACTCCTAACAGCCTATTCCACTAAGATATATATACTGCAGTAGTGAGTCAAATTTAAATTTCCCGCTCGTTCAATTGGACCACAAGCCTCTGCGATTACCTGAACCTTTATCATTAATCAACTGCGAGGATTGTTTCTGTTTTTCAAAAATATCTAATTGACAATCGACGCATGGAACATTATTGCCAAGTGTTCATTGAAGGTCTTCTTGCCAGAGACTAGTGGCGTGAGGAACAAGATGAGAGCTTATATCGTTTTCTTTTTGGTTTATGTAGTTGCAGTGTCATCTACCGAGAAAAACTACAAATGGTAGGTACATAACGGTACAAGGGTGGTATTGTCTAAGTATTTACATGAATTTTTTGTATCGTAATGAGCCTGTGTTGGATACTGATAAATTGCTTATCTCTGTGAAGCTGCCAAACTAAATATCCTTGGTTCGAGTCCCAGCTCCAGATATTGGAATTTTTCTGTACTCTTAATTTTGAAAAAATTAAGTGTGTTTATAATTTATCATGGAGTATTCAATGGATTCTACGCACTGGCAGCACCCTACGGATTACTCTAAGAAGAATTCTAAAACTTATATGATCGATTACTAAACTATAGTTTTGAAAAAGTAATCGATCATATAAGTTTTAGAGTCGAACATAGATTAGTATTTAGTGGATTTATACATGTCCTTGACGATATACTAAGAACCTAAATTGAAACTGAGCTTCAAGCAGAATTGCCTACTTTTAAATTGGGAAAATTACACCGTTAACATTGCAAAGCTTTTCTGGTAACCCCGTATTAAGATATTTTATGATAATTTAAAGTACTTTTTTAATGTTCAGTAGGCCTATAGTTAGTGTGAAGAATTCACGGGGTACACAGCACACTGCTTTGTAATTACAGTGAAATACGCCGTTAAAAAAAATATATGACCCGAAAATCTATCGTGAGATTGCAAGGTGATGCGCCCGAAAATATAGTTCCACATTTGAGGTAATTTCAGTTTCTGACCATTATATTCACGATAAGTGAAGTGATTCCATACACTTTCCTGTTAAAACATTCATATTTTATTTCAACTTAAGCAGCTCAGGATCGATAGCAGCCAACGTTTAAGTAATGATGACAAACAGCAATAATTTAAGAGTAAGTCTAGAGAATTCTACCGCGAGAATCAGTCGGTGGCGGACCAACTTCGAGTCCCCATTTGAAGAGAAATGTCAACACTTTGTTCTGATAAAATCTTAAAAGGTTAAAGCCAAATAGTCCTGTATTTGTCTATGCAAGTTTGTATTTACAGTGTAAGCAACTAAACTAAATATATCAGTGTAATAATTACGCCATCTGTAATTGGACAGTGTTTAAGGTGCATTCAATAAATAACCGGAAAATTAGTATAAAAAATCTAAAATTCGACCGTGATTGTTATATGTATGTTATTTTGTGAAGGCATCTGTAAGCTATTCATAGCTGGAGCTGGCACGCCTGCCTCGCGCACGGAAAGCTGGGAAACAGTTACACAAGATGGCGGCACACTTACAGGAGTGCTCCAAGCTGGAGCAGTAAAGTGTCGTGAGATTTTTGTTGAGTGAAGGCGTGAAACCGATAGAAATTCATCGCCGCATGACAGTTCAGTACGGTGACAACTGTGTGAGTCGATCAGAAGTATACGAGTGGGCTGAGAAGTTCAAACAGGGCATAACCTGTGTTGAAGATTCTCCTCCTCCAGGTTGCTCTGTCACTGCAGTCACGGAAAGCAACATTGCTCAAGTGGGGGACTTGATACGGGAGAACCGGTGTATTACTGTCAGTGAAATTCCTTCCCAGATGGAAATAAGTGTAGGATCAGCCCACCATATCAGTCATGACATACTGATCCACGAAAAACTGAAACCAGCAATTCTGCAGAGACGACGTGGTCTGGTGTCCACTGGTGTGCTTTTGCTCTATGTCAATGCGAGACCACACACTGCCAGTGTCACTTTGTCTACCATCGGGGACCTAAAGTATGAGTGCTTACCCCACCCTCCATATTCGCCAGATCTCGCACCTTCCGATTTCCACACCTTTGGCCCACTCAAAGATGGACTAAGTGGATCGAGGCGGATTGCTACATTCATTTCTCCCAATAGTGCCTACTCCACTGCTGGCATAGATTGTCCTTTAGTACATTTAAACCTTTTGAAAGTTGGAATACTCCACCAGTACATCGTGCGTTATCGGTAGGTACAAAACCATTAGACTTCCCTGTACACTGTGTGTGGTGAGAGAAATAAGGGACAACTTGGAGTTTCAAATATGACACGTTCTTTAGTCAAAAGAACATGATTTAACTACCAGGACAAATAATAAGTTCACATGAAAGACTCGAAAGCATACACGTGATGCCTCTCAGGGTATGGGGGTAATATCTATCTTCGTTGTTCAAACCAAAGTTTGCACTAAGAAAAAGGAAGTCTATTTTACTTATTTACAAACTAAATACTTATATTTCTAACATATAATCCATGTCACTCAAAGAAATTAAACTTCTTATAATTCAACTTCATCACTCTATTAAAAAAGAAAAAAACGAGCCCGAAATTCCAAGTACAGACAAAACACAATCGTAATTGCCATGGCAACAGCTCTTAACAAGATGAGTATATACAGGTTAGTCACTATCCTGACATTATCAGTGATAGGTAAATTACAGAAATTAAGATTAAAGAACAATAAACATTTGTACAAGAGAAAAGATAATTAATAACAATAAATATTAGTGCAATGAGAAAGGACGTGTCAAATATTGGTACTACTTTTTCATGCTATATTTTGAGGGTTTGACAGGTCAAAATACTCTTCTTATACACTAAGATCTCTGAATATTTAAGCCTTCTATTAGTTTTAAGCGTCTTGGAATATATAGCTTAATTGTAGACACCAAGAAAAAATGAATAGCGATTGCTATTTTCCACTTGCATTATTCCGACATTTCATCATCCTCGAAATACATCAATTTAAGGTTGATGAACTTGATGCATACATAAATCGACACAGTGAAACGTGTAATTTTGGTTTCTTTGAAATGGTCGTGCCTGGTCTTCTCATGGATGCATTTAAGTACATCATACGGAGCAGCAACTAATACAAGTATATCTTGATGCACAGAACGCGCAACATCAGCAGATTATGCACTTTGATGTGTTATTTGATTTAATATATTTGTGTCAACTGACACATTTTGCGCTCTGTGCGTAGTTTTACATATTTTTTTAATGTTTCAATTTTTAAGTATTTTTAAACAAAGTTTTCTAAAAAGATTCACGAAAAAAACGCAACATTTCTGGCAAAATATGCAGTTCACAATTAAGAAACATATAAATTATATATTACAGATATTTTTGGCTGCTTACAGAGATTTTGTAACGCTCTGAGCGATATTAGGCACAGCTGCGAGGAGATTTAAAGAAAGGAAAGACGAATGGGAGTTCGAACATAGCTTAATAAATCTTTCGAGCAGGCCTCATCTCCAGGAAGTGGCGGCGATTGGGTTCCAAAACCGTCGGGAAGGGGGGGGGGCAAAGTGTCAAAACTGTGGGGCAAGGACAGTATATTTCCCTGTCTAGATAAGGTTTAGCATAGTGCGGGGCAAATGTGGCGAAAAGATGGGGGCAACTGCCCTCCCTCGCCCCCCCTAATTGCCGCCACTGCCAGCAAAGCATCAACTCGGGACAAGCCCCGGCACCTACCGACCTGGACTGTTTAATGTACACCCAACAGCAAAAGAAACAGCTCTTGCTTTGACTCATTGTCACCCAACAGGTCGGTAGGTGTATTGCACAATATGATGATAATGAATTGAAACAATGAATCGAATCAACATAGGGCCTCCCCGATGGCGCAATGGTAGTAGCGTCGTCGCCTTGTAATCAAGGGGCACATAGTAGTTCGGACCCCACTTTAAACCGTAGGTCCAGTCCCGATTAGCCTTACTGTGCATAAAGTGGACTTAAAACACCAAATCAACCAACCAAATCGAACCAACATAGTTGCATTCCTTAAAACAATATAGCAGGTAGAATAAAGAAGTAATAAATTAGCAGTGGACAATTTGCGTACCATTATCTTTGCCGTTCACTCTCTACACACTGGCGCACTGTTAACTATAACTTACATACTGTATGTACAATTTGTAACATCTCAACTCAAATTAGTATCTGGATGCTGGTACAAATTGTTCAGTTTTACAATATAGAGTATTAAAGTACACGTAGTAATTAGTTCATAATATACTAACATAAATATGCACATATAAACTAATTCAAAATGCAGAATAATTTTACTAGTATTGAACATTAAACTATCGTTTAATGCCAGCTAAAACTACCCCATCTCTCATTTCAGTTACAAGTTCATAAAGATAGATATACCAGATATATTAACCAAGCTCTGTCTGAACAACATATACGACAAGCCTGAGTATGATTTCTTCCTGCCCCTTGTAATAGGACGACCAACAAAAGTGTTGGTGCCACCCCAACACTACCCAGCACTGCAGAGATATTTAAAGGAGAACGGCATTCCGTACACCATTCTTGAGGAAGATGTATCCCGGTATTTATATTTATTATTATTACGGCTAAGGTTTCTGTGACTTAAAAACTTAGAAATACAAATTAAATTGCCTAAATAATAAAGAAAAATCGAAGCTTAATAAATTTCAAAACAGGACTTTTTTTTAAACATATATATATTCGTTCCTCTATATTTACGACCTGCAATCTCAGTTATATTTACAATCTAATAAATATGTAATCATTGTGTTGAAAAGAGTGTACCAATTTACATTAATGTTTCTATTTTTCAGAAAGATTTTACCAGCGCTACCGTGAGCTATGCAGATGCAGCACTACTATAGAGAAAATTGACCATACAAGAATCTAGTGCCATCTATTGGTTAATTTTAGTAACACAATTTTTGTAAATTTCTCGGATTTTCAATCAACAAGAGTGTAATAAAATGTCATGCAATCAAGACACACGATTGGGATACTCTTTCATTAATTAATGGACACAGACAATATTGAGGCAATGACAAAAGTAAACGTAAACAACACAACGCTTTGACGTATATATAGAGAAATGATGTGAGGGGATCTACTTTCAGCAGCGTAAGGATATTAATTCAGGGTGGCTACCATAATAACTAGAGCCCGGAAGTTTGGCAAAATGCCTCTTTTTATCTACTGCATATATTGATACATTTTTTCCGGATATACGTTTCTTATGTTGTTTCGAATGTTTTGAAAGCCTTTTCATTTTGCCTATTTTGCCTATTTGGGACCCCACTGCCTATTTTTAATTATAATGCCTTTTTTTTGCCTTTTTCAATGAAATTTGACACTTTTTTTAAAAAAAAATGTGTATATAAATTATTTTTCTCCCAAAAAACGTTGTTGGCATTTATTTTTCTTCCGTTTATTATGTGAATAATTTTCGCCTTATTTAAGTAATATTGAACTCACGCATGTTTCAACATTGCTGAAGGAGAAAAGTGTAAGAAAAAAGTATTTCATCCTGAGTCAGGATATTGCCTTTCGGTTAACATTTCTTGTGCATGATTGACTGCTGAAGTGGACAGGTTGATTTCGAACACAAAGAAAATATTTCTGAAATCTCCTTCTCGAACCCGAAAATTTCAGGAAGTTGCGATTGAGCTTAGTTTACCTCAGCAACCAGTCTTGACGAGATAAGGAACCTGGATATCAGCAGCTATATATTATGCTAACAACCTTCAAAAAATCAGTGAGGTGATCGATGCTCTTCCAGAAAATGAAGCGGCTTCAATTCGTGAAGTGAAAAAACTCCTGTGCTATTCAAGTTTACTTTTGCACATTATGGTGCATTCCCAGAGACAATTACAATTACAGAACTTAAAAAAACACCTTGTAGCATCCATGAAAATGTACGAGGAATCTATGCAGCAGATGATGGAAGTGCCAGGAGAAAAGGGGTCAGCTGTTACGGAAAAGTGCTAACGGGTAGTGAGTGCAAATGAGGACTTGAAACAATTGAAAACAATTTGTGATATTCTAAAAGGTGAAAATGCTGTTACCAAAATGAGTCCAGCTACATTAGCTTGTTAAATGTTTAGAACTTAAAAAGCACCTTGTAGTTATGTGCAATCAAGACGGAGAAAATTGAAATGTTCTTCCCAATTTAGATTTTAACATTTTGCCAGAAATTATAGATAAAAGTAAGCGACTTCTAAATGTGCCTTTTTTCGGTTTATTTTGCCTTTTTTTCATTTTTAGTGCCTATTTACCACATTATAAATGCCTTTTTGCCTGCCTATTTTAACGAAAATAAATGCCTGAACTTCCGGGCTCTAATAATAACAAATCCAAAATTCTTGACTTCTTTTTTCGTTCTTCTTAACCTTTATTTTTAACCTTTATTTATACGACCTGTACTTAGTTATTAGCATTAAGGAAATAATATTTATTTAATTAAAAATCCCTATCAAATGGCCAGTTAAGATGAAAACTGAAACTGTATTTGACAAGAGAATTAAACTTGCTTTATCTATTACGGACATTTTACTTTCTCTTGGTAAACAAGGCTTAGCATTAAGAGGCCATAACAAAAAAAGGGGGGCAACTACCCCCTTGCTCCACTAATTTACAATTATTCATTTAATACAGCATGTCATTCCACTAGTCATCGAAATCGCAGCTGTAGTAATCATAGCCAAAAATAATCAAACACAAAACAAACCCATATTAATGAAAGTAAATGAGTTACGTTTCGTGAGAAACCCTGGCTGGGACCAATATATTTACAGACAAGATAATACTGGAACCAACAAACATGAAAAGCACTTTGTTACAAGACACATGGTTTCGTTTACATTAACTTAGGTCTAACAGTGTGCTAGGAATAGCCACATTGCTGCGTGGAATTGGATATAATGAGATTCTGTTTTGAATATTCGTAATTTGGTTAGGTTAGGTTAGGTTAGGTTAGGTTGTGTTACTTCCAATATTTACAAAGTCAAAACACAATGCTACAAGCTGGAACATATACAATGTGCATAAAATGCTATAAAAGAGTAAATAACGGAGCAAGTACTGCTAAAACAGTATTATGATAAAGACTAACAAAAACATATGCATCATAATTACAGTAACTACTGCCATCTATACGTAATTGCAAACAAGAGTTTGGGATTGACATTCCATACAAACTTCCACTATTGTTTAAAAGCACCTTGTTGAGTTTCTGTATTAGACAGGGTTGTTAAAAGTTCAGGAATTTTAAATAAATTCAATTCCGGTCCAGGAGAGAAAATCAGCAAGCGTAAATGGATTCTGGACCGTATAGAACCTTTTTATCTGTAAGGTATTTCAATTCGGTCCTGGAACCTTTTTAATAGATCAATTTACATACGGTCCAGGAACCTTTTTTTTAAATGGAACAATACGCAACTTGGATCGAATTTAAATTGTGCGAAAAAAAAAGTTCCGGTCCTGCAGCGGAACCTAATAGAACGCATTAGAATTTATGAGTTCCTGGACCTTTAACAACCCTGGTATTAGGTCCAGTTTATGCACAGATCGGCTAATTGGGACTAAACCGATCCACTATGTACCTCCACCGAAATAGCCACTTTGTGAAATGCTAGATTTTGTATTTTCTGTAGCATATTTATAAAGTCCGATGAAAATGACGACTGGGTCACACTCAAATGTATACATTTGTGTGCTTGGTGTCTCTAGGTAACCTTAATAGTAAATAATTGATGCCTGGAAGAGTAGGAGACACGTCAAAACAAAAACAATAGGAAGAACATGATGTTCATTTGCATCATTATGTTGCAAAATGAAGAGTTCATTTTCATCCAAATGCAGTAAGAAAATATTGACAATCCCTCATGGAAATGCCTCGTATTCACAGTGTGGATCAACTTAATATGCTGCTGCCCTCTCTGTTTACAAAACGAAGTTTATTCCACTGATCCTGAGCGCATGGTAAATTTGGAGCATTTTTTAATGAACACCCTGTGCCGTGTAAATATTATTTTTTTAAAAAAAATAGCATCCTCTTGGGAAAGCATGGTCCAAATTCCAAACTGACGCGAGGGAATGAACTAAAAAGTCTGAGAACCTTGAAAATTATATCTGGTATCAAACAATGATGGACAACGTGATAATGACGTCACACATTTGATTTCTGAATTGAAAACGTAGGACTTGTCTTATCATTTCTTCTTCGGAGAAAAATAACACTTTATCTCGAGAGATTGAAACCAATGGTGCGACTTTAGCATTTACATGCACCTACACTGTCTGGAGTGATATTGCCTGAGTAGGCAGTGTTGCAAAGTATGTTACTTGGAAATTCCTGGATCTAGTGGAACTATTTCATTATTACATCCTCATCGTTATATTTAACCTATAAGAGTAGGTTGAAGCAAATCGAATGGTGAGATTCTGCTTAACTATTTCATGGTGGCAGGTGGCCACTGAACCAATATCGTTAGAGATCAAGTGAGATAACAAACACCACAATATGTTCACGGATTCTATTGGATATGGAGATAATGTGAACAAAAGAATATTTTACTCTTAGCTACTAAAGTGTACGTCAATGTAGGATCCGAGCGCTTCGAGGTTTGTGGGTTGCAGTGTTGCCACAACATGCGGCCACAATTTCCCTTTCCAAGGGGCAAAATTTCCCTTTTTGGATTAATTTCTACCTTCACCTAAACAAATCATATAATAATAATAATAAGTAGTAGTAGTAATAGTAGTAGTAAAAGCAACAGCAGTAACTAATATTATTATTATTGGTGGTGGTAGGAACAAAGGTGTAAATGAATTTAGAAAGGGGTGGCACGTTAAACGTTAAACGTGTTGTTTAATGCATACAAACCTTTAGCAAGCGCGCAGTGGAAATTTCCGCCTTATAGGTCTACTTATTTGATATGGGGCAGCTATGTTAATAGAAAGTACAGATACAACACCTTTTCCAAAATATGCGAGTTTATTCCTATTCACAACATGTGCAAGCACCATTAGTCTACATAAAGAAAGATTTTCGATGATAAACTCGCTGAAACAAACATTTTCGTGTCGTACCACTTGTGCCAGTTGGATGGTTATTAATTGAACTAAATAATTAATAATGATGAACTAAATCTATTCCTTTACAGTCAAGTCAATTCTCCACGGAGTTTAACGGACGAAAAAGATGAACAAAATATAATTTGGGTGTGTGAGTGCCAATTCGAAACTTAAAAGTACTTATGTACTTATCCTTCTCCTCCCATGTCGTGGTTTCTCGGACCCCTTCTTAAGGTGTCTGTCTAGAGGAAAAACTACTTCCTCTCCCTGGGCCAGAATCCAAAATGCGCTGCCTGAAGGACTGCGACTTCGCACCAAGGTTTCCTTGTTACGTCATTGCGTAACCGATGCTATTTTTTGTTTTCACTATTATGTTCCTTGCCATATTTTGTTAGCAGTTTGTGTTTTGCGATTAATTTATTTAAAAACTTTTCTTAATCAACAGGCACTGTTAAGATATACGACGAAAAATCTGAAAATAAAGGTTACTTAAAAAAAAGTGCCTCTCGTTATAATGTACTATTTCTTCTTATATACATAGATATATATATGAAATCTGGTGGGAGCAGATATGAAGAAAAATAAAATGAGTATTACATAATTCGTGCCTTGCGAAACTTAAAAAAAAGCAAATTGTCTTCTTATATGGTGGTATCACACAATTTACTTCACTGAAACACAGAGTGTCTCGACACAATTTGTCCTTACAGCATGTGTGTGTATTACCATAAATATTGTTGCATATTTGTTTGCATCTGTATGCACGTTAAACGTGTTGTTTAATGCATTCAAACCTTTTGAAAGCGCGCAGTGGAAATTTCCGCCTTATAGGTCTGCTTATTTGATATGGGGCAGCTATGTTAATAGAAAGTACAGATACAACACCTTTTCCAAAATATGCGAGTTTATTCCTATTCACATCATGTGCAAGCACCATTAGTCTACATAAAGAAAGATTTTCGATGATAAACTCGCTGAAACAAACATTTTCGATGTGAATATGAATAAACTCGCATATTTTGGAAAAGGTGTTGTATCTGTACTTTCTAATAGCATAGCTGCCCCATAGCAAAATAAGTAGACCTATAAGGCGGAAATTTCCACTGCGCGCTTTCAAAAGGTTTGTATGCTTTAAACAACACGTTTAACGTGCATATAACTAATATTATTATTATTGCTGGTGGTAGGAACAAAGGTGTAAATGAATTTAGAAAGGGGTGGCAACCTAAAGTAAACTTGATAAAAGATAAAGACGGTGATTTTCTAACTGACCCAAGCGATATTCTAAATAGATGGAAGAACTACTTTAATGACCTTTTAAATGTCCATGTAGGAGATAAATCAGAAGTAAATGAAGTACACACAGCAGAATCTTTAGCTCCAGAACCTAACTTGACTGAAGTTAAAGATGCTATTAAAAGGCTAAAGAATAACAAAGCACCTGGTATTGATTTAATACCAGCTGAGTTAATTAAATATGGTAGGGATTCGTTAATATGTCAAATTCATAAATTAATTTGTTTAATATGGAATAAAGAAGAAATCCCTCAACAGTGGAAAGAATCCATAATTGTTCCTGTGTTTAAAAAAGGTGATAAAATGAACTGCAATAATTACCGTGGAATTTCTCTACTCTCAACAACATATAAAATATTATCTAACATTATTTTAACAAGACTAACCCCATATGCTAATGAAATTATAGGTGATTATCAATGTGGATTTAAACGTAACAGATCAACTACAGATCAAATTTTTCACATTAGACAGACACTTGAAAAAAAGTGGGAATATAATCAAAATGTCCATTAGCTATTCATTGATTTCAAAAAAGCATATGATTCGGTCAAAAGAGATAAATTATATAATATATTAGTCGAGTTTGGAATACCTATGAAGCTTGTTAGTATGATAAAAGTATGCACCAGTGAAACAGAAAGTCAAATTCGTTTGGGTATTAATGTGTCTGAGAAATTTACAATTCATGATGGGTTAAAACAAGGAGATGCATTATCTCCATTGCTCTTTAATTTTGCCTTAGAATATGCTGTTAGGAAGGTAAAAGAAACTAACGAAGGACTAAAATAAAATGGTATGACTCAGTTGTTAGCATATGCAGATGATGTAGACTTATTAGGGGATGAAATAAATACAATTAAGAATAACATAAATTGAGAGTATTTGAAAATAAGATCCTTAGGAAAATATTTGGACCTAAAAGGGATGAGGAGACAGGTGAGTGGAGAAGGTTACATAATTTAGAACTACATAATTTGTATTCATGTCCAGATACTATTAGATTAATTAAATCAAGAAGACTTAGGTGGGCATGCCATGTGTCACGAATGGGAGAGGATAGAGGAGTTTACAGGATTCTTGTTGGGAAACCTGATGGTAAGATACCTGTAGGAGGGCCAGGACGAAGATGGAGGGACAACGTTGAGATGGACCTAAAGGAAATCGGTAGGGATGGAAAAGAGTATATAGATATTGCTCAGGATAGGGACAGATGGAAGGCCTGTGTTGATGCAGCCATGAAGCTTCGGGTTTATGAAGGCTAGAGAGAGAGAGTGTTGGTAGGAGGAGTAGTATCCAGTGGTCATGTTCGTCTAAATACAAAAAGTGAAAAAATAAATTCACATGTCAGCTTCATCGCTTTCTGGTCTGGTGTACCAGGTTTGAATCTTAACTAGTTTTTCTTACAGCGTTTCTACAGCTTAACTTTTCTAGTATGTAGCAAGTAGGGGTCATAATTCATACACCACGACTGTCTCGATTTCACAAATCGCATTTCTTCCACTTTTGGCTAATCGCGAATATGAAGATGAGTGATGATATGAAGAAATTGATGAAGGATCACTCACAAACACCCATGCCCAAGTCGGGATTCGAACCCGGGACTCCTGGGGTCGTAGTGCGTTGTACTAACCACTCAGCCACGGAGGCGGGCTCAGTCACAATTATAAACAAACATAACATGCAACATGCACAAAGCAAGATTGTATTTAACACAAAAGTTTCCATGAAAGTAGAACTTCGCTATTTTAAAGAAAAATTTCCTGCGCCTGTCGCTTGGGGTCGATCTTTCGTTGACTCTGTGGTCCTTACAAGGACCAAAAGGGCTCTGTAACATAAACGGCATATGCAGACTTTGCGTTCCGTTTGTCTGGAAAAAAGACGATCAATTTCAAGCTTCAGTCACTCTGTTACTGTTCTTCCATGGTAAGGCATGGTACAGAGACCGACATGATGTTTTAAAAACCCAGAAGAGAACAAAGAGCCTACCACTCTCTGACATGTAGGTTCGCCGCCATCTTGAAAAAATGGCGCCCAAAATTCACCTTGAAAAGTAAAAAAAATTAATTTCTCGAAAAAGATGCATTGTACACAAAACGTGAATATAACCAAAATGAAAGAGCAGAAAATTTGCTAAATTATGTTTTTTGTTTGATACAGCTACCATAAATTTTAATTGAATTAGAAAGATTCAAATATTTTCTTTAATTTTTAGAATTAGCGTAAAAGGTGGTTTTCGACACAAATAACAGCAAATATGTAAGAAACTATGCAATTTATGTCCTAAAGTCACTGGACTAAATTCATAACTCATGATTTCGTCTAGAAAATGGTTTTTGTTTCGTACCCTTAGAGTCAGGGGTTGAGGAGATATGTAGTTTAATGCATAATCATGTGTTTCCTTATATTTTACGTGTTCCATTTCTGATGGTATTAGATAGTACGTAATATTTTTTTTCTGCAGCGATTGTGTTTTTTACATGTTGCTTTTATTGTTTAAAAATGTATGCACCCAGTAGCGGCGTTCATTTGTCTAAACTGAAGAAGGTAGGGGTTTACTTTGTACCTAACTGCAATTAGAAAGAATCGTATTGAAAATTGAATTAGGGCAGATGATTTTGGTTCAAATGCACTGGTAGACAAGGCTTAGCGCTAAGAGACCATAGTGTGGGGCAAGAAGTGTGTGTGGGAGGGGGAGAGCTGCCCACCCCTAATCGTCGCCACTGGCAATGTATTGATATAGACTTATCTGTGATTGAACTAACATGATACGGTAAAATACGGTTCAAAACTGGTTACTTTGCCTATCTTAGGAGGAAATTGCAGAATTTTTCGTAGATACCTAGTGATAACATGTTTAATTTCATTATTTCCTGTACATACAGACGTGCGTGCTGATGCAGCAAAACTACAACATATGCGTAACTGATGGAAGATGTTAACTCCACTTCCCAATACGCTCGGCAGGAATGAAATTCCAACGAATATCGGCCATCCTAATGTATTGCAGCCACAGAGCAGATGTATCGTGTTATCTTTCAGAGTTGAACCAAATGCAATCAAGATTTTTCAGCACCCCAGAGCTTGAACTTACATTAGCATCTACTTCTGAATTGAGCAGGTCAACGATTATTGAACGTATCTCAGAAATATGCTCATTTGCAATGCACTTTGCCTCATCGAGTAGCGTGAAGAGTGTTGCATGAACTATGAAATGACCCCCCAGTAGCTCTGGCTAAGGCTTTTTTGGATTGATTTGATTTGATTTGATTTTACGTCGTTTCTCTGCCACTTCTGGCTAATCGCGAAGACGAGGATGGATGAATGGGCAATCACGATGGACGACCCAAGACGAGTGCGTGTGTAACAAGTCCTGTGGTGAATAATCGGAATGGTGATCATCCAGGGAAACCAGCGATGTCTTTACTTCCAGATATGCATGCACTCCACATTGCACTGTATTTGTGGGCAATCAAAGAGGTAAATCACATAAACATCATCACATTTGATCAACCAATGTCTCTCAAAGAACTCTGTCGTGGCTAATGAAAACTCATAGTCCTCTGAAGCAACTCATATTAAGACTGGATGGTCTTCGTATCAAGATGAGTTTCCCGAGATGTGTTGGTTATCTAGTGGAAGATTCAGGCCTACAACAAATTCTTGAGACCATTTACGGAGGTAATGCTGTTAAACCTATGATCACAGGAAAAGCCCCTCACTTCCAAGTAGTACACCTTGGACTGCATTTTCAAGACTAACGAGGCTCTGGCGTCTTGACTCAAAGTCAGTACACTCCTCTGTGCCGCTCGTGTTGTCGTCCATATTGTTTGTCACTTCATCCATCTCACCATGTCACCTCGTCTTCGCGATTAGCCAAAAGTGGCAGAGAAACGACGTAAAATAAACTAAAAAGAAATCAAATTAAACCTGAAAAGCCATAGCCAGAGGCAGTTCTCCCTAACCCTCCCCCCCCCCCTCACACACACACATTTTGTCCCCACACTATGGTCTCTTAATGCTAAGCAGTGATGTGCGTCTACGCGTAAACAACGATAGTCTACATTCTACACGTAGACTATTTTATACACGCAGATGATGTAAACTATGTAAACAACATGGCGAAAGGTGATAACTTATCAAAGGGCGGCGTGGAATTAAAAGAAAAGTATACTGCGTATCAGTTGCTGATGTGTGAGGAGAACTTTTCATACTCTTTCTTCCAAATTCGAACAATTTCTCACCTAGGGAAAACCTAACATAGGAAATAATCTAGTGTTTTATGGGGAAAAGACTAATGTTGCCTCTTGACTGCCATCTGTTATTTTTTTGCATACTATTTATCTTCTTCCATAGTTGATAATAGAAGAGAAGAGAAATTTTGTTGTAAATAGGATTCTTTTCATTTCGTTAGGAACCAATATAGTTGGAAATGTCACATTCCTCTCATGAAACCCTTGAAAATTAATTTTAATGCACTTTAGATTGTCTACGTAGTCTATGTAAACTACAACCCAATGTAATCTACGCGTATATTACGTGTAGACAACGCATGTAGAGGTAAACTTATAGTCTACGGCACAGCACTGATGCTAAGCCTTGTCTACCAGTGGATTTTACCCAAAATCATCTGCCCCAATTCAATTTTCAATATGATTCTTTCTAATTGCAGTTAGGTACAAAGTAAACCGTACTTGCCCCTCCCCTCAGTTTAGACACCTAATCGCCGCTGCTGTGTGCATACATTTTTAAACAACAAATGCAACATGTAACAAACACAAGTGAACGAAACGCTGCGGAAAAATAATATATTACGTTCTAACTAATACCATCAGAAATGGAACACGTAAAATATAGGGAAACACATGACTCTGCATAAAACTACATATTTCCTCAACCCCTGACTCTAAAGGTACGAAACAAAAACCATTCTCTAGAGGAAATCATGAGTTATGAATTTGGTCCAGTGACTTTAGGACATAAATTGCATAGTTTCTTACATATTTGCTGTTATTTGTGTCGGATACCACCTGTTACGCTAATTCTAAAAATTAAAGAAAATGTTTGAAGCTTTGTAATTCAAATTAAATTTTATGATAGCTCTATCAAACAAAAGAAACATAATTTAGCAAATTTTCTGCTCTTTCACGTTTTGTGTACAATGCACCGTTTTCGAGATTTTTTTTTTTTTTTTTACTTTTCAAGGTGAATTTTGGGCGCCATTTTTTCATGAAGGGGGCGAACCTACAGGTCAGAGAGTGGTAGACTGTTGAAAATCGGATTCGTCACATTTTTCTACTATAGGGGCAGGTGGTTTCATTTTTGTTGCAATTAGTTCACCAGAAAACATTATCTTTCCTCAACTACTTGGGAGTCCGTCTTGTTTTAAAGTCTGTGGTCCTTCAAATAAAAGAAAGGCTCATGATATACACAGTGTGGTGCATAAGATCCCGGACTAAGGCAATAACAAATTCAAAGTCAACGGTGTATGAGTTTTGACTGTTTATTTACTAAAAATAGGATCCATTTGATGCGATACATTGCTCAGCACGAGTTTTCAGTCTCTTCATGACCTCAGAGAAGTCTTCTTTTGGAATTGTCTTGAGTTTGTCCGTCACAGCTTTCTGGATCTCCTCAATCGAGTCGAATCTTGAACCCTTCAGGTGAATTTTCAGTTTTGGGAAGAGGAAATAGTCCGGAGGTGACAAATCTGGTGAATAAGGTGGATGGTGCAACGTGGAGACTTGCTTTTCAGTGAGCAACTGGCGATTTATTGCTGCCGAATGAGCGCGGGGCGTTGTCGTGCAGCAGGGAAAATCACGAGAGGTGAAGATGTCCGGGCGAACTCGTTGGATTTGAGCTAGTAAGCGTTTTAACACTTCCTGATAGAATTCCTTATTTACTGTTCTACCTAGAGGCACGAATTCTTTGTGAACTATGCCACTGCTATCAAAAAGCACGGTGAACATCGTATTCACCCTTGATTTTTGCGTTCGTCGTCCTTCACTGTCTACCGGCCCTCACGAAAACGTTTGTGGCTCTCAAAAAAGGTAGTCCGACTCAGTGCTGACTCACCGTACGCCTTCTGAATCAGATCCAATGTCTTTGTCGCTGAAAATTCAGCTTTGCAGCAAAATTTAATTTCTACCCGCTAATCCTTCTCGTGCATCTCCAGAGTCACACACACACACACAACACCAGGTTATATCAGACGTCCGCACTCTTCAACACCAACGGCTAGACTGATGCCTCTCAGCATGGCTGTTCGAAAGGGTTCAAACTACGTAGTTCAACAGTCTTCCGCTAGATGGTATTCTTGGGAAGGCTGCAACAAAATCAATATGGGAACTTATGGACCGCACTGCATATGTACGTATGTATAACATATATTAAGTACGCAATTTCTACCAAAATGACTAAACGAAACAGGATATGAGAGCATTTCCTAAAGTTTAGTTCTACACAAACTTAACAAATGATTAACATGATCTAATGTATGTTACTGAAATAAATTCTTTAAGAATTCACTGCAATACGTATTTTTATGTAGTAGTTAAAAATTGCTCCATCTTTTGTGCACAATCTTCAATAGATTTTCTGGGTCGTTCATTGACTTCATTGCATCTCAATATGCCCACGAAACGAGAAATTACGTTCTCATTGTTTCCACCTTGTAAACAATGTGCCAAACTGAATTCAGTCGCACAATTAGTGATTTGGAAACACTTAAAAAGTTATCGCGGCTCCTCCGAAAATAGGTGTTTCACCAAAAAATCCCGGACTATAACCTTCAAATCAAGACAAAGAAGGATTTATATCGAGTGGCAGCACTTAAGATACAAACAAAAGACGCAAACAGCGAACAAGTTGATATGAAAAAAGTATACTGATTATAAAACAGTTAACGCCTTGTTATTGGGTACTCAGTGCGTTGGAAAAATGCGTTGCCTGTTGGTCGTGGCGTTATTCTGTGCGTCGGCGTTTGCTGAGCGTAAGTCGTACGAGGGGTAAGTGTACATGTACAGTAACAAGCAAAAATTAGTTGTATCTTGACAAAACATCTTATAAAGCATAGAAGTTCGCCGACATTTATTTTGTTCGTAAATTGTACATTTAAAATTTGATATGCAATACCTGATTGCTGATTATACTAAGCAAGAAAGCAGCTATCGACTATAATTAATAGGTTGTAGTTACAGGGTGCATCTAAAGTTGATGGTTAATGCTTTATAATCAGTTTCCGTAACCGATCTAAATGTGTTAAAAAAGTTAAAAGCTGATACATCGTGATAACTTCATTTGTTCCATGGCAACGCTAGTGTACATAGAGAATTGTTGCAAATCATTCTTGCGCAAAACTAAACCCTAATCTTTAAATTGATTGATTGATTGACTTGCTTTATTTTACTTCGCTTTTTGTGCCACTTTTGGCAAATTTGCGAAGATGGGGATGAGTGATGAAATTGTGGACACTTACAAATATCCATGCCCAGGTCGGGATTCGAACCCGGAACTCCTGGAGTCACTAATCTCTGAAGATAACAATCATGTGCATCAGCCGGGACTAGATTAACTCAAAAATAACAAATGCACAACGCAGCAAGTCGCATACTGCAACCGGCTTTATGGAACACAAGTCACGTCTTCGCTGAACAGTAGATCTTCGGTGAACGTCCCAATACCAGGTTCAATGTACAACAAATAGGCGTAATACACTTAGGACAAGATCGGAAGTAATACAAAGGCAAATATATGTAATAGAGTAGAAATGATCAGGTCTAGCTACTTAGCCTAATTCTACAGGGTGGCTACCAGTGATGTGCGTCTACGCGTAAACAACGATAGTCTACTTTCTACACGTAGACTATTTTATACACGTAGATTACGTAATCTGTGTAAACAACATGGCGAAAGGTGATAACTTAACAAAGGGCGCCGTGGAATTAAAAGAAAATTATATTGCGTATCAGCTGCTGATGTGTGAACAGAACTTTCCATACTCTTTCTTCCAAATTCGAACAATTTCTCACCTAGGAAGAAACCTAATATAGGAAATATTCTAGTATTTTCTGGGAAAAAGACTAATGTTGCCTCACGACTGCCATCTGTTGTTTTTTTTAATACTATTTATGTTCTTCCATAGTTGATGATAGAGAAGATAAATTTTGTTGTAAATAGGATTCTTTTCATTTCGTTAGGAACCAATATAGTTGAAAATGTCACTTTCCTTTCATGAAAGCCTTGAAAATTAAATTCAATGCACTTTAGATTGTCTACGTAGTCTATGTAAACTACAACCCAATGTAATCTACGCGTAGATTACGTGTAGACAACGCATGTAGACGTAAACTTATAGTCTACGGCACTTGACTGGTGGCTACTCTAGAACCATGATAAAATTCAAGTATAATTCCATGTTTTTAAGGCGAGTTTTTAAAATATCCAAGGCTACAAGTAGATTCTTCTCTATATTTCAACATACGTATTACCGCCTCTCACCAGCCACACACATACACCCACAAATATGTTAACAATATAAAGAGTGATTACAATGTATCCCAAAATTCTAATTCAATTAAGTTAAATTAAACTGTATATAGTCTAGTATATTTATAATAGTTAATTTAAGGTGTGGAGTTTCCATTTGCCATTTCACATCCTCAGACTCGAAATAAATCTAGAAACACAAGCCACAAATGTTACGTTTTATATTCTAATCTACGAAAAATTGTCAATTGTATAAGAATTTTAGACTAAAATTTACCTAATCATCTTCAAGATATCTTATCTTCCGTCCGTCAGATGCTGTTCTGCAAAGAGCACTGACAAAGCAAACGGATTGAGAGAATTCTGTTTTATTTTCCACGCAGGTTTCTTCTCCTTCCTCGATGAAAACAAAAGCTAAACTGTGAAGAACTTGCCTCAGGACATTTGTAAATATGCATAAATTTAATGGGATATGAATTAATGAAAGTTCAAGCAGAATTCACGCATAATTTCCGTACCCAATAAATCACTCATAATTCCCGGAATTCAAGGAATTCCCGGTGAGTAGCCACCCTGTTCGAGTATAATATAATTCCTAGAATGTAATACAATGTTAAATACCCTATTAGCACGACAGTTGTGCGAAAAGGGAAAATGTCAAAACAATGCACAGCAGAAGATAGGTCAACTAATGTTGCAGAAACTTTAACAAAAATGCAAAACCGCCAAGATTACTCCTGTCCTGTCCATCAGTCTTTGACAGAAAGACATGTTCCTCTCTTTAATCGCGACGATGAGGATGAAGGACAATTAGATGAAATATACAGGGTGTATCATAAGTAATAGCGCAAACTGACACAGGTGAAAGTACACGATAATAGAAGCAAAAAAGTATCAGTAAACATGGGTCCGTAAACGAGCCGTTTTCGAGATAATTGCGAATGTGTGGTTACAAGCCGCCACTGACTTCATTGTTTGTAAATGTCGTCTTTGTTGGTAAAATGCTAATAATGTGTGCAAATGTGTGGTTAGAAGGCGTGAATGGTTGCATTTTGTAAACACCGAGTGCTTTACTCCTTGCGCGTTCCGAGGTTTTCTCTTTGTTTACAAAACAGAAGATTTCCGAGAGGTGGCGTTGTAATCAAACAGGATGGATACAATCTGTACAGAGAATTGTACATGCTTGTGACCAATCCCAAAATGAACCGGGAGTGTTCGAAAGAATTCGCAACTCAATGCTGAATCGCGTACAGTATTGCATCCAGATGCAAGGACGACACTTTGAACACCTCCTGTAACAGGTACGAGTGTACAGTAATTGTAACATGTAACATCCTAACGTTTGATAAAGTAAGTAGAATGTTCAATAAAAGCAATGAGATCTCCAATGACTTTTCTTACGGTATTATTAGCATTTTACCAACTAGGACGACGTTTACAAACAATGAAGTCAGTGGCGGCTTGTAACCACACATTCGCAATTATCTCGAAAACGGCTCATTTGCAGACCCATGTTTACTGAGACTTTTTTTCTTCTATTATCGTGAAGCTACTTTCAACTGTGTCAGTTTGCGATATTACTTATGATACACCCCAGGATTGGAACACAGAACCATATCCTATTTCTTGCATATGAGCAGTGTCTGCCAGAGGCCTGCACAAGACCTGGAGCAGACCCGTTCGCGAGACATCGCTCCTGAAATACCATGCAACCTTCGCAACATCCTCGCTTGAGCAGCTTGTATGCCCACCTGCCCAGATCGTTCCTGGCAGGTATTGTAGACCCGCCGGGTACCCGCAGTCTTACCATACCTAGTAGGTCTCAGTTCGTTCTTTCCATCAACTGCAGACCCCTCCCTCTGCATGACGTAGTTGCTTCGAGTAGAAACTGCACCGGGCCCTCACCGTTCTGCAATGTTGCCAACTGCAATAGATTTTCACTACTTAAAAAAGGGAACTCAAAGCTTCGTAAGCCACATCACCAATGAAATGAGATTTACGAATGTTGCTACCCCCCCCCCCCCACACACACACACATTGAAATAGGTTTTCCGTGGCACAGGGTCCATAAGTATATGTCGTAAATAACCAATATACGTATATATAGTGATATAGGGCAGGACTGAAACATGTCACGTTCGACGCTGAGGTCGCGAGTCAAACAACACACTGTTCTACTGCGAACACCAGGGCCGTAGCCAGCCAGGGACATTGCCGTTACCCTCGTTTGGGGGGGGGGGGGCGCAAGTACTTGGATAAACGTAACAACAACAACAATCACAATAATAGTAATAAAGTAGCATGAAAGGCATTATTATCCTCATAAATCACGCAAAAAGGGGGTACAAGTCGGTTCTCACGCATTTGTGTTGAAACAGAGGATTAGAAATATTTTTTTTCAACACGTCAATTTCACATTAGCTAATAATGGAAAACAAGCACACAAACTATTTTTGAAAGAAAGAAAGTGCATGATAAATGCATTCCGAATGTACATACATATGGCATGTAAAATTTCCATCTACAATATTTTATTTTCACATGGAGCGACGTATTACATAATTAATTCATCCAACTCGCAACAAACCAACATTAATAGCAAATAATATCACGGGCCGCCATAGCATTCTCTGTTTTAAAACTTTTCTCACTTAGATCGTTCGGCGCTCAGGGCCGACTCCCGCTACCCCTTTGCTACGGCATTGAACTTGATGAGACTTGTACTTTAATGTTTGACCCCCACCCTGACCCCTCCGCTAGACAATTTCCGTCCAAGGTTGTGAGCAATGCACCCTGCCCCCTCTGGTTGCGCCACTGCGTGCCTGGTTAAGGCACCATGCAATGAAAAACAATTAGTTTTCAGTGAGGAGATTTTTGTTTGCTCGATCATTCATTTAGATAAATGAAACTGTAATATTGCGTGCATTTCCTGGCAATAAGATAAAAACTGCTTACGCTGAACTGAAATCGCTAAGTATATAAATTCTCCTTGGAGAAGAAGCTCCTCCTAGGACTTCGTAGGATTTAGTAGCTACGTAAGTAGGCAACACTGGCTGCAGCCGTCCACGTGGTGATGAAACACCTGGAGCGACACGCTGCCGGAGGGCTGTTTCCTTCCAGCAGGTTTTGCAGGCGCCCGGGTCTTGTTGAATGCCCAGGTACCTTGTAAGCGCAGAGCGCCTTGAAGACCAAGAACCCGGGTAAAGACGCAAGTCGACTCGTTGCCGTGGGCAGGCGAGCAGGTAAACCTGTTATCGCGTGCAAGCGGGCAGTGGGTAGGTAAAAGGCAGACTATGCTGGCCTCTAAGTGTCTCCCCAAGGTGTAAATTGATACTCTAGGATTGGCTACTACAAGCAAGTAATTATAAGCCTGTATCATTTGCAAGTAAACCTGATAATATTAAGACATGGAAATCGTACGAACTCATTCTCTATGGTAAATTAGGCTCGAAGTTCAAGCTCCCCTCACTCGAAACTAAAACCTTGGTATGCTGGCTTGAAGCAAGTTGTTTGTTAGAACTACAGTTCTAACAAACAACTAAAACTGATAAATCATCTCATCTGCTTGGGAAACTTGCAGAAACCACACTGACAAAAAAATATCCGCATCTGTCTCGCCGTCTGTGGATACAATGCAATAAAATATAGTAATTACATTTTTTTTCGACTGATATTACTGAGTGATGAGAATGCCTTAGTGCTATTTTGCCTCTTAAATAGGAACTCCAAAGTAGCCCCATCTATAATTCGATTTTTCTCATAGCCCTATTTCGTACTTTCTTTCATAGTTACCAGGCTGTGCGAATTCCCGTACAAAATGAAGCAACACTGCAGCTACTGGCACCACTGTATGAGCGACCAGGGTTCGACTTCTGGGCAGCACCTCGCCTAGGTAGCAACACTGAGGTCCTTGTGCCTCCAGAGCTTCAAGACGAACTAGTCGGTTATTTGAAAAGGAATCTGGTCCAGTATGAAATCTTCTTGGAAGATGTTCAGAGGTGAGTGAATCGAAAACTGATTTTATCTTAAGATGTTAAAAATAGTGATCTTATTCTTAGGAGACTAATATGGGAACGTAAGATTGGTTAAGACATTGATTTGCTGCAAAAAGTGTTAATGTATGTGAGTTGGTGTTTTAAGTCCACTTTGTGCACAGTAAGGCTAATTGGGACTGGGCCTACAGTTTATATAGTGATCCGAACCACTATGTGCCTCCACCGGGTATCGAACCCGGGACCTCTTGATTACAAGGCGACGACGAAACCACTGCGCCATCGGGGAGGCCTGTTAATGTATGTGCAGTAATATGTCTTGAACACATTTTTCGTTCATTCGAAATTACCAAATAACGTGAATTTGACATAAACTGATTTATGGCCTTTCTGCGAATTCCAAAACATTCTGTGCTTAAAGGAAGAAACATACATGAAAATTCAACATTCTTGAGTTTTAGTATTTAAAAAAACAAGATGTGCCATATTTCTGCATGTAAAACGCACACATTTTCAACATGTTATCCAAGAGAAAACTATAATGCGTGTGATATATGGAATAATTGCCTGATTGATTGATTTAGTTTAATTTACTTCGCGTAAACATGAGGATTAGTGATAAAATTGATGAAGTGACACTCACAAAGAACACCAATGCCCAGGCTGGGATTTGAACCAGGAACCCCTGGCGTCGTAGCGCGCTGTGCTAAACGCTCAACCACGGAGGAATAATTCCGACACCTACCTGAAACCACGTGTAAATGGAAGTTTTCCATTATTTTTAACCTTCTATCGGAACGCTTTGCATCGTGGCGGGGTTTTGGCTGGAGATCGAGTATGCACCTACGTCACACGTTAGCCGTTTTTCGTTGAGCGAAGCGGTGAAATTCTGACGGAGATTGGGTGCGCATCCACCGCCACACGGGAGATGTAACATCAGCGATATTTGTAGTTTCCAATCAAAATGTAAGATGACGTAAGTCGTCTGATCTACAATTTTCAATGCTGTACTGCGGGTTATAACCCCCCTGTGGCCCAGAGTTTCTAAAATAGAACGCCAAATGCAGGAAAAGATGGCATAATTATGGGTGACTACAAAAAAGTATACCCCGCCCCTTTCGAAAATACTCCGCACGCCACTGATCACGTGCCCAACAAAGAAATATTATTTTTTACAATGTTTATGTTACACAAAACCAAAACTATGTCAATTGACACAAATACATTCAACATAGTCACATGTTAAAGTACATAAAATTCTACTGAACTTTTGGCGCATCAAAATACACACGGAGAAATACAGCAAAGGCTACATTTATCAGCCGTCTGATGCATTAAAAATGCATCAATTGAACACGACCATTTCAAAAGCATGGATGGGGGAGGGCAAGGAGAGCCACGCCGCCCCATGGAAAATGAATATCAACTTAAAATTATATACGTCACACGTAGTTTTATTTTAGATGTTAATTATTATAAGGGCTTTGCAGGAACATGGTAGCTTCAAACTCAAGGCGTGTTTTAGGGGGATATGCCTTGCTTGCCCTCTCTGGGAAAAAATCCTGCCGACGCTCATATGCATGCTGCCAGGGGTGCCTGGGTACCCCCTAATCTGTCCTCAAAAAATTAAGAAATATAAAAAGTATAATTAAAATAATAAAAATAATATCCAAGTTTTAAAGTTCTCTTCTCAAAACAAAATGATTTTGCTTACTATAGTATTCAGTAATCACTTATCGATCACTTTAAATCAATCCACATATGAAGGAGGTGCGAGATTATTCGGGGCCGTTGACCCACTGTACAGCCTTGAGAATTACGTTAATTTCTTTTAATCGACAGATTTCGATTTTTTACGTAATATAAAATTGGTTCCAGCCAGGCCCGTAGCTAGAATTGATCTCCGGGGGGGGGAGCTCACGGGTTATCAGGAGGGGCTTTGTAAACCAATTCCGTTTTTAAAAAAAATTAACAGTATTGAATGAAGGTAAATTATGTGTGTGTGTGGGTGTGGAGGAAGGGGTCATTACGTTACATAAAATGTATAAATATCACACAAATACTACATATTTCTACATCTTTTAAAATATATCTTGAAGTGTTAATTGGCTGGTACTGAAATCATCACTTACACACTCTATACTCCTTTAGATGTTACAGATATTTATATCACACAATAAATGCACAATATCAATCACAGTGCCTACAGTTACACTCCACCCCCCTTCGTCCCCAAAACTTAAGAGCTGTTGACCTTTGATGCAGATGCGAAGGAAATTTGCATGATGACAGTCACAGATTTCTGCAGGCGCGTCGCCTGATAATGTTCGCATGAGCACGTGAACACTCATGTATATGTCTTAAATTACTTACATATTAAATGACACACACATACGTATATTTATTCAAAAAATACTATGTTTGATGTACGAGTATATACACACAATTTACTCTGACACGACTTCTTTGACTTCTGCTAACTTTTCTATATAGTTGGTAACACTGACTCCCACGGTGTTCCACGAAGGGCGGTGAACACAATTGCTGTGCGTGTTGCATAGAGCTGACAGCTAAGGGGCTGTTGGCCACTATACCCCGAAGATGTTCACTTCGCTGTGCGAACACTGATGCAAGCGGCAATACTTCTTACATTCGGCACCAGAGTGCAGCATATACAAGGCATGTCTAGGGGGACTTGAAAAGGTTTGTGCTACATAGTTGCAAACTTTAGCGAGAATTCGCTAAACCTGGCGGATTTTAAGGGGGAGGGGACAATTTCCCCTAGGTCCTTCTTGTATTACTTCAAATATAGCGTGATTTTGGGGGGAAATAGTTGAGAATAAATTGAACTGTTATTCTCACTTTTTCAATTGAAGATAAAGTTACAAGGGAGAGGAGTAAATCTGCATTCAGTTCAAAAACATTATTGTGAACACTCGTATGCGAACCGTACGCAACGCCACTGGATTTCTGTATAATTGGAGGCCGCAACAGGGGCAGTGAAGGTACAGGTAAAGAAGCTCCCTTTTAGAACTTACAAAGTCTAGTTAACTAATACTTAGACTTCAGCTCATAAAGAAGATGCTGCCATTCATGTTCTGTGGATATATCCTTAAAGTTGTGAGCTCTCTACATTTTCACTCTTCACTGCAAGCAAATTATACAAAATAGTTTTACCTAATGTCAAGGGGGGTTGAGGGCAGTTCCAGGGGGAGCTTCCCCTGGCCCCTACCTGGCTACTAGCCTGGTTCCAGCGCGCGGAAAATACAAATAACGGAGATATTTGATCCCAAAGTACGGCCCGTGTAAGAAAAGACCTGTCATCTCTGAGAACTTTCGCCGATTTTTTTAGTAAAACAGTTTGTACGCACACTCAAATAGACAAACAACACGTCGGAATTTGATATCAACTCCAAATCGAACAATCCTTACCTTACTAACCAGTGATGTGCCGTAGACTAAAAGTTTACGTCTACATGCGTTGTCTGCACGTAATCTACGCGTAGATTACATTGAGTTGTAGTTTACGTAGACTACGTAGACAATCTAAAGTGCATTAAAATTAATTTTCAAGGGTTTCATGAAGGGAAAGCGACATTTTCAACTATATTGGTTCCTAACGAAATGAAAAGAATCCTATTTACAACAAAATTTCTCTTCTCTTCTATCATCAACTACGGAAGAAGATAAATAGTATGCAAAAAAAAAAAAGATGGCAGTCGTGACGCAAGAGTGGTCTTTTCCCCATAAACACTAGAATATTTCTTATATTAGGTTTCTTCCTAGGTGAGAAATTGTTCGAATTTGGAAGAAAGAGTATGTAAAGTTCTCTTCACACATCAGCAACTGATAAGTAGTATAATTTTATTTTAATTCCACGGCGTCCTTTGCTAAGTTATCACCTTTCGCCATGTTCTTTACATAGATTACGTAATCTACGTGTATAAAATAGTCTACGTGTAGAATGTAGACTATTGTTGTTTACGCGTAGACGCACATCACTGCTAACGACGTAAAATTATAGCCGCTCCTGTGGAATGTCGTGTTGGGTGCCATATTCACTTTCGCAAAAGACTTCGGGCTGTCTTGCTTTACGGCAAGGAACACGCTAAGGTAACAGATATACTTTATTTCAAAATAACACCGCTCCGTGAGCTAAAAACAACGGAAAACATTCATAAATAATATAATAAGCCATGCAAAATATTTTTCGCTCTCTCGAGGGTGTACAGAAGGTCAAGAAACCCCTCTCCCAATCGACGCCACTACGTTTCATACATGGATAAGAAAGTGCTGAAATACGACGATATCCTAACCTAAATAATACTTGGATATCAATTACATCTACAGAAAATCGTCTACGTTCCACAAAGACCTCTGACATATGAACAGGTTTCATTCGCAAAAAGGCAATATTTATTTACACTTAAATATTCATTACCGTTTTAAACTCCGGGAACGTCTCAAATTCGTTCATTTTCTTATTTTTCACATTGGTACTTACATATTCTGCATTGCTGAGGATTCGCGAAGGTGGGATTTGGCTTTTTTTCACGCAAATAATCTCAATTTTCGACATATTGAGTAATTCTTGTTTGTTCGTTTTCGCTTTCGTTACACGAAATAGGCAGAGAAATCTTGACTAGCGTTGTCGTGTTACTGATTTTGTATTTCTTTTTCAGGTTCGAAAACCCCACGAAACATGCACGGATAGCCCCACACACCATTCATAAATAGCCCCACGAACCATGCACGGCAAGGTTAGGTTAGGTTAGGCAAACAGTTAAAATTGTTATTCAACATCAGAAAAATTCAAGATAATTCTGCAACCTTTACACAGTTACAAAACCGCGTGGTTAGAAACACTGCGCGGACGTTACGTCATCAAATGCACGCAAGATTTGGTTCACGTAGTAGAAGAACATAGACGGAACAGCTTTCGTGCATTCGGAGAGACATTAATCTTGAAAAATACATGATTTACCGGCCAAATAAATTAAACGATGAGGAAAAACACTTCCACGACCTTTGAAAAGTCTACGGAAAGTCAGTTCGGTAAGTACTTTCTTCTGTAAATTTGAAGAAATACGTTTCTCGGAGATGAAAACTTTACCAAATATTTCAGACAAACTACCGACGCACGGTTTTAGAAGCGATATCGGGCGGAGCCACGCAGAGGGTGTGCGTGGCGACCAACCAATGGAAGGAGTGCAACGCTGTACAGTTAGGAAACTGCGGTGCGCGAGTTAAACGCTGGGTTCTGTATTTTTCTTGCGCGCAAGAAGTTTTCATAAAACTCGCCACTTTAAGGTTCATCATAAGATGGGGCAAGACGTTTTGAACCTGACTGTCCAAGTCCCATGAATTTCCGTCGCCTGCAGCCGGAGTTATCGTTTCTCGAAGAAACACGGGAAACAACACGTCTCTACACACACACACACACACACAATTACCCTTTCGTTTGCCTTCCGTGTTCCGTCCTTTGTTTTTTTCGTTGCCACCGTGTTGACCCCGATGAGTTGTTGTGTCTTGGTAAGGCTATGGGTGTCAAATTCGGCTGAATATCCATAATGACCTTTCATTGTCTTGTGTGTTCACAAACATTGCGAGTCTGGGTCAGTTTTGAGTTCACCGTTTTCATAACAAGGGCGGTGTAAGATAATTTTACTCGTACGGCATGAAGAACAGTTGTGAGAGGATTCAATACAGCCCTTATCGATTGATTTATTTTACTTCGCTTTTTTTTCTGCCACTTTTGGCTAATTTACGAGGATGGGGATGAGTGATGATATGATGAAATTTTGAATGGGCACTCACAAATATCCATGCCCAGGTCTGGATTCGAACCCGGGACCCCTGGCGTCGTAGCGCGATGTGCAATACAGCCCTTATGCTCGATAGTTGTGCAAGTGTGTGTGTTGCATGAGTGTTATTTAATAATGTCGCGCCGGCGCCATTGTGGAGTGGTTAGCATATCCCTCTACGACGCCAGGAGTCCCGGGTTCGAATCTTGGCCTGGACATGGATGTTTATGAACGTCCCTTCATCAATTTCATTATATCATCACTCATTCCCATCTTCGCAATTAGCCAAAAGTGACAGAAAAGCAAAGTAAAATAAAGCAAATCAAATCAAATTAATAATATCGCTCTCGAAACCTTGTCCGTACCAGTAGTAGAGGCACCAAGGGTAAAATACTCGTATTACGTTCACAAGACAGAAATCTTAGGTATAAAGCTTATTCTTACTTCAAGGAATTGGCGTTCGCAAGACGTGCGTGCTGAAACAGTGTTTTCTCAGAGTCGAGAACTTACGGCTAAATCGTGTGGTGTATGTGTGAATATTGTGTTGCGCATTATAAAACAGGGTAAAGTATCTACCACAGAAATCGGTGAACTCCTGTTCAAATATCCTGGGAAACATCCCAGAAAACAGAAACGAGAGTGATGATGATGACCTTGCAGTTCCTCTACAATAAATACGTACGTACCTTCAAACTTCTTTCAGGTACAAGTTTCTCTTATATGCTGCAGTGATATGATATAATCCTGTGTAGAATTCTTCGCTATATATTTCATTGTACCCAAATATCACGTGCATGAATTATACCCATAAAAAGCTGAATATTAGACACAGCGAATTATCTGTGTTTTCCTTCCGCTAGCGCTTGGTTTGGCAACAGCGCGACAGCACTGGCTGCGTATTGGCTGAACTCATGTTCCTTCTAAAAGCGTACGACGTATAGCTTTACTTGCTTATGAAATGTTATTGCTTGAAGTTTCCTGTCGCTACTGTTAGTACATCCATGTGCTAAACAGGCCACCATTGCCCCCTTTCAAAATCTCATTCAAAAGCACACAAAAGTGCATGCTTCCTATCTTCGACTGTTTCTGTCTTTCGCAGGTGCTGTCACGTGACCCAGCTTCAGAAACAACTGCAGGGCTTACCCCATCCCCTTCCTACTTACACGACATAACCCGATTTGTGAAAAACATTTGCGAATCTAAAACGTTCAAACTTCTTTCAAAGTGCCAATTCTTTCGTAATGAATGTACTCAGTTCTTAAAATGGCTAACCCCATTTCGTTCGAAGAATGGTGACATATCACTGAAAAATCCGATGTTTACCGTACACGATGCACGAACAACTTGGTAGTGATATTCAATTCAGAAACCTGCCACTAGATAACAGCACGTGACGATGTATATTGAATACGTCGTAACAGAAAGATCAAACTTTGAATTGAAGCGTACTTGTTACACAAGTTAAATTTTGTATCTTTGCAATAAGATTCATAAAATAAATGTAGGTGGGCCTTTACAAAATAAGTGTACGACAACACTGATTCTAAGCTATCTCAAAGAGAGTATACACTCTTTGAGCTATCTCAAAGGATCCAAAGCTAGTGCCAAATGAGAACGTGCAGCAGGATGTGACTCAGTATTTCTCTTTCGGTTTTGATCATATATTGACACGATGTACCTATTGTATATTGACACTAGACTTGTCACGTTATGATAAAAATACACAATTTACACGAGAAACATTTTAACCGAAGCGTTGCATTTGGGAGACACTGTTTCAAGAAAACGTTTGTACGGAATCAACATGACTGCCTGCCATAACCATGCCGTATTTCAACTGTTCTGTATCGCTTAAACCTGTTATGTCACGAAAATCTTTATGAACGTAATGACTAGTAATTATTAGCGATATACGTAGACAATGAAACAGTAGCTTACCTTTCAGCCAAACTGCTTTCAATACAGCTGTTTACTTTTACCATTACACTGATTCCTCCGGCAACATTTACAAACCGGAATAGGTTAGATTCAGTCAGGGGCGCAGGGCAGTATGGGAAATCCTGTCGAAACAACACGACATCTGGAGGGTGTAGCAAGAATGCTGCTTGCGCGGATGAAATTGACCGACGTTTCCTTTTGGTCAGTTATGCGTTGTGTGTGTGTGTGTGTGTGTGTGTGTGTGGCGTGTATGTATGTAGGCTATACAGTGGCGGCAATTAGGGGGGCGAGGGGACAGATGCCCCCCACTTTTCGCCACTTTTGTCCCTGCACTATGCTAAATCTTATCTACAAAGGGAAATAGGCTAGAATTTACAATACCGGACCCTTCTGTAATTTCTATGCTACTTCTTATACTCACGAAATACGTAGTCCCGATGAAGTATGGAAGGTTAATATGTGTGGGTGACGTGTTGAAATTGTTATTTGACGTGCAGAAGTTGTAAAATAAGCTTTTCAATTACCGCGATCGTTCTCCGTATACAAGCATGGAAACCATGTTTGTGAAACGTAGCGCTCACTTGTTCAGTAATCTGCGTGGTGTGAGTAAGATGGCGACTTTGAAGGTAGGAAATAAAGTTCTTTCTTTCGTAAGTTTCTTTTAGTAACTTTCAGTTTGGTACATGTTAATAATACAGGGCATTCATTCATATTTTGCATAGTCAATAATTAGGACACTTGATCACGATTGTGTAGTTAAAATTTGTCGCTCAAGTGCTACGAAACGGACATTTTTTTTTACGGTGCAAACCATTCACGCATAGCCCCAAAAACGATTCAAGGTAAGGTTAGGTTAGGTTAGGTTAGGCAAACAGTTAAAATTTGGGGTCGTAGTAAAATCAGGAATGTATATTTCGTTTTTTAAGTATTGGAAACACAAAATCTTCCGGTAAATAATGAGCAATCGTGCCGATCGCTTATTTTGCAATTTCTACACGTGACCCCCAAATTTTAAATTCAAATTCGTGATTAGGAGGCCTCAATTAGTGAGTATGCGAAATATTACAAAATACGGGGAGGGGTCCGGTATTGTAGCTTCGCTCCGGGAAATATACTGTTCTTGCCACCCAGTTTTGATACTTTGCTTCCCCGGTTTTGGAACCCAATCGCCGCCACTGAGGCTATAACATAGTTGATGTATTAATTGTAAACAAATTAAGCCTTCATAAATTCTCATCGCTGGTTAGGATGACGTCATTTTCACAATTCGGGGTGAAATATTAATCGTATTTGAGAGGCAAGTACTATTTTTTTATGTCTAGCGTTATGTGAATCTTATGCTGCTCTTTGCACGTGGTTTCTGTACGATCTCAAAGAATGCTCACGAAAAAGAAGCTTTATCATTCAGCGTATGTATTCGAAAACAGTTTTCAGCATATGCCTATCCCAGTACACATGCAAAAAGTGACAATGATATATGTTACTGCATTAATAAAATAAAAAAGAGTACCTACACAATTTTGCACTTCCGTGAACATATCTCTGATCATTTTCCTGAGATAAAGTTTGTTTCAAATTGACTTACGCTGAGATGGACAAAACGACCTCCGTGGCGTAGTGGTTAGCATAGTATGCTACGACGCCAGGGATCCCGGGTTCAAATCGTGGACTGGGTATGGGTGTTCTTTGTTTGAGTTTTTTTGAGTTTTGAGTTGGTGTTTTAAGTCCACTTTATGCACAGTAAGGCTAATCGGGACTGGACCTACGGCTTAAAGTGGGATCCGAACCACTGTGCCATGTGCCTCCACCGGGTATCGAACCCGGGACCCCTTGACTACAAGGCGACGACGCTACCACTGCGCCATCGGGGAGGCCCTGGGGTGTTCTTTGTGAATGCCCCTTCATCATATCATCACTCATCATCAGTTTTCAATAAAAAGTATTGGCAAAAAAAATTAATAACGCTTGTTGAATCAAAAGAAAATTAGTTGCAAATTAATTGAATAGCTGTAGACATGAGATTAGCAATTTAGCTGGCGTTTGATAGAGTAGCAACAAATTTCGGCAGAAGTAATGGCATGAAATTATATAGTTTATACGTCATGCATAGACTTGTAAATACGCACTGCTTAATTCATTGCAACCTGAATGAAAGACCACTTCCCTATGGCATAGCGTAATGCTGTCGCTTTGTAATCAAGAAGTCTTCGGTTCGATTTCAGTGGAGGCATATTGCATATTGGGTTGGATACCACTTTAAACTGTACGTCCAGTTCCCACTGGCCTCTGAGGATGAAGTAAACTTAAATAACTTTGAACGAATAACACTGATGAACAAATTCAAACTTTTTTTTGCTCCTTTGAACGAAAATAGGTGATTATTTATAATTCGATCCCGCTGAATCCAAATCTGAAAGTAGAAATGCTGTATCACCTATCGTTTTCCCTGGAGTTTCATTTTTTGTTTTTAATAAAAATTTAATTCCCTTTGTAATAATACATCGAAATTTGAAATTATTTTTGTTTGTTTGATCATGAAATAAGATTTAAATATTGAAGTGAATAACTATGAAATATAAAAAAATTAAAATATATATATATATAGGACTGATTTTGAGTGTTCAATGAAGAAATTTCATGCAAAAAAAGGAAAAAAAAACACATTTTTACTCACATTTTCAAAATTTCTTTCTTGAACTCTGCCGTTTGTAACTGCCACCAGAAACCTCTTCCTTGAGGATCCAACAGTAGTCTGCTAACATGTTCTGTACCGATTTTCCTGCATATCGTTTCTCCATGACAGAAATATCTTGGTGAAATCTCTCGCTGCATTCGTCACTAACCGAGCCCAAGTTAGGGGGTAAAAGTCCAAATGCGAATGTAAAGAGTGAATTTTCAAGGACATATTGCACCCCATACGCTGATAACACTTCAACAAGTTCTTAACAAGTTCCTTGTAGTTGTCAGCTTTCACATTAATTCCACAAAGTTGTTATCATGAATGATCTGACGGATTTTCGGCCCAATAAATATGCCTTCTTTTAACTTACTATCACTGAGTTTAGGAAATGTTTTTTCTCAAGTACCCAAAAACCTCACCGTGTTTATCCAAAGCTTTAACAAAATTTTTCATCAGCCCTAACATTATATGAAATGGTGTAACAAAATCTTGTCTTTCGCAAGTAGAGGGAGATTCCTAAGACTCTTCTCTCCAGGAATTACGTTTTATCGTATGGGCCAATCCACAATGTTGTAATGTTTATCTTTCGCCCGGCCGTCCCATTCGCAAAGAAAGCAACAAAATTTTGTAAACCCAGACTGCATGCCTAACAGTATACCAATCATTTTGAGGTCTCCGCATATCTGCCAACCATATTTTTTATAATTTATCACTTTTAATATTGTATCCATATTTTCATGTTTCCTTCATGGTGGAAGAATAGGCAAGGGTTACTGATGGGTATATATTCCCATTATGCAACAATACTACTTTTAAACTGTTCTTAGATGAATCTAAAAATAGTCTCCACTCGTTTCGGTTGTGACTCCTTCCAAGTTCTTGCAGAAGGCCTTCTACATCATTGCAGTAAGTTGACTCATTTCTCACAGAAAAAAAATGTGTCAGTGATTGTTGGCGTTTCCAATATGACACCTTAAGCCTCGGCTGGATGTTTCTCTCACCGGCTGAAAACTGCTTCTCCTTCTATTGACAAAATCTCCTAACATATGCTTCCAATTTCGATGATACTCTGCAAGGCTTTTCTAGAAGGATACACGGAGTGATGTAATGATAAAAAAAATCAATTTGGGATTCTAGTTTGGCGTACAAAAAATTGGAAATTCAGCATTAATTGGATCTGAAAGCAGCTTTAAATGGGGCGTTTGAAGAGTTTTAAACCATTTTAGCATTTAAGTTCAATATTGTGCATCTTTGTGTCGTGAATTTATATAGATAATTCCAAGCGTTTGCACAATATCTTCAACAAAAATTACATAATTTTATTAAAAGAAAGACAAGTATTTAGTTCCCACGCCTTCTGCAAGTTCGAGGATTTTCCGCTTATGGCGCTGCTGTCGTTTCTGGGCAAGCAACCCTCTGAATGTGTATGCTCCCATCTGCGGCACCGGTCATGTGCCGCTCGGAGCGGAGGAGGGGGAGGGGGATGGTTTCACACCGCAATTTGTAAACTTATCTTGCTTTGACATCTGGTTTATGTTTTGTCCGCGCAAAGACCTTGGAAACTCAGGGAAGTGCATTCATTCCTTCAGTGGGTGGCAACAAGACAGACAGTCTTGGAAGTCGAGGAAGTGAATCGCCTTCACTTAGTTTACACAAATTACGTCGGTTCGTACAAGTCTGATCCGAAACAAGAAAGGCAGTTACTTCGTTGACTTACTCTGTGATGCTCTCCGATTTTTTTTACATATCTAGGTTATATGCATCATTATGGGAATTGAAGAAAATGTAGGATGGAAGAGGGTGGTTCAGAGATTCCCATTTTCGCATTTTGACTTTTGTTTTTACCTAATACAATAATAATACTTATACTAAATCTGAGACCCAAGAACTGACTTATTTTAATTTATTGAGGCTCAAATTAAATAATAAAATAAACATTTAAATTAACGTTCATCATCAACATATTATTATTATAAAACGTAAAGCGCAAAATTTAATAGGACGACAATGCTCTGTGTGAGTTTGGTGTGGAGTAACAAAATTTTAATAAATTTATTTCCAAACCATGAATTTCATCTGAAATTAATGATCTCCCCGATCGCATAGTGGTAACGTTATCACCTTGTAATCAAGGGTTCCCGGGTTAGGGTCTCACTTTAAACTGTAGGTCCAATCCCAAATAGCCTATCTGTATATAACATAGGACTTAATACAAAAATTAATGTAAGATTATGTAAAAATTCACAATTTTGACTGACGTGTCGGCGTTAAATGAACCTAAAAATTAAAAGACAAATTACACAAAAATAACAGAAATTTTACGAAGGTAAAAATTTATGTTACTAGTTGGAAGATGTAGAGGCTGGGGAAAGTGAGACAGGAGACACTTACCTGGAATCCCCTTCAATTTGAACAGTGACTTGACATTGGTAACATTAACTAAGGAAGCATTCATTCATTAACTGACATTCGAGCATATAGGACTTATGAACTTGCGGTGCATCACAGTCAGAAATCTGGTGAAATCTTAATATTTAGTTACAAGTGGGATCCAAACCACTCCTTCGGGAGAGACGTGCCTTCACCGGCTATTGAACCCGAGGCCCTCTGACTACAAGGTGTTACTTTTAAGCCACCTGGGAAGCCCTCCTTAGTAATGCATAATATTTGAATACAATTGAATTGTGTTCCTTTTCCAGCAGTTTAGCGAGTAAAATTTTAAAATTTCGTTTACACTCGAAACTAGGGCGACTTTTTTTTCGCCTCATTTGAGCTGGAATGATACTTGGGAGAGTCTAGAACTTGTAATACAGAAAACTAACTTTTATTTATAACTCTTTTATCTCTGTGTGTGTAAAACCATAGTATCTTTTTCACGATTAGGTCTTGTTCCATTTTCCCTCCTGCGTTCTTTGCTCTCTCTCCCTGGCTCTTCAGATATAGAGCTTCCTTCATTTCTTGCCCTTCTCTTTCTCTCTCTCTCTCTCCCTCCACTTGTTCGTTCTCTATTTCGCTTTCTACCTTTTGCTTCTGTTTCTCATTCTCTCTTTCTATAGTTTTTTCTGCATGCCTATCTTTTTGTTTCTCTTCCTTCCTTTATCTCTTTATCATTCTGTACTGTTTCTTTTCTTTGTTCCTTTTCTCACTCCATCGTGAGAAATGTTTATCTTCATTTCTCTCAATCCACCCATCACTCTGTTATTATAGTCTGTTTTGGTTGGTTTTCCTCTTCCTGTAGGTCCACTCCCGATTAGCCTTTCTGTGCATAAAGTGGACTTAAAACCACAAATCAATCAACAATCTTTATTTTCACTTTTATTCTCTATCCTTTAGTTTTTAAGCATCACGCTCCAGCCTCCTTTAGCCTCCCCCGCCCCTTGGGGTGTCGTCCTTCAATGGTACCTGTTTATTTGAGAACGGGTGAACCCCAGAGCCGCTTTATGAAGAGAGAAGGCCGCAAAAATCCGACCTCACAAAACACGCCCAGGAACCTAATCTTAGTTTCCAGCAGGCCAGTGAGACGCCCAGCCGACTTTTAAAAGGGAAAAGTTCCCTGTTATTGTCCTTCAATACTTCTTCTTCTTCTTTTTTTTTTTTGGAAATCAACTTTAATCTCTATTTTTTCATTCCAAAAAGAATAGTTTCGGAGAATTAGAGATTATAAAAAGGAATTCACCTTGGCTTTTCTGTCACTTTTGAGCCGAGGACTATTTAGGGGAGGGAGATCCAGAGGGCATTGCCATACGCAGAGGGGGTGCTAAAGGAGCTACAGCCCCCCCCCGAAATTTTTAGAAAATAAAAAATTCAAATGAAGGTAGTAATAAAGTAGAAAAAACTCAAAATGACCCCCAATAACCATTCTTGTGTTTGAATTACTTTTAAAACGAAGGATTAAAATGGTAATTTGAGCTCATGCCAAATGAAAATAAAACACCAACATTGAAATGGATTTACGGCAATGTATTCTATGGTTCAACCAAATATTTAATCTGCCTCTGTTCAGTAAAGGTTAGATTCATGACACGGAACCCGCATTCACATTCAATTGTAGATATTGGTACAATTTCAATTGAATTCACATAATCCTTGACCTTGAGTGAGGTGAAAATGTGTCTTGGCTGACATGATTCCATAAATAACACGTTCTTAATCGTCTAAATGTCATGTGTGTGTATTTAATAGGACCATATTCATATTCAATAAATATTCGATCCTTGATCTATTTGACATTCATTTCTCATTTCATTTTTTTGCGATATTAACTACACCTAAGCTAGATAAAGAATATGTGTTGTTATATCCCTGTTCTTACCTGTTCTTACACCGTCTTTTTGCCTATTCAAGTAATAATAATAATACATTATTAATTAATTTACATATTTAATTAATGTCATTAATCTAATGTGAATACTTTAATTTCATCATATATATTATTATTATTTCTGAGATTTGGTTCGGACTCTCCCCCCCCCGAAATATATTTCTTGATACGTGCCTGCTTTTGACTAATCTTGATTGATTGATTGATTTCTTGTTTGACGTCCACTTTATGCACAGGAAGTCTAATCGGGGCTGGACCTACAGTTGAAAGTGGGATCCGAACCACTGTGCCATTTGCCTCCACCGGGTATGGGACAGACTAATCTTGAGTAATAGAAGTCCGGAGTTCGGTGGTTATGTACAGAATGGTATTTGAAAGGGAAGGGGAAGTCCTCCATCTGCTTGCTAATATTTGGTTATTGTGGGGAGACTATATATGTACAATTTATAATATATCGATGCTTGAAGAGTAGTTGCCGGAAATTTTGCAAATACCTCACTCTTTACGTGCATCTATCAATATCTCCAACTATTAGAGCACAGCCAATTATGATTGTGAACTGATAGCAAAACGTTTGTTTGTTAAACTTGTTTTAAGACCAATTTATGCACAGAAAGGCAAATCGGGACTGGACGTATAGTTTAAAGTGGGATCCGCGCCACTCAGTGGGGTAGCGCAGATCTTTGCCCCCCCCCCCGCAAGTAAAATATCGAGGGCCCCCCCTAGTGTCAAAAAAGATTATGATGCCAGAGTGGGACGGAGGTACAATAGTTAGATAGTTATCTGTCCTCCCCCCTTCGTTGTACAAGAAATTAACTTTTGCCTCAAATATTATGCCTTCCCATTTTTTTGTTATCGACTTATATCACTGTAGTACCTTCTTGAAACTAAATCAGGATGGTCTGAATCTCTGAAAAATAACTGGAAGAAGAATCTGGAAATATTTTCTCTACTTCAACGCAGCGACACAGCCAGGAATCACTTTTGGAAGAGGGGGAAGCTTCCCGCTGCCATATATTTTGTTCCTGTTGCTTTGTATTTTTGCTTATATACATATATTACACAGATATTAAAAAATACTGTTTTGGTGGAATTGTAAAAAAATAGTAAACACTCCTCTTTTGGACTTTGAGGTGGATGTGCCTTCGGCCCGTAAGCCATCCCCTGGTTCCTCCAGGCCAAGATTCAACGTAAGAGTCGCTCATATTAACCTTCTAATACTGAGTGAGTAATATACTCAATCAACAAACTTATCCTTTAGTAAAGGGGGTTGAACCGGATATCTAGATTGTCGGCAGTAACCTATCACAAGGTAAATTTCAATCTGCTACGAAGAAATGACTGCGGACTCTAGTCTTGAGTGATAGATAATAAAGCTGCGAAGGAACTCTATTCACTGAAAATTTGTCACTCCATGAAATGCAGCTTGGAAGGACTGACCCCCCCCCCCCCCCCGCACCCAACAAAATAAAATAAGGTTGCCACAGGTTAGTAGACCTCAACATCATTATTCATAATTTTAATGCTGCCATTCTTTTTTCGATAGACCAGTGATCCTACTTTCTTAAATACTTTTTCATGAAACAAGAACCTTTTTATTAATAGACCGTCAGTGCTCGAATTTTCCTTTTTTCTATCCCCAACGCGAACAAGGAAATTTGCAGCGAGGAATATTCCCTTTGAACACTGCAGATCAAAAAATCGTAACACATTGGAAAATAAGAACTAGTTCGACAGAAATGTCCACAAAATGCCAAATTGTAAGAAAAATGAACTTACAAAATTACACCAAATAATGGTCACATTTAACTCATACGTTGTATACCCTGCGTGGCAGAGGATGGGATAATGGTCTTTACAGCAAAGGGATAATTTACTATGGGTCCCACCTTTAACTGAGGTTTCCGTCCCCTTTGAAGTAAAACGTAACAAGTGCAGACAATATGGGAAATTCATTTCAGCTCTTATTTCAATATGAAAAGAATTGGGACCCCCCTTGAAAATATTAGGTGGGAAGTTACATTTTAAATATCACGTGTAAAACTAAAAGGTTACGAATTAACAATTTTGATGTTTATTGTAAAATAAGGATAGACTGGTTGAGCAACTGAATATTTCTACTGGATTCATAACTGTAGACAATTGACACGCCACACTACGTTTACGACAAACTGCGTAGATACAAAGGTGTGAGATGAGGGATATTTTCCTATCGATGGACATCTGCGAGCAAGTAAGTTAATTCTGCATTTCGGAGGGGGACCCATATGACAAGTTACTGGGTCCCTCTGGCTGAGATAATACGTCACTGCTTGTTATCGCAGACATCGTATATGATGTTACTGGGAACCAGATTTCTGTTTCGTAAATAGATTTTTTTATAAGCGACACTATATGTGGAATTTCTGCGATTATATACAATAAAAACTTCAAGAGCTCTTTGTGGGGCTCCTACACCTCGCCCCCCCCCCCTCGTTGCGGGGATGGCTGCTACCCCACTGGAGCCACTACGTCTCCACCGAGTATTGAATCCGGGGTCCCTTGATTACAAGGCGACGACGTCACCACTACGCCATCGGAGAGGTCCTGATAACACGAAGTGTGTAGCTTCTTGTACGAGAACAGTATAGGCGTAGTTAGAACTTTATATTTGGGTGTGCACAAAGAAAAAAATGAGGTCTTGTACCTTTTTAATAATATATTTTGCAACACAATCACTTGGCTCTTTAACTGCACTGATGTTTGTAAAGGAATATAAATTCACTAAAGGACAGTGTTGAAAATTTCTGAATATACGTAGTAGAAAAAATCAAATTGCATAGAAATTACACACACAAAATGTTCATAAATGTTACAAACAAATACCTCAAAATACACGTCATCTATATAACAAGAGACGTCTGTCAAAAGGTACAATGTTCTTAAACTCATCAATAACTTCATTTACATCAATAGACTAAGCTTTTTCCTGTTCCACAAATAGCAAGAGCAGGGCTTCCAATCTATCCTGCTTCTGAGTTGCTCTTAATTTAGTTTTAACTTGGGTAAGCTTGGAGAAAGCTCTCTCACACGTGCAGCTTGTGACAGGTATAGAAGAAAAGCGCTGCAGTACAGAGTAGGATGCAGTAAATATCTTCTTTCTCCAATGACATCAAAAAATCGAAAATCTATAGACACCAGTTTCATCAGCGATAATGCACACGTTTGTACCAAGCAATGACATTTTCAACTTCTTACAAACTGCCGCTTATTTTCTCTCTTATTGAAATATCTGTCTTTAATTCTCGTTGATAAAGCAGCCCATTAGGGTGTGCCTAGGCACACCCGGCACACCCCGTACTACGTCTATGGAGAACAGTAACAACAGAATCCTGATTCCAAAGCTGAGAATTTATATTTTAGGTCTTTTACTACATAATCTATGTTAGTTGGCCATTTTACTGCAACAAAACGAACGTACCGACGGAAACAAGAAGAAACATGCAGCTTCACAGTGCATAGGCTGGTATTCTCAAAGGACGATGTGTAAGGTTTTTTTCAACTAAGGAAAGGAAAACAGTTATTATTCAGGGTTTCGGCACATCTGTCAATGGTCAATGGCCAGTGGGAACGACATTCATTCTCCCCCTCTCCCTACCAGATCGTAAAAGCAGCGAGGTCGGCTTGCTGAAACTGTGTAACGATGGTAAGAATATGGGAGATTTGTGACTGGGAAAAAGGAGAATTTCTTGAAAGCGACGTCAGCGCCTCCCTCGTGTTCCCTTGGTACTGTTGTTAGAACGGAACTAACGACACGCTCGAAATTTGGATTTCTTTCAACATCCAGCCGAGGCTTAACACCATCTTGTAATAAATTCCACCCTCGGAGACGAGAACCTAATAATTCCGCTTGAACTTTAGAAAGGTTGAGGTCTCTGACTAGATAATTTAGTTCGAATTGGGAAATAAAGTGAGGTATATTTGGAACAGGAAAATTTGGATCGGTGTTTGAATATGAGGGTCCAGGTTCGCCATCTGGAGAAGCACTGCTTGGTTCTGTTTCATCCACTGTCCATTCTTTAGGAGGCTTAGGAATTGGTATAAAATCATGACTCATAGGTTTCTTGGCTGAAGGAACATCAGGATAAAATATAGAATGCTTTGATTTAGAACTATATCCCACTATGTTTGTTAAACAGAAGTAACAATCCGTAGTATGATCTTTCTGTTCTGTCCATATTACAGGGTTTCCGAAGGGCATTGATTTGTGAGTGCCATTAAGCCAACCACGTAAAGTTCGCGAATAATTACAACAAATTTTACCTGGTGCCCAGCTTTTTCCCTCATCTACTTTACTTCCAAAAACTCATATGCTTTTTTCACTATAGGAGTGATAGTATTTCTCTGTGACTTCGGAGTAAATTCCCCGCAAACATAACAACACAAGTTCGGGTTATTCACACATTTGCGTGACATGGTGAACTCATTAATTGAGTTATAATATATTTCTTTAAGAAAACAATGCTCTGATCGTTTTGTTAAAATACAACTTACACTTCACTTCACTATACACAATATTACATTCACAATTTCACGAACATACACAAACATAAAATATGGCTACTCGCGAAGTTATCGGAAAGGAAGTTAAGACTCGACTAACCCACAAAAGAACAAATTTTAACAGAGAAACAGGAAATTACTCTACTGCCAGATGTTTCCTCCACGAAATATCAAGTGCCAGTCATAAACACACAAGGTCGCCAAAAGGTTCTGATCCATTTACTAGGAACCAAACGTTAAGCCGGATGCGGAGCAGGGTGCGGAGACCTGAAACCATAAAACTATAAAATGTGGGTGTTCTGCAAAAAAATTAGGTGATACAGGAAAACGGATGCGATATTCGTTATCAGAACATCTGAATACATAAAGATCACTTAGTTTTATTTAAAGGAGTATTTCATTGTTTATCAGTGTAATCGGATTATCTGATTATTTGTAAAACGTTTTCAGGAGCAACGAATTGTCCAATACCATGCATCGCATTTGTTCTTGGAGAATACAAATATAGTCACTCGATTGTTGAGGAACACAAGACATAGCTGGTTGACCCGAACACGTGGTACACAATAAAATATATTTATTACAGGTTTGGAATAAGTGTGACTGTAATACGCGTGAAAACAACGCCGCAGAACCCTGAGATTTTACCTGTAGGCCAGGGTCTATGTTTCCACGAATGGTAAAATGGCCTTACCCAAGTTTATTAGAATTTTATGATCTTATCCTATTCTGATTCTAGCACTTTTTCCAGCTCATTTTATTTTCGTTCCGCTATTTTATTAATTTTAAAATTATAAGTAAAAACTTAATACGAAAATAAGATATTTCTAATACGAAAATTAAGTTGAAATACATCGATCGAAATCAACAACTTACTTTTAATATGAAAAGATTGATTGATTGATTTGGTTAATTTCATTTTATGCCACATTTGGCTAATCGCGACGACCGGATGAGTGATGATATGATGAAGGTCGGAAATCGAGCTCTATATCTCTGTGCTAACCATTCCGTCACGGAGGCAGGCCTGAAAGAAATATGAAAGGAAAGTACACAGTTTAGAAGTTATAATTGATCACTGATTTCTGCATTTAATTAATTGTTATTGTAACTTTTTTTCAGCAAAATCGATTCTGAAAGAGCAAAACGTCCTAGACAGCGAGGTCACAAAGCGTCCATCACCTTTGACCAGTTCTATACGGCAGAAGAGGTAAATTTTCCAATTCTCAATATGCATGTGTGTGTGTTAAGAATAATGCTAAAATATTTTTCAAAGCAGCTAAAGAGATAGGTTTCGAAGTTAGCATAGAGAAAACTAAATATATGCTTACAGGCCGAAACCAAGTGTTAGGTAATAATCAAAATCTAATTATTGATAACAATTCGTTTGAATCAGTTTCCAAATTCAAGTACTTAGGAATAATACTAACAAATGAAAATTATAATAAAGAGGAAATATAAAGCAGGCTTAATTCAGGAAATGCATGTTACTCTTCTCTTCATAAACTTTTGTCTTCTCGTTTGATATCTAAGAAACTAAAAGTTAAAATTTACAAAACAGAAATTTTGCCTGTAGTATTATATGGATGCGAAACTTGGTCCCTTTACATTGAAAGAGGAACATAAATTGAGAGTATTTGAAAATAGGATCCTTAGGAAAATCTTTGGACCTAAAAGGGATGAGGAGACAGGTGAGTGGAGAAGGTTACATAATTTAGAAGTAAATAATTTGTATTTATGTCCAGATATTTTTAGAATAATTAAATCAAGAAGACTTAGGTGAGCAGGGAATGTGGCACGAATGGGAGAGGAAAGAAGAGTTTACAGGATTCTTGTTGGGAAACCTGATGGTAAGAGACCAGTAGGCAGACCAAGGCCAAGATGGAGGGACAATGTTGAGATGGACCTAAAGGATATTGGTAGGAATGGAAAAGAGTATATAGATCTTGCTCAAGATAGGGACAGATGGAAGGCCTGTGTTGCTGCAGCCATGAGCCTTCGGGTTTAAGAAGGCTAGAGAGTTAGTTAGTTAGTGTGTTTATAGGGAGAGGGGTAGGTGGGTAGAGAGAAAGAGAGAGATAGAGAGGGGGCAGAGGAAGAGATATAGAGAGAGAGAGAGAAAGAGAGAAAGGTAGAGAGATAGAGAGAGAGAGAGAGATAGAGAGAGAGAGAGAGATAGAGAGAAAGAGAGAGAGAGATAGATTTGATTTTTTTTTTATTTGATTTGATTTAGTTTATTTTAATTCGCGTTTTGTGCCTCTTAGCTAATTTGCGAAGATGGGGATGAGTGATGAAATGATGAAATAGATGAATGGGCATTCACAAACAACCAAGCCCGACCGGGATTCGAACCCGGGACCCTTGGAGAGAGAGAGAAAGAGAGAGATAGAGAAAGAGAGAGATAGAGAGAGAGGGGCAGAGGGAGATATAGAGAGAGAGAGAAAGAGAGAAAGGGAGAGAGATAGATAGAGAGAGAGATATATAGAGAGAGAGGGGGCTGAGAGAGAGGGGGGGACAGAGATAGAGAGAAAGAGAGAGATAGAGAGAGAGAAAGAAAGGGAGAGAGGGGCAGAGAGAGGGAGCAGAGAGAGAGAGAAAGAGAGAGATAGAGATAGATAGATAGAGAGAGAGAGAGGGGGGCAGAGAGAGAGATAGAGAGAAAGAGAGAGAGAAAGAGAGGGAGATAGAGAGAGATAGAGAGAGAGAGAGAGAGGGAGAGAGAGTGAAAAGACATAGAGATTAGCCAAAAGTGGAAGAAAAGAGAAGTGAAATATACAAAATCATTCAATCAATCCTCTTTCAGCCCCATCTTTTCGAATGTCTGTTTGTAGTTCTCTTCCTATCTACGCATACATCTCCTTGTCGCTTTAGTGCCAGGCTTGTTCCCGCATTACAGATTGGCGCGCATGCGCAAGCACGTGTATTCACTATTGGTGTACAAACTCTGATACAAATGATAACAATATATTCCTGTGACTTCTAACGGTGAGCATTCATTTCTCGATCGCTCTAAGCGGAACACGCTGTATTGTGGGAAGTTTTATAGAGATAGCCTGATTTTATTTTGGCCAACTTTCCATTAATAAAATTTGCTTCGTTTATTTCTTTCTACACAGATCTATGCTTATTTGGACGAATTGCAGACCGCGCATCCTGAACTTGTCTCCACGAAATCCATTGGCTCTTCCTTTGAAGGCAGGGATATCATGATGGCGACACTTTCTACTGGAGGAAACGGGACAAAACCCGCCATTTTTATAGATGGAGGTAAGTATATGGACGGGCATACAATTATTTTTGTGTTTATTTATTAGGCCTCTAATTTATCCAATTCCTGATTTTTAATTGAGTTTCTCTCTTTCTCTCTCTCTCTCTCTCTTTCTCTCTCTCTCTCTCCCCTATTTCTCACTCTCTTTCTCTCTCACTTCTTATCTATCTCTCTATTTCTCTTTCTCTCCCTCTTTCTCTCTCTCTCTCTCTCTCTCTCTCTCTCTCTCTCTCTCTCTCTCTCTCTTTTTCTCTCTCACTCCTTCTCTCTCTATTTCTCTTTCTCTCTCTCTATCTCTCTCTGGTAGAAAGGCAGGAAAGGAGAAGAGGAAAGATAGATACAGAGTGTGAGAGAGTGGGAGAGAGAGAGAGACTCCTATTTCTGTCAGCTTTCTCTCTCATTATCCTTTTGCCTATTACTCTCCTCTCTCTCATTTTCACTCTTTCCCTCTCTCTCTCTCTCTCTCTCTCTCTCTCTCTCTCTCTCTCTCTCTCTCTCTCTCAAACATGGCCGTTGGGAAGGGGGTTCGAACGGGTTCGTCGATTCCCCCCCCCCCTGGAAATTGGCACCCGAGCTGGAATTTTCTATTGGTTTCAATTGAATTGGATTCTATCGGATCTATACAGCCATCGGAATGTATTGGTTTCAATCGGAATCTCAACTGAAACCAATTGGAAAATAAAGACAATTTCCAATTGGTGAATTGTATCCAATTGTAAGTTTCTATATATTGGAGAATCAATATGTTATAAATTCATTTATTGACTCAAAGAATAGGTAGTTTCATTCTTGACACCACATTTCCTGTGATTTAGAAGTTCATTGGAAAAACAGCACACTTGAACTGAATTCTAATGCATACTACTGAAGTCAGATTTATCTTAATAAATACCTAACAAGAACTCTTTGTTAAGAACCAACTCGACCTTAAAGCAGCTAGTAGTTGAAATAAATGTTCATATTAGTTCTTGTTTTTTGCAATATGGAATTTCCATGCTTATTCTTATGTGTATGTAATGCAATTTGAAAAATGAGCAATCTTTTGATCAACTAAGTCGATCTCGCCAGTGTTTTGTTTGTTCATCATTTTTTCAAGTGTTGTGTGTCAGATTCTTTGTTGCTGTTTTCGCATGTATAAAGGAATAACAACAATATGATTGAAGCAGTATGTTTTTCGATTTTCCGTAAGTGCGTTAAACGCAATGAACCTACAGAGTTAAAAACGTGTTCATATATTTGAAAAAGTTTTGTATGTGAAAGTTTTTCTAAGTTACAAATTCCACATGCTTTACCAGATATTTCATTTACTTGTTTAATATGATTTCAACATTGCATTTACAGTTGTATAGATAAGAATTTTTCATAAGCAACATATTGAAAACAATAAATTACTTTCTAATAGAAACTAATTCATTACAATTGACCAATCGGTTTCAGCTAGACACATTCATTCCAAGTTACAAAAAAGCAGAAAGTTTATTATTTTTATTGTTAATAACAGAAATAAATAGTGTAAAATACAGGACATGATATCCGGTGGAGCACATAGTGGTTCGGACCCCACTTTAAACTGTAGGCCCAGTCCCGATTAGCCTTACTGTGCATAAAGTGGACTTAAAACATCAAATCAATCCAATCCAATACGAATATTGAAGGGTTTCGCAGTTCCAAAATTCTGAGATATCACACATTAACTTTATGAATAAAATTCCAACGTAAGATATTCGGAAATTACCCTTGGGAAAAAGTTATGATTTGTTTAAAAGCAGAACAAATTCAATTCACAACACAATTTTTGTCGCTGTCGTTCTTTGCGTTGTAATTTATCTCCATATTTGTTCACATGTTTCTCAGTTTCGAGGTTAGATGTCACGAGTAGTTAAAGCACACTTGCTGGCACCTAGCGGCAGAATCTGAAACTACTTGCTGAGCTGGTTTGCTCTCCATCCGGTAGTTTTGGAATAACTTGCAAATTAATGGTGATTAAACACTAAATAATGGCAGGAAGATAATAGAAACTAAACAATCTTGATTACATTTAGGCTGTAATGAATAATATAACATGTATGCAATTTGTTTACGGGTAGGTTTTAAGAAGTAACAACGTCATACAGTCACGGACACTACTGGGTTGTTACGATTCCATTGAAAGCCAATGTATTCATTACAACCCAGAACTGTCCGTGACTGTACATCCTAAATATTCTCGACAAGAAGCTAGGCATAGGCGTAACTTAGTGGGGGCAAGGGAGCACTTGCCCCCATAAAGGTTTCAGGTTTGTTCAAATTTACAAGTTAAGGATACTTTTCTTAACATCCTCATTCCTTAGAAGCTAAGCAATAAATAATAATATTTGTGATTTCGCAAATGTAACAGTTATTTAACAAGTAATTCTAGACACCATTTTTAAGGGATGAAAAACTTTCGACTCTGCCCCCTCCCAAAAAGTTAAGCCTCAAGTTTGTACCTCACCCCCCCCCCCCAAAGTTAAGTCCCAAGTTACGCCCATGAAGCTAGGGGTCCTGGGTTCGAATCCTGGCGTAGGCATGGATGTTTGTGAGAGTCCAATCATCAATTTCATCTCCCCGTCTTCCCCATTAGTTAAAAGTGGCACAAAAAGCGAAGTAAAATAAAGCAAATCAATCAATCAACAAGAAGCTAATCATTAGAAAAGGTCGAAGCGAACGCAAAGAAGATAGGAAAAGTAATAGAAATATGGAAACAGAAAGAGAAAAGTTGAAAAAGAAGAAAGAGAGAGCGAGAGAGAGAGAAAGAAAAAATAACGGAGGGAGAGGATCAGGAAGAAAGAGGGAATGAGAGATGTACATAAAGAAGAAAGAACAAAAAATAAATAAAGAATAATCCCTAACGTGTTTTATCTTCCACTGCACATACCAACTCCTAAGTAATCAGGTTGCCAACTCATAAAAAATCAGGTTGCAAACTCATAAGAAATCAGGTTGCCAACTCATAGGAAATGAGGTTGCCAACTCATAAGAAATCAGGTTACCAACTCTCAAGAAATCAGGTTGCCAACTCCAGAATCACCATCATCATCTCACTGATATGAATAATATTATTTACAACTTGTGATCGATTTTTCTCCTGTATTATATTCTCTAGGCTTCGCAGTTAGTCTATCTAGTCTAGAATATGCACTCCTGATTTCTATTGTAGGAATCCACGCCAGAGAGTGGATAGCCCCTGCCGCTGTGACGTACATACTCTATCAGCTGGTGGAGAACTATACGGCCAACAGTCACTTGCTAGATTCCTTGGACTGGTTCATCGTTCCTGTGGTCAATCCTGATGGCTACGATTACACATTCACTGATGTAAGTATTCTCGCTATGTAACCGCCAGGTCCCCGTGGCGGAGTGGTTAGCACATCGCGCTACGACGCAAGGGGTCCCGGGTTCGAATCCCGACCTGGACATAGATGTTTGTGCGTGTCTATTCATCATCATATCACTCATCCCCATCTTAGCAAATTATCCAGAAGATCACTACGTAACCAAAAACCACCAATTGGTAAGGGGAGACCCTTTCTGAAGACACCCAATTGTCAATCTCACTTCCACGTAGAACACCTTGGATTGTTTTTTGCAGACTAACGAGGCTCTGTCGACTGGACTCGCAGCCAGTGTAATGCTCTGTGGGGCCTGTGTTCTGTGCTGTCCATTTTGTGATTGTCCTCTCATCACTTTCAAATTATAAAGTTTCATCCTCATCGTCGCGATTATCCAAAAATTACTGAAATACGACGTAAAATAAATAATTCAATCAATTTGCAACGTTATTAGGGAATCTTCCCTTTTAAAATCGTCAAGTGTATTTTCCAGAGTTTGGTTAAAGTAGCACGAGAATCCGTCATATCTTTCTTCTCCTCCTCTCAATATTTTTCTCTCCTTTTCTCTTCTCTTCTATTTTTCTCTCTTCCTTTCTCCCTCTCTTGTTTCCTTTCTGCTTATCTTTCTTTCTCTTTCCCTCTCTCCTCTCTTTCTTCATCTACTCTGCTATTGTCTCTTCCTCTTCCTCTCTCTCTTTTCATTTCTTCTGAACTTCCTTTCTTCTTCCCTCTCTCTTCTCTTTCTTCATCTACTCTTATTTTCTCTCTTCCTCTTCCTCTCTCTTTTCATTTCTGCTGATCTTCCTATCTTCTTCCCGCTCTCCTCTCTTTCTTGAGCTACTATCTTTTCTCTTATTTTCTCTCTTCCTCTCCTTGTCTCTTTTCCTTTCTGCTGGCCTTCCCTCTGTCTTCCCTTTCTTCAACTACTCTATTTTCTCTTCTTTATCTTTTTTCTCTCAGTCCCTTTCTTTGTATCTTTCTTTCTCTCGTATTTGTCTCGAGTTATCATTCTCTCATTTTCTCTCTCTTCCCTCTCTTACCTACTGTTTTTCTTCTCTCTTTCTCTTCCCTGTCTTCTTTTTTTGTCTATTTTTTTCTCTATCTTTCTCCCTGTGTGTGTGTGGTTTTCAGTAGTAACATCGTCCCCTGGTAATCAAAGGTTTCCATGTTCGACAACACGCTGTGGAGGCACATAGGTCATTGTCTTCACTTTAGGTTAGTCCTAATTAGCATCTCTATGCATGAAATGGACTGTGTACATAGTGATCAAATCTTTTGTTATCAGTCTCATTGCATTCTTTGCAGGACCGATTCTGGAGGAAGAACCGGGCAAGGTTTGATGCCAGTTCATGCGTGGGTGTTGACCCAAACAGGAACTTTGGCTACCATTGGAATGGTGAGTAAATTTATCTCTTTTCCTTGCTTGTTCCTTCTCTTTGCATTCTTCCCTCGTTCCTTTTCGTTTTTCCTTTCTCACTCTTTTCGCGGTTGTTCTCTTCTACCTTTGCCTCTCTCTCTTTCTCTTCTTCTCTCTATTCTTACGTTTTCTCATTCTCCATCTCTCTTTTTCTCAATTTATATTAATCTCTCCTATCTTATTTCTTCTGTGTTTTCCTTTCTCTCTCATTCTTTCTGTTTGTCTCACTAATTTATCTCTTTATCTTTGTCTTATCCTCTCTTTTCTTCTCTTTCCATTTATCTCTCTCTCTCTCTTGTTCCCAACTTTTCATGCCAATTTCATTGCATTCTTTGGAAGATTTAATACCAACTCGTGTGATGTTTCTATAGGTCTATTTCTTTTTTCTCTCCTGCCTTTCTCTTCTCCCCTACACATGTTTCCCTTCTCTCTTTATTCTTCTCAAATTACTTTTCTCTTCGACCCTTTCTTATTGTGTCTTTCATCATCTTCCCTCCCTTTCTATTTGTCCACTTCCTCATTCTATATCTTTCTTCTTTTGATTTGTCTCACTTTCTTATTCTCTCTATCTCCTCTCTCTCTCTCAATTCATCTTTGTTCTCTCTCTTCTCCCCCTACTTCTCTATTCTCTCTATCGCCCCTCTCTCTCAATCCTACCTCTCCTTCTCTCTCTCTTTCTCTCTCTCCCCTTCTCTCTCTCTCTCTTTCTCTCTGAATTCCCCTTTGCTCTCTCTCTTCCCCCTACTTCTCTATCTCCTCTCTCTCAATCCATTTTTGTTCTCTCTCCCCCATACTTCTCTATTCTCTCTCTCCTTTCCCTACTTCTCAATTCTCTCTGTCTCCTCCCCCTACTTCTCTATTCTCTTTATCTCTCTCTCTCTCTCTCTCGCTCTCTCTCTCTCTCTCTCTCTCTCTCTCTCTCTCTCTCTCACTCTCACTCTCAAAGCTCTCTTTACCAACCTCACTGCATTCTTCGTAAGATGATCCCCTTTCTCTGTCCCCACAGAGGGAGGCACAAGCTCCAACCCGTGCTCCGAAATCTTCTCTGGGTCCAACGCCTTCTCCGAGCTGGAGTCTCAAGCTATACGGGACGCTGTTCTTGCAAACGCAGAGAGAGTCCAGATTTACTTGACCTACCACAGCAACGCAGAGGTAAGTGCAAGAAATTGTGATTGGTCCCTTACCTTACTCATCCAATTACTTACTCAGTTATCGAATTTATTCTGCGTGTGTACAGAACCACACGCAACAAGCGTATCTGTGATAGTATGTCAGAATACGCCTTAAATAAAATGCATTATCACTCTCGGACCCAAACTTTTTTTTTTCATTTCTCGAATATCGATTAAATCATGTTTTTTTTTATATTTTAAGCGATTACAAAAAGATTGTATTGTTTTTTGAATATTCAGTTACTGAAAAACACAATGAGTGCTATTGGACACTTTGGGCCCCACGCATGGCCGTCGGGAAGTGGGGCAAGGGGGACCACGCCCCCCTGTAAAATAGATTTTACCATGAAATTATATATTACACACATATATTTCATTTCATTCACACTAATTTATGTTAATTATTGGAAGGGTGTTGCAGGAACATGATAGCTTCAATCCGCATACGTGTTTTTTGAGGGGGTAGTACTATTACGGGAGGCCTCGTTTGCCCCCCTGGAAAAAGTTACCATTCTTGCCCCTCCCTGGAAAAAATCCTGCGGACGTCCATGGCCCCAGGCTTTCTAAAATCCCAATCCCACCATAGAACATAAATAAAATTGAAATTTCTTCAAAATATACCCAAATTGATTGATTTACTTTTTTCATCTTTTCTTCGCGTTTCTGCCAGTTTTGGCTAATTGCGGCGAAGATGAGGATGAATGATGATCAGAGACACACAAAGAACACTCACACGTCCAGGCCTGGATTCGAACCCAGGAAAATGAAACATTGAAACCATAACATCAGATTTGTTGTCATGACTCCAAAATCCACTTCTGAGAGAAAAATCTAAGAATATTATAAACAATATTTTGGAGGACAATAATTTGAACTGCGAAAAAGTTCTTCGCTGCAGTGAAGAAAGTTCTCGTGTGGCAGGGGCAATAGAAATTAATAGAACAGTTGAAACTAATTCACGCGGGAAAACATTAGTAATTTGCTTAAGTGAATTCATTATAGAATCGCGTCAAACATGAATGTTTACGGATGGTGCTAAAATCAACAACACAATCCAGTGTGAGAGCAAGAGTGAGAACCATTGTGACCAAGGACGTATTTAGGGGGGGTCAAGTGGGTCCGGACCCCCTCCGAAATACTTACCAAGTACTAAAATAAAATAATAAAAATGTACTTTTCAGCATAATGCTGTACTCGATTGTACTATTATCCATGGTTATTTATTTCCTATATTATTATTATTATTATTATTATTATTACTATTATTATTATTATAGGCTATTTTACTTTTTGTCAACTTTGTCCTCTTTTCATTATTCCATAAATATTCAATTCTTTATCTATTTGACATTAATTTCTTTTTTTTGTGCCAATTTTGGCGATCTTAAGTACACGCATAAATATATGATGCTATATGTATATTCTTACACCATCTATTTAAGTATTCATGTAATAATAAAAATGCAATATTAAAAAAATACATATTTTAATTAATATTTCATTTAATTATAACTTAATGATTTTAATTTAAACATTTATATTGTTATTATTATTATTATTGAGACACTTGCTTTGGTCCCTCTCCGAAATATATATCTACGTAGATGCGAGCCTGATTGTGATGTAAGAATTAACACACTGTCTCATTGGACAATTAGGAATAATGTAGTGTGTTTAATATACAATACAAAATATCCTAAAGTTCTTTAAGATATGTAAAAAAAATATTCTAAATTTAGCAGCTATTATGGATGCTTTTTGAATAACATTATTATTTTTTACGTGATCTAGATTTATACACTATGTGGAAGAAATTCATTGGACACCACATGTCAGGGGATACCATCAGTTTTCTTGCAATGAATAGGAGATCGGTCCACCTTTGGCAGCGATAACAGCAGCCACTTGTCGTGGTAAACTGGCCACAAGGTCGTGTAGTAAACTGAGTGGGATATTCCGCCATTCCTCCTGCAGTACAGTCACCAACCCCTGAAAGTGTAGAAGGGCGAGGCGATCGGCCCTCAATCAGTGCTCCAGTTCGTCCCATAGATGTTCGATAGGGTTGAGGTCAGGGTTCTGAGCAGGCCAATCCAGTCGGGTGACATTATTTTCTGCATACCACTCCATGGTAGCCCTGGAAACATGACAAGTCGCATTATCGTCCTGGAACACACATTCTTCATTTCCATAAAAACGCCACAACGTGGGGAGCATGGAGTTGTCGGAATTAAATCGGTAGAACGCAGACGTCATGTGACCATACACCGGTAATAGTGGACCCACGCCATGCCAGCTGAAACATCCCCAGAACATGATGCCACCACCACCATATTTCACTGTGGACACTACACACTCGGATAACAGACGTTCTCCGGGTAATCGCCATACCCACACTCTCCAATCTGGTCGAAACAGTGTGAAGCGTGATTCATCGCTCCATAGGACCTTCCGCCATTGCTCCACCGTCCTGTTTCTCCGCTCTTTACACCAGCGTAGTCTCTGCCGTTTATTGTTTTTTGTTATCAGGGGTTTGTGGGCAGCGGCTCGACATGATAACCGAGCGCATGGGCCTCCTTGCGAAGTATCTTGGTCGAAACAGTCAAATTGGTCGCACTTTGAAACTCTTCTGCAATCGAATGCATCGGACGGGTCCTGTTTTTCCGAATCTCCCTCTCAGCACTCTCCTGTCCTGGTCGTCCAATTTCGTGGGTCTTCCACTTCGTGGTGCATTGCAGCAGTGTCCCTTTTCCTTCCACTTCTTGATGACAAAGGCTACAGTTGATTTAGGGACCTGTCGGGCATCAGCTATGCTACGTATACTCATGGCTATGGAGCAGCCTACTATGATCCCTCTTTCAAACATGCTGAGCTCTTTCCTGTCCGTCATTTTATCAACGAATGATCTGAGAAGCCTCCTGCTGCCGTATATATACCCGTCTGTACTCTCTTTTCCATGAGGAATTCGTTTCAGAGTTGAAACCGGGGTGTCCAATGACTTTCTTCCACATAGTGTATTTTAATCATACATAAATATATATATTATAATTTATATATATTTATTTTTTCGCAGTGCATTGTTTACCCTTGGAGCTACACGGACGAACTTCCGGATAATTGGCAAGATTTGGTACGTAAATGTTTACGGTATCATAGTATATTCTCTCTAATAGAAAAATCTCTATGAGTTGGCACCTTGCTGCCTAGTGTAGGGGCGCCCAAACTATGGTCCAATGGCCACATCCGAACCGTCAGTGTTTTATACAGGGTGTATCATAAGTAATAGCGCAAACTGACGCAGTTGAAAGTACACGATAATAGAAGCAAAAAGGTCTCAGTAAACATGGGTCTGCAAACGAGCCGTTTTCGAGATAATTGCGAATGTGTGGTTACAAGCCGCCACTGACTTCATTGTTTGTAAACGTTCGTCCTAGTTGGTAAATTGCTAATAATGTGTGCGAATGTGTGGTTAGAAGCCGTCACTTATTGCATTTTGTAAACACCAAGTGCTTTACTCCTTGCGCGTTCCGAGGTTTCCTCTTTGTTTACGAAACAGAACATTTCCGAGAGATGGCGTTGTAATCAAACAGGATACAATCGGTACACAGTCTAACCGTACTGTGGGAGTCACGTCAGTTGTGCTGTACTGCTTAGTGAAAATGGAACCTTACAGCAACGAAGAGTACATTTCACCAACTAGGACGATGTTTACAAACAATGAAGTCAGTGGCGGCTTGTAACCACACATTCGCAATTATCTCGAAAACGGCTCGTTTGCAGACCCATGTTTACTGAGACTTTTTGGCTTCTATTATCGTGTACTTTCAACTGTCAGTTTGCGCTGTTACTTAAGATGCACCCTGTATGGCCAGGCTACAATTAAACTTTAAGGCCTTGCCTTTAGTATAAGTATAATATAATGTGGGCCGTATTTCATGAAAATAGACACGGACAATTTCCCAAGCAGTACGTGTGTGTCCCACTGTACAGTAAAATAAGAAAAACACACAAAGCAATCACTTCATGTTGTTGTTACTACTTCTAAACATAAGAATCTTGTAAATTTTATGTCCTTTTAGCAGCTGATGTGGAAAATTCATCAAAACATTTTTTTGACTCATGATTTTCGTGACGTAGGATGCAAAATCGTGATAAAATTCACCCACTATTAATTACACTGTCTGGTTAAGCTGATGATAATGCTGATGAATTTCCATAATAGATATCTCTATGTGTTTTGTAGCAAAGCCTAGCCGAGGAAGCTTCAGCAGCCGTACAAGCAGTTCAAGGGTCGTATTATCCAGTGGCTCAGTCGACTGAGATTTTTGGTAAGTAGGGTGATTGATTGATTTGCTTTATTTTACTTCGCTTTTTGTGCCACTTTTGGCTAACTTGCGAAGATGGGGATGAGTGATGGTATGATGAAACTGATGAATGGACACTCACAAACGTCCATGCCCAGGCCGGGATTCGAACCTAAGACCCCTGGTGTTGTAGCGCTACGTTCTAACCACGGGAGCCGGCAAGTAGGAACAGTTATACATAGCTGTCTAATCACTTTTTTGAACAAGTGTCATTTCAATGGCAGTCGTGTTTCTGTCGGTAAGACGAAGCTAAATATCTTAAGAGCATTTTTGTTCGTGATAGGACAAACGGACCAATTTTTGCATAATGGTTAATATGAAAGTGGATTCGGTGTTGGAAGTTGTTTATTTAGCCAGACACGATCTGTTAAAAATATGATGAATAAGTATTTACAGCACCCCATCCTATTCCTTACAGAGAGGCAAAAACAAGTTACGTCTAATCAAATGGACATTTCGACTTTTTCAACCGGAAATGAAATCTTGAGCCTGTTCTCTTTAGGTTCATATGTTTTTCTACGCAATCGGAAGTTCGATAAGAGAACACGTAAAATACTCCCATATGTGTAATGTTACGTTTGGTGGGGGAGAGCACGAATAAACACACAAGAAACGTGAATCCTTATCCAGGATTCAAGTCTGAACATAACTCAATGTTAAAATAAAGTATATAAAACAAGACGAGAAGAAAGCTTCTGAAGCATCTCATCATCAACTTTATTAAACTTACAGCTTTACATTTTGCTGTGTATGAGCACCATACATTTTGAATACATAAACATACACTTTTGTTATAAATCTATACACATAAAATTCAAATATATTGTTAAATAACATGTTTTCATACACATAAACTCGATATAGTTTCATTACAGTATATATTACATAACTCGTTTCGAAAAACAAATATAATGTACCCAATACGAATATCTTGTGCATACAATAATGAAACAAAATTTATTGGAAAAGGAACATTAAATTTTTATATTACTTGGTATCAAATGCTTCGCTTCTCTCCATAAATAGCAAGGTATCCGAAGTAATATGCTGAGCATTTTGTGTCACGTGTTACAGATTATATAACAAACTGTTGCCAGTTTCGTGCATACAGGCGAGTCCATTTCCACATCAAATACATTGATTGGACTACTACCAATATTCCGCTGGGCAACTGCCAATAATAAAATATCTACCACAACCTTCATAAAACCACAACAGTAAAATTCCAGGAAGCATATTATTGAACATATGATATACTCCTGTGGATCGTTACATATTTGAACCTAATGTACACCCAACGGCAAAAGAAATGGCAAGTTGGCCATGTTTTCCACAGCATGATCGTGAATCGAAATGAAACGCCAATAAGCAGAGGACGATTTGCACCATCAGACTTCCATACCTTAAAACAACACAGGATGCAGAATAAAGAAGAATGAAAATATTGGTGGACACTTTGCCTACTTTTTTCTTTGCTGTTGACTGTACATGTAATAATGATAAATATGTTTCATTTTTATCAGGTGCCACGGCTGGATCGAGCGACGATTGGTCTAAAGGAGGAGCAGGCATCGCCTACGCCTACACATTCGAGCTCGGAGGTGACGGGTTCGATCTCCCGGAGTCTCAGATTCTGTCTGTTTCCAAGGAAGCATGGGCCGGAGCCAGCACCTTTGCAAATGGCTTTCTCCGGAGGAACAAATAAAGATATCCATAACAACTCCTGTTGTGTAACTCAATAAATACCTTTTGGAGTGAAATGGGCGTTTCTTTTCGGAAATTTGTGAAACAATATGCATTAACAGTCACATTGTGCTTGTACTGACAGTGTCGGGTTAATTAGTGGGCTGGGGATTATTGTATGGGCGTTACCAGAAATTTTGCAGGGGGGGTCAGGCTATTGATATAACTAAAATAGTAGAAATGATAACTATAATAATAATAATTATTATTTTCATAATAATGACTTACAAAATAAGATATTCCCAAAATATTATTAGTATGTCTTTGAGGTGACATTTCTAGTCTAGCAAACAGCACAGCTTTTTTAAAATTCTTTTACATTTTTTCATAAACGGGTTCCTGTATATTACACTATTTTTATATTTAATGTATTTTTAACATCTTGATCTGTTCGAATAATGATTCATTGATCCTTATTTCCGTTATCAACAATAAAAATAACAAACTTATATTTTATTGTAACTTGGAATAAACAATATCAATTTCTGGGAGGGGTCGATCCGGTCCATCGACCCCCCTCCCGGCGCCCATGGGTTGTTGCTAGACATAAGCATCATTATCTTTGTATTGGTGAGGGTGGACATACTGCGTAGCACACAGGTTCTTTTCTGGATTATTGAGGACTCGTATCCACCTGTCCCCCCGCAACAACGTCCGTTATCATGGAGAGACCATTATGTTTGTTTCAGAAATTACAAATCCTCTGCGCACGTAGTTCAATCTTTCGCCGTAGATGACTCTCGTCTCACTATTCAGTAGTGTCCTCTAACGCGCTCTTTCGGAACTTCTTCAAGAGTAGCATGACGAATGCTTGAACTATCGCGTATAGTTTTACGTGTAAGTTTATTTAAATTGCTTTCTTTTAAAAAGTTAATAACTATAGCCCAGGATTGTATTTTGAAGAACTAGTTCTTTCGTCAGTTATATACAGTTCAACATGTATTGTTTTATTATTATATGTCTTGCAGATGTGATGTTAAAGGCCTGGGTTCGATACTCGATGGAGGCACATAGATGGAATCCCATGTTCAAACTATAGGTACAATCTCGATTAGCCTTTCTGTGCACAAAGTGGAATCAAACTCAACGTAAAACTCAACTGAATGAGCAGCGAGGCGTGTAGAAGGATTGTGAAAGAAATCAAAGGCTGCAGCGCTATGGAAAACAAACAATTCTCTTTCTTTTATTGTATTACATCATAGTAGTTGTATTTACGATAGGATGAGGACCACTTACAAGTGTAGAAAAGGAGAGCTCAAATAATTGAATAATCCGATTTGCTTACACTTAAAACAATGGCAAGAGGGGCTTATACCCTAATTCTTCAGGTGTGATATGCTCTGATTTTTAAGAAATTCTGAATTTCAAGTGTAGAAAAGGTGAAGCCTCTCAGATAGATTTGTTTATACTTAAAACAATGGCAAGAGGGGTTTATATTCCAATTTTTCAGGTGTGATATGCTCTGATTTTTAAGAAATTCTGAATTCAAGTGTAGAAAAAGGTGAAGCCTCTCAGATAGATTTGCCTATACTTAAAATTATGCCAAGTTCCCATATCATCTTATTGTTTATAGTGTGTTTTTTCTGTCAAAATCCCAAGAATCTTGAATCCCCCCCCCTCAGACAGATTCGGCCATGTGTGTAAAAGCTATATCTGTGTGAATGTTGTTTATAAACTTGTCAAAAATATGGCTTTTTTGATATTATTTTTGGCCATATTTCTATGCTCTACAATTCTATTGCTTGGGGTAAGCAATTATAGCTCGGAAAAATGCATGAATTGATATTAATCTATCAAAAGACTAATGTTTTGCCTCCATGCCTTGCCGGCACGCAAGAGATAAAATCTACACGCTAGAATGGGGCATTAATGATTTTTCTGTGCGATTCACTGAAGGGGCCATTAATCTTTCTGTGCGACAGGGGGAAAAGTGTAACATGTCTGCAACATGTAAAAGTGCAACAAAGATTAAGATAGAGATACACATTTTCTGACATAGAGGCAATGAACTGCCCCTCTTCATGTTGAAAGCAATTCTATTCTGATAATATGTGCCTAGGCAAGACTTGGAGAATATTATGACAGAAACAAAATCCAATTTTGTCTGTATCAAGGTCTTCAGAACCCAGTAAAATGTGGGCATATTCTATTTGGAGACGTGTTAATATTGTGGCCTTGTAATCAGGGGCTTTGGGTTCGAGTTCTGTATAAGATTGAAATACATACAACTGCCCACACATAAGATATTCACTGCTAGCTGATATACAGTTGAGGTTTGTGTGTTGTACAACAGGATAATAGAGCAAATATCTTCTAGAACTGCTCTGTGACCCTCTCATTTCTTACATCATAAACATATGATTTTTCTCCTATGAGAATAACACTACATATGGTGTCATCAGGTAATGCCTCATGGAATTCACAGATAATTTTAATATTTGTTCTGTCATTCACCACAACTTGTTTTCTTTTTGAAGTGTTAATTACAAACATGGGTCTCTGTACCTTGAATTCATCTGGTGTGTAATACATATCAGTATTGCCTGTAGTGACCCTTTTGAAAGCCGTAAAAGCTTCATATAATTTGAGGAAATCATTCTTGGACATGTCTAAATTGTAATTTTCTCTAGGAAAAACCTCATTTCTGCCATTTTTAAGATATATGTTCTTGATGTTGCAGTTATCAAATTTACTTGAATTTTTTTCCTGATTGTTGTGTCTTCCAGTCTGAAACAGTACCACTACAAAATCAGGCATGTCAAATTGTATACTGGAGAATGAATTTGTGGCATCAAATTCATAATATGTACCAGTTGCAGGCTTCTGTACACATTGATATGTATAAAATTGCAGAGGAACCTGTGGATTTTTTATTATATCTGCTTTGTATTTAAGAGCATAACTGGCCTCATACTCAACAACAGGGATTCTTAACTCCATAGTCTGAATAATGCACTTGCCTGCATCTGGTAGGGTATTAGGCAGAGCTTCCCCTGCAGGGTTTATTGCACTGTACCTCATCAAAGCATTGTTATCATTTGCAGCTCTTCTAAATGTGATTCTTAAACCACCCTTCCACATAATTTCTTTGTAATCTGAGAAGAATCCTGGCAATAGGCGCATCGGGAACAGCACTGTGTGGTTCTTAGATAATATCTTATCACCAGCCTCAAAACCACCGATTTTGTAGTATGAAGCCTCGGTTTTGGATAATTTTAATGTGGCCAAGCCGTGGAGGTAATGCCGGGATAATCTATTCTGTTTATAACAACGCCATGCTTTCTGATCTCAATTTCAGAGAACAGATGCGGCACAAAATTATCTACAAGTCTTATATTTGAATTTGCCGGATAATCTGTTCCATCGAGCTTTACAACATCAAATTTGATGTATAGATCTGCTCTGTGGGGGTGTATAAATCCATCCCCCACATCAAGATCAACCTCAACCTCTGTGTTGGGTTGATTTAAATTTGCAAATGTCCTCCTGTTTGGGGGGAATGATTGTAGCTCATAACTCTCAATATTTTCCATTTTCTTCTTGTATGTATTTTTATTGAAATGTTAATTTCTATGATTGCAGTTGTTGTGGCTCCAGCAAAATCAACTAATTCTTCTTTTTCATTAGTGACCATCAATTCAATATAATCTATTCTATTATGGCACACAGGAAAATATAATGTTGGGGATGGATTGTAGATAATAGGCTCCATAAATTCAGAATTAGGCTTGAATGTTGCAATGATTCCAGTTTGTTTGTGAGTGCCTATGCCATTTGATTTGGTGATCATACCCTCAGCCACATTGCAGTGAATATTTAGAGTCTCTATGGCTAAGAATTTGGGTATATTCATAGCAGTGTGTTTGATGCCTGGTTCAAGTTTTGTGTTGTTCTCAAATCCCAACAGCTCTCCAATAGTACCCAGATTCACTGTTTCTGTGGCAGATACAATTTCTACTCTGTGAGTGACAGAATTTTGACTTAACACTACACCTCTGGGTAATTGAGCATTTAGAGTGGATAGATTATATTGCCCTGGAGTAATGACAATTTTTTCATCCCCTACTGCAATTGTATTGTTGTGGTGTGTAATATTGGGGATTAAGTACATGCCATAAAATGCCCTGAGAGCTATTGTTTTGGGATACACTATGTCATCATGCAATTTGAGTTTCAATATTGAATTTTGGCTGGTGAGATGAAATACCCCCATGATGTTTCAGATACCACAAGGCTTTTTGAAAATCTTCAATTGATGGTTTATTTATTTGAGACATATATCTAAGAACAGATAAACACAAATGTCCGCAATTAACATCTTTGAAGTTTTGAACACGGGCATTATTGTAATAAAGATTAGCTGAATTTAGATATTTTATTAAATTTTCAGGTGGAACACCTCCAAATGAATCAAACACAAATGCCTCATTTTTTAAATATTTAAGATAACAAATCCAGTGAGTGCCCTGATTTTTGTACTCATCCAAATTAACAATGCCACACTCTTTGTTGAGTGGTTGCTCTGGTAGAGAATCAGACATGTACACACCTCTAAAATGTTTGATGCCCAATGGCTTGATTAAAGCTTCAATATCTTGGTTTGTAAGCGGCTCTTGTTTTTTTTAAACTTATTCATGGCTCTTTTAACACCTTTGCCTTGTTTCTCCATGGCCAGGTTATGGCGCCTCTGCTCATCTAATTCTGCCCTATTTTTCTTGGCATCTATTACTGTTTTTGCTATTGCAGCTGATCCCCCGGCCAAGCTCCCCACAGCCCCGAGAGCAGCTAAGATGGCAGGGATGGTAAATATAAATCCCCCCACATGTGATTTTTTTCTTGATTGCTGTAATTTTTTTAATTGGGGGGTACTAAGCAACAATTTCATACCATGCCCCTTGGCAATACAAGAATTTTTTTTCTTGCGCTGTTTTTTTGTTAAGAGACTGTCAATAGTTTTAAGAGATTTGAGACCTGCATAAGGTATTTGATACATAACACCCTTGGCCTTCATTGTAGGTTTATTATATACATATTCACAGCCCCCACCCCAGTTTTTGTTTGGTGCTCATAGCTATGGTGGTTCCCAATGCTGCTATTTTTTCACTCAAAGAAGCATCTTTGCTTACAAATCTGCCAAATGCAGCCTCTTCTAATTTCTTGTCTGCAACATGTCTCTTGTCAAGATCAGAATGTGTGTTGTATGCAATATCATGGTCTCTACAAGCAGCATCTAGGGGATTAACACCAGGATCACCTCTGTTTAATCTATGATCCAGTTTTGTGCCTGGACCACAATACTAATAGCCTGGAAGGTGTAGTTCAAATGGCAGCTTGTTTATAATGTCATTAACAAGGCCCCGACCCTCAGAAATATTCCAAAATTTAGGTGGTAGAGTATTAATAATTTTTATAAGATATCCAATCCCCTTAGTGTCATTCACTATAAAATTAGACAATTTGGTGCTTATCATGTCCATAATTCCAACCTTTTCATTGTAAAAATTGTGGTTCCCAGCATTTTCCTCCCCAGCTATCACCAATAGCCTATCTACAAGTTTCCTGACATCATCAACCCACACAAATTCTTTGGGCAGGGTGTTGTATTGTTTGATTCCACTGCCAGTCTTGATCTGTGACCATATGGGCTTGATTAAATTGTTGTATTTTGCCCCACTGCTAGACTTGACTCTTTTTTGTGTGGGATCATTGTTCTGGTATAGAGCATCTGATTTTATTAATATTTCTTTGTAATCCTCATAATCTTGATCTGTATAGCTGCCAGGCCTTTTCCTAGTCATCAGTTCCCACAATCCAGGTGTTCCGGAGTACTTAACAAAAGCACCTTTTTCTCCAAGTCGAGATTCTGAATATACAATTATATCATCTCCCATAAATGTTACTCTGAAATTGCCAATTCTATGTATGATGCTGCCATCAAGCTCTGTGTCAGCATATAAGCCAAAAACCTCATCTTTATTGTCTTTAGGTGTGGTTAAATATTTTTGAGCAAGAAGACCCAATTCAATAGGATCCTGACTAGCCTCAATTCTTCTAGGAGCAACAGGACTAGGTGTATGAATACTGGAAAGTGGGGTGAATGGATAATCTAATATGTTCCTTGCAGCTACAGGTACAAGCTCTGTGAGCAAGTTTTGATTTTGCTCTGTAACAGTTTTGATATTCTTACCTAAATTATTAATAGCATCAATTACAGGCTGTTCTGTTTGTTTGTGTTTTTCATAAATTCCACGGTTCTCTGATTTCCATCCCTTAAATCTTTTTACAAGATAATTTCTTAACTTAAGATCATCAATGATTGGCCTTTTCATGTTTATTTATATACGTCTCTACGTCTAGAAAATTGTTGATTTTATTTCTGTATTTGCCACTATTGAGTGTTCTTGTCATATCAATTGTAACAAACCCATAACTGTCCTGGCTCCAGCACTTGCTGCAAAACTTGGAAAAATCATTGTAGCTCAGGTCCCCACCTACATATTCATCATGTATGTGTTTGAGGTTGGTATGGTCTTGATGAAATACACATATAAAATTGCTGTTGTCCCGGATCAGCTGCTTCGGTATTTTTGAAAAAGTCTGTGCCAGGTAGAAGCAATCAATGTTTTTGTGTCGGCCCTGTGTAAAGAAATTTCTAACCTTGTTTTGATTATCTAGTATAATGTCATCAAACACAACAACAGAATTATCGAGACATTCATGAAGTGGCTTAACATCTGGTTCAAAAGTGGCAATATCCAATCCATCATATAGCTTCATCAACTGCTGATATTTTAATTGTTCCAAGCTCTTAGAGAAGATATACAAGTGCCTGTTTTTCCAGTCTAACCAGTTGGGTGCCAATAAAAAATTATCAACCATTAGTGTAGTTTTACCACAAGCAGATGGCCCAACAATAAGACACCTAATATTATCAGGTAGCAATTTGCCATTTCTTTTATTCTGCTGTTCAGGTTCTGGCAGCCTTTTTATAACATCCCAGGTGTTCATATTATTATTTTGTCTGCATCGATCCAGCTGTGTTCTGGAAGTCCTAGCCATTTGACAAGTAACTTGTTGCCTTTTCTGCGGATAATTTTTTCTATGAGATATGTGTCAGGCTGTTTAGTTTTGCTGAGCTCTTGTTCATAGAACCTGCCTTTGAGAATTTCTCCTCGGTGATCCTTTATTATATATGTGTTAAGGGTCCCGGGTTTAACCTGAACCACTGTAAATAATTCAGTGCTCCAGTTTCTTGTAAAGCCTCTCTTGAATAAGTGCTTATATTTGCTTATTCTTACTTGATCACCCACCTTGTATTTGGCCTTTCTTCTTGTTGGCTGATATTTAGGATAATAAACAGTGCTGATCAATTTTTGCTCATCAGATGAAGTTACTTCAGAGGGTTTCATGTTGATTGTGGAATGGACCGAGTTGTTATATTTATGTAGAAGTTCTGGAAGAATATTAATCCATTTATAATTACCCTGCAGTGTAAATTGTTTATACATAAGATTTTTTAAGGTTCTGTTGAATCTCTCTACAATTGAGGCCTTGAGGTCACTGTAACTCGAATAATGTTGTATTGCCTGGCTTTTAATAAATTGTTGAAACACTGAATTATAAAATTCTTTGCCATTATCTGTTTGCAAATAGCGCGGGGATCTTCCACTCTGATTGATGATTGTCCTGAGGGCTTCTGTAACACATTTTCCAGTCTTGGATTTGAGTGGCACAGCCCAGGCAAATTTTGAAAATGTGTCTATTACAGTGAGTAGATACTTGTACCCCTTGTTGATTTTGTCTAAGTTTTTCAACTGTCCACTTGCTATTTCAATCAAGTCCCCCTGCCATAAATCATCTATGCCCTTTGTGACTACTGGGAGTCTCTTAAAATTATGTCGGGCCTGTCTGTGTAATTCATCAACAATAATTTTTCTAGACATAATATGTGAACAAGAATATTGCAACTATGGGGTGTTCAGCAGCTGAGACTGCAGGATTTTCTAAATATAATTTGTCCCCTATTTGTATTTTAAATTCCAAAGAGCCATCATCTTCAGTATAGGCTGTTTCTAATGTATTGGGGTCTGTAAAATCCTCTAATTCTACACTGGTGATTTTCACTTTGATATCAGCATTTGTTATTGATAAGGTGGGGTAGTGGTGTGCCTGTGGTTGAAGCCAATATTTGATTTTGATTGGTCTCAATGTGCCCCCAACAAAAAACTGGTAATAAAATTGTGCAGGGGACAGCATATATATTTTGCCTCCTGGTGTAAATGGAGAATCATATTCTTTGTTGGGGATGCTGTACAATTCAAGAATTACTGAATGTTTTGGATTCTCGATTATGCCTGTTATTTCCTTTTCTGCTGTGAGCAATCTGCTTGTTACAGATTCAAGATGCTCATTGATGGTCCTAACAATCTCATCGTGCCCAGGCTTGATTCTTATGTCAACAGCAAGTTTTTTGTATTGTTGCACAATATCTTGAAGCTGGGTGGCAAAAACAGACAGAGCATTTGCTTGATTGGATTCCATGGTCCCTAGCTGTTGCTTGATATTAGCTACAATTTGTTGCAAATTTTCAACAACTGCCAATTTTGAATTTTGAGCTGTAAGATCATGGACCTGTCTTCTGATATCCTCAAACAGGGCATGCAATTCATTAATATGTTGATTTGTTGGTAGAGTGGCCACTGTCTGTGTGAGATGTTTGATCTCTGCCTGGATATTCTTGATATCTTCTGATTTCAATATGCGATTCACTGCTCTCTTAATATTTTTAAGTTCCTGTGATGTAGGCAAATTTGATACTGTATTTTGCAAAAATTCAAGTGCCAATTTCACATTGTGTAATTCAGAAGCATCAGCCACATTTTGCATAGCATTTTGGAGCAGGGCTATATCCTCCTGAGAGGGTGTGGATTGTTGTAAAATTTCAAGTTTTGTTTGGATATCATCAATCAAGTGATGAAAATGAGATAGTTCAGATTCAGTGTTGAGGTTTTCAAGCTTTGTGATTTGTTGCTGGACACTGACAAGTGTATCTACAATCCCAGGCAATCGGGATTCTAGTACATTTGCCAAATCACTTTGCACTGCTGCTATTGTACCTTCAAGATGGGTTATGGAACTTTGAATTTTTCCAAAATCTTCATATGTTTCAAGTTGCAGCTTAATATTTGCAACACTCCGAGTTATTGCATTCAAAGCATCAGAAGATGGCAAATTGTTCATAAAATTTTCAAGTGTCTCAATTTTTTCTTTAACCTCGGCTATGGCATTGTTCAGAGGGTCCAGATTAGGTATTTGGAGTGACTGAATCTGTTCTTTTAGAGTGGAAATCACTAGATCAAAATCTTCTTGTGATTTTATGCTTTTGACAATTGTTTGGAGCTGTGCCTGGACATTATTTATCTGCTCTTCTAATTGCTGTTTCAATTGCTCAGAGTTGGTGGCTTGGGTCTTAAATTTGGCTTGAAGAGCTGCTACAGCCTCTTCTAAACTTTGAAAATTATCCAATGTAGCCAGGTCAGTATATTTCTGAAGCAGCAATTTGAGTTCAGAATCAATTTTAAGAAGAGGGTCCATGCATTGTGATTGTAAATTTGTAATTTCTAATTGAAGACTGGCATTGAGTGTAGTTTGTAAAGCTTGTAAATCGCTTCTTAATTTCTTGACTCTGACATCAAGCATCAAAATCTCATCACTGTGATCTTCATGTCTTGTATGGCCAAAAATATCATTAGGCATTTTGTTTAGTGGTCATTTATTATTGAATATCTGATTCTTAATTCTATAAAAAAGGGTATAAGCTTGTCATAAGATCCAGGGACCTCAATATATAAGCAGTCACCAGCAGAAACAGTATAAACAGTGCCGGAAATCATGTTTGAGTGCTTAATTCTGTAAATATTTCTCCCTACTGAAATTTTAACATCACCCTCAGGAGTTGTAATAAATTGCAATTGCCCACCTACAGGTAATTGGTAATGATTTAAATTATTGTTAAATATGTACAATATTTTGCCTGTTTTATCATCAACATCTGTAAATATGCTGTTCAGATGAATAATTAACAAGCCACTCAGTTTAGACAGCATATCAGAAGAGGGTTGTGGTGCTGGCAGGTCCATAATACCCTGTTTTTTGAACCCAAATAAGTTCATAGGCATGTTTATTTATTTCAAATCATGCTCTGTGCTTGTGCATTGTTTGCCATTTTTCAAATCACAATGACCCCATGGTAAAGTATGTATTCCACATGATAAAATGCATCTCTTATCATCATGTGGGTCCAGAGCCACTTTTCTTACAACATTTGAAGTCAATAAGTGATCCACACTCTGAATTCTGGATTCTGATGTTCTGATTAAACTCTGGGATTTGAGGCAATTTTTATAATCTTCAAATTGGAGCTCTTTTTCCACAGCTACTTTGCCAATGCCCTTGGCCTTTTTGGCAGCAACACCACTACATGTTTTAAAACTATACATCTTGGCACTTAACCCAGCAAATTCCACAATAACATCACCAAGTGTCTCATCTTTTAACTTGCCAGGCACCTTTTTGTTGTGGGGTTGAATATTCAAATAGCCTGGCAATTCACTGGTGTCAAAATATTTAAACAATTCAGGCTGTGCCATATCTTGATAAACATCTTCTGTTTGAATATCAAGAACAAAACTATCCGTGTCCATGTACATCAATTTTATATTATCACCATAAAAAGGTTTCAACACATCATAATACAATGTTAACATATGTAATTTGGCCAAATCCAATATTGCAGCCCCTACATAAATAGGTTTATCAAACTTAATCTTTGTTTTTTTCATGTTGAAAAGTGCCATATTTTCATCATAAATTCTTCTGTAATTGAAATTAGGCTTTGCAACCAATTTTTTGCTCAGGCTGGGGTCAGTAATTATTTTAACATCGGTATGTTTTCTGACATTTTCAATTGTTTTGCCATATACAGAATTAACCATCAATTTAAACAAGGCCTTATCAAATTGGCTCTTTGCAGATGTTCGAAGCTCCGTGTTTGTATTAATGTATGGTTTCAACCATTCTGAGTGCCTGAACCTCAAAACTTTTCTAACTTTGGTCACTTGAACACCATGTTTCATCAGGAACTGGAGGTTCTTGTAATATATGACATAGCCCTGTTTTGACTCCAGTGTCATCATGAGCTTCTTCTGTTTAGAGCCAGGTGAGCACTGAACCTCAGGAATTGGGGGCAGATCAGAAAATTTGTTGTGGAATTTTTTTGGAATTATCAGATCAACCTCTAAGAAGAAGCCATGTTCACGGTCATCAAAGTCCTGAAGATCCTCAATATTGAAATCTTCAACCCATTCAAGCCCTGCATATGGCAGTTTTTGCATCATCGCATGACCATAGAGGCTGTTGGCATCTACATACACTATATAATTTGATGGCAATTCTGGATTATAATCACGCATATATTTGTTATTTGCTCTGGCATATCTCTGAGAACATTGCACCATCCCCCCTCTTATACCTTGCTCCATAAACAAGTACATATCTTGATCTTGGATCAGATCCAATGGCTTTTTGGTGTTTAAAAACATTGCAGACCATGCTAGGCCCGGGGCACTGTAAAAATACACTGGGTCCAGTCCATAATTTTGCATAGAAGATTTTCTGAATGTCTGCATTATATCTGCTAAGATGGTCACATCAAGTTTCAAATATGCCATGTGATAATCACCAAATCTCTTGCATTTTAAATTGTTCCACATCAATTGGGCATGGTGATAATCATCATCAGTGATTCCAGATCCTCTGATTCTGCTGTAAAACTCATGTTGTGGAGGCAGGGAGCACTCATCAAATTTAGAAAAATCTGTAACATAATCATATGGATATACACCCTTCCGCCTAATTAATTTCAGGTCCTGATTTGGAAACAATGCACGTGTGATTTTGAATTGATCATGAGATAATTGAGTGGCCAGTGTAGCCAGGCTAGCCGATAAAATTCTGTAAGAATCAAGAAATCTTATGTGAATAGGAACACCATTAACTTTAATTATTTTGCTAATAGATATATATTTTTCATCATTTTCAGCTAAAATATTTAAATTCTGCTTCTCAAACCCCTCGTACCTGATCAAATGATGGAAATCATAATTGGATGCTCCATGGCAAAATATGGGGACAAATTTTGGTCTCTTGATCTTAATATTACAGCTATTACACAGGGCCATTTTGAATTTACCATCTGTATGAGAATGGTGTTTCACCTTGATATTTGTATCTGAAAATTCAGAATCACATACCGGGCATTTTTCTGCATTGTTGAAATCTTCAATCTGTTTCTCTGTTAAAGGCAACATGGGTTTTGATTTTAATAAAATATTAGATGCTATGTCACGGCACTCATTTTCTATTCTATGTGCAAATATTTTGATAGCATCTGGCCCCATGTATGAATCTTTTTTGGTAACAACACCATCCTGTACAAAAACATAACAAAAGCTGGAAGGTTCATGTAGCTGGTATGGTGTAATTGAAGATTCTTCAGGATCTGGATTGCAGGATGCAAGAGATTTGAGGATTGATTCAAAATCATAGGCAATATATGCTGGGTGTTCCAACAAGGCTTCAAACTTTTTGAATTTTGCTTTTTCACTTGGATTGGGCATCACCATATGAACAGGTTTATGGTTCCCACAGTATTTCAGATGCTCAATTAAGTTATTTTTTGCAATTTCTGTATTCTCTTCAGGAACCCTCTTCACCATTTTTTGACCATCAAATACAGTTAAACATCTTCTGCACAACTTAAATATTCTATTAGATTTGTCTAGTTGTGTTCTCACTAAAGCTTCAAGATTATGTATCAGAGTGTAATGATTTGTGCCATCCCCTTCAATTAAGAGCAAATCAATCGGAACAGCAGATTCATCATCAATTGTACTGATTCTGAGAGGTTCTATCGGGCAATTGCCAGTGGAACAAATAAATACATTAATAGATAATTGTTTGCCATTAATATCCCGGGCCTTTTTTTCAAATTTATCAATATTCTGAACAGACATTGGATATTCTAAACCCTCCATTGCTTCATCAAAATCATGTTCATGTTGTTTGTAATAATTTATTCGCTCAGAATGCCTTGAAACTGGAAACAAAGCAGCTAATATACACCACAAAAAGCATTTCTGGTCGGTATTTTTTATATTAACCACGGCTCTTCTGTTTTTAATATTATCAGGTAATGGCAAATATGTAGATCCTTGCAATGGGCTGAATTCAGAAATATTAACATATAACTTGTGAGGAGAGCCGCATAGGCTCCATCCAGACTCTTTTGCCGCAAATTCAGAGTGTTTAATATTCAATTGATCTATTAAACTGCTTATTATTGTATCTGAATTTGCATTTGAATATACAGGTACAGTTTCTGTTTTGTGGGGCTGTGTAAATTTTGTGCCATTTGGCTTCTTATATTGTGTATACAATTTGAGGGACAGCTTATAAGAGCCATTTTGTGCATTAAGAATTGCCTGCAAATCAGGATTTATACTGTTCAAAAAATTCTGAATACCACATCTTGGCTCTGATACAAACCGATAATCCCTAAGTTGGGCATTAAAACTGCTATGGATAGGTTCATAGCGTGGCTGCTTTGCAGGTCCAGCATTAACAGGTGCTTCATGCTTCCTTTTCAGGCCAGATGTAGATGCTTGTGGGGGCAATGTTGATGACTGTACATAAGAATTACACTTATGCCATTTGTAATATGCCTTGCTTAATATTTTATGGCATCTTGGACACATTTTTGTGGCCTTTCTGCATTTCTTAGAGTTACAAATACGGCAATGCCTAGCCCAATGAGAACTAGATATATTTTTATTACACTGATTGCAATATTTTTGTTTTGACATTTTTCTTGTTGTTGTTTATTATATAAGATTTTCTGGGCTTCAATTCAAAACTTTATACTTAATAAAAATATCAGTTGGGTTCAGCAGTTAGTGGCTGAGCTGGTGCTTTTATACCCAAACAACAGCAGTAACTAGGTTTTGGTGATAGTTTTGCTGATGTACAACACACTTCACCAGGTTTAAAACCTCATCTCTATATCAACTAAATACAATTCAAAATTGGATTTTGAACTGTGCAATAAATATTCTGTAAGTCTCACTTGTGTTTATATTAACAGAACAAGACAAAACCAGAATTGTATTCAGGATTGCAAGTTTTCATACAAAAAAGCCATATTTTTGACAAGTTTATAAACAACATTCACACAGATATAGCTTTTATACACATGGCCGAATCTGTCTGAGGGGGGGGGGATTCAAGATTCTTGGGATTTTGACAGAAAAAACACACTATAAACAATAAGATGATATGGGAACTTGGCATAATTTTAAGTATAGGCAAATCTATCTGAGAGGCTTCACCTTTTTCTACACTTGAATTCAGAATTTCTTAAAAATCAGAGCATATCACACCTGAAAAATTGGAATATAAACCCCTCTTGCCATTGTTTTAAGTATAAACAAATCTATCTGAGAGGCTTCACCTTTTCTACACTTGAATTCAGAATTTCTTAAAAATCAGAGCATATCACACCTGAAGAATTAGGGTACAAGCCCCTCTTGCCATTGTTTTAAGTGTAAGCAAATCGGATTATTCAATTATTTGAGCTCTCCTTTTCTACACTTGTAAGTGGTCCTCATCCTATCGTAAATACAACTACTCATCATGTAGTTTTTGCTACTCTTTCGCTAACCGTAACGATGAAGATGAATGATAATGAGATAAAATTGATGGAGGGATAATCATAAAGAAACTAATGTCAAGACTCGACCTCGGAACCTTTGGTGGTAAGATCATAAGTCCACTACTCAAGGCCCTATCGAAGCTCGTAATAGGCAATAACATTTGGTTGTCTTCAACAAAGAAAAAATATATGTATTGTGTGCACTGGTAAGTAGATCTTATTCTCAAGGAATCCATCCAAAATTAGGTAAGCCCAAGCACCTAGCAACCGGTTGGGTGCAAAGGAAAGGATTGGGAAAAGGGATGGAAATCAAAAGGAAAGGGAAGAAAATGAAAAGGATTTGGAACGAATGGAAAATAAAGGATTGTAAAAAGAAAATGCAATGAATTGATCAAAGGCTTGAATGGGGATGGGCTCCATATCAAAACAGGAGATTATGAACTGTATAGTCGCTGTAATCCGGATCGTCCTGTAGGGACGGGCTCTGGTTGTACCGCCAAATCACAGCATCTCATTATGTAGCAAATCTCCACTCGCATCAAAGAGGTATTACCCTGCTACCAGCCCCGGGGGCGCACGTTTAATCAATTAATCAACATCTGGAGATGTACACGGCTTTCATGCTTACTCTTGTAGTTTGGTTAGCAGGGGGAGGATGTTGGCAGAGCAGGAGTGGAGCAAATGAACTCAGGATTTGCAAGCATCTACGGGGTTGCGTTTGAGGGAATTTCCCGAAGAGATGGAGGCACCTGATTGGCGGATTCGGCTTAAGATTTAGCAATCGGAGCTATGATTTAACAGTGGCTGATTGGGGAGTTTTTTCACCACAGAAATAAAGGAAGATAAGTGGAAGAGTACATCGAGAGAAAGAGTGCGACTCCTTGTGGAGACGGGGGAAGCTGATGGGGCCACACACCCCCTCCGAAATTTTGAGAAATAAAAAGTTTAGAATGAACTCGGGGGGGGGATCAAACTGGTAGATAAAAAGCGCCAAAAAATCACCATCTTATCACCATCCATCCTCATCTCCGCGATTAGCCAAAGGTTGCAGAAAAGCGAAGTAAAATTAACCAAATCAATCAAGGAAACGAGAGAGCTCAGGGTTAAATGTATAGGGAAAAAACAGACGGAGTTCCGACATTTCCGACACCGTCAAGTGCGACACTATGGCAAAAACTGTTTTTTTCCCGTCATAAGCGACACTGCTTGGATTTTCCCCTACGATTTCTAATTTGTTTACCAGAATTGGCGACATTTGCGTACGTGCAGCAGCAATAGCGTCTCTGAAGAAAGTATTTCCCGAGGCTCAGACAGTGGTTGTAATTATCACTTTAATCTATGTTTGTGGCGAAAGGTGCAGGAGTTGGGACTGACAAACGATTACAAAACAGATCTAGACGTGCGGCTGTGTATACGAATGTGTTCAGCTCTGGCTTACCTCCTTGTGGCTGACGTCGATGATGGATGGCTGTGTGTGATGGAAGATGCGCCAAACCACGACACATTGAGAAAATTTTTGGATTATTTCGTTGAACAGTGAATGAACAACTCTGTTTTCAACATTTCCATGTGGAACTGCTCCCAACAGCGGCACAGGACTAACAATGCTGTCGAGGGATGGAACCATACAGTTAATGTATTGACGGAAAAGTCAAGTCCTAACGTGTGAAGATTTTAAGATTAGAAGCTGTGTGCAACGACTACTTATGTGAGAGGAGGGCCTTGAATCTTAAAGGGAAACGTAGGCGACGTCGGTACATTACATTAGATGAGAGAATACAAAGAGCGTTTGCCGACTATGAAATGCATAGAGATCTTAAGGGCACTTTGAGGAGAATGGCGTACGTTCAGAAATAAGAATGAAAATAGTAAGATGTTGGTTCAACTACAAGAGAAACGACGCATTCTACATTTCTACATTGACAAGGGATTGCAGTCTGCTCCTATACTGACAAGGGATCTAAACAATCCGTCATTGACAAAGGATAAATACATCCAGCTTTTAAACACCCAGCTTCCATGATGCCAGTGTGAAGGAAAACTAATAAAGGTTTTTAAAAACACACCAGCTTCCATGATGCTGCCAGTCCTAAGCCTGGATAAAGTTTGACGGGAAGCTATTTACACTGTGTGTCGCAGATGACGGTGTCGCAACTGTCATGGAATATATTTTCCATACAGTGTCGCATATGACGGCAAAAATGCTAGTGTCGCATACGACGGTGTTGCAAAAGTCGTGGATTCAAAACAGACAAGAGATGGCAGCACTAACATAGGAAACGAAAGATGACAGGAAAAAGAGTAATACTCTAGTAGCCTACTCTCAATTCAACAAATATTTTGAAGAAACTAGTAGCGTAACAAAATTTCCAAAGATCCGCCCTCAAGGAACAAATTTGCCCTCCCCCCACCCACCACTTCCGTACAGTTAGCAACGGAAGTATATTCTTAGAAATGTAAGTGATTACTCAAAATGGCTGGTTGGAACTACATTTACATTGATACATTTTCAAATCGAACCTGTGCCTGTGAATTACCAAATATTATAATTTCCATCTCTCTGAGTTTTGAAATGAAGGCTAAAAGTGGTAAACGTTGTAAGTGCCAAAAGTGAAACTTTTGGGAAATCGCATCGTTCCGCACATCAGCCCGTTTGAACTACTTAGAGGGCTACCAGCCACATTTCACGTTTACCACATTATAAAGCATGGCACATTTCACAGTTTAACGTGGAAAACGGTGTTTGAATTATTTTGGCACTTACATCGTTTACCAATTTTAGTATTAAAATCTAGAAGACCTCGGTATCTTTTTTCCAATATAAATGCGTTTTGATCTTTCCAGAAAACCTAGAAAGCTCACATTCACTCATCACGAAAAATCGTCATATATATACGTATTTAAAGAATTGGCTCAAATTATCCTTTTTCAAGGAGGAAATGTTTGTGTGATTTCTTGTTAACAGATTAAAAAGAAAAAGAAACCACAAGAAAAATGAGCTCTTCATTCAAGACAATATAAAATGGGTAAAAATGTCCAATCAAGTAATCGTGAAAATGAATGAGAAACATCAAAATAATTTGTTCTCTTCAGGGAACGGAGTTATATATGTAAATACAGATATTTATGTATGAATTTGAAATCGGTTAAATTTTGCAGTAGCGCATACTGAGTCCAATATCTGGACTATCTCACTATGTCACGTGGTCCTTAGCTATGAATAGAAATCAGGTTGCCAACTCCTAAGAAATCAGGTTGGCAACTGATAAGAAATCAGGTTGCCAACTCATAGGAAGTCAGGTTGCCAACTCGTAGGAAGTCAGGTTGCCAACTCATAAGAAATCAGGTTGCAAACTTATAGGAAATCAGGTTGCCAACTCATCGGAATTCAGGTTGCCAACTCATAGGAAGTCAGGTTGCCAACTCATAGGAAATCAGGTTGCCAACTCATAAGAAATCAGGTTACCAACTCTCAAGAAATCAGGTTGTTAACTCCAAAATGACCATCATTTCACTGATATGAATACTTTTATTTACATTTTCTGGCTTCGCAGATATCCGAGCTAGCCTAGAATATACGCTCCTGATATTTTGTATGTATTATCTTTGCACACAATGGCACGTAGACTCGTAAAATTCAGTTCTTATTTTCCATAGGCTATATCAGGTTTTGGCTCTTATTTTACATATTTTGGTTATTTTTACATATTATTTCCACATTTCAGAATATTTCTCAACACATACTCCATATTCGCTAAATAACTACATGTCCCCGAGTGACCGAAAGAATTGGGTGAATCTCATGCGAGTTACTGACAGATTTGAAATACACTCCCATTACGTCTTGAGATATTGAAAGCAGTTTGAGTCAGTATAAATCTATCTTAAGAGACAAGAGAAGGAAATTCGCGTTCGAACACTTACAACAAAATGTTGTTATTAATTGTTTTGCAAGCAGAAAATGAAAACACATTTTGTGATGTTTTACAATTAATGTCAATGTAAGGGTACTGTATTTTATGTAGCTCGTGTACTGTCATATTATTAAGAAAGTAATTTCTTACAAATTTTAAGTCCATATATTTGACTCCATATTTTGGCGAAAATAACAAAATATGCATTTACATATTTAGCACATTTTTACTACATACAGATCCGTTCCCTGGCCAGGATTGCTGAAGCTGCAGGAACCCACACATTCTAATGGTTCCGTTACAGGACCGGAACCGTTTTCTCTCGCACAATTTAAATTCGGTCCAAGTTACGTATTGTTTCATTGAATTTTTTTTTAATTCGTTCTGGAAAAAAATGTTCCTTGACCGAATTGAAATTCGTTCTGGAAAAAAATGTTCCTGGACCGAATTGAAATTCGTTCTGGGAAAAAAATGTTCCTGGATCGAATTGAAATTCGTTCTGGAAAAAAAATGTTCCTGGACCGAATTGAAATTCGTTCTGGAAAAAAAAATGTTCCTGGACCGAATTGAAATTCGTTCTGGGAAAAAAATGTTCCTGGACCGAATTGAAATTCGTTCTGGAAAAAAAAATGTTCCTGGACCGAATTGAAATTCGTTCTGGAAAAAAAAATGTTCCTGGACCGAATTGAAATTCGTTCTGGAAAAAAATGTTCCTGGACGGAATTGAAATTCGTTCTGGAAAAAAAAATGTTCCTGGACCGAATTGAAATTCGTTCTGGGAAAAAAATGTTCCTGGACCGAATTGAAATTCGTTCTGGAAAAAAATGTTCCTGGACCGAATTGAAATTCGTTCTGGAAAAAAATGTTCCTGGACCGAATTGAAATTCATTTTGGAAAAAAGGTTCCTCGACCGTATTGAAATTGAACCTGGAATAAAGCTTCCCGGACCGAATTGAAATACGTTACAGATAAAAAGGTTCTTTACGGTCCAGAACCCATTTTACGCTTGCTGATTTTCTCTCCTGGACCGGAACTGAATTTATTTAAAATTCCCGGACCTTTAAAAACCATCTCCCTGGTTCTCTTCTTCGGGCCTGTATGTTACGCTCCTGAACTAACTCAACCATCCAATTCTTAGTAAAGGAGTGTTTGCTTTACAGATACCCACAGAATTCCCTAGTTTCAGAATCTTTTTCTCAAAATCCAATTTTACCAAAACGGTATTCAAGCCCCTTCCCCCTTGCAAAATCCGGACCAAAAAATCTCTCGTTCATGCGGTGGGGACGTGCTGTGCAGAACAATTGCAAAAACCCTGTCCAGCACAAAAAAAAAGAGAAGTAAAGAAAAGAAAGAAGCAAAGTTGCCCAGGACCAATTACCCCCCATTGTGCCAGCAGTCTGGCGCTGAGAGTTGAAAAAATGGGCCAATTACTCGTGTCACGTGCAGTGAGCGGTGGGTGGGCGACGAATAACGGGGGCAAACAGGAAAAAAAAAGAGAAGAGAAATTTCGAGAAAATGCAGTGGCAAGCTTAGAAGACGTTCGTCGCAGTGGATTCGCCAGAGTGTTGTGGGATGAAGGCTGGATACAGATGTTCAGGTGGATTATGCTGCGGTGTTCCATTTTTTCTACCATTCTTTCCCTTTGTGTCACCTTTTACAGGCGTGCGACCAGGGTTGGGGAAGCAGTCGCCCTACTACTAATAATAATTATTATTATTAAATAAGATTAAAATAAATAACAACATACCCAAAGTCACTTCGAGCAGCTTACATCACGTAACGCAATGTTACTTCTGCGTTTGGGATCGAACCAAGAACCTTTTAGATTGTATTGGGTGGTGTAGTTATTCATCATTCATCTTTCAGATGGTTATCACTCGCTTAGCCTAAAGTATAATGTATGCGAAAGGTTACATCCAAAGTTATGGCACAAGAATTCACACGTACAGTAATTGAGCTTCTGTACTCTCCATGACTGAACCGATATGGATATTGATAAGAAGAGGATAATACTTGCCTCACAAATAGATGAATGGTATTCCAGAGATTGTCCTCTCAATAATGATAATTGACACACATCTGACCTTCCAGTCAGAGTTCACTCTCCTCATGCACCACTGTCCAATAATCCTCCCTCCAACTTCCTTGCTCCATCCCGTCCACTCGCCAACTGTCCATTCTCCCTCCCTTCCAACTCTCATGCCACATACACCTCTCAAGTCAATAACCTAACCTTTGCCTGACTACTTATTCAGCATTCCTTTCTCTGCTATGTTAAGACTTCACACTTCTTACCCAATACCTTGGGTACGATACGATACATTACATCTACCTGAATAAAGTATTCCATAGCATACATAACAAATCATCTCTATTGCATCATAGAATTAAACTCCGCTCTGAGTTCAGCACCGGAAACACTGGATCGTAGAGACCTAGTAATCCCCAGACCTAACAAAAGCAGATTTGGTCAGAAGTTTTTCTAGTACCTAGCAGCGGTAACCTGGAATTCACTCCCGACGAAGGTCAAACTCAGTTCTTCTACGTTATTGTCAGTGTTGTTTTCGAGATAATCGCGAATACAAGCCACTACTGACTTCATTGTTTGTAAACGTCGTTCTACTTGGTAAAATGCTAATAATGTGTGCGAATGTGTGGGTACAAGCCGTCACTGACTTCAGAAATGTTCTGCTTGATTACAACACCACCTCTCGGAAATGTTCTGTTTGATTACAACGCAACATCTCGGAAATGTTCTGTTTGATTACAACGCAACATCTCGGAAATGTTCTGTTTTGTAAACAAAGAGCAAACCTCGGAACGCGCAAGGAGTAAAGCACTCGGTGTTTACAAAATGCAATCAATGACGGCTTCTAACCACACATTATTAGCATTTTTACCAAGTAGGACGACGTTTACAAACAATGAAGTCAGTGGCGGCTTGTAATCACACATTCGCGATTATCTCGAAAATGGCTCGTTTGCAGACCCATGTTTACTGAGACTTTTTGGCTTCTATTATCGTGTACTTTCACCTGTGTCAGTTTGCGCTATTACTTTTGAGACACCCTGTATAATGATGACTAAAATCACACTAAGCAGTGGCGGCGACTGGGTTCCAAAACTGGGGAGGCAAATGCAGTTTACTTTCCCTTGGTAGATAGGTTCAGCATGGTGCGGGGGTAAAAGTGGCAAAAAGCTGGGGGCAACTGCCCCCCCACGCCACTGACACTAGGTATACACATGAATTTGATTTTACCCATATTTGATACGCCCCTGTTTGCACGCATCAATACAGAGTTTATAAAGCAGTGAAGCTACTGAACTTTATCAAAGCTTTCCGCCACCTTCTAATCAGTGGGTGCGCACAAGGCCATGTTTTAACAACGTACCCGTTAAATTACTGATTTGAAATATCAAATGATATGTTGGGAACATTACGAACTGCATTGCTTGATGGTTTGGTTGGTGCATTGATGTGAAAATTACGAATAGGTTTAACTAGAAGTTGTACTGGTGTGAGAGACGATGATTTTTACACATCACAGCGTATAAACATAATTTTATTTAACGTTCGAGGTCTTGTTTGCATAGTTTTCAAGCTGAAAGCAGGTGGCAATATCTTAGCTTAAATACACTACATTTAGCCTAAAAACGAAAGTATTTAGCGTGACGCAGGGTTCGAAATGCTGGGAGAACGGGGGGGGGGTTCCCCCACCAAACCATCTTGTCCTCAATAATCCTCCCCCAAAAAAATTCCGCGGTAGAGATTTTGTTAAAACAACACATGTTAAGCAATTAGTTTTGACTTCAAATACAATTTTCTAAAGATAATATCGAAAATACAGTTGCAAGGTTGTATTACATGCTCTCTCTCTTTCAAGAGATTATTTATTAACAGATCTGCACTAATAACAACATATGCACAATAAAGTAAAGTAAGAATATAAGACAAATATAACTATTAAATCTAATTGATTTACATTAGTAGAATAGAAAGCAAAAAAGAAAAAAAACTTACACACAAACTGTTCCAACTATTGTGTAATGTAAAGATATTAGGTTGCTTACCACAGATAAATACAGCAGCGCCATCTCTTATTCTTTCTGGCAGAATAAATGGAAGCAAGAGTGCGAGTTGCGTCTTCAGCGCCTCTCAACGGATTATTTCAAAACTTCTTCGGAGTGGCGATTCTCAGCAGGAGGTCAGTGCACAGGTTTTCGTGCCTCTTTCCATATCTGCTTATATACCTTTATCTGTGTTGCTATATAAATATCTGATATGTGTGTGTGTGTGTGTGTGCGTGTTTGTACGCACGGATTGCTTAGCTCATCGCGCTACGACGCTAGGGGTACCGTGTTCGAATCCTGGCCTGGGCATGGGTGTTTGTGAATGTCCATTCAACAATTTCATTGTATCAGCACTCATGCTCGTCTTCGCAATTAGCTAGAGATGGGACAAAAGCAAATTTGAATATGAAGTTTTTAATGCGTCAGCACTTAAAGGCTATTTTGCACCTGCCGCGTTATACGGGGTCCAGCCTCTTACCCTACCTAAATTAACCGTAATGTCGTTAACTAAAATATTAAAACATTCTGACTTCGGTTAAGAGCTGAGGCTGTAAAGGGGCACTCAGCGCACATAAGGACAAAACTCAGACGGCAGAGCCTCGTTAGTGTGCAAAACGCAGTACAGGGTGTACTACTTAGTACCTCACAAAAGCGAAGTAAAATAAACCTAATAATAAAAAGTAATAATAATAATAATAATAATAATAATAAGCAGTGCTTTTTATGAAGAAAAAAATGTTCCGGCCCTCTTCAAGTTGGTTTGTTATTGTTATTGTGTTTATCGTAAGAAATACTCGAAATATTGTGAAATGTTTATAAATCATAGTGCTTTCATAGGGCTATGGAAATGTATTTTTAAAATATTCAGCGATTTACTTTTAACTTAATAACATTATTCGCTGAGGATGAAAGAACCATAAATAGTATGTTAGAAGAGTTAAACAGCAGCTGTGAGGAGTATGGGATGAAGATTAATGTAAACAAGACAAAGGCAATGGTTATAGGACGGAAACCGAGGAATATTAATGTCAGAGCAAGCAGTGAAAGAATTGAATTGAATTGACTTTATTGCTGGGCGAGGTTCAGCTGTTGCTGGTCTCCCACCTAACCCCAAAAAGTACAGATTAAAATAAAAATAAAATAAAATTCAAGATTACAAAGAAATTGATCAAGATAGTACAATAAAATACAATAGGAATAAAATCATACACATTGGAACAATATCATCAGTGAATTAGATAATAAAGTAACTGAAGTCGAGAAAGTTGATAGTAAGAAAAAAATAAATTCTGGCAACTCACAGTATTTATCATTATTCATAAGTTGATTTACCCTGCTTCTGATCGTTGATCAGTAATTCACGGAGCATATCGCGAAAACGTCTGAAGTTTTGATTTTTGGTTAGATTTGGTAGTGCATTCCAGGCATTGGGTGCTGCGTAACTGAAAGAGGCCTGATAGGCTGAAGTTCTGCAACGAGGTAAGCTGAAACTAGCAGCGTTTCTGGTTGAATGCGAATGAATTTTGCTTCTGAAGTTTAATTTCGAAAAGAGGTAGTTTGGGCTCTTGCTATTAATTATGTTGTGCAGTGTACAAAACAAGTGCAGTTTTCTCCGTCGTGCCATGGAGAGGATTCCGTGCTTACTAAGCACAGGGAGAATATGTTCACACTTTTTTGTTCTATATACATATCTAATGCATGCGTTTTGAACTTTCTGTATTTTTATTGCAAGCTTTTTTGTTATTCTTAGCCCGTAATCGACATCACAATAGTGAAATAGGGGGAAGATAAGAGACTGCACTAGGTTTAATTTTATCTTAGGAGAGAGGAAGTCTACCAGAAGATAGAGGCTTTTTAATATCGAATACGCCTTGCCACATTGTTGTATCACGTGCTCAGACAAATCGAGCCGCTGGTTCATGATCAGTCCTAGGTTTTTTACTGTTTCAGAAAATTTAATACGCTGTGAGTGAAGAATTATTTCGCATTCATTGATGTCAATATGTTTTAAGAGACTTCCTGTTCCGATAATTGTAAATATTGATTTGTTTGAATTTATTACTAACCCATTTTAAGCGCACCAATCGCTTATGTTCTTCAAATCTTGGTTTAAAAGTGCGACCGCGTCCTGCAATTTTGATATGCGTGTGGATATATACAATTGAGTGTCGTCAACATAACAGTGAACGTTGCATATTTTCACAGACTTGACTAAATCAGCGGCCGAGAGCGTGAATAGCAGCGGACCAAGGATCGAGCCCTGAGGCACCCCAGCTCGTACGTGAAGTGGAAAAGATAGCTCCCCTGTCTTAACCCGCTGTTTTCTTCCGCTAAGATAAGTTTCGAACCATTTAAGTGCAGTCGGCGAGAATTTATAATAATGAAGCTTGGCCAGAAGGAGCTTATGCGGTATAGTGTCAAAGGCCTTGCTAATGTCGAGCAACACCAGTAGCGTTACGTTAGATTGATCCATCGATTTAAAAATGTCGTCGGTTACTTTTAAAAGCGCCGTTTGTGTGTTATGGTGAGGGCGAAAACCGGATTGCTGCCGGGGAAGGATATGAAGTTTGTCAATATGCTTTCGAATTTGATCATTTGCAATTTTTTCGATGAATTTTGAAAGCACCGGCAGAATGCTGATGGGCCGCAAGTCATTCACAGAAACCGGGTTCTGTTTTTTAGGGATGGGCCAGCAAGTGGATAGCTTCAAGTACCTCGGATGCACTATAAGCAGTGACATGAGCTGCAAACAAGAAGTGAAAATGAGAATCGCAATAGCAAAAGAAGCTTTCAATAGAAGAAAAAATGTTTTTTGTGGACCCATGGACATAGGTCTAAGGAAGAGATTAGTGAAATGTTTTGTGTGGAGTGTAGCACTATATGGTGCAGAAACCTGGACGTTTAAAATAAATGAAAAGAAACGACTCGAAGCTTTTGAAATGTGGACATGGCGAAAAATGGAGCGTGTAAAATGGACGGACAAGGTAAGAAACGAAGCCGTACTGAAAAGAGTTGGTGATAAAAGATCTATACTGGAGACCATCAAGAAGAGGAAAAGAAACTGGTTAGGACACTGTCTAAGAAGGAACTGTCCGTGGAAGAAAGAGATATCAGCTTATGGATGATATTAAATTAACTGGGTCGTATGCTATTACGAAGAGCAAGGCAGAGAATAGGGAAAGCTGGAGATTGCAGTGAAAAACCTGCCAATTAGGCATAAAACAATGAATGAATGAATTATAAGTATGTGCATCATATAATAATTTATGTGTGTGTGTTTTAATATATTTCATCCCTTACTAGTCTTCAATGATTCAGCACCCTTACCTGACGTCAGAAGATGAAAAACGGCGCTTGACCAAGAAGGTGTTTGAGTTTGGTGTGATAAGTGAGATCCGTGGAAAGTGCAGCGTGGAAATGTTTTGTTGCTAGCCAAGAATGCATTGCTCGCCAGCAGGAACAACTGACGATCGAAAATTGTAAATAAACTTCCTGCACAGTCGCGCCGTCCAATTCTCAACGCAATCAACATAAAACTCCAGCGAGTATTTTTGCTTGTTCGCATCACCCCATTAGATCTGTTTCGTCTCCCCCCTCCCCCACCCCCATTCTTTTGACATGTCTGCTCGTCAAACGCACGCTCCGAACAGATTGCGGGACAGATGATGTCAAACCGAGCGTGTTTCGGGGGGGAAAAGCACGCATGCGCCCCCTTATATGTTTCCCCCCACCTCCTCTCGCCTTCTCCCATACAAGAAGCGGACAGCGTTACACGAAATGGGCAGTTGCCTAGCAACGCGCACGACGCGGCATAATTTGGTGGGGTAGGGGGAAAAGCCGAACGGGCTGTGTGTCAGTGTGTTCGAGTGACTTCAGGGGAAAGCAACGTATTTGGCCTCAGGCTAAAACTCCCGTGGCGCCTGGCTCCCCGCGCCAAAAACAGTGGAGTTTTCTGTTGATTTTTTTGCAAACGGTAACAGTCAACGTTGTATCGCGCGCGTGGCTTTGACAGCTAACACCTTGTGGTTAGTTCCGCCTTCGGTCAAACACGAAACGTCACAAACATGGAAGTGACATTATAACGCGTGTGTTTAGTGTTCGTGTGTTTACGTCGATATTGTGTGGCACCTTTTCGCAGAAGGTAAGTGAACGTTTTTTTAGTGTGTTAATCACAGCCTTCAACATAATCAGTAGCGGTGGCGCAAAGAGTTAACCATAAAGGTGAAGCAATAAGTACAAAAGAAAGAGCATTGGGTTTAAAGTGAGACGTCATTTGCGGCAGCGTATCCCATAGTACAAATTAGGGATGGCCAGATCCGGATCCTAGCGGATCCGAAATCCGGATCCAGTTGGTTCCGGATCCTAAAATTTTTCGGATCCGGATCCGCGGATCCGGAATTTTCAGATCCGGATCCGGATCCGGTACTTTCGGTTCCGGATCCAGAACTTTCGGATCTGGATCCAGAATTATCGCATCCGGATCCAGTACTTTCGGATCCGGATCCAGAATTTTCGGATCCGGATCCAAAACTTTCGGATCCGGATCCGGTACTTTCGGATCCGGATCCGGTGCTTTTGGATCCGGATCCGGAATTTTCGGCTCCCGATCCGTTTTGCCATCCCACATGCGCTTCTTTGGAAAGTAACAATGTGCTTATAACATATTGTTACCTGCTAATATACATATATATATAATATACATACAAACATATATATATAGTGTGTGTGCGCGGGTGCGCGATTTGTAATTAATTAATACACTTACAAGGGAGGTCTAAGTCTCCCCCTCCGATTTCCATGAAACTTGCAGGGCCCAAATGAAGAAATACGTGTTTTTTTTGTTTCGGCAAAAAATTTGTTCTAGGGGGCAACCACCTCTCAAATGTCAAGATGAGGACAAATTGAAGTGGGGATCTGACCCCTGTGTTCCCCTCCGATTTCCATGAAACGTGGCAGGTGTATAGTAGGGATAATCAGATCCGGATCCTAGCGGATCCGAAATCCAGATCCAGAACTTTATTTTAATTTGTAGAACTGTAACTGTAGAACAATTGTATAATTCTTGTATAACATTTCTATCTTGTTATATGTGTTAAAGGTTTCATCCTGGAATGGAATTTCTCACATTTATGTGTGTTATCATTCCCCCCCCTCAAATGTCAAGATGAGGAGAAATTGAAGTGGGGATCTGACCCCGAAACCACGTAAATATGGCATAGGAAGAAACAGGGGGCATACGGACTCTCTATACACCTGTCAAATTTCATGAGAATCGGAGGGGGACACAGGGGTCAGATCCTTACTTCAATTTGTCCTCATCCTGACATTTGAGGGGATATTGCCCCCTAAAACAGTTTTTAGCTGAAACAAAAAAACACGAAATTCTTCCTTTGGGCCCCTCTATACACCTGCCACGTTTCATGAAAATCGGAGGGGAACACAGGGGTCAGATCCTTACTTCAATTTGTCCTCATCTTGACATTTGAGGGGGGTTTGCCCCCTAAACCCGTTTTTTAGCTGAAACAAAAAAAAACACGTATTTCTTCCATTGGGCCCCACTATACACCTGCCAAGTTTTATGGAAATCGGAGGGACACAGGGGTCAGATCCTCACTTCAATTTGTCCTCATCTTGACATTTAAGGGGGTTTTGCCCCCTAAAACAGTTTTTTTAGCTGAAACAAAAAGCACGTATTTCTTCATTTGGGCCCGTTTATACACACACCTGCCAAGTATCATGGAAATCGGAGGGGGACACAGGGGTCAGATCCTCACTTTAATTTGTCCTTATCTTGACATTTGAGGGGGTTTTGCCCCCTAAAACTGTTTTTTAGCTGAAACAAAAAAAACACGTATTTCTTCTATTGGGCCCCACTATACACCTGCCAAGTATCATGGAAATCGGAGGGGGACACAGGGGTCAGATCCTCACTTCAATTTGTCTTCATCTTGACATTTGAGGGGGTTTTGTTTAGTTAAAACAAAAAAAACATGTAATTCTGCCTTTGGGCCCCACTATACACCTGCCAAGTTTCATGGAAATCGGAGGGGGATACTTAGATAACCTCCCTTGTAATTATTTAACACTGCATATATTATAATGTTTTATTTTAATTTGTAGAACTGTAACTGTAGAACAATTGTATAATTTTTGTATAACATTTCTATCTTGTTAAATGTGTTAAAGGTTTCATCCTGGAATGGAATGTCTCACATTTATGTGTGTTTTCATTTCCAATACATTCGAATGAATACATATTCGTTTCAATGGCATTTACAAAATCACCTCTGACATTTGTGCACGAGTGTGTTAGCCGATGCGTAGCAAAGTATTTTAGGAACAACACTTGAAAAAAATTATTGTAGGACTAACGAAAAATTTCTTTGTAATCGAATATCATAATACCTTTTAAGTTGTAATAATATTATAATGGGATTGAGATACGAAACTCTCGGATCCGGATCCGGATTTTCGGATCCGGATCCAGATCCGTAACTTTTGGATCCGGAACTCTCGGATCCGGATCCAGATCCGGAACTTTCGGATCCGGATCCAGATCCGGAACTTTTGGATCCGGACCCGGATCCGAACGGATCCGGATTTTTCGGATCCGGATCCGTTTGGCCATCCCTAGTACAAATTGGCCGTTGTTTTACCTTACGTAATGAATCCTGTAACAACGCTGGATTTTCGTGTGGATTATTTTACTTATGAGTTTGCAATGCTTTCTGCATGCTCCTGCCCACTAGCGGAGACTATGACACATTTGAACACTCTACAAAGTTTGTTATATTTCAGTCAACATTATTTTATTACTTTATAATAGCAAAATAAACAAAACCAGTATTCTAGTGCATGTGAACATTTTTGCACACAAAAATCAGTTATTTTGTAAGTTGAATGCATTAAACAAAGCACCGGTAATAGGTTCAAATCAGCCCCATGCATGGGGGGGGGGGGACATGTGAACAGCCATGGGGCAGTTTTGAAAAATTATTTGTTTGTATTAATCTTGTGAAAACCAAGTGTACTATTTACTATGACATGATCGCTTTCGTGTTGGTTAGTGTACGAAATCAGGCTCTGCAAACGCAGATACAATATTCGTCGTCGTAAATTAAGGTAAATAGGCTGTTTCTGAAAGATGTCATCATGAATACGAATAGTGATGTGTTACTGGCGTGCCCAAGGGGTGGAGGGGGTTGGTGGGGGTTATACTCCCCCTTTGGCCCAGTATTCCTAAAAAAAAGAACAAAGGTAGGAAAATATGACAAAATGAGAGCTGACCACCAAGAAAAAGTATACGTATATTTTGCAAACAGAATTGCGTCAAGATAGCTTTCGTGGCTATCCATTAGTAAAATAGTTTGATATATCTAGCAGGTTTCTTAACATGTTCAAGAAATATTGTAAACAAAGTTCCTGTTATGCATGAACTACATGGATGGACTGTTCTCATTTAAAATCGCGTGCAATGCTTTAGTTGATATTTTTATGAAGAACTTAGGGGAACTTGGATCACATCAAGGACGTATTTAGGGGAGTCCAGGGGGTCCGGACCCCTCCGAAAGACTTATGAAGTACTAAAATTAAGTAATTAGAAATATATTAATTTAGCGTTTGTTGTATAATTCCCTCTGAACGTATTGGAAGACAAGGATGGTATTGGGATCATACGGCTTTGAAGGACATATTTGGGGGGTACAGGGGTCTGGGCCCCTCGAAATACAGACCAAGTACTAAAATTAAGTAATGAAAATGTTAACATTTGTTGCATAATCTATGGTTATTAATTTCCTCTGAACTATTTAGAAGGCAAGGATTATATTGGGATCATACGACTTTGAATGGAATTACAAAGAAGATTTATGTACACCACTACTCAAAACAATAATCATAAAATATTAATAATAAACTTACTTTTTCCAACTACATGTAATATCATTTTTGTTATTCCATAAATATTCAGTTATTTATCTATTTGACATTAACTTAATTGCCAGGGCACTTGTTTTTATGTAAATTATTCCGATCTTAACTACGGGTAAGCTACGTAATGAATATGAGCTGTTATATCTCTATTCTTATACAGTATTTTTACCTATTCGTGTAATAATAATAAAATATTAATTTATGTATTGTAATTTGTATTAATTTGATTTAATATAATTATTTTAAATTAAACATTATTATTATTATTACTATTCCTGAGACACTTGGTTCAGACCTCCCCCCCCCCGAAACATATTTCTAGATACGTGCCTGGATCACATGGATCAAATGTGCCCCATATGACTATAACACAAATCCAGCCATGTTAGGGAAACTCGTTTCACAATATAGCACACAGACCTATCAATAAGCAATAATATCCCACATTCACCTCTTGGCCTTCTACATGGTAGTTATCTTCTTACAACTCTTGATGAGAGGAATTACGTTTCGATGAGTTAAACACACGTTCTGAATGTTAACGAACTGATGAATGGTGTGTCTACCGGCTGACAGCGCATCGGCAGGGCTGTCATCTTCTACGAAAGGTGTCAACTCCGCACAATTTCTTCGCTTTGCCGGGAAATTCACGATGTTCAAATGTGTCCTAGTTACATGAAATTAAGCTTTGAAACGTCTTAGGCAGGCCCGTAGCCAGAATTTTATTTCGTGAAAGGGGGGGGGGAGGGGCTCATCTCTTATTAGCACGGTCGTCGCCAGATAAAACTTGATTAGTACAAATAATAATGACAATAATAATTATTGTTATTTTACAATAATAACTATTATGTTATTAATCATATACAATTTCAATCCAAATTTATTGTTATTATTACATAAATGGAGAGACAGACTGCTACTCGATCCACAGTATCAGTGAATAACTAACACAAGTGTTGTCCATTATTTTTTTATATTTCGTACAGTTAGTGTATTGAAAATCATAGTTATTGTATTTTGCTATTAAATTTTACACGATCGTTAAAACAATGCTTCAACAGTTAGTGGTAAATTTTACTCATAAAGTTTATATTATGTGGTCTCTCAGAAAGAGAACTGAAGTGTAAATCACCAACCCTGAGACCTTCTGTAAACAAACCGTCTCACCGATTCGATGTATCACTGAACACGGAGACCTTCCCGCACGCATAGAACTCGCCATGTTGAAAGTGGCACTACTTCCTTGCTGTTCACATGATTATTTTTAGAAAATAACCAATGTTATAAAATATCATTATATACACAAATCTCTAAGCTCATTGAAAGTTACAATGAATATTCCTACAAAATGTTCACACTTATCTTGCCTTGCCATGTCACCAAGTTATTTTACGAAGTGCACTATATTTGGCGGAACAAATATAGTTATTAGGATGCTTGTCAAAGTTTCCAACCGCAATAAATTTACGAAGTTTCTTTGTCTTGTGTTTGATCATCATCATCAATATATTTATTGGACTTACAGCATTGCATATTGCTGTTTATGCAAATTATATATTTTATTTACATGAAATCTACATACAAATTTCAAATACACTCCTATCTATATCAAACCTTAGAAACATAATTACCATGTTATATTATTTTGTCTAAAAAAATGCAAGTAAAATATATTCAATTCGCATGCAAGAAAGAAGCCAAATTTATGGGAAATGATTACTGGTGCAAAGAGTTAACCATAAAGGTGAAGCAGCAATAAGTACAAAAGAAAGAGCATTGGGTTTAAAGTGAGACGTCATTTGCGGCAGCGTGTCCCATACTACAAATTGGCCGTTGTTTTACCTTACGTAATGAATCCTGTAACAACGCTGGATTTTCGTGTGGATTATTTTACTTCTATGAGTTTGCAATGCTTTCTGCATGCACGTGGTTTTGTTTACAGAAGATCTCAGGGTTGGTGATTTGAACTTTTAAGTTTTGGAAGTTGTGGATCCATTTGTTCTTTGGATTAATTTGTAGAATATAGAAATATAATCTGGTTTCTCTATTATACACTAAACGTTCTTGAATGTTATGTAGTTTTTACTGTGGTTATAACTTTATTTCTGTTATTAACAATAAAAATAATATTTAAGTAAGATATTTGTAGGATTTTTGGGGGGGCTGAAGTCTCCTTAGCCCTCCCCCTGCCTACGTGCCTGGTCTTAGAGATATGGAGATGTTAGGGGTTAGAGCTTAAATCCTGGTGAAGAGGTATGTTTTATGTATTTGGTTACAAAAAAAAACACAGTGTATTGAAAAGTGCGTAAAGGCGATTATACTAGCACGTATGTATGTATTTATACACACACACATACATACATACATACATACATACTCATACATACATACATACTCATACATACGCATGTAACAGACATACAACGACCTCCGTGGCGGAGTGGTTAGCACAGCGCACTACAATGTCAGGAGCCCTAGGTTCGAATCCCGGCGTGGGCATGGCTGTTCTTTATGAGTTTTTTTATCAATATCATCATTCATCCACATCGTTGCAATTAGCCAAAAGTGTCAGAAAAGCGACGCTAAATAACAAATATTAAATCAAACATACCTATACGTACACACACACACACCACAAGCTCAAATATAATATTTAGGTATTTAATGTACCCTTAATATAGTTTTGCACCCAAGACGCCTGTTTCGCAATCAACTCAAAGGGAACGCTTGTTTCAGAACGATGCTGTTGACTTTGAAACCTAATGTATTCCTTCAAATTTCATCCTTGGTCAAAAATACAATCTTTACGGGAATTATTATATGGAAAAATGCTGCGAAACAGACGTCTTCGGTGCAAAAGTATATTAAGGACAGTGGCGGCGATTGGGTTCCAGAACCGGGGGTGGGGGGCAAGGTACCAAAACTGGTTGAGGGGGGGCAAAGGCAGTAAGTATATTTCCCTCTGTAGATAAGGTTTAGCATGGTGCGGGGACAAAAGTGGCGAAAAGTGGGGGACAACTGCCCCTCCTAATCACCGCCACTGATTGAGGATATATTAGATACCTAAAGGCAAGGCTGTGAGATCCTAATCTCAGTTGTATGGAACAATGTTTCTCAACCGTCGGACCGCGGACCGGTGTCGGGCAGTGAGATCGTTACAATACATGCCTGCATGGGTTTGGATGACTCACAGATGACTGTTGTCCCTGAATAATTTCAGTATGCTGATTCCAAAAATGAAATCAATTTTTACCCATCACGTCTTGTTTTTTCAGAAAATTGCAATATATTAAGTGCCTTTATTTCACAATAAAATGTGTAGTTTCATGATTTCCTCAATAGATGGCTCTGTTTAAATGATGATAAAATATTGTTTTTTCTAGAATGCAAATTCTCCAATTTTGAACTATAAATGCACAAAGTAGTAAGCATTTAATCCACTTTCTATTTTCACAAGACCTATTGACATGAAAATTGTAAACTTTGATTGCAGAAGTTCCATTTTCAAAATCCCTCATGAAAATATCCTTCACAAAATGTCCAAAACTCAATGTTATAATGTAATGGGTTGATTGAATTTTATGACGTGGAGAAAAATCCTGATCTAGGGAAAAATCCTGACGTGATGGTAAGAAATTTATGTCATATCCGTCATCAGCATTAAAAATACTTGCAGAAACACCTGTTGGTTTGTAAACAACCGAAGTTTAGCTTGCTTAAATTTATTTTGATGCGTTCTGTAATAGGCGTAATGGAATGGCAAATATGATAATTTTGATTCTGAAATTGTGAAAAATCCTGACGTGATGGGAAAAAATGGATGTCATTTCCGTGATCAGCATTCAAAATACTTCCAGAATTGATTTGAAATCATCCGATTTTTTTTTTCAAAAATGCAGGCTGGTGTAATCTTTCCAGTAGTTGACAACAAACTTACACCTAATTTCATATTTGTTTAGAAGCCTAGGCATAATCGAACTATTATATTCTTTATGATTATGCCATAATTGATTTAATTAATTTCAAGGGTAGATATTAATTAATGTAAAAAGTTTAAAAAATAGAAAGAGATATTTATGAATAAAATTGCTGGAGTGTTAGGGGTGACCCCCTTTTCCAGGACACCATAATGTCAACCTCCCTCCCACACACCCTAGACTGAATTTTGCAGACTAGCGAGGCTGTGGCGTCTGGAATCACAGCCAAATAATATTCCGTGGGGCGCGTGTTGTATGCTGTCCTTATGTGTTTGTGATTATCCCTTCATTTAATTTGAAACCGATATTCTTGAATTTTCTCCATGACCAGTGGCGGCGATTAGGAGGGGCGTTCGGGGCAGTTGCCCCCCATTTTTTGCTTCCGCACCACTTAAGCTAAGCCTTGTCTACCAAGTGAAAGTAAACTGCCCTTGCCCCACAGTTTTGGCACCCAATCTCCGCCACTGACCCCTGGAACTTTTCTTGTAGTCACTCACGTCTGTGGTCATGAACTCGACATCGTATGATTCAGGTTCGAGTCCCGGCACGTGCATGGGGGGTGCCTTTGTGAACGCTTCATCGTAATCACTTCAATTATTTTGCTTGTCTAAATTGTTTACAATATAGGAAAGAAGCTGAATTTTGTAACGCATGTTCATTATTATTCTCCATCCGCTGTAAGATCAAAGCCAATGTAAACAAATACACGTGGCTTGTGAGAAATCCTATTGGTTGTCCCATTTCCCAATGGCAGCTGTGCACAAATCTTGCGCTCGCGCTTGTGGTATATTGTTTGTGGTAAAGCATAAAGCCATGCCACTCAGCGTAGTTGCCCTATTGTAGTTGTGTGACCGTATATTACGAGCTGTAAAGCTACAACAAATATATTTATGACCGAAATAGCACACAGGAAGTGAAACTTTTTCTCATAAGTCACGTGGTTTTGTTTCCATTAACTTTGATTTTACAGTGCATGAATATGTTTTGTTTTTTTCTGCTTTTTCTGATCATTCAGAGATGGCGCCATTGCAAAGTTCAGAGTGCCATTATATGTTTCAATGTTACTTCTACATTTAATCTAATAGAAACAATGTTGTTATGTTGCATGTATACAGTCCATAGTCCACTTTACCCTAAAAGCTCATTGATGAACTTTCTCTGCGCAAAATCGTTCTCAAATGTAAGTGCTCGCGAGCTAGTAATTTACCGTTACTTATTTCCAACGCCACTTGTGTTTAGTAGTTATGACGTTCACATGAGTAGTGTTACTCATAATTAATTACCTCCTGGGTTTCAAACGTTTACAGTACAAGAACTATATATAACACATACAGCAAGAAGGTGAATGTCAGTACATAAAGAGCCTCTTCAAGTTGGTACTTACCTTACAGGTCACAAGTTCCATTCTTCACAATTTTTAGTCGCTTTTCGTTATTTCTTCGTAGCTTTCTGGTTCCCGTGCCATATCACTAATACGTAAGCTTGACCTTTTCAAATATGTCAAATCAGTCATGTACTTCTACAAGTACCTTAAAAATTCAGCACATCTGGCTGCGTAGCGCTTTAAGCTAATAATAATAGAGAAGAAAGTAACAATTATTCACAGCTAAACCTTTTATTTTGTAACATCCTGTAAACTTAATTCTGCGATTCATTTCTAATTGGGTAACAGTTTCATACATCGGAGACACATTTCTTCAAATTTACACAAGAAACTACTTACGGAAATGAGTTTCTCCAAGGTTTACAACGTTCGTCGAGGTATTTCCTTTCATCGTGGAATCTATTTGACCGTGAAATCATGTATTTTTCAAAAGAAATATCTCACCGACGCAAATTTCCATTGCTTTCATTTGCTTGCCCTACGACAACTGGATGCTGCGTACGTTTGATGATGTAAGCCCCTGTCAGTGTTTCAATCCCCCCTTTTTTTACTATGCTTGCCTAACGTAACCTAACCTAACCTTATCGGAAATGGTTTGTGAGGCTATCCGTCTATGGTTCGTGGGGCTATCCGTCAGCTACCCGTGCATAATGTAGCCTATAATTTCCAACGGTGACGAACACGATAGTAGGTATTTTTCGGTGAAGGAGATTGAAACACTGCATACCGACAACGTGAGTCAAGATGTGCCTGCTATATTGTGTGTTTCGGAAGCGAAGAAAGGAATAAAAAACAAAGCACTCAGAATGTGAAAAATTTCGTTTGTTTTCGTGTAAAAAGTATAATGGCACCTTGAACTATGTTCCGCAATACACAATTGGTAAATACGAACCATGCAAAACACAAAATATGCGATTCTAATGTGTCTCCGATCTATGAAACTGTTACTTCTAACTGTAACAACGCTCCATTTGTGTTTCAACCCGAGCCGTAGTAAGATTAATTTTCCACTAGAATTTTGAAGTGTGGCTAAAATTCATTACTAAGGCTCGAAAGTTGATTACCTGAAAAATCTAAAAAAAAAAAAAATACTTAAAATGACCTTGACGTTATTTTAAAATGATCTAAAAGAAGTAAATAATGACTTAGAATACTATTTTCTCTTAAGAATGAAAGCTTGAATTTTTCATAAATTACAAGAAAGTAGTTGAGTAATTCGATAAAACCTGGGTGGTTTAAACTGCTGCAGCAAAGAAAAAAATACAATTAATTAACCTCCTTTCAGAGTGGGAGTTCATGATACGGTTGTATTTCGTTCGAATGGGCAATGCTACTGAAGAAAAACGCCGGTGTTGAAGAGAGTATGAATTTCTCCACATGTTGCAAGTGAAAGCTTTTTTTAAAGTTGATTATTAAGCTAGAGTGCGCGTCAAATCTCCTGCATACGGCCTTGAATGGCTAAACAGCACCAGCGAATCACAGACGTGCGGCGTTGCCTAGTTCCGTGACAAGCTGTTTCGCTCAACCACGCTGTCTCTTTTCCGTGTGAGATTTCGACATGGCACCGCCGCAGTGCGCTGCTATTGGCTATCGCCATATGCAGGAGATTTGACGCGCACTCTAGATACGATGTTTGTAAAATGTGATGAATAAGAATGTTCAGAAACCCATGTATTCCTTATGGGGAATCAACTTCAGCTAATGAAATGGAAGTTTCGACTTTTCCGCCTGTCAATTATTACTTCAGTCTGCCCTTTTCCGTTGATATCTTTTTCTATGCCATCGGAAGTTTGATATTCCCAAGAGAACAAATTAAAATATTCTTCCATAAGCTCAATGCATTTCTCCTTGTCTCCTACGGCCATCCTGGCAGTGTTGCCAAACCTGATGCAGGAAAAAGAGCTAAATTTCACCGCAAATGGACAAAAAATTTTCAAGGAACTAGATTTACGTACAAAACTATATAAAGTGCCTCATAGGGTAATTTTAGGTGTCAAATGAGTGAAACTGGGGCGCGCTGTTATTATCGCTTTTAAGTGATGGCAATTTATTCTTAGTTTTCACCGTCTAGAACCGGCGGCATCACCCCATCTCAATAATCCACCGATGGTCGTATGAAATCGAAAATAAAGTATTCCCGGATAACAATATTACGTCATCTTCACGTCAGCCAAGGCGCTATAAAGAAAAGTAGCTGGGGAGGTAAGAGGGGTGACGAAGCAAATATAACAATATCACGTGCAAAATCTATACTTATGGCAAAAATTGGTCTATGCAAACCGGAGCCAGTGATGGCACCATAGTGGAGCAGGGAGGCGTGCGCCCCAGTTCACAGCCAAACGAGTGCACGAAAGAGCCAGGCACGAAAGAGCTAAGTTGGCAACCGTGCTCTAGCCACCGCAGAAAAGACGGCCACGCGGAAATTCTTGGTCATGCCCTTAAGGCTTTTTTCCATGACTGTACATCAGAGTATATATTTTTTAAAAAAAAACGTGATTAACTTCGCTTTAAAACCACAGATTAAAGCAATACTAGTGGCCAACAATGTAACCTCGAAGCTTCACACAAAGTATTTTATGTTTGCTGGAGGAAAAGTAAATTTACCACAATTAATTATTTAATCCAATGCATTGCCAAATATTTAATTTAAGAGTATTGTACTTTTCTATTGGCCGTATTTTCGATTATCGGCCTAAAGAGACCATGTCATGAAATTTAAATATTTAAGTTATGCTAGCAAATAGGCTACATTTTAAATTCACGAGACAGCAGGGGAGGAGAAAAATAAACCTCGTAAATGAAGAAAAGAAGCAACAAAACGACAAAAAATACTGAAAACTGACCTAAAGGCCAAAAAACGCCGTAAGATGAAAAAAAATTAAAAATAAAAACAATGTTTTTTAGTTGTAGACTGAAAGGGAACTGGCTGATATCAGGTTTAGCATTCAGGAAAAAAAATGATTCTTCATAGACTTCCCGAGTTCTATTCATAACACAACAGTGAAAGAGCAAAATGCAGTAAGGAAAGCCAAAAATTTAATAAGAAGTATAAAAATATTAAAGAAAATCAATGCTTAATAGTTCTAAGTGTCCCGGTGTGGCTGATCGTTCCAGCATAAAGCGGCTCTGAGGCTCACACCACCTCCAAAATGGCCGAGATCGAGAATGTGTTTAGTCCTACCCCCACACCCCCTAAATGTATCCATGGCATGGCGCTTTATGCACGGGAAATTTCACCTTTACCTTTTAACTGATTTGAAACTGACTACCATTTTCAAGGAATAGGCGTGCGCAGACGCTCTGATTGTATTGATGGGTACTAAACAGGGTCGTATGTAGTGTGTGTCCGGACCAGTGATGTGAGTCTACGCGTAAACAACGATAGTCTACATTCTACACGTAGGCTATTTTATACACGTAGATTATGTAATCTATGTAAACAACATGGCGAAAGGTGATAACTTAGCAAAGGGCGCCGTGGAATTAGAAAATATATATACTGCGTATCAGTTGCAGATGTGTGAGGAGAACTTTTCATACTCTTTCTTCCAAATTCGAACAATCTCTCACCTAGGAAGAAACCTAATATAGGAAATATTCTAGTGTTTTATGGGGAAAAGACCACTCTTGCCTCACGACTGCCATCTGTTGTTGTTTCTTGCATATTATTTATCTTCCATAGTTCGTAATAGAAGAGAAGAGAAATTTTGTTGTAAATAGGATTCTTTTCATTTCATTAGGAACCAATATAGTTGAAAATGTCACTTTCCTTTCATGAAAGCCTTGAAAATTAATTTTAATGCACTTTAGATTGTCTACGTAGTCTATGTAAAGTACAACCCTATGTAATCTACGCGTAAATTACGTGTAGACAACGCATGTAGACGTAAACTTATAGTCTACGGCACATCATCCGGACCCACTGAAAATCTTTCTACTAGAAGATTTCCAGCTTCCGTGGCACAAAAATTCTCTGTTCCCCTCCCTCTTTATTTTCCTTATCTGTGGTTCAGACTGATTTACATGTAAACATGATTTCGTACAGCATAATTTATTCATTTCCAATGTGTGGCCAATTTATTCTGCAACCCCATAGGTGTAACAGAACTAGGCCAACCAATAAAATGCGTGAGTCTTAATAACAAGTAATTTGCTGGAGAACGAAGTGAGATAGTCCAAACATAGGAAATAAATCAACCGTAGTTGCTTGGAACTTTTGTCAGCTTGAAAATACTTTATTTTTTAAAGAGAACAATATTGAGGCGCTCAGAATAATAACGGCAGATCCCAACCAAAGGTCATTTTTTAAAAAATGACATTATCTGTTTCACTTAAAAATTCAGGAGACTTTTAACATTATGACGTAATTTTTTTAGGTTCTTTTGAATGTTTTTTTTTTTTTTCAAGTTTATCTGCAAATTCTTGAACCACTGTGGTTAATAGTTTCACAGATTTTGTGCTGTTTACTAGGAGAAAATATACACAAGTGAAAAAATTGGGCACAAGAAAGAACCGAACCGAACACCATGCACCTCATGTCCCTAGCGTACGCAGGATTTTCTTTATTCGGAGAAAGCTGGCATTTCACTTCACCGTAAAATGATACTTATTGGTAAACTTGCACCTACTTACGTCTCTGATTATTCTGTCCATTTTGTATGACTTTCGAGGTTCATTTTTCTCGATTAAATTAAACAAATAGGCATTCTGCTTATTTTAATCACCAAGGCCATAAAACTCTAGAAACAATGTGTCCTTCACATCGCCAGACGAACGTTGAAGCACGTAAGTTGAATCAGGAAAGTTACAGCACTTCTCTAATGTTCAGTGTAATCGCAGTTTAAAAAATGGACGCGGAAGTTCTTATCTTGCTCTGAAATCAGTAAAACATACGTCGAATTGCATGTAAACAAGCAATGTATAACATAACCAGTAAATTTCTCGTATCGGACAAACGGATTTCTTCAAATTTACAGGAGAAATTGCTTACCGAATGCAGTTTCTTTAGACTTGTGGAAGTTCGGGGAAGTGTTTTCTTGCATCGTTCATTGAATTTTGCCGGTAAATCATCTATTTTTCGATATAAATGTGTGACCGATGCACGAAAGCTCTTGCATCCTTTACTTCCAGGTGGATGTAGTCTGTGTCTGATGACGTAATCCCGGTCAGTGTTTCCAAACACGTGTTTTTGTAACTGAAGAAGGTACGTTTCCGCAAATGGTTTGTGGGGCTATGTGTCAATGGTTCGTGGGGCTATGCGTCAATGGTTCGTGGGGCTATGCGAGAATGGTGTGTGGGGCTACGCATATTTTTTTCGAAACCAATTGTAACCTATAGTGACCCTACCTAACCTAACCTTACCGGAAATGGTTCGTGGGGCTATGTATGAATGGTTCGTGGGGCTATGCGTCAATGGTTTGTTGGGCTACGTAGGTATTTTTGGGTGAAGTGGAGTGGAAACACTGCATACCGAGTACGGTAGTGAAACTGTGATTGCCATTTTGCGTGTTACCGAAGGCAAAAAGAAATGTAGAAAACTTACTCGATATGTCGCAAGTAGAGCTTATTTCCGTGAAATAAGCGAAATGCCACCTTCAGCAATGTTTCTCAATGCAGAATACGTAAGTACGAATATTCAAATTAAATGAACTAGCAAATTTCAGCCGTTTGTCCGATACGAGAAATTTACCACATAACCTCACTAGGTAACGTAATGTTTAAAACACATAAACTTACCTCGCACAGTCCTGACTGAGTGTGTTGTTATGCCTGAATCTCCGAGAAAGAAGATAATGAGAAGTTAAGGAATGCCTTCTGACACAGTGATATGTAATATCCACCTTTGCCATATTGTCCAAAACGCCACCGAACTCGTAGCGGACATAAACAAGAGCACGCACACAGTTGGGATATGTCATTCTTTCACTGATGTTTTCATTTTCCTTACGGACGAATTTTAAAGGTGGAATATGAGAGTTTTGGCATATCCCAAGTCTTTTGATACTTCAGCATATGAAAGGTAGGTGGCAGCAGTATACCGTCATACTTGTATCTCAAAATTCGAGGTCGGTTGGGATCTGTCGTTATTATTCTGAGCGCCTCTATTGTTTGATAACGGGGTACTAGTTTACTATGGTGGTGACACCTATAAATCATTTATTTCCACTTTTTTATATTGCTAACGTACTGTTTTGGAATGCGGAACATTTCCTAAGGTGAAATAATTCATTTCTAACTAAGATAATGTATATTTCTTACATTTACAAGTACTTACTGTTACTTGTTATTTCGATTCTGTAACACACATTATGGTGATCGTGAACTGGTTCATCGCGCGTTGTGCGAGTGTTTTGTCGATTTATGCAGTGTTGCAACCTTGTTCACCGAAAAATACCTACTTTCGTGCCCGGATTTGAAATTATGCTAAAACCTCGCAAACCATTGACGTTAGCCTCACAAACCATTGACGTTAGCCCCAAAAAGCATTGACGTTAGCCCCAAAAACAATTCACGTTAGCCCCACAAACCAATTTCCATAAGGTTAGGTTAGGTTAGGCAAGCATAGTAAAAGAAAAAAAATTAAATGCTCGACACGTCATGTTCTAGTGAAAACACGGCGAGTTTGAAACACTGACTACGGGGTTTACGTCATCTAACACACGGAACATTGTGCTCTCGTGCAGAAAGCAAATGGCGGCAGCAGAAACAGCGTGTCGGAATGAGATTTTCGCAGAAAACAACATGTATTCGCATTAAAATGGATCAGAACTACATTCACGAACTTCCACAACGCTACTTTCTCCAGTAAATTTGAAGAAATCCGTCACCCCCATAAGTGAGTATTAGGAGGGACAAATGTCCCCCTTGCTCCGCCGTGCGAACACCTATGTTTCAAGGCCACGGGTCCAAGACGACTCTCGGTAGCAAGCAGCGATAGCGGAGGGGAGAGGGGGGGCAAACGTCTTGTTTCGTGCCATTAGGAAAAGAGAAAAACTAGAATAATAAATAATGTATTTTTGTTCGAATATGCAGTTTTGCATTGTATTAACACCGAAACTAAATATGACTGCCCCTTCTGCCTACGCACTCATTTTCCTGGCGCCGTCACTGGTAGCAAGGATCACGTGCACCTTTCCAGGTGCATTAAAAACACACCAATATCGTCCACCAAAGGAACTTGCTGGCTGTCGGTTCTCCTTCTCCCCCTATTCTTATGCAGACAACTTCAAATTGGTCTTCTTTCTGCTTCCGAGAGGACGAATGATCGATTTGTATACGAACGGTAGACTTATACAAATAGCATAATGCGGAGAAAGGGAGGGTCCATATTGCGGCAGTGCTGCCAACTTTGGTTACAGTGTTGCAATCCTCGGTTGTTTGAAAGTTGTTTTGTAGGGAAGGGATATGTTGGAATTGTGGCACCATTGCAGTTGTGTCGTTAGAAGGGTGTGGGTGCCATAACCTCTTTAAAAGAGAGAGAGGGAGAGAGAAAGGGCATCGAATGTACGAGTAGCTGGCTACACTGTACTGTATGTTTCAAAATAATAGGGAGTGTACCGAGTGACTGCGTGAACACCCAAATGTCAATCTCCCTTCCACGTAGTACATCTTGGACTGCATTTTGCAGACTAGCGGGGCTCTGGCGCCAGGACTCACGCCCAGATAATCTTCTGTGGGTCTCGTGTTATGTCGTCACTATTATGTGTGTGGCTGTACCTCCATCCATTTCATAGATCGCGCAGTGGTAGAGTCGCCGCCTTGTAATCAAGGGGTTCGACACCCGGTGGAGGCGCATAGTGGTTCGGATCCCACTTTAAACTGTAGGTCCAGTCCCGATTAGCCTTACCGTGCATAAGTGGACTTAAAACACCAAATCAATCAATCATCAATCTCATAATTTCATCATCGATTCCCAGCTTCGCGGTTAGCCAAAAGTGGCAGAAAAGCAAAATAAAATAAAACAATTCCAATTAATCATTGTATGCTACAAAAAGAAACGAAAAAAGAGGCTGAAATAAAGGTAAAGTGCTCCCCTGTGCTTAGCACCACGCCATGAAGGCGTATAGGGGGTGTGGGAGTAACGCCCCACACTTTCTTGATCCGGTCGTGAGTGGGGGTGATGTGATCAGCATCACGCCCCTGACCGCCTTTACCCCCCAGGGTTTCCCCCAGGTACCCATGTTATTCGACGCTGGGTGGGCGCCGGGGCCGCTTCCATCGAACCCGGGACCTTTAGCATGGTAGCAGATAGGAAGGGAGAAGAGATTACTAGTGAGTAAATGGAAGGAGACCAAGGAAATAGAGAAGAAAGGTGAAGAAGACACAATAATGAACTGGAATGGGGGACTGAAGAATGAAGAAGAGTGGAAAGGACAAGAGAGAAAGAGGAGAGAAGAAGGAAGAAGAATGGAGGAAAAAGAGCGTGAGATAAAGAGTCCAACCAGATGGAAGAAAGAAAATGTTTAGCCTTTCAGGTGAAAGTACAGTTGAGCCACCTGCTAGAATGTTCCAGAACAACTTTCTAATAGTCTGGAGGGGAGTAATTTTTGTGTATATATATCTTCCTGCTTTGTACCTTGTTACATTTGTACTTGGTGCAGAGTCTGAAGAAGACCTTGCTAGAAGGTTGAAACGTTACGTTTAGTTTATGTTTTATAATAAAATAAATCTCTGCCTTGGTCAGCATATTGAGATTTTCATATAATGGAAACAAGGCTTAATGGTGTTATAAAAAGTCATACGAATTTTCTCGGCACACCACTGCATCATGGTATAATTCAGAATGCATCTTTTAAACTCTTGAACTGTCTTCTTGCTTTATGAACGATGCAATTTTCCCTACAATTTGTATAAAAATAATAATGATTCTGCAGCAAAAATTAACCACCAGAGAAATTTTAGTTGAATTATCGCCTTAATATTTGCAAGAAAGAACTGAAAAATAATAACGAATGCAACTATCTGAAATTTATGGCCTCTTCCCTAGCCGAGGGGCTTGATCCACTCATGGTTTCAGCTAAGAAGGTTCTGTTCTAGTCTTGCCTATGCACTGAATGTTAATTTACGATTGTCTTTCTTAAATTTCATCAAATTACAGTTTATCCTCATCGTCGAAATCAGACAAAAATGACATAAAATCAAAAGGCAAATAAAGTCTAAAGTGAATTCATAGTTGTATATCTTTATTACAATATATAGCTTTACAATCAGTGGTGATGATCAGAAATATTTTGCACCAAGGTGCAAGACAACAGGTTTGGCTTTCATTTATGTTCGGAAATTTTTGTGTGACGTAAGCTGGTGGAGCACCTCACTAATACCCACAAAAACGACTTTTCGGGAGTGCATTTTTAACCAGTTACGTATTTTCAACTATAGTTAACACTAGATTACCCGTGCCGTACAAGAAACGTACTTACCTTGCGGGGGGGGGGGGGCACAGGCCCACACTTTCTTTATCACTAAAATTCAAGAAACGATTTTCTTATTGAATCTCTGCTTCCTTTGTTGTTTATATAAGTGCAGTTATTTATTAATTATAACAATTGTATCATTAATAATAAATAATAATGCAGGAGTGTCACACACATATTTTACCACTCACTAAGACTAAAAAACAGTAATTTTTCATTAATGCTTTTTTGTTTACAGAGGTATAGTTGTTCATTAATTATAATAATTACCAAAATTACCATCATTACCAACCAATTGCACAGTGTTACTGGCGTGAGTGTCTCGAATGACACGCATTCAAAGATGACACTTGATAGGCCCACCTAGTGCATGCAGAAATATTGAGAACATTCTATGGAACAACGTAATTTATTTTCAATTTCTTACAAAAACTTTGTTTAAAACTCGAAAAAATAGACGTGGTGGGCCCGTCACCCCCCCCCCCTCAGGTAAGATAGGGTTAATACATTCGTTCGTGGATAATTAATCACGGCACTTGTAATTACCCCGTATTGGCCATTACCCATATTGTTGAGTTATGTGTCTATCGATATATCATTGATCTTATCCTATAATCGCTAATACATATATTGTCCTGCTTTTGTTATATATTACTATGTCACACTATTGTTATTATGCATTTGGCTATGTATGGACAGCTTTATTATTTTACCTTAATTATCATATAAAAGCTTACACCAATATTATTTTATTAAGGTATTTATTTATGTAAATATCAAGCACTGCATTTAAAATGCATAACTTAATACGTTATTCGTAAGTGTTCTTTAAATTTCTTTACTCAAAATCCAAGTTCTAAATATTCCAATATGGCCATCTTTGCCGTTGTTGTAGTACGGAGCTTTATTTATGCTTACATTTCTTCCTGTAAATTACGACGAGTTTAGGAAATGTCCGTGAATATCACGTAAATAGTTGCATTCGCTCCCAAAAGCGCTAAAGAATGATCTATGTTTTATTTCAATACGTTCAGGGAAACCGGATTTACGTATTTTTCTACTATTTTTCAATGTTTATTTTAAACGCCATTATTTCCCTCCGTTGTAAAGAAAGATGTTTGATTGGCTGTATGATTTATGGAGTGGGGAAATGACACTTTGCTGTTTTCACTGTTGCCAACGGACAACGAAACTTACTGTGGTCAGATTAAGTACATTGTAATATATTCAACATTGTGATTAACAGTCATTTTTAGTATTGAAAACTTGGTGTTATCTGGTACCACTGATTGAGTGACGCGATGTAACGGATTTCTACCCTAGTTTGGCGGTCAGAGTTGTGATAATTGTACAGTCACGGACACTGCCGGCTTGTAATGAATACATTGACTTTCAATGGAATCGTTACAAGCCGGCAGTGTCCGCGATTGTACAAGGGGAAACAGGTGTCGATGTTAGGCTTACGAAACCTCCCGTCCGATATATTTGCAAAGAGTGAGTGCGGAAAAGTATATTCGCGGACGATAATTGTCAGTTTCATAAGGTCTAGCTTGAAGTACAGTTTGTTCTTTTTATTTAATTGGGCATTCTGGTTTGTTATCTGGGGAGTAGCATTACAGACAATCCGGAGGGGATTAGTTTTTTTTAGGTATGCAAATTTGTATTATGTTACCAGCTAGTGAATTCTAATATTGCTTTCCAGTTCCAGGGTATTAAATCTTATGATAACATTTAGATGTAATTTAGAAACAGTGTATTTACATTCTAAGAAAGCCCAAACCGTTACACAAGAAGAGCTATTGAAGTAGTAACACCGGGAAAACTTGGCCAAATATCTATTACGCGTTCAACTCAATGCCGGCGAGAAATGTGATCTACATACAGTGGGATCCGTGAGTATTACCGTGTAAATTGTCCATCATCATGTTCGTGCACTTTATTTCACCCAATAAGAGCTTCAAGAATTAAAAGGAAACTTCAAAACAAGCTGTTGACAACTTCTGCACCAGCATACAGCCTTTTTGCAAAACGTCTGCACCCAACTAAAATAATAAATAATCTAGTGTATTTAAAATAGTACTTCAGATACGGAGTAAAATGTAATTCTTTTAAAGGTTAATTAACTGGTTTCCCGAACGATTTGTCAGCTGTGTTTGTTTACTATATGCTTTCAATTCAATTTTATTTGGCGGGGATAAAAACATACCTGGTAGGGATTAAGAAGGTTTTGTTCTGCTGACGATAAAAAAAATGTGGGGGTTGGAAATCCCCGGCATTCCTCCCCCTCCCCCCGTTCATTCTCACACTGCGCAGACGACATGAGTGTGTGAACCTGAATTGTGCAGTGTGGCTGTGACGAGAACCGTAGTACACACAAAATTATGCTATTCAGATTGATTGATCGATTGATTTGCTTTATTTTACTTCGCTTTTTGTGCCACTTTTGGCTAATTTGCGAAGATGGGGATGAGTGATGACATGATGAAGTTGATGAATGGACACTTACAAACATCCATGCCCAGGTCGGGATTCGAACCCAGTACCCCTGGCGTCGTAGCGCGATGTGCTAACCACTCCGCGACGGGGGCCGGCTATGCTATTTAGAGTGACGTCATCTTATGTTCATTGAATATCCCGCATGAACTAACATGTATGCTTCCGTCTTGAATTTTCGCTTCACAACAGTTTGTTTTCTAAAGGAATGAAAGCTTTCTTGGGAAAAGAGCTGTTTCGGTCGATTGCGTTTTCCAATTTGTAAACAACCCAACTGCCTGTTGCTTCATGCTTTAGTCAAGGACATTGTTTTTCTTCGTCGGGTGTGTTCCGATTGTGTAACGTTTAAATGGACAAACGCGAGTTTTGATTTAAGTGGATTGCGCTTTTACATGCATAAACTTTTATGGAATGGCTTTGAAGGTTGTATATATAAATACACACATATTTACGACTTACATTAAAGTCGTGGCCGAGTGTATTGATTGGCGCACCCACTTTCGTCGCGATTAGCCAAATGCGGAGGAAAATGACCTACGTAACAATACAAGGCCCTACACACTGACAATAAACAATAATCATCAGTTATTGATAACACCTATACGAGACAAATCTTGTAATATGCAACTTTTTCATACATACAAGGCACATATGGGATTTGGTCAAATATAACTATGGGACTAAACACCAAGAAATGTTAATTACTGCAAAAAAATGTTTAGGGACGTGCAGTGGCATGCTCTGAAAATATTTTGGAGCGAATGTAGAATATAGTGAATGTCTCCAATTTCGTTAATATTTGGTATACTGACTAAATTTGGCCTTCTAATCACGAATCTGTTGTTAAAATGCGGGAGTCACGTCTGGAAATCGTGAAAAAGCTGATGTAAGTTGAGAAATTTTTCTTTTTAAAAGCTGTATCGCATTGTTTTACGAACAAAATGTAAACTACGCTTGCCTGATATTTGTCACGCGAGAAATAATGATAACTTCCTCAAAAATCGGTTCTAACGTTTCAAACTAACGAACAGGCATGTGCCTTGTGACCTACAATTTAAACACTAGCTTAAGAGCACAATAGAGATATAATTTGAGGTATATTTGGCAGAAATATGTGCTAAAATAAAAACTTGAATTTTGGGGAAAGTAACACTGAATTTGGTGGGGGGGAATTAGGTCTCAGTTACAGCTTACATGTTATTTAATGTTAAAGTATTTTAAAAACGTATATATATATTATTTCGAAGTTCGGGATGATATCAAGACATGCAATTCGAGGATAACACTGGAGCAGGGTTGTACTGGGAATACTAATTAGCGGTGGAATTTGATTGGTAGAGCCCGGGATCGGAAATGGCTTACCTTGGCTCTGCATTGGAGTAAACTATACCCAGTTAGAAATATGAATATTGAAGATGCACATCGATTGAAGTGTACTTTCTCATCATTACCTTCTTGGCAAGTCCAGGCACCTAGCAATCCCTTTGAATGAAAACAAGACAGTAAGGTTACGGCTTACTATTGAGTTCCTTGTTCAGAACTCTCGTTATAAATTCGTAGCGAGTTGTTCGTTTAGATGACTTGACAGACAGATAGACAACTGCACTGCATGAATTTGAATTTGTGGAGTTGAGTATTGAACTGTTTGAGCCTTTGCTCTATGAAAACGTTGTTATTAGATATGCGTTTATAACTAAATGAAAGTGCCTGTGGCTATCCGTGTCTCTTGTGCATGCAACTGTCTCATCACACGCAATTTTTGACGTGGCTCAATGCTTGAGGTTTGTTTTCGCGGGCGTGTCATTTAATACGTTTGTATGAGGGGATTCATGTGGTCATTGTTCCCATATTCTATATTTCTGGATATGTGACATAGCACTGGCGGACAATTTGCACTAGAATTATCTTTATTTAACTTTTTCATTCGTCTATATGTATAAGTGAAAGAGAAGGAGACAAGAACAGAAAGCAAATCAATCAATAGAGGAAGAGAGAGGAGGGGGTCAGCAGTTGTAGGATTCCTTTTTTTTTTTTGTATTAATGATAGTGTTTTTTTCGAGACTGTACATCTCGTTCTTAATTTCAAGTTTGCTTCTACTATAAAGTACACTAGCACCATCTGTGAATTTCATCTACATCTCTGCTAAGAGAGTAAACCGTTAGTTTAACTTTCCTCAGAACCACGAAATGGCATCTGAAACTGTGATCCGAATCAAACCAGGCGAAAAATAACTGTTTTCCGGCTTGACAACAGGACCGAGTGTGAAAACTGAACCATAACGTCTTGTTCAACGCAGTCAGCAACAAGGGAATATTAAATCGAATTTGCATTTCAGATTGTGACAAAGACTTCTGGAGATATAAAAGTGAGGGAAAGAGGGTGCTTTTGATTCGGTCGGGGATTGTTGAAGAACTCTTGTCTTTTTTTCAAAAGAAAGGAAGATGAAAAAATAGACGCGAGCATTTTGTCAAAAGGGAATGGCTTTGGTATTATTCTGTGCCTCACTTTTCTACGCTTCCATCTCTCTTTCCCCCTTCAGTTGTTTTCACGTTGACAATAGAAGAGCTTAAAGCGTTGAATCTTTCGAGCTTGTCGATGTAGAAATTGTGCAAGGGCAAAATAATGATTTGAATGTGCCTTTAGAAAGGACGTTATTAGTCTACTCCATATCAAGTTAGACTCGTCTGAAGGGTTCTTTCAAATACGCGTGTCAGAAACGAACAAGGAGCTAATTACTTGCGTATTTCTAAGGGGAGAAGAGGGGGCAGACACCCCACTGAGATTAAGCCAGCAATTTTCTTCAGAACACAAAACGTATTATGATGAATTTTCTGTTTTGCGTAGCTCGTCTATCTTTATCAGTGGCAAATTAACGACCTTTTTCTCTCCGGGGAGGGGGAGTATTGTATTCTAGACGTCGTCCGTTCATCCACTATGCCCACTGAAGATTTATTTTTGGTTTCATAAGGCAGGGACGGCGATCAAGTTCGAGCATTGCCATTATTACATGATTTATTGTTAGATTTAAGACATCTTCCCCCACCTCTTTCATATGCAGTTTCCCATGAGGAAGCAGCACATGTATTAAACAGCCCACATAAAGATAATTGTTTTAGTGTAGTTGTTGGGTTGAAAAAATATCGACCAGGCGATATCAACTAGACGATATATCGTCACGATATTTGTTGATATATCGTCACGATATTCTGGCTATATATCGTTATATCCTCAATATATTTTGGGATATATATCGTGGAGACGATATATCGCCTATATCACGATACGGAAATATCGTATCGTACCGTCTTTGACGATATATCGCGATATCAAATTTCTGATATCGTTAATTCCTAGATGTTTATTACTATAGAACGTTGGTGTTTCCAATTTAGCAGACTCTATACATTATTCTGACGTACTTAAGAATATACATGAAATCATGTTCTAAAGAAGGTACTACATAAAAACCGTGTTCACATATTTCAATCAAATAGAATAATGAAAATTCAGTACCACACCTAAATTCAATGAAAAGTGAATGAAAGGGTAGAGAATGTTATTGGATGTCACTTTGATAGATAAAAGAATTTTAAAAATGATATTGAACAACCCAGTTTTGTAAGTAAATATAATGAACTGCGCACTAGCGGCACATCGGGAATGAAAATAAAATAAAGAATAATTTGTTAGGCTCACATAATTATTGGTTTTCACGTACAACTTGTTCTGGAACAGAAAGAAACGTGTGTGTCTCAGCATACATCGTTGTAATAGAAACAAAATATATAGACAGAACCCCTCCTCTGGGACAGGAACGTATACTAAACCCTGTGTCTGTAGCCGTACACGTCCGGAGGGTTGTTTTTCCAAGAAGGGGGGGGGGGACAAGTGTTGCTTTTAAAAAAACATATGAAAATCGCGCCCAGTCAAAAATCGCGCCCATACAAAAATCTGTGTAAATCGCGACCAGTTTAAGTATTCATTCCTAGCGACTACCTGGTCACCATGAGTCACGGCCCACCTGTGGAGAAAAGTGCAAGAATTGGGACTTACTCGCGAATACAGGGAAAATGAAGAAGTAAGAATGCATATCCGCATGTGTGCTGCGCTGGCGTTCCTTCGGCCTGAAGATGTCCTTCATGGCTGGCTCAAGCGTACATTCCCAAGCACCTACAGTCGCCAAGCTTTCTGAGTTTTTCGACTATTTTGTGTAGATGTCACAGTCAGATATATCGTCGACCTGCCTCATTATTATTATTATTCTAATCCTTAGCCGTGAAACATGTGTTTAATCAAGGTGTTGAGTGTTTTTATTTGTATGTATATATATATTTGATCTGCCAAGCCAACGGGAGAAAGGAAGGAAGTCGCGAGTCTGACGGGCGATCACCAGAAAGGTCACGTTTTGCGTCTGAAACTTAGGAAATTCGACCTTAACGAAAATCATTCAAATATCTCGGGTTCAAGCAGCCGGACTGAAGTGAAACTTTTACCAACCCAGCAACATGTATGCAAGGACGGATGTGTGGAGATTCGTCGCAATCAAGCAAGAATTACGGATGCCAGATCGAATTGGATATAATCGATCAGTTTATGAACACCGATTGCAGTTGAGCTGTCGGCGCCAGCCTGACCGCCACTTAATCCGAACGTACCATACCAGAGCACGCTCTGTACAGGCTGGGAGACAATGGAGCGAAGAGGAATGACCTCGTGGGAAGCGTAGCCTCAACGACTGTCAAGCGTCCTTTTTCGAAATCTGTATAAAACGAAAGGATCTGCCATTTCGACACACAGCTTTACCGCGAGATCCAAGGAGAACACATCCACGCGCCGACTCGTCGTGTGTTGTCACCTTTTTGGTGTGAGGACGAGCGGAAGTGCGCCAGCCTACTGTAGTCTTCAGAGTGAGTTTGTGAGGTGTGGCTGTAAGCGAGATTTTGTCCTTTTCGTGAAGTGAAACGCGCATAAGCATGGCCGGCTGACTGTAGAAGAGAGGAGGAGGGCCACCCTCGGTCCGCCCCGATGCCAGACGAGACACCACGACGAATGCCTACATCATGCTGAAACCCCGAGCTACGCCGCCTGATGCCTACCAGCCGCCACAGAGAGGGAGAGAGATGTCGAACGCTGCCATATCGACGTCCCAACGCTTGAGATCGTCCGACGGTGATGGAGAAGACGCCGACGACCCATGAACTACCGCCCACCGCCCAGATGCGACGTCCGAATCACGCCTGACCACGGAGATGCTCACCGACCCCTAGAGGAAGAGACGCCGAGGCCCTTGACGTTCCTCGAGCGACGCCGACGACCCATCGTCACTGAACCGCCGAGAAACCAGATGAATGAACGCTCTTCACCTTCTCGTCGTCGCGATCGAGGAAGAATAGGAAAACCTTTCATGTGCATACTGAGTGATTTCAATCGCCCGCGAAGACACCAGGATGCGCCGTGGAACCAGAGAGATGGAAACGTATTCATCTGTATGAATTTCAACACGTACCGCCTCGATTGATATTTAGAGAATGCCCTAGAAATTCGTCGATGTTTTGAAAACGCCCACGCAACTCTACACTTCGTATCAGACTCCCGTTGCGCTTAATTTTGTATTTAATTGTCTCAGGTCAATTTTACTCATTCCTTGTGATTTTTAATGTTCTTAAGTTCACTATTGTTTGTGCTTCTTTTGTATTTGATTGAAGTGCGTACTGCTAGAATAAAGCGCCGCCCGCTTAATCGTTTAATCTATTTGAGGTTTGTTCATTTTAGTATGTGTCAGCGCTGTGTCGCTGCTAGCTACGTCAGGTCGCGTATGTGATTATGGTTAAAGTATTTGCCTGGTAATAATAATTGCTCGTCGCGGCGAAGTGTTGAAGTCCCGCCCGCTAGAGAGTATATGTTTGCGTCACTCAACGGAGGTTATTGTTATGTTTAGGACCACGTTAGGTCAAGTAAAAGGAAAAACGTCCACGCACGTGAGCGTAATTGCCGTTGAGATGCTTTGTTTATTCTGGACAAATAATGTATAGTCACCGCACCGACCTATTTTTAAAGGTAAACTTAAGTAAGGGCTGGCTAGTGATTTGAAGTAGCACTGGAGCAAATTCACAAATGACCTGATTAAACAAAAGTCAATGTAAAAGTAAGTGCGAATGCAATAATTAGGGCTCGTCGTCAAAAACCTGTGCATTTTATGTATTATTTTTGTTGATGCTCCCCGTAGGCTGGATCTGTGAGAGAATGTGTGAATGCAAGAGTGGGGACCTGTCTGAATTGATTTTTTTTGTTAATTTGTTAAATGTTAATTTGGGCAATATCATTTCATACGTATGTCGCTACCCGTGATTTTCAGGTATGCAGCTAGCCGCTTCCCGGCTACAGGTAAAGGTGTGGTAACTGAAAGTATACGTTTTTTTTTTTTTTTTGTTTTTTTTATATGGCTAATCGCTATGCACTGTTGGTCACCGTCCCTATACACGAACTCAACCTGGACCGTTAAGCACTTTCACTTGTCCGAGGGAGATTTTGCCGCCTCTATCTAGGTAGTGCTAGTTTTTGTTTTCCCGGCCGAGGGAGGGCGTTTACAGAGAGGTGGTTAGAAAATTGTGAAGTCCCGGTCAGTCTTTGGAGTTAATACAGACGGCGCCATTGAACCACCAACGCTGTAGAAGGCTGGCACAAAAAAATTAATAATATGCTGGGAAAGCCGAATCCTAAAAAATGAAAGACGTGATCGAATGTATGAAGACAGAAGCAGAAAATTCAGTGTGTGCGTTAATAAGGACAGACTTAAGTATGGAAGGCAAACGAAGGAAAGTGTGGGTAAAGTGTGATGGGAGTCAGTTTTATTTGAAAAATATGATTAATTGACAGGTAGGGACAGTACTGGGCGCTATTTTCGCTGGGCGTGTTTTACTCTGACAGGTTAGGACCGTACTGGGCGCTATTTTCGCTGGGCGCAATTTTCACTGGGCGCGTTTTACAGGACACCGCTTTTAAATCCACCCTTCCCCTCCCCTCGAAGCACAGCTTGAAATTGAAATTAAAATAATATTTATGTCATGAACTCTTACAGTCAACGGCAAAGATAATGGTAGGAGAATTCCCCACCTCTATTACTTTGTTATTCTACATCCTGTGTTGTTTTAAGGAATGAAACTACGTTAGTTCGAAGCGTGCTTATTGATGTCATTATTTCAATTCATTATCATCACACTGTGTAATACAGACCGAATGAAAATGGTGATGGACAATTCGTCTCCTGTTTCTTTTGCTGTTGGGTGTACAAGTCATATTTGCAATTATCAGGCCCTTGCAGTAATTAAACCGAAGCACAGAGAGAAAGCTAAATGCATCATATCTATTGTTTCACCAGAAACGCATCGATTGATGTCCTAAAGTATGTTTTTTTGGACTTTGCCAAGAATCGGGTTTGCATTTTGATGTATTTTTTTGTATATCGTTGTAAATGTAACTTTCTATGTGGAGCTGCGTTTTTTATGCACCTTCCTGCATCTTTCTCGATGCTGCATTTAAAAATGTATTCTGAGCTACAGACTTTATGCATTTTTTTCAGCTGATGCATTTACGTTTCTCTGTGTAATGTGCTTGGAATGGAATTACGTGTCGAGCATATAATTTTCAATAGGCATTCACATTCCAGGGACGCGTGCCCCCTTGTTCCCCACGTTGGTTGCGCTTTTGTGCTATTTAAAAAGGAAAATTCAAAATAATTAATTATATTATTGCAGAATTTTCATGAATACCCTACCCTCTGCTTTAGGACTCCTACTGGTAGGTACAGTGGGAGGCATAAGTATTACCAAGTAAATTTTGCATCACCAAAGGGCAAGGATTATATTGGGATCATAACTTTGAATGACGGTACCAAAGTAGATGTATGCACACTACTACTCATAATAGTATGCATAAAATATTAATCATGAACTTTACTTTTCGTCAACTGGATCAAACATTATTGAATAAATATTCAATTCTTTTTGTATTTTTAATTTCCTTAATTTTGGTGATCTAAACTATGTTAGCTAGATAATGAATACGTGTTATTATATCCATTCTTATACCGTCTTCTTATCTACTCATGTAATAATAATACAATATCAATTTATGTACATATTTAATTAACTTAATATAATTATTTTAATTTAAACAATTATTATTATGAGACACTTGGTTCAGACCCCCCCCCCCCCAGAAATATATTCCTAGATACGTGCCTGATGTGCCATGTTTATTATCTGTGCTTTACATAGTGAGAGCTTCAACAATTGAAAAACTGTCAGACAAGCTGCTAACAAGTTCTGCACCAGCACACGTAAGAATCAATTCCTCAAGCAGGAAGCAAGAGAAAATTTACTCAAAGTAGCCATGGACAATTTGTGGGCAATACTTATGAATCCCACTGTATACGTACAACTTTATTGACCCCTCTCCCTAACTACCCTATAACTCCGCATGCATGTCGAATGGAGGAAAATATATGAGCGAAACTTCACATCATATTCATACATCCAACCCTCTTTTGTGTCGAGCTTGTATTTATGAAGCGTGCTTCAACCCGCTCTGATAAGGTTGCACACAGGGGGGGAGGGAACGTGAGGCTCGAAAGACCGTAATCTCTCCCTTCTGTGACCAACTTTATAGTGGCAGATCGATTGCAGGCAGGAAATAAGTACTCGCTAGCTTGGGGGAACCTTAATTCCACGCCTCATCAAGATATAGAGGGTCGTTGCCCTCCATTTGTAGACTGCAGCGGAAAACTTTTGCAACATCTGGGCCCATTTTGTAGAGCCGGACTTTGTTTTGTGCCACAGAGAAGCAGGGAGGCGAGTTGGAGTGGAATTAGAACGAACTTGGAAGATATTTCTCCCCCTTTTGTTTGTCTTTCTTAGCGCGTGGAGTTTAGTACAGTTCTTGTGAAGAAAGACGATTTCGTTTCATGAATTTGGACTTCTGTTTTCAAGTGCTGAGTAATTTGCCATCAGAAATCGATGACGTACGTAATTTAGCTCGACAAAGATTCGCTTTTTAGAGGTGGGTCCGTCAGTAAGTATGTTCAACAAGATTACGTCGTGCTGTTTTCTAAAGGATATTATTGTAATTTTGACAGTTTGCTGCATGCATGTTGAATTATGCTTGACTAGACAATTCGAAATTGCCTCATACCAATTCATGAGCATATCCAACTCACCCCATTAACAACAAATACTTTCTCCCCAGTGACGTCAGTCGGATACATCAAAACCACCTAGAGACGTTGTATTCTGTGACGTAATACTAAACTGAGCGAAGTGAGCAATGCTCCTTGAATGCTCAGATATTCTGCTGAACGAATTGAACAATGCTACTTGAGCTCTCGGATAATGTGCGGAGCAATGTTATAGCGCTCATGTTGTTGAGCGAGGTGAACAGTGCTGAGCGCTCAGATACTTTGCTGAGCAAACTGAGCAATACTGAACGTTTCCCTAATATAGAAGCTATACTTTGAAACAAGGCGTACTTCAGGAAACCTTTGATCTGTCCAGTATTGTCGAAACATTCAACACACGAACAGCAAACTCGTGTAGTTTAGACCTGCATAACAGAATGAAAATCTAGCACACTGAAAGCAAGGGATCTTGGGGTAGAGTCCTAGGAAAGGCATCTTCTTTATCGTCATAATTGATCAAATACAATACAGTAACTCATATCGTCTATTTCGGTTATTTTATATCACTTTTCTACCTCTGGGGTTAATCGCGACGATGAACGATGTACAGATGAAATAGATGAATGGTCAGGGTTCGAACCTAGGATCCCCGGGTGGCTACCCTCTTATTGTCAAAAATGCATGCAACAATGTTTTGGGATTGCTGTTTCTTAAGTTTTTAACAATGTTCAATAATGACGTGGCCAATTGTTATAGATTTCCGTTACCATGTTTTCTGTACAACAATGTAAGTAGTCTAGAGTGAAAGATATCCATCCGTTAGTCATACAAAATAGATATTTTCTCGAGTAAGTTCAGAAAATTGAAATATTTCTTTGAGTGCTGCTTTACATGTATTTACGTATATTATTTTTATTATCGTAGATAATGTTGCTGCTGCATCTCTATTCCTTCATTGTTATTAACACGTAAGCAGTTTTTCCATGCATTTTCTTTAGTCACTCCAGGTAAATGCTAGGGTGGAACTTTTTACTTATTCCTTTCTTCTTATTCTCAGCGCTTAAGTATGATGCGGATTTATGTCTATTTCCCTTCCATTGCATTAAAAGGCCGACGTTAATGTTACAAATTCGTGTCGTGTTGCCTCAAGACTTTCAAAAACATTTCTATACGGGGGTTGTTCGCTTTATATCCGACCATTTTCGATTCGGGGCTGCCACTTGGCGTATTATGCTGGAACTATGGGTCTGCTGGCGGGAGCAGTGTTGTGTCTGACCTTGGAGGTGCGTGAGTGTTGGTAGTGAATGTTATCAAGTTGCGCCGAAAATCAACCGGTATTGGGAGGGTTACGTAATGGCCCTTTTCCATGCTAAGTTTTCATACGTACGCATTGTGAAACAGTGTCGGGAGCATGGGTTAACACTCGGGGTGACTACTGCGAAAGCTGTTGTGGCCCGTTACACACAACAGGCTCTCCTTGCGAAACATTCACCCACGAAAACCACCAGGAGAAGGTCTGCAAGCCGTGTACACCACCTTCTACCGCGTCACATTTCCGAACGTAAGACGAACTGCAGGAAACTGTATGAAAAGTACCTAGCGGGTTCCAAATGGCAGAAAGTTGTCACAATGGATGAATCATATGTCCATCTCACTGCTGGTGGTCACATTCGGGCGATCACATACCGTGACATTGACGGCAAGAGGCGCAGCAACTTTGTTCGTCACTGCAGGGAAAGTTTCCCTCGTGGCTTTATGGTTGTGACGGGATTCGGATATGAGGGTAAGTTGATGATACGCAAGGTGGACAGAGACATCCCACAATTGTATGGAATGAACGCAAACCAGGTGATGATCCATATGGACAAGGCTTCGAGTCATACCGCCAGAACATCACTACGTTTTTATCAGGAAATGGCAGAGGAATTAGGAATTCGTGTCATTCCGTTTGAAGACATTCCTGTGAAAAGCCCAGATGTCAGTCCAATGGAGTTTTGCGCATTTGGACTGTTGAAACGACGTCTTCAACATCGCCGCCCGCGCACCCTGGATGGTCTATGGAAAGCTTGCAGGGAGGAGTGGGACAGAATTCCCATGCCTGTCCTGCGCCGGAGCTTTCTGCAATGGAAACTGCTATGCCGGGCGATAGCCCACAATGCTGGCGGTCAAATAGAACATGACCGGTGGTGGCGGCGCGGTATCTCTTAAGGTGAGAGTACCCGTCAAAAATGGTCGGATATAAAGCGAACAACCTCTGTAGTGCCTGTAAATGCCATGTTTGGCGTTTTCCTGCTCTCTTTGTCCATTGTAGAAGGCAATCTCTTGTTTTGCGAGTGTCAAATTGTTATCGTCGCGATTTGTAAGTACAGTAACAAAAGCGACGCATACAAGGATTCATTTGAATAAGGGTGTAACTGGCTCCGCTGCCTACATAGGGCAACTATGGCTTCTTAATTTTATTGTGCCTTTCCAAGTGCCTGTTTTCGTAATTGTTGGTGCCTATTTACCTGCCTATTTTACACGTTTTTGGTACTTACAAACATTGGAAACCGAGCGAAAATGACATATTTCCCATCCACAGCGGAAATTTCTGCCATATCATCTAAGAATGCACTCTAGCTGAAGGCATAATGCACTCTCTACAAAAATATCAACTAGTGATATTCTAAACAATGCAATAAATAGAGTAAATTTGACTAAAAGCAGATTTAAATGAATTATGCCATCTTCCAAATTAGTAAATATATGTAAAATAAGTTTCATACATTTGTAAATTCGTTATTTATCGTATCAGGTAAGATATTTAGCACAATATGTTTCTTTTGAAAGATATATTTATTATTCTCAAACATTTCTACTCAATATGAATTTAAGAAATTGTGACCGATGCGCCCGCCATCTCTTGCTGAAAATTAATTTTTTGTTCGGCTTTTCTGTTTAATCCCGTGCATTATGTGAACAAGAACAAGAAAATCATTTTATCGATTCGATACAATTGTACTATAATAACATCAAATATAAGGAGAGCATTCTATGAAGGGGGTGGGGGCAGTCGTGCTCACATCACATGGGGAATGCTATCCCATAATCCCACAGTTAAGAAAATTATCATAAAGCATTCCTCCACCAGGACAGTTTGCGCAGGCATCCCCTCACTGTCTGGATTTTCTCCATGTTGATCTATTCAAAAAGTGTTACGGGGAAGTGGCATCACTCATCAAGTCATCACGTCTGTAAAGTCTTTGCAAATAACTTCATGTACCTCGCGTTGGACAATAATCCACACTATATATTTCTTTAGAATATGAACTTGAAGAGATTGGGTGAGACATGGACACCGTGGGATCCATGAGTATTACCGTGCAAATTGTCCATGACTATTTTAATTCATTTTTATCTTACATCCTATGTGTTTTTAAGCGATAGATTTTTATGTATGCTGGTGCAGAAGTTGTCAACAGCTTGTTTTGAGTTTTATTTTAATTCTTGAAGCTCTTATTGGGTCAAATAAAGTGCACGAACATGGTGATGGACAATTCGCACGGTAATACTCACGGATCCCACTGTACATGGCAAATAACCGTACACCCAACGGCGAACGAAACAGTAGGCGAATTGTCCACCACCATTTTATTTTCATTCGGTCTGAATTACACAATGTAATGTAATGACAGTGAATTAAAATAAAAACGTCAATAAGCAAATAACAATGCCTGTTTCGAACCAACAGATCGAATGAAAATGGTGGTGGACAATTCGCCTACTGTTTCTTTCGCCGTTGGGTGTACAAGTAAATGACGAATAGCGGTGTTCAAGTTCAGAAGATTCAACAAAAGTCTGTCTGCTGCTTTAAACGTTCATTTGATTAGTTAGCACGCACCACGTGACCATACATTTCCCTCTCGCCCATTCGCGCACACAAGCTCGCGCGTACGGGTAATGATGAAAATTATAATCCTTTCAACCCCTCCCCGACAGTTAACCTCTGCATAAATTGTGCCTTTGTGTTAAGATAGTGCGTCGAATGATTACCTAGGGGGCAGCACGTTCGACATGCCGCAGTTTTGTTCAGTCTGTGACACATTCGCACAGAATCACACTCCGGCACAAGATACGCAAACACCACAGCCTCTCACTGTCGCGCCGGCGAGCCAAAAATACGCCTTTGAGCATGGAGTGAGCTTCGTAATTAATCCGATTGGCGGCGCTGATTGCAAGGAACCGCGTCGAGTCGAATGGAGAGAGAAATTGCTTTCACCGTCTGTAATGTGTCTTCGTTTCAGTTTGACATCGACGACGATTCGCAAGATGGGATTTCCTTGTTTTCGCGAAATAACATTACATGTTTCCTCCATTACCGCAAGTAAAAGCAGGGACACACTGTTGACCATCGTAAGCTTTTATCTGATTGTTTTCACTTCTCTGAAAATTGTATGAAGTTATTGCTGACTGTAAAATGTTAAAGAATGGTTCAAAGTGGTGGAATGCATAAGTATTACCAAGCAAATTGTCCACAACCATGTTTACTCTCTCTGTTTTACGCAACGAGAGCTTCAGGAATTGATACTAAACCCCTAACAAGCTGCTGACAAATCTGTACCATCATAAGCTAAAACCTATTCCTTAAAAACACGTAGGACGCAAAAGAAAAGGTAATTTACACAGCCAGGAACAATTTGCCGAACAGTACTTGTGCATTCCACTGTGCTTGTGAAATATGTAGCAAAATATTATATCAATTCCCATATTGGCATGTAAAACAAAAGTGCTTAAACCACGTTTTAAGTTGTTTTTTTAATTGATTGATATTTGGATGTGACATTTTTGTTTCATACTTTGCGTACATCAGTGGCGGCGATTGAATTCCACTAATGGGAGTAGGGCTAAGGTGCCAAAAATAGGGGAGCAAGAGCAGTTTAACTTTCCCTTAGTACATAAAGTTTAGCATACTGCAGTGGCAGTTGCCCCCCCCCAAATCGCCGCCACTGGCGTACAGTGTTGTTATTGTCAATGCATGTTACGGCATTTGCAATAAAATGTGGAATTTTAAATCACTTAGATGCCATGGGATAAAGCGGGGCCTGGCAACTGTGAAATATTCTGAACCTTCTCGAATACCTTACACGAGAGATTTTCAAATAAAGAAAACAGATATTTTAATAAGTTATATTTACGATAGAACTTGAAACGCAGTCCTTCATTTGATACGAGTCCTTATCAGTTAGTCTTCTTAGAATATAAGTTTTCTTGACATGTTTTAAATCTTTAATTTGTCTAAAACAGTGAAGGATTACTTAGGCTATATTAAAGAATCACCTGATATGACGAACGTTTTAATTGCCTAACGATGACTGTGCACTGGTAACTGGATAGTTTAATAAATTAGAAAATGCTCTAGGTATGCACTGGGATAGATTCACAGAACCTAACACAGTGATAACTACTGACTTGATATCCGCGATAATGGCGGACTGGTTATCACAGCGCGCTACGACGCCAGGAGTCCCAGGTTCGAATCCCAGCCTGGGCATGATTGTTCTTTGTGAGTGTCACTTCATCAATTTCATCATATCACCCATCATCATCGTCGCGGTTAGCTAAAAGTGGCAGAAAAAAGCGACGGTAACAAAAATGAAATCAAACTATTATCATTACATTTATAATGTACCCACAGTAGGTATTAAGCAGAAACAGAGACAATTGTAAGTAACACAATACTCAAAACGATTAAGAAACAGTGCTTTAATACCCTCTCACTTTCTTGTATCCACTCAGAATGACGACACCGTGCACGCGGAACATAGAATGCGAGAATGCATTACAGGCCCATATATCTACAGTGTTGCCATGTGTGCGTAACCAGGTGACATCATAGTGTTCGTCGTGACCGCAATATACTAATTACGGGTTAACCAACGAAGCATACATTCTCCTAGAGTCCCTTTGCAAACCGATAGCTTTTTTTAAAAAAAAATAAAAAAGCTTTGAATTCCTAACACAACAATGCAGAAATCCAAAACAACAGCTACAGTGTTTCCCACAAATTTGAAATTTGGACACAAGCTGGTTTTTAATAAATAAAACTCGCCCAGTTCCTCCCTGTGAATGAAAACAAGCTATTCATTCAGTTCGAATCGCATTTTAAACTGTATGTTTAGTGTTACTGATGTGCATCAACAACCTTTGTTATAATGACAAGGAACAACAACAACAATGATAACACTGGGGAACAGTGAAATTGCGGCACAGTGTTTGAGAGCTAATTTAGGGCAATTTCATGCTCCTGAATAATGATATAATAATATATTTCCTGAATTGGCTCTAATTTATGAAATAAATGCAACTAAACCAAAATGGCGGAAACATAAGACATACATATAAATGAACTTCCAACAACAATTTAATATTTATTTTTGTGATTACAATCATTATTATAAAAATAAATTTATATAGGCCTATGATCAAAATAATTAAGAAAATATGTACACAATGAAGTAACAAACTATGTGAAATGTTTTCTATACGATTTACTGCTGTATTGCTTTTTAGGACAATCCCTCTGTAAGCTCCAACAGTAGTCGGCCATCACGTGGCGATCCCACCGTCCCTGGTACCTTTCTTCCATTATCCTTATATCCTGATTGAACCTTTCTCCCCATTCTTCACTGAAATCACCAAGGTTCTCAGGGAATCTGTCAATGTGGCTATGTAGAAAATGTATCTTCACACTCATATTAGCTCCCAATTTCTCAACATTTTTCAACATATTTCCAACTATGTCGGGGTACTTTTCTGGTCTGTGATTCCCCAAAAAGTTTTTGACGACGGACACAAAGCTCAGTGAGGCCTCAGATTCGATGTAAGACATGTAAGTTGTAAAATTGGCATCATTTATGAGTGTACGAATTTGTGGTGGTCCGTCAAAGATTCCTGCCTTCAATTTTTCAATACTTAGTCCTGGAAAAGTGTGGCATATATATTTGAAACAATCACCACTTGTATCTAAGGCCTTGACAAACTGTTTTATCAACCCAAGTTTAATATGCAGTGGCGGAAGGATGATTTTGCCCCTATCTATCAGCGGTTCATGAATGATATTAGCTTTTCCCACTAATATTTTCCCTTGGGGGCCAAACTTTTATCGTCCAATGCTTTTCTCTAGTACGACTATCTCACAAACATAGAAAACAGGGATACTTTGTGTACCCACTTTGCTGTCCTAATAATAACCCATAGCTCTACAGCCCGATGAGGGCCTTGGCTTACCTGCCGACTGCTGGTCTCCCTCCCACACTGTTCCTCCGTCACCTGTTGTAGCGTGGAGATCTTAGACCAGTATTGGAGTGTCGGGGGATCAGCCCGACGAGCCCCCAGCCGTTGCAGGTCTTCTCGATCGGGTTACGCTCACTCACTCGGAGCTCCCCAATTTCCTCACGATGGTGGGTTGCCACCGGCCCTATACGTAGGCCGAATAAATTCCGACCAGAGCCGGATTCGAACCTACGCCGTCCCGCAGCGAACGATCTCAAGACGAGTGAACGCCTTAACCCGCTCGACTACGGAGGAGGACGACTATCCCACAAACATAGGAAACAGGGATACTTTGTGTACCCACTTTGCTGTCCTAGTAAAAAAAATCACCATCTTCAAATCCACACACACGAGCCACTTATGTTCAGCATATTCAATTTTTTTCTAAAACCATTTTTATGTTTTGGTATTCTTCCTTAAGGTTTGTTGAGTGTCCGATATATTGCCTACCAATGCTTCATAAGTTGCCTAGCAACAATTTACAAATAGATAAATAAGTTTATTATGGGAATTTCAGCCCATTATCAAATTTTGATATTACCGAGAAAAGCGTAGAGTAATTTTACCTCCGATATTTTCCATGGTGTGTTTATTTTTATAACTGGAGTCAATTCAACTGAACCAATCATACAATTGTCAATAACAGCTGTTTTGTGTGCTGAAACTGTTATTAAACTTTATGCCGCAAAATAAAATCTTTTTTTTGTTCCCCAGTGTAATCAACATAATATCATAAAATTATAAAGTCTTGTAATTTTATATCCCTCTACTTTTTCATCTGGTAACTAAGACATATATGTTTTTCAGAGGGCAAATGCCTTTAACCGAAAATTTTAACCATAGCGAGTGAAAATTCAGAAAAATGTTTTTTTCTAGAAACTTACGACACTTTTTACGCAGACGTTACAATACATAATCCATAGTACAAAGTATCAAATTATTTCCAAACGTATATTCGGTTACTTACAGTTCAAACTTGCACGATCTCCAAATAGAACCCCCCCGGTACCTCCGCTCCTAACGCCAGTGGATGTACATCCTTTTTTTTTATAAATATCTCCCCACAATCACGCGTAGGCTGATAAATATGGCGTCATTGATTTTCGGAACAGCATGCAACAAAATTATAACATTATAAACATTATTGTTATATACCTTGTCTCAGCTAAATGTGGAGCACGGCTGTGCATAGCGTCAGAGAAGCGAGGGAAATCTATTGGCCAGAGCTAAGCAGTACACGCTGCTGGGAAGGCAGCAGTCGCTTTTCCCCCTCCATGCAATTCCGTTCCTCTCACGTGTTCATTGCTGGAGCCGTCTCGCGTCTCTACTTGCGCAGAGACTTGCTTTCGTTTGCCTGCTCCACAGTTAGCTGGGACGGAGTATAATACAGTAGCCGGCGCGTAAGGGGTGATCATTTGCGAAGACACTCAAATGCAGGGTTGTTAAAGGTCCAGGAACTTTAAATAAATTCAATTCCGGTCAAGGAGAGAAAATCAGCAAGCGTATACGGGTCCTGGACCGTTAAGAGCCTTTTTATATGTAAAGTATATTTAAATACGGTCCAGGAACCTTTTTTCAATGAAACACTACGGAACTTGGACCGAATTGAATTTAAATTGTGCGAGAAAAAAAGGTTCCGGTCCTGCAGCGGAACCCAATAGAACCCATTAGAATTTCTGGGCTCCTGGACTTTTAACAACCCTCGTATAAATGTCAACTTCTACGTAGCACACCTTGGACTGCACTGCTGACTAACGAGGCTCTGGCGTCTGGCCTCACGCCCACTATTATCCTCCGTGGGGATCTTGCGTGCTGTCCTTGTCTGTTTGTGATTGTTTCACCTTATCACCATTCATCCTCATCTTCGCAATTAGCCAAAGGTGGCAGAAAGTGAAGTAAAATCAATCAATATTAATAGTAACCACGACCTTACTTATTAAGTTTTACTAACTCGGGGCCGGCCCTACGTAGGTGTGGGCCTGGGGCTTACCATATTCGTGGCCCTATAACCAAAATTTTCCACAAGTCTGAATAAATTAATTTTGTTCTTTATTATGAAGTACAAGTGTCCTATATAATCACAACATAAACATATATATATATATATACATGCATGCATGCATGCATGCATACATACATGAGTACATGCATACATACATGAGTACATGCATACATACATGAGTACATGCATGCATACATGAATACGTGCACATACATACATGAGTACATGCATGCATACATGAATACGTGCACATACATACACGAATACATACACACATGAATACATGCATGCATACATACATACATACATACGCTACATGCATGCATGCATACATACATACGCTACATGCATGCATGCATACATACATACATACATACATGAATACATGCATACATACATACATGAATACATGCATACATACGTACATGAATACATACATACATACATACACACATACATGAATACAGGTATACATACATACATAAGTACATGCATACATACATGAGTACATGCATGCATACATGAATACTTGCACATACATACACGAATATCTACATACATACATGAATACATGCATGCATACATACATACGCTACATGCATGCATGCATACATACGTGAGTAAATACATGCATACATACATACATGAATACATGCATACATACGTACATACATAGAATTTCGTATTATCTAAGAGCAATAAGCAGAACATGTTGAAGGTTAATATCAGTGGCTAATAAAAGTTTCTAAATTTGTGTTTCTTTTCATTCCTGATATTCCACTGTTGCGATGCTCATTTTATTTAATCAGAAAACTAAGTGTTTTTAATATTAAACTATAATTTTATCTAGCAAAACGGCAATTTTTAATCTTTACTTTTCATTGAATTTTGACGCTGTAGTTAATTTATACGGTTACATATGAAATAATATTTTCACACGATTTTCTGTAGGGTACATTTTAGAATATTTTTTCAGTACTGTGTATATTTTTTAAGTATGTCCAAACGTCAGGAAATATCATATTAGTTGCTTAATTGAAAGCCCCATCGTCCTATACACTCGTAATATAGCGTACACAATCAATTATTCTTATCTGGCGCGGCCTGCTCCCTAAGGACCGCTCTGCACCAACGAAATTAAGCAACAGCATTTCCTAATCTTGTCAAATCGAACACAAGATGGAGGTCGGGGTCGTAATGAACATTTTCTCACTTTCCCTTGCCTCTCGCCATCTTTGGACGTCTTCTCACGTAAATCTAAACAAAAGGTATCTGTTAACCTTTGAGACTCACTGTTACATTGTTCGTCTTTCAGCATCCTGCACCATTACGACACAGTTTACTCACCATTTGCGTGTGAAATCGTTTGTGAGCGTCCCGTAAGTACGTTTCGTAAGTGCGAAGTTGAGTATTGTCTGTGTCACGTTCTACAACGGGGCACGTAGCGACTTTGCACTGAAGAACAATTGCAGAGATGTCGAGTGTTGACTGACGTACAAAGAAGCTGTTGTGAAAGTGCGTATGTGCGTAAACGGATGGATGAGCTTTCTAAGGACCAGGCGCTGGCGTCGTTATCGGATGGGTAAGGGTGGGTTGCAGCCAGTGATGTGCGTCTACGCGTAAACAACGATAGTCTACATTCTACACGTAGACTATTTTATACACGTACATTACGTAATCTATGTAAACAACATGGCGAAAGGTGATAACTTAGCAAAGGGCGCCGTGGAAGTAAAACAAAATTATACTGCGTATCAGTTGCTAATGTGTGAGGAGAACTTTCATGCTTTTTCTTCCAAATTCGAACAATTTCTCACCTAGGAAGAAACCTAATATAGAAAATATTCTAGTGTTTTATAGGAAAAATACCACTCTTGCCTCACGACTGCCATCTGTTGTTGTTTTTTGCATACTATTCATCTTCCTTCATAGTTTATAATAGAAGAGAAGAGAAATTTTGTTGTAAATAGAATTCTTTTCATTTCGTTAGGAACCAATACAGTTAAAAATATCACTTTCCGTTCACGAAACCCTTGAAAATTAATTTTAATGCACTTTAGATTGTCTACGTTACGTGTAGACAACGCATGTAGACGTAAACTTATAGTCTACAGCACATCACTGGTTGCAGCCCAGCGTGAAATAATAGAAGTGTATCAATCTGCCAACCAGAAAATACTACATATACAGTTTAAAGTTTGAACTGAACCGTGGTCGTCGAACTTGGGGCCCCTTGATTACTAGGCGATAACGTAACCACTACGCCATGGAGTAAGAATGAGACACAAATGATAGAGAGAGAGTGAGTGAGAGCGACAAGGAGTACCCCCTCCCCCTTCGAACTTATCATAAATTACCCTTGGGCCTCCCCGATGGCGTAGTGGTAACGTCGTCGCCTGGCAATCAAGGGGTCCCGGGTTCGATACCCGGTGGAGGAGGCACACAGTGGTTCCGATCCCACTTTAAACTGTAGGTCCATTCCCTATTAGCATGCACTTAAAAGAACAATTGAATTCAATTGCAAATTGTCCCTCCTCCTACCAAAATTTTCCAGGACGAGAAGATTAACAATATTTACGGAATGAAATTAGGACAAAGATGCAAGATAAGTATATATCTACATTATAGAAAGCAAAATTACACAAATATTATATTTCATAAAACCATTTTTAACTAATTTGCAATTCATTGACATTTTTAACCAGTTGGTAAAATAAGAAATATGTTTATCACATAATAATTTGAAAGGGTTTGGCATTCCCTCTCAGCCACGAAAAATTTCGATGCCGATATGTGGAATTTTTGGAGGGTCGTAGTGCCCCAGCTCCCCCTTAACGACGCCCCTGCTTCCAAATGATCTGAACATACGACACTAGCGCCACTACTCCAAGGCAAGAGGTACAGTGGGATCCATGAGTATTACTGCAAATTGTCCATGACTTATTTTCATTAATTTTTATCTTAACATCCTGTGTGTTTTTAAGCGATGGATTTTTTATGTATGTTGGTGCCTGTTTTGAATTTTCTTTTAATTCTTGAATCTTTTATTGGATCAAATAAAGTGCACGAACATGGTGATGGACAATTCGCACGGTAATACTCATGGATCCCACTGTACAAATATGACAATGGGTCAGAATGTGCGTCCATAATTTCGAAAAACTGTGCATTTTCCGTGTGTTCATTGTGTTCATATTCATTTCTCCGCCTTCCAGTCATGTGCCTGTCACGCTTTGCATTAAGTCTGCTGCAAGTTTGCAGCAATTTAACACATCAAGAGGTAAACGGAATGGGGATTTGCCGTCCCAAAAGAGGGGGAAGGAATGTACAGAACGCGGTTGCACACACGTCACTATGCATGCGTGTTTGTGTGTGTATCTAGCTTCACCATGTGCTCTCAAAAACTTGGGGAAATTCCTGTTGGCTTCCTTCTCAACAAACAAACATTTCCCGCGCAGTAGAGAAGTTTGCATTGTTGAGGAATAACCACCCTCCCACACACACACACCATGTTCAGATTCAGCAGTCTAGAAGTGACAGTTGGTAGGAAGGGGTGCGAGCATATAGCAGCAAATATTTGTGTACTCCTTTCACAGTTGGTAGGCCTGTCAGAAATATCGTCGCTTAGCTGAGCCCCCTTTCATCCCCCCCTCTCTTCTACGCTTTGCCTGTGACAGACTGTGAAAAGGGGTTGTTGCCCGTGTGGAGAGATGGTGGTTGCAGAGTTGTGGATGCCACCGGGTTGGAGTGGGGGGAGGGGGTGAACTTTAGCGCTGTCGGAAGCGTTATGTTGCCACAGCAAGCGAAGCACGCTTTTCACACGATCAGTGTTGCCAGTGAACAGCTAGAATTTGTATCGTTTTACTGCAGTTTACACTATCGTCAGTACATTGCTCTTGCCAAGATTTGGCGTCCCTGCCTCATCGCTATTATTGTAACGCTATTGTTGTAACGAGTTACAATAGAATTCTGCAATAACCCCTTCTGCTGTATAGTTTTCCAGACAAAGACAAAAACGAAGTTAGCACAAATAAGCTAATCGAAACTATATTTGCTGGTCACTGGAATGTGAGCCACTTCTAGGACGTATCCATTACATAAATATCATGTTAAAATACTGCGCCATTTTGGAGGCCTCTGTCTTTTGTTCTTTCTCGATGTTTAGAGTTTCCGCGTGGCTTTCCTCTCCGCGGCGGCTGCGGGGCACTGTTCCCAACTCAGCTCTCTTGGAGCCAGATCTGGCTCTTTCGTGCACTCGTTTGACTGTGAAAATATTGTTATCCGGGACTCTATTTTCGATTTCATAGTACCATCGCTGGATTATTGAGACGGTGAAAACTAAGAAGAAACTGTCATCACTTTAAAGTTAACGGTTAATGGTAATAGCAGCGCCCCCCTCCCTTTGACACTTAAAATTACACCCTATGAGGCACTTTATCGAGCCTTCGAAAATTTTGCTTCTTGAAAGCCAGTTCTAGCTCAATTTAAGATAAAATTTAGCTCAGGTTTAGCAACACTGCCAGAATGGCCGTAGGATGCGAGGAGAAATACATTACACTTATGGGAGCATTATTTTATCTCGGCAATATCAAACAGCCAATCGCGTACAAAAGTACATGAACGGAAAAAGGACACGCAGAACAATTTCCTGGTGGTAGGAAAAGTCGACATTATATTAGCCGTAACTTGAAGTTGATTCCCCATAAGGAATACATGGGATTCTGTAAATACTTATTCATCATATTTTTTTCAAATATCTACTCAAGCTTAATAATGAACTTAAAAAATCGCTTCCACTTGCAACATGGAGAGAAATTCATATTCTTTTGTACGTTTTTTTTTTCAGTAGCAGTGTTCATTCCCAGGGTTGTTTAAGGTCCAGGAATACATAAATTCTAATGGCTTCTATTGGGTTACGCTGCAGGACCGGAACCTTTTCTTCTCCCAGAATTTGAATTCGGTCCAAGTTGCGTATTGTTTCGTTGAAAAAAAAGGTTCCCGGACCGAATTTTAATTGTTCCCGAAAAAAGGTCCCTGGACCGAATTTTAATTGTTCCCGAAAAAAAGTTCCTGGACCGAATTTTAATTGTTCCCGAAAAAATGTTCCTGGACCGAATTTTAATTGTTCCCGAAAAAAGGTCCCTGGACCGAATTTTAATTGTTCCCGAAAAAAGGTCCCTGGACCGAATTTTAATTGTTCCCGAAAAAAGGTCCCTGGACCGAATTTTAATTGTTCCCGAAAAAAGGTTCCCGGACCGAATTTTAATTGTTCCCGAAAAAAGGTTCCTGGACCGAATTTTAATTGTTCCCGAAAAAAGGTTCCTGGACCGAATTTTAATTGTTCCCGAAAAAGGTTCCCGGACCGAATTTTAATTGTTCCCGAAAAAAGGTTCCTGGACCGAATTTTAATTGTTCCCGAAAAAAGGTCCCTGGACCGAATTTTAATTGTTCCCGAAAAAAGGTTCCCGGACCGAATTTTAATTGTTCCCGAAAAAAGGTTCCTGGACCGAATTTTAATTGTTCCCGAAAAAAGGTTCCTGGACCGAATTTTAATTGTTCCCGAAAAAAGGTTCCTGGACCGAATTTTAATTGTTCCCGAAAAAAGGTCCCTGGACCGAATTTTAATTGTTCCCGAAAAAAGGTTCCTGGACCGAATTTTAATTCCCGAAAAAAGGTTCCCGGACCGAATTTTAATTGTTCCCGAAAAAAGGTTCCTGGACCGAATTTTAATTGTTCCCGAAAAAAGGTCCCTGGACCGTATTTAAATTGATCTGGTAAGATGGTTCCTGGACCGAATTGATATAATTTACAGATAAAACAGTTCTTTACGGTCCAGAACCCATTCACGCTTACTGATTTTCTCTCCTGGACCGGAATTGAATTTATTTCAAATTTCTGGACCTTTAACAACCCTGCCCATTGAGACGATATTGAAGTAAATGCTCACCTGTTGCGAAATTGTCACTCTTCCCCTTAATCATTTCTTTATCCCACTCCCTCTCTTGTTCTCTTCCTTATCCCTTCTCCCTCTCTAGCTTATCTATTTCTCTTCCCTTTCCTTTTCCTTTCTGCGCCCCTGTGTGCGTCTTGGCTTCTTTTTAAATCACTTTCCAATCTCTTGTCAACTTCTCTTCCATGTAGTACGCTGTGGACTTCATCTTGCAGATTAATGAATCTCTGGTTTCTGGACTCGCAAACAGCACAATCCTGTGTTTTGATTTAATTTTTGTTATTTAGCGTCGCATTTCATCAATTTTCAGCTAATCGCGGCGATGAGGATGACTGTAAGATGAAACTGATGAAGGGGCTCTCATAAAGAACATCCACATCGAACCCAAGATCCCTCGTGTCGTAGCGCCCTGTGCTAACCACTCTGCCACAGAGGTTGGCAGTATAATTCTCTGTACGACTTGTGTCCTGCCGAATTGCCTTTGTCTTTCACCAATTTCATCTTGTTTCATCCCCAATTAGCCAAAAGTAACAGTAAAGCGAAGTAAGATAAATCAATCAGTCTTTCAAATCTTCTTGTCTCCCCCCCCCCTCCCCCACACCTAGCATTGCCGCTGTCTACAAGAAAAATAAACCTCTGTGCTTGCGAACAACTTAATGTCACCATTACTTTAACTTATCTTTCGATTTATTTCATCGCGGTCCCCTATTGCGCTGCGGACAACGGGTTGGGTACCGCTGATTAATGGACTCTCCGCATAGCTCTTGCCCCCCCCCCTCCACCCCCTTCCTAATGATTTTTCCTGTATGGAAACAAATGTGCACGAATATCGTGTAGGTAGCAATGTTTTGTTTGAGCAGTTAGGGCAACCGGTTGCCTAGCAACGGAAATGGAACATGCAGTCACTCAATACTTTCACGTGCGCGTGGTTTCTTTCCCCTATATAGTTTGAATTAAATTGTGGAATTAACTATTACGAAAGTATAAAGAAATACAGGAGCTTTGTTTATTGCGTAGCCGTGTCAGTGGCGTCGCATGATGGGGGGAGTAGCTTGTCTTCTTCAGTAACATCCATCAGCTTCAACTGTAACAGGTCCTATGATTGAAACGCCCATAGGTAGAATCAACGTGTAAAATAAATCTACCTCTACCCTTCTTATGGTTAGATTTAACTTCCGATGAAACCGATTACTTCATTCGAAATTTGCCAAAAGGAACGTAATGTCGACAGGGCCAAAACAGAAGATAGCCTAGAGGTCCCGATTCTATAAATAATCCCTCCACCCCGGCTCTATGTCCAACAAAACCGCGCTACAAATAAGTACCGATGTTACGGTTCCGTGACGGTAAGTGCGCACTCGATCTCCCGTCAGAAGCCCGCCACTTTTCTCGGTGATGCAAGAAGTTCCGATAGAAGGTGAAGAATTGTGGGGAAACTTTCATTTACACGTGGATTCATGTAAATGTCCGAATTATTCCATGGATATAACATGCACCATAGTTTCTTGGTGGTTAGTGCGACACAATTGTGGAATACGTGCGCCCTATAGACATGTGTATGTGATGCATTTTATTTGTTTTTAAGCCTAGAACACAAAATTTGTTGCAATTCGCAAAAAAAAAAACTACAATTCGCATTTTATGTCAAATTAGCGTAATTTCGCGAATTCCAATACATAACATTCCGCTGCACCGGTGTTATCGTATTTGGGAAAAATCAATGACGCATAGTGCTAAAGGCATTCTGAGGTAGCTCCCTCCCCCATATTCAATTGCAATTACAACTTTTAGACCACGTTTTCTTTCATGGTGAGTATTTATTTATTTCTTATACCACTTCGTAGCCGTTTTCAAAGGAATCCCCAGTAGAGGCACGGGGCTGTGTCCCCTGCGGCCCCCCTTAGATAGAAACTTTATTTTCTGTTCTGTTCCTAGAACCACGGTAATTCTAGTACAGCTGGCAACCCTGCGCGCCACAGCACCAACCCTTATCTCGTATTGCCCTTCTGCACGTGACACGGACGCCGAGAAAACACCCTCTGGTTGAAGAGCTCCATTATGATATTTTCTCGATAACTACTCAGAGGGCAGGAGATCGATTTTTGTAAGCCATTACGCAGGTTTCTTCGCCTGATTTCACGTTCCGAATCGCTTTAATCCCGGGGCCGCCCCGAGTGACTTGTCGAGGGCTCCTTCACCATGCTTCCATCGAGAGAGATTTGATGGGAGGGAGAATTGTTAATAACAAAGAATAGAAGGAGAAAAGAGGATGTGTGACGTCATACTTGGCCGCTGTCGAACCGAAAAAGGAAGAAAGAAGTTTTGGCAGTCTATATTTGAGACGTGGTGTTTCGTCAATAATGTAACCGCCATTGATGATGATTCGTTCGTATCGCCAATAAGTGCCATGTGGTAGGGCTTGGAGGAGGGAGGTCATACAGTGGCATCGCCAGAATATCGTTAAATGCCCCCCTGTCATGGATGCGAAGATTTATTTCTGTCTTTTTTCTCTTTTATATCTTTATTCCGTTCTGTTTCTATATTCCTCTCTTCTCACTTCATTATTTATATATCTCTTCCCTTCTTTCCATTCCTTTCTCTCCCTCTTTCTTTCTTTCTTCTATTGTCTATCTCCTACTTTCTCCTTCGTTCCCTTTCTTTCTCTATATCTTAATTTTTCTTCCTTCCTCTGTTCTCTATCTCCTACCTTCTTTCTTCCTTTGCCCTTGTTTCTCTATATTTTCCATCTCTCTTTCTTCCCCCTATGTTTCATTCTTTTCCGTTCCTACTTTTCTCTAGCTTTTCTTCTCTTTATTCTTTCTCCATTTCCTTCTTCTCCCCTGTACATTTTCTTTCTTGCTTGCTCTGTCTTTCTTTTTCTCTCCATCCTTCTTCCCCCTTTGTCTCTTCCTTCTGTTTCTACTTCCTTTGTATCTTCATTATCTCTCTTTTCCCCTTTCTGTTTCCTCTCTTTCAATCTCTGTTCCAAATCTTCTTCTCTTTCGTTTCCTTTCTTGCTTTTCTCTTCTTTCTATTCCTTGCTTTCTCTGTTCTCTATCTCTTCTCTTCTCTCTTTTGTCTTTCTCTTTTCATTCCTTCTTCCCTCCTCTGTTCTTTCTTGACCTTTCTCTACATATTTTTGTCTCTCTTAATTTCTATCTTTCCTTCTCACCTTATGTATTCTTGCTCAACCATAAACGATCCGAGTGGCGAACACTTCCCACAAAACACCACGCGCCATGATTCAAGCATGTATGTATGGCATGTAACACCTTATTTTTCTCATACAATAATGTTGACAAAAATGTTCAATACCACCCAGTGGCGGTGCCTGGTTTAATCAACTAGTGCTGAAGGGGTGCGGAAGGAAATTTAGGGGGTGTGATGTTGAAAGTAAAGAAAACAGGAGCCCAATCGTCTCGATCGAGACACTCTGTCAAGGTCACAGTTTTTACGTTATAACTTCGCTGTTTTTGGCTAGAATTTCGATCTTCTTTTTTCATATTGTTGTTAACACATGTGTTTAATAGAAATGATTGTTGCACGTTTTTTTCTTTTCATGAAAATGGCGGGAAAAAGGCGACTTCTTTTTTGCGTCTTTTCTCAAGGGATAAATTTTACCGACAAAGGCTTTGTTGTTCTAAAGCAATGCGTTTCCCTCACCCCTGGAAACTTCATTGGAAGGAAGTTTGTATATCGGTACCCGAGGTAATTTATATGTGCATGTTGACCTTTTCATGTCCTTTTTTGCGGGGGGGACAGGCAGAAAACCCAAGTTTTTTTAAAAAAAAAATATTTTGGGGGGATTCACCTTTCCCCCTCCATATATACGCCGAATGCGCATAAATTTTATATCGTCTAAATCTGTGATACATTCCGCGCACAACGGTATATCATCCATCTCTCTAGGGCAATTAGCCTCTGAGCTACAGTCATTTCAAGGTACCGCTGCATTTTGAAGCTTGAATCAGTGGCGTGCTGACCATTCCTTTTGGGGGTACAACTCGCGTTGCATTGGTCATACGATAATAATGCAAATATTTTTTGTGTTCCTTACATGTCAGCGATAATTTCCATGTGCATGTCGACACTGTCGTGTACTTTCTTCTTGGGGGGAGGGGGAAATCCCCATTTTTACCCGAAATTTTGGAATTTTGAGTGTTCTCCCCTTTTCCTCCGCCACATATACGCCGAATTTTCATAAATTTTATATAGTCTAAATCTCTAGTTCATTCCCCGTACAACGGTATATCACTCATCTCTCTAGGGCAATTAGCCTCCGATCTACACTCATTTAATTGAAACTCAGCATTTTGCTCAAAATCGGCTCGGGTTATATATGAATATGGCCTTAGGCTGCAAAAGGTTAAACATGCATGCATGTCATTACATCAAACACAAATTTTTAGTTCGCTTCTATTAAAATATGGCAACAAAACCGAAAATTACTAGTGACTTCATTCATTTTCGCTTGCTTGTCTTGTCCAGAACAACCAAATGTACAGGACAGTAAATGCGGCTTCTCTTTCAGATTTTGACAGTGGATTGCCCATTGCATACAATAATAATGGTATCGTTTCTATGCCTAACATTTTAGGCTGAGAATGACGACATAAGTCACATGACGTAATAGAGGAAGAAAGTTGTTTGGTTGAACTGACAAAACACGTTTAGTTAATGTTTTTTTTTTGTAATTGTAAAACAAAACAATGGCAGCATTTATTAAATTTGGCAAGTTTGACCAAATTGTTTGGTAACTACAGTAAAACCTCGTTTATCCGGACCTCCATAAGTCGGACTTCGCTTAATCCGGACAGGCAAGAGGCAAGAAAAGATAAAAGAAGCAGAATGCAAGCTTTTAAATGTGGCTAGAAGTTAACAACCGCATTCGTCATACGTACTGCATTGTATGCACAGTTTTGCTTTACATTTCACTGTACTGTATAGTGTATTTAGGCGTATGCCGTTTAAATACACCATAATAAACGTGTTTTGTTGCTATAAACGGAGTTTTAATGCACTTTCTACTGTTCTTTTAGGTTATTTCAGTTAATCCGGACTTTCATTAAACCGGTCAACTTATTCCCCCATTAGTCCGGATTAACGAGGTTTTACTGTATAAGCAAATGTATGCGATTATTAAAGACCATTTAGTGGTAGTGAATAATCATTTTTCTGTCGTCTCAAATGTTTGGTTGCCAGAAATTATTTTTTGTTATTCCAAACTTTTTTCTTCTGTGAGGTATTTTACGTTTGAAAATGTGTTTTCAAGATGGGGTGTGGAAGGTTTTTTTTTTAAAAGAAAATTATTGGATACGGAAGTACCCCTTTCGCAGCCCCCTGGTACAGTTCCTGATACCAGCTGACCACCCGCACCCTAGAGAAGGGTAGCATCCTCTACCCCTGGGTGTGTTCGTCACTGAATGATCCTCAAAATTTATTATTTTGTACGTGAATCCAGGATTCAAATTTCATTGGATTCGTTTCGAGATACGTTCACGTGCACATTTTTTTAAAAAATATATTTGTAATGATAATGGAGCGTTACACTTGTAGCAATGCTTTTTCCTGAATTGCCTTATGGACGAAGCAGAAAAAGAGATTGGAAATGTTCGTCTTCCTACTCCCTTTCGCTTTTTCATTACCGGACGGGATTTTGAAGAATCGATTCGGATTGAAGGGCCAATTAGAAGGGGGTGGAAGGGGCGTACCCTCGTGGGTATGATTAATGTGGCGCATTAATTGAAATCGTTTTTAGTAAAGATGGCAGTTTTCGTGAGCCCTTCACCGCGTTTCGAACATCTCATATAAAACAATCCTGGCTTTATTAGTTCTTCCCCCGATCTCACCCTCATAATTAGAATAGCTCCTGAGTGTGACAGGAAGGTTCAAAATGCGGTTCTAATGGATTTCTCTCTCTATCTATCTCTCTTCCTCTCATATTTCCTTTCTTTCTCCATCTGCAACGTTCAGTTCCACTCCCTAGTCATTTTCCTGTTTCCCTCTGCAATTCTACTCCTTTTCATATTTCCCTCTTCCTTGCTCTACTCTGTCTCTTTGTTCTCTTTCTCTGCATCTTCTGTTTTGCCCTCCTTTTCTGCAACTTGCGTCTATCTCTCTTTCAGTCATTACTCCCCCCCTCTCTCTCTATCCTCTTATTATCTTTCATCTTCCTCTTTCCCTCTCTAAGTCTCACTTCACCGTCTTTCCCTATGTATCTCTCCCTCTGCTTTGTCTTCCATTTTCTCTACTTTTCGTCTTTTGCTATAGCTATTCCTCTTTGTTCCTCTACGAGTTTCTTTCTCTCTCTTATTTCCTTTCTCTCTCTGTAAGGTTCAGTTCCATTCCCATTTCTCTCTATCCTATTCTTCCTTTCATCTTCCCGTTTCCCTTTGCAAATTTCACTTCGATTCCTTTCTCTCTTTCACTCTCTATCTTTTCATATATCTTGCTCTAGCTCCCTTGTTCTTCTTTTTTTCCTTCTCTCGCCTTCACTCATTATCTTCTCCTCTTTCCCTCATGTCTCACTTCAACTCGTTTCCATCTTTGTCTTCAATTTCACACATTTCGTATTCTAACTTGTCTTGTCTCGTTTTTTTAAATTTAGCAGGAACATAACGTCCACATTTTAATATTTTTGTCGATCTTGTCCTTTTTTAATAAGAAAACATTTCTTTGTGTTACATATGATGGCAATTATTTATGGAATTTCGAATACTTTTTTGTTATATGTCCTTTTGATGTATATAGTGTACACTACTGCCATCTATTGCTAGAATCTGGAAATTGGGCAAAATGCCTTTTTTCCTGCTGCATTTATTTTAAAAATTTTCTTGAAATACAATGTTTACGTTGTTGCTAATGTTTTAGAATATTTTTATTGAGCCTATTTTGTACCCTATTGCCTATTTTCAAATTTAATGCCCTTTTTTGCCATTTTCAATGACATTTTGAATATTTTTCTTGTTTAAAAAAACGTGTACATAACTTATTTTTCTTTCAAAAACGTTATTTATTCGAACATTGTGGTGCTGTCAGAAATACATTACAAAACTGGATAGTTTTCGAGGAATCTGTGCAACAGCTGGTTGAAGTGCCAGAAGAGAAATGGTAGTTGTGCAAACGTGTAATGAGTACAAATGTGGAATTGGATTGAATTGGAATTGGAAGCAATGTGTGATATTCTTAAAGGTGGAAATTCTTTTCTTGACGATATGAATTCAGCTACAGTAGCCTATTTTATGTTTAATTACTTATGTCGAAGTAGAGAATTTTCTGTTAAGAAAAAGCATTCTTTCTGACAGACTGCTGCGATCTATGAATATCGAAAACTAAAAACTAGTGGTTATGTGAAATCAAGGCAAGAAAGGAAAGAAAAAATAATATTTCCATGCTTTTTTAAATGAAATTATAGACCTAAATGGCTTGGAATTTGCCACTTTTTTCGGTTTATTATGCCTATTTTTGTTTGCTTTTGTTGCCTACTTTCCACATTATAAATGCCTCTTTGCCTGCCTATTTTACTTATTTATTTAATCCGTCGTCTTCTACCTTGCTCCTCGCCTTGTAATCAAGGGGTCACGGGTTCGATACCCGGTGGAGGCACATAGTGGTTCGGATCCCACTTTAAACTGTAGGTTCAGTCCCGATTAGCCTTTCTGTGCATATAGTGGACTTAAAACAACAATCAATCAATCAATCTTCTACCTTGCGGTGTAGAGGTTTTCCAGAAGGATTGCCATCTGTCCCTGTCTTGCACTTCTTTCCAGCCGTTGCCCCTTACTTCCACAGCTCTCTTTGCATCGTCTTCCCACACTTTTCTAGGTCTTCCTCTTGGTCTTGTCCCGTTTTGGCTACGTACATTCCAGTAATTCTCTTCACGTGACCAAATCATCTTAGTTTTCTCTGTTCTACTTTCTCTGGTAAGTTAGAAACTCTCAAACAATTTCTTATGGTTTGATTTCTCACTCGGTCTCTTCTTGTCGTTCCTTCTGTCTTACGCAAGAAAATCATTCCCATTGCGTGCAGTTTCCTTTGGTGTTTTGATGTCAATGTTCAGGACTCACAGCTGTACAGAATCGTGGGTATGTATATGGTCTTATACACTGCTAGCAGGAGCGTATATTGTAGGCTATCTGCGAAGCCTGAAGCCTAGAGAGTAAAATACAGGACCAAACGTTAGAAACTTTGGAAACTCTGAATAAATTTTCTCATTTTAATAAGAAAATAATGGTGATTCTGAAGTTGGCAACCTGAATTGTTAGGAGTTGGCAACCTGAATTATTAGGAGTTGGCAACCTGAATTATTAGGAGTTGGCAACCTGAGTTATTAGGAGTTGGCAACCTGAATTATTAGGAGTTTGCAACCTGAATTATTAGGAGTTGGCAATCTTAGTTATTAGGAGTTGGCAACCTGAATTATTAGGAGTTGGCAACCTGAGTTATTAGGAGTTGGCAACCTGAGGTATTAAGAGTTGGCAACCTGAGTTATTAGGAGTTGGCAACCTGAGTTATTAGGAGTTGGCAACCTGAATTATTAGGAGTTGGCAACCTGAGTTATTAGGAGTTGGCAAACCTGAGTTATTAGGAGTTGGCAACCTGAGTTATTAGGAGTTGGCAAACCTGAGTTATTAGGAGTTGGCAAACCTGAGTTATTAGGAGTTGGCAACCTGAGTTATTAGGAGTTGGCAACCTGAGTTATTAGGAGTTGGCAACCTGAGTTATTAGAAGTTGGCAACCTGATGTATTAGGAGTTGGCAACCTGATGTATTAGGAGTTGGCAACCTGAGTTATTAGGAGTTGGCAAACCTGAGTTATTAGGAGTTGGCAACCTGAGTTATTTGGAGTTGGCAAACCTGAGTTATTAGGTGTTGGCAAACCTGAGTTATTAGGAGTTGGCAACCTGAGTTATTAGGAGTTGACAACCTGAGTTATTAGGAGTTGGCAACCTGAGTTATTAGGAGTTGGCAACCTGAATTATTAGGAGTTGGCAACCTGAGTTATTAGGAGTTGGCAACCTGAGTTATTAGGAGTTGGCAAACCTGAGTTATTAGGAGTTGGCAACCTGAGTTATTAGGAGTTGGCAACCTGAGTTATTAGGAGTTGGCAACCTGAATTATTAGGAGTTGGCAACCTGAGTTATTAGGAGTTGGCAACCTGAATTATTAGGAGTTGGCAACCTGAGTTATTAGGAGTTGGCAACCTGAATGCTTTGAAAACGTCAAGAACTAGCAAAATGAATATGTCTAACCACTTATGAGCTTAGTCTTCTTTCTTCCTCCATAGCCTAGAACCACGTGTCATAGTGAGCTAGTTCAGGGCTTGCACTCAACATACGCCACTGACTGCTAGTTTTGTTGACTTTGTTATTTCCTTTTTATTGAGGAAGTTTCTCTTCAAGGCATTAAATCCTGCTACTTGTATTCTGCTGTTAATTTCGTTGTCTATTTTTACCATCTTGCTGTAGTGTTGCTCCCAGATATTTGAAGCTATGAACTTGTTCTAATTCTTGATTTTCAAGGTAATTTTATGCTGTACCTCTTCTCTTGTTATTATCAAGGTCTTCGTTTTATTATTATTTATTCTCATCCCATATCTTAGGAGTTCATTATTTCACATTTTCATGTTACGAGGGCCATCCGGAAAGTAGTACCCGTTCGCGCCGTGTGGAGCGCTAGTGACGCGAATAGCCGCCGCAAAAGGTCAAACTAATTCAGTTGACTCTGTGCTCAGTGTGTGCGAAGATTAGTAGCGCTGTCTTTGTAGTTATTGTTTCTGTGAGTGTTCAAAATAATTGAAAACGCAAGGTGGGTCCCTCGCTTCCTTACATTTCATAGTGATGAAGGAACTGAAAGAAGGAGTGACTACTTTTCTCAATGGACTGGCGGCAGAGGAATATGAAGCTGGGTTACAAAAACTCGTCACACATTATGACAAATGCTTAAATGTACATGGAGACTATGTAGAGAACTAGTTTAAAGTTTGTTGTTAACAATTACGAAGTTTTTTTCAAAAAATATTTGTTAGTTTTCTTTTTGTAATTCAGGAACTGGTACTACTTTCCGGATGGCCCTCGTATATTGTAGATTTTTCTCCTTCCTATTTTAACCAAAATAAATTCCTGAACTTCCGGGCTCTAGGTATTACTTTCGTTTGTATTCGAGAAATGTTGTTATCTTCCCCGGTTTATTCTCAATGGATCTACTAACTTTTATTCCTCTACGGCGAGCATGAGACTTATCAGCCTACTATGAAGCCCTCAGGTTGTGGGGAAACAGATACGGGTACGTTTACGTAAACCTTACTAACTCTCACACACCAAAAATATATTTAGATGTCAGTTAATGTTAATATATTACACTTGCACTCGCAATTAAACTCCTTATTACAAACTAAATTGTATTAAGATCATAATTGTTCTTGACTACACAAATTAACACATTCACATTTCCAAAATCACTTCCATCATCCAGCAACATTCATAATATCTCTCCCCTAACCCACAATCAAATGTATTAAGGTTAGTCCATAACCATAACAGACTACCTAATTGAACAAAACAAATTACATCATCATAGACATTTAACATATTAAACACTTAAAATGATACAATAAGTGGGTGCGTATCAATGTTCACGCTTTATTCCAAATTTAATTTTCAATATTTTGTCTCCACCTAGGCGCCCAAAAGTCAACCTCACTTCCACGTTAGTGCACCCTGGACTGAAGACTAACGAGGCTCTGGCGACTGGCCCGATGGCCAGTATAATTTCGTTTGTAATGTCCTGTTGTCCTTATGTGTGCTGAGTGCCCGTTTACAGCCTCAGCTTTTAACAGAAGTCAGAACATTTTATTATTTTTTTAATTATGCAACGTTAGAGTTGTTCTTTGTAATGATAAGGGGCTGGCCCCCGTATAATGTGACGGGAGCAAAATAGCCTAAGTGCTGACGCTCCCACAATTTTAAAATAAAAATAAAAAAATCAAATCAATATTTTGTCTTGCAGGATTCGTCAGTGTTTGACATTGGAGGGTGACCTGTTCTGGAACCGCATATGTAAGTACTTGTATGACTCTGTGTGCGATTTGTTGTTCACTGAGCAATGTGCAGCCTCCCTTTTCTCTCCGCTTTTGACTGAACGTGGCGATGAGGATATAGAAATTGATGAAGAAACCTTGGTAAGAAAACACTCATGCCCAGTCGGGGTCTGGAACCCAGAGCCTTCTGCACTCAACTGAACGTGCTCGGTCACCGTGTCGGCATACATGTAAGGTGTGTGTGTGTGTGTGTGTGTGTGTGTGTGTGTGTTTGCATCTATGTACCCACACACACACACACACACACATACACACACACATATGCATTTGTACCATGCCAACAGACTCCTTCAAATAATTGACACCCATGCTTACAACCCGTGATGTGCCGTAGACTATAAGTTTACGTCTACATGCGTTGTCTACACGTAATCTACGCGTAGATTACATTGGGTTGTAGTTTACATAGACTACGTAGACAATGTGAAGTGCATTAAAATTAATTTTCAAGGATTTCATGAAATAAAGTGAAATTTTCAACTATATTGGTTCCTAACAAAATGAAAAGAATCCTATTTACAATCTATTATCAACTATGGAAGAAGATAAATAGTATGCAAAAAAAAACAACAGATGGCAGTCGAGAGGTAAAAGTGATCTTTTTTCCCATAAACACTAGAATATTTCCTATATTAGGTTTCTCATAGGTGAGAAATTGTTCGAATTTGGAAGAAAGAGTATGAAAAATTCTCCTCACACATCAGCAACTGCTACGCAGTATAATTTTCTTCTAATTCCACGGCGCCCTTTGCTAAGTTTTCACCTTTCGCCATGTTGTTTACATAGATTACGTAATTACGTGTATAAAGTAGTCTACACTCTTTCATACCCTTTTCTATGAATCACTAAGTTCCAGAATTCTCATGTTAGTTTGTACACTAAACGGGGCGTCTTTAGCGTGGGGACAGGGAAACACGTAATAATCCGTATTATGTATATTTATAAGATATTGGTATATTATGCAGCATGTCCCTCCCACCTCACCAGTTACTCAAATGTAACGCTTTCAGCATCCGTTCAAGGTCAAAACGTATAGTTATTGCGTACACAATTAACTGCCGGTTAATTTTTGCAAATACTAATTAAGACACGTGAGTAATCACAATTGTTACACGTTCCAGACACGAGCCGTGTCTTTGGGTCATCTTGCCGCCGCTTGAGTGCAGAAACATAAAACGTTCTTGGTCGACCTTCGAGTACCTGGTACTCGCCTTGTGAAATCGTGACGTGGCGTCCTTGATGTTGCCAGGCAACCGTTTAAATCGTTCCGTAGAAACAAACGCACGTTTCGGTGTGGAAATCAAGGTTGCAAGATGCATCGTGGTTACCTGATGTCGTTCGGAGTTCACCAAATGCTTATTTTTATATTTTTTGTTCTTTGGAGGTATTGCTTGTTCGATAAGAGTTTGCTCTTGCAAGGAGGAGAGTGAGAGAGTGTGTTTTTAGTCCACTTTATGCTCCGTTAGGCTAATAGAAATTGGACCTACAGTTTTAAGTGGGATCCGAACTACTACGTGCCTCCGATTGGTTTCGAACCCGGGACCCCTTGATTACAAGACGACCAACCACATTACCACCACACCATCGGGGGAAGACACACTCACACAAATATAGTTTGAATAAACACGCAGTAATTGATTTTTGTTTGAATGTCAATAATTTGATTTCATTTTTTAAAAAATAAATTTTCGAAATACGTAAGCTTTGGTCAACGAAAACTGGCAGTATTTTACAATTATCCAGTCAGTCGTGGCACGAACACATGCAAACGAAACAAATCGTTGTTGAAACCATCAAACATTAAAACTGAAGTCCGATTGTCGGAAGTTCGAAGCGAACACCAGGCATTGTATACCACTGGCCGAGATGCCAACAATCCAAAGGTGCATGACATTCGAAAACCTTTCATTGCAGTTGAAATTAAAAGACTGAAGCTCACTTTCATGTTTGCTAACGTAAAACGTACAGAACTGCTCAGGCTCACTGTCACTGCCATTATTTGTGTACTGAACCTTATTCTTATAGATCGACCACAAGGAAAAAAACCTTGGGACGAGAAGTCCCCGCGCAACTTTCCCTTCTTCCCTCCACCTCGGGCCATAAGGAAGCATGGTCAACTCTCCCCCTCCCCTACTCGCGGGGGTACGGTGCACATGACTCGCGGGTCTGCGCAGGTTGTTTTGCTCGTGGTTCCACTATAACACCCCCCCCCCCCCCGCCTTCCAAACTGATTCTAAAGGTATAAGACGTGGTGTCTCATTTCAACCTCATCGTCGCAATCACCCACAGATAGGTAGAAAAAACTGTATAACTAAACAATCAATAACAAGTCAAACGAAACGACCTAATTTGTGTGTGAAGATAGTAGCTAAACTATAAAATTTTGTCCCCCCCAGAAAATTCCATGACGCAGGCGCGTCATGAATCCCCCTTGTGTGCATCCCTGAAGTGTGGAAAGACAGAGAGCACTCAGCACAGATTCAGATGTTATACGGAAGTGACAACCGTTTCCCAAGCATGTGACTGACGTTAACTTTATAATATTACGTGGTTTAGAAGTGTGACAACAGAACAACACACCTGAACTTAGATCAAATACAAATAAAGAACGTTCAGCACGCATGCGCAGTGTAATTCACAGTGTATTTCATACCTTAAAAATAGTTAAAAGGTTGGATGACAGGTGTACCCCACGCGCCTAAGAAACATGAAGTATAATACCTGAAAACGTGCAACATTCCTAAATTTCAAATCTGATAACAGATGGCAGTAATGTCAACGGAATGTTTCACTGCCTCTTTCCGCTAAAAGCAAACGTTAAATTATGACAAGATTTAAGGCACAGAAACCAGCAATCAGAAGTATATTTTCCTAAATGAACAATTTTTATCCTTGACAGATAAATTACACTGTGCAAGGAGGTTTTTAAGGGGTAAAATAATCTCCCTTTGTACCTGGCAACTCTTGTTACGGATCCGCAGTCGGGCGGAAGTTGCGTGATCTCTCTCAAGAAAAGAAAATGAAAATAGCGTCGCCAACAGGGGGTGGGGGGAAGAAAATAGCTCAAGGAAGACTCAATTTTGCAGCTTTCATGTCGCAATGTAATGCACTTTGCCGTTCAGTTTGTCGCTGCTTAAACGAAACAACTTTAATAAGTATTTCTAAATACCTTAATTGTATAATACTTGAGAGTATATGCTACATTCCCATGTTTCTAACTTTTATAACAGATGGCAGTAATGTCGATGTTTTGTTTCACCGCAGCGATTACGAGAATATTGTTAATAAAATACTATTCTGGAAAGTATTAATAGGTTAAATTTAAGTTGAAATAAAATCCGAGAAAATGCTTACTAGAGGGACGTTGAACTGCAAGAATAATGCAATAAATTATGTTTTTTGCAGTGTATTTTGGCACTAAACTGTTATTTAAGTTTTCTCTCCTTACGAAAGTACAAGATATTCGATATGTATTGCAGTCTGATTCTTGTGGGTTTAAAATAGAATGTATATTTTGTCCGAGCATTATCAATTATCAATGAAGCAAATTATGAATGCTGAACATTTTATATTATTAAACGTTTAGTTTCTGCGTACTCAAATATACACCTGAAGTGAATTACACTATTTACGAAACTTTTCTTCAAAAAGTGCCTCATTTATAGAAATATCTGTACGTGCTTTGAGGTAGTTGTACTGGTTGAACAGTTGAGAAAGATGGAGTACTATGAGACATAATGTACAGAATGTCGCAGTACAGCACAGGACGTACATCGAGATGAAAAAACATCTTAGAAACAACACCTCGAAAAAGAAAAATGGAATTTATCCTGAATGTACGTGTATGCAACCGTGCAGCACAGGCTCACTATTGTCACTTATGAACCGGTTTCATCTTTTTCTAATATATAAAAATGGATGTGTGTGTGTGGGGGGGGTATGTTTGTTCCGGCATAACTCTTGAACGCCTGGAGCGATTTCAACCAAACTTGGATCACGTATCACTTGCAATCTCGAAAGAAATACTGTGGGGGTAAGACACCCCTGGTACCCCTAGGGGGGGGGCGGGTAGGAGAGGGTGACATAAAAATAATCGAAAACAACCGATATTAGTGTGGAATCCATAGTTTACGGGGCCGCTAAGATGAATAGCGACACTCCCAATACCGTTCAACTCCCAAGTTCATTTTACACTATAGTTAGAATTCATTATATTCCTGTCTAATAGAAGATTGGGATAAATAAATACCCGGGCAACGTCGGGAAATCAGCTAGTATACTATAAACTAAATATGCGATTTATTTATAAATTACCAGGTAGACGTTTATTTTGTATTTAATAATTCTCTGAATGTTGGTGACAATTGTTCTACATTAAAATGCAAAGTCTAGTTCTTTAAACTATACTTATATTGAAGCTATGTTTCGAAAGAGCACCTCTTCTCTCCTCTTCAGGTGAAGTTATTTGTGTCCAGTGGCGGCGATTAGGAGGGCGAGGGGGCAATTGCCCTCCCCACTTTTCGCCACTTTTGCCCCTGGACCTTACCTACAAAGGGAAATATACTGTCTTTGCCCCCCAGTTTTGGCAACTTGCCCCCCCCCCCCCCGTTTTTGGAACCCAATCGCCGCCACTGCTTGTGTCAGTGGTGTGAATCGAACCTAGGACGGAGCCAGTGGCGTAGCGAGGTCCCCATACGTTCTTTACATTTGAAAGCTCAATGTGAATCGATACAAAATCTTCAGGTATACGTCAGCAAAATTTTCATTATTTAAATAATAATAATAAATTACTGACGAAAATGATATTTAATAATTTCATTCAGCGTGAAAATGTACGTATTTATTTCTCTGTTTTCCGGAAGCTGAAATCTGAAGCTGTGGGTAGGAGGAAAGAACTGATAATACCATCCATGTCCTCCATGGGTTGAAAGCAGTGATGTGCAGTAGACTATAAGTTTACGTCTACATGCGTTGTCTACACGTAATCTACGCGTAGATTACATTGGGTTGTAGTTTACATAGACTACGTAGACAATCTAAAGTGCATTAAAATTAATTTTCAAGGGTTTCATGAAGGGAAAGTGACATTTTCAACTATATTGGTTCCTAACGAAATGAAAAGAATCCTATTTACAACAAAATTTCTCTTCTCTTCTATTATCAACTATGGAAGAAGATAAATAGTATGCAAAAAACAACAACATATGGCAGTCGTGAGGCAAGAGTGGTCTTTTTTCCATAAAACACTAGAATATTTCCTATATTAGGTTTCTTCCTAGGTGAGAAATTGTTCGAATTTGGAAGAAAGAGTATGAAATGTTCTCTTCACGTATCAGCAACTGATACGCAGTATAATTTTCTTTTAATTCCACGGCGCCCTTTGCTAAGTTTTCACCTTTCGCCATTTTGTTTACATAGATTACGTACTCTACGTGTATAATATAGTCTACGTGTAGAATGTAGACTATCGTTGTTTACGCGTAGACGCACATCACTGGTTGAAAGTAACGCAAATGTCTCACACTGAGTGCTTCGTGGCAGTTGGAGGTGCTTTATTATTAATATATTAAAATTAATAGTACAAGGTTAAGAGAAAGAAAACACGAAGTGCTTTTTAATGAAGAATAGAACAAATGGGTAAAAGTCCAAGGAAGTTATCGTGAATTTTTGCGTAAATGTTTCACATGAGAAATAAGACTCTTTTCAGGCCTCCTTAAGCTTTGGGCCCGCCTGCCTGTATGTTACTCCCCTGATTTGACGTACATGACGTTTAACTAGAATTTAAAACCAGATAAAAAAATAAAATGCGCCCCTGCCAGATAACACAGGATGTAATTTTATTAGCCACAAAAATAAGCCTTTTCCATATTTTTTCTGTTCTATTTAATACACTTTTCGTATCAAACCCATGGGATCCTAGGGCCCCCTCAGGCGCGAGACCCCGGGCTGTCGCCCACTTCGCCCATCCCTTGCTACGCCACTGGACAGAGCTGTGATTCTTACTAGAAATCCGTTGCTCTTTACCAGCCATCCCTAGTGTCTGGAGATATACTCAGAAAAAGAAAACAGTGTCTTTGTCTCAGAACTAGTAAGTTTGAAGAAGGGAAAGAATCTATATTGCTGGCAGATTTTTCCTGAGTTTTTATTGCTGGAAGTATAATTTACCAGACTTCTATCTATTTTGCTGGTTTGGTAGTGGCGTGTAGCGGTGGTTGTGTCTTTGATTACCCCTGCGACTGTCGCTCGAAGTTCGGTCGGTCAACCGGTGCTGTGGTCCTGAAAAGGGCCGACTTGAGTGTTTGGTCCTTAGAAGGGCCTACTTCTGCTGTGACAATTTCTTTTATTGTTCTTTTGTCTGTGTTGTCTGGTCATTTGTCAGTGTAGAAGACTCCTTCAGCGATGATCGTGAAGATGGTTCCGATGATGATTCTTAATCTGTCTGTGTTGTCTTCTGTCTGTTGAAGTTTACTTGTTATCCATTCGATTGTCTCGTCTGTCTCTTCTTGTTCTTTGCTTGGAGCTTGAAGTTTCTGGCTTTGTCACTGGAGGCGTGTCTTGATGCGGTGCTGCTGGTTGCTGTTCTTCTTTTTCATTTTCCTCTTCTATCTTGGAGGTGGAGTTTTGTCGCTTCTGCTGGACTGGCAGGAACATTCTGCATCCTCTGTAGATGGCTGGGTGATTCTCCCCACAGTTGCCGCCATGGGCATAACTTGGGACCTAATTTTAAGGGAACAGAATCAAACTGGGCCTGATTTTGAGGGGCACAATTAAACTGGACCTAATTTTGAGGGGCAGAATAAAACTGGACCTAATTTTGAGGAAGCAGAATTAAACTGGGCCTAATTTTGAGGAGGCAGAATTAAACTGGACCTAATTTTAAGGGGCACAATTAAACTGGACCTAATTTTGAGGGAGCAGAATTAAACTGGCATTAATTTTTAGCGGCAAAATTAAACTGGACCTAATTTTGAGGGAGCGGAATAAAACTTGACCTAATTTTGAGGGGCACAATTAAACTGGACCTAATTTTGAGGGAGCAGAATAAAACTGGACCTAATTTTGAGGGGGCAGAATTAAAGTGGGCCTAATTTTGAGGGGGAGAATTAAACTGGGCCTAATTTTGAGGGGCACAATTAAACTGGACCTAATTTTGAGGGAGCAGAATAAAACTGGACCTAATTTTGAGGAAGCAGAATTAAACTGGACCTAATTTTGAGGGGCACAATTAAACTGGACCTAATTTTGAGGGGCACAATTAAACTGGACCTAATTTTGAGGGCACAATTAAACTGGGCCTAATTTTGAGGGGCACAATTAAATTGGACCTAATTTTGAGGGGCAGAATCAAACTGGACCTAATTTTGAGGAGGCAGAATTAAACTGGACCTAATTTTGAGGGGCAGAATTAAACTGGACCTAATTTTGAGGGGCACAATTAAACTGGACCTAATTTTGAAGGAGCGGAATTAAACTGGACCTAATTTTGAGGGGCACAATCAAACTGGGCCTAATTTTGAGGGGCAGAATTAAACTGGACCTAATTTTGAGGGGCAGAATTAAAATGGACCTAATTTTGAGGGACACAATTAAACTGGACCTAATTTTGAGGAGGCAGAATTAAACTGGACCTAATTTTGAGGGACATAATTAAACTGGACCTAATTTTGAGGGGCAGAATCAAACTGGATTTAATTTTGAGGGGCAGACTTAAACTGGACCTAATTTTCAGGGGAAGAATTAAACTGGACCTAATTTTGAGGTTCACAATTACACTGAACCTAATTTTGAAGTGGCAGAATCAAACCTGGAGCTTAACTTCGGGGGAAGAGACTCGAAAAGTTTTCCATTCCATAAAAGGAATATTTGCTAAGTAACTGTGACGTTTGCGAAATTACAAATTTTACTCTTTATTACTTTGCTCCTCAGGTTCCCTAACTTGTAAATTTTAATAAACCCGAAACTTCGGGTGGGGAGGGGGGCAAGCTCCTCGTCTTGCCCCCGCCAATTTACGCCTATGGTTGCAGCACTTTGCGGGGAGTTGCCTGTCCTGTTTCTGGCACTCGGAGGTGAGGTGGTCGGCTGCACATTTCGCGCAACTTGGTTGGGCCTTGCATTGCATCTGGTAGTGCCCGATCCTCTGGCACTTATGGCATTGTAGTATCCCTGGTGACCGGTACGGTTCCACTCGTATCTTGTAGTGCAGTGGTTGTTAATGTCTGGCGTTGTCTCGCAACTTCTTAATGCCACTAGGAATAGTGGCATTTGTATCTTGGCATGAGTCTTAGGATCCCTGTCCTTCATCTGGTGGACTTGCATCACGCTGTACTGTTGCGCAAGCTCAATTTCCGCAGAACCACTTTCATTGGTCGTTCTCTTCTCTTCTCGGTCTTTCTGCAGCGTTGCTAAGCGACTGCTCTTATAGATACTGCAAATTCAACTTATCATGTTTATTTATTTGAAAAAACCTGAATACAGAAAAATCCATTTTACATCAGGATATCAACTGGAAAAGAAATAAACAAAATAATAAGATGGACGCATATACACACACATATACATATACAGGGTGAGCATAAAGTCTTTCCCTGATTACAAACTTTTATTGCTAAGGAACTCTGCTAGATACAGATATGCGGTTTGTTGGAAATGGTAGCTTAACTCTTAAAGTTTTTTTATCAGTACACTTCAGTACACTTCGACATGAGCTCCCTTTGTTGCCCTTAGAACGTCTACACGATACTCAATTTCTCTCCATGTCTTTGCCAACATATCTTCCGTCATCGTCTCTATAGCATACCGTATTCGTGTCTGAAGACTTTGCATATCAGGAACTGGTGAACTAAACACTGTGTCCTTAACGTAACCACATAAAAAAGTAAAGAGGGGTTATGTCTGGCGAACGCGGTGGCCATGATATGGGACCGTCTCTACCGATCCATCTGTCTGGAAAGGTGTCATGCAAGAACTGGCGAACAGTTAACTCCCAGTGTGGCGGTGCACCATCTTGTTGAAACACTACACATGGTTGAAATTCATGTAACTGAGGCGCAACGTAGAAAAATGATAATCAGTGAAAGACTTTATGCTCACCTTGTATAACAAGAATAATACCAACAACTAGGGCAAAAATAACATTATTAACTCTTCAGTTGCTTTATGCACGCCGTCCTGTAAGTCTGTTTTGATAAGTGGAAGCCCGGAGCGTCTTTCAGTGAGTTGTAAATGGTTTGTAGCCTGTAGAGAAGTGACATTTGTGCTAAAGATAGCCTTGAAGATTTAACGTAAAATAAGGTGTTGCATTTGCTGGTGGGGTGTGAGATTCTGATATTAAGAAGTGGCAAGAGTTCACTGGTGAAAAATAGTCCATTAATGATTCTGAAGAGTAGTGTTAAATCTGAGAGTTGACGGCGAAGAGAAAGGTCATGCATTTGTAGAGTGGATAGAATGTCTTGTTTGGAGAAGTTTGCAAGGGTTGGGCATCTGTGTTTGACTATTCTGACGAAGAAACTTACTACTTTGTTTGTTTTCTTTAAATTGCTTTCACATGCCATTGACCAAACACTGGAGCCATATTCAAGAATAGGAACAACACATTGTAAAGTAGGTTTTGAGGGCAGAAACGTGTGTTATGTCTCTAAATCTGTAGTTTAGTCCAAGTGTTTTCATCGCTTTCGAAGTTATGTAGCCTGTGTGATGGTTGAAAGTCAGTTTGCTATCAAAAATGACACCAAGATCCTTGTGCTGTCGTACGAACGGAATAACCTGGTTGCATAACTTGTAGGATGCTGCTGTGCTATTGGATTTTAGGATAAACCTCATGACAACAGATTTTTCTGGATTTAATTTGAGATTGCAGTCTTGACACCAGCGTTCAGTGTTTGAGATTGTCTTGGATATAATATGTGCCTTGAAGTGAGGTAATATTTCGAAATAATTTGCAGTCATCAGCATACATATTGAACATACGGAAGAAATGTATTCGTGAATGTCATCCATGAAAAGAGTGAAACACAGGGGCCCTAGAGAACTTCCTTGGGGCACACCGGAAACTACAGGAAGCCACGACGAACAGCAACCAGATATGATAACCTTTTGCCTTCTATTGTGCAAGTAAGATGAAAGTAGTTTAAGAAGAACTCCGTGAATATTGAATCTATTTGATAATTTGTGGATGAGTTGCATGTGAGAGATAGTCATAGGCTTTGGGAAGGTCTAAATATACGACATCCATGTCTTGCTTGGCATTCAGGCAATTGAAGGTTTGTGTCACAGGAAGCATGAGGAAGAAAACAGTGTTGAGTGGGAGGGAGGAACGGTGAAACATGTGCAAGGATACGATTAGAAATGATTTTTTCGGCTAGCAGTGCAAGTGCAGGAAGTAAGGAAATCGGACGATAGGAAGTAACATGAGTTTTGTTTCCGTGTTTGAGGATAGGGAGGGACTATATTTGCTTGCTTCCATGCACGAGGAAACACACTTTCGGAAAAACATTTATTAAAGATTATGCTTATTGGTTTGGATAGAGTATGGACTAAATGTTTCAGATATATCGCAGGAATATCATTAGGTAAAAAAAGGTAAAAGGTAAAGTGTTCCCCTGTGCATAGCACCACGCCATGAAGGCTTATAGGGGGTGTGGGGGTAACGCCCCACACTTTCTTGACCCGGTCGTGAGTGGGGGTGATGTGATCAGCATCACGCCCCTGACCGCCTTTACCCCCCAGGGTTTCCCCCAGGTACCCATGTTATTCGACGCTGGGTGGGCGCCGGGGCCGCTTCCATCGTTAAAAATATCATTAGGATCTAATCTAATCTTTATTTGGCTTTTTGTTTCGTGAAGTGTCGCCTTTATCAGGCATGGCTTCTATTTCTGTTGTATCGAGTGAACTATTGGCGTGTTGGTAGTATCTCTGTATTCTTTTACTCCTGCCACTGTCGCTTGGAGTTTTCATCTGCGTTGCTCAATTGTAGACGGGATCTATGCTCCCATCTTTTGGGTCTGCGAAGGACCTATTGATGACGTGTTCATTGTGGACGGGGCGTCCTGGTAGCTGCCCTTCCCAATGGTATTCTTCCTATCTCCACAACTGTTGGATTAACGTGTGTTCTCTGCTTCTCCCAGAATTTGTGAACTTCTGTAGTAATGACTTTAGGTGTGGTAGCTTTGGAACTTGTAATACAGTTACCTCGTCAATGTGTCCACGGCAGTTCACTTTATGTTTGCAAATCCTGAAAGTAATTCCATGTCGGGGAAAGCTTCTAATTTTATTAATTATGCGGCATTAACTCACAATTAATTATGGTAATTATTGTTTAAAACTTTCGTTACTTTAGAAAATAAATTAGAATTTGCTTTTGCGGCAAAGAACGCCCTCTATGTGTAAAAACTGAATAGCGTAGCGTGTAGCAACCTCGGATGCTTATTCGTTTGCCCGCCGTTTGATCTGCGAAGTAATCGCTTTATTTCCGCTTGGCAGTAATGCTCTTTTTCACCTCCCCTCCCTCTTTCATCTTTCTCTATCCCTCTCTCGCCTTCACCGTGAAAAGATGCGCTGGAATCGCAAATTATGTTCCAATAGCCCCGAGGCGAGGAGCTCTGACGTCACTTCTCGAGGCGCGTGATTCAATCACGTGGAAATCAGAAGCACTGACGCCATCTTCAAATCGCCAGAGGCAGCGATGCGATTTCAGGAACTGCGGAGGGTTAATTCGGGCGACGGTGCTTCCACCTGGTTTTCCAGGGAAGCAGCTTCTTTCTGTGGATAGGAACTGTGAATCCTAACAGGGTCTAATGTATTGACTGGTGTGATTTTTTTAAAATACCTGGTAGCTTCTATCTTTATATTTTGATTACTTGACGTCCCCTTCTAGCTTTTGAGTTAATCGCGACAATGTGAATGATGCGACAACATGATACATCCATGCCTCACCCAGGATTCGCGCCAGGGATCTATGACTTAGTATCATGTTACGCTGACCGCTACTCCACTGGGACCGGCCAATAACTTCCTAACTTCCTGTATACTTTATGGCACACACACACACACACACACACACAGACAGACAGACAGAGAGAGAGAGAGAGAGAGAGAGAGAGAGTCGTTCTACAACACCTAGACGCATGTGCCCTCGTTGCAACACTATGGACCCTCGAAAAACAGTTTATCCTGAATCAACACAACCACGTGCGACATAAAATTGGAAATACAAGTACAAATGTACAAGTGACACTTCACCACAAATTGCATCAAAGTAGCGAGTGACACTTCACCACAAATTACATCAAAGTGGCGAGTGACACTTCACCACAAATTAGATCAAAGTGGCAAGTGACACTTCACCACAAATTACATCAAAGTGACGAGTGGCACTTCAGCACATACTACACCAAAATTTCAAGAGACACGGTACCACAAACTACACCAACGTGGTGAATGACACTTCACCACAAACTACACCAAAGTTTCAAGTGACACTTCACCACAAACTACACCAAAGAGGTGAGTGACACTTCACCACAAACTACACCAAAGTGGCGAGTGAAACCACCACAAACTACATCAAAGTGGTGAATGACACTTCACCATGAACTACACCAAAGTGGTGAGTGACACCACCACGAACTATACCAAAGTGGTGAGTGACACGGTACTACAAACTACATCAAAGTGGCGAGTGACACTTCACCACGAACTACATCGAAGTTGCGAGTGACGCTCTCGTCTGGGCAAAATATTCACTACGAAACAAACAGACCGAAGCGACACGTGCAGTGTGTGGCACTACTCCGATGTACGTATGGATACAAGGCAACATATCTGTCGTTCCTTGGAAGCAATCCTAAACTCCTTCGGTTTCGGAAACTTCGAAGAATCGATATCTGAAACTCTTCCGTAACAATCACCTTCCTTGATTTTCCCAACAAAATTTCCCACCCTTTCCCTCCTTCGAAGAATCTCCCCCAAACAAATCATCCTCAAACAAACTCCCTCGCCCCGATTCGTTATTTGCCGGCGAAGGGAGAAAACAAAACACCGTGGGGGGTGCAGAAAGCGTCGCAATCAGCCCTACACTTCCGCCTTTTGGTAACTACCACCGCCAGGACATCCTTTTTCCCTTCGCGAGTCCCTTAACCCCACCCTTTCCGTGTTTCCACCCCGTTCCTTTCCTTGTACACCCGATATCGATTTCATTTGCCAGAAAACAAAGTTCGGCGGGGGCTTTATTTATACATGATCAGCTTCACAGTTGAGGAAGCTCGGGAGACGAAAATAGTGGGGAGTGGAAAGTTCATTTTCGACAGCGCGGGGGGTGGGGGTGGAGGGGGAGGGATTATTTTTATGAAAGGGATTCTCCGACTACTCTCTTCTCTTCCGCTCCCCACGATCTCCTATTGTAGGCAAGGTGGAGTTCTCGGAACATCAAAGATTCGTCTCCTTGAATCAGTGTTGCCAACTCGTAAGTTGCGATTTTGACGGTTAGCACAGCGTGCTGCAACGCCAGGGGTTCCGGACACCCCACCCAAGCCATGTTAAGGGGTATAAATTCTCACCCCCTCCCTTCTGTTGGTGCAGAAAGGACCCCCACCACACCAAATGATATCCTCACCTCACCTGTCCATCACCAAAACAAGTGCAAAGCCGACGATACTTACACCCCCCATACCACCTAAACGGAATAAATGAGTTCCGGGTTCGAATCCCGGTCTGGGCATGAGTGTTCCTTGTGGGGGTGTCTCTTCATTAATTTCATAATCACCCATCCTTGTCTTAGAGATTAGCCAAGAACAGAAGGAAAGTGATGTAAAATAAATGAAAACAACAAGAAGTCACGATTTTGAAGCCACTGCATTGTCCTACGTTGCCATCCCAACGATAGTCAGGTTGCAAACTTATAAAAATTCAGGTTGCCAACTCCTAACAATTCAGGTGGCCAACTCCTAAGAAATCAGGTTGCCAACTCCTAAGAAATCAGGTTGCCAACTTCAGAATCGTCATAATCTTCTTTTTGAAATCAGGTTAGTTCACGGTTTCTAATAGATTTTTCTTTAGTATTTAACTTTCTAGGCTTCAGGCTTCGTAGATAGCCTAACTAGCCTGGAACATAGGCTCCTGGGCCTTGTTTTTTTTAAAGGGCTGTTGCGCCACGAAGAAAAAGAAGAATCGATGATTTTAGTAAGGAGCATTTTAAAGTTTTTTTTTTTTTTAATTGGTGAAGTTTTCTTTTAACATTTTATGAACCTAAAGAAAAGTCACACTTTTATAACAAATTACTGAACTGTGATATGTCACGTGGGCAGGGTCGTCAACTTTTGGAAAAACTTTTGACCTTAACTCAATTTGTTTTATAATTTCACACAAATGTACATGTCATATCATTTCAGCATTACGGAATTGTGTGTTTACTGGCCGGAATTGATTGATTTGGTTTATTTTACGTCGCTTTTCTGCCACTTAGGCAAATCGCGAAGATGAGGATGAGTGATGAGATGATGAAACTGATGAAGGAACACCTTCAAAGAACATCCAAGTCCAGGCCGGGATTCGTCTCCGGGACCCCTTCCACTGCTAAGTTTGAACTTAGCTTATTGTTGTTATCCATATCGTCCTGCGGTTCAAGAACTATGACGTACCATTGATAACGTTGCATCTGTGGCGCAGACATTGTATGTAAGAATGCACCGAAGGAGCTAGATCCGGGAACATCATGCACTAGTCTTAGTATTATTTTGCCTCGGTTGGCTACACTGGTTTTAACTTTGGAGAAAAGTTTCACCAAGGGGGGGAGAGAGGGCGCTCCAAGCTTTGAAGCCAGCCAAACCCCTCTGCTTGTACTATTCCGGGATCTCGCCGAGTCGAAATCCCATTTGCCAGCGCCGATGGAAAAGGCTTGTCTTGCTTGAGATATCTTCGTCTCAAGTCGGTAAATATCTCACAGAAAGGTGGACGTTATACGCTATCTCTCGCTTTCCGTTTTCCTTTCGGCCACATCTTTATTCTGGTTCTCGTCACTCCTTTCTACTTCACTTGGCGCAAACATGATCTTAAAAACTTTTATTATTTCTTGGATGTTCCTTTCGCGGAAAGAAATTCCACCCCACGAGAGAATTTCAAATGTGGAGCTTGTTACTTGATCAGCGTTTCTTAAATGACGCGATTCGTAGGACACCTACATCTGAAAGCGAACAACCTCGTTAGCCTAGAGGCAGGCAAGTATCTAGAAAAGCATTTCGGGGGGTCTCAATAATAATAATAATAATATAATTAGAATAATTATGTTAAATTAAATTTAAATAATATTAATTAAATATGTAAATTAATTAATATTGTATTATTATTACATGAATAGGTAAAAAGATGGTAGAAGAATAGATATGATATCTAGCTCACGTGTAGTTGACGTCGCCAAAATTTGTATAAAAACAACTGCTCTGGCAATGAAATTAATGTCAAATAGATAAAGAGTTGAATATTTATTGATTAACAATAAAGGAGTTAGATCCAAATGTAATAGGCAACAATAATTGTACGGTGATCACTTTTAATTCCCTATTACAATTCACGATAAGTAAAATTGCTGCTTAATATTTAATTTTATGCATATTATCATAAGAAGTAGAGTGTATAAATCTTTGGAACTGTCCTTTAAAGCCGAGACAAATTTCTTGTCTTTCAATAAGTTCGGCGGAAGTAAATAACAATTGATTATATAACGATTATATTTTAATTATTTTTTTTTATGTACTTGGTAAGTCTTTCGGGTGGGGGAGTCCGGACCCCCTGGACCCCCTCAATACGTCCTTGCGTAGAGGCGCACTAGATATTTTTCAAGGGGGAGGACTACTTTTTTAGTGGTCATACAACCCCTCCAACCTTTACCTGCGCGTGTCACAGTATGTACGAGGTCAGGCTAGGAAATAAGGCATCATAGTGATCAGATCGTTGCTTGAGTGCTAAATGTGAATCAAGCCTATATTAATGCAATATTATAACTGTGCTCACGATACAGACAGTGCTGTAGTCAAAGGGTATACTGTGGTATACGCCGTATACCGTCTGGTTAACCTTAATTATTAGAGTATACTTTCTGCTACAATGCGTATACATATTTTGGTTTTGTTTATATTTATACGAGGGTTGTTAATGTTCCAGGCACCCATAAATTCTAATGGGTTCTATTGGGTTCCGCTGCAGGACCGGAACCGGGACCTTTTTCCTCGCACAATTTAAATTCGGTCCAAGTTGCGTATTGTTTCGTTGAAAAAAAAAGGTTCCTGGACCGAATTTAAATTGATCCGAAAAAAGGTTCATGGACCATATTTAATTTGATCTGGAAAAAAGGTTCCTGGACCGAATTAAAATACTTTACAGATAAAATTGTTGTTTACGATCCAGAACCCATTTACGCTTTCTGATCTTCTCTCCTGGACCGGAATTGAATTTATTTAAAATTCCTGGACCTTTAACAACCCTGTATTTATCTACGTAATTGGGCCACTTCTCCGGTGAACTTATTACGGTCAAACAATTGTGGTTAGGAGAACATTTACTAGCTTGATTGTTCCCTTAATATGATTTGAGATTTCTAAGTGTAGCGAGAGTCTCTACAATGTTATTCTTCTTTCCTGCTATAGTTAGTTGGTGGCAGTGATGTGCGTCTACGCGTAAACAACGATAGTCTACATTCTACACGTAGACGATTTTATACACGTAGATTACGCAATCTATGTAAACAACATGGCGAAAGATGATAACTTACCAAAGGACGCCGTGGAATTAAAAGAAAATTATACTGCGTATCAGTTACTGATGTGTGAGGAAAACTTTTCATACTCTTTCTTCCAAATTCGAACAATTTCTCACCTAGGAAGAAACCTAATATAGGAAATATTCTAGTTTTTTATGGGAAAAAGACAACTCTTTCCTCACGACTGCCATCTGTTGTTGTTTTTTTTGCATACTATTTATCTTCTTCCATAGTTGATGATAGAAGAGAAGAGAAATTTTGTTGTAAATAGGGTTCTTTTCATTTCGTTAGGAACTAATATAGTTGAAAATGTCAATTTCCTTTCATGAAACCCTTGAAAATTAATTTTAATGCACTTTAGATTGTCTACGTAGTCTATGTAAACTACAACCCAATGAAATCTACGGGTAGATTGCGTGTAGACAACGCATGTAGACGTAAACTTATAGTCTACGGCACATCACTGGTTGGTGGCGCAATAAGGGCTCTTATTTTTAAATGCGTCAACTATGCTCTCTGTTGTGTTTCAGTTTTAGACACAAAGAAGTAAAGCGAATTCTTGCCTTTTTTCTGTTCAATTTTTGGCTTTTAATGTTTTTCCAACTTTTGAAAAGTGTAATTATCAGTATTATTAAATTTATTAACAGTATACAAACTGATAATCCATAAAAGCAATATCAACAAGAAAATAAAATAAATACAATAACATGCTGTACTGAAATTTGTGAAATACTGCAAATGCAATCATTAATATGCTCGTTTTATATATTTTTACAGTAAAAATCCACTTCGAAGTATAGCATTATTCTTTCAATTCCTTTTCGGTGTCTTAACGAACTAAGCTGCTATCTCACAATGTCGAAACTTTATTTGAGAATTGCGGACTGGACAGTGCGGGCACCAAAGCACTGACTGTTCACAGTAAACAGCTTACTACGCAGTGGAAGAAATTTGTAACTGAAATTCAGTGCTACTGGCAGACGGCGGCACTATCGTGAAGCGAAATATCTTTGCAGCATCTTCTTGTAACCCGATAACTCTTGTATTATCGAGAGGGAGCGGTTCAATGTACAGTTATATTGTTTAGTAAAAATGAGCATTTTAATATTACGCATTTACATACAGAGCATTCCCTGACATTCGCTACGAGACTCGGCGGAAAGCGGCCCGGCGTCAGGGCTTGTCTTTCCCGGTGAACGGGGTCCGCGACAGTCGCACGCTACAGTCTGTTTTTTTCGCTCTCCCTGCCTTCGCTCTCTTTCCCTTTCTGTTGACGTTGCAGACTGACGCCAGTGTAATCCTCCCTCGGAAGTTGTGTTGTGTCGTGTCCGTGTGTTGACAATTGTGGCTTAGTATGGCACCACAAAAGTTTACATTACAACAAAGGATTTATCTTGTCGAGTGTTACTTCGGAAAGAGGAATTGTGGAGAAGTGCGACGACGTTTTGCAACGAAATTTCCTGGTGTTCCCGTTCCACATACGACCACTACATTAAACCTCGTAGAAAAATTTAGAGTAATAGGGTCAGTTCTGAATAAAAGTAGAAAGAAAAACCCACGTGTAGCCTACTTACTGAGGAAAAACTCGATGAGATAGGATAAAGATTAGAACAGTCTCCTCGGAAATCTATCCGCCGCCTCTCACAGGAAACGGGTGTTTCAAAAACCCTCTAGGTCCCCAATTTGTCAGCCTGCGATTTTTATTTATGGGGAAATCTAAAAAATAAAGTATACAAAGACAATCCGCACACCATCCGTGAGTCAAAAGAGAGTATTGTACGAGAAATCGGGAGAATTACAGTAGACGAACTTGCACGTGTAAATGCCAATTTCCTTCGGTGATGCCAGGAATGTGTTGCAGCAGAGGGACATCATTTTCAACACCTTCTGTAGTCAAGGTTAGTACACAATATGAAAACTGTAATTTTAATACCCGACTCCACTGACTGTCGTGGACCCCGTTCGCCGGGAAAAACAAGCGCTGACGCCGGGCCGCATGTTGCCGAGTCTCGTAGCGAATGTCAGGGAATGCTCTGTATAAAGTTGAGGAAAGTATAGTATTAATCATTTCTTGTTTACCACCCGATGCCAGGACATCTGTGCAACCCGAAGAAAGTATTCGGGACACCAGGACAAATAATATTATTGCGGGACTGTCCCGGAAAATCCGGGACTTATAGCAGGCCTAGGTATGATCAGGCTATCAAAATCCTATCCGGCCATCCAACATTTTGACACACTGTTCCAATGAATGAGGGATAGCTATTTCACATTTTTGGAATTAGTTGTTGCAATTTTGCAACGTGTTAACTGTGTTCAGAGAAACGCCAAGTTTCTAAAATGTCAATACAATTCCGTCACGCTACTTAGTATTGATACTTTTCTGTCCATCTTGTATCAAACAACTTCAGAACGTTACGGTGTTCCCCGTTTTTAAAAACCAAATTCCTTTTAGAAGACTCGAGGAAAAGAATTATAACTGATTCGACAATCCCAATGCAGTTTCTTATCGCAAAAATTCCGAAACTCTCAGGAAATTTCAGATATTTCGTCTGCAGTCCCATCTGGTGTGTGGAATTACATAATTTCCTTATCATACGTATTCCGTTCTATACGAATCCAATTTAGGAGAATAAAATAAGTCCGAAGACATTTCTATGAACAAACGGATAGGACAGATGTTCTGGTAATTTTACTGAACCAAAAAGGGGGGGGGGTGGACCCGTTGAACCCCCCCCCCCCTTAAATACGACATGATAGAGACATAATTCAAAGTTAATACAAACATGGTTTCCACTTACCGTTTCAAGAAAACTTGGCGCACACCCTATGTAGAGTTTGGGACTACAGTACTGGGTACAGCTATATATATATATATATATATATATATATATATATATATATATATATATATATATATATATATATATATATATATATGCCAACAGCACCAAACCGTCTTCATGTATGCATTAATAGCAGAAATAAACATGTAAATATGTCATGTGAATAACAATATGATGTCAGCCACGGCGCTATAAAAAAGTAGCTAGGAGGGAGTGGGGGGGGGGGGGCGCAGCCAATATAACAGTTTCACGTGCAAAAATATATATTTATGGCAAAAGTTGGCCTATGTGGCCCGGAGCCAGTGCTGGCAGGCGCCCCAGTTCACAACCAAACGAGTGCACGAAAGAACAAGATCTGGCTCCAAAAGAGCTAAGTTGTCAACAGTGCTCCCAGCTGCCGGCGAAGAGAAGAACCTCGCGGAAACTCTCCCTCACGCCCTTAACATCACTGCTGACGGTATATTTCTCACGTTGCTTAAATAAACCGCTCGTAGCTGTGCTCTCGGATAATTCACTTTTTAGTCACTAGATGGCAGTGTTTCACAAATATTCCTAATGCATTAACTGGTGCAGCCAAATTACAGTAAGTCAAGTTAGACTGAAACGTATTTGTGGAGATTAATGTACACATCCTGGCAGTACATAAACAATGACTGTGGTTAATATATGTAGCAAATTTATTAAAAACTATGTCAGTAACGTTTATTCAGTCTTTAAAGTTAATTGTTTTCAAGTGCTGTTACGCTCCTATTTCGCACTATCCCTCTTAAGTACATACGTGAAAATATTTGGAAAAGTCATTCAGTTACTCTACAATGACTTTGAAAGCAAATATTACGTTCGTATAAAGATTAGTACGTTTTTATTCTTAATTATAATTTCCTTTAAAATAGTCAAGCAGGTAAGAAAGAAATCGATAAAAAAAAAACTGATTGGTTCCTTGAATCTTTCGACGGGAAGGATGTAACATTGGCAACCACTGTGTTGGGTCGAACGACTATACTGATCGCAGGTCCAACTGGCGGCTCACCTACTTTTTGCTACATAGTTCTATCTGTCCACCAATCGGCTTCGGGGGTGTGTGGCTCGATGAGTGTCAACAACCCCAATTGTGAAGTAATAGCTGTAGGGCAGGAGCGTATATTCTAGGCTACCTGCGAAGCCTGAAGTCTAGAGAATAAAATACAGGAGGAAAATCGATCAGAAATTGTGGAATAAAATTTTTCATATCAGTGAAATGATGATGGTGATTCTGGAGTTGGCAACCTGATTTCTTGTGAGTTGGTAACTTGATTTCCGATGAGTTGGCAACCTCATTTCCTATGAGTTGAGAACTTGATTTCCTATGAGTTGGGAACTTGATTTCCTATGAGTTGGGAAATTGATTTCCTACGAGTTGGGAAATTGATTTACTACGAGTTGGGAACTTGATTTCCTACGAGTTGGCAACCTCATTTCCTACGAGTTGGCAACCTCATTTCCTACGAGTTGGCAGCCTCATTTCCTACGAGTTGGCAGCCTCATTTCCTACGAGTTGGCAACCTCATTTCCTACGAGTTGGCAACCTCATTTCCTACGAGTTGGCAACCTGATTTCTTACGAGTTGGCAACCTCATTTCTTACGAGTTGGCAACCTCATTTCCTACGAGTTGGCAACCTCATTTCTTAGGAGTTGGTAAACTTATTTCTATTGCTAGCCTAGAACCACGTGACATAGTGAGATAGCCCAAATCTTGGACTCAGTATACGCCACTGCTGTAGGGGTAACATCGTTCTCCCGTTACGATGTTGCCAAGCGTACGTCTGTTTTTGTCAGTTGTTTTATTGGCTTTTTTGTACAGTGTTTGGGTGTTTGTGTACTAACTTTCCATGCTTTGTGTTCTATTGTATAACTTTTAACCAGTGACGGCGCTGATCAATTTTCTCCCTCGTTTTACAGTACGTTTGGCAACATGTGTATCCGATGTTCATTTGTTTCGTCCCGCCAGCAACGTTCGGGTGCCTCGTGACACGAAAATGCCCGATGTCATTCGAAGAGATTTCAACTGATCTCTGATTCGTTGTTTCCCAGCCTCCAGTGAAAATGCGACCAGTATAGTCAATCAACGACTGAGAAAACAGGAGTGCAATATAGCTGTGACTATTTGCACCATTAGAAAGTTTGGGAGGAAATCTATCCAAAAGATCGCATCCCATTTCGCCTAATGGCTTACCAGCACCCTTCAATCAGATGTGACAGCTATCCGCCAGTTTAGGCGAAATGGAATATCCCGCTTCGCCTGAACCGGTTGGGATGGTAATATTGCAAGTGAGGGAAATTTTCACGGTGAACAATAGGAAAAGGATTTTAAGATGGAAAATTGTGGTCGGGAAAGGGAAAAAAATGTTCTGAAAATTTTTTCAAAAAGGTGCAAAAAAAGATGCTGATAAAATGCCTTTATTCAATGCTCTTTTTCTGCGCCTTCTGTATAGGGGCTATCCACCGGAAGGAAGTGACTTCGCGCGGACGCCATACTTGTAGCACAACAACTTCCGGTTCGTAGGCTCACAACATGCCGCTAAAGGGAGCTGAGATTGTGTCGTGTATGAAAGGAACGAATGGGTGTGCACAAGGAGGATGTAAACTACGATCAGGGCTAAATAATCTTTCACGGATCTCTCTTCATCCATTTCCTCGAGATCTAGGCGCCAAAATTATTGCATTCAAGCTGTCAGGCGTGAAAATTGGAAGCCCATTAGCAGGAGTAGACTCCGCAGTAATGACAACGGATGTACAGGACCTGAAAAAAAATCCCGTTCCGATCCAAACTTCGGAAAAAATGTTAGAGTTTAAAAGTAGTTTATTCCCTACATATTTTTTTTTGTACTAAATGTCCGAAATTTATTGAAATTAGCAGTTTTTATTCCAGAAACGCAAAGTAAATCATCACCCGGGGGTGAAATTGTGTGTATAATTAACATTTTTTTAGTATCGGGTAATGTTGAATATTTTCCGCTCCTATAATCTCCCAATTTAGTCGAGAAATAACATTATTTTCCCCCGTTTTGAACATCAGGACTTTAAAAATACCCCATCCTGTTTCCTTCCCAACCAAAAATTGTGCATACCACACCCCTTGCACTTCATTAAAGGTGGAAGAGAAATCATTCAAATCTCGATTTTCTCTCTCTTTTGGTCATATGAGCAAAAATATTACTTTTCCTTTCAACAGATGCTCGGTCATAGTCAGATAGGTTACGTGAAGTACACACGAACTGTATTAAATTTTTGTGTAACTTAAAATTTAGTGTGTGTGTAACCAGAGGAAATATTTTTTGGGTAGCCAGAAAATTAAGTGCGGGTACTATTATTAATTTTCGTCTTTTGCAATGGAAATCTTTTCAACATTGATAGATAGTGCCTCCCCGATGGCGCAGTGGTAGCGTCGTCGCCTTGTAATCAAGGGGTCTCGGGTTCGATTCCCGTTGGAAGCATATAGTGGTTCGGATCCCACTTTAAACTGTAGGTCCAGTCCAGATTAGCCTTACTGTGTACAAAGTGGACTTAAAACACGAACTCAATCAATCAAATCAACATTGATAGAAAAGAGGTCCTAGGTTTGAACAGCATGGTGAGGCAATGGTGTGTCATTGTGTTTGTCCCATCATTAATTTTTCCAGTTTATTATTCATCTTCATCGTCATGTTTAACACAAATAGCAGAAAATTGACTTAAAATAACAATAAGCGTTTTGTATTTCTGCGTTCAATCAGGAACGAAACCAGCAAGTCTGCATTACCGCATCTCTCTGACTCGCCCTGACTGAAGAAGAAAATAAGCTCCTTTTTCAGTTTTTTATATGTTCGTACATCTCGCACTTTTTCACTTAAAACATAAGCATTTAAGCGCTCTCGCTCTGTAGGAAAAATTACTTTCTATTAAATATGTAGGCTTATCGCCAATGAAACGACGATCAGCAAATTGATCTCATCTTGGAATAATGCCGTATTACTTCCTAGTTGCTCATCCAATTGATATGCAAAGGCCTCTATTTTGCCCTGATATCTCTTATTCTCCTTGTCGTCAAGTGATTTTATATGATCCATTTCATCCGGTATAGAAAACGAGAAGAAATGCCACAAGTATGCGCTTGAATTACCCGGCCTCCGTGAACCGGAAGTTGTTGTGCTACAGTTCCACAATCGATTGTGCCATTCGATATGTTTTTGTTTACTCGTGGATAGCCCCTATATAATGCGCGCGGACCGCAGAGAGAACTGTGGCTCTGCCGAATAGGTTTTGTTGAAGTTTGTGTTTTCTCTCGTGGGTTTCGCTACATTATCTTGGGAACTATTGGGGTTGCAATGATTATATTATAACATTTTATAGCTCTCGTTCTGCTCTACAAAATGAGACTATAGGATTTTATGTAGCTGCTCAAGAAGAGTGAAAATAATTTATTTTTCTGTCCAATTTTTTAACAAGACATGAAAGAAAACGAAGGGAAAAGGCGCTGAAGCATCAAAAAGGGGGAAAATGTGCTAATCTCGCAAAAATTTGCAACAAAGTGTTCATTTTACTTGATTTCATGCCCTAAAATACATATCTCAAAAGATCGGTATGAAAACAGATATAAATTTTTGGACAGGTGCTGTTTTCTAGTGATCAACACATGTGCTGATGCTAATTACGAACAGTGACATGAGCCAAAAAGTCTGCAATACAACAGCCATTAGCCTTAGTCGTATGCTAAGTGCTAATGAAGGTAAGGTTCGGTTATTACATTTTATTATTAGCCTAACCTAACCTTAAGCTCTAATTAACGATGAAATAGCAAAACAGATCACGTGTCTCCCTGTCGGGAAACCCTCATTTGAAATATTTCCCTTTCAACCAGTTTACGCGAAATGGGATTTGGCTAAAGTGGATATCCCGTTTCGCCAAGTCACACATCGCCATACCAGCGAGTCAGTTGCTTTCTTGTAATTTGAAATAAAGGACGTCCATTCCGCGGCGGGGGGAAGAGGGGTCGACCCCCCTCCCGACGCTTGTGTTGAGACGTGAGGGAATAACGTGCAAGCTGTAATTGAAGGCGCCTGCAGGAATTTTTCTCGGGGGGGACACTGTAAGATTTCACATCATGCCCTTCAGTAATAGAAACGTATTTTTACCTTTTATTTTTGTTGTTATTATTACTGTTAATCATAAATTTGAATTGAAAGTACTTACTTTGGGGTAATGTGTAGAATTCGAGATTTTCACCGTGTCGGGAAACTTTTAAAATCTTAAAAATGTCCTTATCTTGTCTGTGAAAGTCGGGATTACAAAATATTCACTTCCCAATCACGTCCCGCACAGCTCTATAACTCTTTCCCAGCTAACTGTAAAGTAGGCAAACGAATTCAAGTGTCTGCGCAAGTAGTGACGCGAGACAGCTTCACCAATGAACACGTGAGAGGGAACGGGGCTACGTGGAGTGGGGGAAAGCGACTGCCTTCCCAGCAGCGTATACTGCTTCGCTCTGGCCACTCGATTTCCTTCGCTTCTCTGACGCTATTTACGGCCTTGCTCCACAGTTACCTGGGACAGGGTATAGTTAAGGCAGTCGACATGATTCTAATGCCTGCTGAAAACTTCCTCTTCTTATTTTCCTGGACATGGCTTTACCTTAAAGCCTGTAAATCACAGAATACAATATTATTGTAATGATACACCCCTACAATTCCATCATTTGAATTACATACATTTTTCCAAGATATGTCATGGAGGGCAAGTGCCCCATCTGCCCAGGATTTTCGAAAAGCGAATTACGTGTACTTTTTCACTAGGCAGCCCTCATTTTGCCATCTTTTCCTGCTCTCGACGTTCTTTTGTTAGCAATACTGGGTTAAAGGAGGGGATTATGACCCCCCTAACCCCTCCTTGATTACGCCACTGGCACAAACTTCCCTGACCGTAATCCTAACAAGCGGAGATGGGGGGAAAGGATTAAATGAAATGGAAACAGAAAGAAGTTCAAGGTGATACCCTACTTGACGAAACTTACGTCATCAGAAGTATTCAGGACGCGGCAAAAAAGTTCTAATTGCATCCTGCGTTTAATGGGATTTTTGTACGTCGTAGAGGATACGTAGCTTTGTTTCCGGAAAACCTCCCTCTTTTCCTTTGCACGGATCTGCGGAACACAGTCTCCAAACTTCCGACACCCCTTGCACAATTTCTCGTCTTCCCCTATTTCTGAGGTCGTCTCGGCTGCTCGGATGAGAAACTTCAAATCGAGGTTGCCAGCTGCACAATAATTATCGGCACGGTCCCCGAAATTGTCGTATCTCTCTAAAGGGGGCGAAAAGGAAGTGCAGGTTAGGTTAGCAGAAACAAGAATGACGCATGAATTAAAGTTATCACACGACATTCTAGTCTGAACTTATTTGTTTCCTGAACTGGGCGTTTGGTATAATAATATGTTCAACTTAAATTGACGACGACAACGATGATGATAGCATTTTTGTTCCAAATTTGCCTCGGCTTCTGTTCCTAACAAAACGCATTAGCCTTGTGCGTAGTACATTTTGGTTTTGGGACGAGAGGTGCCATCTATTTTTGGATAGAGGCGAAACCATCATTATAAAATCATATGAACATTTACATTTCAAACTACAACGTACTTATAAACGTGACTGGTTTCACACACTGCTTGAATTAATATAGTTTAAAGTTATATTTGAATCTAAATATTTCTGATGTAAAATAAGCCTATAAACATTTAAAAAGTAGGCCTTCTAACGGAATAGGAATATTGTGTAATCAATATTATTATTATAGTAGACCCATTAATTATACCGTAATCATATATATGTATTGAATATATGATTTTTGATATGATTGATACCCGGCTAAGACATACAGTGGTTCGGATCGAACTTTAAACTGTAGGTCCAGTTCCGATTAGCCTTTCTGTACATAAACTCAAAACAAGTAACAGTTACTTTTTGAGGAATTCTAACTAGTTACTTTTAAAAGTAAGTAGCTTTAACTGAGTTAGTTTTATGCAATCAGTGTAACGTTATTAAGAGTTACTTTACGACACTTAAATAATTGGCTTGAAAATTTGGCAACTGTTTCAAACAATGTGTTTTCTCTGGATGCTAAGGTGAGAGGATTTTTGTGAAATCTCCTAAGGCACGTAAGCTAGGCTCGTTGCATGCTAAATTTAAAACATCCACGTGTTATTACAATTAATAAAACAAAGTTGACTTTTTGTTCCATATTTTTTTTTATTTGTTATAATAATATGAATGTATGAAAATTTATATTATGTACCAGAGACAAAAATAAAACACCTGCAAGTCTTGATATTTATTTTCTTACTATTAAATTGTAACTTGTTTGCAAGAAAATTTACAGCAGAAAGTAAGAGTAAATTAAATAACTGAAAATATTCCTGTGCTGCCAAGAATACCCCCTTTAGAAGAGAATAATCTCTGGTATCACTCCACCGTCAATACGCACATTGCTTATTAACGTACAAAATAATTTCTCAGTGAACGTAGAACTTTTTCAATCGCGGGAGTTGGCAACACTGCTCCGAGCTGCGTTTTCGCCACAGTCGATGGAAGCTTTCTTAAGCAGATGAAGGCAGAGCGTGTTCAAGATGCGAGAAATATCCTCCGCCGCTTTTGTTGTTGTTAATGAACAAAATGTGGATGTAGAGGATGCAGAAGGCTTATAATGACATGGACGAAAGCGTAAGCAACCCCCCTCTCCCCCCACGTTCTTCATTAAGAGCTAATTTCACCCTTCCCTCAGGACGGGATTTTGGTAAGGCCCCTCTTCTCCCAGACCCCCCTTCCTCTTAAAAGCCATATTGAACGGTGAAGCAAGCCAGGAGACCTTAGGCAACCACTCTTAGTCTCCGTGTGAAGGCGAAAGTAGTTTCCGAAACTTGTATTAATGCGCGCGTGCCTAAGTTAACAGGCCCACTTACTGCGCTGTAAGTAATGTAAGCATGGAGGTAGGCAGGAAAAAATTTCGGGGGGGGTTCATTCATAATTGTTCACATGGGCGTCGCCAGAAATTTGAATAATAGAAATAATAACAATAATTCCACAATAATAATTAACATTTCATAATAAAACAATTTTATTCCATAATAATAATACTACTAATAATAATTATTATATTATTGTTATATCCTTGAGGGGGCTTACTCAATCCAACAGATGAGTGAATATGCAGCACAATTTTCTTTCTTTTTTTGGCTAGAATGTAGAATATAAAGAAAGTCTCTAATTCACTTCATACTTCTTACACTTACTTCTTATGCACTCCTAGAGACGTATCTCGAGTTACGAGACGGGGGTCGCGTGTTAAAATTGTATATTTATTTGTAGAAGTTGTAAAATAACGTTGTTATTTACCGCGATAATTATCCATAAAGAAACACGGGCACCATCTTCCATGTCAGAACAAATGACGTTCGAAATTCCTTGCGCCGTCTACAGCGTTGCCACACTGTTCAGAGCATTGGTCGTTGAAAGTGATAATTTAGGCGGGAGAGAAAATTATTAACGTGACATAGCCCCACGAACCATCACGGGGACGAGGTATGCCTACTAGGTTAGGTTAGGCCTGTTAGGTTAGGTTCCATTAGCACTCCTTTCGTTCAATTTAGCATATACGGACAACTACAGATAAGTTTGGCAACAGTGTTTTAACGTTGATTTCAGGAAAGTATGGCGTCTCCTGTATTGATGAAACGTTGTTGGTCAGTTACGTGCTACAAAACTATAAATTTCTTATTGAAAGTGATCATTGGTCGACAAATCATTCACGGATAACCATTTCAGGTAATGTTAGATTAGCTTTAGTTATGTTAGGCAAGCATAGTTATAATATTTCGTTTGTAAAAATACGCAAATACTCCACCGTTGATTTTAGGAAAAATGGCGTGTTTTTTGAAACATTGTTCGTCATTTACGTGCTACAAAACCACGAATTCCGTATTCAAAGTGATTATTTGCCCAAAAACCATTCACGGAAGGTTAGGTTAGGTTAAGTTAGGTTAGGCAAGCATAGTTATAACATTTCGTTTGTAAAACTTATAAAATTTCGTTCGCAAAACTACAGATATAAACCTTCATAAAAATTGGAAAAAAATTATTTTTTTTTCAAATTTCCGACTTCGCCGCCGATTTTTAATAACACATTCGTGATTAGGAGGCCAAAATTAGTTAGTAAACCAAAAATTAAAAAAATTGGAGACTTTCTCTATATTGTAAATTCGCTCCCTTTTTTTTTACGTTTCATGCAGTGTGTACTGAAATGCACAATTATTATACTTCGTCATTAATCTTTAGATACCTTCAAGAGAAAAGCTTTAAAATTTAGATGGAAATTTTAGTCATAAAGTTTTTGTTGTTTGACTTTAAAATTAAATTTTTGGAATTTTGAAAAGTGTGGAACCAGTTATTCTTTTTAAAAACTTAGCCTGGTGATGGATTGTAACCTCAATCGCGAACGTAATGCGCTACAAAACTGGAGATCCTAGGTTTGAACTCCTATCAAGGGGGATTTTCGACTTTATCGGACAGGGAATTTAAAAGCTGGAAAGGGAATTTTGGGACAATCATAAGGGAATCTTCAGTCTATATTCCTTGTGACGCAGGAGCAACACTGGAAAGATGACAACACAAGTGATAATGGTGGGGTCGCGGGTGCGCTAATAAATCCTGTTTCACTCAAGTTTCAGAATTCCAAATGTATGAAAATTCTAGCTCGATCGTTTCAACATTGTCTCCATGTATTTTTGTGATTCTTCGAAAAAAAAAATTGAAAATTTGTTACAGATTTTGGTTTCTGAACTTCCATTAATCCAACATGTCAGAAGTTTCGGGGGGGGGGGGGGTTTGAACCCTAGAAACCCCCCCTCTAAATACGGCCATGAATGTAAGCCTTGAAAGGTGACGGAGAATAAGATAAGGAAATCACGCATTTTAAAAGAAAATCCAGCCAATCCGCTTCTGAACACAGCCTAAGTTAAACCGAGCTCAACTCGTAGCCAATGAGAGTGACTGTCGATAGGGATGACGGGAGTTCAGAACCTCACGTGACTGCAGCGGCGCCGCCTATTGGCTGCAGTTCGCGATCAGACGCCGGCTAGGAGCATTTGCTTTATTCGATTTCTTACTCCAGTCATGCTTTACCTTATCCATACCTTGCAAGTTATGTGCAATATATAGACTTATTCACCGAAATCTCATCTTTACATTGATGTACGATCAACATAAGTGCTGTCACAATCCTTAAAGCTACCTCTTACGATGCAAAATCGAATGCTATCAGATAGGACAAAACCACGTGATTACTTTGTTTGGACTCAATCCTACTTAGTGACGTCATATTAATAAGGTCCATTGTGGAAAATAGCCCAAAATCCTCACGGGCTTATTGGACTTCGTTGCAGTGACGTCACCAGAGAACTTCGTTGCTCTATTTGCTGTAAGAACAGTCACTTTAAGCAAATACACGTGATTCCTGACAAACCGTATTGGTTGTTCGAATGGCAACTGTGCAGTAACCTTGTGCGTAGGAATATATAGCAGCATGCTAACACTCACACTAGCTGTTATATAGAAGTTCCGGGACATTACGTTATGGGCCGTACAGCTATGATTAATATACCTGTTCAGGGTAAAATATCGCACCTATCAAAGCAACTGTTTCTCAGAAGTACTTTGAATATTCTCCCATTCCTATTTCCTATTATTCTTTTCTTTTATTCTCTCTCCTTTGTCCCATTCTGTTTCTCTCTCTCTTTCTATCCCTCCTCATTTCTATATTTTCTTTCTTGCTAGTGCTAGGGCGCCAGGGGTCCCGGGTTCGAATCCCGGCCTGGGCATGGATGTTTTTGAGTGTCCATTCATCATGTTATCACTCATTCCGATCTTCGCAAATTTGCTAAAAGTGGCACAAAATGGGAAGTAAAATAAAGCAAATCAATTTTCTTTCTTGCTGTTTTCCTTCCCTGTATCTTCATTTCATTCTTAGTTTCGTCTTGTTTCTCTCTAAATATTTATTTTTTTGTTTCTTCCTTTCTCTCTTCTCATCATTTTTCTTTCTTACTCTCTATCTTCCTGTTTTTATTTTTCCTTCTTTCTCTTTTTATATATATCATCCTTCTTTAATATCTCACTCTCTTGCCTCTATCTTTTCTTCTCCCTCTGTTCTACTTTTCCCATCCGATTCTCATCTTTATCCCTACCTCCTCTCATCCCCCTGTGTGTTACCCTTTGTAGCTGTGCAGTTCTATGAAATGATTTTTCAGATATTTGTTATTCTTATGTACAATACTACATTTTACAAAATACCGTTTCTTAAACGTAACACAAGCAAATAAAAACAGCTAGTTGAGATTCATGGCAAAAGAGTTGATCATATTTGTTCTCTTTTATTATTCATTCTATTAAGTTTTCTAGTATCGAATGGGCCCTTCTGAGACACTTTTCTTTCGGGACCTGCGTGCGTTACTGAGTTACGCATTTTTGCTTCTAGATGTCAGGAATAGCGCTTTCCTTTATAGCCGTGGCGATTCTCATCAAATCCTCTTTGCTTTACTATCCTCTTAGAATGTAATTGTAATTAATTTAACTCTAATAACTCCCTAGCTTATATAACCGTTATAATGAGAAATGTTCCAACTTCTAATATTCATGGAAACAAATCCTGTAAGAATGTATATAACTTGTTCAGTCAATAGATTTTTCTTGCTGTTCTACACTATTATGCAATTAATATGAAGAGTAAGTTTAACATCCTCCAGCGCTTAGGAAGTCAAGTATTTTTCATATTTATTTCTTAATATGTTTACTAGAAGAGAGGAAGGGGTCAGTACAGAACCCAGCTTATTCGTTTCTGTTTCCTCTCATAAGCCGCCTGTCTCATTCTCGCATGGGCGTATCCAGAGGGGGGGCGTAAAACTTATTTGTCTACAAGGACTCCGCATATTTCCTGGTCTAGGAGAGGTTAAGGGTAAAGGAAGGTCACTCTCACACGGTTGGTTTCGTACCACAGTCATTTTAATTCCTTAAAAGCAGGGTTGTTAAAGGTCCAGGAATTTTAAATAAATTCCATTCCGGTCCAGGAGAGAAAATCAGCAAGCGTAAATGGGTTCTGGACCGTAAAGAACCTTTTATCTGTAAAGTATTTCATTTCAGTCCAGGAACCTTTTTTTCGGATAAATTTAAATACTGTCTAGGAACCTTTTCTCCGGTCAATTTAAATACGGTCCAGAGACCTTTTTTTTTCGGATGAATTTAAATACGGTCCACGAACCTTTTTTTTTTTGGATCAATTTAAATACGGTACAGGAACTTTTTCCTTCAATGAAACAAATATAACAGCATTAAGCCTTGTTTCCATGGTATGAAAAACTCAATATGCTGACCAAGGTAGAAATTTATTTTATTATAAAACATAAACTAAACGTAACGTTTCAACCTTCTAGCAAGGTCTTCTTCAGACTCTGCACCAAGTAGAATGCCAACAAGAAAAAGGAAAACAGAGAAGAGGAAGAGGAAGGGATTATCTACGAAGTGAAATGTAAAGAATGTCAGTGCGTGTACATAGGAGAAACGAAAAAGAGGCTGAAAGACAGGTTGAAACAACATAGGGATGATGTACGACTTAAGAGAGAGAGAAATGCGATATTTAAACACACGAGAGAAACAGGACATGACATAGATTGGGATAAGGCTAACCAGATAGGAAGGGAGAAAAGAATACTAGTGAGAAAATGGAAGGAGGCCAAGGAAATAGAGAAGAAAGGTGAAGAAGACACAATGAACTGGAATGGGGGACTGAAGATAAACAAAGAATGAAGAAGGTGTTAGGAAGAGTGGAAAGGACAAGAGAGAAAGATGAAAGAAGAAGGAAGAAGAATGAAGGAAAAAGAGCCTGAGATAAAGAGTCCAACCACATTCCAGATGGAAGAAAATGTTTAGCCTTTTATGTGAAAGTACAGTTGACAAGGGAAAGCCACCTGCTAGAATGTTCCAGAACAACTTTCTAATAGTTTGGAGGGGAGTAATTTTTGAGTATATATATCGTCCTGTTTTGTACCTTGTTACATTTGTACTTGGTGCAGAGTCTGAAGAAGACCTTGCTAAAAGGTTGAAACGTTACGTTTAGTTTATGTTTTATAATAAAATAAATGTCTGCCTTGGTCAGCATATTGAGCTTTTTAATGAAACAAAATACGGAACTTGTACCGAATTTAAATTGTGCGAGAAAAAAGGTCCCGGTCCTGTTACCGATAAGAATTTATGGGTTTCTGTACCTTCAAAACCCTGCTTTAAAGGAATCGTTGTTGAATTTTAACATTTAAAGCGCAAGAGTTCTTTAATTAATAAAAGTTCGAACAATGCATGCAATGATTTACAAAATGATTTACGAACCATAGCAAGTTTTTCGAGGTACAATCCGAGAGCATATTTTAAGTTCCTTACGATAATTGTAGTAATCCTTTCGGGTAAGTATATTACGTCACGGGAGTTTTAGGAATTCCCAAGCGTCTTGATTTAAGGGGCGGTCTAAGCAGTGTAACAAAACTGTTTATCTGAATTCCAAAAACCAACTCAATTAATAACGAAAGGATGTAAACTACACGTTATGGCGGGAAATTCTAAACGTAGCACATCATGATGTAGATAAGACGTAACCATGTTATTATTTCATATATTCAATTTTGTTTGACTTTAACAGCAGCGTTCTGATTGTTGGATTCTCGTTAGATTATTTCTCGTGAAAAAAACCTCGTTTCCTGAAATCTATATGGAAAAGGTAGGAAGCTTTACTTAGGCCATATACAGGGTCCCTTATACAGGCTCTGTCCGAAGTTCCAAAAAGCAGGCTTGAAGTATGATCAGAAGTGACGTCACCTAGTGGAGTTCAAAAGTACCAATTAAACTAGTACTCGAGCCCGAGGCATGCGGTACGCGACAATGTACACTTGTTTATGGCATTCGTTCCCTTGTTGTTTACTTGTTTGAAATCATGCAAGTCAAAGGTAAACAGATGTAGGTTGTAGTTCTAATGTGTGTAAATGTTATATATAAGAACGTTTTAAAATGCTGTTTGATTTCTATGGTGTAAAACAAGTGTTCATAACAAGGGCAAAGCAGTGTGTTCGTAGTTTTATATACTGGTCGTATGAGGCGCTGCAGTCGAAGTGCAATTCGAAAGATTTTCGCTTCCAGTCCAAGGCTTCAAGACTGAAGGATATTTGCTTTAAGTACTGTCTAGAACGGACACGGCCTCAGTTCTGCAAATGACACACGCCCAGCGGCGTGCCCAGGATTTTCGAAAGGGGGGGGGGAGGAGTACGTACGTATACTTTTTTAGTCAGCCCTCATTTTGCCATCTCTTCCTGCCATTGTCGTTCTTTTTAGGAATACTGGGCCAAAATGGAAGGGGGGGGGGGTATGACCCATACCAACCTCTCGTTTGGCACGCCCGCTGTCTATAAGTTTTTTAAACCGAATGGAGATGCAAGTTGTCCCAGAGGAGCAACAGATGATTCAGAGAGAACCGTCGCAAGATACGCAACGTAGATGTAACCATGGAAACGGGGATCGTTGAAAATTCAAAGACCACAATGGAAGCTACATTCCCGCCCGTTCCGTGTTCCTTCCGACAGTCCGCGTCCAGGAGTTCCTTGGGCGAACGTTAATTAACGAGGACTGGGTAAATGCGTGACAATTTGCGCAGCCGCCGGGGCCCGTCTCCCCGAGGGGCGGGGAAGGCCCGCAAATTCGGGATTCAATTAACGCGGTTGTCGGTTCTGCTGTGTTTTGGAAACAACAGCGCCTCTCCCGGGAGGAAGGTAAACTATACTGCGTCCTCGTATGCAAATGACGTGTCTGTGTGTGTGGCATCACGGTTCGACGGACGCGAGGTTCATTTCCTCAGCCGAATTATTTCGTGGGTGTCTGTCACTGTGATATCCAGGGATTTGATGTATAGGCAAACCTACGTGTATTTTTACCAGTTTGTTATATATATATATATATATATATATATATATATATATATATATATATATATATATATATATATATAAGGAAAAAGGATTCCGCCTTTTAATCTACCACTGATGATGCGGCTCACGGCCGCGAAAATATATATGCTTTATACACTTCAGTGCGATGAACACAATGATTGTCCTTTATTTCTTATTACATTTCTCTCCAGGGATGCCAACTTTTGAAAAACATTGAGTGGGCTCAAGGACTTCGATTATAAGTTCATCAAAAATCTCATAAATCATGATAATAATGCACATGAAGAATTCATCATTAGCTATTTTTAAAAAAACCTGTTAATTTCTGATTTTAAGAATCAATTCATCACGAATCAATACAACAAAATATATAATAATAATACAACAAATATATAATAATAATAACAACTACACGTCAAATTATTATGTGGGTTCAGGCCCCACGGACCCACATAAGTTGGCGTCACTGTGTCTCTCTATTTTCCTCCTCCAGTGACGCAATAAGGCTAATGTGTGTATGTGTATGTGTGTGTGTGTTACATAATATGTGTTTACAAATCACACATGTAATGTTTTCTACATATTAATAACATTCGTTACATAATATATTAAACATACATAATTTATGTACTGTATTAATTTTTAGGTTACGAGGGTCACTATTTATATTTTGAGCCTTGGCAACACTGATTGAAGTTAGGCGCGATTTGACGTTTGCACGGAATCGTCTGGCATTATTGACCATAACGTACTTCAAATGTTTTGTCAATAGCTTGATTTGTGTTGTTTATGTTGCCTTGGAGATTGCGCGACAACAATAAAATGGAATTAACTCGTGAACATTTTCGTGCGATGATTTTTTACGATTTTCGACGTGGATTATCAAGAGAAGAGTGCATCGATCAACTTACTTCCACATTTGGCGATGAAGCCCCATCCTTTGCCACTGTGAAACACTGGTATAACGAATTTAATCGTGGCCGCCATTCGCTCACCGACGAGATTCGCGAAGGTCGTCCAAAATCAGTTGTTGTTCAAGAAAACATTGATGCTGGTCAAAACCTAATACTGCAAGATCGTCATGTGACATACTGTGAGATTGAGGCAACCATAGGCATTAGTTCCACCAGCAAACAAATATAAAATATTACATGATCATTTAGCTGTGAGAAAGGTATGTTCTCGTTGGATCCCACACAATTTGACAAAAACTCAAAAAGACGCTCGCGTCAATTGGTGCAAACAAATGCTCAATAAATACAATCGTGGTGCTTCAAAAGACGTATATAAGATTGTAACAGGTGACGAATCATGGATATATGCATATGAGCCGGAACGTAAACAGCAGTCGACTGTATGGTGTTTCAAAATGAACCCAATCCAACAAAAGTTGTTCGCGCTCGAAGCACATCGAAACAAATGGTCGCCTGTTTTTTCGGGAAAACTGGTCATGAGGCAACTGTGCCTTTAGAGGAACGTAGAACGGTCAACTCTGAATGGTACACAACAATTTGTTTGTCAGAGGTCTTCGGTCAAATACGGAAAACAAACAAACGCCGTCGGATCATTCTTTATCAAGACAATGCCAGCTGTCACACATCTCGTCTAACAACCGACCTTATGAACAGTCAAAATATCGAATTGATGGGTCATCCGCCGTACAGTCCTGATTTGGCACCCAATGACTTCTTCTTGTTCCCGAATGTAAAGAATAAATTGCGTGGACAACGATTTTGGTCGGCGGAAGACGCTGTTGATGCGTTCAAAAACCATATTATGGAGGTGTCTCAAGAAGATTGGAAAAACTGCTTTGACAAATGGTTCGAACGAATGCAAAAGTGTATTGACCATAAAGGAGAATACTTCGAAAAACAATAAAGCCGTTTTCAATGCCAAATTCCTGTTTTTTCATTGTTAGGCTCAAAATATAAATAGTGACCCTCGTATACCCGCATTTAGGATATGTATATATTGACTGTTAGGGTATATAAATGATTTCAACAACGAAGTGTAGAATCACGGGTAAATGTTCACGAACAAATATTCACTTTGACCATGTTTTACAATATTTGAAAGAGGCAGATTATCGAGTTTATATTCAAATTCGTACAGAAGCTTATCCCATCAAGTATGATAGCTATAGAGATGAAACACATTGTGCCTTAAACGCAAAGTTTTCTAAATTAATAATTTGAGGAGTAAATTCGGGGTGTAGTGCCCCATAGCTCCCACTTTACATCGACCGTGCCTCTGTTACGGCTTCCATGATTAACCCTCTAATAGCCCACATTTTCTAATCATTCTCCATTGGACACAAAGCTTTGATGTCTCTATGTGCACAGCGAGAGCTTCCATCCATGTCAGGCTTCCTCTTTGTCATGGAATTCAGTTATTTTGTAGTTATTTTACATACTATATATTTCTTAAAAGAAAATTGAACGTTTTTCTGTGTCATATACTTTGTCTATCAAGATCCTGACCTCTTGCGGTAGATATTGAATTCATTTCGGGCCTGAATCTTCAATAGATGTTTATGTCCATTTTTATTATTACATTAATCACAATTTTTCCACGCCTTGTTTGATTGTTGCGGTTAGTATTCGGTCAAGAATTAAACCCCTCCCCCCACGGGTCTGGTGCAGGGAACATCCAGCTGCTAACAGTTCCTAAAACTAATTGCTAAGAACTCTAAACCTGACCCTCCTAACCTAAGCTCATGTGCATTATTAGAACTAATCGGAATTGTTAGGAGCACTAAGGTTTAGAGCTCTTAGCCAACGGCGGCGCCAGGATTAATCATCAAGGGGTGCTGAGGGGTTCGGAAATAAATTTAGGGGGTGCGGTGCTGAAAATAAAGAAAACATGAAACACACATGCAACCTTTCAAAACTGGGGAGGGGGGCAAGGACAGTTTACTTCCCCTTGGTAGATAAGGTTTAGCATAGTGCGGGGGCAAAAATAGCAAAAAGCGGGGGGCAACTCCACCCCTAATCGCCGCCTCTGATTAACATAAATTACTGTGCCCCCTGGACGTCCATGATGATTATGTATTAAGTCTTATACTCCAAGTAAGTGGTAATACAGTGCAGACATTCAGATACAGGTTACAGTCTTATTGAACTATGTAGTGAATACAAAATGAAATTACCCTTGTCTTTAAAAACAATTTTTGAACCTTTTCAATGTAACCAATGCAGGTACTGCAAAATACATAGTACCTTCCGTCTGCTACTTCAGGACAAAACGTGAAGTGCACAGCAACTTCGTCTTCGTTAAAATCCCTTCTGCCGCACTATCCCCAACAATGAACCGTAAAATTTCTTCGTGAACATCTTCCTAACAGTTTTTTTTTTCTTAAAATAAAAAGCCTGAAATGGTACGTTTACTAGACATGTTACGTGGAACAAATACATAGAACGTGCTAACAAGAAAACTAGCCTTCACGTTACAACTCGCATTAACTACAATTTCCCGATACCTTAACTGATATTTTTGGTTCAGTGCGAGGAAGAACAAGCAGGAGGAAAATAAACAACTCACATTAAGCTATAGGCAATTATCGAAAACCAAACAGACCACTTGAAGAAACAAACGAAGAAATATTCATAACAACAATGCTGACGATATTAAAAACGCCCCCTGCTCTTTATAGAGGCTTCCGCCAGTACAGGAAAGTATGTGTATCGGCATCTCTTTCAGTGCTTGCCTGTTGCAATAATAACTGTCTTACTTCAGTACTTAACATTCAGCGCTCAATATGACGACATAACATAATATGACACTCCAAGGGTTAGTATTTTTAGTTGAACGTAAGGGGTGCGGAAGAAAATTAAGGGATGCGCAAGCACCTCCTTGCGCCCCCTTGCGCCGCCCCTGCTCTTAGCAGTTAGTGTTAGTAACTGTTAGGGGATGGGTGTGCCCCGCACCAGACTCCTGTCTCACCAGCACTTAAAAATGTATTTAAAGATGTTGGCCTGAGGAAACTGCAAGATTTCATTAGATCCAGTGGTTGACAACTAACTTAAACCTAATTTTATATTTGTTTCCAAACCTGTACATAATCGAACTATTATCCTTTATAAATATGCCATCATTTATGTATTAAAATTTAATTTCAAGGGCAGTTATTTATCCACGGACCCCAACGCCCCCTGGAATTTTCCACAAAATAATTACTAAATTTACCCTAACGCCCCTAAATACGAACTCACCCCTCCCCTCAGACTGAACATTCTGGATAAACCCAAAGGTAGCCTACTATTTAATTTGACTATACATTAATGCAAAGATACGAGTAAAATTCTTTGCGTATCATCTTTTGAAACAAGAATTTGTTGGGTTTGAGGCCCCACGAAAGTTTGGAAACACTGTTATAGACACTCCATATCACTGCTATCACTCCAAAACAGTATTACATGGGTGCTTCATATTTCAGCTTGCACTGAGTAGTTCAATAAGTATTTAACCCCTCCATACCCCCTCCGAGTGGATGGTAGCGCCGAATTTGGCTTTGATATCAAGCTTAGAAAAGTATCTTATAAATGATTGAATTCCAGTCAGTGCAAAGCAAAACATTAAAAATTTACCCCATCTTTGGTAGGAATAGTCGTCATTTGGTGCTGCAAATGACGTCTCACTTTAAACCCAATGCTGTTTCTTTTGTACTTATTGCTTCACCTTTATGGTTAACTCTTTGCACCAGTAATCATTTCCCATAAATTTGGCTTATTTTTTTTTAGATCTCGATCTATTTTTAAATTAGCGTATTACGGGGATACTTCGTGAAAATTTCTGTTTCGTATTCAGCAAGTATTTTTTTTTTCCTGTTAGTATTTCAACTCCAGGGTTCGCTGAAGTAAGGAATAAAAATTTAACCCCTCTCCCACCCCCTTCTGTTGGACGTCTTTATCGTCTTGACGACTTTTCTTCACTCATTGACCCATCAAGCACAAACGAACCCTGGATCTAGAAACTTGGAAATACTAGGTTATTGAAATATGACTGGGACTGATATTTTATTTTTTCTTTAGCAAATCCTTTATTGTCAAATACTTATTTGCACATGTCAGCGTTCAAAGTACTCCCCTCCAGAGTCCATATATTTTTTCCATCGTTCTGGAAGCCTCTTTGCGTTCCGCAAACCGCATGCCTTCAAAGTGTGATTTAAGCCTTCCAAACAGGTAGAAATCACTTGGGGCCAAATCGGGACTGTATGGCGGGTGTGGCAGAAGGTCCCATTTCAAGTTGCTGAGAGTTGATATAGTTGTTTTGGCTGTATGAGGCTGTACATTGTCTTGAAGGAAGGCTACCCGCTTTCCACCTCTCTTCCGCTTGGATCGAATCCTTTCTCTTTCACCTCTGTTGTCAGGAGTTCTGAGTAATAAGCTGCAGTGACTGTTCTGGCATCTGTAAGAAAGTCTACATGGATAACCCCCTGCCAGTCCCAAAAAAACATTGCCACTACTTTTCCTACCGAACGGGTCCTCCGAGCTTTTTTGGGTCTGGGTAACGGATGTTCGCGTTCGACGATCATGTGGTTAATTCTCCACGTGCTCTCTTCCCTGTCTGAATTACTTACACCACTCAAACACACGGGTTCGTGAGATACACTCTTCCCCATACTGTTGTTTTGAGTCTCTTCAAAATTTCAGATGACTGGACGTTTTATCCAACGAGAAACTTGATCACAATGCGTTGTTCCACGCTCTGTGGCACCTTCTGTTCGCTCATCACTCTAGCAACACTCGGACACGACTGAGCAGGTTCTAACCTGCGCGGGAGGGAGGGTGAGGGTTGTGGCTCTATTCTCCCAAGGACGCACAATTGTTGCGCATGGCAGGTTGTTTGAAAGAAAATCAGTCCAGGTCATATTTGAATGACCTAGTACTTATATGATATACACAATTCCTCAACAAATGACGTTGTATGTATTGTATATATTGGTGGACTCATCAGTAGTGTTTCTTTATACATTTCAATTTCAGTACACCGCAATTAATTATCTAATATTTACTAAGCTCTATCACTCTTCCTTTGGGGGAGGTTAACTTGAGTCTACGTTTTTTGTACTAAATTTTAGTTACTCTCTGCTAAACTTCATGCTGGTATCAAAATATAAAGTGTACTGCAGATGCACAACCAAGAGTTGTCAGTTTGATGTCTGTTTAGAATTCTTCTTCTGTGATGAACTCTATTCGAGTTTCAAGGATGGTTTACACGTTCTGTGTTGTCTTTTGTCTTTGACTTATTTTATGAGTGTCATAAGTCACTTATCTTGCAGTTTTGTCAAAACCCATTGGATTGTCTCGTTTGATTCTTCTTGTTCCTTGTTTGGAGTCTGAAGTATCTGGCTGTAATTCTTCGTTGTCTTTGGTTGAGTTCTTGCTGGGAACTTCTCGTGGTGTAATTGAGCTGGTAGTTGTTTCTCATGGACTCGTGTGCTGAACTGACAGAAACATTTTACAACCTCTGTAATTGGCGGGATGATTTTCACCATGCTTTTCGGGTCCCTCTGCCCTTCTTAGGACCAAAACTCAAGTCGACCCTTCTTAGGACCACAACTCCGGTTCCACCGTGAACCACCATTACCGACCGAACTTCCGAGCGACAGTCGCAGGGATAACCAATGATCCAATCATCGCAGTACGTCATTACCAAACCAAACCAACAAATCAGATGGAAGTAAATTGAAACGACACTTCACAACAAGAACTTCAGGAAAATTCATTCATTCAACCAAGAACTAATTGATTGATTGATTTGTTGTTTTAATTCCACTTTATGCACAGTAAGGCTAATTGGGACTGGACCTACATTTTAAAGTGAGATCCGAACCACTATTTGCCTCCAGCGGGTATCGAACCCGGGACCACAGCGTGGATCCTAACTTAATCAGCATTTTCTCGTGACCATGCATGTTTTTTTCTAGCGGTTGCAAAATAGGCATAATTCTCCCCACAATAGTATTGTCCCCTTCAAAATACACTTCTTATAGCTCCAAGGGGGCACGGGTTCGTATCCTGACCGGGACATGTGTGTTTTTGTGTATCCCTTCAAAAATTTCATATCATACTCATTCTCATCGTCGCGATTAGCCAAAAGTGGCAAAAAAGCGACGTAAATAACCTAATTCAATGAATACTTCTTCAGTTTGTAGTTATAATGTTCCTGCAACGCCCTTGTAATACTTAACATAAATTACAGTGACTGAAATGAACTGTATGTGTGCAATAACGTACTTTTAGGTAGACGTTGTCGTGTGTGTCAAGATATATATGAAGGTTATGAGCCTAACTTGGGGAGGGGTGTTAGAATGGAGCTTGGAACTTAACTCTGGGGGGGGGGGGAATTGAAAGGTTTCCATCCAATAGAGATAAAGGTTTATTTTCTAAATAACTGCTACATTTACAAATTAACATTTATTACTATTTATTGCTTTGCTCCTCAGGTCACAGGAAGTTCACAAAAGTAACAGCATTTTAAAAAATTTTTGCAAACCTGAAAATGTGGGGGCATGAAACTTGCCCCCACCAAGTTACGTCTATGATGAAGGTTGTCATTTCTTCCAACAAGCGTTCTTGCACGAATCCTGAAGGGGCTCCAGTCCCTTCCGTCTCCCCCTCGCCGAAACCGAGAGGGCACGCCTGACCTGCCATCTAACGTCATTTCTCTCGTCCCAGGGAAATTGCTGGGTTTCACTACGGCGGATGATGTAAAAGGCCGAAACGGAGTTCCTATTGTGTGGAGTTCACAGGCCAATTTGCTGCAGATAACGCAGTAAATTCCTGCGCCGTAAAAGTCGGAAGTTAAACGTGGAACGGGATCACCTAGGCACAGTCCTGGTCTTCAAAGTTACCCAGAATCCTTAGCGCATAAAGATTCTCCGGGGGGAGATGAATGCATTACGCCGGCTCCACCTAGTGATCATAATGAGAAACAGCTCTGATGGGGGAGAGCTGAGAGAATGCGAACAATTGCCGGTCGTTTGCGAGCGCTCGGCAACGTAAAAGGGAAGTTTTTACGGCTTAAGCTTCGGAAGCGAGTTTAAGTCTCTTCCCGGCCCTCTTGTAGGATCCGATTTTAAACTTTTTTTTTTGTCTCTACTGGGCTTTTGCCTTTTCTTTTTCTAGCTCGCTGGATCTGTCGCTCATTCTCAATCTCACTGTTCCTCTCTCTGTCGCTCTCAACAAACACTTCCTCTCCTTATGGCTCTTCTTTTTTCAGACCCACCACACTTTTCTCTTTATCTCTACTTATGTATGTATGTGTTGCTTCTGTGTGTGTTTGTCAACAGTTTATCCAGCACCAGTGATGTGCCGTAGACTATAAGTTTACGTGTACATGCGTTGTCTACACGTAATCTACGCGTAGATACATTGGGTTGTAGTTTACATAGACTACGTAGACAATCTAAAGTGCATTAAAATTAATTTTCAAGGGTTTCATGAAAATAAAGTGACATTTTCAACTATATTGGTTAACGAACGAACTGAAAAGAATCCTAATTACAACAAAATTTATCTTCTCTTCTATTATCAACTAAGGAAGAAGATAAATAGTATGCAAGAAAAACAACAGATGGCAGTCGTGAGGCAAGAGTGATATTTTCCCCATGAAACACTAGAATATTTCCTATCTTAGGTTTTTTCCTAGGTGAGAAATTGTTCGAATTTGGAAGAAAGAGTATGAAAAGTTCTCCTCACACATCAGCAACTGATACGCAGTATTATTTTGTTTTAATTCCATGGCGTCCTTTGCTAAGTCATCGCCTCTCACAATGTTGTTTACATAGACTATGTAATCTACGTGTATAAAATAGTCTACGTGTAGAATATAGACTATCGTTGTTTACGCGCAGACGCACATCACTGTCCAGCACTTTGCACGTGAGGATGTAAGTTAGTATGTGGAAAGGGGTGTAAGGCTGAATCTAGTGCCAAAATGACCATAAATTAGGCCCCTGTGAAAATTTTTAGGGAGTTGTTCGGTTGTGTGTATGGGCGCTATTCACCGGATGTTTACATGTGCTTCCTTGGCGCTGGCGGGGATTGCACTTCCGGTTTTGAAAAGAATAACATTGAATTCAATGGTGTAAAGGCAGTGTCTTCGGAAAAGGCGACAATATTTGTGTGGTTTTTGGTTTCAACATGAGATAGGGAACAAACAATTGTTCTCAGGTATCTATGCATCGTTTTCAGACAGCCCGATACGGAAAAGTCAGTGGATTTAGGCAGTAAAGCGAAAAGATTGGACACAACACGAGGGAGTAGGCTCTGCAGTCGGAACTTCATCAAATCAAATGAAAATATCTTACGTGTTTCGAAAATTATAATTGTCTAACGCACATGTGTTGACTAAACTTAAAAGTTGGAACCAGCTATAATTATATATTATAACACATTTGCCTTTTGGTTGTTGATAGGCGCTCTCTCCATGGGCGTCGGTAGGTCAGTCAACCCCTCGCCCACCCCCCTGGAAATTTGCATCCTTCATTATAAGTTGGAAAAAAGAAGAGAGTTTGTTATGTTTATTGTTAATAACAGAAATAAAGTTTACTTGGTTAGTATTCGAACAGAGTAATCAATGTAAAATGTGAATTAGATCGGAAAAATGAGTGAAAAATACAGGAACGGGGTTAAATTTTTATATTCTCCAAAGAATAAATGGTTCCACAGTTTTCAGAATTCGAAAAATTATAATTTTAGATGAGGTCACACAATATGAACTTTGTGAGTACTTTTTTATAACTTCTAAAGTTCTTTCTTGAACGACACTTGCAAAATTTAATAACAAAATACAAAACTGTGAATTTCAGTATAGTAACTATGAAATGTAAAAGTATTAATGGAAAATAGTTGTGCTGGATATTCACTCGGCTTGTGGATCGAATAGCATGATAATAATAAACAACAACAATAATAATAAAATTCGAATAAAATTTATTTAAGTAGGTATATGTTAATCTTTTCATAAACGAAACGGATGGTAGAAGATCAACATTGCCTTGGAAAATATTAGTATTGTCCCTTATATCTGCATCCAAAGGATCCTGGAAATTGCCAATCTTTTCTAGGTACCTTTGTTTCTCCACATCACTCAAACATTTCAAGTGATCCATTTTGTTTCCGATCTTTTATAAGAAAATAAGCTCGGTGACGATCTGTATTCCATTGCAAAAATTCGCCAAACCGGAAGTTCTTTCCCCACCATCAATAATTAATCGATTATAATCGAATTGTCTGATCGATTATTTTTTGTTTACTCAGGAATAACCCCCATTTGTCTATAATAATAATAATAATAATATCGTCTTTATTGAGAGGGCGTGTTTCGGCCTCGCGGGCCGTTCTTACAACAAACCCTTTAAAAAAACATATTACAATTGACACTTTCCACTTCTTGAAAATCTTTGTTGCAGTAGAAAGAATAAAAAGAATAAAAAAGAATAAAAAGACAAAAAAAAATACAAAAAAAAGAAAGTAAAAAAAAAAAACATTCCTACTTATAATGTAAACAATTAATGTACTGAAGGTACAGAGTTAAATACCACAATTAAAATACAATTATTACAGCTAAAACTACAACCAATACCTCATTCCCATTCATTACAGAAAAGACAAAGCCAGGCACTATTGTTTGGACAGCAGATGTTTCTTTAGATTTATTTTGTATGTTGCAGGGTGGAGCTCCCCTGAGGTCAGTGGTGGGGGGAGGTCATTCCATTCTTTTATTGCGGTGACTATGAAAGAATTCCCATAGAATGTTGTTCTGTGTACAGGAATCGTGAAGTGTGTTTTTTGACGAAGGTTAATTTGTTTTCCTTTCTTCCTGTACGGAGCAATTTGATCATATAAATATCTTGGTTCCTTATTGTTCAGGATCCTGTACAATAAAGACAATGCCAAAAATGTTCTCCTATTCTTAACGTTTAACCAATTAAGTTCCTGTAAGTACGGGGATATGTGTTCTCTTCTTTTGACATTCAGTATAAATCTTATGCAACTGTTTTGAAGTTTTTGTATCTTGTAATTTAGAGCACTGTGGATGTTTATAAAAACTGGGGAAGCATAATCAATTTTTGGCATTACAAGTGTGTTGACTAGGTGAGTTTTCGTTTCTTTGCTTAGCATATGTTTTAATGGAAAAAGTGATTTCAGTTTGGCTATTGAGTTTTTAATTATATGTGTGACATGAGAACCCCATTGTAGATTCTCGTCCAATATTATGCCAAGGTTGCGTGCTGTTTCTACTTTCTTTATTTTGGAATTATTCAGTGTAGGGAGGGGGAGTTGTAATTGTTCTAACTTTTTGATGTTACTCGTTGTGCCTAAAGTTAAAATGTAACACTTGGATGAATTCAATTTGAGTGCATTACATTCAGACCATTTAGATATTGAATTTAGGTCCTGTTGCAATGCTTCTAGGGCCATTGCACTGTTTCTTAATGGTGTTTGTATATATATTTGTGTGTCATCCGCATACTGGTGGTATTTGCAGTGTTTTAGTGAATCATTAAAATCTTTGATGTATAGCGAAAATAGGATAGGTCCTAGAATACTTCCTTGTGGTACTCCTTGTTTGATATCAAGCCATTTAGACATGCACGATTTATTCTCATGTACTAATTTTACACATTGTTGCCTGTTCGTTAGATAAGATCGAAACCATAACAATTCCTTATTTCTTATGCCGATAGATTTCAATTTCTCTGCCAAAAGGTTGTGGTTTATGGAGTCAAATGCCTTGGTGTAATCAAGGAGTACCAGAAACGAAATTTTACCATTATCCATCCCCTTGGCTATGTCATCAACAACGCTAACTAAAGTAGTTACCGTGCTGTGCTGTTTCCTGAAGCCTGATTGATGTGGAGAATAGTGGTCATGCAACATCAGATGGTCTACTAATTGTTCTTTTACTATGCGTTCTATAACTTTAGACATAATTGGTAGTACGCTTATTGGTCTTAGATCTTTAACATCAAGGGAAACAGTGGTTTTCGGTACGGGCGTCACTACAGCCTTTTTCCAATCTTCGGGAAATACCCCTTGAGAAAGAGAGCAGTTTATGATGTGAGTTAGGCTCTTTAGGCAATGCGGGATGCAGAGTCTCAACATTTTTAGACTAATGCCATCATGACCCTTGGCATTGGAGTGTAGTTTTTTGACCTCCTTCAACACGGTAGCCTGATTAACCTTCTTCAGTTTGAAGGTTCCGCTTGTCTGCCGTGTTTTATATGACTCGATTAATTTCTCAACCTCGGTCGTGTTTGTTTGCTGACAAGCAGAATTTACAAAAAAGTCATTTATTGCATCCGCATTGAGTACACTTGAGGGTAATTTTTGGTTAAACTTATTAGTAACAACTCCCTCTCGTTTTAATGTCTGCCAAAATGCTCTAGCGTTTTTAACTTTTTCATTGAGAACCCGGTCATAATGGTGGAATTTTGCGTTTCTCACGGCTTTTTTCGCACGATTTTTAAAATATTTATAAGAGAGAAGCGCGTCTTGATCTCCGGTGTTAACATACTTCAGATGAAAGTAATCGCGTATTTTCCAAAATTCTTTTACTTTTGCAGATATCCAAGGGGCGGGTGGTCTAGTTACTCGAAACGTTTTTACTGGAAAATGTTTGTCAGCCAACGCAATAATGTTGCTGTTCAAGAGAAAAACGGATTCGTTTACGTCGTGTTTGCTGCATATTAAGTCCCAATTAATATTTCCCGCGTCTTTGTTAAACTCGCTTTCGTTAAAGTTCTTAAAGCTTCTGACTTGAACCAATTTGTTATATTTTTTGGTGCAGTTGATTCCGAACACGGCGTATGTTAGGTGATGGTCTGATATACCGGACATTATATTCTGATCGACGTGGGTCACCTTCAGGTTATCAGAGCAGATGATAACGTCGATTAAAGTCCTTGACGTTGGCGTTACCCTCGTGGGCTTTGTGATGATTTGCTTACCGTGAGCCTCGGCAATGATGTCGTTTAAGAATCGCGTGTTGGGTTCATTTTGTTTCAACATATTTACGTTGAGATCACCAATCGCAACGTAATGAGCATAATTCAAATGAAAATATTGCACGATATCCCCAATATCGCTTAGATGTGTATACTTAACTTTAGGAGGTTTGTATGCGACTAATATCCCGACCTTCACCTTCTGTACGGTTACCTCGACAGCTAAGGCTTCGATGTCATTATATTTTTGAATAGGCAATTCGAGTGCTTTCCATTGTAATGATTTGTGTATATATAAACAAACGCCTCCTCGAGTCCTATCACATCTGTCATTACGGATAATATCATAATTATCTAATGCTACCGTGTTATTCGAAATATGTGGTTTAAGCCACGTTTCGGTAATTCCTATGATCTGAAAATTTAATTTGTTTATTATGTATTTAAATTCGTCAAAAGAATTTAGCAGACCTTCCGTGTTGAATTGCTCTCTCTCTCTCTTTCTCTCTCTCTGTGCGTGCGTGTCTGTTTTTGCTTCATTCTCTCTTCCTCTACCTGACTCATACTGCCCGTGCATGTACGCGTATGTGTGTATGTTTGCGTCTTAACCATCGGTCTTAGGGAGATTTCAGACCGAAGCGACAAGTAACATTTGTCGCTTCGGTATGAATTCTCCCTTAGACTGAACGGGTTCGTGTTTGTCGCCAATCGCTTCGGTCTGAAAGCTCCGTTTCTCTCTCTTTCTCTCTCTCTCTCTCTGCATCATTTCTCTCGCTTTCTCTTTTTCTGTTGCATCCCTCCCTTCTCTCTCCCCTCACTCCTTATGGGCGTGTAGTGTGTGTGTGTGTGTGTCTTCGAGGTTTATCTGAGATGTAACTTTGTACGTAGAACGGTACATTTAGTGCTAAAATGACCCTATGTTTGGGTAGTGTAAAAGTGTGTGTGTGTGTGTTTTGCTTGTCCATCTGTTTCTCTTTCTTTGCCACTCATACTTTTCGTGCGCTCTCTCTGTGTGTGTTCGTCGTTTCTCTCGATTTCTCTTTTTCTAAACTTGCTATCTCTGCACTCACTATCTCTGTCGCTTTTCTTTCTGCTATTTATCTCTCTTCCTTGCTTTCTTTCACCCTGTCTCACTCCTGCTCTATATCTCTGTAGCACTCTCTCTTTAACTGTTATTGTTCTTGGGGGTCTCTATCTCAATCACCCTCTTTCCTTCGTATGTCGCTCTCGTATTCCCTCTCAGGGCCTCCCCGATGGTGCACTGGTAACGTCGTCGCCTTGTAATCAAGGGATCCCGGTTCTATACCAGGTTGAGCCACACTGTGGTTTGCACGAGCGTATATTCTAGGTCAGCAAGGCTATCTGCGAAGCCTCAAATCTAGAGAATAAAATACAGGAGAAAACCCCATCAGAAATTGTAAATATTATTATTCATATCAGTGAGATGATGATGCTGATTCTGGAGTTGGCAGCCTGATTTCTTATGAGTTGGCAACCTGATTTCTTATGATTTGGCAACCCGATTTCTTATGAGATGGCAACCCGATTTCTTATGAGTTGGCAACCCGATTTTTTATGAGTTGGCAACCTAATTTCTTAAGAGTTGGCAACCTGATTTCTTATGAGTTGGCAACTTTATTTCTTATGAGTTGGCAACTTTATTTCTTATTGTAACGACCCTGCGTGGTCGCCACATTTAACGACCCTGCGCGGTCGCAATATTATATTTTGTTAAGAAGGATGGATAAAGAATGCATGCTAAATGTTTAAATGTGTTAACGGATCCACCTCTACGTTTATTAGTATCGCTTATTATTATTTGACCCTGCGTGGTTGCTGTATTCTGTAAATGTTAACGGGTCCACCTCTACGTTTATTAACTTCGCTCACTATTAGACCCTGCGTGGTCGTTGTATTTGGTAAATGTTATTATTTATTGTCAATTACACTGTTCAACTCGATGTTTAGGATTACAGAGTCCTGCGAGGCTTATTATTAATTGTATTGTCTGAATGCACACAGTTTTAGTTTATATTGACACATGCAACTAGTGATTTTCCCACTAGTGTTTTCTTAATGTCACTTCTTGGATGTTTCTCAGTAAGTAGGTTGCAATATGTAAAAAAATGAGTTAGCAACGCGTACTTGTAATTAAAATTTTCACCACTCATGCGCCACCGCGAGTATAAAGCCAGCGCAGCGAGGCCCGGAATTCAGTTGGCTTTCTGGTCGGCTCCCGATAAGATCTCTCTTACCAACGGACCTGGAAGAAGGATCACTCCGCTCTTGCGAGAGTCCAAGCATCCTAAGGAAGGAAGGAAGGAAGTTGCACTCCGCTCTTGCGAGAGACCAAGCACCCAAGAGAAGTTGTCCTCCGCCTGCGGGCGAGAGAAGCCGCGCTCCGCTTTCCAGCGAGAGAGAGGTTGAACTCTGCCTTTGGCAAGAGAACCCACTCCACTTTCGAGTGAGAGATACCCCACTCCGCTTATTGGCGAGAGAGAACAGCTCCACTTTAGAGTGAGAGGACCCACTCCGCTTATTGGCGAGAGAGAACAACTCCACTTTAGAGTGAGAGGACCCGCTCCGCTTGTTGCGAGAGGTTTCCTTCCCCTATCAACCTGCGGCACCCCGCCAGGGTAGTGTGGCGTTGGGTTTCCAGACAACCTACGGCGACCAGGCCCTAAATAAAATTAGGTCCCCATACTCCCCATTGGCGCCTCACTTTGAGGAATGAATTGGATGTTCCCTGCTTCCCCCCTTATCTCTTCGAGTATAAAGGTGGTACAGGTAAATGCACGTGAGTGGTAAGGGTAAAGGTAAAGACACGTGAGTAAGTGTGCTAACGGACATCCTTGTGATACGATTATAATAAACTGTTACATCTATATATAAACCTGGTTTAGTCTTTCTTTACACCCAGCAAGCCCTGAGATATTTCTGAGTCTTTGTACTACGACTGAATTAGTTAGCACATATGGGTAAACTTTTGCCGATCACCCAACTGCAGTGTTTAGCGTGTTGAACGCAGCCAGTACTAGTACTCCTGCGCCGTGGTGCTGAGCACTGCGTGGGTGGACGTTGCATAAAGTTTTTGGCGCTCTTAACGTGGGGCCACGATTGTAAAGACTGAAACCAGCAAGCCAGTGGGGGCCTATTAGCTACAAGGACTAGAAAGGGCTCATAAGTGTCTGTGTTAGTGTTCGTCCAAAGAATTCACGAAGGAGAAGATATAGTGTTGTGTTGTGGAAGAAACCATAGACGGTGTGCCAAAATGGAAAAGGACGCGTCAAGTATGAACTTAAGAAGCAGAGGGAGGAAAACCGTAGATGAAGAGACTGGGTTCGGATGCTGTGAGGATACCGGAGGAGAGATGGAGTATTTCCAGTGTTGCCAATGTCTCCAGAAGTTCCATTGGATATGTGAGGGGCAAGAAGAGACCTCAGTGTCCACTGCAGAGTCCAGATGCAAGACGTGCACAACAGTACCCTTGAAGGTTTCCGGGCAAGAACCAAGTGCTCCTAGTACGACCCCATCAGACCATTGGTTATTAGAATGGCTGATGAAAGATAAGGAAGAGAGAAAGAAAGAGAAATCTGAGGAAGAAGAACATAGGAGAAAGGAAAGAATAGAGGAAGAGAAGCAGAGAAAGAAAGATATGGCTCAAATTGAGAGAGCTAGGAAGAAAGAGGTAATGGAGCTAAGACAAGTAGTGGAGTCCATAGAGGAGAAAAGGCTTCATGAAAAAGCAGAAGAAGAAGCTAAAAAGGCACTTCAGAAAGCAGAAGAAGAAGCTAAAAGAAAACTAGAGGCACAAGAATTTAGGTCGCTAATAGAGTCTCTTGAAAAGAAAAGGGAAATTGAAAAACGAGAAGCAGAAGAGAAAAGAATGAAAGAAAAAGAAGAGGAGACTGAGAGAAGACAGCAAGAAGCTGAAAGAAGCAGGGTAGAATTACAGACTCTTTTCTCCCAACATAAGACAGACCAGTTAGAAAGTCTTAGGGAGGAATTAGAGAAAATTAGAATCTCTTGTCAGCTGGAAGTAGTGAAAGTAGTGCAAGAACAATTAGAACCTTTAACTGTCTGGCGTGGTGAAATGGAGCAAGAGCAGGAACAAATGAAGAAAAATTTAGATGTCTGTCTACAATTGGTAGCCCAGTCTACGACGGAAAGTGGAGGTGAAGAACCAGAGAGAGTTAAGCAGATAGAAGCAGCAGTAAAGACTCTGAGTGAGCAGGCCGTAGTTATGGAGAAGGCGGTCCAAGAACAGAAAGTAGCTGCAGAAACGATGGCCAAAGCAACCGGCGAAAAGGTGAACTCTCTTCGCGGAGAGACACAGAAATTGGAAGTATCTCTTCGGCAAGAAATACATGAACAGACTGGGTCTATAGTCAGAAGAGTAGGCGAACTGCAAGATAAAATTGAAAGGTTGCAGCTACAACCGGGAGTCCCTTCTGATGGTCTCCCAGATTCCATTGAACGAGATAGAAGTTTGAATCCTGAAGCAGCCTCTTATGAACCTCCTAGAGTGGTGCAGAATCCTTTCTATCTGGAAACCATTCAATCGGATAGGCGTAAACGGCCTAGAGAAGCAGATAGTTTCGACGGGACATCTCCTCGGCGAAGAACAGAATTTAAGATGCCTAGAATGGCTGACATCGCACACATCCCCAAGTTCAAGGGCGATATCGAAGCTCAGTCAGCTGAGAAATATCTTCGTGAGCTCAATGTAAGCTTCGAGCTCATGCAAGTACCTGACAATTACAGACTCGAATTGCTACCTAGAGTATTCACAGGTAAAGCTGAACATTGGCTGGCAGGTAACATAGACAGTTTGGCTAGCTATGCTGATTTCTGCATAAAGTTCAAAGAAGAGTTTGCCTCCGAGAAGGCTAAGCAGAGACAATTAACTGCAATAAGAAATAGAAGATATTCCCGTCCCGTACATGAAAATATGGAGAGCTTCGCTTGGAGCATTTACGCCGCCTATAGGAATCTAAGTGACAACTTCAGCGAGAGCGAGGTGCTGAATTTAATCATAGGTCAGTTACCTTATAGAACTCGAAATCTCTGCCTTGCGCACTCTCCCAGAACAGTCGACGAATTGACCAGCTTCCTCAAGGATTTTGAAATATACGATGATCCCGACTTCTGGAGAAATAAAGAGGACTTAAAAGGTAAAGAACTTCCCAATAAGAATTTCAAAGTGCGAAGCATTGAGACCAAGAATGACACTAAACCAGAAAACTTTTGGAGAACTCGGAATTTTAATAGAGGCGGAGGTAACAGAGGACTGAGCCGTAACCAGAATGGTCGATGGGAACCTTATCGACCAAATCAAGGGCGTTCAAGAAGAGACTTTCCCAGGGGCAATTTCCAGAGAGACCAAGACAGAAATTGGAGATCCTCGATCGGAAGAGAAGGAAGTCCAGTCCAACATAGTTCCAGAAGGTACTCTTCTAGAAACTCAGATCGCAGTAGTGAACCCCCTGATCCTGGAGAAGTGCAGACTGTGGAGCAGCTAGACCCTCTTGGGACAGTTCGAGAGTTTACCAGTAACCAGAGGTCACAAAGTTGCCAAACCAACTAGTCACCCACCAAAGTGTCTCCCCATTTTCCATAGCCAAGCTGCCATCCCAGAAGGAAGAAAGGAGGAAGAAAGAAGTAGTAGGGGAAGAAGTGGACCATTGACTGAAGCGTAGAACAGACAGAGACTCTCATCAGTTTAATCTTTTCCAGTAAAATTTTTCCAGAAATTGTAAGTTTTAAATTTCTACAAAAATTTTTGCCCGAGGAAGGGGCGTATGTAACGACCCTGCGTGGTCGCCACATTTAACGACCCTGCGCGGTCGCAATATTATATTTTGTTAAGAAGGATGGATAAAGAATGCATGCTAAATGTTTAAATGTGTTAACGGATCCACCTCTACGTTTATTAGTATCGCTTATTATTATTTGACCCTGCGTGGTTGCTGTATTCTGTAAATGTTAACGGGTCCACCTCTACGTTTATTAACTTCGCTCACTATTAGACCCTGCGTGGTCGTTGTATTTGGTAAATGTTATTATTTATTGTCAATTACACTGTTCAACTCGATGTTTAGGATTACAGAGTCCTGCGAGGCTTATTATTAATTGTATTGTCTGAATGCACACAGTTTTAGTTTATATTGACACATGCAACTAGTGATTTTCCCACTAGTGTTTTCTTAATGTCACTTCTTGGATGTTTCTCAGTAAGTAGGTTGCAATATGTAAAAAAATGAGTTAGCAACGCGTACTTGTAATTAAAATTTTCACCACTCATGCGCCACCGCGAGTATAAAGCCAGCGCAGCGAGGCCCGGAATTCAGTTGGCTTTCTGGTCGGCTCCCGATAAGATCTCTCTTACCAACGGACCTGGAAGAAGGATCACTCCGCTCTTGCGAGAGTCCAAGCATCCTAAGGAAGGAAGGAAGGAAGTTGCACTCCGCTCTTGCGAGAGACCAAGCACCCAAGAGAAGTTGTCCTCCGCCTGCGGGCGAGAGAAGCCGCGCTCCGCTTTCCAGCGAGAGAGAGGTTGAACTCTGCCTTTGGCAAGAGAACCCACTCCACTTTCGAGTGAGAGATACCCCACTCCGCTTATTGGCGAGAGAGAACAGCTCCACTTTAGAGTGAGAGGACCCACTCCGCTTATTGGCGAGAGAGAACAACTCCACTTTAGAGTGAGAGGACCCGCTCCGCTTGTTGCGAGAGGTTTCCTTCCCCTATCAACCTGCGGCACCCCGCCAGGGTAGTGTGGCGTTGGGTTTCCAGACAACCTACGGCGACCAGGCCCTAAATAAAATTAGGTCCCCATACTCCCCATTGGCGCCTCACTTTGAGGAATGAATTGGATGTTCCCTGCTTCCCCCCTTATCTCTTCGAGTATAAAGGTGGTACAGGTAAATGCACGTGAGTGGTAAGGGTAAAGGTAAAGACACGTGAGTAAGTGTGCTAACGGACATCCTTGTGATACGATTATAATAAACTGTTACATCTATATATAAACCTGGTTTAGTCTTTCTTTACACCCAGCAAGCCCTGAGATATTTCTGAGTCTTTGTACTACGACTGAATTAGTTAGCACATATGGGTAAACTTTTGCCGATCACCCAACTGCAGTGTTTAGCGTGTTGAACGCAGCCAGTACTAGTACTCCTGCGCCGTGGTGCTGAGCACTGCGTGGGTGGACGTTGCATTATGAGTTGGCAACCCGATTACTTATGAGTTGGCAACCTGTTTCCTTATGAGTTGGCAACCTGTTTCCTTATGAGATGGCAACCTGATTTCTTAGGAGTTGGTAAATTTATTATAATCATAGCCTAGGACCACGTGACATTGTGAGAGAGCCCAGATTTTGGACACAGTATACGCCACTGGTGGTTTGGATTCCACTTTAAAATGTAGGTCCAGTCCCGATTACCTATCTGTGCATAAAGTGGACTTGAAAACTCAAGCTCGAATTCTCTCTCCTCACTGTCGTTCTTTCATGCTCTCTGTTCCTAATCTCTGTCTGTTTGGTCTTGAGCTTCAGTCAAATTAAGGAAGATGCTTTGGTCCTTCTATCGCCGAAAACGCGATGGAGTAAATTGATAGAACCATTGGAGCGAGTCTTTTTACACTCCTTTCACTAATGTTTTCTGTTCCTCCACTCTCCTGCTTTAAATTCCTTCTTTTTTTCGTGTTTCTACTTCTCTGTCTCCCTCATTATGGTAATTCCGCTCCAATTTTTTTTCAAGGTGATCCGAACCACGCATTCGCCCTGACTCCCAGTCAGTAATGTTACGGAATGAAGTTCTACTGCAGAGAACATTTCTTAGCTCTGCTCTTCCGAAGTGTGGTATTTGAAAACTTTACAGAGGGACGTTTAAGAGAATATACAGGGTGATTTGTAATTCGACCTATTCATGGAAAGGGGTAATACTAGAGCACATTTGCAACAAATTTGACCCTATGCACCGGGGGTCGGAAGTCAATGGGTTTCGAGTTATTGCAGTTTGTAGATTTTCTTGACATATTCCGACTTGCGACCAAAAATTACTAATTGTTAAAAATGTACTCCACCCTGGGCACTTAATTGACACGTTGCCAACAGCTGACGAATGAGTGACTTCTGGGAAAGAAATGCGTGCCCAAAATTCCCATACCCACAGAAAGAAACGGTCATTAGATCACACGTCATGAACAAATTTGGAAACTATCGTTTAAGTCGACGAGGATTACTCAAAAGAATATGCATGTGTGCAATAGTTGTCAATTTTCCATTTATCCTCACCGTTGCTATTAACCTCAGGAGGTAGAAATGTGGCGTAACATAAACAAGAACCCAAACCAAGACACACACACACACACGAACAATGCAGGATATGTGTTCATGCATTAAAGATAAGGTCGTCACCATTGGGTTAGTGGGAGTGCAGCCCTTCTGAACATTTTTGGTCGACGCCAGCTTTGTGGTCTATTCGGAAGGGCGTTTGCCTACCACGTGAGGGATCCGGGTTCGATTCCAGGGTGGGTGATCTGTGATCGAATTTATCCGACCTAGCGTAGTGCTGATCACGACATATTAAGAGAAAAGCAGATATCGAGAATGTGTGGGGCCTTGCCTCCACATCTCTCTATGTGCATTCATGGCACAGTGTAATGTGCGCCGGGCACTTAGCTTTACCTACCCGCCAGGGACTGAAGGACCAATTGAATTTGATCCCGTCCCAAATGTTTACAAATTTAACCACGGAATTGCCAAATTATTACTGAACCTTGTGTATGAGTGGCAAAGAAAGTAACAGGATCATTCCATACCATTTCGACCAATTTTAAATTAATTTGTTGCTTCATTTGTTTAAAAAATTAAAACTTTCATCACTTATTTCTATATCCTTCAAAATCGATATTGGGTATTGGAGGAGCGTATATTCTACTATGAAGCCTGAAGCCTAGAAAGAAAAATGAGCAAACATTATAAACATTGGAAACTCTGAATAAATTTTCTCATTTTAATAAGAAAAATAATGGTGATTCTGAAGTTGGCAACCTGGATTATTAAAAGTTGGCAACCTGGATACCCTTGGGATGGCAACGTAAATTCCTTGAAGACGTCAGGAACTAGCAAAATGGATGTGTCTAACCATTTATGAGCTTAGTCTTCTGCCTAGAACCACGTGTCATAGTGAGCTAGTCCAAGGCTTGCACTCAACATACGCCACTGGAATGTTGTTTTCAGGCTTGCGTTTAGATCTGGCGGGCATTTTTAATTAGTCGCCTTCGCCTATTTTAGCGTTTCAACACCTTTATGAAAATCACTAACTTTAGTTCTATAATTCCATATGTAATGATTCAGATACAATTTTCTTCATAAAGAAATGCTCTTTTATTTTATCTATCACCATATTTGCTGCCAGATTAGTAGTTTCTATGCCATACTATAATAAATTCATAATTTCTCGTTTTTGAGGGTAAAAAATAACCATGGAGGGGGTGAAACACCTTAACTTTCGTTTACTATTCTGTGCCAGGTAGGTCCGAAAATTGTTAAACATATGAAGTGCCTGGGCCACCCTTATTTTCTATAAGCTCCCAAAAATTGAAAAGTTTGAAAAATAATAAAAGTTCGACGCTCTGTTTCTCCAAATGGGCGGCGTTGGGAAAATCTGTAATTTGCACTTGAGCCTGAACATAATATTAAAATTTGGTGAAGGTGTTTTTCCGAATAAGAAAGATATTTAAGATTAAATTTAGCCGAAATTAGCCCCCCCCACAATACTAAATTTAATATATCATTGAAAGAGAATGACCCATTTTATCTAATGTGTTTCTTCTCAGAATTTTCAATCTACAAGCGCAAGGCCGATTTTAAAGAAGATTATTTGCCACGGAAATGACACCAAATCTAGAATTTGTGAAAAATTCTAACTGGTTAAGAAAATTTGAGGTTGAATGTTTATTCACTTTTTTCCAGCATGTCCAAATACAGTGCATCATATTAGAGAGTCATCCAACGTTGAAACTGGCTTATTATGCACAGAGAAAAATATAGATACAAAGATGGTAAGATATTAAGAAAGTGTAATAAATCTGAGCGACAACTGACGTAAGAGTTAAGATCCCAGCGCCGCCGTGTGGGAAGGACGAATCAACAATGCCTGTCCTGAACGTGGTGGAAAGTTCGGGAAGCAAAAATCACGTTTCGTTGTCTGGCATTCAGGCGAATTCGGCATTCATGGGCCATAAAACGTAGCCGTGGAAAATACGGAGATTTGTCTCTTCTGTTAATGGGAATATGGAACTTGTATAATAGGAACTCGTTTAGCGTTCGTACCAACGCGAACAATATTTTTCTATTTCCTTTATTTGTTTTCATTACTACATGTCTAGGGACAAATTCAGCGTAGAAAAATAAAAACAGTGTTGCAAACTCCCAAACTTTCACACTAACTATAGATTATTTTTCATTTGTTCTCTTTTGATTATAATTTTTCCTTTCTCCATTAATTTCTCTTATATTGTTTCCTTATATCATTTTTTTCATTATTTACTATTTTCTTTTTCGTTTGTCTTCTTTCTTATTTATCTTATTTCCACTGGCGGTTTCAGGATTCGTGAAAAAGGGGTACGATAAGCAAAACAGCGCCCCCATGTACAAGGGTTGGATAAAAAGTAATGGCAACATTGCTGTCCCGTGAAAGGGGTGAGTCACAGCGCCAGAAGTGTTTCGTGGCTGATGAAGGAATGTCAGACGAGGAAGTATAGTGAGTGGGAGCGATTGTATGTTATTCAGTCAAAAACAGCAGTGCTCTGAAGCAGAGGACGAGAGTGCAAGCGCCCTAACAATATGTTTAGGCAAGAAGAACAACGTCTCTCAGGCAGACGGTCAACGTAGCCTACTTCTGCACCTTCTTGCAACACCACCTTCGTCTCGCATTAAGAAGGAAGCGACGGCACGGTGTCCCATCATCCTGCTTGACACTGCAAGGTGTCACACTGCGAACAATGTGACGGCGCTCCTGCAATACTGGAACATCCTTTGTATTCACCGGTATGAGACCGTGTGATTACGACCTTTTTGCCAAAATGAAGGAACCACTGGGCGGGAAGCACTACGACACGCGCGAAGCCATCATACGTGCTATAGGGCGGTCACTGCGGGACATCGACAGAGATGGACGCGCTGACGGTGTACGACGCCTTCCATACGTGTGACAGAAGGTCGTAGAGATGAGGGGCGATTACTTTGAAGGAATGTAACACGTGCTCCTCTGCCAATACAGTCAAGTAGCAATTATACCAGTGTTGCCATTACTTTTTATCCAACCCTTGTACTTATACAGAATGAATATCGATTACACAGTTTCACACCGTCTTTTATATACTACAATACCTTTACCAATTGACGTGACTAATGTAGAATTTACTGCAAAAGCGAGGCAAGTGCAAAACCAAACCTATTTTTGCGTAAGTATAATTACAACTGAAAGCGTTTGTTTTTACACTTCAATCAACGAACGCAAGAGTCGAGATGAGAACTGAAAATGCGCGTGGGCAGTTATAAGTATGCAAGAAAGAGAGAGAGAGAGAAATGAGCGAGTATATTATTGGCCATTGCATAGCTACTTGTGCGATCAGCCTCAATAAATAAGCGCCAATTTTAAGAATTTACTACCGGTATGCCATACCGGCCCAAATCGATCACTGATTTTAGCGTAACAATGAAAGCGTCAGAACGTAATGTTGCTCTCGCATTGTGCGATGAGGGACACCCTGTGGAAAGAGTCAATTTCGTACAAGTTAGCGAGCCGAGCCTGCAAACTAGAAAGCGAACATTATTGATTTCGTGGTAATTCCTCATTCACTTTAGTGTTAGGGGGGAATCCGACGTTGCGTGCCTGTGGCGTGTCACGGGACGTAGTGTAGGGGGGTGGGGGGGGGGTGAGTAATCTGCTAAAAGAGGAAAGACATTAGGCAAGAGGCGTATCCGAAAACGACCTGAGAGACAGCTACGTCATGATAGCATGTAATGGAGGCTCGCACGTTCTCGAAGCCCAATCGAAGGATTTCGGGAGGGGACTCCGCCCTGGAAAATAGTTTCATCTCGCCTAAGGAAGCTCCCTGTTTATCTGTCTCCTGACATTGAAGAGGTCTTTTCGGCTAATATATCGAGCACGGAACGCCCCCCCTTTCTCATGCCACCGGTTATTTCCGGTATTGATGGAGGGTTTCCCCACCCTTGCACTTAAAAATAGAGAAGCAGGGTTGGCAGGTGTATGGATATTATCGCCAAGGTGGAAGTTTTGTTGAAGGGTGACATGTTTCACTTCTGCGAGTGTATCTCTGAGTGTATCACCCTTATGGCTCGGCTGAATCTTTGACGCCAACAAAGCCTCTTTCGAAAAACCATTTCATCTGGTTTTAATTTTTTCCACACCTTGTCCCGGTAATCTCTGGAGCAAGCGAACGAAAACAAGTCTCTGCGCAAGTAGTGACTCGAGAGAGCTCCAGCAGTGACGCGACTGCAGCTATAGGCTATAGTCCCAACTGGCGGCTAATCTACTTTTTGCTTTATAGCTCGATCTGTCCACCAATCGTCTTTGGGGGTGTGTGCCTCGGTGAGTGTCAACAACATAAGTTTCGAAATAAAAGGTGTAGGGGTAACATCGCTCTCCCGTTACAACGTTGCCAAGCGTACGTATGTTTTTGACAGTTGTTTTTATTCGCTTGTTTGTAGTGTTTGGGTGTTTTGTGTACTATTTTGTCCAGCAACGGCGCTCATTTGTTTCGTCCCACCAGCAACTTTCGGTGCCTTATGACACGAAAATGCCCGATGTCAGTCGAAGAGAATTCAACTGATCGTCGATTCGTTGTTTCCCAGCCGCCAGCTGGAAATGCAACCAGTATACCAGCCGCTTACAGCAGCGCACACTGCTTTGCTCCACCCACTCGATTTCTCCCCTTCCTTACCATTGTGCGGCCTTGTTCCACAGAATCCGAGACAGCGTGTAGAGCAGTGGTCGTGAACCTCTTTTCCAATGCAACAATCGTTAAGAGAAACACGCAGTTCCATTATATCTAATATCTACATTATTTGTCAACCACTGGAACTAATAAAATGTTATTGTTTCCTCATGCCAATATCATTAAATTAATGTGGTAAGTGCTGATTTTCATTGGCGTGTTGCATTTTGAACACAGAAAAATTCCAAATCCGATGACTATTCGCGATTAAAATTATTCGATATGCCATCTGGTGGCATTTTCCAGAACTACTCTATGTAGAATACTATGTTGTGTTGAAGTTGTTCAAGGCATGGAAAATGTTCGAAAGTGTAACGTCTACTGTTCAGTTTTTTGCTCTAAATCGTTTTGTGGGTTAGGGCAAGTGAAAAGTTTACATGTATTGCCATCCCGTGGATCAACAAACTGAAATTTGTAAATAAGTCATGGAAAACAGCATTGATTGACAGAAGATTGGCATGGGGGATAACATTGAAATGCGGAAGGGAAATTTCAAAGAATGCACGAGTCTGTTCACTTTATTTTCCGGAAAGTAAGTTTTTTTATTGTTCTTTATGAATTATTTTTTTCGAGAACAATGTATTATGTATGAAATTTGGAACAGGTGCAAGTCGATTAAGTGCGAAGATGAACATAGTTTGAGAATTAATTAATGTCTGTAATCATAAAGGTAACCAGAAAAAGAAAATGGACATGCTAATGTTGCTGTTTCATTCAGTAAGTCCTTTTTCAGTGAAGATAGTCTCGATAAAATTGTGAATTCTATTATTATTATCCTGTTATTATTAAACCAGCCTGCCACTTTGGGGGAAGAACTGCAACGGTATGTTTACATTTTTCTCCTGCACAAGCTTTGCAAATACAGGTCAGTTGCTTTATTTTCAAATCATTTCTGAGAGACCCAGTTACAACGTTAGGTGCAGATGAGACAGCACTGCTTTGAAGAACCATTAGTTTCGTCTGCGTTTTCCGTGTGATGTTTGCCTATCATAATTAAATGCTTCGTTCTCAGCACAGCTTCACCTTCGTTATAGTTCCTGGTATTTACATCGCATTCGCAATATTTAAAAATATCGCGTAATTTAAACGTTTCTTAGATTCTAGAAATGACAACACGCTGCTATTACGTACTACTACTGAATGGAAGCAAATATTTATCCTACATAGAGCGGCCATATTGGAAGCGACACTAGCGCTGAGGTGGTAATTTTAATCATGAATATTATTATTGTAGGAAAACTGGAAGCAATATAGTCAGCGAAAAAAGCTGTTGGAGTTCTTCGATTTTGAAAAGGAGTGTAGAAATTCCACCCCTGACAATTTATCTACAACGCAACAAGAAGTGGATTTTCGAAACTGACGCATACGGTAACCATTCATCCCACCAAACACATATTCTATAAAGATCACAAAAGTGCTATTGGATCCAGGTGTTGTCTCAGCCAAGTGGTTAGAGGGGCCTTTCTACCTTAAGGAACAAACGATACGCACATCTGGTAGTCATTTGTGTAACTGTTTGTCTGTGTCCTTTGATTGTTGATAGAGAGTTCCTAATCTTTTAAAGGAAAAGAGTTTCTTTACCGTCGTGAGACACCTGTTGACAACTATTTCAACTAAGGTCCATGTAGTGGAGACGCTCTAAGCTAAGCATTGGCGTCAGCCTTTCGAAAATCGCTATCAGTTTCCAAATGGGTCTGGTCAAAGCAAACTATTGTAGGTGGCAGCACCCCTGTTGTGTCTCCACGTTTTTGATGGGCAATTGTTCTCCCATTTAAATACATGGGGAATTTGATGCTGAGCGTGCTGCTATTACATTAAATTGAAAGTTTAATTTCTTCATAACCTCAGAAATTATGTCTGAACATGATAGTTGAATAATCAGTGCTGTAAAAGTAAGATTTTTGAAACGACGATCGTCAACAACAGAAAAGATATCGGAATTCAAAAAAAGCCTTAAAATTTGCAAAGCACTTCTTTACGTCACTTGAAATTTTCACAATTTAAGTGCTTTATTGTTGTGAATCGTGTAAAGAATAATACATAATCATCCAGCGCGATTGTACTTTTATTTTTAAAATTGTTATTAATAACTGACTCTTTTTTTGTACGTGATATAGTATTTTTCCGCATGGCTAGTAAACATGGTCCTCTGTTTTACACATACACTTTTATCAAGAAGAATAGTTATTACAAGAAATATTTTACCTTCTGTTTCATGTCTCGCAACCTCTAGGGCTTTCTTATTTACAGGAATTATAATTTTTAAATTGTTGTTACCAAAAAGAACGACGAAAATACGAGGGGAAAATGTCTGCTTAATACAATGAAAACATGCGTTAATATTAAGTTATCGGATAGGGCATAGCGTCATAGTGTATAATAATACATATCATGCGCTTACGTACTTAATTCATCTTTTTATTTATAATTTTGGGAGCTTGTCCGATTCCTACTCCCGTCGTTGAATTACACATACTCGCAACCAGAAAAAAAACGTAAGGCGTAGTGTAAAAATCTAAATTTTTGTATTATCGACCCATGGCAGCTAGGGACGACTCAAATGACGTCACGTTTAGTGCTATTTGTGCATAAACATACTAGATTTAGCCCGTTCTGGCTACTCTGCCTTGCACTTTAATATACTAATTCTTAGACTCAGAAGAATGTAATTTTCAGAAACTTATGACTTGCTACATAATCTTAAAACTTTACTTAACCCATATTTATTATTGATTTACACGAGAAATTCTTACCTTCGTTGAAAATAACGTTTGAATAGCCATCCCATCGCGCTCCAATGTAAAGCTTAGGGCAACCAAATGACGATCGAAATTCTTTAGGGGACACAGCAGGGGTGGCGCCGCCACCGGAAAAGTTTGTTAATTTGCCTGTTCATTGTCAAACTTTCCCGGTAGCGGCGCCACCCCCGTTATGTCCCCTAAAGAATTTCGATCGTCATTTGGTTGCCCTAAGCTTTACATTGGAGCGCGATGGGATGGCTATTCAAACGTTATTTTCAATTAAGGTAAGCGTGTAAATTGATAACAAAAATGTGTTTAGCAAACGTCAGTAGGGCTCGGAAGTTGAAGACGTACAAATTGCCAAAAAATACCTAAAAATATAAAAAAGGACCTAAAAACGGAAAAAAGGACGTATAAATGTGGTACAAATTAATTAATAACTTCAGTTTTAATTACGTATGTAATGAATAAAAAATAAAAAATTCTGGTGGTATGGAACACACAGTGCGAAAAATCTGAAAGCTTCAAAACAAGAGAAAGTTGCTTCTTACAGCGCGACCTTCCAGACAAGTTACTGTTAAAGGACCTTGTAGTACCGTACCTGCTTCAGTCGTCCAAAAATATTTGTCTCTTGTTTCAGGGATGGTTCAAATTTCTTTTTTTATTATTTCTTTACTACAGAAAGGATGTTTAAGAGGTAGTGAACTGATGATGATTCGAATTGAGAATGGGCAGTAAGAACGTAGTCGAATGAAGGTGAAGTTGCAAAGAAAACCTTAAATTAGGCTAAGAAAGGACCAATAAGCCAAAAAACGCCGAAAAGGGCAAAAAAGGACAAATAAAACCCACCTTTTTCTGGCCTACAATGACCCAAAATGAACATATATTATGTTTAGCCTCGTCTTCGGACACTAGGAAAAAAAGGATTTTTCCTCAACTTTCAAGCCCTAGTCATAAGTTTCTGAAAATTAACTCTCCTGAACCCAAGAATTAATATATTATAGAGCATCGGTAGCTCGAACGGGTTCATACACGAAAGCTTGATTCACATCCACGCTCCAGGAACGCTCAGATCACCCTCTCCCCATGGTCCGGTCAAATATCGTTGAATGATTTTTAAAGAGAAGCATTCACACCTGGCGCTCCGGTCAAGGTTCATTCGATCGCGCTCAGCTCGGGGTCCGGTCACGATCGGTGGAAAGAATATTTGACAGGAGCGTGACGGGGCCGAGCTTGACTTTGCGAAGCTTGATGTTTGATGTAAACTTCTGATTAGGGCCAGTAGCAGTCTTCATCCCCGTTGCAGAGGATACGTAACCCAGTTTTGTGCGTTGAAGATGAGCAGTCAGAAGGAAAGGACCTATTGAAACACAGAAAAAGGCGAGTAATAATAAAATTGATTGATGGGGGTATTGAGCAAAAGAATCCCACAATATTTCCCTCTCAATTCTGTTTGTAAAACATCGGTCAAAATATGCGAGTCCTTGAAACTAGTCTTATAACCTGATGTATATTTGTCACGTGTGTGCAAATAAACGTTTGCCGTTTTCAAACCAAACGTATAACATCTATAAACAACATTATATTTATGATATCCGACCTTCTGTCAGAGTGGTTAGCACAACGTGCTACGACACCAGGTTCGAATCCCGACCTGGGCATGGATGTTCATTGTGATGTTCCTCCCATCAATTTCATCATATCACCACTCATTCTCATCCTCACGATTAGTCAAAACTGTCATTAAATTGAAGCAAATCAACCAAGTCAATGAATCCCCGCTTTCGCAATTATTTATCTTTGTCGTTTTATTGTAATTAACGTCAGTGTTGCAACAACCGAGTCCGTCGTTGAAAATCTCTTAAACATTGTAGTTAGTACAATCGGCAGGTTTTTTATACAGAAAAATCTGTGTGCTCTCACCAACACCAGACTCACGTCGATCGTACCTTGACGGAGTGAAGTTTGACCGCTAGTGTAGATACCCCCTGAGTGTGAGCGGAGCGCAAGACTCAGAATCGTACTTCTTTACTTTTATATAATGATCACTTATGCTATTACAGAATATTAATTACCTTTTCCACCTTATTTATATCCTGTTATTGTGCTAAGTTCATTTATTTCTTTCATTATAATTATTATTAATATCTACAATAATTTTTTCACCACATCAGCGCTTTCCCTTTTCCCTTTTTACAATAGTAGCCGTTTTCTTGAGTGCTGCCATCTCTAGCCCACTTTCTAAACTTCTTTATGCATCATCAAATATAAGCGTCGTTCTTTTTGCATGTTGCCATCTATGATCCTCTACCTCAAACAACAACAATGCAGTTTGTGTACGTGACAGATTGTATACGTGACAATTACATTGATTTAGATGGATTTGCTTTATTTTAGTTCGCTTCGTGTGCCACTTTTTGGCTAATCTGCGAAGATGGGGAAGATTGATGAATGGACGACACTCACAAACATTCATGCCCAGGCCAGGATTCGAACCCGGGACCCCTGGCGTCATAGCGCGATTCCATTAGATTAGATACAGTCGTTGTCAACAATTCAAGGTTCTGGGTTCGATATCCGGTGGAGGCACATAGTGGCTCGGATCCAACTTTAAACTGTAGGTCCAGTCCCGATTAGCCTTTCTGTCCATAAAGTGGACTTAAAACAACAATTCAATTGAACTAATTTGAACCGAATTTTATATTTGTCAACAAGCCTAAACATAATCGAACTAGCATTCTCCATGATTATGCCATAATTTATTTGTTAATATTAAATTCCAAGGGTACATATTAATTAGCATATATAAAGTGAAAAGAAATAGATAGCTTTTTACGAGCAATATTGTTAGGATCGGTGCACAGACTTCTAACAAACAAATTTACAGGAATTAAGAACCACTGACACTGATCTAGAGTAAGATACATTTGAATTTTTTACGTTCTAATGATTTCCATGCGTCTCTGGGTCGTGTATAGGTTAACATACTTGCTTGTGACTATTGTTAATGTAATTAATATTCGTATGGTTTTGATATCATTTTGAGCATACTGAGTTAAACTGAGCAGTTAAAGTTAAGTTTGAGTTAAGTTGCCCGTTAAAAACACAGACACCACTTCATTTTTGTTCCTTTCTGTTCATTGTTATCATACAGTTATCGGCGAAACCTGTAAATATTATGCTTATTTACAAGTTCTTTACGCAATCTACCTAATCATGTAATGCAACTCACATTTTTTCCCCTATATTCTCTTATCGACTGGCAACGCTGCTGATCCTCTGATGTTGCTTGCTCGCTACATTGCGTGTATCGCCATTCCGCCATCTGCTGGGAGAAACTGAAACTCACCATTAAGTGAATTAATTTCCTGGAGACCCGTAAGCACCCTCTCGGTCTTCTGGCAGAGACCATTTTTCCTTTCGGCGTCTTTTTAATTTTCCACCGGAATTAAATTAAAAATACACCCACACACGCACAAGGAAAGGTCCCTGGGTAAACTTCCCAATTATTCAAATAAAAGAGCATCAAGTTACGCTTTCTTTCTGGGTCGTTCCGAAACACGTAACTTTTCGTCTCCACCCCGTGTTTTCCTCGAAGATTCGAGTTGCTTTATTAACATACTTTCCCTATGTTTTCTCATTTCCTGAACCCTATCTTCATTTCTTGTATTTCATTTTGAAATTCGTCGATTTCCTTCTCGTAGATGTTTAAGAACTATGGACTGAAATGCCGTAGAAATGATAACTGTAGAGAAACTTGTTTATCTGCGCCATGCGGTGCATTTATTCTTTGAAGAATGTAGAGCAGAGGAGTGGCATTAGGCTCTAGTTTCTTCTTTAAAGTATGGACAAGAAGAGGGAGTCAATACAGTTCCTTCTTTGAAGTATGAAGAGTGTTATTAATTATTTATTACCGTTCCCCTTTTTGAAGTATGGAGAGTAGAGGAATGGCGTTACAGTTTCTTCTACAAAGTATGAAGAGTGGAATTACAGTTTCTTATGCAAAGTATAGAATGTAGATGCGTGGAAATACTGTTTCTTCTTTGAATAATGGAGATTGTTACTACGGTTCCTTGTTTGAACTATGGAGAGTAGTGGAGTGGTGCCATTGCAACTTCTTCTCTGAAGAATGGAGAGTGTTATTACAGTTCATTGTGTGAAGTATGGACAGTAGAGGAATTGCGTTAGTTTCTTCTACAAAGTATGGAGAGCAGAGGAGTGAAATTACAGTTTCTTCTTTGAAGTATGGAGAGTAGAGGAGTGGCATTGCAGTTGTTTTCTTTGAAGAATGGAAAGTATTATTACAGTTCCTTGACTGAAGTATGGAGAGTAGAGGAGTGACGTTACAGTTTCTTCTCCAAAGTAAGATGAGTGGAATTACAGTTTCTTCTTTGAAGTAAGGAGAGTGTTATTATAGTTCCTTCTTTGAAGTATGGAGAGTAGAGGAGTGGCATTGCAGTTTCTTCCTTGAAGTGTGGAGAGTGTCTTTACAGTTTCTTCTGCAAAGTATGGAGTATAGAGGAGTGGAATTACATTTTCTTCTTTGTAGAATGGACAGTTCCCTGTTTGTAGTATGGAGAGTAGAGGAGTAGAATCACAGTTTCTTCTTTTAAGAATGGAGAGTGTATGTTTGAAGTATTGGGAGTAGAGGAGTGGCATTGCAGATTCTTCTTTGTAGTATGGAGAGTGTTATTGCAGTTCCTTGTTTGAAGTATGGAGAGTAGGAGTGGCATTCAGTGGCGAACCGTGCCATTTTTACGTAGTCCTCGCAAGATTTGCCAAACGTAAAGGTCGATCTTTCAACGGAGGGGGGAGGGAGGGGTCACAATATTTCTCTGCGATAAACGCCAATGTCACTGCCAATTCAATGTAAAAGCTCATACCACAAACCTTACGACTACAAAGGACATAATTTTATCCCATGCGATGAGAATTATTAAATATGATTAATTTATATTCCTGTAATTAAATATAACAAATTGACATGCGCAAATTACAAAGTAAAATAGGCGTTTAATGAATATAAAACAACGTACCTTACTTGTATATAAACTCGAGCCTCCTTGTTTCCGTGGCGAATTTGTGAATGACTGTGTCGTAGAATTCTTCATTTTATCTTACAGAATACAAGAGTTCTTTCTCGATGGATAATACATAACACTACGGCACTACCACCACATGTTCCGTCCAAGGTCCGTTGACTTGACTGGTGTTTCCCGCCCGCTTCGGAAGGTCTGAGCATAACACCCCTTTTTGGCAAGCCGGAGTGGTTGTAAAACTGTGACGACATAGGGAGGGAATGTCACTGGAGAATGTTTAGTTTTAGCAAGGAAAACATATTTTTCTGTTCTTTCTTTGCGCTTATATTCGTGCATTTCGATTTTTTTTAAAGATTCATGAAAGAAGCACATTGCGATAGAGAAGGCATTTTTAAAAAATAAAAAATATAAGAAATGTGTATTTTAATGATACCACATAAACAAAAAGGGTACAGCACAACTTGTTATTTTATTTTATTATTTATTTTCTTGGCTAATTTTAAACGATTGTATTTAAAAATGATAAACTTGGAAGAAAATACTTTGGAGACAGCACTACTTAAAATGAACAATACCAAAAAGCAAGAATTCTCATTTTTTTCTTTCTCTCCGGGTCGAAACTGAAATGCAAACACCACAATTGTCGCGTTGAAACATAAGAACCTTTATAGTCCATGCCAATTGTTGTTTTGATAATGAAAAGCAGATTTCATATCTTTCAATATGTGTGGAACTAGTAGACATTCGAAGTAGCTTGCCCAGGATTTTCGAAGTGTTGGAGAAGGTGTTACTTGCACTTCCTTAGTAGTCATTCCTCATTTTGCCATATTTCCTGCATTTGACTTTTTTTCTCTTTAAAGAATATTGAGCCTAATCAGGGATTATCCTCAACAAACCCCCCTTGAGCACGACACTGGACACTCGGAAGAATCTTGATGACTCCAGAGAAACCTCGTCGTGGCTCGTTGGACCTTGCCGTAGGGTGTCTGCCTGTTCGGAAGCGTTCGGCTGTTCTCGGCACCGGCCGAGACCAGAGAGATTCGCACCATTCTGCGATGAGCTGGGCCGTCAATAGGAAACTTGGCGGGAGGGTTCGGCACGACGGATAGTACTGAACCCTCGTTTCGATGCGCTAAACTTTGCGAATCTCTTGCGTATTTCGAGCTGCTTCATGCTGTCGCTTGGCTTATTTCGCACAAATATGCGAATATTCTGACTTATTTTTTATTTCTTCTCTAAAATATTTAAAATGCAACATTTTTATTATTTTGCTTGGTCATCGTCGCATCTCCCGATGACTGGACACCTCACCTCTGGTGTCATTTCAGTTTCATCCTTGAACATTTAGAGAATCATGATAGTCTTCTGTATAGCCTGAGTATCATTTCAGTTTCCTGTTTGAAGTATATATATAGTAGGTGAAGTGGCATTCCTGTTTTCTGTTTGAGTTATGGAGAATGTCGTTAGTTTCCTGTTTGAAATGTGGAGAATGTCGTTCGTTTCCTGTTTAGAGACTAGAGTAAAATAGGTGTCATTGCTGTTTCCTCTTTTAGGTATGGGAGAGTAGAAGAGTGGAATTTCACCTTCTTCTTTGAAGTATGAAGAGTAAGGGAGTGGCATTACAGTTCCTACTTTTGAAGTGTGGAGGGTGTCATTACAGTTTCCTGTTTGTAGTGTGAGGAGAGTATAGGAGTAGAATTACAGTTTCTTCTTTGAAGTATGGAGAGTATAGGAGTAGAATTACACTTTCTTCTTTGAAGTATGGAGAGTATAGGAGTAGAATTACAGTTTCTTCTTTGAAGTATGGAGAGTAGAGGGGTTGAATTACAGTTTCTTCGTTGGAGTAGTAGGAGTAGAAGAGTGTCATTATAAGACGAGTGAACCACCTTTTGGAAAATTGAGACAACGATGAGACCAGACCTTTATAGACTTATAAAGACGAGCGAGATAGAACTCTGTAAGATCGAAACGAATGAAGACTTTGTTATGGTATTTGAAATATTTAGGTTAATCAAATTTACTTTACTTTGGGACTTCTTCAGACATACTTATCGACCTGATTGAGCCAATTTGAGCTTGTGTTGCGTGGTTGCATGTAACCAGGATAAACGTCCGTTTTTTTAGGATTTGCAGCGTCAAAATGAGACGTCAAGCAGATAAACTTTATTGCCTTTCGTTCTTCTTTGCGAAAAGGATGATACAAATGATGAATGTGCTTAGATATGGAATCTATTATAATAAGTCTATGTTCTCTCGCTTCCTCTGTGGCGTAACTTATGTGGTTTCCTCCGCGAGGTGACGTCGGAATATACGGAACTTGCCATACATCGATTCTTGGAACCACTTGGAGAAATCAATGGCAGGCAGATGAGACGCAGCCTCTTCTGGGATCTGAACTCTGAACCCTCCAAAGCCGCCTGGGTTCCGCCGGCGAAGTGGAGGGATTTGGAGGGATTTCAGGGAGACGTAATCCTCTTAGGGTGGCCTCCGCTACTGTGGTTGAAGGGGCGGGCGTCAGCCGGACACGAGAGAGAAAGGAGACACAAGTCTTGTTTCGCGGAAGTGACGTTCGATACAACAAGAAACAAAAGAGCACCGACAAAAGACTTGAACATGTTTGTTTTTTTATCTTTAAAAGTCAATATTTCCTCCTGCATTTGCTTAAGGATGCATTACATGTATTAATACGAGGATACTTCAATAATTAAGTTCCACCCGCCGTGGAAAATAGACTGCTCTTTAAAAACCGAGATGCGAACGATACGACATCGATATTTACTATCGGAGACTCTCGTCTTGTTCGATACTTTGATCATCAAGCTTGGAAAATTCACACCAACCTATATTTCCTTATTATGCAATTTACTCATACATACCAATGGCGTGGCCAACATAATTTGTAGGCATTTGAAAAAAATTGCTAAGTTTATCAACTAGTGACACCTAGTGTGCACCTGTGCAACATGATTACATATATTCCGAATAAAAGGCCGTTTTTATAGGGTTCGTAGCGTCGAATCGGGGCGCCAAACAAGGACATGGATATTTATAAATCGAGACGAGACGGAGAACGAGACAGGCGCATACAACTCGAGATACGATCGAGACGCAGCTAAGTCTCGTCTCGATACAATTCCCAGCATTGGGGATACTGAGGTATGCAGCAGAAATAAAGAGAATACAGACACCTTGCATTATTGCCACGTGGTCACCTGTTTTCTGCACATTTGGCCGAACTTGGAACTATGAGTTCGATTCCCTGCTTCTTCAGTAGGCAAGTAATAATGATAGTGGATGGTTATGAAGCGGAATTGTAAGCTTCCTTCCGTTACTCTCACCCACAGACATATATTTGTAACATGATGTTCGAGTCTCTAGCTGTTGCAGGTCCTGAGAGTTTACCAAATAGGTCAAACATGCACACTCGATCCTTCAATCTTCAGTTCCTTACCTGAATAATTCAGCCTGGAAGAGCCGACCCTTCTGCCTATCTTATGAAACATTTTGATCGTCCCTTCCACATTCTGAAGGAGAGTTCCAGCTGTTCCAGGCCAGAAACCGTCTAAGTCGGTGAAGTTTATTGCCTCTGGAAGATCCTCGACGCTTAATAAAAGTGGAGAGGGCGGCTTCGCGTGTGGAAGGTCGTTTATTAATAATTCAGCAAGGATCGTGGAATAGCGCATTGGGAAGTAGGCATTTTCTCTACACTTGGCGTGTGTAATAAGTTGGCGTTGTGCATGCACTATGTGAGGTAGGTTGATAAATTTTCCCGACAGATGTCTCTGGCAAGCTTAGTTTGATAGAACTGAAAGAATCCACAATTGTATCTTGGCTAGGGGTTGGATTTGGAAGATTCTTTTAGATAAGATTTAGTTTGGCTGTATTTCAGTGCGTTTGTCATAACGTTTAACGCATTAGAGCAATAATGCATCAAAAAATACGAAGTTCTGGATATGATTTAAAAGAAGACTTGTATAAGTTTGTGTCAAAAACGTGTGGAAGGTTAGTGGTATTGATACTGACAATTGAAATAGTATTGAAGTAGTTTGTACATTTTTATAGTACCCAGGTTAAAAGCTAAGACTGTGAAGGGGCACTCAGCACATATAAGGACAAAACACAGACGCCAGAGCCTCGTTAGTCTGCAACATTGAGGTTACCAGGATGTACTACGTGGAAGTGAGGTTGACTTTTTGGTGTCCTCTCACCCCTTAATGCCCAGTAATATTAAAAGTTAATTCTAAGAGATACAAACTGCACCCGAAAGATGGTTCACACTTGACTGTGAACACCCTATATTTTACAATAAATAGTATTAAACATTCAAAATATCTTTTAGCACTTCAAAATTTCTAATTTTGTTAAGACTCAATATAGTACAATGTGTTAACTTATTTAAACTCTTTTTCCTTTGCATAATGCCTTAGAGAGAAGCTCACTGTTTAAAAAATCGAGGCGATATCTAAGCCCCGCGACAGGTTAAGTTTGCAGCAGGTTGAATGTATTAATCCGCGCGAGAACGGATCTCAGAATCTTCCGTGCCAGTCTTGCCTCAACCGCCGAGCTGTTCATATCGCAGACAGTGAGAAAATTGGCAGCATTGCAGGGGAACTATATTCTGCGCGCACGTTTGGGTCTATATATGCGAAAAGTTGCTGCAAACTTAACCTGTCGCGGGGCTTAGAAGAGATTTCTTGAGGCGGCACCGAGAACGAGACAGATGTTTAACATCGAAACGAGACCGAGATTTACTGCCCGAGGATCTTGTCTCGTTCAGGGATCAAAGTTGTCCTCTGTGCATTGAACCGTACAATGGACGTATATAAAGGGATCTGAGATAGAGTTTCTGACATGGTCGATCTCAGCCAGAGTGGACTTGTGATTAACACCACGCTCCAGCCGCCTTCCCCTTCACGGCTATCCTCTAATGCCCAAAGCTGTTTGTGCAGGCACAATGTCGAAGACGTTCCTTTGAGATTATTCAACAGGGGAATCGAAATCGGGCCTCACTGTCAGACATCATACCGACTGAAAAAAAAACACTTCTTTTGTGCCCATTATTTTGAGACTAAGGCCTGATGGAAGTCTTCCCTGCGAGATCAAGACGAGAACGAGACAAGTGTCGTGTTGTATTGTCATGGTACAGTCACGGACAATTTTGGGTTGCAACGATTCCATTGAAAGTTAATTTCATTGTTACAAACTAGAAGTGCCATCCTTGAGTGTTATGCAACGCTCTAGCCTGTTGTGTCATTCTTGCTACCTACATTCAGGGGTTCGCTGACTGAATCTCAACACAATTATGCTCGACACTGTACAAAGAATCTAACCGCTGAAGACAATGAATCTGATAAGGGACCAGCACAAGAGCTTCTAAGCGTTAACTAACCCAGAATGGAACCTTTTGCCGAGCTGGAACGAGTTCAGCAATGACTGTAGATCATTTCCAAATCAATTCCACATCACTCGCGCTTGGCCAATCCAGATTTCGAATTCGCTTTCTGCCTTCTTTTGTTTCTCCTTATCGTGATTGATCATTGCCTAGCGTTTGAGACAACGGAGGGTCAAACAATCGTTCTCCTCGTCCTTTTTCCCTTTTCCTCTGCTCTTGATCTTTTATTTCCCTTTCTTCCGGCATCCACTCCCCCGAGATGAATTCCGCAGTGGTCCACAGGCATCCATCATCTCGAATTTTCCGGGGGCACCAATAAAATAAAGTGAGCGAATGAGAAGCGACCCTTCGAGCAAGTGTTGCCATCTCGCAAGTTTTTAAAGTCACTATTTGTCGGACCACTTAGGGTCCTCTACTCTCTCATGGTTAAAATTCTCTTACTCTTCGTTCCTTATAGCGAGTTTCTCCTAGAGCGAGATTCTGTATGGAACTTTCATGCTCTTACCACTTATTCTCGTGCTTTTTGTGAACATTTCCCCTCATTTAGTGTGTTCGAATTGGAGCTTAATTTAATGGTAGTATGTTTTTTTCGATTACCTTAGCTACCTTGGAAAAGGATGATCTATTTTCAAGAACGACCCACGTTTGTTCGTTTTGTTTTAAACTTGAGCATGTGAAGGTACAATGGAAAAACTTTTAAACTTGTGCATGTGAAAGTATTCTCGAAAAACTGTTCTAAACTTGAGCATGTGAAGGTTCCTCGAAAAACTGTTTTAAGCTTGTGCATGTGAAAGTGCTCTGGGGAAACTGATTTAAACTTGTGTATATGAAACTCTGGGAAACTGTTTTATACTTGTGCATGTAAAAGTACTTTGGGAAAACTGTTCTAAACTTGAGCTTGTGAAGGTTTCTCAAAAAACTGTTTTAAACTTGTGCATGAGAAAGTACTTTGGGAAAACTGTTTTATACTTGTGCATGTAAAAGTACTTTGGGAAAACTGTTTTAAACTTGTGCATGTGAAAGTACCCTGGAAACTGTTTTAAACTTGTGTATGTGAAACTCTGGGAAACTGTTTTATACTTGTGCATGTAAAAGTACTTTGGGAAAACTGTTTTAAACTTGTGCATGTAAAAGTACTATGAGAAAACTGTTCTAAACTTGAGCTTGTGAAGGTTTCTCAAAAAACTGTTTTAAACTTGTGCATGAGAAAGTACTTTGGGAAAACTGTTTTAAACTTGTGCATGTAAAAGTACTTTGGGAAAACTGTTTTAAACTTGTGCATGTGAAAGTACTCTGGGAAAACTGTTTTAAACATCTGCAAGTAAAAGGTTCACTGAAATACTTATTTTCAAAAGGTACAGCGGGAAAAGATTTATTACAGGGAAGAAATGTAATAATTGTTTAACAGTTAAATATTTGTAATGTATGACTAGTACCGGTAACAGTAACGTGTTACTTTTGGACGCAAGGTAATGGTAACTGTAAGGCGTTATTTTTCTTTTTTTTAAGTAACTGATCAAATTCTTCATTCTAGTGCATGTGTCTCGTATCTTAATATGTAACATTTCCTTTTATATAGTAGTTTCTGGTATTTCGCTTTATTCTGATTTTCTCTTTAAGTACTTGCTACTTCCCTTAGTTGTCTATTTCCTGTTAGTCGCGTTGAGTTCTCGATTCACGACCTCTGCACCGACGGTCCCAGGTTTGAGCCCTGCCTTTGGCATTTGTATGCATTCATTTGCTAGCGATCCTTCATCGATTTTATGTAATCACTTTCATCCCAATCGGCACGATTAAACTAAGAGGCAGAAATGCGACAATTTTAATTCTTGTCCCATATTATTCAGTGGCTATTTTATCTTATCCGGCACTTGTTTTCCTTCTTTTAATAATTATTTCCCATTTCTGTGTGTTTCCTTCTTCACTTATATTTCCTAATTTCATTAATTAAGTTGTACTTGTATCTATTAGAGCGTACAACTTCACTTAAATGTGTAATTTCTTCAGTTTAGTGTCTATTTTCTTTTTAGCTCCTGTTTTCCCAATACTAATACCATTTAGTGCCTATTTTCCATTATTATGAGGCTTTCGCTCGTATTTCTCCATGCTAAGCCCATAAGATGCCTATTTCCCCTAACTGAACTACTATGAGCGACTATTTCCCCCATTCTGAGCCCGTGTAGTGCGTATTTCCTCTCGTTATGAGCCTTTCGAACCTATTTTCACATATGCGTCTGTAAATCACTATTTCCGTATTTAGTAGCAGCGACAATGAACGAGAAAAAACTCGATGCTCTAAATTATTGCACGTCTTGGGTAAAAACACATGCAGCTGGCAACACTGCTTCTCTTCTTCCCTTGGTGCCGTTATCCGCCACAGTGTGGGCAGCGCTTAACTCTTAAGGGGGAGCAGAAAGAAAGGGATGGAGATAACGAGCGATGGAGAGATACGAAGGAGGAATGGAGGAGAGGGGAAAAGGTCAAAACGAAGGGAGACAAAGAGACGTAAACTTAAGAGGGAGACATAAAGAAAGGAAGGGGATATTTCTTTTCTCCTCCCCAGATTTCGGAATTGTGCAGAACAGCGTGAGCAGACATAGAGGGCGCTCAGGTGTGAGTTTTGTGTTTCCCAGTTTTGCCAATCGAGCGTGAAGCCTATCGGACTATTGAAGCCTAAGAGAAAGGGAGAAATGAAGAATATATATATATTCCTTGAAGGGAGATAGATACGTGACCTAGATTCTGCTGTGACGTGGGAAGGAGTGACGTCATGTCATAGTAGTTTGGAAGAAAAATTAGACTATAAATTTTTCTTTTTCACTTATAGCCCAGCTGGAGCACTGGCTTGAAACAAAGGCTCTCTCATATGCACTTAAATATGTGTGTAAGAAACCTTTAAACATCTAATGTCAATAGATATGTGTACATCTATGTTTGTTTTTGTAATGTTATCACTCATGTTATTGCTAATTAATATGGATTTTTCGCACAGCGCTCCATCTCTTATACGCTTATTCAACTACTCACATGAAATTTGGCTTCGGGTACGCGCGGATTAATACATTATTTTTCACAAGACAGTCGGCCGGTCGGCTCTTGAGTTCCGCAGTGAATGAAGATGAAACTTCAGCCCATTGCCGCATATCCTCACCTTCAAGTTATTTTGGCATTGCATCGAATGACGATATCCTGAAATGTCCGCAACCGTGCAAAGTCTATTTGTCTAGCATGTCTGCATAACTTGTAGGATACAATTCTTATCTGCCTCTGTAGGAAAACTTGCAGTAGAGTCATAAGCTCTCTTGCCTTCCCGCCAAAATAGCAGACGTCCCGCCTTGGTATGGGTGTTCTTAGTGAGTGTCCCTTCTTCAAGTTCATCATTATCACTTAATCTCATCGTCTTGATTAGCTACAAGTGGCAGAAAAGCGGCGCTAAATAACAAAAATCAAGTTAGAGCATCTTTGTCCAACTGCCTCACGCGAGCGCTAGCGATAGACTTGGGAGATGCTAATAGCACCAAACCTGACGTGTCTAACCTATCCATGTATGCATATAATAGCTTAAATAAACAAAACTTAACTTGCCTAACCTTTTTTAACGCTATTTCTGCTATTATATACCTACGTGGATAAGTTAGGTAGGCCAGGTTTGGTGCTGTTAGCATCTGCCTCACAGGTGACGTTTTCATACCATCCGCTTGGCGGCGCTAGTAACTTCCGTATTAACTTTTCAAACGGAAGTGACTTATCCTATTTATTATACATTCTAGCATAGAAACGCTTCAGAATCACACCACATAGTGGTCCGTTATGAAGCGTCTAAGAGTGTGTTCTGTTTCACAAGCCCTGAAATAGAGCCTCCACAAACTGTTTCAACTCTGCCGTATGTTAAAAACAATCAAACTGCAAGGACAATGAAAAATCTAAGTAAGTTATTGGGCAAACATTACTGGTGTACAACAGGCAGACTAGACAGGATTAAGAGGAAGATTGAGAGAGAAGCAGACAGTGCGGGGGTGAGAGAGAGAGAGATTGGAAAAGTGAAACACGAAGGCGAGAGACTGAACATTGAGAAACTACCGAGAGAGAGAGAGAGAGAGGAGAGAGAGAATGGGAAACAAATGGGCCAAAGTTAGAGAAACGTCGCGGTTTGCAGATTGAACGATTGTGTGTATTTAACTCTGAAGAGATGCGTGAACGGGGGACAAATTTGCTTTGCGGTACGTCATCAAACAAAGGGTGGATCGTTACCGCTTCGTTGATGGGTTTGGCGTTGAAGAGAAGTCTGTTAGGATGATACAGGGGTTGTGTCATGTTCCGCCCTGTGAAACGTTCATTCTCCCTTAGAGAATTCGAAAGAAATAACCGCATATATTGCCACTCGGAGCGTACTATATTAAAGTTAAAGTGGTCATTTATATGTGGCAGACAGCAGTGCAAGGAGTGTAAATAAAGATTTGCAGTGAACTGTTTATAGAAAAAGAGAGGTGTAATGGTGAGAGAAAGAAGAGTCAGTTGTTTAAACCTTGGATCATGTCGTGAACTGACAGTGAATAGGGTGAATAAATTTCGGATCCGGATCCAGAGCTTTCGGATATATATACATACATTATACAGGGTGTCATTTTAATGGCGCCCACGGACCACGGAAACGTATAGAGGACATTAAAACAAACAACTTTTCTCAGTAACATTTTTCTCGTTGGAGCATCGTTTCGGCGCTACAGTCGTTCAAAAAAGCCTGTTTTGCCGCCTGAATGCTGGCAACCCAACACAACATTTGATTGCATTCATGACGTCATATCCCGTCGTGAAGCGATGCGTTCCAGGGTTGCCAGGAACACACATATTCTGTGAAAAATGACAATGCTACAATCAGCCACATTATGTACCGTAACACAAAACGAGAAAACACGTTCTGTAACCTAACAGGAAGTAAACAAACGATACGAAAAATGGTAGAAAGAAAATAGAATTCAAGTGGAAGTGGTCATATCAAATTTTTTCTCAGCTTGCATGTCAAATATTTGCAAATCTAGTTACCAAGTTGGCATCTACAATTTAGTCTATCCACTTCGTCCTTCTGATACTAGTTGTCTGTGACACACTGAACAGATGACAAAATAGAAATGAAAGAACTCAAAATTCCAATAGGTAAGCAACAGATAATATAATGTATATTCAGAGCATTATGACGCAAGTAGCAAAAATGATTGAAAATACAGGGATATAAGTAGTAGTAATACAAGCTCTAAGACGACTATGTGTTTATCTATGCACCGAATACACATGTAATAGTTTGCAAATTTGAACAGGGCAGTATATTCGGTACTGATTCATCATTACATTGTTACTGTGATTGTACGTGTTTTAGCCGTAATGTAACAACGTGAACCTCGGATACTTCCGTTATCAGCACAAAAGTACCGCATGGCATCTGGACACAAACCTGTAGATATCAACCTTGCAACGAGATTTCCAAATATTTGACATGTAGTTGGGCGTAAACAGCCACATGTAAGCTGCAAGTCCAATAAAATTTATTGTTGTTGATATTTCAGATGCAGGCTGAGACAAAATCCAAAATTGAAATTTCATTTTGAATACATTTTTACCATTTCTCATATCGTTGGTTCACTTCCCCCTTCCCCTGAGATGACTGCTGATCTTCTGGTTGGTAGGCTATGATGTTCGGTCTGCTGGACACGTTTCTCGCTTCGTTTTACAGCTAATAATGTGGTTGGTAGTTTGTCATTTTTCACAAAATTTGCATGTTACTTGCAACCCTTCCATGTGCTGTTTCGCAGCAGGATATGACGTCACAGGTACGATCAAATGTTGTGTTGGGTTGCCAGCATCCAGGCGGCAAAACGGTCTTTTTTGAACGGCTGTAGCGTCGAATCGACGCACCAACGAGAAAAGTGTTACTGGGAAAAGTTGTTTGTTTTGATGTCCTCTATGCGAATCTGTGGTCCGTGGGCGCCATTAAAATGACACCCTGTATATATATAATATATATATATATATATATATATATATATATATATATATAATATAGATAGATAGATAGTGTGCGCGCGCGCGTGCGCGATTTGTAATTAATACACTTACAAGGGAGGTTATCTAAGTGTCCCCCTCCGATTTCCATGAAACTTGGCAGGGGTATGGAGGGACCAAAGGAAGAAGTACGTGTTTTTGTGTTCCAGCTAAACGGTTTTAGGGAGCAAGCCCCCCCCCCCCCAAATGTCAAGATGAGGAGAAATTGAAGTGGGGATCTGACCCCGAAACCACGTAAATATGGCATAGGAAGAAACAGGGGGCATAGGGCCCCTCTATACACCTGCTAAGTTTCATGAAAATCGAAGGGGGACACAGGGTTCAAATGCCCACTTAAATTTGCCCTCATTTTGACATTTGAGGGGGGTTTGCCCCCTAAAACTGTTTTTTAGCCGAGACAAAAAACACATATTTCTTCCTTTGGGTCCCTTTATACACCTGCCAAGTTCCATGGAAATCATAGGGGGAAACAGGGGTCAGATCCTCACTTCAATTTGTCCTCATCTTGACATTTGAGGGGGTTTTGCCCCCTAAAACTGTTCTTTAGTCGAAACAAAAAAAACACGTATGGTAACACAGGGGTCAGATCCCCACTTCAATTTGTCCTCATCTTGACATTTGAGGGGGTTTTGCCCCCTAAAACAGTTTTTTAGCCGAAACAAGAAAAACACGTATTTCTTCGATTGGCTCATCTATTCACCTGCCAAGTTTCATGGAAATCGGAGGGTGACACTTAGATAACCTCCCTTGTTAGTCTTCCACTTTGTAATTATATAACACTGCATATATTATAATGTTTTATTTTAATTTTTGAAACTGTAACTGTAGAACAATTGTATAATTTTGTATAACATTTCTATCTTGTTAAATATGTTAAAGGTTTCATCCTGGAATGGAATGTCTCACATGTATGTGTGTTTTCATTTCCAATACATTCGAATGAATACATATTCGTTTCAATGGCATTTACAAAATCACCTCTGACATTTTATGTTAAACAAGTAAGATTATTTTTGTGCACGAGTGTGTTGGCCGATGCCGTAGCAAAGTATTTAAGGAACAACACTTGAAAAAAGATCTTGTAGGACTAACTAATGAAAAATTTCTTTGTAATGGAAGATCATAATACCTTTTAAGGTGTGGTAATATTAAAATGGGATTGAGATACGAAACTCTCGGATCCGGATTTTCGGATCCGGAACTTTCGTACCCGCATCCGGATCCGGAATTTTCGGATCTGGAACTTTCGGATCCGGATCCGGATCTGAAACTCTTGGATCCGTATCCGTTTGGCCATCCCTACACTGGATCACCACGTCACGGCAGATACCCAATCTCCCTGTGCGGCAAGGTTATGTGACTCTCCTTTACCTTATTGGTACACTGAGCATTCTCAGGACGTGCAATTAGAAAAATATCGAGCTTCTTGCCATTGTACAACGTTTAATAAAATAATATTACTTTAACATTCATTGCAATACAATACCACTATACTCACTAACGCAATTACACTACAATAAGCTGCGGATTTTCTTTTATAACAACGTTTTAAAAAAAATCACATTATCTCGTGAAAGTCAACTTACTTTTCGTGTTTTCACGCACTGTTGTCGTGGCAACGGATTCAATAAAAGATTGGACAGTTCTACAAATATTTATAAAACGGAAATGACTTCCGCTTTCTATGTCACTTTCAATTACACATTAATAAAAGAAAACTATACATTTGATAATATTAACACAAACAAATAAAATATATTCATGTTGAAAATAAACAAGGAGTATCAACCTAAGCTACATGGGATGTAAGCCGTGATACAGAGAAGAAACCAAAGTGGGAATTGTACTCGTAATGGTGAAGGAAACATTGAACAGAAGAAGGAATTCGATTAAGTATTCTCGGGTTACCAGCCAGGAAAGCTACAATTCGTAGAAGAAGAAATGTTTTTGTGAACCTTTGAACAAAGAACTAAGGAAGTTTCTTTGAATTGAGTGTAGCATTTAACATGGGCATTCCAAAGAAGCTTTCGAAACGTGCTTATGGAGAAGGAGGGAGCGTGTAGAATGGACAGACACAAACGTAGTGAAACTATACTAGAAAGAGTTGGCGAGAAAGGAACAATCAAGGAGAGATGTACACATGAGGTAGATGAGGAGAAGAAGGGTATCAAAGAAAAAATGCCAATTGAAGTTGGAAATGAATAGATAGGGGTAAACACACGGCCAGTATGGAAAGACAAACAGTGTCGAAGCAAGAGAAATGGCAGAAAAAAGAACAGTAGAAAATTAGAATGGAAACAAGAGAAAAATGAGCGGAGAAAGGAAAGCAGGGGAATCAAGAAGAAATGGATGTAAAAGAGGAATGTAGAGGAAAGTAGAGTGTTACGCTCCTTGCGCAATTTCATAAATTCAAATATGGACAAGTCATAAGTTCAAAATAGTTCATATTCAAAAGATTTCATAGGCCTTGTTTGTGAACTAATTCGTCAGATGTACATAACTTTATGATGTAAACGTGGATTAACCAATATCGAATTTATTCCTTTCAATGTACTAACCTTTATGCAACGAAATAATGGCGGTGTATTTAAATTATTATTTTTTTCTCAATGTGGAAAGATTTGTTAACTTAAAATAATGTCAGTTCACTTTGAATAATTCTCAAAAGTCAACTATGAACATTCAGATTTTGTATGTGACAGAACTAAATATTATGTAATAAATAGACCGGATTTTAAAAGAAAAATTTTTCCTCTAAAATGGACAAAAAATGGGAAAATTATTGCCAAAAAAGGGGGAACAAGGACTATAGTCTTTTTGCACTCCACTAAAAATACTATTTTAAATAAAAGAGCGATATATACGAGTACAATCTTCTCTCTATATATAAAAATGGATGTATATGTGTATATATGTGTGTTTGTTCCACCATAACTCTCGAACGCCTGGAGCAATTTCAACCAAACTTGGTACACGTGTCACTTGCAATCTGGAAAGAAATACTGTGGGGGTAAGACACCCCTAGGGATTGGGGTGGGAAGGGGGTGACATGTAAAAATAATCGAAAACGACCGATATTAGTGTGGAATCCATAGTTGTCGGGGTCGCTAAGATGAATAGTGACACTCCCAATGCCATTCAACTCCCAAGTTCATTTTGCACTATAGTTAGAATTCATTATTTTCCTGTCTAATAGAAGATTGGGATAAATGAATTCCCGGGCAACGCCGGGAAATCGGCTAGTTCATGTATAAAAAGGGATACATTAAATTCGTATTAATGTATCCCTTTTAGCATGTGAATGGTATATATCTTGCTTTCATTTAAAATAATAATTTAGTGGAGTGCAAAAATAAAGTATAGTCCTTATACATTTCCTTTTTTTGAAGGTAAAGTACAGCGAATAATCTTACCATCCGTTTCGATGAAATCTTCCTTGCAACAGCTTACAGCATTCCATAGCTTGCTGTCACTTGTACCTGGCTTCGCCATTTTACTGACAGTCAATACTGTCGTCACTGTCACACAGTTAATTTAAAACTATTCTAAGAAACTTTACAATAGAAGTCTAAATCTAGCAGATATGTACACTTTCAACCCAACAGGCGTACCGCTTACAATGTGTTTGTTGCTGCGTAAGCCCAGATCGCATTGTTTCAACAATCGCTGCAACGTACTCCCAACACTCATGGAGAAAAGGTACGGTAGATGGCGCTGGTTCTTTTCTTCCTCTAAGCTGCACCAAATAAGTCAATTGAATGTTTTGTTTATGGAAAATACAGTCGTACAAAATATGTGATATCTTGTCAATAAAGGGACCAAGGAAGATGTTTCTTTTTTTATAAGGGGGGGGGGTGGAATGAATGTAGGCTGAAGTACTAGTCACATAAGAAGTTACCAGAAAGGAAAATATTTCTTTTAAAAAAAGGGAAGTCCAAATTTTGTAATCTTGGTTCAAGATAATTATCAACACTGCTGTTACTTATTCCATGATCCGTGTTGAAAAATAAAAAGAGAACTTCCCTCTAAAATTCGGTCTCTAGTCATAAAATAACTAAAGACGGGGTTCTAGGCTGGACAGTTGTTGGGATTCTCGATACCCGGAGCATTCTAGAATTTCACACCATCTGGGTTAGGCAGAACTGTCGGGATTCTCGACACTATTGTAAGTTCCTAACTTCAGTCATTAAGCTTTATTCTTCATCCAAATGCCACCAACTTTAAGTACCCAAGCTCCAGTCCTCGGGATCCTGTCATCTGGATGTATTCAACCCTGTGGAAAATTTATCCGGTGCTTAGACTTTCCTTGAACACCTACCCTGAAGAGAGGTTTCAGTGTAGACAATTGGGGTCTTCATGTTCCCGGTTACAAGAGCTGAGGGGAAAAGCTGCAGGGAACGTAACAAGAGGAATAAAGAAGTAATAAGTGGAAAATAGGTTTGTAGATGATACGAGTGAAAGAAACAATACGAAAGGGAGTGTTTTTAGAAAAGTAGAGGAATCCAGAAAAAATATGGAAAAGAGAGAGGGTAGGAGATTAAGAAACAAGACGAAAAAGAGTGTAAGAAGAAAAGTAGAATCAAGAAGAAGTGAGTGGAAAATAGGACTGTAGAGGATAGGAGTGAAAGAAACAATACGAAAGGGAGAGTAAAAAGGAAGGTAGAGGAATCCACAAGAAATGAATGGAAAATAGGAGTGAGACGAGAGCAAAAGGAGTGTAAAAAGGAAAGTAGAGGAATCAAGAAGATATGAGTGGAAAATAGAATGTAGAGGATGCTAGTGAAAGAAACAATAGGAAAAATAGTGTATAAAGAATAGTAGAGGAATGAAGAAGAAAGGAGTGGAAAAGAGACAGGGTAGAAGATAAGAAACAAGACGAAAAGGAGTGTAGGAAGAAAAGTAGAATCAAGAAAAAGTGAGTAGAAAATAGGAGTGAAAGAAACAATACGAAAAGCAGTGTAAAGAGGATGGTAGAGGAATCCAGAAGAAATGAATGGAAGATAGGACTGAACGAGACAAGAGGAAAAGGCGTGTAAAAAGGAAAGTAGAGGAATCTAGAAGAAATGAGTGGAAAATAGAAATGTAGAGGATGCTAGTGAAAGAAACAATAGGAAAAGTAGTGTATAAAGAATAGTAGAGGAATGAAGAAGAAAGGAGTGGAAAAGAGAGGGTAGGAGTGAAAGAAACGACGAAAAAGAGTGTAAAAGGAAAGTAGAGAAATCGAGAAGAAGTGAGTGGAAAATAGGACTGTAGAGGATAGGAGTGAAAGAAACAAGAGAAAGGAACTGATTAGTGGGAAGACAGTAAAATGACCCGTATGGAGTGTGGGGACGATGAATGATAATGATGTTGATGATTATGCTTTGTTCTTCAGTCATTTTTACCCAAGCATTTGTCTCCTTCACAATTGATGACCTGCGAATTCCGTGAAACGACGCTACTCGGTTCGTTCTTCTAGCTGTGTACCTTTCCAGTTGACCCATGTCTGCATGATGTACGCAGCAGCGCCACACAACAAAGGCCCCCCACCTACGTATTCATTCATCTTAGAATTGTCTACACTTGTGAATTGGCTGGCGCCTCTCTCATTTGCATAACAAATAAATACCCCTAAGGTTACACGTCCCGACCGCGCTGAAATCCGAACTCTAAGGTATTCTCTTCCTTTGACCGCCTTGGTCCGTTTATCTTCCCTGTTCTCTTTTGCAATTCTAAGTTGGACTCTTTATGTGCTTCTCTTGAATTTCTCTCTTTGCTTTTTCCTTTATTCTCTTCTTCTTCTACCTGTAGTTACGCTCCTCTTTAAATTGTTCTTCTTCTTTGAAGCTAAAGGCCATTGTGTAGGAGGGTCTCGTTTTCGCACCTGCTTGAAGTGTTGCCAACTGCGAGAGCGAGAAAAGCGCAAGGTGGTAGAAAAAGTGTTCCTTGTGGTGTAGTAGTTAACATCGCGCTCCAAAGCCAGGGTTCGTAGGCATGGCCGTAGGCAGGAAAAAATTTCGGGGGGGGGGTTCATTCATAATTGTTCCCATGGGCGTCGCCAGAAATTTGAATAATAGAAATAATAACAATAATTGTACAATAATAATTAAAATTTCATAATAATAAAACAATTTTATTCCATAATAATAATAATACTAATAATAATAATTATTATATTATTGTTATATCCTTGAGGGGGCTTACTGAATCCAGCAGATGAGTGAATATCCAGCACAAGTTTCTTTTTTTTTTTCTTTTTTTTTTACGTTTCATACAGTGTGTACTGAAATGCACAATTATCATACTTCGTCATTAAACTTTAGCTACCTTCAAGAGAAAAGCTTTAAAAGTTAGATGGAAATTTTAGTCATAAAGTTTTTGTTGTTTGACTTTAAAATTAAATTTTTGGAATTTTGAAAAGTGTGGAACCAGTTATTCTTTTTAAAAACTTAGCCTGGTGCATGGATTGTAACCTCAATCGCGAACGTAATGCGCTACAAAACTGGAGATCCTAGTTTTGAACTCCTATCAAGGGGAATTTTCGACTTTATCGGACAGGGAATTTAAAAGCTGGAAAGGGAATTTTGGGACAATCATAAGGGACTCTTCAGTCTATATTCCTTGTGACGCAGGAGCAACACTGGAAAGATGACAACACAAGTGATAATGGAGGGGTCGCGGGTGGGCTACGATTCTGAGAATAAATCCTGTTTCACTCAAGTTTCAGAATTCCAAATGTATGAAAATTCTAGCTCGATCGTTTCAACATTGTCTCCTTGTATTTTTGTGATGCTTCGAAAAGAAAATTGAAAATTTGTTACAGATTTTGGTTTCTGAACTTCCATTAATCCAACATGTCAGTAGTTTCGGGGGGGGGGGGTTGAACCTTAGAAACCCCCCCTCTAAATACGGCCATGTTCGTAGGTCTGAATCTCTTGTATTTCAGATCAGCACTTCCAATTTTCATCATAGTAATAATAAAGGACCGACTCTACAGATGTACCTCTCCATATATAAATACAGCACGGCTTCTTACCAGGCAGCTCCTGCTTAACCAACTTAAGCATTTTATTATCTGACGCTATCAACTCTATACCTGAAAACTCTCAACTTAATGTAATATATCTGGATTTTTCGAAAGCTTTTGACTCTATAAACCACAATTTCCTGCTTCATAAATTATCCCACCGTTTCAATATTCATGGAAACTTTCTCTCTCTGCTCAAGCACTACCTCCAAAACAGAAAACAAAAAGTTGTTCTTTCCGGAATGTCTTCTTCTTATCAAGCTGTATCTTCTGGTGTACCTCAAGGCAGTGTTCTTGGACCTCTTCTCTTCATCCTGTACCTTGATGATCTTCCAGAATATCTTTCAGATTCATGCAAAAACCTTCTCTTGTTCGCTGACGATTGCAAAATATATATAGTAAAATCTCCAATTTCAGTGACATGACACTTCTGCAAAAGAATTTAGATTCACTAATAAAGTGGTGTGAATTATGGAACTTAAAACTCAACCCTCAAAAATGTACCATGATGACCTTCTCCTTAAAGAAACACACATTTAGTACTAAATATTTCATAAAAAATAATTGTGTTCAAAAGAGTTGCCGCACAAAAGGACCTGGGCGTCATATTTGACGAGAAACTTTCCTTTTCTGAGCACATCTCTACAGTCACAAGGGGTTCAATGCGTATGCTGGGTCTTCTCTATCGTTTCACGGAAATAAACAACTTGACTGCCCTCAGCACCTTTTACAAATCTTTTGTGTCACCTAAAATCGAATACTGTTCTCCGATCTGGTCTATGGCATGCCCCTCAAATTCAGATAGACTAAATTCCGTCCTAAATTTCTTCCTGGCCATTGTTCGACACCGAATTCCGTCCACAAAACACTTGCAAAAGTCCATCCTCCTGCAAATGTTAAATATCCAAACTCCTCAAGAGAGACATAGACTGGCTGACCATATATTTCTACATAAAATAGTGAATGGCAACATCAGAAGTGACCGCCTTCTTCAGGAAATTCACTTTCGTGTGCCTGCCCGCTCAACAAGAAGCACTCAACTTTTTGCTTCTCAGAAGCCGAGATTGTGCCTCATCCAGCGCGGTCTGTTCCATAGACTAGGAAGCCAAATAGACATTTTTGAAAATCTGGACAGTTTTAGAAGACAGTTAACTAAAAGTATGTAAGTCTCTTAGAGGCCAGCGCAGATAATTCTGCCGTGCAATGCGCGACAGAACTAAAGAAGCAGTGTTGCTAATGGACCAGATAGAAAAATCGCTGCGGTGCGCCGATGCACAGCTGTTACGTACAACAATAAAATTAGAGAATTCAGGTCTATCTAACGTTGAGTTTTAAACGTCATGCATTATACCAGGACTAGGATTAATATGTACTAACAAGTGGCTTTGTATGTAGCTACATACATATGGACTAAAAATTCGCAAAATATGAACTAACACATAAGTAAAATTACCAAAAATGCTGCATAGAAGACTTCTTCATACGATTCCTTATTTGAGTGATTTCAAACAAAATAAAAAAAAATATATATTATTTTTCATTGCATTAATGCACTGGTGGCGTTCTAACTTTTCACTCCCAAAACCCGTATACACTGGTATGGAACTGCAACGGCAGATAATAACATGCCAACGTGTTAAACCGCTACAATTGCACCATAACACTCCTCCTCAAGCAGTATTATTATTTCCTCTCTGAGATCGGCGACAGTCGGTTGCCTTTGTTGTACATTTACAAATGATGCCGGCTTCCACAACAATAACAAGTACATATACTGCCACTGGACGATAAGCTGCGCGGCTTTTTCTTTTGTTATGAACCAGGGCCGGCGCTAGTCATTTTGCCTCCCTGGGAGGTGGCGGCAGATGCCGCTCTATTTCGACCCCCCCCCCCCCCGGTCATTACGCAGCAACGGAAAATTGAAAATCAATATATTCCTAACTAAAACATCAAAATATAAAATAAATAATGAGACTTCTTATGCTATTTCAATACTATTCAGCGCAAAAGAATATCTCGCTCGATCACAGTTTTCAATAGGCTTATTTTTTTCTTCTCTTCAAATTTTGCCGCTCTGGACGATGGGACGGTTCGCCCTCCCCTTCCGCCGGCCCTGCTATGAACTTGGTCACCCATCAAAGCATGGCAATTTTAACACAGAAAACAATATGTATCGCATTAAGCAGCAAAAATGACAGCCTCCTCTATGCAATTTCTACAAGAGCCAGAGTTGAAATGATGTTGGAGCCACATAATTTATTTATTTTGAATAATTCCAAAATTATGAAGTATGAACAATTTGTGAATTAAACCTGTTGAAATATGTAAAATTAAGTATATTTTCCTTAAATATGTAAAAGTAAGTATTTATTAAAGTTAGAAATATGGAAAAATATTGACAATAAAATGTACCTTAAATCACTACAAACAGTACTATTCGCACAGATATCACAAAATTTCAGCGATATTTCGTCAGACTAAAAGTATGTAATTTACCTATAAATCCTAGCCCTGATTATAACCAGTAGATAACATTGAACACAGCTATGGGTTCGGTAAATTGTCTACAGTTCAGAAAAAAAAAAACAACTGGGAACTTACCTCCAGTTATTCAGAAGAGAGTAGTTCCTCAATTCCTAATAAATCCTCGGTGTCGGTGTCGGTGTCGGTGGAATCGGACCCTACATGGATGACGAGAGGGGCAGCCGCCTCCTCGTAGTCGTCTATTAATCCCTCACGTTCCATGTACTCACGCTCCATCTGTTCTGCATGACGACATGTTGACGCCCATTCTTCGGTCGTGACTTTTTCAAATTTTTGTGTCGCAAGCGTCATGACGTCGTCCAATTTAAATGTCACATTATGTGATGCCACCCAGTTCTTTACAAGAGCCCAGATTTTTTCTATGGGATTTAATTCAGGATGATATGGTGGGAGTCTTAAAACGGAATGGCCATGTTCATTTAACAAAGAGTCCACTTTATATGTTACATGTTTCGCTTTATGTACTTTAATTATGTCATATAACTCAGGCTTCGTCATATCAGGTGTAAAGGGAATGCCTCTTCCTTGGAGCCAACTCTGCATGTCTTTCTTTAACGAACCGAGAGTAGGAGCAGGATTTATTTGTGCATTGTGGTAAGAAGCTTTGTCAAGAATCACCACAGAACTGGGCGGCAGATTTGGAATTAATTTCTCACGGAGCCACTTCATAAAGTTTTCGCTATTCATGTCATCGTGGTAGTCTCCTGACTTGGTATTTGATTTGAATAAGAGTAGGGCATTGGGGACAAATCCATTCTTGCCTCCTGCGTGAACTATTACCAGGCGCCGTCCTTTAGACAAAGGCACCCGAAGCCCTCTTCCAGAGTCATCCGACCAAGAAAGCGATGTGGTGTGGGTGCTGTGCAAATAAGTCTCGTCTATGTATATTATTGGTCGGTCTTGTCGTCTGTAGTGCATTATTTGCCTCAAAAACCTTGTTCTTTTAAGGCGAATATCTTGCATTTCTGTCAGAATGGTTCTATTGTTTTGTGTCTTCCTCCACCTAAATCCCATCTTTCGCAGCAAACGTCGCAAACTCTCTTGACTTCCCGCAAAATTTATGTCCGCCTGTAATTTGACATGCAATTTTTTCAATGTCGGCACTTCATTTTCACGCAGAGCGTAGTCGTATATGCGCCTACGGATAACGTTTTCATCGAAAGCATCCACTGACGATTTGGTCGCTGGTCTTTGTCGTTCTTTCCCGGGAGTGTGGAATGATGTGCAGGGGCCTTCTGACATCTCAAGAGATTGTCTTTCGTTCATAATAGCCCTGATTGTTCTTTCAGGAACTCCAGTCGCAGCCGCTGCTCTCTTGCCAAAATGCTTTATTGGGATGCTAACACCATGACTGGCTTCCTCCTTCATGAACGCGTGCACGTTGCTTAGAATTTCCCGAGCTTGGCTATGCAAGGTTTTTGATTTCAACTTCGACAGAACTGGAGGCATTATGGAATTTAACGTTCATTAGCAAACACACACTATTACATACACACACGCAATACACGCACACAACGTCAAACCGGTCAAATACTTAGTATAAAATAAAAATATGGTGCTTCCAATCCAACAAAACTCACCGCCACTTTACCTGCCTTTCCACTTACGTGACAGAAATAGTGCTTCATTATTACAGTTGGCAACACTAGTTACTAGCTAGCCAATGAACATGCACTGCATAAAAGAAGCAAGCACTACGCCGTGCTATATTGCCACATTAGCGTCCCTGCCGAAAGGTGGGAACCGCGAGCTGGAGCACTATTCAATTGTTTTCAATGATGTTTGCGCGAGTGTGTCCAGGAATGGAATGACAATGTGGCAACAATAGCGAAGGTTTTCGAGCAGGGTAGAACACGTGATGCTAAGAGAGAGGGAGACGAAACGAAAATTCGTTTCTACGCAACGGCAAATTTACGTGTGTGGCACTCTAACCACATGTAATATTTCTATCTTATTATTTTTGTTGTATTATGTTATTATTATTTTTGCCCTTATGTTCTATAGAATCGTTCCAATGTTAAATGGCTAACGCTGTATTTGGAATCTTCTATTAAATAAATAAATAATAACAATAGCCGACCTCCGTTGTGGATTGGTTAGCACAGCGCACCACGATGCCAGGTTTCGAATCCTGGCATGGGTGTTCTTTGCGAGTCATATCATCACTCACCTTCATCGTCGCGATTACCATAAATGACAGAAAAGCGACGCTGAATAACATAAATCAAATCAAATACAGTGTACTCTCTTCAATTCAATCTCCAAGGGACACGAAAAAATTCGAATTGACAGAAACATCATATCATTAAATGGTTTCAAAGGGAATAAACTTTGGTTCGAATTATCGAGTAATTCGAATTAAAAAGAATCCAGTGTAATAGCAATTACAAGTTTTGATTTTTTTGGAATTTTGAATTAAAATTACCTGGGTGCGTCAGCACTGAGGCTATTTGAAACCCGTCACACTATACGGGGTCCAGCCCCTTATCATAACAAAAATAAAAGCGTGTGAAAACTAAAATTTCCTTACCTTGGTTAAAAGCTGAAGCTAAAAAGGGCGCTCAGCACAAATAAGACCAAAACACAGGACGACGCAGAATTATACTGGCCATGGGGCCAGTCGCCAGAGCCTCGTTAGTCTGCAGTCCAGGGTGTACTACGTGGAAGGTTGTAAGAGCCTCTCCTACTTTCATCATCAAAACAACCCAGAAGTGTCCGTATTACAACAAAGCGATCTCCTCCCTCCAATTAAGGTGGCGATACACATGTCCAAAGTGTAACACAATTGTAACCGATTGTGGAATATAACTATTGTTTTTAATACGCTTAACACATACTTTTAAGCCAATTAAGATCACTTCCGTTTTGATTACTTTTTTCTCATTCTTACCGTCTTTTAAGGTAATCTGTATTTTGCTTACACAGATTTAGCACACAACGAATTTGAAAAATATAGTTCCGGACAAAGTTGAATGAAGCCGGACCTTATCGTCCTCTCAGAGATAAATCTAGACAAAAATCGTGTTCTTTCTGTGAAAAGCAGATCGCACTTCGCATACCAAGCTCCGTCTCTTGTCATTTTTTCTTTATTTCAAATTTTGGCGCCATCTATGGACTTCCGATAGAAGTACACGTAGGTCATGGACATGCTTTCATTGGAAATTGAATAATCTGAAAGAAAATTCTGTGTCAGAATGTAAGTATAATAGCTATTAATAGCGTGGGATGAGGGATGATGTTTGTCGAGACTATTTACTGAGATAAGAACGGTACTAAATCACAATCATCATTATTTTGTAAATACGTTTATCTCGTTTGTTTTTTTTTACCTGAAACAGGAGGCACATAGGGATTGTGGAGGTAGTGTTCCAAACATTCCCGATCTCAGCCAGAGCACCACCAGTACCCATGAATGAGAGGCTGGGCGATCCATAGAGCCAAATATACACTGATACTGACAAGAAATTTCTTCAATCGGATTATTCCTTGTCGAAAATCGAACTCTGTCCTCAGACTGACTAGAAAGCCGCTACTTCAGTTCTTTTTATTTCATTCTTGCAGATATCTTTGTTACAGAAATTGCCACACCCAACAATTGAACCTCTGCGTGAATCCAGATTAGCAGTCTTCTATCCACAAAATCAGCTTCAGCGCTTTCCAAATATTCAGACTTGGTAACACTGGCCTGTAGGTAATAAGGATTCAGAGACTGCTTTAGGAAAAGTTCAATAGCAATTTTGTTCCAGTGAAACGAACCTCTTTTAGGGGTGGATCAGGTAGGAAATCGAAATCATGTCGATGGACGATGCTCTTTTGTTAGGAGAGCGCCATCCCTTCCCCAACACAAGAACTTTTTTCCTCTCTTCACTTCTTTTTTCCTTTTTTTCATGTCGAAAATCCTCGTGCCCCTTTGTGTGTGCGCTGATGCAACAAGAGAATAACGCACAGAGATTGTCATTTGTTTTTCCTCCCGACATATCCGCTGCGACATTGGATTTTTTTTTTCCTTTTCTATAGCTCTGCGTCGTTGTTCTCTTCAATGTGCATTTTCAATATCGGGTGTCCTGTTTCCCTTTCATTCTTTTCGATGGTCGCTCGAGAGATGTACTCCCCCTCTCCTTCCCCTCCCCGTCAGATGTGTGCGAGATTAGACGTAAAAGGTGAAAGACCCCTTCAGAGGTAATTTCAAGTTCAAATCCTCACTCTTGAAGAAAAAGGCTCAACTAACTTCCTTAAGAAGATCGCAATCAAAGATAAGAGGGGAGGGGGTTATTACATTTCATCCCCTCTCTTCTTCGCTGTTCTTAGCAGGGAATGGGGGAGACGGATTTGAAGATATCTTTTAAAACTTGTAATTCCCTCTATCCGGAATCGCAGTGCCGATTCGTAGCCTTGGTAATCTTCTTTCCGGAATAGCAACGCCGATTTGGAACCTTGTAATTCCATCTTTCCGGAACCATTATGTGATTGGAAAATTTGTAATTCCTTGTTTCCGGAATACGACGAATATCAGAACCTTGAATATCCTTCTTTCTGGAATCGCGACGAATATTCAGAACCTTGTAATTCCTTCTTTCCAGAATACAACAAAGATCTGGAACCTTGTAATTCCTTCTTTCCGGAATACGATGAAGATGTGGAACATTGTTATTATTTCTTTCCGGAATACAACTAATATTCATTATTAGGGCCCGGGACGTTATGTCCTATAAAACTGTAAAATATGTATGTAATTATGTCATATAAATTGGAAAATATGTCATGAATAATTACAAATATGTCAGAAAAATGCAGAAATATTCCCAGTAAAGCCAAAAATATGCACAACAGTACTCTCGAATATCTCCCATATCCGGTAGAGTAGAGTAGGGGCTGTAATGTACCGAATGTCATTTTTACTTTTGACTGATTTTTGTGAAAAGCGAAAAAGGCAAAGAAATGAGAACGAAACTTCTTTACTTCCCGTGCAACAATGAGAGAGAACATTTTTCCTCGATAATGTTTGCATGGCTATCAATTGCCTACAGGATAAAAAAGTGGGGTATTATATTGTTCTGTACTAAGAAAAGACGGCACATTTCTTCCTCCGTAATTTCCATATCCTGCCATCGACAATATGAACTATCCGTTGTGCTAAAGCTACGAAGAAAAAATTATGAAATAACCGATTATGTGCGAAAGAATTACGAAATTTTACAGAAATATGTGAAGACCCAGGGGGAAAAACGATGAATGTCGATTTTTCGCCCATTTTGAGATCGCAGCGCCATCTGATAGTTCAGAAGCTGTACTATAAGAATTTGAATGGCCTTGGTTGGGAAACGATGAGAAGTGCCTGAAAAACTCATTATTATTTTGGCATAGGGTAACTTCGGTGATTAACGCCACCAATTGGTCATTTCGTTCTAGAACTCATACATTTTTATTGTTAGGAACATGAAACTTACATGTATAGGAGAATGAACTTTCCTCTATTGTGTAATAATAAAATATTGATTACACTGTTATAATGAAAGCAATAAAATACTAAATTCTGTGTTAATGCAAAATGGCGTTATTTCCAGACCTGTCGGGTAATAACGCCATGTTCATAATTACAAGTAAAACATTCACATTATCCTAATTACAAGTAAAACATTCACATTTTCTTTACTAAACTGTACTAGGAAAAATAATTACTGTAGTAAGTTATTAGGAAAAAAAAGTCTTTTTTTGTCTTTTCGCGATACCCAGTCCCTCAAAGTTCTGCGAGGAACGTGCAGCACATGCTATCTTCTATCCCTTGTTTGATGGCCGCCATAGCTTGCCTCAAGTCATCCACTGACCATTTGGCCCGTATATTTCTACATTTCCTCGCCATCTGAAAGAGGAAATTAGCCGAGAATAAATATATGTACGCCTCGAAAGTAACTGAGCAAGGATAAACCTATTTTCGAAATCAACATTTCCTTAAATTTGAGTTTAAATTGAGTGGCGTTATACCCCGACACGATGATGGCGTTATTTCCCGAAACAACAGACTGTAGTTTAACCAACTGTTCTAAACTTACGACACCGACCATGAAAACCGTACACACATCATTCACTTACGTAATAAACGTATTGTGTACGTACAGCATTGTTAACATTTAAAATCTAATCCTACAATAGAAAAACACTCACCTTTGTCGGCGCGATGAAAATGTGGACCCTTTTTCCTCGAAACTCAACTCAAACGTCTACACTGTTCAAAGTGTTTCTCTTAAATGAAGGCTCGACAATGGCAACCGTTCTTATCAGCAATGCTACCAGGTACCATTGTTTATCGCACAACGGTGAGTCACACCTTAACTTTACATGCGTCCATGTTTTCAGAGTTGAAACTTTGAAATGGCGTTATTTCCCGCCTGGCGTTATTCACCGAAGTTACCCTATATTAACGTACTTATGAAAAGAAATACTTTGTTTTTCATTTCCTGGCAAATCGTCTCAAATGAACATTCATCGTTTTTCCCCCTGGCCCTTCATGTCTTATTACAACAAAATTGAAGAAATATGTTGTAAAAACGCGAAATTGGTGAAATATGTCAAAATATGCTTTGTCAAGTTTGTCCATTTCGGCTCATTTTCATCAGATATGTAAAGATCTCACCCCAATAATAGATCCAAAGCCAATTGAAAAATATGTTATAACATTAAGTCCTGGGCCCTATTCATCATAATAACCTTGTAATTCATTTTTTCCGGAATACGACGAATGTTGCAAGTATTCTATTTTCTTCTTTCCGGAATCTTAAAGCCAAATGAGAACATAGTAATTGTTTTGTAGTATCCAAACGAAATGCACCAATGTACACTATATCCCCTCTCTAGTTTGGTTATTTCACGTCTATGTTATGTTCGAGAAACAGAGTATAACATGCCCTATCCAGGATACAAATCTAAGAGTCCTGGAGTGGTAAGGATTTCTGTTAACAATTCTGCCCCAGAGGCTACTCGCTTTTTTCTAAACGACGACGTTGTGGTTGTCTGCTATAAACCTAGAGAATGACCTCACGAGATATCATTGCTCTTACGTCATCAGTGCGTTTTCTATTGTTCTTACAAGTTACGGAACATTTTCCCCAGCTTTACGATTTCTGCAAAGGCTCTTATCTTTGGATATGTTTTATACCCTTTGTTTATAATAAATATTGTGTATACATAGTTTTAGTAGCATTCGTATTCTGTTGTATCGAATGTTTGTTTAACAATGTCTCTCCTTTGCAGGTTGGTGAAATGGACCGTTGCTTGAGAAAAACGTGAATTCTACGAGAAGGTAAGTTTTACATATATGTATTTTTTAATAATTTCAGTCTTTGCCTTGTGATAATTTTTCCAGCTAATACGAGACGTATTCTTTCTTCTCTGTCTGTTTGCGTTTTTGCGACTCTTTTGATCAATAATTTCGTAAGAATATGGTGGATGGAAAAGTATTCGAGAAGGGAAGGAAAGTGAACAGAGAGAAAGGGAAGAGCCGAGAACATAATTGAAGAGGAGGCAATGGGAGAAGTGAAGAGTTGGGAAGAGAAAAGAAGAAATGAGAAGATAGTTGAAGAGGAGAAAGTAGAAGGGGGAGAGAAAGAGAATGGAAGGGGAGTGAAGAGAAAAGTAGAAGTGAAGAGATGGGAGGAGATAAAATAGAAGGAACGGAAGAGAGTATAATGAAGAGGGGAAAATAGGAGAAATGAATTTGGAAAAAAATGAAAGAAAAGAGAATTAGAACATAAGTGAAAGGTAGAAAATATGTGAAATGGAGATTTGGGAAAGAAGAGATGAAAGAAATGAGAATTAGAATATAAGTGAAAGGTAGAAAATATGAGAAATGAAGATTTGGGGAAGAAGAGATGAAAGAAAGGAGAATTAGAATATAAGTGAAAGGTAGAAAATATGTGAAATGAAGATTTGGGAAGGAAGAGATGAAAGAAATGAGAATTAGAATATAAGTGAAAGGTAGAAAATAGGAGAAGTGAAGTGTTGGGAAGATAAGAGAAGGCAAGGGAAGTTAAGAGGATAATACAATGATCTCGCCTGTTATGCACCCCTCTTGTGACTCAGCTGACGCTGCGTACATTCGGCAATTCGGCCACACTATCACGCCGAGTAGAGACCGAAATTTGTCACATCCTGCGAATTTTCCCCGCCAGCCCCTCCCGTCCCCATCTTCCAGCAAGACGGATTACGGAGACGACGGGTCTTAACAATGAGCGCCGCGACGCCGTACCTGCCCAGATTGATGGGAGCCAATGCATTTCCCGATTCTAGGAGACGCCAGCGCTAATTCCCTTCAACCTCACCGACCGCAAGATATTGGCAGCCGTACAAACGGTGGTCCATATTTCTCCTTGACTCCCAATTCCAATCTTCCCTCTCTCTCTCTCTCTCTTTCCGCAGAAGGGATATTCGTCTCCTGCAGAGCCCTAGCACATTAGACTTTCAAATCGTGAGGCATTATTTTTCGGCCCTTCCTCCCTCCCTCTTATCGCTCTGATCATTGCGGAGATACTAAGAAGTCCAGAAATGCAAACGTGCTCCAAGATAGCGGGGGTGCTTAAACAGAAATTCCCTTATAGACCCCAATATTTCCCTTTTAGGGATAAAAAAATCCCTCTATATACAGGGCGTTTCAGCATGCAATGCAAGGAATTGTAATTTTTTACGTGGAACAAGTACATTGAAGAATTGATGAAGAGAAGAGAAAGGCAACATAGCGTGGGTGCTTAAACAGAAATTCCCATGAAGAACCCAAAATTTTCCTCGATATACAGGGCGTTTCAGCATGCAATGCAAAGAATTGTAAATTTTTACGTGGAACAAGTACATTGAAGAATTGAAAAGAGAAGAGAAAGGCAACATAGCGTGGGTGCTTAAACAGAAATTCCCATGTAGAACCCAAAATTTCCTGTTTAGGGATAATAATCCCTCGAATATACAGGGCGTTTCAGCATGCTATGCAAATAATTGTAAATGATTACTTAAGTAATTTGATGCCGCCTCGATGCCACCACCGCAGGTTCGGTCCTAGCCTAGGCGTGAGTGTCCATTAATATCATCTAATCATTCGTCCTTATCATCGTGGCTATGGGTCTTTCAAAAGTTAGTTTTTAAAGTTCAGTTACTCTCCCCACTTTTGAACTTTTTTTACCCTCGCACTTTAAGCTTTGTCTACCAAGAAAACATAAGCTTAATTGCCCCCAAATGTTGGTACCCAATGGGCCACTGCTCGTAGAACCCCAAGCGGTCTCTTCTTGTCCTCACTGAAAACGATCTGAAATTAACCTTAATTTTCATTAAATTATAATAAAGTCGTTTTTTAAAATATGAAAATCTAGAGTAAGGGAAATTTAGAGTTTACCAAGCCCTTATGGAAAATGCATGACACAAAACTTTTGCTCGTAACAAATGTATACTCTGCCGGGAATCTGTGGAGGAAGCGAACGAAAACAAGTCCTCTGCGCAAGTCGAGCTCGAGGTATGAACGCATGAGACGGGAAGCTACACCCACTCGCTTTCTCCCCTTCTCTACTGTTACGCGCGGCCTTTGCCCACAGATTCCCAAGGCACACTTCCGTTCATAACTGTTGAAACTAACAAAAAAAGTAACCTGAAAAAACTGAGTTACAGTTTCTCATAGTAATAAGTAACGATTTACTCTTGCCGTTTTCCGGGAAAAAGTAATTCGTAACTTCCAAACAGTGCTTTGGCGCTACCATCAGTTCTCCGTAAGCAGAGTTGGGGACAATGAAGGGAAAAATGAACGTTACAAAACGTCCCCCCTCGTACCCCCGCTAGAAAACGTTACAAAAACCTCCCCCTCTTTTTTTTAATATCCACCGCACGGCAAGATGGCGACATTTTTAGTGCTGGCAGGTCCAAAGAGGTCGTTATCGTTCGGAGAAAAATGCCGCTGATAAAACATTAGAGATAAAAATGCGGAGAGGTAGTTTTTTGGGGGGAATATATCGCGGGGCGGAGTATTGAAATTTCCATCAACGGTCTCGAACCCCGCAGTTATCAGGGAGGAAGGAGCGGAATTGTTTCCTGGAGATATATGAAAGTTGAAACTTCAGAGGGCGGAGTAATCAATTTTTCTGGTAGGGGCGGGGGAGTCGCAAGGAAATTATGACGAAGTGAATCAGATGCCGTTTTCTCCAACGTGAAGCTGCTGAATTTCCAATAGCAGGGAGTTGTGGGGAAAGGGTTTCCGCTAGATGTCGCGCAGATCGTAGCGTGTGTTTTTTGTTTGTGTCAAGCATCATCATCGTGGAGATTTTGGGTTGCCCTCTCACGCCTTCAGGACTAGAATAGCAGTAATTGGGTATTCGATGACATTTGGGGTATTTGGGATGCTCAAGCAGGGTTGTGATATCGATATGGTTTAAAAATTATATCGAATATTTAATATCCAGGGCATGGATTTTGATGACGTCATATTTTTTTTTCCTTATGTAGTATGCATTGCTCTTAGGTATTAAAATCTTGAATACGAACCTCTGGTTATAAAAATGTGAATTTTATAGTGGTTTTTCTCCATCATATTTTCAATTTTTTTTAGTTTTATGTAATTTTTCGCGTGTTACGTCTTTTCCTCGTATTCATTGCGTAATTGCAAAAAAAGGTAATGTAATTGCATTAGTTTCCACTCACTCAGTTTTAGCCAGTAACTGACATTTATCACCTTGATGTCGTTAACAATGTAAACAAGAATTCTACCGCCACGCGATTGTAGGAACAAAGCAACACGCCGCTGCAATAGTTCTGGATAAGATGACATTGTTACAGATTTTTACACCTAAAATTCACATACACCTTGTAATTTCAGTTGTAACGTTACAGAAGTGAATTGTGCTGTACTGTCACACCCTGAAGTCAAGACAAAGTCATTAAAATCCGGGCCATGCTAATAACGATATATCTCTGTCTGACTTTTGAATTGTAGTTTTAACTAAAACTTAACTTAAAAGAGACGTAACGGCCCTCTAAGGGCCAGGGCTTGCCAAAGCGGCTTTTTTCCATTGGTTGATACGTGGTCAGGACGAGTCCCATCGCCGCTGTTTTCTGACTTTCGAAACCGGAGTTACCTCCCAAATTGTCCTCACGGGGTTGGTTCAATGCCGAACTTTTAGGTGCTCTCACCGGGGATCGAACTCAGGACCGCCCGCACCAGAGGCGAGAGCGCTATTCATTTGGCTACGCTGGAGCCTTGCGATTCTAACAGAACATAGATTTGTGTTGTGTTCTTTTGGACAAACATAAATACGATTCCCACAACACAACGGAGTTGTTGGCTTTGTGGCTCTCAACCTCCCCTCCTTATGGATTGAGTGATGCGGTTTATTTTACGTCGCCTTTCTGCCACTTCTGGCTAATCGCTACGATGAGGATGAGTGGTGATGTGTTGAAATTGATGGACACTTGCAGAGAAGATCCATCCCCAGGCCGGGATTCGAACCTGTGACCCCTGGCGTCGTATCGCGCTGTGTTAACAGAGGTCGGAGATGAAATGATGAAAGGACAATCACAAACATGCATGGACAGGACGAAACGCCAACTGGCCGTGTGTTCAGACGCCAGAGCCTCGTTATCCTACAGGTGTACTACGCGGAAGAACCATTATCTAGCCTAATCAACATAAAGAACTTGAGTTTTTGTTTTAAGCTCACTTTATGCGCAGTAAAGCTATTCGGGACTGAAACTAAAGCTTAAAGTTGGATCCGAACTACTGCGTATGTGCCTCCACTGGGTATCGAACTCGGGACGCCTTGATTACAAGGCAACGACGTTACCACTACGCACCTCGAAGGCAACATAAAGAGCTGTTCACATCTGCCACATGAGGAGAAATACCTACTCTAGATAAAATACCTTACAGGATTTTTTCAATATTCAAGTACATTTTGACAAAATTTGTTTAAAAAAATATTCACGTTATTCGAAGCTACATTTCATGCCCTTTATTTAGTACAAAGGTTTATCTGGAATTTTCCATCGGAGGGGTTCAAATCACGAAAACTCTGTTTCTAATTGCCGCAGAGAAAAGATTCTAGCAGATTTGGATTCTGTGGAAGACAAGCTTTCCATCAAGTAGTCACTCGACGAGACTAAAATAATAAATAATCTATCTATGAAACTTTAGGTATAGGACGATGAAACTTGTTCCAAACGAAAGTTCAGGTTGTGTAGAAAAAAAAATGTCATCGGAACATTGTTGTAAATGTTCATCTTATGCGAAGCTACACTCTCTATTATGTCTTTAGTGGCATGTCATAACATGACATTTCCAATATATTGTATTATTATGCATGGTGAACTTTCAGCTATGGCCAATTGTAATAGTCTGTGCATAACAACTATGTTGATCTTTATATGCATGTCTTATCTGTGTTTAAAATGTAAATCGACCTTGATAAGTTGAAATATATGACACAGTTTCGATAAGTAAGCATTTGTTGTAAGATACCTTCTGTGGATCACGTATTTTCATAATCTTGTGTAACTTTTCGCATTGTTCGAAACGAGATACAACCTTCAAAGAAGATTAACGAAGACAAGAGAATGTATATTCAAATTCCCTCTACTTCGTACATCAACTAGCCCTGATTTCTACCTGATTGGTCCTAGGAACGGGCTCGGTCTCACCACGGGCCAATGATCATTGAGTAAAAATCGACGAGGCCATAATGCGGGTTTGCGTATTTCCTCCTGCAACTCCCCCCCCCCCTTTCCTTGCTGCCGCGTAATGCAAATTTAATGAAGTTAGCTTTGGTTTCTCTCGCTCCCTGCATTGAGAAGAGGAATGGTCGCTTTCTTTTATTTGACTTCTTCCTACTCTTTTCTTTCCCCGAAGTGGTTTCCAAACATCGAGGCTTCCATTCCGCTGATGGAAATTGCTCGAGTGCTAGAGATTCAGCAATCAGGGAAGGTGGATGCAAGGTGGACCGATCGTTTCCGCCATGCGTTTATTGGCTATGCAGATGGATACGTTACCAACTTTCGCAACCGTAGCTAATTGGATTGATAGATTGGTTTGGTGTTTTAAGTCTAATTTATGCATATTAAGGCTAATCGGAACTGGACCTACAGTTTAAAGTGGGATCCAAACCACTTGTGCCTCCACTGTGTATCGAACCAGGGACCCCTTGATTACAAGGCTACGACGCTACGACTGCGCCATCGGGGATGCCTGTAGCTAATTGGAAATCTATCTGGTTTTATTATAATTGTTCCTGGAATTTCGGTTCTTGTTGTCAAGGAAGATATATGGTCCAATTAGAGAAGCCAGTTGTGGGAGGAATAAAATGTAACAAGGGAAGATGACGACAGAGGATGTTAGAGGATCTGATGTCTACACAACAATACTAGGGAAGGCTGTAGCAAAGAAAAGAGAGGAAGGATATGGCTGAAATGGATGAGCAATGTTTCTAAAGATAGGAGGATGGAGAAAGAGGCTTGGAAGAGAGAGAGAGCGAGAGACGGAATTATACAGAAAGATAGATGTGGACAGAGACAAGGGAGACTAATACTGATATAGGCAAGGAAGAGGATAGACTGAAATACGGAGAGAGAGAGAAGTACACACAATCGTGGCAGTGCACAAAAGTGGCAGATCGCACTGAGAGGGATCTAAAAATTAGAAACCGGGAAAAGAGGATAGAAAATTGGCGGCTTGTTGAGGAGGCCAAGACTCACCAAGGGTTGACACAGAGAGGGGGAGAGTAATATTGTGTGCAAGTGAGTGAAAAAATTTGGAAAGTGGGCGATAGAATCGTTCAGAGATGTGGTAAGAACACTGAGAGAGGAGAACAAAAGCGAATAGAGAAAAATGCCTGTGCTTTTCGTTTGGGTTGTCTTAACTGATTAACTGTCAATTAATCGGTCCGTTTATCCGTACTGAAAATCCAGGAACACCAGGAATCGAACCAATAACCCAGGTACACCCAGGACATGGAAGTCTCAGTGACAGTACGACTTCTGTTCCCCCTCTCAGAGCAGAGGAAAAACCAGAAGAAAAATTAGGACGTCCCTTCGTCACAATTTCGAACGAAATGGTCTTAATTCAATCCCTCCCTCCCCCACCCCATTTGCCAGTCAGCGGACGTGATCATATCTTCCTCACCAGATCCCGTCTCGAGAAGGGAGGAAAAACCCAATTCCACCCTCCCCCATTTTCTTCCACCCTTGTTCTTCATTCCAGACCAACTTCATCTCCGTTCCAATCCATCCCCGCCCCCTCTCCCCATTCCTCTGAACACCGCGGAAACGTTCAGAACCTCTATATCGTGAACGTGCCGGGACTGAACAAAACGGACCCTGAAGACACGGTCCACGGCCCAAGCGTGCAAGGCTCTTAAATTTTGTGGGAAGGAACTTGTCAATATTTTACAAAGACGCTTCAACCTTGGCTCGTGTCTTCGCTAGCCTATCTCTGGACCACCCTCTGCACGATGTTCGTGTAATTTAGAGTTACCTTGTACATATTATTAAAGGGCGTGATTAAGAGGAGATCCCCACTTAACACGTCTATATTTCATCACTTCCAGAAATAACTTACTTCTTCAATACTATAATATCCACTAAAATGAAACAGAAATCAAGTTAAAATAAATGCAATGCTCCTGAAATAGCTTAGGTTGATAGAGGGAGAGTGGAACTGATACTATACTATACTTTTTCGATACTATGAACCTTTATAGTATCGAAAAAGGTTTATAATATCAGTTCCACTCTCCCTCTTTCAACCTAAGCTACTTCACTAATATAGTATACAGCTCTAGATATTTTTGATGCTAATGAAAACGTTTACAGGTTTCTTAGCAGAAATTGATTTAATTACAGATGTTTGATTAAAATTACGACGTCTCATATACTACAGAAGAATATTATGTTTGCGTAATTTCAGGAATAAAAGTGCAATAATAGCACCAAAACTGTTGCCTTCAATGTAAAAAAAAAGTTTTATTACACATTAGCGCCATCTGTTGACAGTGCGCTACACTACCAGGGCGCAATGCTTTGGGAATCGCATTGAGGCATCTCTCCACCGTTACGTCCTTCTGAAAGAGCTTGAATTTTGTATCTCAAACATCGTCGAGGAATTTCTTTGGACTCGGACGCTTAGCAGAAGGTTCCCACAGATTGGAGGATGTTGCGTAATTTCAGAAACAAAGATGCAATAATAGAATCAAAACTATCGCCTTCAATGTAAGAAACAAGTTCTCTTACACATTAGCGACATCTGTTGAGAGTACGCTACACTACCAGAGCGCAACGCTTTGGGGATTGCATCGAGGCATCTCTCCACCGTTAATGTCCTCCTGAAAGAGCTTGAATTTTGTATCTCAAACATCGTCAGGGAATTTCCTTGGTAAATTGAAAATCCTCCTGCTGGTCTCTGACGCTTAGCAGAAGGTTCCCACAGGTTGAGCTCTTTCGTCAACATCCCACGCTCTTCCCGAGGGACCCGCTATGCTCCAGAGAGGATGCTGGATGTGAAGAAGTAATCGGGAGATTTCTAATAGCGACAGGACCAACCGCTGCGAGGGGAGACCGGCTTTAATACATCCCTTGGCTGAGGCTTAATCCTGGGTCTCTTCTGCAGCGCGCTCCCCATGCAAAATAGATCCGGAAGTTGTTGAGTCACCTTTAGGATTCTGACAGCGTTCGGCTGAAGTCGCTCTCCCCCTGCCTTAAAAAACCAACCTCTTCCCCCTCCCTGCTTCATCCCCCATAATCCCACGCATTCCAAGAAGCGTGAATGCAGGATGATCCTTTCTTCCCGCGTCTCATCTCCCTGTAGTCCATTGCAGTTCCCGAAGTAAGCGGCGGGTCAGTGTTGCTAACTCAGGAGATATTTACCTATTTTTTTCTAGTGAAGCATCCAAAGCGAGGGATTTTTATCCTCGTATTTATGCAACCACACGGCACAGCCTCACGATTGCCACTGGCATTTTATTTTTTCTAAATGAAAGCGATATTATGCAATGAAAGCATTCATGCTAACAATGGCGCCCACTGAGTGTAATCGTTGGATTTAATCAATTCCCCTTGCATAATGCATGATAGCTAACCTATTTTATACTTTATACACCAGAGATAGAAGCTTGCCTTGATTTCCTGCAATCTACTCATACCGTACTAAAAACATTTGTCGTTTTCCAACAGAAAAATGTAAATGATAATGTCAGCTAGCAACAATAAGACAATGTTGCCAAGTGCTTTTACACTTGAAATTAAAATTCCGGTGCAAAGTTATGATTTTTCATGTAAATGTATGGTCAATACTTAGGGACGATGTTGCCTGCGTCCGTTAACATATTTTCGACCTGCTAGTGTTGCCAACTAAGGTGAAATGCCCCTAAAATGGCATCTCTTTTTCGCTTAACCTATATAATCGCCAATCCATCAAATGCTGCACATGATCCATATTGATCGCAAATGACAGACTAACATGTCATCAGACGTCTAATTATTAGTGTTGCTCACGGGATGGGACATGTCCCGTCTCGTCTCGTGTCTCGTCTCGAAAACGAGACGAGACACGTGACGGGACAAGCCTTTTGAAATTCGAGACGGGGCGAGACGGAATGCCTTTCTCGTCTCGTTTTCGAGACGAGACACGAGACGGGACGGGACGGCTTTTGAAAAGTCTCGTCTCGTCTCGAATGTCTCGAAAAAATAAAAGGAAAATTTTTAATCACTTGCAAATACTTGTTTGCTTGGAATAAAGTATTTCAATTAGAAACGTTGATAAGCGTGTATTAAGTCAAAATAAGAAGACTATTCTAGAGAGAGGCATGAATGAATACCTAAACTTATTTCCTATACTCTTTCGAAACACAGCGTTACTCCCCACTTTTTTTTTTTAAAAAAAAATATATTCCAGGTTAATAACTTTATGTTACGATAGTACTCCAGATACTAATACAATTCTGAATAACATCAAGTAAAAGGGCAGGTAGAGAAGGTGGAAGGAGGGGCCAAAAGATCGTGGAATGTCTGCGTCCGAGGTTTATCTTGTAAAAATAGTCTCAGCTCTATAGGTTGGAAAGATAAACGGACCGACGGATATGGTTTATTTTTATTATTTAATTTTTACATCAAAGGGTGTACAGAAGTGAATGTTATTAGGAAGTAGGAAAAACATTGTGGGAAACATGGCAGTACAAATTGATAAGGAGTTATTGGGAAAGTTATTAAGGAGTCCAAGGTATTAGCAAGACTAAGAGAAGGAGATAATTAGGGAGAAATAATCTTGCATTATCCCACTCCGAATAGCTGAGAGCTAAAGAGGAGGAGAAAATACGGGAAATATGGAAAGAAGTAATTTGGTGATTTTAGTGTTTACAGGGAACCACGACAAGATTTTACCACATGATTATTTGCACGGGTTGCGAAATTATTAGAATGTTATGGAAATTTCGGATATGTCTTTGTCGAGAAAATTCTTGTTGTTTCCCTCAGGTATTCTGCAGGTGGTTGGATTAGATTTTTTTACGTCCGTTTGAAGATTATTTCCAATGTCTTTTTTTTATTTCTTTATTTCTTATTTAAGGAGAATACTATTCCTTGGATTGTAATAACGAAATACTGAGACTGATATAGAATAGATTTCAAATGAAGGAAGTGCACTAAGTTCTGTATAATCGTCGTAGAAGGAAACTTTGTTCTATGAGGGGACTCCCCGATGGTACAGTGGTAGCATCGTCGCCTTGTAATCAAGGGGTCCCGGGTTCGATACCCGGTGAAGGCACATTGTAATTTGAACCCCACTTTAAACTGTGGGTTCGGTCCCGATTAGCCTTTCTGTAAATCAGATGAAGGAATGTTGTAGCTGTTCTTTTTATTCTGTAAATTTAGCCTTCAAGTTTATGAGCAAAATTCATGTAGTATCTACACTGTCTACATTTTCACTCGTTATTAAACACATTTCACAAAGTAGTTTTATCGAACTTCAGAGGGAAGCTGACACCAATGTCAGGGTGGCGGGAGCTTGTTTACGACCAGGGTGTATTCCGAGACTATTTTTCGCCGTTCCCCACTGACAAAGGTTTCGCTTTGAACAATGGACACCGTTGCTTCAGGGGGCAAACGCCAAACATAGGGCGAGGTTGACCTGCAGTAGCGGGTACGTGCCATAAATCCAGGCCTCAAGTAGGAATGAAAGTTGATGCAAGGGAGGGGCAATAAAAATAATTCTGTAATTTGGTTTGCTTGCTGACAGGAAGTTTTGCAGGAAAAGCTGAAAAGGAAAACGGCAGACTTTGAATGAAAGAGGGACAGTGAACACAAGTTCTTTGTATTATTCGCCGACACACAAGCTTCCATTTCGAAGGTGAGGCTATCAGCAGCGAAGTTATTAGAGGGTTGGAAGCAGTGACGACGCCAGAGGAGGCAGGGGGACGCCCCATGTCAGACACTTCGCCCCCCACCCGGGCCCCCCAACTGAAGTTAATTAAATATCGAATAATAAGAGAGTTCATTTATAAGAGTATGACGATTTTCACCTTTTCAAAGTGGTGTATTCTGCATGATATCACTTTCCTGCTTATAATACCAACTTGATTAACAAATATTAATTTGTTTCGTCCAAGATTCGAGCGCCGACCTGGGCATAGGTGATTTCTCATTCATTTATGTACTGTAATAGCCGAGATTAACCTAAGTTTTAACCAGTCTTAATAACTGGGAAAAAGTGTTGAATGTGGATGATTTTAAAACATCACGAATATTTTCAGGACCACAAGATATAATCTGTAGTATGGCAAATTAATCTATTCGTGGCCGTTAGTGACAACGCTAATTATTAAAAGACATTCAAAGTTGATTCAAGATTTGGTTTGTTGGTTGATTTGACGTTTGAAGTCCACTTTATGCACAGTAAGGCTATTCGGGACTGGACTTATAGTTTAAAGTGCCTCCACTGGGTATCGAACCCAGGACCAAAGGTGATCGAAGAAAACCCGACACCACATGTCAGTTGTTGTGGATTCATCGCGGTTTCTTACTATTCAAGGACTTGAATTTCGAGATGATGAGTCTGAGGAAACCTTAACAAAGGGAATTTCTTCGATACTCTTGAAGTTAATGAGGGGATATTATTTGGAAATGTATTGAACGTGAACCTTAAAATGCAAATTACACTTAAAATTCGATTCAAAACATATCGCGGGCATCAATTAGATGCAGGTTCGCTCTTTCTCGTACATATCAAAATCGAAGAACTTCTTCCTACGAACTCCATAGGTGCCTGCCTGTAATTGGGTAGCACAGAACTACGTTGGAGTGGTAGAGTAAGAGTAAGTATTGCCAGGGTCAGAATATTTATTGAATTATGAGATAACTGTAACTTTTGTCTGATTTTTTAACCAAAGTTAGCAATGTGTTGTTCTCCAAAGCACATAGAGCAGAATTCTCCTACTGGAGAATTGTACTTCACTAAGTGCCTCACATTGTTTCTAATACTTAAGAAGATTCTTTTCTTCCAACGTCACGTTTATTTTGCAAGAAAATTAAACTCTTAGAAGCATTATTTTCATCATTTATATTGTTATCTTATAACTTAAATATTTATATCAGTAGTTTCATCTCAAGAAAGACGATGAATTATAAAATTATGAATGTCTTTCAATACTGAAATAGGCCACTAGAGATAACGCAACTTACCAATAAAAAAGAATTAATGTCTTTATTAAAACGAATCATCTGGAGATAAACTCGTAATCAAGAAGTAAATTTAGGCAGTAAACGTCCACTCTAAATAAAAGACACACACAAAACACCATACATGAATATAATAATAATTATTATTATAATTATTATTATATAAGTATATATATGTGTAGTGTTTTCGGGCGTTTTAATGTGACTGCCCCCTTACAATATTTTGTTGCCAGCCTTCCCCCCCCCCCAGTCAAATTTCCCTGGTTGGAAGTAAATTTATTAGGACGAGGAAAGTAACATTAGCTGTTGACAGTGTTGCACCAAAGGACGTGATATGTGCTACTGTTTGTATAAATGATAGGAAATTTAAGCAAAGGATTATAATTGTTGAGACTTGAGAGTTGTTTCCTTCATTTGATCGTAGGAAGATGTCCCATCTATACTTGGGACACAGTAACAGAAAGGATAGTGGGAAACAAGATAATATGGAATCAGGCAGACAGTTTAATCCCATAAAAAGATATAAAATCGTCAAATATATTTAGTTAGAACACTTTCGAAACAAGGAAATGTGCGTCTGTTTTACAATGAGTCCAATAATTTGGCCAATACTGGTATATTCGTTAGACTGGACAATTGAGGTCTGTTCCATCTCAATTTTAAATACAGAGAAAACGATTTATTACATGAGAATGTTTCCGACGTTTTTCAATTTTAATGTTATTATCAGTATTATTAAAGTTATAAAAAGTATACAAAGTGGTAATTCACAAAAGCAATATCAGACAATAGAATACAAAAACTTACTAAGCGTTTCCTTTTATCCTCATTTAAAAATGCCTTGTCCTGTACAGCACCATCTATCGGACAGACGGAAAATTATAGCTAGAAGATATCTTGAAGTCGATTAGTTAAATTTGAGTATGAAATTCTTGTACAATTACCAATTTTTTACAGATTAGTATATTCCGTAACATTTGTGACTTGTGTTTGTAGATGCAGTGTGAGTCTATGTGAAATAACAATTCTAAACTCCTCTCATTAAATATATATATACCGTTTAATTTAATTGAATTGGAATTTTTGGATACATTGGAATCACACAGACTCTTTACGCTGTTACTATATTTGTGTGTGGGTGGTGAGAAGCGGTAATAGGTAAGGTTGAAATTTAGAAAATATCTTCTTGTACCCTTTGAAAGTTCGCCTTGAAAATAATACTTGAATTGTATCATAGTCCTAGAGTGGCCAACCTGCTACAGCACTGAATAGTACCTTTAATGTTTTAAAGTGAAACAAAAAACATTTGTTTCACATAAAGTGTAAATTCTTTCTTTACGTCCACTCCTCTTCTCGGAATGGTGGATCAAAGTCAAGACCTCCCTCTGACCTACTCTTTGTCCTGTAAATCGCCCATGAAGCTCCTGAGAAATTTCCAGGGAAAGGAAATTGGCGGAATTTTTTTCTCGCAGTTTCCATCTCTACTCCTGACTATTTCACTTGCAGGGACACGTAGAGGGAGAAAAGCTTGGGTTGGGAAGCAGTTTCTTTTCAATTATTTCCCCTTCTTTTTCAACACAGTGTAACGTGCTCGCTGTGTTAACTCGCAACAAAAGCAGAGGAGAAAGAGCGACTATGATGAAAAGAGAGGGCGCTGTTTTCTTCTCTCCTTCTTCAAGTGTCTTTTTGTTTCCTTCTCTTTAACAACAGGCTAAATTAGAGGAACGGAAATAAGGAACAGAAGTTCGGAGAATGTAGTCAATTATTATCAGCACAATGTTTTGTTTTCTTTCAAATTTTCTTACCCAATATAACTACTTCTCGTTTCCGTTCTGTAAAAAGTCTTGTATATAATGAAGGCAAAAACTTTACTCAAATGTGAGTTTCTGTATATTGTCCTTTTTCTTCTCTATAATGGTTTTATGTCGGAAATAATTCCGTAAAAAAAATAATTTTTGTCAGTTGTTAGACCACTACAAGAAGTGCCAAGTCCCAAAAAATCTCGTGAAGCTTTCCTCAGCGCCCCCACAATGGACCATATTAGTGCTGACGTCACCAGCAGACAACTAAGCAAGAGTCCAAACAAACTTGTCACGTTATTTTACCCTATCTGATAGCATTAAATTTTCTATCGTAAGGGGTAACTTTTAAAATTGTGACAGCAGTTATGAAACTGTGATGTGTATCGTACATCCATGTAAAGATGAAATTTCGGATAATACCTCCATATATTATACATACCTTACAGAGCATAATGTAAAGAATGACTGGAGTCCAACAGCCTCACGTGACTGCAGCGGCGCTAAGAGCATTCGTTTCACTCAATTTCTTACTCCATTTATTCTTTGCATTCTCTTGTAATATTTAGACATATTCCTCGAAATCTTAGTGAGTGCTGTCAAAATTCTTGAAGTTACCCCTTGCAACGGAAAACTCAATGGTATCGCATGCGGTAAAACCACGTGTGAAGTTTATTTGGACTAAATCTTTCAGCGTGACGTTACACTAATATGGTCCATAATGTTGCCCACGACACAAGACTGGCCTGTCCCGTCTCGATATTCGTTTGTCCCGTCTCATCTCGTCCCGTGAAAGCAATGCAGGAAAACATGCCAAAAAAAAAAATTAAATGCATTTGCTCACTGTACATTTAGAAAATAGGAAAAAATCCATTAAATGCACCACTTTTATTCAGTAACACTGAAGAGTTTTGGGCAAAGGCTGCATTTCATCATATCATGAACAATTTTCGTCTTCGCGAGTAGCCAAAAGTGGCAGAAAAGCGAAATAAAATAAACTAAATCAATCAGTTATCACCGCTTGTACCGGGTGGCCAGAATTAAAGTTACCCAACTCAGAGCCCTCTGTAGCCTGTTTGAGACATCATAGAACTCTGAAATTTGGTGAATCCACTATGCAGACCATGGGGAAGAGGATGCCGATAATGAATATTGAAAACATAAGTTATTTAGCTGAGTTATTAATTAGAAAGACATTTTGTTAGTGGCTCGAAGTTGCGAGAAAATAATCTCTCTTTTATTGCAAGATTGCAAAGTGAAGGCAAATCCATAACGAATTGGAGCAGTTTACGTCATTATTACAACCAATCATGGGATTACAGCGCCACATTTCAACCTGGTGGCGGAAAATTGAACTTTTTTATCGCCATCCTCTTCCCCATGGTCTGCATAGTGGATTAACCAAGTTTCAGAGTTCTACGATGCCTCAAACAGGCTACAGAGGGCTCTGAGTTGGGCAACTTTAATTCTGGCCACCCGGTATAATACGTCCCAGACCCGATCTCCTGTATACGCGGTTGCATAACCTGGAAGGAAAATTTGCATCGTAGTGCGACTTTCTTTTCCAGAAGAGAAAGAATGGCGATGAAACAACAGCCCTTGAAGATAGGAGAAAGGGGATAAGCGAGAAAGAAAGTAGGAACCTGAACTGGAGAGGCCTTTCTCCCCAGGGCCACCCTTGAAAAGGGAGGAGGGGTGTAGGTTGCGTGACACGGGAGGCTGAGATTGAATTTTTTTTCCCCTTTCTGGTTTCGAGAGAATGAGAAGGACCAAGCCAGTGCTTCAACATTACCATACCTGTATCGATTGAGTTCCCTGGACTGCGTGTATCTCGTGTGTTGTGAAATAAGATGGTACGCGCCTGGATGCATCCACCTGCATATTTTTTGTCCGAAGAAAACGGAGATGGTTTATCATGGTAAATTCTTGCGTGCAAGTTGGATCTATACTTACGGCCTTGGTCGCATGGAAGGTTTAAAAGGTCAAAACCAAAGGCGCACGCAGAAGGGGATAGAGGGGCACTTGCCCCCCCCCCCCTTAGATATTAGGAAATTGTAGTCTGAAAATATGGACAAGGAATGACATGAAATACAGAAAATTATGTGGTGTCTGTTTGATATCTGTGCGTCGTGAAAAAGTATGGAAAGACAAAGAAATGTCCATAAACAAAGTGACGTTTATGGGGTGGAAGCAAGTCGAATCCAGTTTCTATTTAAATAGTCTGAACTTGACAATTTTACTTTTATGATTTGTGAAATAGTAATAAAATTCGAAATGTGAGTTTTTATGACCGATGAGCAAGATATCAAATCTTACTCTTAGCTCCTCCCTCCTTCAATGCTCAAAGTGGAAATTCCTAGCTGGGGGATGCTTTGCCCAGTTTGAGGGAACATTGAGAAAATGCAGTGGGTGGGGGATATGTAAATATTTGTAGTTGTAGCAAGGTGAATTGATGTAAATCAAGGGTAACAGTTTCATACATCGGAGACACATTTCTTCAATTTTACAGAAGAAACTACTTACGGAAATGAGTTTCCCCAAGGTTTCCAACGTTCATCGAGGTATTTTCTTTCATCGTGGAATATATTTGACCTGGAAATGATATATTTTTCAAGAGAAATATCTCACCGACGCAAAATTTCCATTGCTTTCATTTGCTTGCCTTACGACAACCGGATGCTGCGTACGTTTGATGACGTAAGCCCCTGTCAGTGTTTCAACCCCCTTTTTTTCACTATGTTTCCTTAGCGTAACCAAACCTAACCTTACCTTATCGGAAATGGTTCGTGGGGCTATCCGTCAGCTACCCGGGCTATACGTCAGCTACCCGTGCATAATGTATAATTTCCACCAGTGACGAACACGATAGTAGGTATTTTTCGATGCAGAAGGCTGAAACACTGCATACCGACAACGTGAGTCAAGATGTGCCCGCCATATTGTGTGTTCCGGAAGCGAAGAAAGGAATAGAAAAAAGGCACTCAGAATGTGAAAAATTGTGTTTGTTTTCGTGTAAAAAGTATAATGGCACCTTGAACTATGTTCCGCAATACACAATTGGTAAGTACGAACCATGGGAAATACAAAATATCCGATTTTAATGTGTCTCCGATCTATGAAACTGTTACCAAATCAAGTAATTTTTTTTTTAAAAAAAATCACTGATTTGAATCTCTTTAAAGAAATAGTTTATAGAATAATGTACATAAGGATTTTGTAGATATATCAGAATCACTTTTGGTGAAAGTACATTACTCTCGTAATAATCTAATGGTGATTATTTGGCTCTAAGAAAGGAAATATAATATATGTACTGATGTGGTAGAGTTCATAGTTCATACGAAAGGAAATTCAATTTCTCTTGATTTCAAATTCAAGAATTTTTACAGGCTCTAGGAGAAACTTTTTTTTTTAAAAAAAAGTAAAACATTGATCATGATTTTCAGCTTAACGGTTTTAGTTATCACAAAACTGATAACATTTTTTTGTTCATTATTTCATGTTGTTTAAGTTTTGTCCGAAACTTTCTTTGATAAAAGTAGTTAGTCGTTTAAAAGATAAAGAGCCCCAAAACTGTTTCGGCCACCATTTTTCAATATGGCGACCCATAATAGGTTTGCGAAAATGGCGACAAGTTGATTTCTCTTTCTTCCCGCCATGACGTGAAATTCTAACGAGAGTTCTTTTTTTTATTTTAACAATTCCCACCGTACTGTGATGAAGAGAAACGATCCAATCAGATCTGAGTATTTTGTGCAGTTACACAAAAATCCACGCGGCTTCTCAAACAGAATCCACCCGAACGATAAATAAAAGACGCATCTTCCGAATCTTTTGTTTTCCATCCCGACTCCTCCTCTTCTTCTCTCCACCCCCACCCCCATCCCCTCTGGTCTCCATTTCTCTCGTTCGATTACTTCCCGGTTTCCCCGTCTCCTTTTGTGTCGCGGTAGCAGCGATGCTCTCGGTGTGAATCACTCGGACAGTTTCGTGGTTGGACCATCTGCGGCGGTTCCCGTCGACTGCCTGATCTTTTCCTCCTCGTCTGACGCTCTGAATCTTCTCTTTTTTTTCCCCCTGCACAGTAAATTCCTTGATGGATGAACAGATTTCCTTTTGACATAAATCCTCCCTGCTGGGTCGCTCTTTCTCTCTCTTTCTTTCTCTTTGAGGCCCCGCAATGAGGATTCACACAGAGATCCGCCGTCGTGATGACTAGGGCTGCGGGGAATCCCCCGAAACCTCGTCGCCAGGCGGTGTTGACAAACTGGATAAAAGTCCAACCAGGATTAGTGGAATTTTTTGCAGCGACTTCCTTAGTGCTGATCTTTACGTTGTAGAAGACACGATTTTTGAGGTTGACTTCTGTGATTTAGCGTCGCTTTTCTGTCACTTTCGGCTAATCGCGACGATGAGGATGATATGATGAAAATTAATGAAGGGGCACTCATAAAGAAGGCAGGGATTCTAACCTGGAACCAATAATATCGAGACAAGGCCGGGAACGAGACGCGCCTGTGTAAAAATGTCTTAATTAACTCCCTCGAGACTTGTAAACCGTAATACACAGGCAAACTAAAGTGCACATTCATTTGTTTTCTCCTCTCGCCTCCCCCTTCTCTCGTGCCTTTTGACACTGCTGCACAATTTGGCAACGCAGGAACACGCGAACAATGCAATCAGCTGATTGCATCTCCCACGCTCGCTTACGGTTGAAAATTCGACTACAGCGACACAGGGGCATTCTTGCTTTTGTCAAGCTGCATGATAATTCTCTGAATGTTAGGCATTTTTTATTAGAATGCAATGTTAATTGAACATTATCCATTGTCATTACACTTATTCTAACTTTACGCGTCTTCAGGCGAAGACATTTTTTTTTGGCCTCTGACAGAATGCTACAAAGCTAACCAACTACGGCGACCTATCTTTAATGCAATTACATTACTATTTCTATTTTCTGGTGAGAGGGGACCATATTTGCTTGAATTCTACAATGAGATGTTTTGGTTCCTTGTGAACGCTGCTTATTTGAGTTCCGTCCTTGGAAAACGAAAATTGATTTACCGTGTGGCATATTCAGGCATATCAAGCTGAAATTTTTGTTTATTCATAAGAAGGTCACATGTCTTGCTTTTAGTAATGGTAACTGTGAAAGTGTGCCGCGACGTTGCATACATTGAAGCTGTGCCGCGACGTTGCATACATTCAGAATCGAATTAATTTTCTTTCGAGGATCAAGCGAATAAATACGTTTCTGCGGCCGGAACGGTTCTCTCTCTCTCCCCCTCTCTTGTTTCTCTTCTCTGTGCCTCCACGTCTTCTCCCCCTTCTTAGAGAGGGGAAAGTACTGGTCGAGTTTCGATCTCGCCACCGAAGATCTCGGATTCAAATCCCGGCGTGGGCGTAAGTGTACGAGTCCCTTCATCCATTTCATTATAGCATTAGTCATCCACATAGTCGCGATTAGCCACCGTGTCATGCTACATATAGGGTGACTTTGTAACGTAATAGCAACTTTACGTATAACTTCTGAAAGCGTAACAAACTGAAGAAACTGTCAAATGTTAATTAATCAAAACTCTTGAGTCGAAAGGTTGCATCTTGAAATAATTATGTGGTGCCCCACTAAGAGAGGGCCGGCCCTTCGGAAAATTTCAGATTGTAAAGGGATCATTATTTCAGACAACTTTTGTACGGAATACTTTTCGGTTTGGTCAACAGTTTTCGAATGGGCGTACCAAAACCAAAACTAGTCAGTGGTTTGAAATAGGTCTTAACTTCGTGAAAGCATAATATTTCCAAAACTGAAAGTATATCTTGAAAATCTTTATCACATGAAAATACATGGGGCGGTGATGGCATTTTAAAAAATGTGGTGATCTATGAGGTGGAGACTGGAGGATACCTCTACATTTGTTTGTCCAGCGAAAAACTTTGTAAACATGTACTGTGTTTTGAACGTATGAATGTTTAGTACAAATATAAGGATCCATACAGCCTTAACTTCATCATTTAAAATAAGATATTAATGAATAATAAATTCCTAGCTAGTATTAATATGGAAGGGGAGGAAAGGAGACTGGAGCAAGGGTGCTGATCATACCACCTGTAGTTTGACAAGATCGAGAATTTGTGAAGCCACACTTCCAAACCCTCTATGTGTTCTCATAGCACGGCGCAATCCAGAGGACAGAACTTTTACCTTTTAAAATCAAAATTACTGAGACAGCTCCAAAATAAATCAGTCCTTCATGTTAGTGTGAATCCGAAAGTGTACATAGATCACATGAATTTCAAATTCAAGATTATTCGCTCTTGGGGATGGCAACACTGCTGCACGTTCTGCTCTGATGCGGGGGAAGTAACTGCAATATTCACAGTGGTGAAAAAAACCTCCGTTCGTTTCATTAGTCGCGTGAAATGCAGCGAAACAATTAATTAACGCGAACCGCTGTGAAATATTCAAAGCATCCTGGATTCCATATGGAATAATGCATCGATTTTCGGCTACGATTGAGTTACACGCGCGACGCTTTTCATTTGTCGGTAGACTTCTGTAAAGCAACCGCGAAAACGTGATGTATTAACTTTTGGCAGGTACAGGTGGCGCTACTGAAAGAGATCTCCCGGTGTCCTGCCGTTTCTCATTTGTTCGACCTGTCTATTTTATTTTTCATTAATCATTCGATTCTGCCTCTCAGATTTGTCTAGCTTGAGTTCAATTGTGATTGATTCTGTAATCTGTAGTGTAACATCGCACAGTGAATTGTCAGTGTCAGAAAATGATAGGCATGCACCAGCAGATGATTGTGAAACGAAAGATTCTATAATAGGATATATCATTTATGTATGAAAAAGTTAATATGTGCATCACTAGCACCACCAAGCGGATGGAGCGACAAGTTTATGAGTACAGTCTTGAATGTATGATAATAATCATTGCATATATTGCTAAAAGCTATTAATTCCACAGGGCCGCATGGGTTCTGTTGTTTTTATAATTTTGGGTGTTTTACATGCATTTGAACTTGCTGATGCTGAAACTGGCATTAGTTTTCTCACATCACGCAAGAATTTTTTACAATTCACGATTTTTATATGTGGGTTGTAGTATGCACGTTTCAGTGCAATTGAAGTGATTGTCGCTAGATGTCACTGGTACGTTTCAAAATTATTTAACAAGTAATAAAGACAAACAAGCTTTAAATACAGAGAAGTTTTGTTTTATTTAAATTAATTAATATGTTTCTTGCCTAAACGCTGAAAATAATACTATGTAAAACATTGATATATCATTTGAAATTAATTTTATATGTAACTCTCAAAAGTCCTAAATTGCATGGTGTGGCCATGGCATCTCGTGCTTGTCTGAATAGCCCAGATATGTTTTGCTACATCTGCGGTGAATTCGTTCCCCGGGTACAGAGACAGGAAATTACAGATTTTGTAAGAAGAGCATATTACGCATACTTTAAAATGAAACTAGGAGATCAAGATAAATCGTGGGCCCCACACAAGGTATGTAGATCATGTGTGGAATCTTTACGAAACTGGAGGACGGGAAAGCGGCCATCTATGCCATTTGCAATACCTATAGTGTGGAGGGAGCCTCAGGATCACAGCAATGATTGTTACTTCTGTTCCTGTGAAATTGTAGGTCGAAATATTAGAAACAAGAAGAGTGTAGTGTATCCTAATATTCCCTCTGCAATGAGACCTGTGTTGCACGGTCCAGACTTGCATGTACCGACACCTCCATCAAGTCTTGAGTGTATAAGTGACCCTGCTTCACTAAGTGATTCAGTGGAAGGAAGTGAAATGGAAGATGACATTTATGACACCCCTCACGGATCTCGTGACCCTATACCGTTCACTCAAAGCGAACTCAATGATTTAATTAGAGACCTAAATTTATCTAAAGAATCAGCTGAGCTTCTTGGTTCCAGACTTAACGAAACTAACTTGCTGGCTCGTGGAACAACATTTTCCTGGTACAGACACCGAGAAAAAGAGTTTGTGCCTTATTTCTCGAAACAAGATTCTCTCGTGTTTTGTTGTGATGTGTCCGGTTTGCTGACTAAGTTAAATTTTCTTTGTCTTTGAACTGATTGGAGGGTATTCATTGACTCGAATAAAACAAGTTTAAAATTTGTTCTGTTACATAATAGAATATGTAATATTGCTCATTCTGTGTCACTAAAAGAAACCTACAGCAATATGCAACTTGTTCTTACTAAAATTAAATATGAGGACCATGGTTGGTTGGTGTGTGGTGATCTTAAAGTTTTGAGCATTTTACTTGTACTACAATGTGGATATACGAAAATGCCATGTTACATCTGTGAGTGGGATAGTAGGGCACGATATTACCACTGGGAAAGAAAAGAATGGCCAATACGGAAAACGTTGAACCCGGGTTCAAAGAACATTGTACAACAACATTTAGTCAGTCCTGAGAATGTTGTACTTCCTCCTCTTCATATCAAATTAGGGCTGACTAAACAATTTGTGAAGGCACTTAGCAAGGAAGGACAATGTTTCCAGTTCATATGCAACAAATTTCCATCCCTGTCGTACGGAAAAGTGAAAGAAGGTATTTTTGTTGGACCAGACATTAGGAAATTAATGAATGATAAAGACTTCGAGGAAACAATGACTGTAGCTGAAAGAGATGCTTGGAAAGCATTTAAGAGTGTACTGTTGAAATTCTTGGGGAACCACAAAAGTCCTGATTACAGAGAAGTTGTTGAGAATATGTTACTTAAATTTCAAGAGCTGGGTTGCAACATGAATCTCAAATTACATTTTTACATTCACACCTTGATAACTTTCCACAAAATCTCGGTGAATTAAGTGAGGAACAAGGCGAACGGTTCCATCAGGACATGAGGGATATGGAGAAAAGGTATCAAGGACATTGGAGTGTTAGCATGATGGCTGACTACTGTTGGGCATTGTACAGAGAAACTCCAGAATCACAAGAAAGTTAGAAAAGCTTACAGAACTGAAAAATATGTATTGTGTAATGATTTTCTTGTGTGTATATTATATACTGCTATATGTCGTTTTCTATATTATATGGGTCCTTTGTGTCCGTCTATATTCATTTTAAAATAAACATGTCGATGCGTTTAGTGTGATAAGCTACTTATTCTGATTGAAGAAAAGAAACATTATAATAAAACAGTATGCAATATTGGACAAAGCCCAAATTTTGAAATTTCATTTGTAAGAAAACCTTGCGTGATAGAGAAAAACGAATTTCATATTCGTGATCAGCATGGCACAAATAATAAAGTTCACCTATTAAACAAAAAAACAAATTAAATGTTCTTGATGATATCTTCCGTACCGAATTTCATAAGCATATACTGCGCTCGCTTATTTCTAAGGTAGCGTCATCCCGTCAACCAATGACTGCGGCCATTTATTTACTCTCCTGAATCCCCCAATTTGATCTCGAATATTTCAAATATACTCAGAAACCTCTTGGTCAAATAAATTTTCCACTTGGTTTTATCCAGCGATTTCACTCTTTTGTTTCGTATCTTGAAATATTTTTCAGTTTATGCATCTGAGGAACTCTTCAATTTAAATATTCTTGTCGGTCCGATGACTAGGTGTCTATTTAACTTGTAGCTTAATGTGGAGTTGCTTGAACATTGAATTTATAAGGGACGTTGAAGACTACTAATCGTGGTCTTTGTCACTTTGTCATAAGCATTAAAGAGATGTTCAGACAACCTAAGTTGAGGAGAGAAATACCAAGAGTGGAATAACTTACCTTTGTAGAGTTAGTAAAGCACTCTGAAGAGTGCTAGTCATAGAAAATGCGTGATTGTGCAAAAGTACATACATAATTTTGAAGTGAGTTTGAAAGGAAATTGGAGCAGAAGTACAATGTCAAAAGTTCTATTCCATTTTTGGGTTGAACGCATTTCGAACATTTTGGACCCGTGTTCTAGAGATTGACGTAATAACCTCTAAAGGCTATAGTTCGTGTGTTTGAGTTGGTAATGATCTCTTGTTAATTTAATCCGTTCCTCCACCATTGTCATCGCTACAACATGAAACTCTCAAGTGTGCCAACAAGAATAAAGTTGCTAAAAAATGATCGAAAAACGAATTACATTAATCTTGTTCGAATGGGGTTTATTTTCCGCGAAGCCATCTCATCTCGGCAATCTCAGCTGGCAAGGTAACACCAAATAAACTTTGATCCTTTCAACTTTAACGTTTTCGAACAAGCTAAAGTTGGAAGGATTAGGGAAAACGTGATGTCGCCAATGCCAGCGCAGGGGTTGCCGAACACCGACTTGACCAACAGTTTACGTGTAAAATACCCTGTCAAGACTAATGTGCTTGCCTACGTTGTGAACTTACGTTCTTAAAAATCAAATACAACTGGTGAAAATTAAAAAGTAAAATTTTTACATTGTAAGAAATGTTAATATTTATTAAACTAATTAAGTCTTTCTGATTAATCGATATTTTTTGTGAGTGTAAACTATTGATTGAAATATCTTTGACCCAATCTCCATCTGTGGAGCTTTTCTGCAGATGTTCTAATGCCACACTCGCAGTGCTGTCCTGAACAATCTCAGTTCTTTTCATTTTCCCCGTATCAAATTTCACGGGCAGTGCATCGGTCAACAGTCGCGTCCGCTTCAATTTAGGAAGTTACGACACCCTCAACACCCTAGAACTGAAGCTCGTCATTCCGTCATACCCTCTGCGCATCGTTTACTGCGGGCAATTCAACACCTCCCCCATGTCATTTCGCGACATCACTGTCCGCCGTCCGCTGCCCCTGTGAAAATTTGAACAGGCGTCAGGTTGTGAGGAGAGGTCCCTGAGTTATTAACTTAATTAGGGAACGCGCTGGGAGGGTTCGGGGGAGGGGGACAGTCCACCCTTCCGTCCCACCTGCCACAGGTGGCGTTAGGCTGTGAAGTTGCCACGTACAACTGCTCTCGGGTTGGGCAGGGGCGGGGGAGGCTAGAGTTCAGCCAGCGACAGAGGGCGCCAAAGCGCTGTTGGTGGTATCCTGGCAAGAGCTGCAACCGGATCTACTCTGGCGAACGTTGTGTCTGCATGAGCAGCAGTTATTGAAAGTTCAACGCGAGAGTTGATTTAATCTGAGTATAGATGGCAAGAAAATCGTGGTGGGTATTATTTGTTCTTTGTTTTTGTATTCTGTGCTTCTCTTATTCTTTATTTACCTTTGAAATTACAGTTATTTAGTGTTTACATGATTACATAAACACAATCAACAACGCTGTTCGGTTTTGAGGATTTCGGATAGAATATCAATACACCCGCATATTTAGCTTATTGGTATTAAATTAAATTTGGTTTTAGTTAATTTAGTGATTGTTCAGTTTATCGTAACGACCGCTGTAAATGTTAACACATGCTTTTTCTTTCTCCACTTCCTTATATTTCACGTCGCTTTTTTGCCACATCAAGTTAATCATGACAATGAATGATTAGGTGAGAGAACAAAAGCGTTAAGATATTACCGATAGTCCTGACCCCAAACAAATCTGGAGACCATGGAGGCTAGAACGTGATCGAACACTCGACTACAGGGCGTGGCAATGAATCGGGCAGTTTTGCAACACTGGATATAGCTAGTTTTTGCGTCATAGGTAACACGTGACTGCCGCCATCTTTACCATTTAGTTATGATGTAGTCATAGAACGGGGCCCATAAGGCACAACCACGGGTGGGGGGAAGGGAGTTATACAATTGGGCCCAGACTATTCTTTGTTTTCGGCCCTGCCACATTATTATTATTATCATTATTATCAACAGTATTGTTATAGTCCACGCGTCTACTTCGTTAACGTCGAAGAAATGAAGAAAGCCGCCGCCACGAACGTGGGTGGGGTTAATTAGCAGGCGAGTTGTTTTCGTCAAATCACACTCAACCTTCAGCCAATGGGCGCATCTCTGCTCGTCTACTCCACGTGGAGTCTCAGTCACATGACTGCGGATACGCTGTTGCCGTACTTTGCAACTTCGATGTGGAGACCGTGGGAAGGTACTTGTACGCGGAGGGAGAAGGTGGTGTAGAGTAGATGTGTGGCAACACTGTGCGTTGAATGTGATTGTTGCAGCTGGTGGGCGCGCTCCGTGGACTCCAAAGCCAGCCGGTCGTTAACGTAGCTAGCGCGTCGACTATATCATGATACTTCAACAAAAAAAAAACAAAAAAAAACAAGGGTGTTTACTTCAACCGTCAATATCTGTCAACTTGACTTTCAATTGTTGACATTCAAAGTGCTCACATTCGTTTCTTCAAGAAACAATTGTTTATATTCGAGCACTGAAAATAGGTTTATGATGTAAGAAGTTTGGAAATAAACTCTTTCATGAAATAAGCAAGTTAGAGAGCACTTTACACGTTTTATTTTGTACAATATTAAGGAATTTTAAAGGTCGGTGGTCTTCGTCACTTCTACCCTACGTCTCATTTCTGTCGGCCCCTAGGCTATAGCTTAGGATAGCCTAGTGGCAAATACCCCTCTGGGTACAACGCGCTTTCGCTGTAAAAGCGTATTACAAAAACAGCAATGGAGATATTCCTTGGCACACCAGTTCACCGGATCTGTCGGCATATGATTAGGTATTTTCTTTTGGGGGTAATTACAAGGAAAAGTCTTCCAACCAATCCCCACGCACCCTCTGGAAAGAGATGGCTCAAATTCCTACCCAAAGACTGATAGAGTGTGTGCAACGAAATGGAGGTCATCGTAGTTATGTTTATTTTCAAAGAAATCAAGACATAAAGACTATATTTGCATTTTCTTTCGGTATTTCTTCTGCAATTAATAAAGTAGTTCATTTTACCTTAATTTTGTACGTTTTGTTATGTATTACTCGTATTATTATTTTGTGTTGAGTGTGGAGAATTCACTTCTGCACCCTGTAGTTCGTATTCCAAGGAAGCTTATTTGTTATCTTGACACGTAACACACATCACGTATAGCTTGTAGAAAGCTCAAGTAAAAAAACAAACAAATGAACTCTCTCCGCATGAAGAGGTACCCAAATTTTGTTCGGTGGGCTTAAGAGTGTATGTTTTATGTGGAGGTGCACTTTTGCTTTGATGGCCATCTATTTCTCCTTCTTCCTCTCTGTTCTCCTTCTTTCATTCTCTTTCCTCTGTCTTTGTGTATTTCTATCTCTTGCCCTTCTGTCCTCTCTATTTCTTTGTTTCTCTATTCATTTCTATCTATCATCATCTGTTTTCCATCACTTTTGTTCAGTTTATCTTTTTACCCTCATTCTTTCTACCTTTTACTCAAAATTCCCAACTCTCTCTCCCGCTTCTGTCTACTCTCTCGCTCGACCCATTTGTCTTTCTGTCTTTTGATATCTCTTTCCTATTCTCTATTCTACATCTTTCTCTTTTTCTGTCTTTTATTTATTTCTTCTCTGTCTCTCTGTCTCTCTTTCTCTGTCTTCCTCTTTTACATCCTCTCTCTCTCTTTTCTGTATCTCTCTTCTTCTAGCACTCTCTCCCTTTACATCTTCTTCTCTCTCTCTCTCTGTATATGTGTGTGTTTGTTTCTTTCTCACTTCCCCATTCTATCTCTCGTTTATATATCTTTATCTTTTCTTATCTCCATCTCTTTCCGCTCTCTTTTTCTATCTCATTTTGTAGATCTCTCTCGCTCTCTTTACAGATCTTTCTCTCTCATTGTCGCCGGCCTCCGTGGCGGAGTGGTTAACGCATCGCGGGTGTTTGAGAATGTCCATTCATCAATTTCATCACTCATCCCCACCTTCGCGATTACCCAAAAGTGCCAAAAGAGCGAAATAAAATAAATCAACTTTGTCTTTCTCTCAAGTCATTCTTCTCTCTCTTCTATTTCTTTCCCTATATATATATATATATATATATATATATATATATATATATAATATTCTGTCTCTCCCTTTTTCTCTTGCAAACTATATGAGTGGGACCGAGCGTATTGACACACCTTCACGTTTCCTGAGGGTGAGGGTGGCGCTGCACAAGTGGGTGCCTATAAGGTTAATCGTGCATCTCGTCCACACGCGGAGAGAAGATTTCACAGCATCCTTTCGCCATCTCCCGAGAGCGGAGACCTTTAATTGATCGCGGCGTGTTACGGTGACCGCAACTAAACTCGGCAATTCCCCGTCCGGTCGCCAAACCCATTACAGCAGCACGCGGGGCGACCACAGCTGCCTTCGAAGCAGCGGAGTACCTCAGGGGTCCTGGCCGCTGGGGATTAGATCTTGAAACATGGTAACAGCCACACGCGTGGAAGTACAATGGCGCCCGGTCGTTGTGCATGTACCTCCAATATTAGAACTTTTATTTGTTAAACAGATATCAAAATGTATAGATAGGACAGGTGTCACTTAGATATTGATAACCATTTCGCGTACGCGGATAACCGGGGGTTACTGAAATCGTAGGTTAGCTCCTCTTCATTTTTATCCGATCATCGTCGCGAATAGATTTCTTCTCTCTCTCTCTCACTCTCTCTTTCTCTCTTTCTTTCTCTCTCTTTCTCTCTCTGTCTGTCGATTCTTATGTCTACAACTCTCTCTCTCTCTCTCTCTCTCTCTGTGTGTGTCTGTCGATTCTTATGTCTACAACTCTCTCTCTCTCTCTCTCTCTCTCTCTCTCTCTCTCTCTGTCAGTCGATTCTTAGGTCTACAACTCTCTCTCTCTCTCTCTCTCTCTCTCTCTCTCTCTCTGTCAGTCGATTCTTAGGTCTACAACTCTCTCTCTCTCTCTCTCTCTCTCTCTCTCTCTCTCTCTCTCTCTCTCTCTCTCTCTCTCTCTCTCTCTCTCTCTCTCTCTGTCTGTCGATTCTTATGTCTACAACTCTCTCTTTCTTTCTCTGTCTGTGGATTCTTATGTCTACAACTCTTTCTCTCTTTCTGCCTGTCGATTCTTATGTCTACAACTCTCTCTCTCTTTCTGCCTGTCGATTCTTATGTCTGCAACTCTTTTTCTCTTTGTCTGTCGATTCTTATGTCTGCAACTATTTTTCTCCCTGTCTGTCGATTGTTATGTCTACAACTCTCTCTCTCTCTCTCTCTCTCTCTCTCTCTCTCTCTCTCTCTCTCTCTGTGGATTCTTATGTCTACAACTCTCTCTCTGTCTGTCGATTCTTATGTCTACAACTCTCTCTCTGTCTGTCTGTCTGTCGATTCTAATGTCTACAACTCTCTCTCTCTCTCTGTCTGTCTGTCGATTCTTATGTCTACAACTCTCTCTCTCTGTCTGTCTGTCGATTCTTATGTCTACAACTCTCTCTCTGTCTGTCGATTCTTATGTCTACAACTCTCTCTTTCTCTCTCTGTCTGTGGATTCTTCTGTCTACAACTAACTCTCTCTTTCTGTCTGTGGATTCTTATGTCTACAACTCTCTCTCTCTCTCTCTGTCGATTCTTATATCTACAACTCTCTCTCTCTGTCTGTCGATTCTTATGTCTACAACTCTCTCTCTCTCTCTGTCTGTCGATTCTTATGTCTACAACTCTCTCTCTGTCTGTCGATTCTTATGTCTACAACTCTCTCTTTCTCTCTCTGTCTGTGGATTCTTATGTCTACAACTAACTCTCTCTCTCTGTCTGTGGATTCTTATGTCTACAACTCTCTCTGTCGATTCGTATGTCTACAACTCTCTCTCTCTCTCTGCATGTCGATTCTTATGTCTACAACTCTCTCTCTCTCTCTCTCTCACTGTCTGTCGATTCTTATGTCTACAACTCTCTCTCTATGTCTGTCGATTCTTATGTCTACAACTCTCTCTCTGTCTGTCGACTCTTATGTCTACAACTCTCTCTGTCTGGATTCTTATGTCTACAACTCTCTCTCTCTTTGTCTGTCGATTCTTATGTCTACAACTCTCTCTCTCTCTCTCTGTCTGCGGATTCTTATGTCTACAACTCTCTCTCTCTCTCTCTCTCTCTCTCTCTCTCTCTCTCTCTCTGTCTGTGGATTCTTATGTCTACAACTCTTTCTCTGTCTGTGGATTCTTATGTCTACAACTCTCTCTCTCTCTCTCTCTGTCTGTGGATTCTTATGTCTACAACTCTCTCTCTCTGTCTGTGGATTCTTATGTCTACAACTCTCCCTATATCTGTCGATTCTTATGTCTACACCTCTCTCTCTCTCTGTCTGTAAATTCTTATGTCTACAACTCTCTCTCCCTCTCTCTTTGTCTGTCGATTCTTATGTCTACAACTCTCTCTCTCTCTGTCTGTCGATTCTTATGTCTACAACTCTCTCTCTCTGTGGATTCTTATGTCTACAACTCTCACTCTCTGTCTGTGGATTCTTATGTCTACAACTCTCTCTCCCTCTCTCTTTGTCTGTCGATTCTTATGTCTACAACTCTCTCTCTCTGTCTGTCGATTCTTATGTCTACAACTCTCTCTCTCTGTCTGTCGATTCTTATGTCTACAACTCTCTCTCTCTATGTCTGTGGATTCTTATGTCTACAACTCTCTCTCTCTCTCTCTGTGGATTCTTATGTCTACAACTCTCTCTCTCTCTGTCTGTCGATTCTTATGTCTACAACTCTCTCTCTCTGTCTGTGGATTCTTATGTCTACAACTCTCTCTCTCTCTGTCTGTGGATTCTTATGTCTACAACTCTCTCTCTCTCTCTCTCTGTGGATTCTTATGTCTACAACTCTCTCTCTCTCTGTCTGTCGATTCTTATGTCTACAACTCTCTCTCTCTGTCTGTCGATTCTTATGTCTACAACTCTCTCTCTCTGTCTGTGGATTCTTATGTCTACAACTCTCTCTCTCTCTCTCTCTCTGTGGATTCTTATGTCTACAACTCTCTCTCTTTGTCTGTCGATTCTTATGTCTACAACTCTCTCTCTCTCTCTGTGGATTCTTATGTCTACAACTCTCTCTCTCTGTCTGTGGATTCTTATGTCTACAACTCTCTCTCTCTGTCTGTGGATTCTTATGTCTGCAACTCTCTCTCTCTGTCTGTGGATTCTTATGTCTACAACTCTCTCTCTCTGTCTGTGGATTCTTATGTCTACAACTCTCTCTCTCTGTCTGTGGATTCTTATGTCTACAACTCTCTCTCTCTGTCTGTGGATTCTTATGTCTACAACTCTCTCTCTCTGTCTGTGGATTCTTATGTCTACAACTCTCTCTCTCTTTGTCTGTCGATTCTTATGTCTACAACTCTCTCTCTGTCTGTCGACTCTTATGTCTACAACTCTCTCTGTCTGTGGATTCTTATGTCTACAACTCTCTCTCTATGTCTGTCGATTCTTATGTCTACAACTCTCTCTCTGTCTGTCGACTCTTATGTCTACAACTCTCTCTGTCTGTGGATTCTTATGTCTACAACTCTCTCTCTATGTCTGTCGATTCTTATGTCTACAACTCTCTCTCTGTCTGTCGACTCTTATGTCTACAACTCTCTATGTCTGTGGATTCTTATGTCTACAACTCTCTCTCTCTCTCTGTCTGTGGATTCTTATGTCTACAACTAACTCTCTCTCTCTGTCTGTGGATTCTTATGTCTACATCTCGCCCGACCCTGTGGCCGAGTGGTTAGCACATCGCGCTGCGACGACAAGGGTCCCGGGTTCGAATCCCGGTCGGGCTTGGTTGTTTGTGAATGTCCATTCATCAATTTCATCATTTCATCACTCATCCCCATCTTCGCAAATTAGCCAAGAGGCACAAAACGCGAAGTAAAATAAACCAAATCAAATCTAATCAAATCAAAGCAAATTATGTCTACAGCTCTCTCTCTCTCTCTGTCTGTGGATTCTTATGTCTACAACTCTCTCTCTCTCTCTGTCGATTCTTATGTCTATACCCTGTCCAAGCTAACTGTGGAGCAAGGCCTCGCAGAGTAGCGTCAGAGAAGCGAGTGTAATCTAGTGGTAAGACTGAAACAGTACACGCTGCTCGAAGGCTGGTAACAACAGTCACTTTCATCCCCTCCACGCAATCCCGTTCCCTCTCACGTCTTCATTGGTGAAGCCGTCTCGCGTCACTACTTGCGCAGAGACTTGAATTCGTTTGCCTACTTTACAGTTAGCTGGGAAAGGGTATACATATTCAAACAACTTAAACAAATCATTCAAAGCTATCGTTCAGAGCTTTATCCTTCCACAGCTGGATCAGGATAGATGTCTGTGACAATGCTTATTCGAATTCCAGCCTGTTGCACATCTGCATACCTTGAAGGGTTCTTACCAAATGTGGATCTTCCCTTCCACGGTTGGAAACACTGCGATTGCTTGAGTGTAATTAGTACCCCCACACGGTTTCGTCTACAATTAAAGGGGAGACAAGTGAAAAAAAAAGTAAGCAGAGTGTATTAGATTAGCACTTGTCATGCTCCCTGCGCGTGATAGTGATTCAACTGTTTACCGTCAAATTACCCTGAGAATCTAATTTCGTCCGCAAGGTGGCAGCAGCAGCGGCGACCGAGCGCGTACAGACTCGCCTCCAAGTTGAAAGTCGTTGTTAGTATTCGTGTGTGCATTCACGTACCGGGCCACGAAAGAGAGGGGGGAATCACTAGGGAAGGGGGGGGAGGGCTTCACGGGGGATCCTTAAATCTCAGCAAAGTTCGCGCGAGTCTGTCCTTTCTTCTTTTTTCCACGTTGCATGAGGTTTTTTTTTGTTACTCGGGTCCTGCAAAAATTGAATTGCAAATTTCATTACCTAAAAAGGAGCCACGTTTTCATACAGCATTAATATAAAGCATTTGCATGTAGGCTTGGTGGAGTCGTATTCAGGGGCGGACCCTTGGGATTCAATTACGGGTGGGTAGGAAGGACGTGGTTTTTTATTGCAGGCTGGCCTTGCTTCCAAATGGCTAATGAACGAACCTCTCAGTTTCCGTCCAATCAGCGGTCGTGACTGCGCATGCGCGCCATTTTTGGAGAGATCTATATTGTTTACTAGACGCGCGATAACAAACATAGACTGGCCAAGGTTTAAATTCGAACAACGAGGAGGTAACAGAGTTATGTGTAAAAGGAAGTCGTCACGGCGTGTAGAAGAGTCCCCCCCCTCCTCCCAAGTAAGTGAAGCGAAATCGTTAAATTATGTGTGGAATGTTTTGTAATTTTCAAAGGGAAATCCTAGTTTAAACATGCACGGCACCCTTTTTTTTGTCCTAAAAATAATGACATAGTCGGTCTACATTAGTCAAGACCATTGTGCAAGTACGCTGGTAAGTAGGGGTGGCTACAGACACACACGTAGGCCAGAACTATTTTTGTGAAGAGGTCCGTCCCAAGTGTTCCACATGTAATAATAATAACATCACTGGTCGAAATCTTGAAAAAAAAAAAAAGAATCTGATGTTTTCAAACCAATAGGTGATTCTGGAAATGACATCAATTTTTCCCCCATCACGTTTGACAGTTTCACAATCAAAATTCTCATATTCGCCATTGCATTACGCCTATTACAGAAGGCAACAAAATAAATTCATGCGAGGGAAATTTTCATTGTTTCCAAATCAATAAGTGATTCTGGAAGTATTTTGAATGCTGATAACGGAAATGACATCCATTTCTTCCCATAACGTCAGGATTTTTCTCCACGTCACAAAGTTCAATCAACCTACCATATACCGTGCGTCCATTTCGATCTTCAGCCGAGAGATCGGGAGAAGCGTGGCGGGCGCGCTGACAGAGATGCCGACATTTGCGGTCTGTAATGCCCGCTCATTTTAAGGACATATGCAGACATGTATATAAATATTGCAAAAAACGAGCACTAACCTGTGTTATAACACGCAAAAGTTATTCTGTAATTCATCCAAGTTCTGCCCTTATATACACAAATAAATACGCTTTAGAAAAGATGTTAAGAGCCACAGATAATAAAACATGTTTATCATAGTTTTGAGTAACGTCCTCCTTAAGCTTATATCCTTGAAAGAGTTTTGTGACGATGGGGATTATTTGGAGGTTTCGAATGTGCAACACTGTATCAAGATTACGCTGCAAACGAAACCGTTAAAAGTCAATGGTTTTCGTGAGCTTCCTTGCAATCCGAAATCTCTGAGCTATAGCTCGACCACAAGGAAAAAAACCTTCCGTCCAAAGCGTTCGCGCAACTTCCCTGCCGTTATCGGTGTTCGGGGCAGTGTTGCCAGGTAAGATTTGAAAAATTCGGGAGATTGTTCCTTAGGAAACCAGAAGATCTGCTACAAAATCCGTTGATCTAATAGTAGCGGATGAAGGACGTTCTTGGGGGCGGAGGGGCGGCATAGTCGTGCGCACTGGGGGGGGGGGGGGGGGTGAAGGCGAGTGACGCGCATTGTTTACGGTGTAAACGTCACAGATACTTTTGTAACAATGGTGCTAAACACAGCACCCTGCGTTTGGCGAAAATATACCGAAGATCTCCATTTCAGGAGTGGACATGTTTCAAACAAAAGAAAGTAAACCGCCCGAGGGAACCGACCAACATCTTTCATCTCTTCCGCATTTTCCGGTTAGAGGGTGCGTGGAAAGACCCTCAAATTTGCCCTTTCTCAGCACCGACACAAGGGATTTGCGATGCCTCTATTATCGCGAGGAATTTTTATGACAGGAAATGGTAGAAAGTTGTGTTCAGAGATGAACCTAACGTGCCGCCTTTCGTTGTCGGCGATTTGCCACAATCTTTCAAGTCGAATGCTAACAATAACAAATCAGTTTGCCTTCTGCTGGTGTTCGGTGTACAGCTATCGATAGGGGTGGGCACGCGTCCTGCACCATAATGAGAAAATGCATTACGTATGTGAAATATATTTGGTAAATTAGACGGCATGTCTTCCTCAATAATTCAAGATAGCAACGCTTATGCTAGGGTGCCACCCATCCTAGATATATATATACACACACACCCACAAACACATACATGTATAACATAATTTGCCCACGCTAAGAAGTCAGTGTTTCTACCTCGTAAGGAAAGGACGTTTCACTGTGTTTGCGTCACTTCATCCATTTCATCAGTTTTTCATTCATCCATATTGTCGTACTTGCCCGTAGAGGCACAAAAGCGACGTAAAATAACTAAAATAGAAATAGAGTTTAGGGTGGGATAAAATACAGCCATCTAAAACAGTAATGTAGTACAAGTAATAAAATAATGTCCTAGTACAATTGAGTAGCGTTTGACATAATTTCACAGTTCAAACAGCACTTTTCACGGCTGAGTGGAGTTCCACTCCACATCTCCCCTTCATGTTGAAGTAAGATGAGCAGGAAACGTGTTTTTAAGTTGGCCGTTGGAGGTTCCATAGCAATAGTTTATTAAGGAATTCTCCCGAGAAATCAAAAGGCCTGGCAACGCTGACGTGAGCAGTGCGAATGTTGCTTCCCCCTGCTCTTTCTTGCACCCGCCGGCGCGATGTGCTTCTGCGCAGGTTTTTTTGCTTGTGGTTCCACTATAGAGGTTTTTTTTTCCTTCGCGACTAGATGAAAACAGAGCTGTGAATATAGTGGCGAGCAGATGTAAACCAAGAGCGTGATAATTTCGTAATGTGCGCAGGAGTGTTATTCTTGGTTACTTGCCGTTACTTGTTTGTGTTATTGCAGTGTGTATGTGTGTTGTGTCAGTGAGACGATTGGAATGCCAACCTCAAGGTTCACGTTAGAACAAAGAATTTTTATGTATGACACTTACGTGAAAAGAGACTCGTGTCGAGACGTGTGTAGGCAATTTGTACAGAAATTCCCAGGCGTTTCACCTGCACATAGAGATACGGTTAGACATCTTGTCCTTAAATTACGAGAAATTTGATCGTTAAATTTTAAAACACCTAAACAAAAACGACGGATTCTAACCGAAGCAAAACTCGATAAAATTGGTGCAGCGTTAGAACGTTCTCCAAACAAACCTCTACGCAGTGTTTCACAGGAGATAGACGTTTCAAAATCATCAGCACATACAGCCACTAAGCTACTAAAATTAAAACCGTACTCTTATAACACAAGTTAGTGCTCGTTTTGCAATATTTATATAAATGTCTGCATATGTCCATAAAAATAAGCGGGCATTACAGGCCGCAAATGTCGGGATCTCCGTCAGCGCCGCCCGCCACGCTTCTCCCGATCTCTCGGCTGAAGATCGAAATGGACGCACGGTATCATTGAGTATTGGACATTTTGTGAAGGAAATTTTGATATGGGCTTTCTAAAATAAAACTAACGTACAAAAAGTTCGTACAATTTTCATGTCAATGCGTCATGCGAGTATGGAAGATCGATAAATGCTTACAATTCTACATTAATTTATAGTTCAAAATTGGAGGTTTTGTACTGTAGAAAATCAATATTTTTTAACATCTTTACACAGCCATCTATTGGGAAAATAATGGAACTAAACATTTTATTGTTAAATTAAGGCAGCTAATATATTGCTGTTTTCTGAAAAAACTAGACGTGAGGGGTAAAAATTGCATTTTTGGAATCAGCTTGCTGAAATTATTCTGAAACAACAGTTATCTGCTAGACATGTCGACCACTGCAATTCTTATTGCAGTGGTTTTTAGTGAGCGTTTATCTGTGACAGTACCTATCAAAATATTGATCACAACTACTATAATTAATTTGTGATATTACAAACTTGCCACAGCAGCTGTAGCCAATGACACCCCCTAAATACTTACCAAGCCCCAGCTTTGCTTTGACAGTACCACAGATAAATGTAGAAGAACACCCAAGCCTGGATTCGAACCTGGAACCCCTCAACTTTTTTAAAAAAGTACTCGTTCGTGTCCCATCCTTTATATAAATAAGAGAGAATATCATGTAGAAAAAGTATGTAGCGCGCCCAATTTCTCACTGTTTTCTGTCTTCTTTTACAGAGTCCAGCCATCTGATGAGAACAGAATTCTTAAAAGTTTCTTCCTGCGAAGAACATAAAGGATGAATCAACAACCGAGGACATTAAAAAGGTAAGCCCTTCAGCTACAGTGTTTAATGGTCCACCTGTCTTTTCTATGCAGGGATGGTACAGAGGTTGCGAGAATCGAAGCGAGAACGATAGCAAAGCCTTCGAGACGAGAACGAGACAGACCTCTGTAAAATCGAGACTTCGAGTCTTCGGTATGATATTTGAGAGAGTTTCGTGCATGTATTTCAATATCGTCGGAATGGTCAGTGCTACTGAAAAAACAAACCATTGTACAAGAGAGTATGAATTTCTCCCCATGTTGCAAAGCGAAACTGTTTTCAAAGTTGATTATTAAGCTAGATACGATCTGTAAAAAATATCACAATAAGTATATTCAGAATCATAAACAACTTCATGGAAGTTTCAACTTTTCCCACTACAAACAAAATCTTCAACGTGTCCTCTCTTTGTTCATGTGTTTTTCTACGCCATCTGGAAGTTTGATATTCCCAAGAGAACAAGTAATATAATACTCCCATAAGCATAATGCTAAGTTTTCTCCCCCTCGTACAACATCCAGTGCAGAGACCCCCCCCCCTTTCTCCAGCTCGGGGGTGAGTCTTTCCAGAACTTCTTGTCTGGCTGGACACTGAAACTGTTCCTCGTGGCCTTAAACCAACTTTACTGTGCGACTTATTCAGAGATACCAAGCACATATCTACCTCATTTATATACGACTATATTTTAACAATCGAGAGAAGAGCTGACAATTACATACCAGGCATAGTACAGAGACAGACGATGTGATGCTCCATCTAGTCTCGAATTTAGAAACAAGACCTCTCATTCGCTCTCCCTCTTCCTCTCTTTTTCTCTCACCGTCTCTCCCCTCCACCCCATTTCTTACTCTCTTCCTCCTCCTTCTTCTTTCCTCCCTCACTCCTCTCTCTCTCTCTCTCTCTCTCTCTCTCTCTCTCTCTCTCTCTCCCCTTCCCACCTCACTCTTCTTTCTCTTCGTCTTTCTCCACTATTTGCTCATCTTCTCTCTCTCTCTCTTGCTCTTTCCTTCTCTCCTCCATCTTTCTCTCCCTCTTTCTCCATCTCTCCCTCGCTTTCTCCTTCCTCTCCTTCCCTCCAACTTCCACTTTCTCTCTTCCCCCCTCTCTGTTTTCTCTCCCTCTCTAACCTTTTGACATAAGCACCAGAAAAATCCTGGTCCAACATCAAACGTACATCATGCTCCACTTATCCAAAATTTACCAATGTTTAGAAATTCCCATTTGCAGTTGCCGTTGATTAGCAACCTGTCCAACAAATTTATGATCACCCTGTACCTGCACCCTGTATTGCTTGAGACGGTACTTGAGGATTTGCAAAGCCCAGGTGGAAGCCTTAGCAACGCCAGAGCTTTGTGTAACCAGCGGCAGATTTCGCCTCCATAATCAACATCGGCTGGTGTGCAGTGATCAAAATATAATCCCTCCCCTGCCGGACTGTCCGTTGCCCGGGTTCCCTTTAATTAAACACGTACGTTTCGGTAATCTCCCGACGTCACCTCTAGACATCACCCCCCCCCTCCCCTTTCCGACCCCTTCCCACAGTCGAGATGATGATTGCGTTTGGATGTTCCAGTTTTCACTGGAGAGATCTTTTCGGGATTTCATGTTCTTTAGAAAGAAATACAGGAGGATGGAATCACGATGTGTGGAGTTGGTGTGGTAGTTATTGTTCTGGGTTCAAGTCCTAAGACATGTGCTTGTTTTGGTCCGCATCTTTTCGATGTCTACCATCCAGCCTCGTCGCCGCGAACAACCTGGAGGCGTAAAGAAAAGGATTGCAGTTGAATTGAAAGTAGAATCTTTTAGAGAAGGAAATGCTTGAACTGGAACTAGTTTCATTTAGTAAGGAATGAACTGGAGCCAATCCTATTTATGACGGGAGGAACTTAAAATAGAAGTATTTCCTTTAGGAAAGAAAGGAACTTGATCGTGAATGAGTTCCTTTAAAAGGAACTTAAATTTGAACCAGTCCTTTTAGGAAAAATATAACATAAACATGAAATGAGTCCCTTTACGAAGGAAGAAATTCAACTGGATCTAGTCCACTTAGGAATGGAAGAACTTTGATTGGAACCAGTTCTTTTAGGAAAGGGGGAACATAAAGTGAATGAGTCCCTTTAAGAAGCAGGAAATTGAAATGGAACCAGTCCATTTTAGGAGGGGAGGAACTTGAATTGGAACCAGTTCTTTTAGGAAGCGAACTAGTCCCTTTAAGAAGCAGAAAACTGAAATGGAACCAGTCTATTTTAGGAAGGGATCAACGTGAATTTGAACCAGTTCTTCTAGGAAAGAAGGAACATGAAGATAAACAAGACCCTTTAAAAAGGAAGTAATTGAACTGGAGCTAGTCCATTTTAGGAGGGGAGGAACTTAGGAACATGAAGTGAATGAGTCCCTTTAAGAAGCAGGAAATTGAAATGGAACTACTCCATTTAGGAATGGAAGAACTTCAATTGATTGAATGATTGAGTTGGTGTTTTAGTCCAGTTTATACACAGTAAGGCTAATCGGAACTCGACCTACAGTTTAAAGTGGGATCCGAACCACTATGTGCTTCCACCGGGTATCGAACCCAGGACCCCTCGATTGCAAGGCGACGACGCTACCACTGCGTTATCAGGGAGACTTCAGAACTTGAATTGAAACCAGTTATTTTAGGAAAGGAGGGGCATGATGGTGAATGAGTCCCATTAAGAAGGAAGCAACTTGTGCGACTAGTACATTTTAGGAAGGGAGCATCTTGAATTGGTACCAACTGATGGCCCTGGTTTGTCATTCTCTCTAACAATTGGAAATGCTGGAACTTTTTTCTTTATTATTGTTGAGTGATTCTGCACCCATAGTAAGATCTCCGAGGGACACTCACCGCTACCCGCAATGGAATATGGAGCGACGCATCCTGTATTTCTTGGCTGTACATCCCGGGAATTGACAGGAGACCGAAGAAAGGATGTCCACATATTTCAGGAAATCTTCCTCCCAGTTTTGCCTTTCGGCAAGAATGAGTTTATGGCGAACGGATGGATGCGACCGAGGGAGAAATGTTCTTGGCCATTTGAGATCCCTTAACTACCCCCATTCCCAGGGTAGTAAGACTCATTTCATATGTTTCCGTCTGCAACTTTCTCTCACCCCCCTCTCAGTCAGGTCCAGCTCACGTGGCGTCGTGCCAAAATTTTGCCCCGGCCACTCCATTTGCTGGTTTTTGGAAGTTTGCGGAATTCCTCGGGTCACGTTACCCCCTTTCCTTGGATGCCTCATTATTCCTCCACTCTGCATGCAACAAACTTGCCCTTAATTTCATTGGGGCTCGTCTTCTTCCCGGGGGGTCCTCAAGGGTATTTCCACTTGCCGGGAACATGGCGGCGGTAATCAATGCATGATTAATCAGGTACGAGGAGGTCGTTGACCATAGCCAGTATTCGTCGTCTTTTGGCAGGTGTCTACTGAATGTCCGAGTGTATTAAAGACTTGGCAGGGGGAGAAATAAGGTGGCATTTGCCCCCCCCCCCCCGAGACATTCTACAATAAACTATTATAATGATAGTGATCTAAAATGTATGGATTCCCCCCTCAAAGTGTATAAATCATGTTATTAACCTTGAAAATGCATAGAATTAAAGTTTTTCCCAAGCACCCAATTTATGGTCATTTTGTTACCAAATTTAACTTTTGCACGTCCTCTAAAGCAACTTTATAACCACAGGGTGGCTACTCACCGGGAATTCTTTGAATTCCGAGAATTATGCGTGAATTATTGGCTCCGGGAATTCTGCTGGAATTTTTCTCCGTAAACTTTTATTAATCCAAATCCCATTCAATTTATACATATTTATTAATACCCCAAAGCAAGTTTATTCAAGCTTAGCTTTTTATTTTTATCGTGAGAGGAAAAGAGAAGAAAGCTGCGTGGAGAATAAAGACAGAATCCTCTCAGTCCGTTTGCTTTGCTAGTGTCCGTTGCAGAACAATCTATTTACGGACGGAAGATTATTGGGAGATAGGGTATCTTGAAGTTTTTTAGGTAAATTTGAAATTCTTATACAATTAACTTTTTCTCGTAGTTTAGTGTAACAATTGTGACTTGTCTTTGTAGATGTATTTCGTATCTGAATATGTTAATTGGCAAATGTAATCTCCGCACCTAAAATTATATATATATACACAGAGTGTTCATAAAGTCAAGGTACCGTTACAAAAAAAGACAGCTCGGAAAGTATGTGCAATAGAACAATGCTGTTGATTGCAAAATGAGCTACAACTCTCCACGTTTATACAGGTATGCCATACACCCCCATTGGTCCAAGGATGTTCGAGGTCTTGTGGATAGGCATTTCCCTGGCAGGTGGATAGCCCGTGATGGACCTATTCCCTGGCCACCGCGCTCTCCTGATATCACACCCTTGGATTTCTTCTTCTGTGGGTATGTCAAAGATTGTGTTTACCGCACTCCTGTTCCAGATGTTGCTATTCTTCGAAGAAGAATAACGGAGAGTATCCTGTTACTGGTGATATGCTGGGGCGTGTATGGGCAGAAGTGGATTACCGCCTTTATGTTCTGAGAGCAACTAGAGGGGGCGCACATTGAGGTGTGTAAACGTACAGAGTTGTAGCTCATTTTGCAATCAGGCTATGTTTTTTTGTAATGGTACCGGAACTTTATGAACACCCTGTATAAAATACCGTTCAATTGAATTGAATTAGAATTTTTGGACACGTTGGAATCGCACGCACCCTTTATGTGGTTAATATATGTGTGTCTATATGTGTGTGGGTGGTGAGAGGCGATATAATACGTAGTAAGGTTGAAATGTTTAGAGAAAACATCTGCTTGTAGCCTTGAATTGTTGGAAAATTCGCCTTGAAAACCGGGAATTATACTTGGAATTTACCATGGTCCTAGAGTGACCATCCTGGACCCAATGGACCAGAATTTCTCAACCGCTGGCCCGCGTGCCGATGATACCGGGCCGCGAGAGGTTTGCTACTTGCAGCCCGAGCTGGCAACTACATGGAACGATGGCCTTTCGTTCGTCGTTCACCAGCTATAAGAGGAAATTATTTTTCTCCAGTGGTCGTGAGAAATCAAGAGATCTAACCGGGGAGCGCGTTACGTCCCTCCTCGAAATTTGAGGGTTGACGGGCGGCCACCACGGTCAATTTAGTTTGCGCAGACGTTTTCGTTAACAAATATATTGAAGTGGAAATATTCTTGGAAGTTTGAGTTTTCCGGTGTCCGAAATGGAACATGGCAATGAAAATCAAAACTTACCAAATGAATTAAATGATATACAGCGTTTCCACAAAAAAAAACATTCCGTGATTATAAACCACCACACAATTTTAATTATGTATATTACGAAATTTATACCGATACCATTCGAGAGAACAGCTCAAAGAATTTTAGCGGATGTGTAATTGTTGGCGTTAACTGCAACAATAGATGGCATAACAATAAAAGAATGAAAAAAAGGGAAAAATAGCCAAAAGTAGCAGGAAAACACATTTTAGGATGTAAGAGAAAATTAATTAAATGGACAATTTACACGGTAATACTCATGGATACCACTGTACAAACCAAAACATTCAGTAAACATCAACAGTAACTTCTAACAACAATGCCATTTACAATAACTCGTTAACAATCGAAAGATCTTTGGGTGTGTTCTCTCTTGTTGACCATTACGTTTCTTCTTATTATTATTTTAAGTTTCTTTGCAACACTCATGCATACAGCATTGTACAGTGGGATCCATGAGTATTACCGTGCAAATTGTCCATTTCGTTAATTTTCTCTTGCATCCTAAAATGTGTTTTCCTGCTACTTTTGGCTAATTTTCCCCCTTTTTTAATTATTTTATTGTTATGCCATCTATTGTTACAGTTAACGCCAACAATTACACATCCGCTAAAATTCCTTGAGCTGTTCTTTCGAAAGGTATCGGTATAAATTTCGTAATATACATAATTAAAATGTTGTCGTCGTTTAGAATCACGGAATGTTTTTGTGGACACGCTATATAGCCAGAGGAAACTATTGCAGATTCAATTAGATCTAGTCGTTGTCAAGTAATTTGATTCAAATTTTATATTTGTCAACAAACCTAGGCATAATCGAACTAGTACTCTTTATGATTATGCCAAAACTGATTTATTAACATTAAATTTCAAGCTTGCATATAAATTAACCCATAAAGTAAAAAAAAAAAAAATAGAATGATTTCTACGAGTAATATTGTTGGGATCGTGGAATGAACTTTTGAAAACCGTATTTACCGGGCCACGAGCTCCTGAAGGTTGAGAACCACTGCCATGGACCATGTCCGCCCGCAAGGAGGATCAGGGGTGATCACTTGCTCCCCTTCCCCTATTTACTTGTTCCTCCCTCCCTTTAATTTGTAAACTCTTTTGTCTATTCTTCCCTTGTATTTTATGTATCTTTCGATCTTCCTTTCTATGTTGTTGTAACTCATCGTTCATATTTACTTCCTCTCTTCTTCATTACATCCTTTTCTATGTCCTCTCCCTTTTTCTGTCTGTTCTGTTTTCTTATTTATTCTCTTTATCGATCTTCTCATACTTCCCAGTGCGTTTCTGAATGTTTTGTCTGTATTTATTATTCTTTCTTTCTCTCTGTTCTTCATTTCTCTTTTTCTCGCTTCTCTCAGTTTTCCCCTTCAGCTAAAAAAAATGGAAATTAAATCACAAATTTTTTATCAATTTTTATTATTGTTAATCGAATTATTATTGTTATTTCCACTGGCTTCTAATAAGAACATAAGGCCTCCCCATTGGCGCAGTGGTAGCGTCGTCGCCTTGTAATTAAGAGGTCCCGGGTTTGATTCCCGGTGGACTGTAGGTCCATTTCCAATTAGCCTTACTGTACATAAAGTGGACTTATAAAACACCAAATCAATCAATAAGAACATTAATTCACATACATATTAGTACTTATTGAATGGATGACAATAATAAGGAAATAATATGAAGAGTATTGCCAGCAATTTATAACTTTGCGATCAAATTTTCAGAAAACATTAGCTTTAAACTTTTTTTTATTATTATTATTATTATTATTTAGGAAAATTTCTGTTCATGTAGCAACACTGCCTATTTCGCGAATTCAGACTCTAAGCTCTGAGTATATGGGTAGTCAGCGGGTGGAATGGTGCTCTAGGAAGAGACATCAGCGGCTGGTTCTGGACTCGGCCATTATTTCTTTCATACAATAGTCTCAAGTAGATATTCATCTCTAGAATATTTTCCCATTGCGTCACTTGTTGTTCAGGGCCTTTTAACTGAAAGAGCGCCGCTTCAGAGCCTTGAAATTCCATAAAGAAATTCCTCGCAATTTTCATCAAGAGTTTTCCATTGCATTTGCCTAAATTGTTGCCGGAATCAACTCCCTGGTGAAGTTGGGGGAGGGAGGGAGTGTTTACCCCCTACCAGGATGCCAACTTCTTTCTAGCTGCTTTTTTTCCTCGTCGAAGAGGGGGGGCAGGAGGTGGGAAAAATAGAGCAGGGATTTAATTTTTAGAGGCGACGGGAGCGAAAGGTTGATGAACGCCAGATTTCATCTCGAGGCCATTAATGAGCTGCAACCACCCACCTTGCCCATTATCTCCGAGAGAGCTTCAGGGGGTGAGGGGGGGGGGCGGGGGTCTCTTGTATCGATTTGGGAAGGAGGTGGCGCAGTTTTGTTTCCTCCGTCGGCATTCCTTTCCTTCTACATGTTCCTTCCATTCCCACTTTCTGCTATTGCATTTTTGGAAGTTCTGTTTTAAGGCAAAGAGTGACCATTTCGCATCAGGCGTGCATTAATAATGGTAGGGATGTGCCGAAGCCGATTACAGATGTATGAAAATCGGCAGAAATTGACATATCGGCATTGATATCGGAATCGGCAAAAATCCGATATTTAAACCGGTACAGATTAAACTAGAGTTTTGCCTTCTAATAAGTTTTATATTCTAGTTTTGTAAGATTTATTGAAAATTTGGTTATGATTCGTCATTATTGTAGAGTTTTTGTAATAAAATTATTGCAAACTCTCATTCAGAGGATCCACCTAACTATAAATCGGAATTAAAACAGTACATTGCTGAACCAGGATCTGCTGCTGTATTGGAAATTCAAAAATGAGTATTCAAACCTGAAACAAGTGCTGAGAAAATACTTGAGCATACCTGCTGCATCAGTATTCAGTGATTGAGTGTTCAGTGTTGCTGAACAGATTTGCGATAAGAAGTAGGTTACTTCCTGAAGTGCTTCCAAAACTCGTGTTTCTGAAGTTGAATCTGACAGAACAGGAATTCATTTTGCATTTCAAAGAACTGCTTGTGAACTAATGTTAAAAAATCTCTAGGTTCACATAACCTTTTGTAGATGCAAATGTACATTCGCATCTCTTGAGAATATATATGTATATACATATGATATGCAATAGAAATGTACATACCAAATTTATTTTTGTCATGCAGAAAATAACATCCAATTTCTGTTTAATAATTTTATGTATCGGAATCGGTTAAATATCGGCATTGGTATCGGTTCCAAAAATTATCGGTGAGTACATCGGCATCGGTAAATTTTCAGCTTCGTCACATCCCTAAATAATGGCATTATTATTATTGTTATTACTATTATTACTAGTGGTAGTAGTAGTAGTATCAAAAACGTTATTATCTTCATAAATTACGCAAAGAGGGGGTAGAAGCCGGTGCTAAAGCATTTGTTTGGCACTAACTATTTCAAATATTTTTTCAACACCGTCAATTTCACATTAGCTAATAATGGAAAACAAGAACACAAACTGTATTTTTGAATGGCAGAAAATGAATGATAAATGCATTCCGACGATAATTCTTTATGCACATATAACATGTATAACTTTCATTTACAACATGTTTTTACACATATGCAACATGGAGCGACATAAGATAAGAAAATACATAGTATGGAACTTGCTAACATTAATTGTGTATTCAAAGTTTATTCAATACGTATATACAACACATATTATTTAAACACATTACATTACAGAAAACAATTAGGGCATGCTGCGAGCGAAGAAAGTTTTACGAAATGTACTTTTATTTGCATTAAATTTCAAGTCGAAGGGGGCAATTCTCCTCTGTGCTCCCCTAGCAGGTGCCCTTGGCCGTCAATGTTTTCCCCCCTAGAATTGACTTCCGTCAAAGGTTGGGAGGCAATGTCCCCTGTCGCCCCCTGTGGTTGCTCCACTGAATTTCTCCACATGTTGCAAGCAGAAGAGTTTTTTTGTAATGTTGATAATTAAACTAGATACGATCTGTAAATATGATGAATACGTATGTACAGCTAATCAAATGGAAGTTTTACTTTTGCCAACACAAACAAAATATTTCAACCTGTCCTATTTCCGTTCATGTGTTTTTCTACGCCATCGTAAGTTTGGTATTCCCAAGAGAGCAAGTAAAGTAGTACTCCCATAAGCGTAATGCTAAGTTTTCTCCCCCTTCTCCGACCATCCTCTTCTTCTTCAGCTCGCTGCTGTTATAGGTCTTTTCCGCTCTTACGGTGGGCGGTCTATATGCTGGGGAGCGGCGAATACGCAGCAGACCAACCAGACAACAGCGGTGGCGCCGAGAGTTACGACGTCGAAGGGAGGAACTACTACGTACATTTCGTTCTATAGGCTGCTGCGTTTTTTATCGCTCTGGATTGGTCGCTTCCCCGCTCCCCTTGCCAGCATATAGAGCGCCCGCCGTAAGACTGGAAAATACGAGCCCACAGAGAATTCTACTAGCGCCAGAACCTCGTCAGACTACAAAATACACTGCAGGGTGTACTGCGTGGTTGACATTGCCTTACCGGAAGGATATCCCACACATCTGAGGTCCGATATAAATCAGAAGTGTTGTTGATATTCAGGACAGTTCGGAATTAAAATGTTTGCAATCATTCTTTTATTTTTTTCAATGATTGGCGGAAATGTGAACCAGATCCCTTTTGACAAAACGACTAAAAATAAATGCCATATTAATAATGCAAGAACAAGCTCACATTGAAATGACTGGGTGCGGGAGAGGAAAATATTAAATTTCCTGTCCAACGAGAGGAAACGGACGTGAGGTGGGGAGGAGGAGGGGGTGCTGTAATCCGGGGCTTATATCGCTTCGAAGCTTCGGCTGTCAATGCTCCACAGCGCACCGCACTTTCCCACCAGTTCGCGCGGACTAATCCGGTTTGATTACTGCACCAGGAACTACTTTAATCTTCCGCGCCGACACACAAGATAACTCTCAGAAAGGCGCCGTCGGTTTCTCTCTCTGTGTCTCTAGAGATTTCCCTCGCCCCCCTCTCGCCCCGTCCTGTTCCAAATTAGTATATTGATAGGGAGGGGAGGGTGATTAGCTGCAACAGATTTGGGGGGAGGGCCAACCGGGGAGTATGGACGCGGACCTCAACGAGAACAGAGTAGCTTAAGGCGAAGAGTGACAGTTACGCACCAGGTGTGCATTCATTTCAATATTGTCGGAATGAGCACTGCTACTAACAAGAAAGGCAACGCTACAAGCTAGAATGAATTTCTCCCCATGTTGCAAGTGGAAGCTGTTTTTAAAGTTGAGTTATAGTCTGTAAAATATATGATGAATAATTATTTGACAAGCAACTTCATCTTCAAGTTACGGCTAATCAATTGGAAGATTCGACTTTTCCTAACACAAAATCTTCAACCTGTCCTCTTTCCGGTCGTGTGTTTTTCTACCCCATCGGAAGTTTGATATTCCCGAGAGAACAAGTAAAATAATACTCCAATAAGCGTAATGCTTAGTTTTCTCCCGTACAACCATCCAGCACATAGGTCTCTCTCTGTCTACAGCTCGCCCAGGGAAAATGTCGATGGGGTAGGAGCAGTTTCGGGTCCTCGCGTCTGGCTGGATGTGGAAACTGTTACTCGTGCCTTTAACTATAGGTCAATCATGATACAATTCCCGCCACTTAGTGTTCAGCAGAGGTGTTCATTTTGAATCAACCTCGCCGTCATCCCCACGACTTGCCCTTGCCTTCATCCTCACACACCCTCACTCTCACTTTAACCCTCACGACTTGCCCAAGCCCTCGCCCACCCTCAAAGGTTTCCGGGGCGTGAGGGTGGGGTATATCCTCATTAGGATCACCCTCCGATTGGTGAAATCCTCTGATGTTCCGTCGACTGCTGCCAGAGCTTTCCAGCTATTACGTGAGGCCTTCCATCCACTGACAGGCACGATTATGACATCATGTGCTTTTCTCCACCAACCAGAGCTCTCCGTTCCCTCCGTGAGGGGAAGTTGAACGCTTCGTTGCCACATTTACAGCTGAGGGGAGGAGAAGAAATCTGACAGATAGGGGACAGGTATTTCAGACAGTGCGAGGAAAAGAATTTGCCTCCTAAGGGCTGTGATACTATTTGTTTCCCCTTTAGCAGAATTCTTGCAACAGCACTGTAAGACGCCCTGCTTGCACGAAACATACGTTTGGTAACAGCGCTCGTAGACGGACCACGTAGTGGCGGGAACTGTACCACGATAAGCCTTCTGCTCTGTAGCTTACTTGTGGTAGCCAACTTTATGAATTATCCCCCGATGATAATGTGTATCTAATGGACGAACTATAGACACAACTGGATCCCACTTTAAACTGTAGGTCCAGTCCCGATTAGCCTTACTGTGCATAAAGTGGACTTAAAACACCAACTATAGACACAACTAAAGTCATGTGCTGAGGTTTACATTGATTTCATTGTTACAGTGGATAAAGAATTGTTTTGCTTGTGTAAACAAATGACTTACGAGAAATCTTATTCGTTAATTCCCTGCTAGAATTGTGCTCTGCCCCATGAGTGCATGCCAAGCTACGCCAGTGGTAGTTACTGAAAGCATTTCTGACGAAGTCACCTCTTTGTAATCTTCCAAAACTAGTTTCACTACATTCTTCTATGCTTTGCATTTTCGTACAGCATATTTAGAATCTGCCTTTGTTTATCTTTGTCCTGTTTATCCAACCTTCCGTTTTTTTTTAATATCCCGCTGGGCGAATTTTTTAAAGCAAGTGCTTGTTTACAGACATCGCTCTTCAAAAGTTTACTCAAGCATTTTGCAAACATCACTTTGTTTGCATTCGTGCAATTCTCTTCCAGATTTCATTAAAATCCTATTCTGCGACCTTCAGTTATGTAGACAACACGAATCTCCACACGTTGTTTATTCGACCAATTTTTATTATTATCAGGAAACAGATTTGTATGTACCAAAAGAAGTGTTGGAAATGTAAATATATAGTTAGTTATTTTAATAAAAATATGGAATTAAATATTGACTCACACTTATGAAAAGTGGTAATTATCATTAAGCGAACGGCTCACCAAGCACAATAAAATACACTAGGCCAACAGGACATTAATAAAAATGCAAAATTCGAATACAAAAGAAAAAAATCTGCTACCAAAGCAATGGATTACTATCGGATTAAATATTATAAATACTAGAGTTTGTGACGTTCTTTTTGGATGGCCACCACTTGATTACTACGTCATCGTAATTGCCCAATCACCTTGTGCTGTAGAGTTATGAGATTCTCCTTTACTTAATCGCTGCACTGAGCAATCTCAGGACGCGTAATTGCAAAAATTACTAACTTCTTACTGTTTTATAACGTTTATTAAAGCTATATCACTTTCAACGTTGACCGCAAACTATTACCACTATACTTCGTTATGAAATTACAACACAATAAGCGGCTGCTTTACGTTTATAACAGTCTCTTTTAAAGTATTACACCTCTCACTACTCGAACAACATTCAATCTTCAGACATTTTGTTGTCCTCGCCTCATGCTACTGGAAAAGGCTTTGTTTCCGATAATGCGTGTTATCAACAGAAAGCCAAAAATGATAAATTTAACATTGACACAAACGATATTAAAACAAACAGATTTCTGTGAAATTACGTAACAAACAAATAAAACATGCACATGGTAAAAATAAACAAGGCATTGCAAGTTTGGACTCTAATTAAAAATTAACTAGTAGACTTACGTAAAAACGAGTTACATCAAAATTTAATTTATTCAATTCTACGTTGAGCTACGGTAAGCAATGTTTTTTTCAAGTAGGCCTTTGATTTTTATCGTCGAAAGAACAAAAAAAGTGCCGGTTTGAGGTGTTTTCCAAACGACCGCTCTATAAATAAAAAAAAAAACTTGTGGGGGTGTCAGGGGTGACCTTCCACGGAGTACACCCTGGACTGCATTTTGCAGACTAACGAGGCTCTGGCGTCTTCGTGTGACTGTCTGTGTGTTGTCCTGTTTTTTGTCCTTGTGTGTGCTAAGTGCCCCTTTACAGCTTTTAACCAAAGTCAGAATATTTTTAAGATTTTTAGTTATGAGACATTACAGTTATGTTATTTTGCTTCTGGTAAGGGGTTGGACCCCGTGTAACGTGAAGGGTGCAAAATAGCCTAAGATCGATTTTGAAAAAAATAAATTTAAAAATAAAAATTTAAACAACAAAAAACCGGCACTTTTTATCGTCGACGATAAAAAAATCTGACGCATACTCGAGAAAAAAATTGGTTACCATAGCTTAACGTAGAATTGAATAAGTTAAATTTTGATGTAACTTGTTTTCACGTAAGTCTACTAGTTAATTTTTAATTAGAGTCCAAAGTCTGGAATCCATAATTTTTAATCCGATAGTATGCTTACATGACATTAATTTTAATACACCCTGGGGTTCTCACGGTCACTTGCTGTAAGGGCTGGACCCTCGAATGAATCGCGTCTGTAATGTCGTTCGACATATTCTTGTTGAAATGTGCCGATTTTTACTTTCTTGAGACAAAGTTTTGATCTTTTCAACTGTTTATCATCCATGTTGAGAGATGACGACATTTTTTTAACAAATGATTTTAGCTTTTGGAGAAGAGCGGGCCTCTTATAGTTATAATTAGTAATTCAATGTGGAAAGACATAGATTTTTGTTTGTCTATGTTTCTTTTTATTACTCTGTTGTGTAACATTTGCCAATATTATCTTGTGCAATTAGCATTACAGTAGTAAATAGTAAATTACAAAACATCACCTAGTTTTACATTTTATCATCCACAACAAATTCCACAATGGTGAACCAGGAAAAATATTACAATTATTAAATTCAATATAACACATCAAGCAAAGCTTAAGATGGCATGAGCATGCTTATCCACTTGTCTCGAAGGTAGCAATGCGGTGGCTGGATTCTATTTCTAACAATCACATAAAGATTTTTTTTTAACTCAGCACTTTTCGATCAGTCCACCTTTGACTCAACAATTGATTTTCTTATCGATTACAAATATACTGTTGTGTATCAATTACAAAGAAAATACCGCGTCGGCTTTGATGACAACGAGTCGGCGCTTTTGGTGCGGAAAGCACTACTGCACATTCGAGATGGGAGAGAGGAGATAGTGCGGTAGTCAGTTTTATTCCGCTTCTTCTGTAAGATTGGACAAGTGTGGGCGTTGTTATTTGCAGAGGAAAATATAAAGGCACAAATATTCGCCACACAAAGTAATGCGGTCCGATGCGAGGGACACAACGGTAGCAGAAACGTTTAACACTTTACACCCTTGCACTTTAACACCCCCCCCCCCCTTTTTATACTCAGCATTCGCTTCTCCATGGTCACCATACCCTCTGTACCAAGTTTCACCACAATCCGTTACTTCGATAGGGCTACAAAGGGCTCTGAGTAACACAACTTTAATTGTATTCTTCGAAATCTCATCTTCACATTGATGTACGATACACCTCACAATTTCGTTTCACAACTGTCTATTTTAAAAGTTTCCCCTTACGATGGGTTTGTTTGGACTCAATCTTGATCAGTTGTCTGCCGGTGACGTCAGCATTAGCATGGTCCATAGAGGCAACAATGCTTTTCCATGTCGTAAGGAAAATCTGCCACAAAGGTTTGTCCAGAGAGGGATCCTTCTAGACTCGTCACTTGTCCGGACACTTGGGTAGCAGATAGCGGATTTCCACCAAGCTGTTATCACCGAGGGACGGAAACACTGCGAATTGCGGAAAATGCCCCTTCCCCCTCTCCTTTGTCATGACGCAAACTGACTTCGGCGTAATCCGATAGCGAAACCGATAATAGTCGGAAGAGTTGAAGTTTGAAGAATGATCATCGGGCTTGGCTCCTCGATTGAATTGTTTGAGCAGATGCAGGTGAGTCCCTGTTTCGTTACCTAAAACTAATCTCTCTGACGTCTCAGAGAACAAGAGGCCTATCTGACAGCTAGGCGTCTTTCCACGTCAGAGATCCGTATCTCAGGAACTCCTAATCCTAGAGAGATAAAACTTGATGCTGAGACAATAATTGTGACTCGATTCTGTCAACAAGTGCTGTTATGGAATTCTCAAATTCACTAAATTGGTTACGCCAACCGAAATGTTGAAACAATGAAAGCAACATGCCTGTTTGTTGTGTGGTTTGGTGTTTGTTGGTCATATACCAGCGTTAGCAATTCTAACTGTAACTAGTTACTTTTGAAAGTAAGTTGCCGTAGCAGTAATATAGTTTCTTTTTTAACTCGAAGTGACGTCATCAACAGCTAGTTTTAATAACTCGTGGAGCAACAGCCCACGAGGGCCAGGGCCTACCTTGCCGGCCTCACTCCCATCTGCCGAGGTGGGAGAATATCCAACCAGTTTCGGGGTGACGTGTGGTCAGCACGACGAACCCCCAGCCGTTTTTGTAGGTTTCCATGACCGGGTTACGCAACTCATTCGTAGCTCCCCAATTCCCTCACGATGGCGGGTGACCACCGGTCCCATACACACGCCGAAACCTCGGGAGAAATGTTGTTACGCTTCCCCTATGAGACTCGAACCTGCGCGCGTCCCGTAGCCGGAGCCAAGGGCGTAATTTGGGACCTAACTTTGGGTGGGCAAAATCGAACTTGTGACTTAACTTTCAAGGGGCAGAATCAAACTTTGAACTTAACTTGAGGGCAGAATCAAACTTGGGGGAGGGGGGGGGTCAGAATCATATTTGGGACTTCGGGTGGCAGAATCGATTTTTTTTTTTTGATTCCATGAAAAATCCAGAACTATTTTGCTAAATCACTTACATTTGCGCAATCATAGAAAATAGTCTTTGCTCCTCGGGTCTCAGGAGGTTAACAAAAGTATCCTTCAATTTTAAATTTAATAACCTGATTTTGGGGGGGGGGGGGGCAAGCGCCCACCTTGCCCCCGCCAAGTTATGCCTATGGCCGGTGCCCAAAACATGACGCCTTAGACCCCACGGCCATGGTGCGGGAGTAATAATAATATAAATATATGCTTATTCGTGCTTTCTTTATATATTTCCTGAACCCCACGTTGCGGAAAACACTGATCATGGCCATGGACAATTTGCCTAATATTACATTTGCCGTCGACTGTACCTGACCCGAGAACCTTGCGCTCGCTTTCACAAGCCAATGGGGCAGAATGCTGAAAGCATATTCTTTTGCCAGTAATGAGCTCCCTTATTTCTCCCACTTAGCTCTCAAGTGGTGTGCTTTCTGCTTCCTGGTTTATTATTGCCTGTTCTGTATTCTTTCTCTCTTTCCATCTCTCACCCTCCCTCTACCGTACTCTGTTTCCTTCTTTACCACCACTTTTCACCCATACTACACCCCTCTGTGGCTCCTCTCCCCCCCCATCTCTCTCTCTTGAAGGACTGGCTTTCAATCTGAACTCATTATAATGAGCTGTTTTTTTTCCAGAAACAACCCCCTCAAGCGGCTTTACCTGCCTTTCCCCCGATTCTTAAGCACTTTGAAGTATATTAAGCGCTGGTAAATAATTAAACAAGATCGTGTACAACAATCTACAGACATTCTTCCTTCACGTCTCCTAAACCTGTGATATCTGTAACATTTGGAATTACAAGAACCAATTTTCCATTCACTGGCCAAACATCACACATGCTTCAGTGCAAAATTTAACACTTAATTCAACAATTTCAGGGGTACCCATTCCCCCCCCCCTAAAGCCTGATGCGCCCTTTCCCATTGGACAGATGTATAGTAATTGTTATTTTGCAATCTTTGTTACCTTGCACTTGCGCCGATTTTTAGCCTACTTCTGATGACGTCAGCACATGTTGACGAGCCTGAATCTGTACATCTTGGGTCCCGAACTTTTATTATGTTTAAGATTCGTTTTTGTTTGTTGAAAGTATTAAATTAGAGTATGATTTAATGAATAAAGTTGATGAGTTTTGAAAAGAAAAAGAAAAAGAAGAAAACAGTGGCGTGTCGAAGGTGGGGTCATATCCACCCAGTATCCCTAAAAAACCGTCAACGTCAAGAAAAGATGACCAAATTGAGGGCTGACTACTAAAAAAGTATACCTAACCCCACTACCTTCGCAAATCCTGGGTACGTCACTGGAAGGGAACAATTTGGCAGAAATATAACTCGTTAACTTTGAGATTAGAGCAGGAAGAAGGCAAATACAGACGAAGCCAGCATATGGCAGTACATAAGCAAACAGGTCGACATTAGCTATAAGAGGAGATTACGGTTTCAACCCAAACGACTACGCATAGGTAGCACTTGTTTACAAAGTCTCTCCATAGAGGGGATTAGTGCAGTTAATTGTCTCGTTCCCTTGTTTACGTACTGCCTGCTTATCTTGAATCTCTTTGCGCTCACCACAGAGCCACCTAGCGATAAGAAAAGCTGATTAATCTCGTGCCTGGGAGATGCTTATTTGGCAGGGCCTTTTAATTTCCTGCCAAGATCGAGGTCTTCCGTTAGGAAATGGAATCGGGACAGAGAACGCCGCGCGCTGGCCGCGACAAACAAACGCATGCTGAGTGTTGCCAACTGCGTATTTTCCCACCTGAAAAATCCCTTTCGAACTTGATTTTTCCCTTTTGCTGGATTGGTTGAATTGTTATTTTACATCGCTTTTCTGGCACTTTTGCCTAATCGCGACGACCGGGATGAGTTATGGTATGATGCCCTGGCCTGGATTCAAGCTGCAGGCACGTAGACAGGGGTTGGCATTTGAGGCTGAAATTTTAGCATCTTTAAGAAAATTTAATTTACGTCTTAGTGTCCGAAGAACATATTTAAAGACGACTATTATCTTGTGAAACAGAAAATTCCAGAAATGTTTCTCTTCTTGTACTTGTAAATCCAGCTGCTGACCGGAAGCTTATTGGTGGGGGCTGGACCCGTCAAAGTTGTGTATATAGTCACGGTCACGCTACGATACTTTTTTGTTCATCTTGTATCAAACAACTTGAGAATGTTAACGGTGTTTCCCTGGTTTTCTTGCACTGCCTTTTTAAAAACCAAATTCCTTTAAGTAGACTCGAGGGGGAAAAAGATAACTGATTTGACAGTCTCAATGTAGTTTCTTATCGCAGAAATTCCGAAACTATCAGGAAACAGCAGACATTTGGTCTGCAGTCCCATCTGGTGTGTGGAATTACGTAATTGCCTTCCCATCCGTATCCCGTCCTATACGTCTCGAATTTAGGAAAATAAAATAAGTCCGAAGAAATTTTTATGAACAAGCGGATAGAACAGATAATTTAGTAATTTTACTGACCAAAAGGGGGGGTTGGACCCGTTGAACCCCCCTTAAATACGTCCATGCTTGTAAGCCTACAAAGAAAAGAAGAAACAAGGGTAAGAGTAATAATTAAGATAAATAATACAGCATGCAGTATGTTCTCAGCTCGTTATAAACCATGTATTACACATTATATTAAGTCAAATTTACAAAATATTTACACAATGCAACAGATGTCTCAGAAAGAGAATTGGAATTTAATGTTTCATGTTTTCAATGAAGCAAGATCGTTAATTCTATCAAAATTGAGCATTTTTGCAATTTCTTGTTCAATTGATAATATTGAGAGAGCATTGACGATCTATGGTAGTTTTTTTTTTTCAGATTGATTCTGTTCTTCGCTTTTCTGCAACTTTTGGCTAATCGCGAGGGTGAGTGATGACATTGTGAAATTGATGAAAGGACACTCACAAGGAACACTCATGCCCACGCTGGGATTCGAACCCGGGAACATTGACATCGTAGCGCGGGTTCAGGTCCTCTAGCCAACTCGTTAGCATGGTAAATGCAGTCAATGCTGTACACGTGGAAGAGACCTTGACATTTGCGTGTTTTCGGAGAAGGTCACGCCTTGTACCCCTCTGACCCAATACCGAACTATGAAGCGGGGAAATTATTGGTCCAGAATTTCCCTCCTTGTGGCAACACTGCTACCACGAAACCTCCACAGTCTCATCCAGCTTTTCCCACAATTCCTCACGCTCTCCCCCGCGAAAACCATCACATATCCGTGGTTGCCTAGCAACGGTGTCGAAGAGCCCTTCTCCACTCTCTGATGGCTTGGGGTAGCTTCCTGGAACCGTCTCTGGAAAATGTTTACTTCCGACGCGATAAGTTGCACGAGTTTCATAACAGGACATTGGTTTCAGATTCATTGCAGTTACGGTTCTCACCCCCCTTCCCCACGCGATCTTCTTCAACCCCCACCCTCCCGACATTCAAGAAGTGATCGTGATACTGTCAGGGTGCCATCATCTTGTCAGGGCTGGATTTTTTTTTATTTTCCGGGAGGGTGAAATTGTGCGAGGATTGAACAGTAACTTGAGGAGATGATTCAAGTAAAGTTGATACGAGCAGTTTCAGGTTCAATCATGGTTGGTGACTAAGATTGGTGTAAGCCTCAAAAGCTTGTTTTAAGTCCACAGATAGGCTAATCGGGACTGGTCATGCAGTTTCAAGCAGAGTTGTTTAAGGTCCAGAAACTCATAAATTCCATTGGGTTTCGCACAATTTAAATTCGGTACAAGTTGCGGACTGTTTCATTGAGAAAAGTTTCCTGCACCGTACTTAAATTCATCCGGAAAAAAAATCCTGCACCGTATTTGAATTCAGTTGGAAAAAAGTTTCCTGCACCGTATTTAAATTCAGTTGGAAAAAAATCCTGCACCGTATTTGAATTCAGTTGGAAAAAAGTTTCCTGCACCGTATTTGAATTCAGTTGGAAAAAAGTTTCCTGGACCGTATTTAAATTCAGTTGGAAAAAAGTTTCCTGCACCGTATTTAAATTCAGTTGGAAAAAAGTTTCCTGGACCGTATTTGAATTCAGTTGGAAAAAAGTTTCCTGCACCGTATTTAAATTCAGTTGGAAAAAAGTTTCCTGGACCGTATTTGAATTCAGTTGGAAAAAAGTTTCCTGCACCGTATTTAAATTCAGTTGGAAAAAAAATCCTGCACCGTATTTGAATTCAGTTGGAAAAAAGTTTCCTGCACCGTATTTGAATTCAGTTGGAAAAAAGTTTCCTGCACCGTATTTAAATTCAGTTGGAAAAAGTTTCCTGGACCGTATTTGAATTCAGTTGGAAAAAGTTTCCTGCACCGTATTTAAATTCAGTTGGAAAAAAATCCTGCACCGTATTTGAATTCAGTTGGAAAAAAGTTTCCTGCACCGTATTTGAATTCAGTTGGAAAAAAGTTTCCTGCACCGTATTTAAATTCAGTTGGAAAAAAGTTTCCTGGACCGTATTTGAATTCAGTTGGAAAAAAGTTTCCTGCACCGTATTTAAATTCAGTTGGAAAAAAAATCCTGCACCGTATTTGAATTCAGTTGGAAAAAAGTTTCCTGCACCGTATTTGAATTCAGTTGGAAAAAAAGTTTCCTGCACCGTATTTAAATTCAGTTGGAAAAAAAATCCTGCACCGTATTTGAATTCAGTTGGAAAAAAGTTTCCTGGACCGTATTTGAATTCAGTTGGAAAAAAGTTTCCTGCACCGTATTTGAATTCAGTTGAAAAAAAGTTTCCTGCACCGTATTTAAATTCAGTTGGAAAAAAGTTTCCTGGACCGTATTTGAATTCAGTTGGAAAAAAGTTTCCTGCACCGTATTTAAATTCAGTTGGAAAAAAATCCTGCACCGTATTTGAATTCAGTTGGAAAAAAGTTTCCTGCACCGTATTTGAATTCAGTTGGAAAAAAGTTTCCTGCACCGTATTTAAATTCAGTTGGAAAAAAAATCCTGCACCGTATTTGAATTCAGTTGGAAAAAAGTTTCCTGGACCGTATTTGAATTCAGTTGGAAAAAAGTTTCCTGGACCGTATTTAAATTCAGTTGGAAAAAAAATCCTGCACCGTATTTGAATTCAGTTGGAAAAAAGTTTCCTGGACCGTATTTGAATTCAGTTGGAAAAAAGTTTCCTGCACCGTATTTAAATTCAGTTGGAAAAAAAATCCTGGACCGTATTTGAATTCAGTTGGAAAAAAGTTTCCTGGACCGTATTTGAATTCAGTTGGAAAAAAGTTTCCTGCACCGTATTTAAATTCAGTTGGAAAAAAAATCCTGCACCGTATTTGAATTGATCCGGAAAAAAGTTTCCTGCACCGTATTTGAATTCAGTTGGAAGAAAGTTTCCTGCACCGTATTTAAATTCAGTTGGAAAAAAAATCCTGCACCGTATTTGAATTCAGTTGGAAAAAGTTTCCTGCACCGTATTTGAATTCAGTTGGAAAAAAGTTTCCTGCACCGTATTTGAATTCAGTTGGAAAAAAGTTTCCTGCACCGTATTTAAATTCAGTTGGAAAAAAGTTTCCTGGACCGTATTTGAATTCAGTTGGAAAAAAGTTTCCTGCACCGTATTTAAATTCAGTTGGAAAAAAAATCCTGCACCGTATTTGAATTCAGTTGGAAAAAAGTTTCCTGCACCGTATTTGAATTCAGTTGGAAAAAAGTTTCCTGCACCGTATTTAAATTCAGTTGGAAAAAAGTTTCCTGGACCGTATTTGAATTCAGTTGGAAAAAAGTTTCCTGCACCGTATTTAAATTCAGTTGAAAAAAAAATCCTGCACCGTATTTGAATTCAGTTGGAAAAAAGTTTCCTGCACCGTATTTGAATTCAGTTGGAAAAAAGTTTCCTGCACCGTATTTAAATTCAGTTGGAAAAAAAATCCTGCACCGTATTTGAATTCAGTTGGAAAAAAGTTTCCTGGACCGTATTTGAATTCAGTTGGAAAAAAGTTTCCTGCACCGTATTTAAATTCAGTTGGAAAAGAAATCCTGCACCGTATTTGAATTCAGTTGGAAAAAAGTTTCCTGGACCGTATTTGAATTCAGTTGGAAAAAAGTTTCCTGCACCGTATTTGAATTCAGTTGGAAAAAAGTTTCCTGCACCGTATTTAAATTCAGTTGGAAAAAAGTTTCCTGGACCGTATTTGAATTCAGTTGGAAAAAAGTTTCCTGCACCGTATTTAAATTCAGTTGGAAAAAAAATCCTGCACCGTATTTGAATTCAGTTGGAAAAAAGTTTCCTGGACCGTATTTGAATTCAGTTGGAAAAAAGTTTCCTGCACCGTATTTAAATTCAGTTGGAAAAAAGTTTCCTGGACCGTATTTGAATTCAGTTGGAAAAAAGTTTCCTGCACCGTATTTAAATTCAGTTGGAAAAAAAATCCTGCACCGTATTTGAATTCAGTTGGAAAAAAGTTTCCTGGACCGTATTTGAATTCAGTTGGAAAAAAGTTTCCTGCACCGTATTTAAATTCAGTTGGAAAAAGTTTCCTGGACCGTATTTGAATTCAGTTGGAAAAAAAATCCTGCACCGTATTTGAATTCAGTTGGAAAAAAGTTTCCTGGACCGTATTTGAATTCAGCCGGGAGAAAGGTTCTTGGGCCTTATTTAAATTGATACGGAAAAAGGAATTCTGGACCGAATTGAATTACTTTACAGTTAATAAGGCTCTTTTCGGTCCAGAACCCATTTACGCGTGCTGATTTTATCTCATGGACTGGAGTTGAATTTATTCCTGGACCTTTGGCAACCCTGGTTTAAAGTAGGATCCGAATGTGTACGATGTGTCTTCTAGGAAATCGAACCTGCGACCTCTCGATTACAATGAAAAAGTATTAGCCACAGTGTTCGGAAATTTTCTATAAATCTTAATATATGAATGTTATTATAACGAAAAAATAGGAGTGTATTTAGAAGTGACGAATTGCAGTAAAGCGTGGATCTTCTAAATTTAGCTGACAACGAAGCCTAGATACTTTGCCTCAGTCGAATGAACGATAACCCTTTTACCTTAGCATCCAGAAAAGGCATAGTAGGAAACAGAGTTGCCAACTTTACCTTTTCCTCCATGTTACAAATTTTCAAGTTAACAATTTAAGAGTCTTATTGTAACGTTACTTCTATTGAAAAAGTAACTCTGTTACAGTTACAGCTATTTACTTTTAAAAGTAGCTAAAATTGGAATCCCTCCCCCCCCAAATGTATCTATTCCAAACGCAGGTTAGTCACTATACTATAGGGGAGGTCTAGTCTAATTCTCGTGTGATGAACGAGAAATCTTGTTTCGGTTTCGTTTTCGTCTTGCCCCGAGCCTGGTAATAACACACTCAAAAATGGAAATATATATATATATATATATACCGGGTGGTCCATTTATAATGATTAGGAGGGCGGCAAATTTGTTTTACATATTTGGATTCCGTGTTGAAAAATAATAATTTTTTGTTTGAAAAATTTTGTAAAAAAATTGCAAACTTCGAACATTTATAAACATTTGGTAGTTTCAGATTCATTTTGTTCCCTTTATGTAATAACGGTTTTGGTTTCCATTGAGAACATTGCATAAACGAATTTTATTCAAAAAATGTGTGCAAAGAATTCGGCAAAATAAAGTTGTTTGCAATTTATGTTTTTGTGTAACAATAAATAATATTAATTTGTTCCAGCTCTTTGGTTTCAAGCAACAATTTCATATGAACAACAAAATTAAGTATGTTACTACAAATTAGTTATCATTTGAGGTACACAAATAAATGTTTAAAGGAGCAAATGTTCAAAATGATGACCGCTCTCTTCAATGCATTTCAAAACACGGTGTTTGAAGCTCCACACTGTTCGTCCCAAAATGTCAGGAGTGATAGAGGCACAAGAATGAATAATTCGTTGCCTCATGTTTTCTGGCGTTGTTGGAACTTCGTGGTTGCACTTTTCTTTAAGTAGTCCCCAAAAGCAGAAATCAGGCGACGTGGGATCGGGTGAACGAGCTGGCCAAATAACGGGTTCTCCACGTCCTATCCATCGACCAGGAAACTTTGTGTCCAACATGGCTCGAGCCTGAATGGAGTAGTGAGTAGTGTTGTTCATATGAAATTGTTCCTTGAAACCAAAGAGTTGGAACAAATTAATATTATTTATTGTTACACAAAAACATAAATTGCAAGCAATTTTCTTTTGCCGAATTCTTTGCACACATTTTTCGAATAAAATTCGTTTATGCAATGTTCTCAATGGAAACCAAAACCGTTATTACATAAAGGGAACAAAATGAATCTGAAACTACCAAATGTTTATAAATGTTCGAAGTTTGCAATTTTTTTACAAAATTTTTCAAACAAAAAATTATTATTTTTCAACCAAGGGGTGAGTGGCGGCGACGAAATTTTTACGGCATTCACTTACCCCCTCAATAGTATCAAACTTTAACTCTCTGCAATTTTTGGATTGGATGCATTCTGCATGCGATATTGCATACTATTATTATAAATGGACCACCCGGTGTGTGGTATATAATATTATAGTGTATATACAGCGCGTACATTTTTAAACCGGATATAGTTATCTGCGCATTTAGTGCCCTTACAAAAAATGTTTGCTTGTGTATATTGTTGTACCTTGTTGTTCAATTCTTGCATACTTATATCCCCCTCCCTTCCTCCCCCCTCTTCTTCCCATTCTCTTTCCCTACCGCATTGCGTCTTTATCTGAGGGGATTTCTTGTTAGGGAACTTTTTGGCGATAGGGTTACCACAAGGACTGTGGCCCGCCAGATCTCCTGATCTCTCAAGTCCGGACTACTTCCTATGTTTTTTTGTTTTTTTTTAAGCAAACTGTTTACAGACACAATCCACACACCTTAGAAGAGCTGAAGCATCTCATTACTGTTGCCATTCAGAATAACACCGCAGAAGTACTCCATAACGTTGCTAGGAGTATGGCAAACCGTCTGGACATGTGTATCCTGCAAGAAGGAAGTCGTTTCCAACATTTGTTGTAAGGTACTACATGCGCAGATCACTATATTGTAACATTTCTCATATTTGTGCTCGGGGCCGGTTTTAAAACGTATAATTCATTAAAACGAACTTCAGCTGTTAGCTCCGTGTTAGATTCCCGGAGTAGATGATCTGAAATAGTTATTTTCCGTCCATGTCCTTGGGTAAGTAGCTGCAAGTATCATCCAGTCCCTCATCAGTTTGTGGGGCGTAAAGGCAGCCAGAGCGAAACGTTGATCACACCATGTTCACTGTGGCCGGCTAAATGTCAAAGTTTGTTTGAATTTTACGCTTAGATTGGCTAATCGAGACTGGATCTGACCTACAGTTAAACGTGGGATCCTAACCACTGTGCAGTGTACCTTCGGCTATCGAACCCGAAACCCTTTGATTACAAGACGATAGCGCAAGCACTACGCTATTTGCAGAGACCCATCAATTTACATTTTTTGTTCTTAAAACCTGTTTTAAATAACAAACGGGAGTTCATTCATCTGTTCTTTCCAGTATAAGCAATGTATTTGAACGATGTAAGAACAACGCCTACGACAGAGACATCTGTTGGGCTGCTGCTGAACTACTACAGAGTTAGATATACGATGATACGATACGAGCAGGAAAAGGTTTATTATCCATTTGCCTTGACCCATCTCAGCCAACAGGTCGTAAGATGCCGGGGCTTGCCCCAAGTTGATATCTTCCTGGAGATGAGACATGCTCGAAATGTTTTACCTTTGGCATCCACTACACGAGTGACTGGAGGTTTTCAGAGCGAGGCTGCCTCACAAGAAACCCTTCTGCCATGAAAATGAAGCTAAAAAGTCCTCCCATTGTGGGCGGAAATCTTCCCTATCCTCCTCTGAACATTCCATTAGCTTCTGAACACCCTTCTTTGTTCACCCTACCCTTTCCCTCGACCAGGATGACTCTTTGTACCAGACACCTTCCTCTGCAAGGTCTGGGGCTAATCCAATTGCAGCCTTGGACCCAGCTTCTCCGCACGGCAAACAGAGGAAAATGAAGGCTTTTTGCTTTTTTTTTCTGCGCTCCTCCACCCACCCTTTCTCTCGAGAGGAGCATTGTGTGTTCTCCCCCTCCCCCCTATTTAAACTCATTCGTCCGTGCTAGAGATAAATCCGGAAGGATTTTCGGGGCATTAAAAGATGTTTGCCTCGCGTCCTTGTGCTCCATGGTAGATATGGTAGGGGGCGCTATAACCAAGAACTAACCGCCTTCATATTGGCTTCTTGTGCGTCTGGATATCGTAGTCTTAGCTTGCACTTCTCCGAGCTCCAGTCTTCAAGTTCTTTCCGTCTAAAGATCTTCGTAAGCCACTTCTAACATCTCTTTAATTTCTAGAATAACGGAGGCAACAGTGGCGTATGCTGAGTCCAAGACCTGGTCTAGCTCACTTTGACACGTGGTATCTTCAATGAGGCCACCTTGCCATCCCTACGGTAGCCAGGTTGCCAACTCCTAAGAATCCAGTGTTGCCAACTCTTAAGAATCCAGTGTTGCCAACTCCTACGAATCCGGTGTTGCCAACTCCTAATAATTCAGTGTTGCCAACTCCTACGAATCCAGTGTTGCCAACTCCTACGAATCCAGTGTTGCCAACTCATAAGAATCCAGTGTTGCCAACTCTTAAGAATCCAGTGTTGCCAACTCTTAAGAATCCAGTGTTGCCAACTCCTGAGAATCCAGTGTTGCCAACTTCAGAATATTCATAGTCTTCTTATTGAAACTAGGTTTATTCACAGTTTGTTATAGCTTTTTCTTCTGTATTTTACTCTATAATGCTTCAGCCTTCGCAGATAGGCTAGGCAGCCTGAAATATGCATACGCCCCTGGGAGGCAAAAAGGATGCAGACTCGGTAGAGTCCTGCATGGAACCACTTCCGTTCGCTTGTACTCGTTCGAGTTTCCCACGCTCGAGCGTGGAATATCATTTTAATGTGACAATAATCATAGCTGTATGTGTGAAGCTGTGTTCTAAGAGACGCGGTGATCCAGCTCGTAAAATATTTGACTCTACTTGGAAGACCCGAAACGGATGCGTATCCGGGCTGGATGATTTCAAATGATGAATTTTTCCAGTAATGTCCCTAAATAAAGCGGCTCTGAGGTTCACCCAGCCTCTAAAAATGAGGGTAAAGGCAGTCGGAGCGTGGTGCTGATTACATCACTTCCAGAAATGGACGGTATTGTGAATGTGGGTAGCCTACCTCCACCCCCTCCTTCCCGCATTCATTCACGGCATGTTCCAACCGTGCAGAGGGTAAATATCTACTTTACACACACATACCCACTAAAAGATTCTCCCCTTTGGCAGACATCCGTGGCGGAGTTGTTTGAACATCGCGCTACCATGCCAGGGTTCTCTGGTTCGAATGTTGGTCTGGGCATGGTTGTTCTTTGTGAGTGTCCCTTTACTAATTTCATCATATCATCACTAATCCTCATCTTCGCGGTTAGCTATGAGTGGCAGAAAAGCTAAGTAAACAATGAAAATATTTGACAGAAGGAGAATTTATTGTGAAATAACAGATAAAAACGCAGAGAAAGAAGGGACAAAGTATAAACAGACAGATAAAGACGCAGAGAAAGAAGGGACAAAGTAGAAACAGACAGATAAAGACGCAGAGAATGAAGGGACAAAGTAGAGACAGACAGATAAAGACGCAGAGAAAGAAGGGACAAAGTAGAGACAGACAGATAAAGACGCAGAGAAAGAAGGGACAAAGTAGAGACAGACAGATAAAGACGCAGAGAAAGAAGGGACAAAGTAGAGACAGACAGATAAAGACGCAGAGAAAGAAGGGACAAAGTAGAGACAGACAGATAAAGACGCAGAGAAAGAAGTGACAAAGTAGAGACAGACAGATAAAGACGCAGAGAAAGAAGGGGCAAAGTAGAAACAGACAGATAAAGACGCAGAGAAAGAAGAGCCAAAGTAGAAACAGACAGATAAAGACGCAGAGAAAGAAGGGGCAAAGTAGAAACACAGATAAAGACGCAGAGAAAGAAGGGGCAAAGTAGAAACAGACAGATAAAGACGCAGAGAAAGAAGGGGCAAAGTAGAAACAGACAGATAAAGACGCAGAGAAAGAAGGGTCAAAGTAGAAACAGACAGATAAAGACGCAGAGAATGAAGGGGCAAAGTAGAAACAGACGGATAAAGACGCAGAGAATGAAGGGACAAAGTAGAAACAGACGGATAAAGACGCACAGAAAGAAGGGAAGAAGTAAAAACAGACAGAGAAAGAAGGGACAAAAGGATAATTTATTGTGAAATAACACACAGTATACGTAACGTACTGTAAAATAACGTTTCCACCCTTTAACAGGGTCTTCAGACAAAGATTCACACGAAAATCTTTTACAGAGTGTGAAACTTTGTCTGAAGATCCTATTAGAGTGTGGAAACGCAACGTTTATAGTGTGTTATTTCGCAATACATTCGTCCTTGATCAACATTTTCAGTGTTCTACAAGATTATTATTTTTTTCTCTAGGAGAAATTTGTTTTGGAATAAATCCCCCCTTTCTTTATTAAAGAAAATGTTGTTTTTTTCATTGCATGACACGTTTTAAACCATTTTCTTCTGAAAATACCCCTTGAAACAGATGACAATTTTTGTATTCTATTTTCTTTCTCGTGGGAATCTTTTAAGTTCTTGAATGGCCCGTTGTGTGCTCACTGATTTAAAAGTATAGTCGTCGGTATAGTGGAACACATACTTCTTGAAAACGGATCCGTTGCATCGTGACAGAAACCAACAACATGGCATTACACAACCACTAAATTTGCAAAGCCATATGGAAAGCCTGACACGCAGAACCGAACAAAACAACCTCCCTTCGCCAATCTCATTGTTAATCCCATTGTTGCCGGATTAGGGCAGAATAAAGCAGCCTTGTTTCCACCAGATAACAATGGCCGACGAATTAAACGATGTCATCCCGATAGCGCATGCAAACAATTCAACTGTAAATTGGACTCATCCCATGACAACAATGCGGTCCGCGGTGAATTGCATCCGAGGTATTCACTAAAATTGTCATCTGGAAGTTATGAGCATGTGTGGAGTGAAGTCACTGGCTTTAACCTACGACCCTCCAACCTACCCTCGTGCATCATCAAAATTATGCAGCCTTTTGGGGGTTGATGCAGGCATACAGTGTTGTCCGAGCTTAATCAACGGATCCCAGATTCATTGTCCATTACTGCAACATGACTTGTTGAAAGATTTCACCAAAGCTTTTGATTCTGTGCGTCATCATTTTTCTGTGTACTATTACGTGGTGCGTATATTTTCTCTAGCATACGAGGAGCCCACTGATTGGAAATCCTTGAATTCAGGAGGGACTGAGCTTGTTTTCAAGCCAACTGCAAGTACAAAAAGGCTATTCGGGGTTGAACCTACGGTGAGATCCGATGCGAGAAAGAAGTGCGTGGGGAAGGCAGAGAGAAAGAAGTGGGTGGGGAAGGCAGAGAGAAAGAGCAAGAGACAAACAGAGAGAGAGAGAGAGATAAAGCGATACAGAGTGACCAAGATTGTGAGATAGAGAAAAAAAGAGGGAAACAAAAAGCAACAGACAGACAGAAATAGAAACCGCCAGATGAAGACATACAGAGAGAGAGAGAGAGAGAGAGAGAGAGAGAGAGAGAGAGAGAGAGAGAAGAGCGAGAGACATAGAGATGGAAACAGACAGACAGAGCAACACACACAGAGAGAAAGAGACAAAGTGTGATAGAGATATAGAAACAAGGAGGTAGAGACATGCACAGAGAGAAGGTGACAAAGAGCAATAAACCGAGAGCTGGAAACAAACAGATAAGAGATGCAGAGAAAGAAGGGACACAGTAAAAACAGACAGAGAAAGAAGGAACAAAGTAGAAACAGACAGATAAAAACGCAGAGAAAGAAGGGACAAAGTAAAAGCAGACAGAGAAAGGAGGGAAAAAGTAGAAACAGACAGATAAAGACGCAAGGAAAGAAAGGACACTGTAAGAACAGACAGAGAAACAAAGTAGAAACAGACAGATAAAGACGCAGGGAAAGAAAGGTCACAGTAAAAACAGACAGAGAAAGAAGGAACAAAGTAGAAACAGACAGATAAAGACGCAGAGAAAGAAGGGACAAAGTAAAAACAGACAGAAAGAAGGACAAAGTAGAAAGACAGGTAAAGACACAGCGGAAGAAGGGACAAAGAGCGAGAGACGGAGACATAGAGACAATCAGATACAGACACAATATGGATGGGCAGAGAGAGAGAAGGGATAGTGATACACACAGAGAGAGAGAAGAAATAATGAGAGAGACAGTCAGTTATACAGATATGTAGATAGAGAAAGAGAAGCATAAAGCGAGAAAGACAAGAGAGATGATGGTCTACTCAAAGACAGGAAAACAAAGATGGTGAAGGAGAGGCAGAGAGGGATAGAGAGAGGGGGAGAAAAAGGGAGACCAATCCCATACAAAAATCCACAGAGAGAGTTAACTGAATACTTTCTCACAGTATGTTAATTTAACCATTTCATCTTGATTTTCCAACCCCGAGAAGACAATTATTCCCACCTTCTCACGACCCTTGCTACAAAAACATCCGAAAGTGACGTAAGCTTTATCTCCATCAGATCTTGTGGGTGGTGTGGAATTACACCGGAAAATGTAGGATGGGAAGGAATACCATCGTGCAGAAGGGATGAAAGATGGTGGACCCTGCGTAAACATATTTAAGCGATGAGGTTGTGCGGGGGAAATTGCGAACAAATTGCTTTGGTCTCCGATACCAACCACCTTTTAATCGAATCTGGAAGCTTCGGGGGGAGGGGGGTAAGCTTCCTGTACCCCCACCCCCGATTCCACCCAGGCTCGAGTAGAGATCGGCTGGAATAACAATCGACGATTTGCACTTGAGTGGATGCTCCATCGGGGAATAAATTATCATTAATCAAGGACTATAAACGCAGAGAGCGCTGGCCGCATTGTTATTGGATAGAGTACTGCGGTAGAGAATAGGATTTAATCTATTTGGTTCCTAGGCTTTGGTATGCTGTACCATGATACTAGAATCATGTATTGTATTGTCGAGAGTTTTCGAGTTTCGGTGGTTTTTTTTTTTTTTTTCGGAAGGCATGAGCGTATATTCTAGACTAGCTAGGCTATCTACGAATCCTGAAGCCTTGAGAGTAAAATACAGAAGGGACATATATTAGAAAATGTGAATAAATCTAATTTTAATATAACGTTAATGACGATTCTGAAGTTGGCAACACTGAAATCTTAGAAGTTGGCAACATTGAAAGCTTAGAAGTTGGCAACACTGAAATCTTAGAAGTTGGCAACATTGAAAGCTTAGAAGTTGGCAACACTGAAATCTTACAAGTTGGCAACCTAAGACGTTGGTAACCTGGCTTCCACTGGGATGGCAACGTCACTTCCTTGAAGACGTCAAGAATGAGCCTAGTCTTCTTCTTTCCCCCGTAGCCTAGCACCACGTGTCATAGTGAGCTAGTATAAGTCTTGGACAAGCATACGTCACTGTCGGAATGGTAACTTTTCATTTCATCTTTATTATTTAGCGTCGCTTTTCTTCCGATTTTGTGGCTAATTACGACGATGAGAATAAATTATGATATAATGAAATCGATGTCGGTACACGTATAAAGAATACCTATGCCCATACCTGGAATTGAACCCGTGATCCCTGACGTCGAAGCGCGCTGTGCTAACCACTCCGTCAAGAAGGTCGGCGGAAGGCTGTCGATTATTGGAACTCGAGATTAAACTGAGAACTAGACAAGACTCTCCCAAGATTCCGATCTTTTCGTTTCGGCACCACCCCTAGAGGCAACACTGATATCTTGCTGCCCCCAACGAGGTTCGAACAATTGAATCCTCATATCGGAGACAAGACCGTAGAGTTCGCTCAAGTTCCAAGCATCTGTCGATATAACGGCTGCAGCTCATCAAAAAGTGGTTCAGCTTGCGCTGGACTTTAGCCGTTGTTGTATTGTACGGGGTGAGTCAGAAATATGGACTTAAAGTAAACAACAATTTGATATAAGCAGTCTCTTCTCCACCTTAGCACTGTCGACGGTAATAAAATCACATCTCGCCAATCTCACAATCATTCTGGTATACGTAGAATTGTCCACGCTGCAACTGTAACTTTCTGCTGCATACTCAACGCCATCTTGGCTAATGACGTAAGCTCGGGCGTGTGACTTATCTGAAATGAAAAAAATACGTTTCAAGTTTAATGTACCATTCACCATTTCCCTCTACATTGTACATTTACACACTACATTTACTTCAAACATGTAGCTGTATTTTTGACTCACCCAGGCTCGTAAATGTTATACGATGAATGAATGAGCTTTTTAACAACCGTGTATGGCGTGCTTTAGAGACCGGTGACGAAAGAAATGCGCAAACAGCAACAACATTAAGAAAACATCGGTAGCTGACATCGCTCGCGTATAATTTGATAAACAGGGAGCTTGCTTAATTATCTAGATGCATGTGCAAGTCGCACCTCCTCCCTGGGCGTGTTGCCATGGAAACGGGAAGATGAACAAGAACGCATCATGTAGTTATCATGATGGCATATCTCTCTCTGTCTGGATTTTTATTTTTATGTAATTCTCCGTCCCTTCCTCTCTTTCTCTATTTCCCTCTCCCTCTCTCTTTCCCTTTCTCTCTATCCCTATCTCTCTCTCTTTCTGTCTCTCCAACACTCTCCCTCTCTCTCTCCTTCTCCCTCTCTTTATTTCTCTATTTCCCTCTCTCTCCCTCCCTTCTTATCTTTCTCTATTTCCCTCTCCCTCCCTTTCTCTCTCTATCCCTATCACCCTCTCTCTTTCTCCATCCCTTTCCTATCTTTCTCTATTTTCCTCTCTCACTTCCTTTCTCTCTATCCCTATCACCCTCTCTCTTTCTCTCTCCATCCCTCTATCTCTCTCTTTCTCCCTCCCTTCCTCTTTCATTCTCTCTCACCCCCTCTTTCTTTGTTTCTCCTTATCTCTTTCTCTGTTTAGGCATTTCTTTGTTACTCTCTCTGTCTCGCTGTATGTGGGTATTCCTTTATTCGGTAACAGTTTCATACATCAGAGACACATTTCTTCAATTTTACACAAGAAACTACTTACGGAAATGAGTTTCTCCAAGGTTTCCAACGTTCGTCGAGCTAATTTCTTTCGTCGTGGAATATATTTGACCGGGAAATCGTGTATTTTTCAAGAGAAATATCTCACCGATGGACAATTGCCATTGCTTTTATTCGCTTGCCCTCCGACAACCGGATGCTGCGAACGTTTGATAACGTAAGCCCCTGTCAGTGTTTCAAGCCCCCCTTTTTCTTACTACGCTTACCTAACGTAACCAAACCTAACCTAACCTTATCGGAAATGGTTCGTGGGGCTATCCGTGTATGGTTCGTGGGGCTATACGTCAGCTACCCGTGCATAATGTATAATTCCCACCGGTGACGAACACGATAGTAGGTATTTTTTGGTGAAGAAGGTTGAAACACTGCATACCCACAACGTGAGTCAAGATGTGCCCGCCATATTGTGTGTTCCGGAAGCGAAGAAAGGAATAAAAAAACACTCAGAATGTGAAAAATTGTGTCTGTTTTCGTGTAAAAAGCATAATGGCACCTTGAACTATGTTCCGCAATACACAATTGGTAGGTACGGACCATGCAAAACATAAAATATCCGATTTTAATGTGTCTCCGATCTATGAAACTGGTACCCCTTTATTTCTCTCTCTTTCTTCACGTCTATTTAGTTTTCTTTTCCTCCTATCTATCTTTTCTTGCGTTTGTGTATTTGTTTGTCTCTGCTTCCTTTTTCTCTCACTCGTTATGTGTGTATTACTTTGTTTCTCTTTCTTCCTCTACATTCAATTCTCTTTATCCTCTCTCTCTTTCTTCCTTTCTACCTCTCGTTGTATGTGTACTTTGTCTATCTCTCTTTCCCTGTCTATTGAATTCTCTCTTGAGATCTTCCGTGGGTAGGTATTAAATTGCTTCTCTGTCTCTTCCTGTGTGTGCGTATTTCTTTGTTCTCTCGCCGTACGTACGTATTTTTTTTGTTTGTCCTTTCCCTCTCAATTTAATTCTCTTGCTTTATTCCTCTGTTCTCACTGTATGTGAGTGTTCTTGTCTCTCCCCTCTATTTTCCTTCCTTCTCTCTCCCCTTCATTGGCTCTGTGCTGTGCCTCTTTCTAGTTCTCCCCTGCCCTCTCTGTTTCTCTCTCTCTCTCCTTTCACTGCATCTTTGTTTCTAGCTCTCACTGCAAAATTCTCCAGTTTCTGAATTTTTCTTTTCCTTCTCTCCCACAACATTTCTGCATCTTCTCCTTTGCCTCCCTCCTTCCCCTTTCTGTGTGGCTGTTTCTGTATCTTTTTCTTTCTCTTTCCCCCAATCTGTGTTCTCTCCTGTCTCTGTCTTTCACTGTGTATCTCTCTCTCATTTTATGCCCGTCTCTTTGTTCTCTATCTTATATCTTCTTCTCTGCGGAATAGGAGAAATATGTGTTTAGATGCAGTATTCATTCGGCTACATTGTCTTGCGTAAATAAGTGCCTCCCCGATGGCGCAGTGGTAGCGTCGTTGCCTTGTAATCAAGGGGTCCGGGGTTCGGTACCCGGTGGACGCACATAGTGGTTCGGATTCCACTTTTTAAAAAACTGTAGGTCTAGTCCCGATTAGCCTTACTGTGCATAAAGTGGAGTTAAAGCACCAAATCAACCAATCCTGCGTAAGTAATTTCTCAAAAACATTACTTTTAATGCTTGTACTGTTTGGATAAATATGTATTAAATATGAGTACCAACACTACAGTCAGTGGCGTTTACGGGAAGGGTAATAAGGGATTGTAGCCCCCTGGTAGTTTTCTCTAGCCATCGTAAAAGGAAAAAAAAGATTATCAGTTATACAGTACAGACTGCAAAGAAAAAAGGAGGGCGGTCATAACACTCTTTACGATGGCACGCCACTGGTTACAGACTTGCTGTTCTCCCTTCACCTCGGCAACCACAATTAGGAAGAAATCTTTCTCGGCGAAATGGGTTGGCCGCCGGCGTCAGGGACTAGTGTCAATATTGGCCCCCTCTCGCTGGACACGAAAGAAAACACCGTTCCTCAGCCTCCAATTTGGGGGAGGGGGTTATCCTACTTAGGAAGGGGGGGGGGAGATCTGGATTAGAGTCATTACGAGTCCCCAGGAGGAATCTATACCACTGTAAATCCTTTCCCACTATAAATTTGGAAGAGATTCGTGGACGGACTTTGTTGAAATTTTATGTAATCAAGCGTCGGCCAATGGGAAGAAAGCTAACAGTTTCCTATTTGTATTCTCGTTGTTTAATGGACTTCAATGTAACTTTAACGTGAAGGTGATTTGTTATTTGATGCTGAAATGGGTCAAACATAAATATGTTCAATCTTCAGCAGTCCAAGATAGTAAAATCGTAATAGGTATAGATCGTAATAATGATACTAATAACCTAGTGCTTGATGTTAATTATTAATTGTTTCCATGATATGAAAAACTCAATATGCGGACCAAGCCAGAATTTATTTTATTTTAAAACCAGGGAGGAGGACATTGACCAATATTAGTGTGTACATATTCTTCTCCAATTACATGCATCAATTTACCAAAACAATTGCTTTAGAATATTCAAGAATTACATCAGAATATTAAAATAGATGTGAAGTAATCACAAAATACAGTTTTTCGTTCAAAATTGGTGCAAAATAAAAATTTTGCATAATTTCCGGGATAATTAGAGTCTGCATAGGTGTCCTGTGGCATTTTTCAATGTCCTCCTCCGTGATCGTGCGATCTAAGGCGTTGTTCTATGGACTCCGACTGCGGGATGTGTTACGTACCCAATGGGACCAACTCATGTAAACAGTTTGCCGAGGTGGAGTATAGATGGCAGCACAAGGTGTGTAAGATTGAAGATTAACACGAGATACACGAATGGCAGTGTAAATAAGCGCAGAGTAATTTGGAAAGCTGAACAACAATAGAGTCCATTATAAGAGGATAAAGAAAAGATAAAAAGCAATAAATTAATGTAAATACTTAATAAATTAAATTGCTGCTCATATGTAAATATACCGAAAAACTAAAGAAGTAAAAACACTGATATAAATTCGTGTGTAATAATAAATGACTCAATGCTTTGGCAGTGTTTACAATAGAGAAAGAATACACTGCAAACATAGAGGGCTTCAATGAAAAAATAATTACAAAATTTGCTGAACAGGAGAGCACAGTTCTCGTTTAAATGAGAACCAACCTTCGTAGAAAGGTACGTTTCAAAGCAATACCTGTTTCTTTTGTAATTCATGTGAATGGTCATTATATTTTAAATTCTTTACAAAAAAATAAGTCCAAGTCTGTAGTTTAGAGGTAAATAAAAACTTTTTTTTTTTTTTTGTAATTCATGTGAATTGTCATTATATTTTAAATTCTTTAAAAAATAAGCCCCGGCCAAATTTGAGGCCACGAGACGCCACTGCGTGGTGTGTATTCTAGTCCTTTTGTATAGCACCGGTGGCAACCAACCATGGTTAGGTACGAGTGAGTAGCGTAATCCCACGTCACCCCATTACTGGTTGAAGATCTCCACACCACAACGCTGACAGAGGAAGCAGGAAATCGGGGAACTCCAGTTGCCCATTACGCAATTCCGCTTCTCTCACTGTTCATTGGTGGAGCCGTCTCGCGTCACTACTTGTTCTCGTTCGCCTGGTCTACAGTTAGCTGGTACGAGGTTTAGGTAGGATTGTGGGAGGGAGACTTCCAGTCGGGATATAGGACAAAACCCTTCGAGGGCTGTAGAGCCATGGGGGGGTTAATATTGATCAATATTTTTAACAAATTTTCAATTATTGCAATTTTCAAGTATGGGAGTAGGTATCTGTTGAAAGTTGTATCGGCTCAGTCCTAGTGATTATATGATTAAATTGATGAAGGGACATTTTTCAACATCATACCAAGAGTTTCAGACGCTATAGTCTCGATCTGTCACGCTCTCGTTCTCGTATTCGACTCTTTGTATAAAACTACTTGTGTCTCGTTACCTTCAGTGATCTTCAAGGGCCACTGATGTCTTTCCGTGGTCGCATGACTTACGGGACACCCTGTACTTCAGTTCGGCAGAGGGAAATTATCGGCGTGACTGTGCCATTACTTTGTCCCCGCCGATGGAAAATTTGCCCTAATCAACCTATTGTTCCACTGTCTTGTCCTACACGTTCGTGCATGCCCTATTTAGAGTCTATTGGCGCCGAACAATAGCCGCGGAGTTCTTTTTCGCTTCATAACGAACAGGCACCGTCATCGGCCATCTAAAGCTCTCTCCCGAACCACTTGGAAATCTCCAACTTCATTCTGCATTGTGCCACTCTCTGGTCTCGACTCGGAGACAGTGTTGCCACAATCTGAGTGTTATTTCCCTTTTGCAACGAGAAAAAATCCCTTTTTCACCCAATTTTTCCCTTTACCTAATTTGAGTTTTTTTAAAAGGCTAATTGGGACTGGACCTACAGTTTAAAGTGGGATCCGAACCACTATGTGCCTCCACCGGGTATCGAACCCGGAATTACAAGGCGACGATGTTACCACTACGCCATCTTGAAGCACCCTTGATCTAAAGATATCATATAAAAAAGATAAAGTGCTCCCCTGTGCTTAGCACAACGCCATGAAGGCGTACAGGGGGAGTGGGGGTGATGTGATCAGCATCACGCCCCTGACCGCCTTTACCCCCCAGGGTTTCCCCCAGGTACCCATGTTATTCGACGCTGGGTGGGCGCCGGGGCCGCTTCCAAAGAAATCATATAATAATAATAATAATAATAGTATTAACTGCGTTGGTCTAGTCGGTAAGGCGTCTGACCTTCACCTCGGGTTCGATTCCCGGGGTGAGTTATCTAAGGCCGGATCTGGGGCTCACCCAGCCTCAAATCAATGGCGCTGATCACATCACCTCCAAATTGGCCAAGATCGAGAATGAGTGGGGCCGAAGCCCCACATCCCCTAAATGTGCCGTCATGGCACGATGCTATATGCACGGGGAACTTTACCTTTACCAAAATAAAAATACGAGTAATATTAATAAGTAGTAACAACAGTAGTTGTACTATCGTTATATTGTATATATTAAAAATGTTGAACAATGCATCACAAGCAGACTTCTTACTGGGTAAGATGTTCCAGGTTCGAACCCTGTTCGGTTGTGTTTGTTCCAACACCCATTTCATCATTTATCCTCGTCGTCGCTATTACCCAAAGATGGAGAAAAACGACGTAAAATACCAAAGAATATATATGACTTGGCATTAGACATCTACTTGAAGGATTGAAAATAAGATGTAACAGCAAAGATAAAATAGAAAAAATATATATATATACTGGAACCTAATATGTAACCTGAATTAATATTGAGTCTGATGTCTTCAAATTTCCCTGAAATGTCGTCATTCTTCATCGAATGTCCCTTTTGGTTTAAAATTCGGGATGAATTTCCCTGCAAAAAGGGTAATTTCCTTTTATGTGGCAACACTGCTGGGACACTGCTTTTCCACTGTAATAATTGACCGCGTTTCTCGCTCTCAGTCGGGATTGGAGAAGGGGGCAAACGGGGGGGGGGGGGGGGGACACCGGTGTCTTTGATAAATCATTTCTTCCCGGCAAGTATATCTTGAAGAGTATCAAGCAAGTGTGCAACGTTATTGAGGTAACACACATTTCACATATACACACATGCTAAGGACGCAACCTACATCATTGCATCTCTGTGCAGATTTTATTGAGCGTGCTCCGTGGGAGGAACGTTTTTTCAAATCTCAGTTTACCTGAGAGACGTATTTCAAATTCCAATTTACCCGAGGAACGTTTCTTTCAAATCTCTCCGAGGAACGTTTCTTTCAAATCTCCCCGAGCAACGTTTCTTTCAAATCTCCCCGAGGAACGTTTCTTTCAAATCTCTCCGATGAACGTTTCTTTCAAATCTCTCCGAGGAACGTTTCTTTCAAATTTCCCCGAGGAACGTTTCTTTCAAACCACCCCGAGGAACGTTTCTTTCAAATCCCAGTTTACCCGAGGAACGTTTCTTTCAAATCTCAATTTACCTGAGGAACGTTTCTTTCAAATCTCAATTTACCTGAGGAACGTTTCTTTCAAATCTAAATTCACCTGTGGAACGTTTCTTTCAAATCTAAATTCACCTGAGGGGAACGTTTCTTTCAAATCTCAATTTACCTGAGGAACGTTTCTTTCAAATCTTAATTTACCCGAGGAACGTTTCTTTCAAATCTCAATTTACCTGTGGAACGTTTGTTTCAAATCTCAATTTACCTGAGGAACGTTTCCTTCAAATCTCAATTTACCTGAGGAACGTTATTCAAATCTCAGTTTACCTGAGGAACGTTATTCAAATCTCAGTTTACCTGAGAAATGTTTTTCAAAAAGTTTACCTGAGGAACGATTTTCAAAGAGTTTACCTGAAGAATCTTTTCCAATCTAAGTTTATGTGAGGAACGTTTACAAATTGAAATTTAGATTCGGAACTTTTTAAATCTCGGTTCACATGAACGTTCTGTAATCTCATTTTACACGAGGAATGTTTTAAAATCTCAATCCACCCGAGGAACGTTTTCAAAGCTAAGTTTATCTGAGGAAGGTTTTCAAATATAAGCTTACCTTTGGAACGTTTTTAAAATCTGCGTTTACCTGAGGAATGGTTTCGAATTTCGTCTAGACTTTTTCTAAAAAGAAAAAAAGGCGTAAATCTGACCTGAAAGCGAAACGAGCGTCACCTCTTTATTGGTGGTTTCTAATGAAGCAGCCAATAAGCATTATGGGATATCCAGATATCATTACGCGTAGAGATCGTGCTTGATATATACTTTTCTGAGCACAGAAGTATGGAGAAAAGGTCCTCGAAATTAAAATTTTGAGTTTTTGAAAATGTTTACTGTCGTGGTGGCAAGTGTGACGAAATAAAAAGAAGAGTAATTTTCGAACTGAACGTTTATTCATCTTTTTTTTGGGGGGGGGCTTTTTTCACCCGTCCATCTCCAGTTCTCGGAACCTCAATAATGCATGAGATGGAAATTGCTTCTCTTCGAGCTGAATGACAAATTATTCTCTTTAATTGACACGACCAGCTCGGTCAAACAGCTAATTTTCCCATCGCTTCGGCCATTTTTGTTTAAGTATGCGTGTTGTTTTTTTTTCGTGTCCTCCTCTCTCACCCCCCCTCCCCCCCCTCGTGACCCGCCAGTTCAGAAATCCGAGAGATTGCTCTGATCGGTTTTTCGGGCCAATGAAACATTTAACAATTCCACTTTTCGCTCACCCTGCTGGACGGGTGGATTCAACCTCTGCAATTCTTGCTACCACCCGGGGGCTGTCCCCCCTCGTCCCCCTCCATGTCTGTAATTTAATAAAACGCAGTTATAATGATTTCTTTTTGTCCACCAAACCACTTCTCCAAATTGGATGCTCAAATCATCGATGAGATATCGTTATGTCGCTTTTTGTTTTAACACGGGGGCAGGGGAGGGGGCTAAATTGGAAATGTAGTGACGTCAGCAATTCCAGTATTGCGCTCAATGTGATACGTGCTATAATTGCACTGTCCTCCATTTGGAATTCTGGGAGAGGAAATTGCGCTATTTATAAGTAATTGTCAGGTAATTGTTAACGATAATCGTTAAAATTATGATAACATTTCTTGTAGAGAATTTTATGCTGAACATTTGACCCGATATTCCCTTAAAAATCTGGAAAAGATGGCAAGATATAGGACTGGATACTAAAAAAGAACGCAGAGCTGGTCATATCGCCCCTTTGAAAAATCCTGAGCACGCCACTGGGAAGAAGGCTACCAACGCTTCCAATTTTTTTTAATCTATACTGTCCTTTTCAGCCACACACCTTCAAACGTCCTGGTCTACACATGTCATGTGTTCATAACATCGTCACTACAAAGCGTCCATCTTGATAGAAATCACCTGTCCTATAAATACATTTTAAGGAGCACACCGATTGACTTGTAGTATTGTTTTAAACATCATTGCATTGTTTAATATTCTGTAGGCAAAATCAAAAATATCTTTAGGACACTGCCAACCCGCAATTGAAAATAAGGAGGAAAGAAGCGATTATTTTATAGCGAAATCAGCGTGCATGCAGTTGTCAAAGTACAAAGTTAGCTCGAGTTACCGCAAGATGTCACCACCTGTTTTGAATATATTCCTGCACATTTCTCCATTCATTTATCCCGTAAACTATTGAATGTACAATCAAAAATAGTGAAACTGAAAACGTTCAATATAAAATTCTGTAAAAAAAATGTTTCATAGAATACTTATCGATGGCGAAGATAGTAATTTATCTTCTTGATATTAGTTTGTAATATATTATTTTGATGTGTACCAAATGTTTACGTTTGTGTGAACTATAACCGTAACCATTTGTTGCGTCCTAGTCCTAGGTCATCTTTCAAAATATCGTAGCGATCGAATGTGCTTGAAGAAGTCTATTTCTTGTTAGGAGATTTTCAAAGAATTCCCAAATTAACCTTAAAATGCCATGCTTCTCATTTATTTGCTCAACTAATGCAAAATACGTTTTCTTATTCAATCTATGGTATCTGAACACACTGTTGAGGACGAGATGCACATTTTTTGTTATATCTTTCTGCCCCTTTCCTGTATTTTTATGGCTCCAAAATTTCCCGGCAAATTCCTGTGCAAATTCCATGCTGGGAACAGCATGCGTTGGGCGGGTGGCGGGGGCGGAATTTGAACTACTGGTAATTCGTATCTTCTTGCTGGAGCCTGGACAGGTTGCTAGTTCCTCAGCTTCTGAAGCACAATCATCTTATTAAAATGAACAATTTTTCCTGGTCTATTATATTCTGTATTTCCTCTCTGGGCTAAATAACCTAACTATCCCATAGCCAGTGGCGTACACGGGGGGGGGGGGGGGTTATTGGCCCAGTATTCATGAAAAAAAGAAACGTCGAAGGCAGGCTGACTACTGTAATTTAGCAGCCCGCTAAAACCTGTAACGAAATAAGAGAAAAAATAGAAAAATGCGAACTAATGAACTCGAAAGTATATGAAAGAGTAAGAATTTCCTGTTCTACGCAATCATTCCATCTTCATTGTTCTCTATTCGGTACCACTTCTGTCTGCGAACAGCTCTTTTCCAAAATGAAGAATGTGGAATCAAAGTTGATGAATCGACTGATCGACACACTTCTTCGAGTAGCATCATGAAACTTCAAGGCAAATATTGACATGCTAGTGAAGGAAACACAATCAGTCTTTTCATTCAAGGGGCAAATAACAATATCATACAGCATTGTTTCATTATGCTCATTTGTTGCTTTCCAGTGATTAACTTCAAATCAGAACGTGACACTGTTCTTCGCAATAGTTACCAATGCTGACTTAGTGGGACATTCATGTGAAGGTGCCACTGAAACTCAATTTTTAACTGTAACTTTATCCTATCTTGTGAGGGAACGATCTAAAATTGTCATTTGATAAAAATTCAAGTACTACAGTAAAACCTCGTTAATCCGGACTAATGGGGGGAAGGGATAAGTTGACCGGTTTAACGAAAGTCCGGATTAACCGAAATAACATAAAATAACAGTAGAAAGTGCATTAAAACTCCGTTTATAGCAACTAAACACATTTATTATGGTGTATTTAAAGGGCATAGGCCTAAATATACTACAGTACAGTACACAGTCTGCGGGAAACAAAATTTCATCAGTGGTTGACTGCCTTTTCTTTGGGAAGTTCTCTTGTTGACTTCTAGCCACATTTAAAACCTTGCATTCTGCTTTTTGCTTGTCCGGATTAAGCGAAGTCCGGCTTATCGGGGTTCGGATTAACGAGGTTTTACTGTATTATTCATAATTGAGTTAGAGGATAGAGGTATTTTACATATTATTCGTTTAACATTTTTTTATTTACTTTTGTTTTGTATTGTGTCCCACCCGTGACCAAAAATGTGGATATGAAATTCGAAATTAACATAAACTATAATAATGTAGTCAGATGACCTTAAAATTTCCCTGCAATTGTGGTATTTTTCATCAAAATTCCCTTTTGGTTAAAATTTCAGTCCGAATTTCCCTGCAAAAGGGAAATTTCCCTTCATGTGGCAACACTGCCCGTGACGCCAAAAATAACTGATTTCTTCCTCAACTCCACTAGAATATTCAAAGGTCAATTACCTTCTCTCTTTGTCTCAAATAATTTCTTTTTCATCATTTGACAATTTACAGGAATTAAAATAAACTTGTTAAGGGAAGAGGCAGTGTTTCGTCTGTCCCGCCCGTGACACAAACTTGTTCACTTATGGCTATACATCTTGGAAAGTATTTTAAGGGTAGTTATGTTTAATGAACAGTGTTAAGTTTCATATTTCATTGCCCAGAAGCTGTAAGAAAAACGTTGCTTAAGTATCAGTAGAATAGTTACTTCTATATCAACAATGTAGTCGGCGTGCCCCACCCGTGACAATGGAATGAATGTCCCTATATTTCATAAGGAACCAGTACAGTAAGTGAACAACAGAGGGCAGTTATTTGTAAAGCTCATCTATAAACGTTGAAGGCCTATAGCTTTAAAATAGACTATACGTTCCTGGTATCTAATATTTCTCTTTCCCGTTTCTTCCAGGCGGGATGATTAACCTCTGACACTTGAGGAAATGGCTTCGGGAGAGACGTCAGAGGAGTCCCGAAGGACTTCCAGGATAGAACTCCTACCCTCGGATCCGGTTAAGCCTGGACAAGGCTTCGAGAATGAGGCGTTCGATTTGTCGTCGCTGGAAGCGAAACCCGTCGGGGAAAAGAGGGAAGCAGCGACCGACGAGGATCTCACGCCCCCTCCGGTGCACCCCCGAAGAAGAACAACAAGGAGGAGAAGGGTGGAAGCGGCGCCGAACGCGAAGCCAACTCGAGGATGGGCCGAGAGCGAAGAGGAAGTCAAGAGAGATGTTGAGATGTCGACTGAAGACGTGACCGAGATAACGGCGGTCCAACTGGGCTGCACGGCGTCGCCTTCATTGTCGTCACGCTCCGCGGAATCGAAGTCATCAAGCACCGCGTCCAAAACTAGCCCCCCACTGGCGGTTCTGCCGCCGGGGGCTTGCCCGGACAGTCCCCCTCACTACATCAGCTACGTCCCCGTGTCCGCCGTCCCACTGAGAGCGTCCAGTCCGTCCACCGAGCTGTCCCGCGGTTGTCGGGAAGCTCTCTCCTCGCTCCTGTGGGAACCGTACGAGTGCCAAGCCGAGACGCGGGCCAGCTTGAGCAGATCTGCTTACAAGCCACCGACGATGAAGGTGGAGGACGTTGTCGCTTGGTATCCACCCCCGCGTCCGGCGACGAGTCCGGGGTTGGTGCCTCAGAAACAGTTCGTTCCGGTGTCCATTGTCGACGCAGCGCGGTACCAGTTCCCTCGCACCAGAAGCAAGCTGGCAACGCCGCCGAGTTACCAAGAGGTGGGTCAGTTGCCGGCAGAGAGGTCGGACCAGCTCCGCAATCTACAGTTCTTGTCCCCCAGCAGCAGAGCCGAGCTGGGTAACCCACATCCCGAAGCCCCGGTGGTCACTGACCTCCATAGGAGCTCGGACAGAACAAGATGCCCGCCGCTAGAGGCGCTGGCGTCGCTGCAGACAGCGGAACCATCATCTGGGCACAGCAGTCAGTGCGAGTGTAACAGTTGCGAAGGCAGTCTCTGCGACGGCTGCGTTGGTGATTCTTGCGGTAGATCAAACCACCAACAGTCGGGCGGGATGGTGAACGTCGCTGTCGATCCCGGCATTGTTGGTGGCGGGTTGATGGTGGAGGCGACCACCACCAGCGGCGAGGACACCCCTTTGGTGGGTGCGGAGGAAACCCCGGTACGGGTCCAAGACGCTCGCGGCGGTAGTGCGATCAGTGATGGTTCTCGAGGTGCCAACAATGATAATACCAGTGTGGTGGCAAGTGGTGTTAGTGTTAGTTGTCGAAGTGCGTCCCTGCGGGTGCCAGTAACCATTCCGTGCCGCAGTGGGTCCAGGGAGGGCAGGGACCTCCCTCTCCTCCCAAACAACAACATCTCCAATGTACAGATCGTGCCCGGAGCCCAAACGGACAACGAAGCGAGGACCTTCACGTCGACCGAAGCCCAAACGGACGACACCGGACAACCCGACGCTCCCAGGAACAACAGGGAACACAGGCGCAGGGAGCGTCGGGAACGACGTCACAGGCGCAACAATATGCACAACAATCCCGCGCCGCCCCCGCCCCCTCCACCGGTGGAAATGTGGCAGACCCAGCTGGAAGGAACACAGACTGGGGATCGACTCCCCGATCTTCTGAATTCCCACCTCCCACCCCCGTATTCCACCCTGCCCATTCCTTCCGACAGGAGATTGGTGCCTCCAGGACCACCTCCACCGCCACCAACCCTTGTGCCTTTGGTTGCAGCACCACCGCCACCCCCTGTACCTCCTCCCCTTCCGGCGTCAGGTGGATCACCCCCTCATGGAATGCGGTTTCCCTTTCCAACGCCAGGCAGCAGAAGGTAAGTGAAGAACATTTTCCATAATATCTTTGTAGGCATAATTCTGTGTGTGTTAGCATTTGTTTCTTGATAAAGATTCATTCTGAAACGTTCCGGTCCCCTCCAGCTTATGTCCATATTTGTTAATGAGCAGTCAAAGAAAAAAAACCTCCGGAGATTAGACACAGGCATTGGCCGAGGATTTTCGAAAGGTGGGGAGTTACACATTTTTTTTGGGGGGGGAGGGGTTAGTCAGTTTTTAGATTAGTGCCGTCTTTTCCTGCCATTGACGTTATTTTTTTTTAGGAATATTAGGCCAAAGGGGGTTTTGACCCCTACTAACCCCACTTCGGGCACGCCACTGCATAGAGGTATTTGGATAATACTATATTAAAATTTTTAAAACTGTCATTTGAAAAATACATTTTATAGGCATTTGGAAAACGTGTATTGCAAGGACGTATTTAGGGGGGTTCAGGGGGTTCAGACCCCCCCGAAAGACTAACCAAGTACAAAAATCAAATAACGAACATGTGCTTTGGTTTACATTTCTTGCATAATCGACATATTACAAGACAGTAAATATTTAGATTTTATAATTGCTTTATTTAACATTAATTTGATGTGTGTGTGCGTGTGTGTAAATAAAAGCTAACATAGTACACCCAACGGCAAAAGAAACAGTAGGCGAATTGTCCACCACAATTTTCATTCGGTCTGTATAACACACTTTGATGGCAATGAATTTAAATAAAGACGTCAAGAAGCTAAGAACAATGCCTGCTTCGAACCAACATAGTTTCATTCCTTAAAACAACGCAGGATGTAAAGTAAAAAAAAGGAATGAAAATAGCGGTGGACAATTTGCCTACCATTATCTTTGCCGTTGACTGTACAACGACTCCTTTGGTACATAACCACAACATAATTATTTTATTGGGAGACGCTTGAGACTAAACTATCCTACCACACTGTTAGGGACTTAGAGCTCGCCCGCCCCCCTTCCCCTGAAAGACTTAACAAGCACCAACATTAGCTAAATAATGAAACTATATGTGTTTAGCATTTGCTGTGTAATCGTGTGGTTATTTATTCCCGCCGAACTATGAATGACAGTACCAAAGATATTAATCTGAAACTTAATTTTGGTCAACTGGATCTAACATTCTTTCATGTTATCTAATAAATATTTAATTCGTTATCTATTTGGCACTGATTTTCTTGACAGCGCAGTTGCTTTCATACAAATTTTAGCGATGCTTTTGTATCTCTATTCTTATACTATGTTAATTTAATATTTATTAATTAATATTATTTTAATTTAATATAATTATTATTGTTTTAATTGCAATATTATTATTTTTATATTCGAGACACTTGGCGCCCCCCTAAATAAATTTCTAAATACGTGCCTGGTGTATTGGAAAAATAGCGGTAGAGGGCGCCATTATAGAGAAAAAACAACTTCTCGTAACCAAACAATTGTTTTAAAAGTCGACAGAGAAGTTATTGCTCACCAGAACCAAATTATTGCACATTGATTTAGAGTTGTCAGCAAATTTAGAGTGACTATTACCTTGCTAAAGTATGCATTATTACTGTTATTACTCAATGTAAAATTATTAAAAGTACATCAACGACACGAGAAGTTTTCTGACGCTCGAGAGAATCACTTTTTGGACATACAGAAACTGACCAACGAACCTCAAGCGAGTTGCAAGTGAAGCCAGTAACCACATGTTTTGGTACACATTTAAAACTTACAAAGTGTAATGTGGATAGAATGATTCAAATTTTTACATATTGCTGCTGCTGAATTTTACGGAGGCAAGAAAACGTGGAAAAAATTATAAATTCGATCATTAAATACCACGCAGGAAGTACGAGTTTAATATAATCAACATAGGCTATCCCATAATACTGCATTTTTATAACGGTGATTGTGATAATGAGATATCTTTCTTCTTGTCAAAGATTTTATCGTCATTACAAGAAAATCGTGTTATGATGCAATATGTAGAGATCAGTTGTCATTAAACTGTTTTTGCTTTCAAGCCAAGGGTGTATCCACTTATGGAACCTTAGTTAGCCCCCCCGTAAAGAGAATGCCAATAAACATTTGAATAGGACGTTTAATAGTTTATAATGGAAATAATTTACGCCAGAGAGAGTGGAAGTGAGGCAGAAAAGATGGAGGAAATGAGAAAACCGACAGAAAATAAGAAACAAATGAAGAGAGAAAGATGAAAGTGAGGAAGAAAGAATAACATGGAGGGAAAGAAACGAGTTATAGAGAGAGTCCCCCGTATATTTTGTCCACCTCTTGAGCCTTTCGAAGCGAAATTGTATTTGTCACTCCTCTGTTTCAACAATTATTACATGTTGATGAGAAATTGGGGTTAGTACGTTGCAGGTTTGGAACAAAGAATTCGAAATCGAGGTAGCTTATCAAAAAGGTTTTTATATAAAATGAATTTGACGCACACATATACTACATGAAAGCTGCATGGCAACTACCACAAGGGCGCCAATTGTATTTTTGCCATTGTATGTCACTTCTTTGCCCCTTTTGGCTAATCGCGAGTTATACATAGGCACCAGAACTAACAACTTCGTCTTTGAGGGTAACTTTGTCATGAGTATTACACTGTGAGGCACGTGAAGATGATGACTGATTGTATTGTCTATGTTTTGTACCGAAACACCTTGCTCTTTGATTCCTTATGATACATGTGCTGAACTTGGTTTGTTTTCAACCACGTTGTCAAATTCCAATGTTTAGAAACAAATTAAAATAAATAAGAATAAAAGACACACAAACGTCACTACTTAGACAAGAGGATATATTTTGCAATTCATACCACTTTGGGTGACGATCTTGCCTCTCCATGGGGGTAATTTTGACCTGCTAGGAACGTAAGCAAGATGACGGGTAACTTCGTCACGAAAATGGTGACGTATTTGCCCCCCACAATATTTTGTAATTTCTTTGGTATTCCTTCAGTATATTTGTAAAGGACAAAGCGTTCGTCGAGTATAATTTTCGTGTTGTCACTCACCACGGATTTTGCAGGGCACATTAGAATATGCCAAAATCTGTACAAAGTTACCCTGTTCGATGGTAGTCTTTATTGATAAAATTCTAGACACAGCAAAATGAACATTGACTCTGCAAAGCTTCACTAAATCGAATATGGAATGATCTTTATACATGACCAAAAGGCATACGCCGAAGGAAGGTCATTGTATTATGTGGGAAGTCTGTATTTTCCCCGCAACTTCCAGTCTAAACTTTCCTGTATCCAAGGCGACTGTAATACGTGATGTGCGCATAAGTATTCGAAAGTTGAATAACTGAAGGAGCGTGTTGCCGACAACAATTCTGCAGTAATTCAACAAACGACGCTGTTAGAGAATCTGTAACCTATCTGTACGTATCAAACTACAGCTATTCTTTGTATGCTGTAAGAATGAAGTCATGCATGTGATAAAGCCATACCACTCAATGCTCCTGATATATTGAGCTGTGGGGTCTAATATTACGAACTGTACAGCTACGATCAATATATTAATGGGCAAAATAACTAAGGAACTTTTTTATTAGAAGTGACCTGGTCTTGTTTACATCATCTTCGTTCTTACAGTGGATGTAGATTAGGTATAAATCCAATGGTCAGTGCATGTTATATTTTTAGCATACTTGCCTACAGGTTGCCATGCACGTTATTTTTTCTTTCTCTATCCGTGATACTCTCATAACTTGGTGGCAAAATTCGCCTTTGTACCTTTTTCTCCTCTTCATTAGCAGCCTACTAGAAAGATGATTTCGAAAGCTCTTCCACACGTCTTCAAAAGTGTCGTGAGACTTTATGCACACCCTGTTGCTTCACCATGCGTTTCAAGTTGACATGAGGCCGCAACGGGACAGGGTTCACACACTAAAAAAGAAATAGCAAGGGAAACCAGCGTCGTAAATTGTGTTTTGAAGCCCTCTGCAGTTAACCTCCCCTTCCCCTCCACACACACACACATCTTGTGACACACTGACACACTCCAACTGGATCACATTGTAGCCATACAGGATCGTTTGTTTTTTTCCAACCGCATTGGTCGTGACGTCATCGTGGTTTCCTTCGATTTATATAAAAAAAATACAAGCTGTGTTTTGGGGCCAGTTTCTGGCCTCCAGTAAACAAATTTGTTGAAAAAAGGAAGAGGAAGTTGAGATGGCGCTGTTCTCGTCTTCTTCCAAAATGGCGGACGTCGTTTCCGCGGTGAAAGTTGCCCCCACTGAAGATCCGGGACAAGGCAATTTATGCCTTTCCATTTTCGTCCATGTCAATTGGATGATGCGCCCGCCTTCGTCAAGAAATGTGAAAGCCTGTCTGTTTAGGCGTGGACTCAATTGAACTGTGAGCTTTTGTAAGAAGAAGAACAACAAAGAAAGAAAATCAAGAAATGTACATCAACTGGGTCGTGAGCAGCTTCAGCCTTCAAAGTCAATAGTTTCAGAATTGTTTCCACGATATTCTCAATATCCGTCTTGGTGTTCAGTGGCGTTGGCAGAGAATTCCGTTCGGGGTTACAAGGGTCGATGAAATGCTTTTGGGGTGCGTCCGTACTTGGGTTCTTTGCACGCTCCAAGCCTCTTAACGATGACTATCAAGTCTACCTGCGTCGTTACGACGGCAGGGTTCGAGTCCTGACCTGAGCATTGATCTTCTTTGGGAGTGTTCCATTATCATCTCATCCTTGCGGTTAGCCAAAAGTGGTTAAAATGAACCAAATCAATTAATAAACTACAGAGCATTCCCTGACATTCGCTACGAAACTCGGCGGCAAGCGGCCCGGCATCAGCGCTTGTCTTTCCCGGTGAACGGGATCCGCGACAGTCGCTAGAGTCAGCTATTAAAATTAGTTTTCATATTGTGTACTAACCTTGAATACAGAAGGTGCTGAAAATGATGTCCCTCTGCTGCAACACATTCCTGGCATCTCCGAAGGAAATTTGCATTTACACGTGCAAGTTCGTCTACTGTAATTCTCCCGATTAGGAATTTTAGCGGCTCTAAATGCTGAAACACCCGTTTCTTGTGAGAGGCGGCGGATAGATTTCCGAGGAGACTGTTCTAACCTTTGTCCTATCTCATCGAGTTTTTCCTCAGTAAGTACACGTGGGTTCTTCTTTCCACTTTTATATTCAGAACTGACCCTGTTACTCTAAACTTTTTTACGAGGTTTAATATAGTGGTCCTATGTGGAACGGGAACACCAGGAAATTTCGTTGCAAAACGTCGTCGCACTTCACAATTCCTCTTTCCGACGTAACACTCGACAAGATAGATCCTTTGTTGTAATGTCAACTTTTGTGGTGCCATATTAAGCCACAATCTTCAACACACGGACACGACACAACACAACTTCCGAGGGCGGATTACACTTGCGTCAGTCTGCAACGTCAACAGAAAGGGAAATAGAGCGAAGGCAGGGAGAGCGAAAGAAACAGACTGTAGCGTGCGACTGTTCACCGTTCACCGGGAAAGACAAGCGCTGATGCCGGGCCGCTTGCCGCCGAGTCTCGTAGCGAATGTCAGGGAATGCTCTGTAAAATCAACACCTGTCTTTGAGGAGTAAAATCTCCTTACTTAGGTTAAAAGCTGAGGCTGTAAAAGGGCGCTCAGAACACACAAGTCACATGACAGCAGACAGAGGGTTGTAGTTCAGACATCAGAGCCTCGGCGGACTGCTCTGCCCAAGGAAAATGTCTATGGAGGGAGAGCGTCATGCAGCCATATTGAGGCAAAATTTCCCAACAAAAGAAGTCAGATATGTGACTATACTATAAAAAGAAGCAGTCACCCTACCGACCCCATTTGAAATGCTGTACTCGCCACTGCTGCATCGCATCATATTCTGTACCAGAAAACATGCCTAAGCCCCGCGACAGGTTAACTTTGCAGCAACTTTTCTCATATATAGAGCCAAACGTGCGCGCAGAATATAGTTCCGCTGCAATACTGACGATTTTCTCACTGTCTGTGATATGAACAGCTTGGCGGTTGAGGCAAGACTCGCACGGGAGATGCTCTTGCGTGGATTAATACATAAAACCTGCTGCAAGCTTAACCTGTCGTGGGGCTTAGGGTACAAAGATTATAATAATTATCCCCCTTGTTCTTTCTCTTCTTCCTGTTTTCTCCACAGCTTTGTTTCGATGTTTCTCTTTCTTCTCTATTTCTGTCTGCTTCTCTTTCCCTACACCTTCCTCTCCGCGTCGATTCTTCTCTCTTGTTCCCTTGCTCTGTTGTACTGCTCTGCTTTTTTTTCTCTCATTCTCTCTCTGTTTCACATATCTTTCTTTCTTCCTTGCTTTTCTTCTCTGTCTGCACACCTTCTTTTCTTTAGATCGCTATTCTTCCACTATTCTCTATCTCCCTCTCTCTTTGCTCTGTCGCGTTTTATCGTTCTCCTTTTTCCTTCTTATCCTTTCCTGTCTCTCTTTCGTTGCCTCTTTTTCTTCCTCTACTTCTTTTCATTATTACCATCTTTCCTTCTCCCTCTGTCCCTCTTCAGTATCATCCCTTTCTTTCTGTTTTTAATCTCTTGTCTTCTTTTTAAATATCTGAAATCAAAACTCAAATACGAATAATTCATTCTTCTGGGAATATATCCGAATAGACGCAGAAAATTTCTTGTCACTTTTAGCACTGAAAGTACGCGTACTTCTTCATTTCACAACAGTTGGAGTCACCACGCAAGAGTACCACGTGCAGTAATTTCCCTTTTCTTCACCGCAGGTTTGGCATGTGGAAGCAAAAAGTACAGGTTTTCACTTCTACAGGGCTGCGTAATTACAGGTTGGTTCTGTACTACAGTACGATGACTTTGCTTAGTGAAGAATTCTGTCATTGTGCGTTAATCTTGTAATCTTTCGGGGGGGGGGGGGCGAGTCCGGACCCCTGGACCCCCTAAATACGTCCTTGGTATACGCTTATGATGATCAAACCGAACTAATCTGTTACTTTTCATTTTCTCGTCCCACTTATCCTCATTTACCCAGCGTCATGTATTTTGCTGGAATGCGAAGAAAGATTCCATATTCCCACCAAGATAACAGGTTCACATCTCCGTTTGCAATTATTGATCCTACCTAGCCAGAGACGGTAACTCAATTTTGTGGTGGAGGTCAAGGTTCGCATAAACAATATGTTATACATGTAAATATACATGTCTCTGTCCCTCTACGTGAATTTGGAGGGGCAGATTTGCCCCCCTTTCCCCCCGAAGTCTGCGCCTGTGATCCTAACGCATCCTCAATGGCGATGGCTTACGTTGTCGCCTTGTAATCAAAGGATTCCGGGTTCACAGTGGTTCTGATACCACTTTAAACTGTAGGTCCGGTTTCAATTAGCCTATGTATGCCATTGGCGGCGATTGTGTTCCAAAACAAAGGGACAAAACTGAGGGAGGGAAAGACATATACTTTCCTTTGGTATGGTAGGTAAGGCTTTGCATAGTCCTGGGACAAAAGTGGCAAAAGTGTGTGGGGGGCAACTGCCTCCCAACGCCCTCCCCCCCCAATCGCCGCCATTATGTTCATACAATGCAGTCAAAGCAAACTTTGACAATTACTGGTCTACTGCCATATTTGTAGAGCGGCATTTGCGTAACATCTTTGGCTTGTATAAATTAGCAGCTTGGAAACTAATCGAAACAAGGGAGCTGCTGACGTCATCTCAACTCTGCACCTATCCCTAACACACTTGCTGACGTTCTATAGTGTTGGTAGCAGGGGTGGCAAAATTTCTGTTTTTTAAAAAAGAAACAAAACAAACACTTCTTTTGTGTTAAATGTTTTAAACAGTGTTTCAAACAGGAACAGAAAAAAACATGTTTTAAACAAATATAACGTTTAAAACATAATGCCAAGAAGACTTATTTTCTAAGAATAATGATTAAAAAGAATCTCTTAATCATCCAAGGTTGGGCTGTGTTCTTATTATAAACTAAACGCTTGACTAACTTCCTGAAATACATATTTATGTTAGTCTTAAATTTCGCATGTCAGTTGTTCGAGAAACTTGAACTAATCCACAGTTGCCAGGCCACATTCAGACCACGTGGTAGCTACTAAGGTTTTCTTTTTAATATGTTTTATCGTGAATGCAACTAAATATTGACATTAACAACGATGTGCAGTATGTTAAGTGAGGAACAAAACTGTTTCATCGACATAGTATTCAATTTTTAAAATGTTTTAAACACTTGTAAAAAAAGCAAACCCAGGTGTTTTAAACGTGTTCATCACGATATGTTTCTTTGTTAATCGATGTACATTTTCAGTCACTGAACAGATTTCTATGCACAATAAACAAAATGACGCGGATTGAATGAAAAGGCCAAGTTACAAAACTCGCAAATAATCACAAACAATCAAACATTTGTGAAAAAACAAGCCGTGTGTTCTAACCGTTTAAAGCAAAAAACACTTTTGTTTTAAACATGCCAACCTTGGTTGGTAGGCTCAATAGCTAGTAGATCCGTGCACTCTGTTGGAGATGTTCCGAAATAATCTACCCTGCAAGCAGTGTGGCATGCTTTTAGTGCCTGTGGCTTGGAAAATGTGGCGCTAGTGTCGTCTGTTTAAATCACGGGCAAGGCAATGCAATGAACATATTTTCCGAGAGCACAGTAGAGGTCAGAACGACTATGCACTTCTTATACATATAAACGTGATGGGAAATTTGCATTTTATGTTGAATCCTTTCACGCAAAATAATGGGAAATTTGTTTTCAGATAATTGCACAACGGATCATTTAATTTACATCTCATTAGCCAGTCATTTTGGCTTACACCGTAACGTATTTCGGTAATTTCATGTTGTTTTGCAGTTTTAACATGATGATGAGCTTGACTGGACCAAGGGAGAGATATAATGACATTTTATATGTTAAATTTAATTTAGTTAAAATATATTGCATTAATTATTATGCTGAATTATTAGAAACATTCGAATTGCTCCTTTGGCTGGGATGATGGGATGAGAATCCTACGATTGCTCAGTAGTATGTGTGTCATTTGATAAAAGAACCAGAAGGAATGCCTTGTTTTTGGATTCGAACACAGGAATCTCTCATTTGTAGTGCAAAACAAAATGTCAGATATTGTAGTGGGGATATGTCTGGTGCTGACTAGATGTTTAAGGAACGTGGCAGCGTCGAATGAAGGAAGGTACACCGATACATATCGGTTACATAAATGTTGTTTTGACTTGAGGGCGTCCCCGATGGCGCAGTCGTCGCCTTGTGATCAAGAGTTTTCGGGTTCGATACCCGGTGGAGTCACATACTGGTTCGGATCCCACTTTAAACTGGAGGTCCAGTCCCGTCCCGTCCCGTCCCGATTAGCCTTACTGTGCATAAAGTGGACTTAAAAATTTAAACACAGGATCATCCTGGCTGCAGGTCCATGCGCCAGAGCCTCGTTAGTCTGCAAAATATGGACCAGGGTGCACTACGTGGAAGATTGATTGATAAAAACTAACTAACTCTCTAGCCTTCTTAAACCCGAAGGTTCATGGCTGCAGCAACACATCTTCCATCTGTCCCTATCTGGAGCAAGTTCTATATACTCTTTTTCATCTCTACCGATTTCCCTTAGGTCCATCTCGACGTTCTCCCTCCATCTTCGTCTTGGCCTTCCTACAGGTCTCTTACCATCAGGTTTCCCAACAAGAATCCTGTAAACTCTTCTTTCCTCTCCCATTCGTGCCACATGGCTTGCCCACCTAAGTCTTCTTGATTTAATTATTCTAATAATGTCTGGCCATGAATACAAATTATGTAGTTCTAAATTATGTAACCTTCTCCACTCACCTGTCACCTCATCCCTTTTAGGTCCAAAGATTTTCCTAAGGATCTTATTTTCAAATACTCTCAATTTATGTTCCTCTTTCAATGTAAGGGACCAAGTTTCACACCCATATAATACTACAGGCAAAATTACTGTTTTGTATATTTTAACTTTTAGTTTCTTAGATATTAAACGAGAAGACAAAAGTTTATGAAGAGAGAAGTAACATGCATTTCCTGAATTAAGCCTACTTTTTATTTCCTCTTTAATATAATTTTCATTTGTTAATATTACTCCTAAGTATTTGAATTTGGAAACTGTTTCAAACGAGTTGTTATCAATAATTAGATTTTGATTATTACCTAACACTTGGTTTCGGCCTGTAAGCATATATTTAGTTTTCTCTTTGTTAACTTCCAAACCTATCTCTTTAGCAGTTTTGAAAAATATTTTAGCATTATTCTTAATTGTATTCACATCATCCCCCAGTAAGTCTACATCATCTGCATATGCTAACAACTGAGTCACACCATTTAATTTTAGTCCTTCTTTAGTTTCGTTTACCTTCCTAAGAGCATATTCTAAGGCAAAATTAAAGAGCAATGGAGATAATGCATCTCAGACATATTAATACCCACACGAATTTTACTTTCTGTTTCACTGGTGCATATTTTTATCATACTAACAAGCTTCTTAGGTATTCCAAACTCTACTAATATATTATATAATTTATCTCTTTTGACCGAATCATATGCTTTTTTGAAATCAATGAATAGCTGATGGACATTTTGATTATATTCCCACTTTTTTTCAAGTGTCTGTCTGATGTGAAAAATTTGATCTGTAGTTGATCTGTTGCGTTTAAATCCACATTGATTGATTGATTGATTTGTTTTATTTTACTTCGCCTTTTGTGCCACTTTTGACTAATTTGCGAAGATATGGATGAGTGATGATATGATGAAATTGATGAATGGACACTCGCAAACATTCATGCCCAGACCTGGATTCGAACCCGGGACCCCTGGCGTCGTAGCGCGAAGTGCTAACCACTTCGCCACGCGGGCCGGCACTAAGTGGAAGAGATTGAATGATTAGAGGAAGGGACGCTAACAAATGAACACCCATGACCAGGTGGGGATTCGAACCCAGAACCGTGAGTCGACCAGTCAATGTGTTCGGCACTTAGCATTTTTCTTAATATTTACACCATGACCAAAATGCTACTGTGTAAAGTGAAAAATTTTCTGGCATTTTAGATGCCATGCCATAACTATTCAACCGATATGAATAACGTTTCCTGTACAAAATTTTTAGGTTAAAAGCTAAATACATACACTATAACGTACACAGTTTTCTTATGGAATAATATTTTATTTGTTTCAATTGTAAACACCGTGCACTCACCATGGATGGTGTAACTCAACGTACGTATATTATAGATTGTAATCGAAATATTACATGAATGCTTCCTTGTAAAGTACTAAGAATTTTGGAAGCATTTAAATAGCATTCATGCTAGCAAAAATGTTAAAGAAAATGCTGCCGTGTAAAGCGGGTCTTAGTCCAGAGTTCGAATCCAGTGCCGTGAAGTTTAAGCTAAGCTTTTCCACTTCACCTGTTTCCCCTTCCACAAACCCGCATTGGCCTTGGACTGTGTGTGACTGAGGCAGGCAACAGATACAGATCTGACGTGAACAAATCTCCGGAATTTTCCTATTAATTATAGACCAGCTGGCAAAAATCCTGCGCAGGAACACGTCACGAGAACAACGGAAGCTATTGTGGCTTTTTTTTTTCCTTTCGTTTTTCTACCTCGTAACCTATCATTCATAGTTCCTGGCTTCTTTTGTACCTTAAAAATTGCACGAACATCATGCTTATCAATGCTCCAGTTTCGACTTCTGGCGCTGCCTTCTTCGTTTCGTGTTCAAACTTGAATTCGATGAGCGTTTTGCAGCTCGTGTCCAAGTCATGGGGAAAAGTATGCGATTCCTCGATCACAGGTTAAACTGTGATTGCTACTTGATAAATCACGGTTCTTTTTTAAGTATGATTTTAATGCGATTTCAATTTTTCACGCAGCAGAGAAACAAGGTTAACAATAGGCATGTACAGTCACGGACAGTTCTGTGTTGTAACAAACCCATTGACATTCTATTGTGTTGTTACAACCCATAATTGTCCTTGACTGTACATGATGAGAAGAATATTAGAGGCAAATTTTATATTTTGGCCTATGCCAAGCAGGCCTGTATATACAGGGTAACTCATAATTCCTTCCGGGTTTTATAGTACAAGAACTACTACAACATACACAGCAAAAAGGTGCATATCAGTACATAAATAATATCTCCCAAGTTTTGGTACGTAATTTACAGGTGCTCGATATGTGCACTAAAATAAGTGTGAAATGTGTTCTTAATATACATCCTGATATATGGCCGACTCACCATATCGCTGCAGATTTTAAAATTCTACTAGCAACAGTACAAAAATTTATAAAAGCATGTTTATTATTCTCATTTAATGATACACGTGCTACAGAAAACACAGAAATATTTCTATACTCGTTATTTAAAAAAGGCAATGGAAATTTCCATAAGTGAACTCGAATTTTTTTTCTTTTAGAACTGAATTTAAAAATTTAAAGGCGCTGTTACCCGATATTACATGTATTGTAAACAACGGTGTTTTGTTAACTATTTATGTCCATGCTTCCATCAAACTCACGTGACTGTTTTCTATACACGAATGCGATGTACAGCGTTTGTCATCTTTCTGAACAAAGTAATCTACGAATTGTCCACGGATCCTGCTCCCCCAATATCTGTTATTCTAAGATGCTCAATTGTTTGTTCATGTGGATTCATACAGCATGCAATGGATCACGGTTATCAGCGCCATCTGTTGATCTAAAGTTTACTTAAAATACATCGGAGTAAAGTTTTGTGAATTTTGGAACACCCTGTCGCCTGTCAATACCCAACTCTCGCACACAACGGTTTCTTTGGTTTGACCCAGTTCCCTCGCGCCGTGCACCTTCTGCTGGTTACATAAGTGGCCAAGCCTTGCACCGGGCGCAGACGATACAGCAGGAAGCGGAAAAAAAAGTGAAGGCAGGCCCCAAAGCCTATTGGGTCAGCGCGAGTTTACTGTACATTGAAAACAAGTCGAATATAAATTCAGTTTTCGTTGTTCTGTCCGTTCAATGTACGTTTTATGTAGAGAAGGCATCAGAGAAGACGAGACGAGAATCTTTGCGATACATTTCCTCATTTTGTTTCTTCAGTTTCTCACAGAGGGCGCCCCGAACTCTTAATTCTCTACAACATAATTTTGATTCAGTCTACTTTTGTAATGCCACACTGCTGTTCCATGTTTCGGCAGTTTTAACCACCTGATTGAAAAATACTTCATATTGCCTTAGAAATTACAAAGTACCATTTAGTTTTGATATAGTTTCCCAATCTCTACGTATTATTTCGTTTGTTTTAGCTTTATGATTTTCACCTCGCCTTTGCATAATTGAACCCTACACACTAATATACCTCCTAGACCTTTGGTCACACACCAGAAAAGTTATTTTGGGAAATTCACCATGATATTCCAAACTTCGATATAGGTACATATCTATAGAAGTACAAGGGAGCAGTGCCATTCAAACAACAAATAGGATCCCTCAGAAGGCACACACGTGTATTTGTTATAAGTAGACCTCGGATTTTACGTTTTTGTCCTATTTTTTCCTTTGCAGGTAAATAAGAAATAAGTTATGTCAGCGTTGATAACCATGATAAAATTCAACTATAATTCCTGGTTTTCAAGTTGAAATTTTCAAAAATTCAATGGTACAGGCAGATATTTTCTCTATTTCAACCTTATGTATTATCGCCTCTAACCACACACACACACACATACACATATATTAACAATTTTAGTTATAACTTCCATTCCAACAACTGGCAAAGTATAGATATCTGTGATAATTTCGTAACACCTTAAACATAAAATGAGCCACATGCGTATCGAGCACAATGAAAATATTTATGGGTCAGGTTAGGTAACATGTAGGGTTCATTCAAATACCTAAAGATTAAAGGTATAAAGTTAAGACAAGCGAAATAATAGAGAAACTATATCAAAACTAAATGGTACTTTACAACTTCGAAGACAAAGCCAGACAGTTTTCATCGCGGTTAAAATTGCAATAACTTGTGGAGCAGCAGTGTGCGTTAAGAAAAGGAGGCAATTAAAATTGTTTTCAGAAGAAATGGTGACTTTGACGCCATCTGTAGTGAATATAAGAAGACAGAAAATAAGGATCATAGATAAGGCTCCCCCGTGGGGGGGGGGGGCGTGGTGCGATTCATATAAAGCATCCCCCACTGGGATAATTTGCATAACCAACCCAGTGCTTTTTCTCCATGTTGATCCATATAAGGATCCCCATCCTTTCCCTAAACTGCCCTCCCCCCCCTAGGAATTTTCACTTCTGTTACTGGGGGAAGAGTAAGAATGTCTTGGCCTTCAGTCATAAAAACTCATATTTTACCTTTATTATTATTGTTATTTTGTAAATCCTTCTTTTGTTATTTTACGTAGTATCTTATAATTTTCATGTGTAATAATGTACTCTGCTACATCTTTCTTTGTCCGGTTAGGTAGTAGGCTAGGTCAGCATTTGCTGAACCTCACCCAAGAATAAGGAATTCAATTGAACCATAAAAATTAAATTGAATTTTAAAAACCGTGGCGGCGTTGTCAAGCAGTGATGTGCGTCTACGCGTAAACAATGGTAGTCTACATTCTACACGTAGACTATTTTATACACTTAGATTACGTAATCTATGTAAACAACATGGCGAAAGGTGATAACTTAGCAAAGGGCGCCGTGCAATTTAAAGAAAATTATACTGCGTATCAGTTGCTGATGTGCGAGGAAAACTTTTCATACTCTTTCTTCCAAATTCGAACAATTTCTAACCTAGGAAGAAACCTAATATAGGAAATATTCTAGTGTTATATGGGGAAAATACCACTTTTGCCTCACGACTGCCATCTGTTGTTGTTTCTTGCATACTATTTATCTTTTTCTATAGCTGATAATAGAAGAGAAGAGAAATTTGTTGTAAATAGGATTCTTTTTATTTCGTTAGGAACCAATATAGTTAAAAATGTTACTTTCCTTTCATGAAACCCTTGAAAATTAATTTTAATGCACTTTACATTGTCTACGTAGTCTATGTAAACTACAACGCAATGTAATCTACCCGTAGATTACGTGTAGACAACGCATGTAGACGTAAACTCATAGTCTACGGCACATCACTGTTGTCAAGTTCAGACTTGAGTCCACTATTTAAATAGACTAGATTCGATCTGATTCCTTTCCATAAACATTTATAATTTTGTTGTTCTTTTTGTACTTTTTCACAATGCAAATGTCGGAAACCACTAAATCTTCTGTCTTTCATGTGGCGAGTTTTCATGCAAGTTTACTATCCCCATTATGTGAAGATTTCCCAGATATCTCAGGAGGGGGGAGCAGATGCCCCCTTCTGCTGGCGCCTTTGATCAGAGAAAAGATAAAAGTGCAACATTCAGGAACGTAAGACTTGAAATGGCAGGATCCTTCATACTGGAAACGTAAATTCGCCTTCGCTGTCACAGGCAGTCAAATGCATGATGGGATTTGACTGGTGCAGAAAGAGACGAACACGGCCAAGCCAGAAAGCGAGTCTACAACACAATGGCCCCCTTTCAAAATGGCCGGATCCTTCGGCATTGTGTCGTGCTCCCAGAACCACTCCGAAAAACGACTCGTTCTGGCTCTTGGAAGGTTTGACGACGAGGAGAGAAGAGATGGCGCTGCTGGTCACGACTTGTACGCTCGTTTCTTTCTCCTTTGTTCGCGAGAACCAGTCTCTCTTCTGTGGCCGCTCACCAGCCACAACATTGGAAGAAGGTGGGATGCTTCAGGACATGGCCTACATTACCCCCCCCCCCGTCCTTCACCTCTCCGCATGTTAACCTGCCTCCTACTGTCGTAGCAAGACAGCAAAGCAGCGAACAAGAAACAATGGCAAGGCAGCTTCAGAGTGCATTGCAAGACTTCCGGTAGAGGCGCTGCAGCAGAGTGCTCATTGATCAAAATATCAGTGTCTTGAGTAATCTGTGACCAGGCACGTATCTAGAAATATGTTTCGGGGGGGGGGGACCGAACCGAGTGTGTCTGGAATAATAATAATAGTAATAATAATAATAATAATGTTTATTTAAAACTTATATTAAATCAAATTAATACTAATTACAATACATAAATTAATATTATATTATTATTATTACAGGAATAGGCAAAAAGACTGTATAAGAATAGAGATATAACAGCGCATATTCATTACGTAGTTTACCTGTAGTTAAGATCGGTATAATTTACATAAAAGCAAGTGACCTGGCAATGAAATTAGTGTCAAATAGATGAATAATTGATTATTTATGGAATAACAAAAATGATGTTACATGTAGTTGGAGAAAGTTAAGTTTCTGATTAATATTTTATGCATATTATTTTGAGTAGTAGTGTACATAAATCTTCTTTCTAATGTCATTCAAGGCCGTATGATCCCAATATAATCCTTGCCTTGTAAAAAGTTCAGAGGAAATGAATAACCATCGATTATGCAACAAATGCTAATATTTTCATTACTTAATTAAAGTACTTGGTAAGTATTTTTGGGTTGTCCGGACCCCCCCCCCCCCAAATACGTCCTTTTTATTGACGTCCTGAAACATTTGCGTCAAGTAATTCTGCGGCGCCGTCCTGCCTTGTGGGCATCTGGGTAGTGGTTCCTATTGCACGACAATGCAAGGCCACATACTGCTTTATCAGTCCAGGAATATCTGGCCAATCATCGTATCTCTGCTCTACCACATCTCCCATATTTACCCGACCAGTTACCGTGTGATTATTTTTTGTCTCCCCGTGTGCAAATACCGCTGAAAGGGAAGCGTCATGAAGATATTGGTAGCAATCCAAACGGTTTTGTGACAGATGTGCTGAGAAGCATCCTAAATGAAGCTTTTCCTGCTTGCTTCCATGACCTCCAGAAACGGTGGCAGCTGTGTATAGATAGCCGATGGGACTATTTTGATAAAACCTAGGACCAATAGTTCCTAAGTTGAATAAATTATTCTTTACGAGCTCAGTCCTGGAACTTTTCTGACAAAGGTTGTAGTAGAGTCCGCGTGCATTCGGAACATCTCCAGCTGACTGCGCGAGTCTAGCCAGCGAGCCTACGAGCAGTGTACAGCGTGAGCAATAGAGTTAGCTATAGGCGCAGAATAGAGATGACGTCAGCGGTTCATTTCTTGATTGGAGGTGTCGGGAGTTATGACTCGCTCCCAAGGTGCAAGCGCAGAACGGCCAGAGCTGTTACGGAAATAATCTCACTCTACCGTGGACAGGAACCACGCTGACCTCCACGGTGTACGGATTGGGCACGTTGCTACGTAAAAGGAGGGTTCCGGGACTGGAATAGATGATTATTGAGTTCACTTTATGCACAGATAGGCTAATCGGGACTAGACTTTCAGTTTAACATGGAATCAGATCTAGTATGTGCCTCAATCCAGTATCCAACCCGGGACCCTTTGATTACAAGGCGACAACGTAACCATTACGCCATCGGAAAGGATTGTTATATTTGAATGTCGTTTTCATAATTCCTCTCGTTTTCACGGTAAACTGAACGATCAGATATGGGGAGTGAATAAGCAAAGAAAACGAAACGTATTTTCTCAAGAGGTCTCGGGTTCGATTCCCTTTTGATTCATATTCCACAGTGGACAGTGGTTCGGATCGAACTGAAACTGTAGATATAGTTCCGATTAACTATCACGAACATAAGGTGGGCTTAATTCATATTCTCGTTCCTGTTAAACCTTGTGATGAGTATTCAAAAAATATTAGGAATGATAATATATCCAAAAACCTGGCATTACTTATGACTAGGGCCCGGGACTTCATGTTATAACATATTTTTTTTATTTGGCATCGGATCGTGTACTGGAGTGAAATCTTTGCATATCTGATGAAAATCAGTCGAAATAGACCAACTTGATAAAGCATATTTTGACATATTTTACCAATTTCGCGTTTTTACAACATATTTCTTCAATTTTCTCCTAGTAAGACATATTTCTGTATAATTTCGTAATTGTCTTGCATATACTCGGTTATTTTATAATTTTTCTTCGTATATTTAGCGCATTATGGATGGCTGGATGAGGAAATTACGAACGAAGAATTTAAAAGCAGATGCCGAATTATCTTACCAACTAAAAATAGAACAATAATAACCCCCCTTTTTTATCCCGCCGACAATTGATAGCCTTGCAAACATTATTGAGGGAAAACGTTCTCTCATTGTTGTGCGACAACAATACTCCACCCCCATCCTAGTCGATCTTCCTTGGAAGACACTAAAATCCCGTATAATGAGAATTTTGAAAGTACTGTTGTGCATATTTTTGTCTTTACTGGGAATATTTCTACCTTTTTCTGACATATTTTTAAATTTTTATGACATAATTACATACATATTTTACAGTTTTATAGGACATAAAGTTCCGGGCCCTACTTATGACATATATTATTGCATAAAATTATGGAACGAGTTTAATCCACCTATTTTTTTTTTCAAAGTTGGTGCTACTGTTGTTTTGATGGTGGTAGCATACAAATTTAGGAAATTTTATAAAAATCCGAAGTAGGAGGGGCGATTGAGGCCTTTGGAGGCTTAATTGCTGATTCTCCATTCGACCTCATCACTCGCGCGCACACACACACACATATGTATATACATGTGTGTATGTGTGTGTGTGTGTGTGTATATATATATATATATATATATATATATATATATATATATATATATATATATATATATATATATATATATATATATATATATATATATATATGAGTGAAAGAGGAGAGAGGAAACAATCTATATATTTTTTGTGGCACTGTCAACACTTTTTTTCGGGACCTGGCAACACTGCAGGTCATGCTTACTCTTCCTTCTTGTCACCAAGTACTACAACGTCTCTCTACTCCTGAAGATGTGACATACCATCACGAAAATTTGATTTTTTTCTGTGTCCGGTGAGTGTTTCCTCTCTCCTCTTTCACTTTTTATTTAGCCCTTGTGGCCCTCCTTCCTTTTATCCTATATATATATATATATATATGGGGCGATATTGGCGTTCTAATCTTCGAAACCAATGCATCAAACATGTTCCAGTGTCATTCAAAATCCGGTAACTCAGCTGTACAATTTCAATAGAAATTACAGTATATACATGGAAAACGAGCCAGGATGCTATCTATTAGTTTTCTATCGTCTCCTCACTGTAGGTCATCCTGTACTGGCTATTAATCTCATCAGATAGACAATCAACTGTGGGAAGATGGCCACAGTTTCCTCTTTATATTTGGACGTCGAAAAATCCTCTCTTTTCACTAACAAGCCCTTCCGCCGCCGTTATAACTGTTCTCCAATGTTTGGAAATGGCAAACACGAAGGGACCATCTGACCTGTACACTCCACCGATGCCAGACAGGCACCATGGCATCGCTGCAGTGTTGCCATCGCCCGAGCTCATAATTTCCCTACAGCGAGTAGAAATTATGCTCCGATTGTAACATGTTTGTTTTACTTGGGGTTTCTTTGCCAAAGAAATATAGTATTAGCATAAGACCAGCTTTGTACAGCGTGAAGTTGGATCTGAACTATTGAAATTTCCCCTGCAGAAAATCGAACTTAAAAGTGCGCCTTCTGGATTGTCCTGCATAAATGCAGGTGGTACGTTTTTCATGAAAATGTATGTGCTTTGAACACATAAATTAATTTTAATGATGTTTACGTATCCATATGCATGCATGTAAACTTGGAGGGGGAGTTTTGAATTTAGTTCTTCATGCATGTAATTGGGATCAATGTTTACCCATTCGTGAAATTGAAGTTCAACTGTCTCAGTTTTATTTTAGTATTATTTTTTAGTGTCGATGTTTGACAATGGCTAACATAGAGCCGGTAGTTGGAATAAAGGCAATCCGCCAATCAGCGACTAATAAAAGTTATGGGGTTACCTGAATGTTCTATGTAATATACTACAGAAGCACGCCACATTAGTTGAAATCATTTACAGAAATGTTGAATTCTCGAAAGAAAAACTCTAGTTTGAAAAGTTTAATGAATGTAAATATTATGGTAGCGAATTTTGTATAAAGTGCCTCTTTAAAGAATCGTGAAAGCATGAGCTTTTGATGGTTAGAACGCGTTTTGGGATCACGTGGTCAACATTTCGACTCATTTAGCCGATGTTCGATAATGTTTAAACTTCCATCGTTCATCTATTAGTACGTAACATATCATGATGTCTCGAAAATATTTTGTTGCTTCTATTTTATCTTTCTGATGCTATGTTTTTCTTATTTACTGATGCGAATAGTTATACACGGCTCTTATATAAGTTTTTGAATACATACGTACATTTCTATCATGAAAAATATGTACACGATGAATACAATTCCGGCAACTGAATTTCAATTACATAATTTATAATTTTCTGCCGCCAGGTGTGTATGGAAATTTTACAGCACAAACGAAGCACTTCACTGAACTTTAAATCATTTACAATGTAGTAAAATAATAGGAGACGTTTGATAATAGTCTTAGCATACAGACTTGAAATGTCCGTGTAGCTGGGTAAATTTCGCGTGGCATGGCAACACTGCTTCACTTTGAAGGACCGGTTTTCCTGCGGCAACAGGAAGGAGGTTAGCGGTGCTGTTGTGCAGTGTGTGTCTGTGTGTATGTGCGAATTTTCTTGCAGCATTGTGAGCTTGGCACATTTCCCACAGAAGTCTGGGAGAACGGAAAGTAGAAGCGAGTGAATGCATACATTAAACGAAAGAAAGAAAGCACAGTGCCGGATATTTTGTAACCTCCCCTCTTGTAACTGCGCAATGTTTGGAAAGCATATTTTCTTATCTAAGCCTGATTAAGATATTGGATAACTGCGTTTTGTAATGGATTTGATATGAAAGGAGCCGTGTTGGGGCAAACATCAATGTAGCAGGTGGGTTCCATGACTGGTGGTGAGTTGTCATTGGTTTTCGAGGAATGACGTCAAATGGATTGGATTGCTATATAATTCAGTCATGGTAGCCAATGCAGCAACATATTAACATTTATAAGCAGAGTGCGAAATAATTAAAATGCAATAACATGCTTTCCAAAAATACATTTATCTCGAATCTGCAACAAAAATTAATTTTGCCTGAAAAACTCACGAACTACAGTTAATCCATCCCACCTACATACGTTTCACCCTATGCAAACATAATGACCTAATTTGGTGAAATATTAAGGTTGTAGAATAGTATAACTGTGAAATACTGAAAACAGAAACACACATATTACGTATCTGATATGATTTTTTTATTTTTTAGAGTAGCTTTTCTGCCACTTCTGGCTAATCGCAACAACGAGAATGAGTGTTGACATGGAACATCCATGCCCAGATCGGGATTCGAACCCGGGATCCTCTGGCGTTATTACTTATCGTTCTTCAAATGCGAAATTTATAAGTTTGTGATGCAATTGTGAAATGATGATGTTCTGTCTTTCAATATTGCCTTTTAACTATTACACCAGTTCTACACAAAGTATGTTTAACCTCATCTAAGTATATAGTTTTTAAAAATACATAGCTTTTACATCCGTCAATATATTACGTTTAATTTCCTTAATATCTAAATTTATATAATGAAAAATGTGTGCAAAATTAATTTACTGGACATTTAGAGACATAATTGTAAAATATTCCCAGTCAGATTTACAGGAAGACGACGCCTTAATCATTACATAATTCACATATTTTTATTGGCGTTTTAGGTGTAGACTTGGTTTTCGTACATATTCATAGCAAATAGCAAATACAGGGTTTTAAGTATAGCTAACAGGAAAACAGATGCTGGGAAAAAGCACTTCTCTGTTGTAGTGTTTAAAATATCAGTGCCTAACAAACATTCCGCCATCTTTAGGGAGAAACCCAAACCAAAGGAGTGGATGACCTGTGAACTGTTACAACAGGTTTACTGCATGAGGACTGCTTATCACATGGGCGGAACTCTGGAACTGTTACATAAGTCTCTGGGAGGGCTCAGTTTCAGATACGGCCTTCGCTATTTATGATTACTGTTGATCCGCCCCCTCAGTACATTGCTATCACAAAGCTGTTGACGTCCTTGCAAACACTTTCATTTCGTCTCTCTTGGACCCATGTTCGTTAACTAGTATCGACTCGTTCATGAACGGATCATTGGAATCGATTCGCGACAATCACGCATTGTGATTGGAACTTACGGTTTCCTTTGCCATGGAATCACATGTTGGCTAATGTAAGAATCCAGTCAGTGCTGTAGTCTGAAAAATTTCAGAGCGTATACACTTACGTTTCGTAAAGCGTTAAGGGAAGACCTGTTTGCATTAATTTCTGATTATGTTTCCGGGTTCAAATCCCGGCTGTTCTTTCTTTCTCTTCATCAATTTCATGACATCATCACAAATCATCATCGTTGAAATTAGCCAAAAGTGGTAGGAAAGCGAAGTTAAATAACATTAATACAAATATTTCCATTAAACATTTTGGATGCAATCATTTAAGAAAATTGATACTGATAATGGTGATGATATATCTATAATTGGCATAAACCTCGATATTACGTCACGTGAAACCAGCCGGCCTCAGTAACGGAGTGGTTAGCACACCGCTACGGCGCCAGGAGATCCCGATTTCGAATCCCAGCGTGAGCATGGACGTTCTTTGTGAGTGTCCCTTCATCAATTTCACCATATCATCACTCATCCTCATCTTCGTGATTAGCAAAGAGTGGCAGAATAGCGAAGTAAAATAAACCAAATAAAAAACGTGAAACCAGAAGTAATTGGCAGTAATAAGCTGACTGAATTAATGGCCAAATTACATAAGTATAAACAAAACGAAAGGTATTGAAGATTAGGCACACAGAGGATATGTACTACGTAGAAATTTTCAGCGAAAAATGCAGGTTCGACCAGGACTCGAACCCGGGTCTCTGGCATACCGTGCCATTGCTCTCACCACTGAGCTACCGAGCCGACCTGGGTAGGTAAATCAGCAATAGCGAAAAATCAGGCGAGGCCAGGCCGGCTCGGTAGCTCAGTGGTGAGAGCAATGGCACGGTATGCCAGAGACCCGGGTTCGAGTCCTGGTCGAGCCTGCATTTTTCGCTGAAAATTTCTACGTAAAACGAAATTTGTAGGTATACCCATTGTAACAGAAAGTATACACTAACTAGCAAGGTTAACCAGAAGGTATATGGCGTATACCAGTATACCCACTACAGCTCTGAGGCTTACTGAACAAATGTGCTCCCTATTGTACGATCAGCTTAGAATACGGCTATTTTAAAACTGAATTCTGTGTGTAACGTCTGGAGCTTTACAGAAATTTAAGAACACGCAACCTTGCAGGTAATGCGGGACACGCTTCCCCCTTTCCTTCATGCTAAGTTTGTATTGTTTTTCCTTTCATGTGGCTAAGATTGGACTTGTTTACCATCCACATACCCATTGTACAAAAACAATCCGTGTCAGCCCATTGCAAATGTCGACATGTTCTGACAATTTTCGTCGTGTTTGTGTACAGGTATTCTCAGAAGCGTCTCCTGCCCATAAACTGTTGGATTCTGGGAAGGAACATCCCATACGTGGGCTAACAAGCAAGGCACGGCAGGTCCTTAGTTCCGCCAAGGTCACGTTGAAGATTTAAAAGGAAGTCCCCGCGCGCTGTAAACATTACATGTGCCGCATTCGTATTACGCAATATGCACGGAATAGTAAATCATGCGTGTGAGGGACTTTTACAGCCGCGGTGAACATAGCGAACAAGGATTGCCACCTTGCGTCTTTTCTCGCATGTGACTGTGTTCCAAGGACGAGGTACTGCTGGTACTACACGCTACAGCGCGTGCGTACATGACTGTTCCGGAGTACAACTTGCATGGTCATTTTTGTGTTTGGTCTTTTTCCTGGTCACGGAAGCGAACACTGTGGAAATGGACATCTCGTGGCAGAAATCGTTGTGTGAAAACCAGAGGGACGTAACTCCAATTGATCTTATTTACAAGAGTCACGAAAATATCTGTTCTTAGAGTTTGTGCTGGTTACGTTGGAAGAATCGGGTTGGTTCAGGGATGTCCAAACTTTATGATCGAATTCGAATTTTATTATGTAGTGTGACTTCACACAGGAGAGCTAATTGAGGCTGGTTGGACCCTTGTCGGTAGCGTATTTCATACATTCATCCTCATCGCCGCTATTAACCAGTTGTGTAGAAAAGCCATGTAGAACAAACGAAATAGAAATGTAAATATGTGTACAAGTCTTATATTCATAGAGTGGATATGAGATATAATTTCGTCCCCTACTTACGTTTTCGTACCTCCAGACCGTATTAAATGGCGTAAGAGCTCCGAAGTTGACTTTACCATCGTTAACTACCCCTTGACCCGGAATCCAAGCTAAATCGCCTGTATAATCAATTGTTCGTACAAAAATTTCAAAAGTATCTACTTTCGGCAAAACAAAAAAAAAAATTGTGTTCCTAATTTCGACGACCCCCTAAAAATTCCGAAGAAATTAGGGCAATAACGATTTTTCAAATTATTCATATTATTTACAAAGATAGTATTTACATAAGTGAACGTAATTAGCAGAATGTTGTAAAATAATATATTTTATAGAAAATTTAAAACATAAATGTAGTAAAACTCAGAAAGGATATCAAGTTGACTTGAAATAACCGTATCACACCCCCCCCCCCCCGTAAAGATGAGTATTTAGCCTTCCAAGCAAGTATCACAAGGTGCCCTAAAAACACTATACAGCTTACTAGCTGCTTTGTATGTCACTTTATTCTTGGCCACTGCATCAATCGCGTCTTCATGGCATCCTACCCAGTGTTGCCACAATATGAGGGCACAATTTCCCTTTCCAAGGAACAAAATTTCCCTTTTTGGACCATTTTCCCCTTCACCTAAACAAATCATGTAATAATGATAATAATAATAAATAATAGTAGTAGTAGTATAGTAGTAGCATCAGAAGTAGCCGTTGTTATTATTATTAGTGGGGTGGTGGTGGTGGTAGTAGTGGTAGTAATAATAGTATTTCCGTTGGTCCATGTTAGCTACGAAAAAAAAACACAAATGTCAAGTTCATCGCCCCCTGGCCAGATTCCCTAGGTTCGAATCCTGCTCAGGAATCCACTTAATCGTTAATCCTCAACGTTGCTATTATGCATAAAGGCGACGTACAATAAACGTGACAGAAATATAAATAGATGTAGACTTATATTCAAAGGAGCAGAGATAAGAAGGAACAGAAAACATTTAAAAAAATGTGGATATAAAATTGAAAATTAACATGAACTGTAATAATGTGGAGTTATATGTCTCCAAATTTCCCTGAAATTATGGTATTTTTCATCGAAATTCCCTTTTCCCTTTTGGCTAAAAATTGGTTGCGAAATTCCCTGCAAAAGGGAAATTTCCCTTCATGTGGCAACACTGATCCTATAGCTCGACCACAAGGAAAAAAACCTTCCCTCAAAAGCGTTCGCGCATTTTCCCTGCCGTTATCGGTCCTCGGGGCAGTGTTGCCAGGTCAGACTTGATAAAATTGGGAGATTGTTCCTTGGGAAACCAGAAGATCTGCTACAAAATCCGATGATCTAATTGTAGCGGATGAACGACCTTCTCGGGGGCGGCATAGGCTTGCGCACTGGGGGGCAAGAGGATGTCTGCAGATTTTTTCCAGCGAGGGGGAAACAATGTATTTTTATCAGGTGGGTAAACGAGGCATATTACCCCGTATAGCCTAATGTTGCCCTCTCAGAAAACACCACTTGAGTTTGAAATTATCACGTTCCTACATCCCTATTATAATAATGGATGTAAATTACTGTAACTGAAATCAACTCATACGTCTGAAATAATAAGTACTTTTATGTCAACATTCATTTTCCAGAAGGGGAGCGGGTGGCGACCATCCTTGCACTTCCTTCTGGACGTCCATGCCGCTTTATAATTTTGTAGAAAATTAAGTATTTAAGTATAGAATAGTATGTTAAGGATAGAAAATTAAGTATTTTCAAGCCGATGAAAGTTCCAAGCAACTACGGGGGAGGGGGTGCATTATTTCCTTTGTAATTGAACTATGCCGTTTCGTTCTCTAGCAAATTTCTTGTTATTAACACATGCTTTATTCGTCCGTTATGCTGCCTCTATGTTGCTGCATTTAATATATAATACACACACACACACATATACATATATAAAATAATTTGCCCACGCTACGAAGTCAGTATTTCTACTTAGTAAGGCGAGGACGTTTCACTGTATTTGTGTCACTTCATTCATTTCATCAGTTTTTCATTCATCCTTGTTGTCGTACTTACCCGTAGAGGCACAAAAGCGACGTAAAATAACTAAAATAGAAATAGATTTTCGGGTGGGATAAAATACAACCATCTAAAAATAGTAATGTACATGGACGTCCGCAGGATTTTTTCCAGGCCGGGCCAAGGAATGTATTTTTTCCAGGGGGGGCAAAGAAGGCACATTTTCTCCAATAATAGTGTTGTTCCCTCAAAAAACATTGCTTAAATTTCAATGTATCATATTCATGCAATAATTAACACACATTATTGCAGCTGAAATGAAATTATATGTGAAAAATATATAATTTTTGGTTGACTTTCATTTTCCAGGGGGCCCACGCCCCCCCTTCCGGAAGCCCATGGTAATGTAGTAATAGTAATAAAATAATAATAATGTCCTAGCACATCGTTTGGCATAATTTCACAGTTCAAACAGCACTTTTCATGGCTGAGTGGAGTTCCACTCTCCCCTCCATGTTCAAGTAAGGTGACCAGGAAACTTGTTTTTGAGCAGGCCGTCGGAGGTGCCATAGCAATAGTTTATTATGGAATCCTACCGAGAAATCAATAGGTCTGGCAACACTGACGTTGGCCGCTCTGAAGGCTCCTTCCTCCTGTCTTTTTCCCCCACCCGCCAGCGCGATGGGGTCTGCGCAGGTTTCTTTCCTTGTGGTTCCACTATACCAATGTTTCCGAGAGATCGAGACTTTAGTGCTGCTAAATCCAAGCCTGATTTGTTCTTTTGACTATAGTAACAAGAAATTAACGAATAAACTAAAAAAAAAGAAACAGGGGTGGCAGTTGCCCCTTAACACCCTACAACGGTTTCAAAAGGGTTCCAGATGGTTTCCTCTTCTTCTTCCCTTGTTCTTCCACGATGCAAGACGAACGAGATGTCAGCATACGGTCGGACACAATCGACCACCTGAAGCAAAGATTTACAACAATGAACAATATATGGTGTGCACGTGCAGTGCACGAAAGGCTTTACCGAAACAATAGCCGGAGACTCCAAAAGCTGGAAGATAACGGTGATTGGTCAATGACTCCGGACCCCAGACGGTAGCCAGATGTGTACCAACTCGAATTCCAGCGGTTCTGAGAATAAAGTGTTCGAGGAAGTGAAGAAGAACAAGTTCTAACTTGGAAAAACTGAGACATAATATAATATGCAGTAATATTAAGTGATTTATTGAAATTTATCTGAAGTTTCGGTAGTTTTCATCCAATTTTCTCTTTCGTGTGATATTTGGTCGGAATTTCCCTGCTTATTTGACAACACTAACATATCCTAACCTAAAGAGCCTCTCCGATCAGGCACGTATCTAGAAATACATTTCGGGGGGTCCAACCAAGTGTCGCAATAATAATAATAATAATTAGAATAATTATATGTAATAAAATTAAATATTAATTAAATAATATTGTATCGTTATTATTACACGAATAGGTAAGAGATAGTAAAAGAATAGTGCCTATTCATTATCTAGCTTACGTGTAGTTAAATTCGCCAAGATTTGCATAAAAACAACTGCCCTGGCAAGGAATTTAATGTCAAATAGAAAAAGAATTGAATATTTATTGAATAACAAGAAATAAGTTAGATCCAATTAACGAAAAGTAAAGTTCCTGATTAATATTTTATGGATATTATCATTAGCAGTGTGCACAAATCTTTGGAACCCTTCAAAGCCTTCCGATAACTTCAGCGGAAAAACCATCGATTATATATAACAAATGCTAAACAATTATATTTTGATTATTTACCTTTACTACTAGGTAAGTCTTCCGGGTGAGTAGGGTGTTCAGTTTTAAGGTGATTTTTATCTTTCCCTATTCTAGTTAAATTGGAGAGTGACTGGAAGTTGAAATCTGAATCCGGTGGCGGTGTGGGAACCGCATTGAGTCATAATACACACCAGCAACGCAACTAGAGACTGTGTCTCGCATAACAGACTGACGCCTTGGTTTCACATTTCGCACTAGGGTTGCAAGGAAGCTACGAAATCAGTGAAACTGTAGTTGCGCTCGTGTTGAATCTTTAGGACGATTTTCCTGATGTTCGTTCAGAGATGGCGCTTGAACGGTTGAGATGTAAAGTAATAACTCGTTAAAAGTGTTTTGCAAGAAATGAATACAGCTGGTATGTGAAATGTGCACACGTATTAAAGGTCCTATAAAAGTTGAATCTCCCGCAAAGTTCCAATACTTGCACAAATCAAATCACAAATTTACCAGACTTCATGCATGCTACACATAATTTTAATAAACTATATCTGGGCTCATGGTTTCTGCTTTGTCGGCTGAGGGCTGGGTGGCTGAGCGCGTCGAGTGTTCGACTTTCGTTCTCTCCATCGAAGTTCCTAGGTTCAATTGAGAATGGGTGCTCTTTCATCGTATTATCATCTTCATCCTCGCGATGATGAAGCCAAAACTACAAATCTTTTTATTTTTAGTCCGTTCAATTTTTTCAACACTTCTCAATGTAGTGATTGATTGACAAGATGGTTAGCTGGATCACTTAACACGTCTAAGCGGTACTTGTAATTTGTATCTCCCCAATAAAGCATCGCTGTGGAGATTAGGAATCCTACCGAGACGAGACATATCTCGGTCTCGTTCGAGACTTTATGGCCTCCCCGATGGTGCAGTGGTATCGTCGCCGCCTTTTAATCAAGGAGTCCGGGTTCGATACCCGATGGGGGCACATACAGTGGTTTGGATCCAACTTTAAACTGTAGGTCCAGTCCTGATTAGCCTTACTTTGTATAAAGTGCACTTAAAACACCAAATCAATCAATCAATCGTTCGAGACTTTGGTAACACAGTGAAAAAATTTACGTAAAACTTCTTCAGACATGGATACCAAGCGAATATATTCAGGATTTTTTATAGATGAATCTTATATTTTGTTTATAATATGTACAAAGTCAATACATCGATGCCGATTTCGTGTCTTAACGAAATCTATGTGCTGTTCATGTTTGAAGGCTGACACGTTGTATGTTCACACTTCGAGACCGAAACGAGGAGACGGTTGTTCAGAAATCGATACATAAATTTTCAATTCGAGACATTGAAAAGCTTCGTCTGGTTGTGTCTACCGGAAGCTGGAAAATTAAATTCTTTCTCATCCCCAACACCATGCACATTTATGTATTTCTTGGAGAATGGCTAGTGTAATCTCTTATGTGCCTCTGTGGAAGGAAATTGGTCCTCCGCATATGATTGAACTGGCAGTTTCCGAGAATCGCATTTCACACTCTGTGCAATATCTTTGTGTCCTACAGTTCTGTACCCAGAGCACAGCGGGTGTGAATACAATGAACACGACCAGTTGCCATTTTGTTGTAAAATGGTTTCGGTCGCACACAGCTTGTCCTTTATGCTTACAAGTGGTGGGGCTTTTTTGTGAATGGGACGCTCTGAAATTTATGTTTTTCTGCGTTTGCATCGAAGCGATGAAGGAATTTGCCCAGTCGAATAGGCTTTTCTTTCGCCCCCCTTTCATTTCTTTCCACCGCGGGCACCAACCAGGGAAGGATCCTTTGTTGCAGACAAAAGGTATGCGGTAGGCAGCGTTGCCACATCGTGCACGATACGCGATTGGACCGGGCATTTCGGCAAAGAGGTTCTGTTTTCGGAGTCGCTGCCACCTTTATGCGTGGGGAAACCAGTGGCATGTCGAGGTTTTTGTTTGTGACCATAAAGAGCTGGGGGAGGCGGTCGTATTTTGACAAATATGGGGAAATACTTTTGACCAACTAACTTACCTTTACATACGCTTACTTGTTAAGGCTAATCGGAACTGGACCTACAGTTTAAAGTGTGATCCGAATCACTATGTGCCTTCACCGAGTATCGAACCCGGGACCCCTTGATTACAAGGCAATGACGTTGCCACTACGCCATCGGAGAAGCCTGATCAGTCAAGGAAATCTATGAATGAATAGGTAATCTGAAGTTAGTAAATTTTGAAAATGGGTCCAAAAGTTTGCAAACCTGGTAGATACGAATTTCAAAACTGTTTCATTTTGGCCAATGATGATTAAACTTCATTATCTCTTGAGTAGCAAACGTGGTTTAACACTTCCAACTTTGTTTCACCAAAGAGTTTTTTCAAGTTTTTTTTTAGAAATGGGTATAAATATAATATCTTTTCGAGAGTACGTAAGCCTTGTTACGCAATTAAATACATCATTCTAAACGCAGTGCTGAAAAAGACATCAAAGCAAAAGTGCTTCTATTGTGTTTTGATTTTTGTACAATTCAGCGTACCTTTTCGAAATGAACGAGTTCTTCCTTTGCATAGGAATCGTCATTCTCGTGATCTTACTCCATCTTCCGGCAGGCTGGGAAGAAAAGAAAACTTTTCCTCTTCATTTCTCGACCGAAATTCGAATGGAAACCGGAACTAGTAGTATTCGGGAAGAGAGGAGTGTGGTGCAACGTGTTTACAAACAGCCGTAATGTGTGAAAGGCCCGTGAGAAGCCATTCGGAGTCTTTCGCATAGTATTCAGCTTCCCTGAATGCAGCGAGATTCCGAGAAGCGATTTAGATGGCTTTGCGTTCTCTAGCTGCTTTGTAGCTCTTTGGAAGCAGTGTTGACAACTCTTGTGTATTTTTTTTTTCACATTGACAAACGTTGGAAAGGAAAAATAAGCGGATGAAAAACGAAGATGCAGTTCTGCACTTTTGTTCATAACTTAACACGTTCAGCGAGATGATTTAGACGGATTGTTCTTAAATTTCGTGAAAACGATGCCAAGCACAGGCGACGCCAAGACTTTTTGTAGGGGGCAAACAGTTGATGTCAAATTAGAAAAAATGTGCGAAAATCTCTTCTCTCTTTTTTGTAGTTGTCAGGATTTAGGAATGAAAATATACTTTTTTCCGAACCACTTGCTTGATGGGAGACATTCTGTAGTACAAACATGTTTTCATAGTTTATTTTTGTTAATTTCATTTGGAATGAATAAATATTGAATTAAATTTATTATCTTTTATACAAAGTGCACTTGATATCTTTAAACTTGGTTATTAATAAGGATAGATTTTTATGTAGCCAAACCATTCAAATTATGTAGATAAATATTAAGAATAAATCAGTGACACATGTAAAAAATATGTGCAAGTGTATGCAAATATGTAATAATAATAATTAACAACAATGTCATAGATTCACACAGTGGCCAATAATGAAATAACTTTGAAATTACGACCTGTGTATAATTAAACAGGTAGATATTCGCTTGGTGTATCTGAATATGTCTCATAATTTATTTATGTTGGTTTCAAGTGTACCATAGCCTTGAAAGTGCCTCCCACCCAGATGACGTAGTGGTAATGCTGTTGCTTTATAATCAAGAGGTCCAGCTTCCCTGGCGGATACATATTACACAGTGGTTAAAATCCTACTTTAAATTGTAGTCCAGTCCAGTACAGATTAGCCTATTTGAGTCCCAGATATCACAGCCAGCTTGCTGCAAGCATGAAACAAGTAGCTAGCGGCAAGCTTGCCATGGCAAGCTATTAGCTGGATGGAAGCTTGCATTAAGCAATCTAGTTACCACAATTGGAAGTTGCAGCAAGATTGCCAAGGCATGCTTGCTTCAAGCTTTTCATAACTAGCTGTAAGCTTACAGAATGCAATGCTAGAAGTAAGCCATAATGTGTATCTTGAAGCTAAATTTATATATATTTCTGTATACACATATATGCATAACAGCAAAACTATAAACAATTGGGGCTCATCTTTGCAACTTATAAAAACTTTTCGTCCTCCCCCGAAATAGGCAATAGTTAGGCTGAAGAGTTCAATTCCTAACCATACACTGATAACAACTTTTTCCTGCTCCCACAAAAATAGGCTGGAGTTCAATGAAGTAGATCAGGCTGAAGAGTCCATGTGAACTAACCGATCACTGATTCTCATAGAATTTGAGAGTTGCCAAGTGTTCTTTGCGATTTTTTTTATTTTTTTAAAAGGTCATCCGTTTAGAGGGTTATGTCCCTCTCTTCGGTACGTGCTAGATACTTTTAAATACATAATAATAATAATAGATAGGCAAAGTGCACTTCTTTGCAATTTTTTTTTTTTTTTTTTTTTTTTTTTTTTTTTTTTTTTTCCATTTAGAAGGGTACACCTTCTCTTTGGTAAGTGAATTGTTTTCATAAATGTTTTCCCTTGCAAGGTGATGGTCTAAGTGTTTTCAGTAATGAAGTGGTACATATTTACTTATTCTGAGAGTAGTTCACTTAGATCTTATTTATTCAGTAGTGGGAATATTACTTCAGTTAGGAAAGTAATAATTTGCTATGGTGCGGCATGTGTTGGATATATCACGTGCCGTAGTTCCGGAGGATGATGGATATTATACAGCTGGTAGTCAGGATGCTGTGGATCTATCAGGAAGGTGTACATGGTTAAGAGATGCTGTAATGGTGTGCAGTGGTATGTGGGAAGGCAGTCGTGTAGAGCATCTTCGTACATTGTGCTAAGAAGTTGTGGATGGTGCGAGTTCATTCGACCAGTTATATATTTGTGACGGATGGCTTCGATGTGGGTTGTGATTTCGGGAAAGGTTATTCGCTCGTACAGTAGTCGTGTAGGACTTGGTAGGACTACTCTGAAGGCCAAACGAAGAGCATGTCTTTCCATAACTTGTAGTTTGTGATAGAATGAGTCTGGGGCTGATATCCATGCAGTGTGGCCGTAAGTAATTGCTGGTCGTAGGAAAGCCTTGTAGGTATGTAGGACAACTTGGGAGTTGAGACCCCAGGATGTTCCAATTAGCCGTTTGAGCAAGCTCAGACGATTTGTAGCTTTTTGGACGATGTTGAGCAATTGAGGTTTCCAGGTTAGCTTGGAGTCAAATATGACTCCCAGGTATTTTGCAGTGGTGGCAGGCAGAATTGGAGTTCCCCGTATTTTGATGTTTAATAATGTTGGGTTCCTTTGGATCTTCGAGCGACAGCCTGTCTGCAGAAACACCAATGCTTGTGTTTTGAGAGCATTAATTGTGAGACGCCATGTGTCACACCATCTTTGGAAGGAGTTTATAGCTGGTTGGAGAGTTTTGTTTATAGCTTGGATGGTTGAACAACAGGCGAGAAATGCGGTGTCGTCAGCGAATTGGTAGATAGAAACTTGTGGGGGTTTTGGCATATCGGCAACGTATAGTATGTAGAGTAATGGTGATAAAGCAGCACCCTGTGGAACGCCAGAGTAAGGGAAAATGGGGTATGACATTGCTCCATTTACAGTGACATAGGCGACCCTATTTGTTAGGAAGCTGTGTACTAATCTGACATAGGAAAGCGGTAGGTGGAATTTATGGAGCTTGTAGATGAGCCCAGTATGCCATACTTTGTCAAATGCTTTCTCCAGGTCGAATAGTACTAGGCAGGATGGTTTGGATGTGTTGAAATGATTTGTGATGCGAGTCGTTAGTTTTAATAAATTATCAAGGACACTGTGTTGAGGTCTAAAGCCTGCTTGGTGCGACGGAAGTAAACTGTGTGCTTGTAAGTGCATGTGTATGCGTCGAACAATGATGCGTTCGAATATTTTGCTAAAGGTTGATGTGAGCTGAATAGGTCGATAGTTTGTTGGGTTGGTACTATCTTTGTTTGGTTTTGGGAACATTAGAACCTTTGAAATCTTCCAGTCTGTCGGGTAGTGTCCTGTGCGGAGGATAAAATTGTAGATAATGGCCAGAAAGGACAGCAATGCAAGCGGGGCCTGTTTAATCAATACGTATGTGATATTGTCCAATCCGGGAGCAGTGTTTCTCTTCCTACGCACAGTATTGATAATATCGTCTGTTGTGATAGGAACAGTTAGAGCATTTGTAGGATCAATAGTGTGCGTATTACTGGGTTGCAGTTGCCTGTTATTGGGGTTTGTGACTCTGTCAATTTTGGTCTGGAGGCGGAGATTTGGAGCTAGTTGCGGTGTCGGAGTGAAAGTGTCTTGCAAGGCATTTGCGAAGGCATAAGCTTTGTCAGTGTCTGTGTTTAGAGCTGCGTCCTTGATTGTTATCGGATAAGGAGTACTACTGGATTGTCCAGTGAGCACCTTGAAACGTTTCCAGTATTTTGTGGGATGGCTTTCGTCACTCAATTGGTTGCACGTTTCAATCCATCGACGTTGTTTATAAGCTTTTATATAGTTATGAACTGTACGCAGCCATTGACGGTGTAAGTTAAGGGATTCAGGATTTCTGGTCTGGAGATAGTCCCTGTATGCTCGTCGTGATGCTGTGATTAGGTGAAGATATTGCGGAGGTAGCTTTGGTTTGTAACTATTGAGAGTGGTCGTAGGTATGTTAGTGGCTGCCGCACTGGTAATCTGAGCAGTAAGATGTTCCACCGCCGTATCGAGTTCCTCTGAATTGTTTGGTTCTGGATGCGGGTGAGAAAAAGCATTCTGTAGCTTTTCACTATATGCCTCCCAGTTCGCTTTGTTGTAACACCAGGTTTTTCGAGGTTGTATTGTACTGCTCGTATTGCGGTTACCAAGATTTAAGGTAATTTTCACTGGGTCATGGTCACTGCCGATGGAATCCAGCACAGATATGTTCAAGCAGGCACTTAGAGATGTTGATGTTATAACAACGTCAGGGGTAGTGTTACTTATGGGACGTGTGGCTCTGGGCAGTACATGGAATTCTGCTGTAGTGTTTTGGTCCAGAAATTGTAAAAAGTTTGTTTTGTCTTGCATGGTTCGACTATGATAATTGATGTCCGCTGCTATGATATAATGTTTGCTAAGGGTTTGGATATGTTGAAAGAATTGGTATGGAATAGTCTCCCCTGGTCTTACATAGATGGTAGCAAATGTAACGACCCGGGATGGAAAGTAGATTGTACTAGCAGTATGTTCTGGCAAGTGGAAGTGTGGTGGGAAGGCAACTGTTCGATATGGTAATTTTCTATCTACTCCAATTGCTGTGCCGCCGTTTACTCTTAAGCCCGGCGGGCCATCGTGGCGTAAGATGTTGTATGGTGGAATATGACAGATCATTTTTGGAGCAAGATAGGTTTCGTTTAGCGCAAAGCAGTGAACAGATTCTTCCAAGAGCAGGTGTTGCAATAAAGCTTTTCGTTTAGAAACGGATCGGATATTTAAAAATAGAAAATTATACATATTCCGTACTGCCATATTCAAAACCTTAAACCGCGGTTTCCAAGTGGGATATGTGGAAATGCACGTGAGGACCAGAGTATGTTGCATGGAGTTGCAAGTTGAAAATGGTTTTTGCCGATGCCGTTACTTGGGTTAATATGTGCGTTCTTAAAAATGGGTGCACATTTTGGAGAGTCAGTGTGAAGAAACGTATTAGATCTTCCACTGTTACAGGATGTCGTAGTGAGTTGTCAGGTTCCGTAGCAGTGTCATTGGTGCGCAGGGGGACTGTTAGGTCAGGGTGTTCAGGTATTGCTTCAGGCTTGGCTTTGCATTTGTAGCTGTATGTAGGATGGTTTTCCGTACATGTGACACATTTTGGTGGAGCAGTTTGGTTTTGACATTCTTTGGTTGAATGGGGTCCTGAACAGTATCCGCATTTATCTCGGTTTGGACATGCAGCGGTAGTGTGCTTGTTATATTGTTGGCATTTTTCGCACCGCAATGGAAGAGGTTGTTGAGAACGGGATGGTTCAACTTTGTACCTGCGTCTGTATATGTATGCTCCACTGTGTAGTAGTGTGTCTACAGCATTTTGTGAGTCTGTTAGGACCCGCACCATGTATGTGGGTCCGTTGTTATTGCGAATACGGATACATTTGCGGATTTGTACACCTTCGCATTCCAGTTCCTCAAAGATCTCCTCGTCTGTTAAGACAGGTTCTACACCCCTGATGACTACTGATAGTAGTGGGGATTTATGTGGTGGTGGTGGTTGTTTTTGAGTGGAAGCATTCAGTGTTTGGATGTTTGCTTTGGCTCCATAAATTTCAAAAGAAGCTTTGTTTCTAATTAGTTTTGCAAAGTCTGGATCTGGTGATTTCAATATGATGCCATTACGGGTGAACAGTATTTGTGCAATTTGTGCCCTTGGTACATACTTAGATGTTTGTTGGAACACATGTTTTGCTGTATTGAATTTGGTGTCGTAATTGGTGAGCAGGAAGTTGTATAAGCTGTTATCCTGTTGTTTGGATTTTAGTTGGGTTGCATGAGCTGTATTTCCTGTATCTCGTTTAATTGGTGATCTAGATCGTTGACGTTGAGGTAGAGGTAATCCTTCATAGGAATTGCGACGTCGGTGTTTTGTGGAATAGCTGGACGTTTGCATTGGATCATTGGTACTTCGTGAATCGAGCATCGTCTCGGAGTTTGGACCGTCCGTCCGTTTAGTACCTCCGGTGAAGGTTTTCACCCCTTCTCGCTGTCGTAGCAGCGTTGCAGGAAGACCATGATGCATATCAGAAGACCACAACCGTGAGTTGTTTATATGATCCAATAGAACAAACGCAAATCCTATGGGAAAAGAGGCACAAACTCAAACCAACTGACAACTCAATCCAAAGAAGCGAATCCAAATTCCAAACTAATTGTAGAGCCCAAGACAAAAGAAGAGGAAGGATGAAGGTAGTAAGGGAAAACAGTTTCAAAAAATAGTGCAAGTCGTATGTCTGCTCCACTCAACGTGTTCAACCAAAAAGGTTCCTCGCAATCACCTAACCACCGTATAGGCACAATTGGTACCGTTTGTCCGTTCCAGACTTACGGCTTCCACCTGGAATAATTGGCCCACGATGCGTGACACAAGAGAGACCGACTTACGATTACCTATACCTTGATGTGTTCTTTGCAATACTTAGATCCTAATTATATTGTCTGGGATAAATATATTTATCATGGGAGTTTCACTTTTGTTCACCACATTTAATTTTCTGATCTTAGTTGCAACTTTCATATTCACACATCTTTTGAAGGATAATAAAACACATTTCTTCACTATTTACAATCAAAGTTATCCTTATTTATGTTACTAAAATTTATGTTTGTTTCACATTTGAGTCGTACTGCCATCTAGTGTATGCCGCATGAAATATAAGCTTTGGTGCTTTATTCACACTGGAATTCATTCCACTGTATTTCGGTTTTATTTAATTTTGTCACTATTGTTTATGTTTAATAAGTATATCTATTGTTATATTAAATGGGTGTGTCTATTGTTTTATTTTTTAAAAAATGCATCTTATCACGCTAGTTATCACATACATCAGGCTAACGTCCAGCTTGCCATGTCAAGCTTGCTTTCACAAGCTAAACGGAAGCTATCGCAAGCTTGCCTCAAGCTTATGTGCTATCTGGGAAGTGGACTTCAAACAAACTTTTAACCTTTTTTTACGAAAACTATTCAGAATTAATATTTCCTTTGTATAAATTGCTACGTACTAGAAGCTCATCAGTTCTAATGAATTGTGTATTGATAACTTTATTGTTTATTCACAACTTTATCCTTTCCCATTACCTTCTTCAAAGCTTGCATGTGTTTAACCACAGGAGAGCCGCTAGATTGAAAAAAACAACAGGAAATATCAATTCCATGGGAATTGTGTTAGCTGGGAAATGTTGGCAAAGTTTTTTTTTAGTTCCTCAAAATATAATTTTTAAATGAATTCTTGAGGACAAAATTCCCAAACTCATAGTATCAGTAGCACTAGCATACTTCGAGAAGCCATTTCCCTCAAAATGTAGTACATGCCCTGAAAAAGAGGATGTCTGGCAACCCTGCTAAAATAGGACAGATGACCTGGCCAGTAATTTCCCAGTGAACATTATTCTTTGTTTTTAGTATTCTAGAAAGTGAAACGAATAATAATTTTCGTTGGTTCAATGTTTAGAACTAATTGGGTACAAAAACAAATTAGTTCCTCTTCAAGTTTACACATAAGTATCGGCCATCTTGTAAAAATCTCTAACTTTGTTTGGATATCAGTAGAGAATTTGCATTCCATATGGTGGAGAGAAAATGCAGTGACTTCCTTACTACAAAGTTGGCAACCCTGAGGTAAAATTCATTGTGGCGCATGACTTTCTCCAAGTAACAGGGTGGGAGAGAAAAAAAATCGTAGAAATGTGGGGCAGGAATGGTTTCGACAACAATGCGTGGTGGTTTGAGCCAGCAATAACTCGAAAGGTTTTTATCTTATCATTGTTGCTGGAAAGTTGCTTCAGGAGTCTTTTGGGGGGCGAAGGGGAAAGGGGAGGAGCATAAGAGGTTAATCGCCCGCGTGAAGTTCAACAAAAGCATTTCCTCCTGCCCATTGTCCTTGGGAGATAGTTTCTCAAGTGAGTTTTGTGTCAGAAGTGACACCTTTCATTTTTCACGATTCCATTTTCCCCTTTGTTCATTGTCATATTCTAGTGTGGAAGCCTACTGGGCAGGAGGGGGAACAGCGCGTTTCATTATGCTGTTTTCAGTAAAGGCTTATGGGGCTGCATTGAGTGTGAGGAGGTAGAGCTCCGCACATTCTTGAACTTCGCTCTCGTCAAGGGCAGGCGAACCAACCGCTCAATCCACCCACCTACAGAAGAAAGGTTCAGTGGAGCTATCATACGTGCAGAGAAGACTGGAGAGATTGTGTGTGTGTGTGAGAGAGAGAGAGAGAGAATGAAGCAGAAAAATAAAGTAGAGCAGGAAAGAGACAGAGAAGGGATAGAAGAAATGAAGCAGACAAAAGGTATGGAAAGAATGAAGCAGAAAAGATAGAAAATATGCAGAAATAATTAAGCAAAAGGGAAAGAGGGAGTGGAAGAATGAAGCAGAGAAAGAGAGATAGAAGAATTAAAGCAGAAAATGATAGAAATAATGAAGCAGAAAAGGGAATGAGAGAGGGCGAGAATGAAGCAGAAAATGAGAGGTAAAAAGACTGAATTAAAAAGAGAGAAACAATGAAGCAGAGAAGGAGAAGGGGAGAGAGAGAGAATGGAGTAAGAAAGTGAGAAAGGGGAAAAAATGAAGCGAAAGAGAGAGAAACTGGAATAGAAAAATGCACCAGAAAAAGGGAAAGACGGGGATAGAAATATAAAATATGCAGAGGAAGAAAGATCGAAATAAAGAGGGGGAGAAGTACAGGAAAGATGAAACAAATCAAGCAAGGAATAAAAACAAAGGAAGATTGATTTGACTTCTATTGCTTCACTTTCCTGCCACTTTTGCGTAATCGCGAAGATGATGAAATGAATGAAAGGACAATCACAATGCTGTTGACCAGTCTGAAGAACAAGATTCAATAATTTTAAAGTATTTTAGCGACAAGAGATGTCGCTAGTTAGTGAGAAGCGATAGTATAAAAGCAAACACACACGGCTTTATGAGTTATTTATAAATTACGATGCTTATAGATGCTTTTTTTCAAGGGGGGAAAGGTATTTTTGCCCAATTGAGATTCCAGGAAAGTAGTCATTGAATTGTTAAGAGAAAGAAATGCACCCGAGGAGAAAAGTTACAGACAAAAATTATAGACCTGTAAAGTTTCTCCACACCATATGATGTTTGTGAATGCTTGTGTGATTACATGCTACAAACAAATGCATGTGAAGGAAGCAGCTTTTGCCCACACGATTAAAAGGCACACTGCAAGACTTAAAGCCTTGATTTGTGCACAGTTCACTTGTCCAACCTTCTTTTGTTTTCCGCAGCGGATATTGCGGAGTGAAAGTTGCCCCACCAACATTCCTTGTGTGCATTTACACGTTCTGTGTTTAGAGTAAAGGTTTGTCTGCCAGCCGATAAGATAGCGCTGGCTAGAAACCTTTCGGTAGAGGCCATTTGCGAATGTTTTTGGTGACAAATGAATGTCTGCGTTCTTCACAGAGCACTGTAAATTAAAGTGACGTCAAATTGGCGTAGCTTTGTCCACCAATAGGAAAACGAGACATATGACTTATTCATTAATTTTAGAGTTTGCTGCAGAAGTAAACTGGCGATGGAAAATATTAAAAAATATCTTCTTAATGGACGAGGCTATCACACAAGGTCCGGTGTAAATATATTTTACTTCACGTCTTTGAAATCATTCTCTGCAATCAGTGTTGCTAGAATTTTCAGGGTAATTTCCCATTTTCGCCCAAATTTTCCTTTCATCTGAAGAAATCATATAATAATAATAATAGCAACAAAATGATAATGACGACGATGATAATAATAATTAGTAGTAGTTGTAATATTTTTGTTCACCCATGTCATTATATATACAAATCTAAGTAAATCAATCACATACATACTTTCAGCTGTAACATGATATAATTATATACTACGATTCTGATATTTTCAAATTTCCATCTTGGTTAAAATTTGATCTGAATTTCCCTGAAAAAAATGGAAACTTCCCTTCATGTGGCAACATTGTATAAGATCTTTGAGAAGCTTTGCTACAGGTACGTGTAGGTGCAGTTCGAGTCTTATCGAATGACGTTGTATAAGAAGCTCCTCCCACCGAACCCGTTTCGAACCTGAAACGCATGCGCAGGAGTTTAGAACACGTTAATATCGTCACTGCGCATGCTTATCTGTGCGAGGTTCCTAGTGTAGGCTCGCTGAGTAGCAAATATTATGGACGTTCTAGCGAGAGATTACGAAACGTTAGCCAACATCTGAGATTGTAGTCTGTAATCTTGAGGTTACGTACCCGAAATCCGTGTCAGTATCACGCCTTGCGGTTTTTAGGCTTGTGAAGAAGTATGACGTACGTCTCGCTTGCATAAGAGTTGCGGGGACTAACCTTGGTTGGGAAGTTGGTGATATTCAATTCGCTCTCGCGTCGGCGGAAGTGACGTTACACGATGGGTGATTCTGCTGCCACAAATACAGCATGATGTTAATCTATCTCGTGTTTCTTTTTGTGTGCTGCAAGAATTCTGGTATCCGGGGCACTTTTTTTTTAAAAAAAAAAAACTTCCGTATTTCAGCTTTTACGTAGGAGTATGTCTGACATTGGATAATTTTTTATGTTTGGGTTTCACTTTGAAGTCCACTTATGCACAGAAAGGCTAATTGGTACTGGACCTACAGTTTAAAGTGGCTCAAGATAGAATTTTCTCCCGGGCAAGGTAGATTGTTGGCTCGTCTTCTACTTTACACTTTCCTTTCTCCAATAACAAAAATATAGAATTTTATAATACGAGGGCGGGCTGAAAAGTAATGCCTGTTATTTCTTTGTGACTGTGTAAAGACATGTTGGATTTTGAGCAACCATGCATTATACTCTTCGGATTTTCCCCTTCTCCATTCCAAGTTTCAAACATCTATCACCATGGATTGCTGAACTAGAGCCAGGAAAATGGCAGCTCACAATGAACTCTAAAGAAGTTCTTTGTCACACACGTTGAGAGTTCCTCGACAGGGGTTTTCATTGTGAGCATGAACAGCCCAACATCATACAGTACTGACGTTACACATTCATTGCCATAAAAAGCCTTCATTCTCTGATGAATGTCAATTGGGGACACATTTTCTGCAGTTAGAAACTCGGGTCACCCCACCCATTTTCAGGTGCACCGACATAGTATGGTTACATGCTGCCATTTTCCTCACTCTAGTTCAGCAACCCCTGGTGATAGAAGTTTGAAACTTGGAATGGAGCAGGGAGAAAGTCTGAAGAGTACAATGCATGGTTGCTCAAAATCCAAAATGTATTTACACCGCCACAAAAAATAGGAGGCATTACTTTTCAGCCCGCCCTCGTATATTTACGGTTTTAGTGACAAAAATTATCGCCTTATTATTTTTTTAAATTTCTTTTAAGTATTATTGTTAAAGAAAACATTTATTGTTATTATTTATTTAATACCTGCATGATTTTGAAATATATTTATGTTTTGCAGCAATCACTTCTATCAATTCTTGTCTACACAAATCCAACTTTTTTTAAAAACAAATGGCCATGCTTATGAAATCAGAAAGAAGGTTTTGACGCTACTTAAAAAGACTTAGGCCGCCCATGCCACCGGCTGTCTAACTTGGGACCCGGTGATTAGAGATGAAGACGTTACCACTACGCCATCCGGGAGGCTACGTTTTGATGTTGTTTACCGATATCTTCAGGAAATGTTATCTTTCTCTGACCACGAAAGTGCGATTATTGTACATTATTGCTATTAATATCATTACTTAAATGACGGACCGTTAGTTATATCATTTCTATTGTTACTATATTTCAAATAATTATCTCATTTCTTTCATTTTGTGGCCCAAACCTTTCCAGTTGTAGTCTCCCCTTAAAATCTGAGTTTGATTGCTGGAAAATTTTCACGCTTTCCTCTTTTCTATGCAGTGACTTGTAATATTTGTTGTGAAATAATTACAAATTTCGTTAACTCATTTTGTATTTACTCCAGGCAATTTACACTTTGACCTGGGCAAAATTGCTTCAGAAGGTTTTTTAAGAGATTATTGCTGAATAACATATCCAAAATCAGACAAAATCGGACCACGGGAAAACCCCCAAAAAACGAATTTCAATTTCTCTGAATTCATCAAAATTAACTCTTGGATCAGCTGTGACTGCTGTACTAGTGCTGCAGTGAGTGAAAATGGGATGGGGATGTGGATTTCAGGCGTTCATTGCTCTGTTAACATCATTACTGTCCTCCGTTTGTCTACTTTTTCTCATTTCTTTGTGCTGTTCACCACTCTTCAACAAAACTCTATTGCATTGCTAAGTTGTAAGTGGAACATACGCATGTGGAAAACACCCATGTTGCTTTCTGGATTTCTGTAAACCTGCTTCCTCGTGTCAGTTCTCCCCTGCTTTACAGGGAATGAATGCATTAGTGTTTGTTCTATTATCCAGGTCCCGTATTCGATACTCATCGGAGAAACATAGTGGTTCGAATCCCACTTTAAACTGTAGGTCCAGTTCCAATTAGCCTATGTGTGCATAAAGTGAAGTTAACAAAAACTCAAAACTCAATCCGTGTCCGGCCCGTAATCTGTCACTTCTTCTTTCCACAAATTTACCTCCCAGAAACATTTTCTGCACGGTTGGATTTTCAGACCACAAACAACATTTATCTGGAAGTACAGGTAAAGATGCTTGAGGTAATTGTGATATCCTGTTGCTGTAATGATGAACGGAATCTACAGCATGGCTTGCAACTGCAAATCGTCCACGAGTCGATTCTATCAGCTGTTACCAAGTTACATGCAATGCAGGTCATTCCTGATTATCATATGTTAACTACCTCTTGTCCATGGTCCAATGTTTTCTCGCAAATCGTGCACAATTGAGATATTTCCATTCTTAGAAGGCAAAATATAATTTGACACAACAAAAGGTAAAGGTAAAGTGTTCCCCTGTGCATAGCACCACGCCATGAAGGCGTATAGGGGGTGTGGGGGTAACGCCCCACACTTTCTTGATCTCGGTCGTGAGTGGGGGTGATGTGATCAGCATCACGCCCCTGACCGCCTTTACCCCCCAGGGTTTCCCCCAGGTACCCATGTTATTCGACGCTGGGTGGGCGCCGGGGCCGCTTCCAACGTTAGAAAAGTTCCCGGATTTGAACCGGCCGGGGATCGAACCCGGGACCTTGAGCATGGTAGTCAGACGCGTTACCGACTGAGCCACCGCGACAAACACAAATTGTAAGTAATAATACACAAAATATTAAAAATTATTCACAAATAAACATAAAATATGAGGAAATTCACAATAGCCAGTCCGCCATTTTGAAATCCGTTTTCGGGGTTTTTCCCGTGGACCGATTTTGGATATGTTATTCAGCAATGATTTCTGAGCTAGAAATTGTTTAAAAAGCTTCTGAAGCAATTTTGCCCAGTTTTGAGGCAAAATTGCTTTAGTTTCCTGGACTAATTATACTTTATTGAATTTTGATTACTTTGTATGGTGTCTGCGTCATCTGACAGTTAGGTGAAATTAATGAGAAGAGACCCACAAGAATACTTTATTCTGGACAGCAGTACAACAATGGGAAACATTTAAGCACGTTGCACGTTGCATTTTCTTGAAGTCATGGTGTTAGGAGGTTTTTGAAGAATTACGTTGGCCAAAATGTTAAACCTTTCCAAAGATATCTTTTTACAACAATATTCAGCAAATTGTTTTTGAACTGAGAAGGATATATTTTTGTAAAAAATATATAGTATTAGTGCTAAAAATACCAGAAACTTAAATTCTGATGCCCGTTAGAAGAATAATTATTAGAAATATCACAGTTAGTTTGGTCTGACATCTATTGGCATCTGGCTCTATCAACAGAAATAAATTCTGTTGCTGGCACCCTGGATTGCATTTTGCGGACTAGCGAGGTTCTGGTGCCTGTGAGGCTCGTGTTATGTCCTCTCTATATGGCTGCGATGTTCCTTCATCCATTTCATCATTACTCATCCTCATCTTCGCGATTATCCAAAAGTGGCGAAGTAAAACAAATCAATTAATCATATCTGTTGCTGCTGGAAATAATGTCGCATGTTGCTTTGTCACGTGATGTACTGTAAAAAAAAACAGGGTATAAGGTAGTTGTGTAGTATTTTCTTTAGAATCATTTTGGAATGTTGAAATACATTGTTTACTTGGACAAGATTTGCTTTGGAAAAGGCTAGGACACTGAATTGATATAGCAATGTCCTTTGGTCGAATAGGACCAGGTGTGCCTGTACGTTAGATGATAGCAGGACAAGAGTAGAGATATTTTTTTTATTTCCCAGAAAGCAATGCGCGGAAAGGAATCCCGTGTTTGCTTTGTTAGCCCCTGTTCTTGAGCTGCTTGCCTCTAACAACGTTTCTGCAGAAGCAGGTCCTCATCTCATGCCCCGTTAGATTCACCCACCTGTGGCGGCGACCTAAGAAGGCCGCAGATTTGAGGACGACAAATCAGGATGATTCAGTATTGCCAGTGCCTGATTTCTTTTAACGGTCCTTACACAACTCATTTCAGCATGAATGTCGCCAGAAATGCTGATTCGAGCTGGTGGGCCACGCCGTTTACATAACATTCACCAAATAAATAACACTTAATAGTAATCAAACAATTAATTAAACTATTTATTACCGCTTTATTATTATTATTACTCAATACACTGGATACACCGAATGTCAGTCTCGGTGCCGAAATGGTTAACGAAACGCGCTACGAAACTAGAGGCCCCAATTCGAACCCTGGCCAGGCATGGGTATATCATTATATTTATCCAATCACCATTTCATTACGTCATAATTCATCTTCATCGTCACGATTAATCAAAGACGTAGAAAAGCAACCTTTAACAACCAACGTAGGGTAAATAGACTAGATACGCTGGATGAGTGATTACTAAACATAGCTGTTTTTCTTTACTTTTTCACATTTCGTGTTTTTTTTCGTCGCTCTTTGCCACTTTCGGCCGTGACTGGAACTCGAGAACTTCGGGAAGATCCACCCATTTCATAGCACTGGTATATTGAAATTAATAGTCGTTTTATTTTGGTGTTATTTTACACAACTCGTTCAAGTGTGTGTAGAGCGAAATTTTAGTCGTGAAATTCACGTTGCCTCAAGGGCCTAAAAATCTGCCAACTAGAAGCGGGAAACCCCCCCCCCCCCATCATCCCTGTACAAATACTACCCTCTTACGTATGTTATGTGTAATATCATATAGTGTTTAGCAAAAGGTTTCATAATTGCCTCACAAGAACGAAAGTTTAGTTCGTTAGGGTTAAGAAAAGTGAATATTTACGTGGCTGATCTGTCCTCTTAATTTCTAGCGAGCTTGCAATTTATAGCAAAACAGTACATAGCCACATTGCTACTGCTAGAAATTAGCAACTAAACCGATAAAAATTTACATATCAAATTGCCGTATTAGAAGAGATAGACATACGAAGGAAATACATTTTCATTAGCACTTATTAATAAACATTAACATGAAGTCTCCTCTGTGAACTTACTCTTGGACACGTCGTGATTTCGAAGCTGTTTGGAGATTTTCCCCAAAGTTCCAAATACGTTAATTATAATAATATCGTGGCCGCGCTTTAGCGTTGCCACTGCTCTGTATACTAACGAATTTGAGAGCAACCGCTTCCTCAAAGAGGAATCAGAGGAAATATCTGTGCCTCGACTTCTTGAAAGTTTCCGCGAGAAGTAATAAATGTATTGTAGAAGTATAACACACCCCAGGTGATCACACCAGCACGTGTTCTGAATAGGAAAGAGGCTTGGGAGTGGGGGGAGGCGCTCAAGCGTGAAGGATAAAACTGGCAACAGTGCCAGCAAGTATTCTTCACTGAGCCACGCAACAAATCATGCTGTAGGCAAAACAGGAATTCATGTTTTTCTTTTACTGCGCTGTGGATGTTTTTTCTCTGTCTGCTGACGATATAGAGCTCTGGATTTGCTTTTCACTTGTTGCTTTATAACAGAATATTGAAATTGTTTTCAGGGAATATTTTTACGACACAGAATGCAATATGTTTTCGGGGTTCCACTTTTTATAATAATTTCTGAAACAGAGCCATCTCTCGTCGTAGCTCGAAACTAATGCTTCAAGCATGGGCGTTGTCGCGATTGGTATCCTTCCTCTTTAAAGCATTTAAACTCTCGCCAGAAGCTTTAATGTCCATGACCTATAGTTAAAAAAGGAATCAAAGTATCTCGTAAGCAAATGTTTTTACTAATTTACCGCCCGAAAGTGTTTTATCAATCGTGCGGAACAATCCGAATAGGTACTATTGCCAATATCCTAATTTCAGAGGAGCCAAATCATGTGATTTTAAGTTTCCCCTAGTCTAACAGCGTTCACAGAATCACACGAAAATGGCTGCAGCTACAATAAAATGCTGATAATCCTTTAGATTAGGTATTGTAAGGAAGAATTCAAGAAAAAAATAAATGCTTATGTTGACTAGTATAGTATGAAAGTACAATGGAAAAGTTGAAATGGCTGATGTGGATTTTTACAGGATAGAGGAAAATTTCGAAACGCCCTTTGAAGGCTTGCTACATAACCGAGAGGGACGAGGCGTCTGTAGAATGGAGTCATATTGCAACTCAAGACACGGAGTCAAGTCATTGCGCTTCGGTGAATCCCTGACAGTTTTGCGCTATCCATACTTACTCTGGCTTTAATCAATCTATCCCCCCCCCAACAATCGCCTGGTACTTCCATGTCTGAGTACTCATACCCACCTGTTTTGTCAGTTCTATTTGCCTTCATAATGTCTATTCTTTTTAATTTCTGTTTCGGTCTGTTGCTATTCCCTTCTTTCCCAAACCTTCCAGAGGCTCCTTTACTAAATAAAATCATGTTATTCTTCCAGGTAATGTCATATTAATGATTTCATGTCAAAAAAGAAGGGGGCTAAGGTCTCCACCGTCCACGATTGCATTACAGATTGGCAAAACTATACAGAAATGCAAATTTATCCTACTTGATAGCAGTTCGTGGGGGCTAAAGCCCGACAGGCCCCTTCTTTTAACATGACAGTGTTACTCCAACTCATAAATACTTATTTCATGTCATTTGCACTTGGGAATGTGGCTGCAATGTCCTTGAGTGTATGTGTGGCCCAGTAATGAGCGTATGCAACTTTCAACATTATTGTGGTTGTATAGAACATTCCTTTCCTGCATAATTACGTCAGATAAATCGAGAATGAATTCAGTAGAGTCAGCAACTCATGCTGATAATATGTGAACGGTGCATGAAAAAATACTTAGTTTCCGGCCTTGAAATATTTGTGGATTGCTTTCCGTGCGATAAATATAAGTAGCAAGGCAATATCCGGTCACAGAATCGATGGAAGACACCTTGTATCAAGGGCTTAGGTTCACGTTACATAAGCATTGTAAGCTTCCTTCGTAATTTCCTGGGTTCAGTTTTTGCGACAAATAACTGCACAGGTGGTAGGTAGTATTGAAGTAGTGCAATGCAGTGGCGTGGCGTGCCTTGACATTTGTTGGGGTATACTACGGCTTATCTTCAACGTAAAACAACCTGGAAAGTGCATTATTTCAGGCCAACGAGCCTCTGGCGCCTTACAGCCCATAATCCTCTATGAAAGTTATGTATTCTCTCTTTGTTTATGTTTGATCCTTCCATTTCATCTAATCACCATTCATCCTCATAGTCGCGATTTAGCCAGAAGTGGCGGAAAAGCAAAATTACACGAATTATAAATCGAAGTGAGAATGAGACGTATTTTTTAGAAACTTCAATACATTAGATTGCGCCTGAATATATTACAATTTCGGCATACCAAGCTGTTGGGTGTCTGTATATAGATACGTTGCTGTTTAATGTACAAATACCAGGCTTATTTATGTATTTGTATAGTTTTTACAAACTATTTTGAAACTCTAGACCAGTGGTTCCCAAAGTGTTTGTCGCGGCCCCCAGGGGCGCAGCGAAGTGTTCCAATATATTCAATCTATGATTGTTCCAAATATGTGCTTATTTAGTACGTTCTACACAAAATTTTTCTGAATTTGAAATATGTGTATATTTTTTAACTTAACACTGCGTTGTAAGAGTTAGATAGGCTTACATTCTGACTTGGGCGCTGCGGAAAATTCTTGAAACACTAAGGGCGCCATCAAACAAAAAAGTTTGGGAACCCCTGCTCTAGAATATGGAGGCTAGAACAGAATATGGAGGATAGAACGAGACAGAAGTCTGGTTTCGTCGTGGTACAATCCCTGAACGTTGCCCCCCTCCCCCTTCCCTTCTATTTATCCACTGTGGTAATATTCAAACCCAGTTTCCTGTGCGTATGTCTTGGAATGCAACACATACATTATTCCCCCTACCTTGTAACTCCAACTAAATGTCAAGGGTATACATTATCAACACAAATGTCACGAAAGCCAGTAGAGAAAGACGTAAACACAATTTGTTGCTTCTAAAGAAAAGAAAAAACTCATCCTTCCTCAGCGTTCTTGTTACCCACTGTGCTAATTGTCCAACAGTTGAGCACACTTGAGCAGTGAAAGCACACTGAAGGGTGCGGCTTATCTACATTGTGTTCGGCATTGAGCGAGCGGGTAATAGAAACTAGGAAGCATATATTTGCATGTCAAACAGTACTTTGGGCATGTGTTTGGCATTATATTGCTCTACCAGTGTCCTTTAGCCACATAGAGGCTTTATGACAGTCACGGTTGAAGTCAAGATGGCAGCACTGTTGTGTTTCCAATTTATATCGCTGGGGATTCAGTCGGGTCATATCAGTACAATACTTTTGTAGGTTAATGATCATCTGGCGGCTAGGACTATATTCCTACTCTTCTTATTTTGCTGTCTGTCCAGTCCCCGAAATGTGAATATAATGTACAGTTTCGCATATTTATGTCGATTATATCAGAATGTTCGCGAGTATTAGAAATAAAAGAACAGTGAGTTTTAGCCTATGTCAAGGATTTCTCCTGTAGCTGCAGTTGCAAGTTGTTTTTTAAGCCGGTGATTAAGCTAGATAAAGATTTTTTTAAAAATATCATTACGATATGTTTCGACTCCCATGCATTTCTTAAGGAGAAAGAAATTAAAACGTTCGTACTTTAACTGAAAGTTTCAAGTAATAAAAGTTTTAGCATTTCGTAAAGACTAGTTCTTCAAACCTTATATTTCCCGTTCATATTCCTAGAATACTTTAAAGAATCAGTACAAACAGTATACTTTACCATTATAGAGATAATAAAAATAATATTAAGAATTGTATTATTTGTTCTCAAATACTACAGTAGCAGAAAATCGTTTTGCTAAACATGAAAGTTTAAATTCGCTACAAAACAGTGATCTGTTTAACATTGATTCGCTAAACGTCATTATCATACTGGACAAATAAATAATTTGTACACATATTGCGATTTAAAATAAGCTCTACGGGTCGGGAAAAAAGTATTGATTCTCTTAGTTGTTTGTAAGTTGATAGCCTGATGTAAACAAAGTTTTTGATTTGATTTGATTTAGTTTATTTTACTTCGCGTTTTGTGCCTCTTGGCTAATTTGCGAAGATGGGGATGAGTGATAAAATGATGAAATTGATGAATGGACATTCACAAACAACCAAGCCCGACCGGGATTCGAACCAGGGACCCTTGGCGTCGCAGCGCGATGTGCTAACCACTCGGCCACAGGGTCGGGCTATGTAAACAAAGTAGCAGAATCAGTATTGTGTTCATTATTTTATAGTGCATCTTGCATGAACAAAGTAATCATTGTCTGTTGTAAAATTCATACCATTACTTGTTTCGACTTTGGAAAGAGATCGTGTTTGAAGAGGTGGTCCTAATTTTTGTCCAAGGTGGATCACCGCAGGTGGTTACATATCCACGACTGAACCGGCATTGGTTTATAAAGTGACATCAAGAGGAAGTATTTAGGTTCATAAGAAACACAGTAAATATAGTATGTAAATATATAATATGAGCTCGGCATATTTGAATTGGCTACTAGTGGCTGAAGAGCTCTTTACATTAGCTTATGTGTTTCTAGAAATAAGAGGTTTTTTAGCTTTCGTCTTGTCTATAAATAGAGAAAGCAAAAGATGTACGAAATAAACTGCATTGATTCTTTCAATCACTACAAAAATACACGAATTGCAGTACGCCGTCTGCTTGCCTCGCTGCACGATAGAAAATGAAATCATTGGAAAAAACAACCGATCAACAAAGGGAAACATGGCGTCCTACAAAAATTTCTAACCAAATTGCTTTTCAGGGGAAAGTGAAAGTCCACGTACTGGCCTAATCGGGATCCATGTTTTTCGATTTGGTCACGGTACGTAGCAGCAAAATGGGGCCTTTGGGTTTCCATGCTGGGTGCTTTGTGATATGTTGTGTTTTCACAAGACGTACACAGCCGATGTTATCACTTGTGCAATGGTTGGTTCTAGAAAGCGCTGGTGTAACGGTGCAATGGCTTGGTTGCGTCGCCATGTTGTGTATGTATCCCTTCGCGTCCCATGTTCAAAAGACAATGTCAAGAATGTCCACGAGGTAGAAAGGTGTATTTATAGGTCTATATTATACCAAGGCTACAATAAAGGCCAGGGCCGGATTGATAGCCTTGGAGCTAAGAAAATTATGAGGTCTACCCTATACGATTCCAGATATTAGATTTTCAGTGTTAATAGAACATTACCCATTAATGATTCTATCAGCAGTGGCGGCAATTAGGGGCAGGTCGGGGGCGCTTCTAATTAAAATATATAAATTCATTAAAACTACATTGTTACTATTACACGAATAGGTAAGAATACGTACAAGAATAGAGATATAACAGCATGTATTCATTACCGAGCTTGCCTGTAGTAAGATCGGCATAATCTGCAGAAAGACAAGTGCCCTGGCAATGAAATTTGTGTCATATAGATGAAGAATTGAATAACAAAAAGAATGTTAGATCCAGTTGACGAAAAGTAAAGTTCCTGATTAATAATTTATGCATATTATCGTAAATTGTAATGTGCAAGCATAAATCTTTTGTACTGTCCAAAGTCTTGCCCGTATATAATCCTCGCCTTCCATTAAGTTCAGAGAAAATTAATAACCATCGACTGTACAGTGGGATCCATAAGTATTGCTCGGTAAAATGTCCTTGGTTATTTTCGTTAGCTTCTATCTTCATCCTGCGTATTTTTAAGGGCTGTATTTTTACGTATACTGGTTCCAGTGGCGTATACTGAGTCCCAACATCTGGGCTATCTCACTACGTCACGTGGTCCTAGGCTATGAATAGAAATTAGTTTACCAACTCATAAGAAAGGGGGTTGCCAACTCGTAGGAAATGAGGTTGCCAACTCGTAGGAAATGAGGTTGCCAACTCGTAGGAAATGAGGTTGCCAACTCATAGGAAATGAGGTTGCCAACTCATAGGAAATGAGGTTGCCAACTCCAGAATCACGATCATCATCATCTCACTGATTATTTACAATTTCTGATAGATTTTCCCCCTGTATTTTATTATCTAGACTTCAGGCTTCGCAGGTAGTCTAGCTAGCCAAGCATATACGCTCCTGACTGGTTCAGAGGTTGTAAGCAGATTTTTTTATGTTTTGTGTCAGTTCTTGAAGCTCTCAAACGTGGTGATGGACAATTTGCTGGGTAATACTTATGGATCCCACTGTACAACAAATGCTAAGCAAGTACATTTTCATTATTTCATTTTGGTACTTGCTAAGTCTTCCGGGGGAGGGGGGTCGGGTCCCCCTGGAGCGTGTATTTGTCAGTGACGTAGGCAAGCATGACTCAAAGCATGTGGACAGGGAAAAGACATCGTCAATCCATTCAACCCCATCTTCCAATTCTGGAGAGGCCCTTGTCCCAGTAAATTATCCCAATTGACCTTCCACGGCAAACAAAAGCAGGAAAGAAATTACCTTGATATTGAAAGTGGTTTGCGACTGCATCGGGGGGGACGAGGGGGCACGGCGCCGGATGGGCGAAGATGTTTTATATAAATATACAAGTGAGTCAGTAGGTCACGTGAAGGAGGGAAAAATTGGGGTTGACATTGCCGGTGGGACACCAACGAATAAAACCGGACGCTGTAGTGAGTATTCTGTGTCCTCCTTTCTCTCACAGCAAATAGGCTGCTAGCATTTTTTTTTTCGTTCATCTTCAGCCATTGGCCCCCATCTCGTCTTGATTTCGATTTTTTTTACGTCACTTCTCTGTCGCCGCGATCGCAACCACGAGGATGAATAATGATTGGATGAAATTGATGAAGGGAGACAAAGGAACATCGATGTCCGTGGGTAAATCCCAGATTCGTTCTCGTGTGGAACTATTGTCTAATTTCATTTCATGTTGCACTTGAATGAAGAATTCATTGATTTCGTTATTTTGCTTTGCTTTTCTGGCACTTTTGACTAATCGCGACGATGAGGATGAGTTTGGGTGTGATGGAATTCATGAAGGGACACTCACAAAGAACTCCCAAGCCGGGATTCGAACCCTGGAGCCCTGGCGTCGTAGCATTGAATGAATAAGTCGTTCAGTTAAACACTAAGCCGTAGCCAAACGGCCTACGACAGAGAAATGCTAGGCTGTCAAAAAATACAATTTTACAGCAGACTGTTATTTAATTTTATTCTTTAAATAGTAAAAACATTGTATCTTACACATCTTATACATGTTGGGTCATTACTTGTTGTTTAAAATCTTTTCACATGTCCGATATAAAATTATACTTATAAAATTTTCTTGAATTGATTTAATATGACTTAATTGACAGCAACAGAAAATCGCAGTTTGTGACTTGAGTGCTCTTTCTTAAACACACTAGAATTAACAGATTCATTGTTGAATAAGAATCGCACACAAATTGGGGATAAAGAGAGAAGGAGATTGGACGAAGAAGAGAAGAAAATATAGAAAGAGCAAGTGACAGAAAGAGGTAAGAAAAGACGGAGAGGCAGACAGAAAAAGCAAAACAGAGACATAAAGAAACATTGTGATAAACAGAAAGAAAGATAGAAAGTATGAAAAGGATAGGAATAAAGAAATGGAATGCAGAGGCTAAGAAAGAAATAGAACGTGAAAGAAAGAAACAAGAGATGCAGAAAGAGAAAAGGAGAGAAACATAGCGACATACAGAGGCTGGTAGAGAGATAAAAGTCGAGAAAGAAAGAAAGAAACAGGCGCAGACACAGACAAGAGAGAGATAGAATGGGAGAAACCTGCTAGGACAGAAAGAAACAGAGCTGCAGAGGTAGACAAGAGAGACAGAGTAGAAATGAAATAAGAGAAGCAGAGACAGAAAAGAGAAAAGTAGAAGAAGAGAAACAGATACATAGTGTACAAAGAAAGTGTGACAGAGCAGAGAAGAAGCAACTAGAGGTGCAGAAGCAGGTAGAGATGAAGAAGGAAAGTAAGAAAGAAACAAATGTTGAGACAGAAAAGAGAGAGGAATAAACTGAGACAGAAGAAACAGAGCAGCAAGGAAGGAAATAAATGCAGAGGAAGGGAAAGCAGAGAGAAGGAAGATATAAACGAAGTAAGAAAAAAGGAATTCAGGTGTAGAAAATAGAGAGAACGGTAGAAACAGAGTAGGAAAGAAAAAGAGAAATAGAGCAGAAAAGAAGGAAATAGAGATGCAGTGGCAGATAGAGAGATTAGAGAAAGACAGCATTTCATATACCAGGGCCAAGACGACGGGATATCAAGTCTCGAAAAATGAAAATAAATGAACATCTGTGCATGCAGCAGCACGGATGTCAGTCCTCCTTCCCGACCAGCATATGATAAATTGCTCATTGGTCACTTCGCTTGATAGTAAAATACTCGAAACTCAGCAAATCACAAATAAAATGACACTTCAAGGTCAGAATCGCAAAACTTGGTCCACGCAGCATCCCAAGATTCAGGATCGGGTTCTGGAGAGGAGGCTTGTTCCACCACAACCCTCCCGCCTTCTACTCCGGGTCAGTGCCTCGAAGGAAACAACGGTGTGAATAATGAAACGCCTGCAGAGAACTTTCACCTCGCTAACCAAACCTTCCAGCTCCATGGACCCGTTCCAGAATGTATTTACTGCTTTTTTCTTGTTCCTTTCGCCGAAGCTTAAATTAGGACTCCAGCATAAACATGTTCTGGAACTTCTTTCCATCTCTAGCTGCATCCGAACTTTGTTTTTGTTGAGTTTTCACCACCACATGTGCATAAAATTACTGCAATTCTCCTCCTTGTTGAAGAGTTACTAGAGTCTGTCCACTGAGAGAACGAAGTCACTGTAAGCAAATACGTGTGGCTTGTGAGAACCTTATTGGTTATTCGAATGGCACCTTTACGGTAATCTTGACTTTTCTTGATCTTTCGGAAAAAAGTCTCTCGTTAGAAGCGGCGATTGGGTTCCAAAACCGGGGGGGGGGGGGGGGGGGAACAAAGTTCCAAATCTGGGGGGCAAAGACAGTATATTTCCCTTTGTACATAAAGTTTAGCATAGTGCGGGGCTAAAGGGTGAAAAGCAGGGGGCAACTGCCCCCCTCCAATCGCCGCCACTGTAAAGTGGACCAAAGTGGGGTTTTAACCACTCTTGGCCTCGCCGAGAATCGAACCCGGAAACTTTGAATTATTTTACGCATTCGTCGTTTCTTGGAAAACTACGTCGTGCAATAAGAAAACACACTCTCGTATTTTTTTCCTACTCTGTAACTTTGCATCGAGTCACGAAGTTCAACCAGGAAAGCAGGACTGTAAATTGTAGTCTGTCGTGTTGTCATCACGTAACCTTTGCAATTTTTTCCTTCTACTTTTTCTCTCTCTTTTGTTACGTAACGTGAAGCGAATTGAGGAAGAATGGAGACCTTACTGCGCATGCGTGTTAATTTTAAAGTGTGGAACGGAGAATGTTTCTTTTTCTTTTTAACATTTGCACAGACTCTCGTCACTCGTGGTGGAATCTTAGCCACAGATTACTTATCTATATCGATGTATACAACCACTAACATCCATGTCGTGCAGTGTGTCACCAATACACATATATAATGGGTTGCGAGATTTTAAATTTGGGAAGCCTGACAGAGCTTCTTACTTTCTGGACCCTCTTATTTTCCGATCCATGCAATTTTCGGGTCATATTGGCCCCCAGTGCACACATTGCAATTTCAAAATGAGCTAGGCTTTCAATCTTCTGGCAGATTTTATACTTTTGCATTTGTGCTGCCACCTGGGAAGCTTGATGGGAACTAAGTCACACACTCTTTATGATCATTTCCTACCGTTTGGGGAACTTTACGCACTTAAGTCAAAATCATACCAGGGTATTATTTCGTAATTTTCTGCTGATGTTTTAGCAGGGATACTTTCAGAAAATTCCCCTGTTGTACAGTTTTACACGGATTCTAAGTATAACCTTTGAAATATAGTGTGCATGTTGTCGAAGGGTTAAGTCAAATTATTTTGTTCATTTGTTCATGCGCTTTCATGAAATCTGATTAGAAATTCATCAGTTTCAACACTAGTTAACGTTTGTGATAGTGCTTTTCCAGACACTCAAATGTCAACATCCCTTCCAGGTAGTACATCCTCGACTGCATTTTGCAGACTAGCGATGCTCTGCCGTATGGGGACTCGTGTTGTGTCGTCCATGTGTGTTTGTGATTGTCCCTTCTTTCATCTTATCACATCATTATTCATCCTCATCTTTGCGATTCGCCAAAAACGGAGTAAAATCAATTGTGACCAATTTGTGCTTGTCACAACTCCTTACAAATATGGAAGAACAGCATTTCGTATAGTTCGTGCCTTACCTACGTACATTTCATAACATAAATGGCGGTAAGATGCACTCCCAAGGTATATTAGACCATGTTTACCTTTCATTTCTACTCATTACAGTTCAAGGTCATGTTCCCAAAAGACCCTGCATATTTTATCGTACGCGATGAATACAATTTAGGCATCGCTAACTGCGCACTTTTTTTTTTACATCGTGATTGTTCCCCCTATTGCTTTCGAGGTCAGCAGATGCCAGCAGCGTCGATGATGAGCCTCAATGTTTCTTTGTTTCTTTCTTATTGCTTTGTGTAATGTTACGACATCGTAGGAAAAGAGGACTTATTTGCATCTAGAAGAAGCATGTTAATTTTGTTGATTTTGACGCGAATGGAAGTGCTTTTTGCGAAGGTCTTGGAGGGATGTCGCTGTCCAGTGGTATCGCAAAATAATTTAGTTTGGGTGGGGTCTCGAGGATATTTGCAGGGATATGCTTCAATACTTATTGGATTTTTCCTCATTCTTTCCCTTTCAGCACTTTGTGCTTCTTTCTCGTTACCAGGGAACGGATTTATACGTAAATACTTTTAGGTATGAAGCTGAAATCAGTTATATTTTGTATTGTCTTTGCGCGTCATATGCATACTCGAAAAATTCAGTTTTCATTTTCCATATTTTTCCATATATTAGATTTTGAGTCATATTTTACATATTTTAGTTATTTTTACATTATTATTTCCATATTTCAGAACATTTCTCAACATATACTCCATATTCGTGCAATAACGTCATATCCCCGTTTGACCAAAAGAGTTGGGTGAATCTTTGCGAACAACTGACGAACTTGAAATACACTCCCATTTCTTCTTGCGACATTGAACGCAGTTTTAGTGAATATAAAACCATCTTAAGAGACAACATAAGGAAATTCACGTTCTAACACTTAAAACGAAATTTTGTTATTCATTGTTTTGGAAACATAAAATGAAAACACATTTTGTGTTGTTTTACAATTAATGTCAATGTAAGCCTACTGTACTTTATGTAGCTCATCTAGTGTCTTATATCTGTAGTGTCTGATATTATTAAAAAGGTAATTTTTTACAATTTTAAGTCCATATTTAACTCCATATTTTGGGGAAAACAAAATATGTATTTACATATTTAGCATATTTTTCTATGTACATATAAATCCGTTCCCTGCTCATCACCTTTCTTTCATTCTTTCAGTTTATCTCCCATTCCATCCTTAATTTTCTCTTTTCACCCCTCTGCTAACCTAGGCGTGTGCCTATTTTAGAGAAAGAGCAGAAAATAAGTTTAATGCTGAAAGGGTCACAGCCGGGCCGAGACATACAATACACGCGGGTCCTATAACCAACATTTTTGCACAGAACTGAGAAAATAAGAGATTTTTGTCTCTTAGTTTGAAGTACAGGTGTTCTACATAATCACAATATACATATTTTTACAATTAATTGATATATTTCGTTTTGTTACCTAAGAACATATTGAAGAATTATGGCAGGCTAACGAAAGTTTCAAAATTAATGTTTCTTTTCATTTCCGATACACCAGAGATGCAACTTTCATTATATTTAAAGTCCTCCCCTATGGTGCAGTGGCAGCGTCGTCGCCTTGTAACCAAGGGGTCCCGGGTTCGATTCCCTGTGGAGGCACATGGTGGTTCGGATCAATTGAAACTGTAGGTTCAGTCCTGATGAGCCTTACTGTGCATAAAGTGGACTTACAACACCAAATCGGTCAATCATATTTAATTAAAAATTGGGTGTGTTCAATATCAAACAATTAATTTTTACCTATCCAAGTGACAAATCATAATTCCCCTTTGCTTACTTTCATTGAATTTTGACGATGTAGTGAATTTCGCCCAAAATAATATTTTCACTTTATCATTTCATCAACGAATAGTGCATATGAACTATTTTTATTGAAATATGATTTCAGTAATTTTTAAGTATGTCAAAAGAATCCATGAAGTAAGGAGAAATCAAATTAATTGCTTAATTGGAAGCACCAATGTCCTATAAACTCGTAATAAACCGTACAGAAACAATTATATTTATCTGGCGCGGGCCCCCTGAAGCCTCTACCTAGGGCTGGTCTGGGAAGTGCGTAGGAAAAAAGTTTAAGGAAAATCTCTATAACGCTGTGTGCAACTTGATCCTCAATTATATAACCACAGAGTTACAAATAGGAGACAATAAACGCCTGTTTAAAGTGTCTCACCTCCATTTTGCTAATTTCACTTGCCCACAAAATGGCCGAGTATGTTTTGACGCTGAACAGTTTGTTTACGTTTTTCTCGTCTACAAAAGAAATCAGGCGCTATGTCTAAACAGAGATGGTTAAAGCTTAATATGCGTTGTGTATTTCGTTTGTTTTTGTCACGAAAGTTAATTTATGCTATTGTTCTGTATCAACAACCCGCATTCTTTGGTTTACGAGCAGTAACGAAGTGTGCTCTCACAAGGTTAAACGTATTCTGCAATGTACGCGAATGTCATAGAGTGCTTTGAAAAATGAAACACCAACAGTGTGTTAAGCATGTACACAGTGCATGTAGCGTACTCCAAACTGCTCTGTTCAACAAGTTTTTGCCTACCAAATCGTCAGTCATATCACGTACCGACGCCATTTCGTGAATAGCATTGCGCTCTGTAGGCGCCCGGGGGCACGTATCTTCTTCATTGTTGCCAACTGCATGGCAATTTATTCACTAGGTAGGTCCTTGAAAATAATCAATCTCGCCAAGTGTATTTGGCCATGATTTTCTTACCGTGGGTTTAAAGTCCGCCATCTTTGAAATGTTAATCTATTGCGCTCAAGTGTAGTACAGAATAGTCCTTAGAAGCATCTAGCGGCTATGACACTTCCAGCTTAAAATCTATAATTTTGGCTTGCTCCTAAACCGAACACTGTATTTCAAAGATTTTATTTGCAAATCGTAGTAAAATCGATATCGTAATTCCTAATTTGAAATGTAAGGAACATTGTTTCATTTGATTTTTGTTATTTAACGTCGTATTTCTTCCACTTTCGGCTATTCGCGACGATGAGAATGATTGAAGCCTTTTCAGGCAGATTTTTTTTTTCGGTGGTCGTGTATTCTAAAGTATGAGAGCTTTTGTGACTGACAGGTTATACAGTGTAGTCCCAGAAAGTATTAAATGGGCCGCTGTATATATTAATATGTTGGACAAGCATGGTTCACGGCTTGCTCATAGCAGCTTAACTCGCTTTGAGTGGAACTTTCTCATTTGGATGGACAGTAGGGTGGAATATTCCACGGCAGGCTAGTGCCCCACTCTTCCCCGGGAATTCTCTTTCGTGCTCTAGCCGACCTTTCCTTGAATTTAGGAAAGAATCCTGGCAAGTAACTTGTTTTGGTGAAGGAAAAACTAGATTGGCAACACTGATATCCGTGAAGAAGCATTCAACAAAGGACCTCAAGAAGTGGGAGGAAAAAAAATAAGACGACGCAGATCAGAAAGAAATTACAATGATTTTTTTACCTTCTCTACACTTCATCGCCCGCAGGTACAGTGTACGAGTTAAAAGACTACGGCTAATTTTCGTAGGCAAAACTTATCAAAAGATGGCGTCATTGCCATCTTAATAGTATTAGAGCCAGTCAAATTTAAAATATATCTCTTGTCGTCGTTTTCGTCCGTCGTAAATAACATAAATATAACGCCAGTAAGAAACACATTTTTGTGTACAATAGAACCAGACAAAGGTTACAACATTATAATTGGTCAACCTGCATGTCCATGCTAATCTTTCATATATGCTAGTCGTCATTTCGGGAGTTTGTTAACACTCCCTACAATATTGTGATGGCAAGTGGACTTAGATCAATTTGTGGAGTTCGCGATCAAATATAAACATACCTACCCAAGGTAGATAGAGATTAGGTAAAGCCATCCGAAGATTGCCGATCTTGCACGAACGCGTGACGTCACCAGAGAGGGAGTGAGCTCGGCTCAAGCAGACGGCCCCTAGCATTTATATGGGAGATTCAGAGAGCGAAAGTATATTATTACTTTTAGGAGGGGAAAATTATTAATTGTCATCCTCCAAGATGGTATTGAGGCATCCTTTTAATGATTAGTAACATAATTGAAAACGCGCTACTTTTAAAAGGGGACAAATTACATGTGAAAAAATGTATTTTGAAAATCCATATTCCTGAAACTTTCTGACCGATGCGCTACAAAGAAAGTTGCGTGTTCTCCTTTAGAATTTTCATTTTACAAATCGTAATATAATTTTAACAAAAACGTGCCATGCTAAAGAAGAATGAAAGAGTTTTAAAAAATAATTGATTAATTGACTTAGTTTATTTTACTTCGCTTATCTGTCACATATGGCTAATCGCAAAGATGAGGATGCGTGATGATATGATGAAATTGAAGAAAGGAAAGTAGACCCATGCCCGGGCGGGGATTCGAACCTGGGGGCCCTTGGCATCGTAAAGTGTTGTGCTAACCACTTCGCCACGAAGGTCAGCATTACAAGGAAATAAACAGAAAATGACAATCATATGGCATGTACGTTTTAATATGCGAGAAACATTTGCGAGGAGGTTATTGAAGTAACAAATAATTATTACTAGACGTTGTGATGAAAATTATTAATATATCTGAAATATCGAGAGTTGACCTTGCAGTCTCTAAATGTACTTTTAGGGTTACGTAAAACCTTTACTCAAAATTGCTAGTGTAAATTTATATGCTATTAAAATTTAAAACTTATTCCTGTTCGAAAAAAGAAACTGCCAAGTCAAATTAATATTTCGTATCAATACATATATTTTTCTTTCATGAGGCCAGGACAGTATTTGGAGGAGACTGTGGCTTGGGAAGGCTATAGCCCCGGATCTCGAACTGCAAAGGGGCTTCCAGTGGGAAAACATCGTCCAGAAGAAGGGGCGAAATGATTCTTTTTAAATGGCTCAAGAATACAAAGATATAAGTGGACATTTGACAAGCTTAGTCTAAAACTTACAACTGAAATCGTACATACGCGCGTGTGTGTGTGTGTGTGGGGGGGGGGGGTGGCTACGTGAGGTAACACAGTGGAATATGATTCACAATACTAAAATTAAAATAAATATGTGGGAACAATAGAAATCAAAATATGTTGTAGCTAGTGACTGCGCAATAGAAAAGATGGAGGGGTAAATCATATTTTCCCGGGGCAATCATGTTTATTATTCCGTTACATACGACACAAAAATGCATATTTTGGCTAAAAGAGCATTCATTCATTTATTTATTTTTGTCGTTATACTGGGGGCAGATAAGAGAGAGAGAGAGAGAGAGAGAGAGAGAGAGAGAGAGAGAGAGAGAGAGAGAGAGAGAGAGAGAGAAAATCTCCTGCCCCCCCCCCCCTTGTAGTGTGGTCACTGTCTATAGCTATGCTGGAGAAGATTGCACCAATTAATACGTTATTAAATAAAACAGATACTTTTAAAACTTTTAATCAAATTATTTGTGAACTATGTTTAAATTAGAGAGAGCACATACCTATTTAATTTAATTTGGATGAGTTAACTTCTGAAGCCTGCCATTTCCGAGCCTTCTTCCGGTGTAACTGCACTGCCCTTTGAGCCCTAGCTGCTGCGTTCAGGTGGCGGAACGAGCAGAATACTAATTAAAACAAATATGTGACAAATATATATAAAAAAACAACGTGTTGAAGCTATTGACGGCGCCAAAGAAAAGACAGAAGAGAAACGTGGAGAGTGCAGTGATATTTTACGGGAAGTAGTCACGTTTATTACACCCTTACATTTACATACAATATTAAAATGTTCAGCTTTTAGATCTCGCACAATGCCTTTTTCACAAAAATGGGCAATCCCGCATTTTTTATAACAATCTTGTCTTTCGTTTACTTACGCAATTACCGACTGGAAAGGCTGTGATATTTTAGATTTCTTCCGTTAGTTTTCTGATAATAGTTTTCACAACTTTCCATAGCATTTAGGCATGAATTCAGTTGACAAGAACAAAATAATCTTATTTTAAAACATAGAGCAAAAAGAAATCCAACGCGCTTAAGTTAAAACTCCCTTACATTGGAAGCCTGGAGAGAACAAAACAGGGGTTCCTTCGTAACACGATTTCTTGAAAACCATTTTACACATTTGAATCAACTTTGTGATAAATTGATTAGAAAGGATGAATCTTAACAGTAAAAGTTGTAACTTTTCCCCTGTTACTATATTTTAGAAGATATTCGTTGTCAAATATCTCAATATTTGCATAAGGAACCAGCCTTTTCCGCGCCGAGCTTCTCGATGATAACGTCATGTATCCACGGACAACTGCGCATACGATCTGCGCCGCCGAACGAGCACCCCCTGATACCTACCTCGGTGTATATTGAGAAGTCTATCTGGCGAGCCTACCAACGGTTTAGCGCGAGAAATGAGAGTTAGCGATAGGTGTTCGGGTTGAGATGGCGTCAGCGGCACAATTGTTGATTAGACACTTCGGGATGTGCGAGTCGCTCCGAAGGTGCACATGCACAAGAGGCAGAAATGTTGTGGAAATAATGTTAATCAAATGCAAGGGCGTACGCAGGGGGGCTGAAGGAACACTTGACCCCCTGAAATATCTAGAAAAGCTTCATATAATTCAAATGGTGAAATTGTAGCATGAAAACACGGATGAAAGATTAATTGTTGTTATGAGTCCACTTTATGCACAGAAATGCTAACCTACAGTTTAAAGTGGGATCCGAACCACTATGTGCCTCCACCGGATATCGAACCCGGGACTCCTTGATTAAAAGGCGGCGACGTTACCACGGCCCTGTCGGGGAGTGCAGATTAAGTAAGTGGTCGCTGTTTATATATCTACATCGTGAAAAAAATACAAAAGGGCAAAGAACTATTCATCAGATGTTTATAGAAAGGAAGAAAGTTGAATAAAAGTTTCTGTTTCAATAGTGAACTCAAGTCTGAACTTGACAACGCCAAGGTATTTTCAATTGAATTACAATTCTATAATTTATGTAAAAATGATAATAATAAAAGGTAAAATAGGAGTTTTTATGGCTGAAGGGTAAGAAGTGAAATCTTACTCTGTCCCCCAGTGCTCTCAGTGGAAATCCTAGCTGGGGGGGGGGGGGTGATTTGCCCAGTTTGGGAAAGTGAGGGATGCTTTATGTATGAGAATGTTCTTAACTAGGGGGATTGCATCCTCTACGGCCTGAGAAAATCCTTCGAACGCCTTGCCAATGCAAGTGAACGATTTGACGAGACCCGATTGTCTGAAGAATTCCTTCAGATCGCAGCCGACTGGTGTATCCGTGCTGTTTACATAACAGTACAGTTTACCATCATGCTCGTCTTAACTCCGCTAGAGTGCAGCACCTGTACAGTATTACTCAAGAGTCTGTAATTACCTTGTCAGGCAGTGAACTGTTTCTTCTTCTTTCTTGCCTAGTTGTCGAGTTTCTCGTGACACAGCCACATCGGCTGAATCGGAGCGGAAATTAAATTTGTTACTTCACAGACTCAGCAGTATGTGGTAAGTCGGGAAAACAGAGAAACTTCGTTGCCACGGCGTGCACGTAAAGAAAAAAAAAAGCATCGCATTCTCGTGTTGCTGTGTGAAGCGACGAGAGTAGCTGTCAGTGTTTGTCACTTTTGTAGGCGGGTAGAAAGTTGCTGTGTTGGTTCCGTGAACCAATCAGGGAAGGTTCGTTACCATGGAGACGATTTGTTGTCATTTTGTACTTAACAGTAGTGTTGGGCAGTATATCGTCACGATATTTTGACGATATGCAGTCACGAAATTTTAGCGATATATATAGTGCTGGCGATATATCGTCCCGAAATTTTAGCGATATATATAGTGCTGGCGATATATCGTCACGAAATTTTAGCGATATTTATAGTGCTGGCGATATATAGTCACGATATTTTAGCGGTATATATCCTGTCTGTGATATATCGTCACGATATTTTAGCTATATATATCGTGGAGACGATATATCGTTGTGACGATATTTTCTTGACGATATATCGCGATATCAAATTTCCGATATCGTCCATCCCTACTTAGCAGCCGTCGCAACCGTTGAGCAATAGGGGTGAGCCTCTTCTGTGCCCGACTTACAAGAGGATAGCAGATGTTGCCTGGCCGAAGGGTGGTTTTATTTACAGCAGACAGTTCTTTTAATGTTCATTCTCTTAGTGGCAAACATAACATACATTATTATACGCGTGTTGAACCATCACTGTTTACAATCTTTTCACATGCCCAATATAAAATTAAACTGATAATATTTTCTTTAATTGATTCAGTGACTTAAAGCAACATAAACTTAGGTGCCTCTTCCCGAACACCCTAGAATTGAGGGTGAAGCAACAAAAAGTGGCAACACTGCGTCTCTTTCGTTTGGAACCAGAAAGCCTAGCTATATTCTTCCATCATGTGGATTTTAATAGGAATGTTCCGCATTCGCCCCAACCCCTCTACACTCTACGCCACTGCTACCAAGTAGGGACCGATACCGAATAGGAGACAAGTCTCGGTTTCGAGATTCGATGGGGAGGGGGGGGGGGAGACGTGACTCACGCCACTATCTAGAAATGAAGAAGGAAAAGCAATCCGACCCATGTTTGACTTTTCCGAGACAGTTACACCGAGCCGAGACCGACGCCAGGAGTCCCGGGTTCGAATCCTAGCCTGGGCATGGATGTTTGTGTGTGAGTGTCCATTCATCAGTCTCATCATATCATCACTCTTTGCAAATTAGCCAAAAGTGGCACAAAAGCCGAAGTAAAATAATGCAAATCAAACCGAGACCGAAACTTGCACGAAACTAGCGGCGCTATCATTCTTAATACTGAAACCTGTGCCGAGTTTAATAAAAAAAAAACAATACGTTGTACTGCTTTTATGTCTGTTTTCCTCATAAATCCACAGTGACGTCATTTCCCGTAAGCCAATGACCGCCCACTATCTGCTATACAGCTACCTGTATGTAAGCCACCTCGACAAGTAACATAAATAAAACAATGCAGATTTTCCTCCAATAACTGACCGAAACGAATGTCAGATATTATGGTTTCTATACATTTTAAACGGGATAGATTTACAATCAAAATGTGAAACTTGATATAGTCATCAGATATAACAATTGTATTTATTATCAATTTTAGATTTTGCATGATATTGATGTAGATATATGATGTATATGAAAACTATATATATTCAAAATTTGTAATTTGTGTAACAGTGTCATGCATGACATATTTTTAGGACACTTGGTGTAGAGCTGGTATAACAGCTAAAACCAATAAAGTATGAATGAATGAATGAAGGTTATATCAGATTGTGGGGAGTGAGTCTGTGGTGAAATAATAGCTAGTTGCATAATATATAATTACAGATAAATTCAAGATTAAATTGTGGTTCTAAGTATCGTTTTTATTACAAAAGTGTTCTGTGTTATTATAAGACAGTGAATTTATTGAAACGTAAGTTAATATCAAATAATCTTGCGATTAAGAAGATAAACCTGTGTTCAAAATCTAGATAGCATGGAAGGCTCTGGGCCATCCGGATAAAGTTTCCCGTTTGTAATAAATTCAACAAATTTCATACTAGTGAGGGAAATGTCTAGCGAGGAATGTAATAATAAGAACAGAGAGGACGTCCAAATGGACATAAACGAAATAGTGGAAGGAAAAGAGAATACATCTTCAAGTAAAGACGGAGAAAATATGGATGTTGAATTGGTTACCAAGCAACCAAAAAGTCAAAACACCAAACAACACAAAACGAAATCTAGCAAGAGTTAATAAAAAGGAGGAATCTATAAATGCTCCAAAAATTTTCAAAGCAAACGTATTAGAGCGTACAATGCAATCAAAGGATAATGTGAATAAAAATGACTTATTCTATCCTGGGCACGATGGCCCATATATTGTTCTTGTTGAAGGCGTGGAACACAATGTTGGTAGCTTTAGTGCTATTATGTTAGGTAGTCACTTAAGAGAAGCTAGAATTAAGGTGAATTTTGTTAAGGCATCGGGTCCTAATCGTGCAAGGGTTTACTTTTTAACATCCAATGATGCAAATGACTTTTACTTGAACAAAGAGTTTCAGAAGAAGTATAAGGTAAATGTCAAAATCCCGAAGAGTCTTTTACACAGAATGGGGCTAATATATGGGTTACCGTTACATATAAATATAGAAGAAGTACAGGATGAAGCAGAGCCTTAAAGAAATATTCCAATAATCAAAATGGAAAGAATGAAGAAGATTTATCAAGAAAATGGGAATTTGTGTTCAAACCGACCAAATAAATGATCAGCGTAACGTTTCAATCACAAAGGTTGCCCTCGCATGTAAAGCTACTCAGTAACATGTTTCAGGTACAACCTAAAAAATGAAATCTGTGATGCAGTGCAGGAATTGTTTCCGTTTCTCTCACACAAAGGATGTTTGTAAGTCCAAAGCGATATGTCCAAGGTGCGGTGATTATGAACATGATGATATATGTGCTGCAGTACCTAAATGCATAAATTGCTCAGGAAATCATCTTGCAACTGAGTGGTCGTGCAGTAAGTGGGAAGAGGAAAGAGAAATTCAGAAGGTGATAACATATGAGGGCTGTTCATATCAAGAAGCAAAGAGAAAAGTTAGTTCTAGTAGTTCATTTATGACCGAAAGAAACGATTATTCTTATGCAAACATACTACAAGATTTCCCAGTGTTAAAAACAACTAAAGCAGAGTCTTCCTTTGTACAAGCTCCAAGTTCAGCAATTACAACAGGTAACAGATATGAGGTGCTGGCCACTCTAAGAGATGAGGAATCAGGGACATCAAGAAACTTGTATTATTGGAAATCTTCTCAACCTCAACTTTACAACATGAACAATAATTATGCTGATCGAAGACTTGGGACGATATTTAAAAGTAAAGAAGTTATGATAAATAAAGGTATGCAAAATCTAAAGCCGTGTGACAAAACTTAAATTCAATACGAAGAAGAGAGACCACATTATATTTTACTAAATTCCCAAAACAGTCCAACGTCAGTGCCAACAACGGAAAAACGAAAATTACGGACTAGCATCCCACAATATGACTCTCAAAAGCAAGTAATGATTAGTTTATTACAAGTTATAACGAAACTAACTTCGAACCTAACTGTGGATGATAATCTTCAGAGAATTAAAAATATTCTAGTCGATTGTGCAAATATTACTTCACAGTTATTGAAACTTATTGAAGAGCTTGAATCATATGAAGATGCTCAACATTAAATATAATAATCAGTAAGTTATCATATGCAAAATATGTTTTTGTTTGTGCAATGGAATTTATGCTCGTTTCCTTCAAGAAAACTTGAACTCATGAAATCATCATCAAAGAGCATCATCCTCTCATTATATGTGTGTGTGAAGTATGGGGGGATGGAAGAGTTCCTATTGAAATAAAATACAGTGAAGCATTTAAGGTCTATGATTAGTTCATTCAATACTCCATTAATCATAACTAGAGATTTCAATTGCCACCACCCATTGTAAGGTCGACAGGCAGCAGATAAGTTGGGTCGAACTGTTGTTGAATGGATAGAGGCGGAGCAGTTAACTATAATAAATGATGGTTCACCTACTCATATTCCTAGAAATGGAAGTAATCCGTCATCTATAGACTTAACATTAACACACAAACCATGGTTTCATCATGTAAATGCGACAAGAAATGTAATTGTATTAATTAGTAGACTGAGAACGGGCCATTTGTGTAGGTACTAGGCAACATTTTTCCAGAATTGGAATAACGAACAATAAGAAATGTGAATGTGGCTGGGAAAGTGTAGATACACAACATATAATACTGGAATGCTCAAAATATAATAGAGAAATATCTTGTATAAAACTTTAAATAATCTAAAGGTTCAGTTTCCAACAGATTTGTTAAGTTTAGTTGTTAATCCAGATGTGCGGATTGGTTATAGTTCGTTATCATTTTAAGGAAGTGTAACATACAATTGTAAAAGGCAAAGTGTTATTTTTTTTTTAAATGTCATATCTGTAATATAGGGGAAAAGACTGATAATTTTTATGTAAAACAATTGTGTACATTTTATATGTGTATTGTTATGGACAAAAAATGGCATAAAAGTTGTTAGGTTCCAAATAAAGGAATGAATGAATATATCAGAGGGTATCAGGGGGTATTTTTTTGTTTTGTTGACGATTTTATTTCACTTTTTGAACCTTACGTTGTGGAAAACAAATAGGTAATTTTGGTGTGACACGAGTGCACATTTGGGCACATTTATATTTGATCTTCATATGTGCTAATCTGCAGCTACATATATTTCTTTGAATATCGACCCCTCCCCACCAGCAGTGTCCTTGACATTAAAGTAATATGAGAAGATTTGCTGTTTCTACGTCATCAACTGCTCCACTAACCCCTTTCCATAGCGCCTTGGCATCGCTTTACGCTAAATCTTACAAAATCACTTCTGGGAACCCTGTAAGCAGAAACAGGGTTGTAATTAAAGTGAGTAATATTCCCGAACACCCTAAGAAATAACTCTTGCAAGGTATAATTGCAAAGGGTTGACTCTGTCGGTTACGATTAGCAAGGGAATTCCTCTCTTGATATTCGAGACCCGGACAAGATGGATGCCGGAAGGTTTGCGAAGATGTTACGGTTCCTCCGGGCGCGGCGCTGGCGTCGCTTCCCTCCTACTTTCAGACCCCTGATAGATGACGTTGGGGGACTCTGCCCTGTAGGTCTCACGGCAGCCATCGGTCACTGGTTCTGTTCGCGTCCAATCCAGCGATTGCGACTTCATTTCGCAGAAGATCCCCTCTGAGAAAAGGAGGAAATTTTCCAATTCTAGAACAAGCTTTTCCCCTCCTTTGATGAGTAAAATATCCCTTTCCTAAGAATTGTTCCCCTTTTCGGAGTAAAATATTCCTTTTCTAAGAATTCTTTCCCTTTTCGGAGTAAAATATCCCTTTTCCAAGTTTTTTTCCCCTTTTCCTAGAAAAAAATTCTCTATTTCCCTTTCCCTTTCCAACGCAAAATTTCGAGTTAACTGAAGAGAATTCTGTAAAATGTCTAAAAAAAAATAAATCACTATTTCCGAGTAGAATTGTCCCCTTTTTTGAGAAAATTCCCTCTCTTAACGATTTTTTAAAGTGCAATCTCCTTTGACTTGGAGTTTGTGTTTAAGTCCAGAAAGCACAGAAAGGCTAATCGGGACTGAACCTACAGTTTAAAGTGATCCGAACCACTGTGGAATGTACTGCTTTGATTTTGAGATATGCCTGGTTAGAACTTCTATAATTTTGATATACCTGTCAAGAATTCCAGATTTCTTTTGACTGCGATGAAGTCTATTATATATATATCAAGTTTCTTAATACAGTAAAACCTCGTTAATCCGAACTAATGGGGGATAAGTTGACCGGTTTAACGAAAGTCCGGATTAACTGAAATAACCTAAAAGAACAGTAGAAAGTGCATTAAAACTCCGTTTATAGCAACAAAACACGTTTATTATGATGTATTTAAAGGGCATAGGCCTAAATACACTGTACAGTACAGTACAAAGTCTGCGGGAAACAGAATTTCATCAGTGGTTGACTGCCTTTTATTTGGGAAGTTCTCTTGTTGACTTCTAGCCACATTTAAAACCTTGCATTCTGCTTTTTTTCTCCCTTTTGCCTGTCCGGATTAGGCGAAATCCTTCTTATCGGGGTCCGGATTACCGAAGTTTTACTGTAAATGTATTAAACCTCTTTAGTCTAGTGTTATTTGTATTATTGTTATTACCAATGGTGGTAGCAGCAGTATTTGTGGTATTGAGAGAATGCAAGATAGAATACGTGTACATTCAGTGCAACTAGTTTTCGTGTATTCGATTATTTGATCATACACTTAATGATCAAACATGTGTTCACAGGTTTGTCAGAAAAAAAATCCATTTTCTATGGCTTACCACCATTTTTGCTTGTGGCTGCAGAGTGGAATCCACGAGTATTACCGTGCAAATTGTCCATCACCATGTTCGTGCACTTTATTTGACGTAATAAGCTTCAAGAATTAAAAGAAAACTCAAAACAAACTGTTGACAACTACTGCAACAACATACATAAAAATTCATTGCTTAAAAACACATGGTATGTGAGAGAAATTAATGAAAATAGTCATGGACAATTTGCACGGTAATACTCATGGATCCTATTGTACTATTCGTCGCTTCCGATTAGGTCAACGTACACGTTTCACCCGCTTGTTATAAAATGCTTCTGCTGTGGGAACACGCGAATGCGCTACAATAAAAGTTTCAATGCACAGGATCATGAACATCTCGATACCTTCAATTCAGGAAAGGCCCATTCGCTTATGCACACCTTTCATTGGTTTCCCGCGACAGTGCAAATCGTTTCAAGGTACCCGACGCACGCTGGGAATCGGATACATGTAGCTGGAACAATATGTCCCTGTGTACCGGAAGGCCTATGTCACGGGCCGCGTGCAAAATGTAGGGAGTTGCTTTTTTTTTAATGTCATTTGCGATTCAATACGCCACGCATACAGGAAGCTTGACTCAGCTATTGTTCTCATGCGATCTGTTTCAACGAGAGGGGATGGGGGTGAGGGAGCATTTTTGTGAGCTTCCAACATGGTGGTTTGAGTCAGGGGATTATTGTTCGCAGCAGTGTTGCCATGAGCGGTTTTTTCAGAAATCAGGATATGAGAAAATATGAAATACTTTTGACAATTCATATTTTTTTATTAAACTAAGCGAGCGTCCAGGAGGGAGGGGACGCCCAAGGTCGATTTGACCCCCTACACCCTCCCTCTCAATCAAGAGGCTACTTATTCATAAAATAAAAGGAGAATTATCATTAAAATAGAAAACTTTTCAATTCGATCTCAACATTTGTAATTATCTTGCTGGTGTATTAATTATTATCAGTCTTCGTTCTTTTGTTTTCGTAGTAATACTGAAAAATTTATGGCTATGTAGGGTTACCAGACTCCTCTTTTACCCGGACATGTCCTCTTTTGGGGTTCTAAAAATGGTCTAGCGGGGTTTTAGGAAAATGGGGAAATGTCCTCTTTATTTAGGTAAAGACAACTGCTTCAACTTCAAGATTCGAAACAAAATTTTATGTTTGTAAATAATTGTTAATATTGTTTTCGTGTTCAAGTTAAGTTTAAGAATTAAAATTGTGAGAATAATGATACCCAACACAAAAATTCAAAATTCTTTTTTTATATATATAAAAAGCAATTCCAAATACAAATGTTTAAACAAAAGGTGATGAAATACTACATATGTAAATTTTAATTGCAAAGTATACAATAGATGTTGACCTGAAACACTGCATTAATATTTTCGTAATCTGGAATGTAAGAGTTTAGTCGCTATGCCATTAAGGGAGTTGTCGAGTAATATAACTACTTCTGTAAAATCTTTTGTGAAATCTGCTAACCCTATGAAATGAATTCATGAAACTACGTAGTGAATGTTTGAACTAGCGCTAAGGAGCTAGATTTTTTTGTTTAGCAAGAAAATAAACACACGTGTAAAATAAATCTGTACTTAATGTAATTACTGATATGACGTGTGTTTACATGCATTTATTTATGTTTTTTCTAATTTCCGCAGCGATTTACATTTTTTGGGCACCCTCTCATCCTTTTAAACAGAGTTTAATACCCGGTGGAGGCACATAGTGGTTCCGATCCCACTTTAAAAGTAATTTCAGTCCCGATTAGCCTCTGTGCACAAAGTGGTATTAAAGATAAACTCAAACAAACTCATTCCTTTAATCAAAGTTGACCTTTAAATTCCGATAATCCTCTGTTTCTCCCTTGAAAATTCATGTACCGTCGTTTAAGTGTTGCAAAATCATCATCGTCAACAACAACGCTGTTGATTACAACTGTTATTGCAACCAACAATATTATCCAAAATAGGTAAAGGATAAATTTCTGATGATTATATTCCATATTCCTGCTCGTTTCTTGCACGATAACGCAGTGATGTTCACAGCACAAAAAAAATCGGTATATCTGATAAATCATTAGATCTGGCAACCCTGGTGGCAAAGCTCGCCCACCCTCGTGAAGCTGTCGCGTTCCCGCGTCTACCGCCCTCTCCCCATCGTGACGTGTAGCCCGGAATGATGACGTACAGCCCGTATGGGACCATGCAGAAGCAGGCTTCAGTTGGCACATAAGCTTGTGGCTCTCCCTCGCAGACCGGAAGTCAATAAATACTAAAGAAACGAGAAGAAAACGTGTCTACCATATTATTTTTTTCTGGATAGACCGACGAGAACCCTCTGAAATTGTTTTCACCGAGGGAGGATGTTCAGAACTTGTTTTCGACGATGCGCTGATCAGCCATTGCTGAATTGTGTGTATGTTCGTGGAAATGTTGCTGTCATTTATGTTTCTCTCTTGGCGTTCTTTTCGTCCATGGGACTACAGACACCTATACGTAGTTCCAGACTGCCAACATATATTTTCTCATTGAAGCTCTGATGACGGAAGTTACAATGTAGTAAGCTTTGATTTCTGTTGATTGAGTAACACAACTACATGAGCGTAAAGGAGGAATGGTCAGATGGTTGATATGCAATCAATTAATTTGCATTAATAGTAGGAAATATTATTAATAATTGAAATTTTATTATTGTTACTATGATTATATTCTTGGCAATACTTTTACTGGATTCACAATGCGAGAGACTATCTGGTGCACTTTATTGTTTCATATATCAAATCATTAATGCACTGAAATTTGTCTTATTTTGTTATAACTTTAATTTACCTAAAAAAGTGGAAATTATTTCAAAGTTAGGTAGAAATGTTAGTCAGGAAATTTATACGTGTAACCTCTTGCATATAAATTTCAGTTGTTGTTTTTTCTTTTTTAATTTGGAAAACTCTCAACTGAAATGCTTGCCTTATCTTACTACAAGCAGACAAACGGTCAGTTTCCATGTACAGTGGGATGCACAAGTATTACCAAGCAAATTGTCCATCGTCATGTATATTCTCTTTGCTTTACGCAGCGAGGGTTTCAAGAATTGAAACAAAATGCCAAACATTCTGTTTACAACCAATGCACAAACATATGTAACAAAATCCATTCGTTAAAAACACCTAACATGCAAGATATAAATTGATGAAAATAGTCTTGGACAATGTGCCGAGCTATACTTATGCATCCCACTGTACTACCTTATTACCATACTTACACTTATAGACGAACAAGATTGCCACTTCAACTATTAGCATGCTAATTCCGGTCTGGTACTAGATGTCTGTGGCGATGCAGTGAATTGGAATATTACAGACGCCAAGTTGGCGTGTAGAATACAAGATCTTCCGCGACAATTTTGCTTTTCCTGCAGGAAACATGCACAAGCACAATCTTGATAAAAATGAAGGAACAATTTTGTAACAATAAAACATGCGACACCATGTAGCTTGTATGAAGGATTTTTATAAAGGAAGTACACAGACTATTAAAATGATAATTTTCCTCGTGGATTCTGGCCTCGACTTTCAACACCAATGTAGGCAGGCAGAAAGAACACTTTTTCTCCTGCTGCCTTTGTACAAGGGCAAAATGCACCGTTACTCGCCAAGGACCTTCTGTGGGTTTAACAAGAGACGGTAAATTGCTTCGTTTTGTAAAAATCCTCCCTCACTTTCCTGAAAGCAAGGAATATGATACCAGACGTAAAATGAGCAGCGCTCAAGGAAGGCCGATGTCGTTAGATCGCTTGTCGTGATTCACTTGTTCTTCGCAAGCTTCTTTTTTTTCCGACAAGCTGTTAACACGGAAGTTTGCGTAGGTGATTATGACGTAATTAATGGTTGTTTTACTAAGTGAAATTTTTATTACTAGAATTTATTTTTGTTGTTCTCTTCCTGCATGGGAATTAGGCGTAATGTCTTTGGCGCTTTTCGAGCTGAAATAAATTTATGTTGGAAGCATACTAACAGGGATTTTTTCATTGTGTAATAGAAGTCGTGCCTCTCCAATACATTGCGTGAGTTTCTTCGTATAAGTATCAATTTTTTGACGTTGATTAATGTATATTTTGTTTTGGAAGTGTAACGCGGTGAGTATTAACATAACGCGAGAACTGTAAATGGTACAGTATACAAATCTGTATATAACAGCAGTTACAGGACTTTCACCTTATTTTGAGTTAAGTCCACTTTATGCACAGGAAGGCTAATCGGAATTGGACCTACAGTTTAAAGTGGGACCCTAATCACTGTGAGCGTCCACCGGGTATCGGACCCAGGACTACTTGATTACAAGGCGACGACGTTACCACTACGCCATCGGGGAGGCCCTAGTTTTATTGAATTTTATTTCATTGTAGATTGCATGTTGTACATATTATTACAAGTTTAACAAAAACTCTCCTTACTTGCTTGCAATTCCATTGCGGATAAAAAACTTAAATCCACACGATGTTTCAAAATATGTAATCGGATTTTGGCTAATATTGACACTATTTGAGTTTCGGTCCATTATTTGGTATTAAACTTGCCACGAGACGAATGCATCATAATGTATGACGTCACATAATGTAAAAACAAGTTGTCCTGGCTCACAGTAACACGACACTTGTATCTTAAAGTGCAATCACTTAATACTTTTCGTTCTTTAATTGGTTGACGTTTGTCCGAGGCGCAACCACGAATTTTTGTCTGGTGGGTGGGGAAAGTACCAGGCTAAACGTACCAACAATAAAAATGATAATAATAATAACAACAATAATGTCATTATTTTTATTATTATCATTACTAGTGGTAGTAGTAGTATCAAAAACGTTATTATCCTCATAAATTACGCAAAGAGGGGGTAGAAGCCGGTGCTAAAGCATTTGTTTGGAACAAACGATTTGAAATATTTTTTCAACACCGTCAATTTCACATTAACTAATAATGGAAAACAAGCACAAAAACTGTATTTTTGAATGGCAGAAAATGAATGATAAATGCATTCCGTAGATAATAATTTTTGTACATATAACATGTATAACTTTTGTGTCTTACACATATGCAACATGGAGCGACATAAAAAAAGAAAATACATATATGCAGCATGGTAACATTAATCGTGTACGTATTGAAAGTTTATTCAATACATAGCCTATATACAACACATATTATTTAAATACATTACAGAAAACAAATATATTTCTAACGAAGGGAGCAAGAACATTTTTAGATCGATTTTTTTCAATTTGGAAAAAAATATTGATTTAATAGGGCACAAATAATCTCACTGGACCCCATGGCATTCTCTCCTATACATTTTTTTTTTCATTTAGATCGCTAGGCATCCAGGGCCGACTCCCGCTGAACTTGGCTTGATGAACTTGATGAAACCGAGAAAAGTAGGCTTTGCGACCGAAGCGAGCAAGAAAATTTTACGAAATGTACTTTTATTTGCATAAAATTTGAAATCGAATGGGGCAATTCTCCTCTGTGCCCTCCTGCAGGTGACCTTAGCCGTCAATGTTTGCCCCCTCCTAGATTCGACTCCTCCCTGTGGTTGCATCACTGACGTCCGTTAGTTCTTATTAAAACTGTTGAGACCAGACTGTACAGTACAGTGGGATCCATGAGTATTGCCGTGCAAATTGTCCATGACTGAATTTTCATAAATTTTTTCTCTTACATCCTGTGTGGTGTGTTTTTAAGCGATATGGAATTTTATGTATGCTGGTTGGTGCAGAAGTTGTCAACAGCTTGTTTTGAGTTTTTTTAATTCTTGAAGCTCTTATTGGGTTAAATAAAGTGCATGAATATGGTGGACAATTTGCACGGTAATACTCATGGATCGCACTGTACATACAGTGGGATGCACAAGTAATGCTCGACAAATTGTCCGTGACTATTTTCATTAATTTTCTCATCTATGTTTTTATGGACTAGATTTTTACGTATGCTGATGTAGAGACTGTCAGCCATTTGTTTCAATACATTGCGTAAAACAAAGAGAATAAACATGATCATGGACATTTTGCTTGGCAATACTTAGGTATATTGGAAGTGTGTATTTAATATTCGCGTGTTCGTACTTGTATTGAGTGTCCTTGACACGTATTAACTTTGGGTTTTGATTAAAATTCAAAATGATGGCGAATGATTGAATTAACGTGAACATATACAAACTATATATTATATTCAAAATTTGTAATTTGATGTAACAATATCTCGTATGACGTAATTCTGTAGGACACTTGGTGTAGAGTTTGTATAACAGCTAAATCCAATAATAAAATAATTAACATGAGGCAACATAATGATATTTGACCAAACACCACACACATTACTCACGATTAATGTAAACCACGGTTCTCCTGCCAACTCCCCCACTGAAAATGTCAACAGTTTAATTATGGCATGTAAATACAGGGTCAAATAAATTTGTCATCTTCTGCACATGTATATTTAATTTCTGTTGCTATGTATTGTGGGACCTAATCTATTTTTCTGTCTTTTTCTAGGTGAGTTCATAATGACGAACAATGGTTTCCTTTTTGGTAATGTACATTTTTTATTTGTTTCGTGTGGCATACAATTGAGTAAAGATAGTTCGGTGTATTTACATGTGTGATAGGTTGGCAATATGTTAATCTAGGAATGAACAATACAATTTTACGCAAAGTGACTTTACTAAAGCACTTTAAGATTGTTAATTGCCCGTCCTCTGTATGTTTAAGTCTTTGATTGCCTTCAGCCCTTGTTTTACTGTTTATTTTCCAACTTCACGGCGTTTGACGACCAAAGACTTGCTTTTACAGTGTTTTGCAGATCACACTTGAGTGATTTCAATTGTCACGGTCTTAAAATCGTTTGAAGCGTTATATCGCTTAAAACGTTTGAAGTATAACTTCTGTTTTAAGTTCTTAATTTCGCGGTTTAATAAAATTGACATGTAATTAAGTTGAAAATTATAGTAAAGTTTAAATTCTTCCCAGTCGTATTGGAATGCGACATCTTCAGTAAGCATGGCCACAATGATTATTCACAATTTTAATTTGTGAATGAGAAAGTGTTGTTATATTAGTCAATTTGGATATATGATACAATGAAAGTTCACCTTCTTATGAGAAGTGCTTTTAATTCGCACACATGTAAAACAGAACGACAGAATAATCACATACATGCGTATCAGCTGCATACGCTGTTCTGGTAGAAAGATAAGATACACAGACTATTGATAGCTACAAAAAATCTGGTCACAGACTAACAAAACATTGTACATGCAGTGTTTCATCTCTTGACTTTATGTGTTGCTATATACCAACAGAAAGTGCTTGTCCTAGACTCGGTATCCAGTTGTAAAACTGTGTCTGGTTCTCCGTTTCGTGTCGTGTCGAGAAATAATAGATATAAAATATATTAAAGTACTTCAAAGCATGACTTTCATCATATTATACAGTACATATAATAGGAATATATAATTAATATGAAATGTACGGCGGTGATAGAAGTAGCCATTCAAAATTTGCTATTGAAATCCACTTATCGCCGCAGAGTTAGACAACACACATAACGCCGTGCAGGGAAGAGAGTTTTTCAGGATGTAGGTGCCTCATTTTTATTGACTGTGACTACAAATCTCGTCCTACAATATATTATTTCTTTCTGGGAATCGTAGGGATATTCCAAGTCCATCCACATGGCAACAGCGTTCTGTGTCGAGTTGCGACGCGAAGAGAACCATTTTCGTACACCTTGCAAAAGGGTAATTAATTGTTTTCTCGCAATGTTCTCCCTAATCTTCCCCCTTCCTGCCTTAAAGTTAAGCATTGCACCCCTTGTCGTTAATCATCTTAGTTTGCTTTGACAGGTCGGGGCATTGGAGAAACAAAGCGACAGTTTCTTTCGTCTTGTTTTGTTTAATTTCCTTCGCGCCTGTCAGCGCGTACTTGTAAACCCATTTCCCCATGGCTTGGAATTTCAAGTTGAAGGAAGGGCATGACTACCGATTGAGAAGCGAACTCAAACTAAACAACAAACAAAAAAAAGCAGAGAAGGGGGCAGGGCGAGTGTGTGAGAGAGAAAAGGAAAAAAAAAAAGGAAGGGTGTGTGGTTGTGGCGTCTGCTGCTGCAAACCTCCGCATGGCGCTGCAATTGCCCAACCACAAATTGAGAAGGGGGAGGGGATGTTATGTTCATACCATATGAAAACCTAATTAACAACGGAGTCTTGTGCGGTACAGAGGGAAGTTGTGCATGACTGGTTTGTTTCAACATGGAAGCGTTCTTCTTCTTTTTATTTTTTTTTAAAAAATGAATGGCTGGGAAGGAAAACCAGAATCAATTGTGTAATATCAATTATTAAAATGTTACCGTGATGTTTCTAGCGCAGATTTTGACGTGTTGGGCCACAGAACAGAAATAATTCTGGCTTCAAGTCATGTGGTGGTCGAAAATCCCGCAACAAAATTGTATTTCTGGCCTCGGCAGACGAAGGCGTTGAGTGCTGAACCCGGCATCTAGCCACAGTCGGTCCGGTTAGGAGAATAAAGATGGCTACATGGTCTATGTAGAATTTGACCCAACAGTTTGTATTCTGTGACTTTGTTATGGATTGTGAAGTAATGGTTGTACAGTTGAAAGAAATGATTATTTTTATGGTCAAGTGTTTATTCAAGAACGTGTTGGTTAATTTTACAATTAGCGACGAGGATTAAGGATTAAAGATTCAGATTAGGTTGGAAGCTTCCAGGTGACAGTTCTTTGAACCATAACATTTTCTTGATTCTTTCACAGAATACAAACTGTTAGGTCAAATCCTGCCTAGACCATTTAGCCATCTTTATACTCCTAACAGGTCTGAGATTCGAGTCCTGGTCTGAACCGTGTGTGTTTCTTTGCGAGTGTCGTTTCATCAGTTTCATCTTATTATCCTCACCGTCTCGTTGAACCAAATGTGGTAGAAAAGGGGCGCTGAATAAGAATAAAATACAAATCAATGGTCACGCCATTGCTTGAGCTGCATGGCGTTATGTGTGTTGCCTAACTATACGGCGATGAGTGGATTTTAGTAGCAAATTTTTAAAGGTAATTTCTGACACCGCCGTAGAGTTATGCAACACACATAACGTCATGCAGGGAAGCGAGTATGTCAGGATATAGGTGTCACATATTTTTGCCGGTCACTGTACATTAGCTGGCACTTTAAATTTATATTTGTATTATAAATGGTGTCGACAGAAGGTAAATTAATGAAACCTTGCATATCAGCATGGGCGTATCCAGCGGGAGGCAAGGGGTTCCACTTCCCTCATGGAAAATTAGTGGTGAAAATTTTCATTTGTCCATTGCGCTATTTCTGTTGGGAAATGTTATTCATAACAAAGCATTGCCACAATTTCGAAGTATGTAATTTTCCCTCCCTGGGAAGGTTTGCCCCCCCAGGAAAAGTATGGATGCGCTCATACATACCAAAGAACATGCTTACAGTGACGTATTACAAGTTTTCGGCGTGTGCTCCGCGGGTAACTCTACACGACTCTAGTCAAATTCAACCGATACTTTCTCGAGCGGTGGAATTAGACAAAAGCAAGTCTTTCACAAAATCCAAAAGAAAGAGATTCATTGGCGTTCTCGAGTGATCGCAGTTATAAAGATGCTTTGATGAATTACTTTCCCGCAATGTTGTTAAGTCCTTTTTGAATAACCCTGACAATATAAGTAATTATTGTCTACGTTACCTCAAAATTTTCATATATATTCATGTTATGAGTCAGAATTTTACATGGCCACCTATAGAAATATTACTTTTTAAAGTACTCTAGGAATATGTTCTAAAATAGCTACAAAAAACACATGAATAGACAGAAGAAAACTGTAAGAACAGGCTGGTACGTACGAGAAATGCTAAAACATTGCCCTGATTAGTGAAAACAAGTTGAGCGTTTCATTCTCCACAAGAATTGCGAGTCGAAATTATATTTTCAATAAGTTTTATCTAGTTTAGTAATCAACTTAGATACCCTACAACGTAGAGACAAATCATGACCTTGAACTCAATGTATTATTTTTTCAAACACTCGAGAGTTTTGACTGCATTGAAATAAATCTATACTTTGTATACGAAACTCTCCTTTAACATTGCTTGATATGTTGTTGAAGTGAGTGCGAAACATTTGGAATATTATCATGCACATAAAAATTGTAATTTCGCTATTATACAATGCGACTCGTATGAAAGAGTGAGTTACGCTTGCATGCTCTACATGTTTTTTCCCATCATAACTTGCGATGAGACAGACAATGTGTTTTGACGATACGGAAGTATCATTTTCTCTCTTCCTAGATCGTCCATGTCCGAAGTGTCACTATTAAAAACTAATTTTCTTGTTGCATTTCACAAGAACTTGATGTTTCGCAACTTTCACCGCGTTGTCTGCGATGCTTTCTGTCTTTGTAAGAAAACAAGATTGTTCTTTCTGGGTTGTTTTCGTTAGACTTTTTTATTTTCCCATGGCTTCCTTTGGAAGCTTTTTTGTGTGAACGCAAGCTATAATGGGAGGAGGTGAAAGCTGTTCACAGCTTAATTGTAATGATGAGCCAGCGAATTCTATAGTCTGTGGTCTGGTCTTGCGAGTCGCCCCCCCCCCCCCCACACTCTCTTGCTGGCTACGTCACAACAGTAACAGACTAAACTGTTGCAGCAATGCAGAAACGTGTGAAAACAGGCGATGTTATCTGATGTTGCACATTAAATCTTGGTTCTGGATTATACAAGTACTTGTTCCGATGCGGTAAGGTGTTTCTGAGTGGAAGAAAATTAACCACGTTTTTACAATCACAGGCACATTAGTATCAAGAGCGTCATTTTTTTGTAGGCTCTGAAAGTAAGGAACTAAAGGAGTTCCCGCCCCTCTCCTTCATCCGCGATATTTGCCCGCCGTTCCCTGTTGACACAGGTAATACAATGATTCAAATTACATTATAGTTTTTTTTAAAAATAAAAATTCCTTTGTAACTAATAACATAAAATGCCTGTTTTGACTAAATTCACTCCGTTATAACTCTTTTATCCATGGAATATCAATCTCGTAATTATTTTCACAGGTACCTCTCATAAAGTACTCTTTACGGCGTAAATGAAATTTTTATTAGGTTCCCCAATCAGAAATATTAGGGCTCAATTTTTAAAAAAATGAAAAACTGAGATTTTTTCAAAGAGCTATAGTTAAAAGAGGAAACCAGTAACAGAGCTCAGATATTTTCCGTTAAACCTTTGGGTGTGTAAGTTTCCCCTAAAACAACTATATCTTTGATATTGCATTTAAAAAAATACTTTGATTTTTGTTCAAAATTGAATAGCTGTTTTTGGCCAAAAATTGCAGCCATGTGTATAAGAAATGGCGAAAAAAGGATACTGACCATGAAATGTACTGAAAACAATGGTTTTTTCCCCCAGGTTTCTATCATTCTTTTTAGCTGAGTTATCATAATTATCGCAACTGTCTGCAAAGGCCAAAAATACGGAAAGTCTTGAAACAAAAATGGCTGCCATTTTTAAACGAAATTAAATTTTAAAAAAATAATGCCTGTTTTGAACTGCCCTTGCATAGGGGTTACAACAACAAAAATATGAACTTTTAAAAAAATGGTCAAGCAACCAGTGCTGGATTATTTGGTATGGATTGACCCTGTGAATATTTGTGCAGTTGCACGTTGTATGTTGCTCATACTGCATATTTCGAGATTCAGGACGAAAACAATAGGTGGTGTTCGTAAATCAAAGTGGAAGATTTTACCGAAATCTTGCTCAACAAAAAGAATTTACTAATGTTTATTCCCCTTTCTAGTTCTAGTGCTGTGGACCTTATATAATAAATTGTAATATTGTGTCTTGGTGTATTGTGCCCTTGTACGGAAATACTTTGTTGACAGTTGGAAGGTTATTCTCGAGTACAATACCGTGTTGTGTGTTCTGCTATATGTCATTCTCTTCACGGGAGTCTGAAAGCTCTTTTCACTATGGAATGGAAAATGTGTGTGTGCTACCTCGCAGCTTATACACTATTTTCCGTGTTGACGTCATTTTAGTTTCCATTTCAAATTAGAAATCTAGAATGTCGTTCATGCAGAAAGACAATTGCGAAATCGCATTTCTACATTTCGTTCGTATTATACTCCGAATTGCATATAATTTTCCTACTGACTAACTTTACTGCATATATTATGTGCAAAGTTTACTGAAGCACAAAAATACTTCCTTGTAACCTTGGAACAGGAGTTGTCGTGTTCTTTTGTTTTACAGTCACGCCACTATAAGATAAACTCAATGTCAACGAAACGACGATACAAAGATTGTCAGATGCCATGCCACTATTTTCTTCCTCTTCTTTTAAACAGACAGTGCCTGCATACTTTGTAATCTGTGAAAATTATCGGCGGATGTTTCACGGTGAGCGTGCGTCCTTGAAACCGCAGCACGCAGTCGTACCATCCCCGAAGTCCTTGAGGCATGTTGTTAGTCGATGGCCAAAGAGGTATAGAAAGGAAAGAGGTAGAGGGGAGCTTTCAGCGATGTAGGCTCTTACGCGAATGTCGTTGCTTTCCACTTTTGCAGGACAAAGGTACTAATTTTTTTTTTTCCGTGTCATTATTCTTTATGCATCATTTCAGTTTGTGAGGGAAGGGCATGGCTTGTGAAGGCACGTCATCAACGAGGTCGTTTTTGTGCCTGTCGCACGGTTGTGGAAATGTCTGGCTGTTACAGTCTGAGAGAATTGTTTCTTTTAGTAAGCACGCATTAATGAGAGGCTGTGAACTGCAGAGCAGCTTGTGCTGGGACCTGACTGAAAAATTCTTTCCTGGGAGACACGGAATCATTGAGTCAAAATTGAATAGCTAAAGTACGAGTTTTCAATGGAATTTACTAATTTTGTATTCACATTCGAACGCCAAATCCACCATCATTTTTATTTTACCCGCAGTTTCATAGATGGAGCATAAATAGTGGACTTTATATTTCCGACAATTCAGCGTAGTTCTGCACAAGTAATTTTCTGAAGTGAGAACTGTCAAAGGAAAAATTAATTTTAATGAATTGTATGAGTGAAAAGTGGAAATAATGGCTCACCTGGCTCACGCCGGTTTGAACTCAGATAAATGAGCTATAATATTTCGGAAATGTCAAATTTTGATGATTTGATATTTCGGAATGAAGAAAAATACATGGTAACAAATATTTTCACAAGTACCCACAGTTTTCTTGCAGTGATTTAATATAAATGCAAATTTATTTTTGTACAGTGTCAACCGATTTTTTTGTTGTTGTTTCTAATTACAATGCCGTGGTTTCTACGTTTATATGCTTCCTGCTGTTATACTGTTTTATTTGTTTTTGTTATAATATATGGTGATGATGTTACATCACGTTCTTAGATTATGCAGGCTGTCTATTAAGGTTGTTAACAATTTCACACTTTATTAACAAGGATTACAACCCTGTCCATACTCGCCGTAGTATGTACTCATCAACAGCAGCAATGCGATTGGTTATTCTGGTCTTTAAATCATTAAAATTAATCACAGGAGTTTGGAACACTTAGCCCTTGAGAAAACCTCAAGGACGTCCAGTGTTGCAATATCAGGAGACCTAGGAGGCCAGGTAATAGGACCACTTCTACCAATCCAACGTGCTGGAAGAGTTGAGTTCGGGACATCCGTCACAATCCTTGTACCTGGAACAGAAAAGAAGGTTTATTAAAACTCTGAGCCAAATACTTTTTGAGTTTGTGTATCAGATCTATCGCAGTATGCTTTTGTATGTCAATTACAATTAATGTTATCAAGGTGTATTTTCTTGTATTAAAAGAAAAAAGTTCCCTCCGAAATGATTGCACAAAGCTAGAATCACGTTTGCCAGTCATGAGTCATGGACGACACATCCCACTGAAAGTCAACGTGGTTGTTACAACCCAGAAGTATGCGTGACTACTTTCCCGACAGTTTTGTGCCGCCGTCTTCTTGTAACCAAGGAGTTCCAGATGTGTTCCTCGGTTTAGCTGCATGTACAATGATTGAAATTGCCCTTTAAACTGTAGGTCCAGTTTCGATGAGCTTATTTGAGCATAAAATGGACTTAAACCTTTTTAGGTTGGCTTACTAAAGGTTCTGAAGTCGAGTCCTCGTCAGGGCATGTGCGTGTTCTTTTGTTCATCCAAATGACAGGCCAGTCCCACCATGATAGCAACACTGTATAAACAAAGTTGCAATAGAATCCAGTTATGTTAATGTCGCCATGAATTCCTACTTAATTTGTCCATAATATTTGGACCTCTCATTTAGTTATGTTTTGTGTCTAACGATATCAAATTGCAATCAAGGATTCCTTGGTTCTGTACCCAGAAGGGGCGCAATTCAGTGGTTTGTGCCATATATTAAACTGAATGTTCGCTCCTGGAGTGCACAAAATGTACTTAAAAGTTCCGAAACTCTCTAATCCGTAACATTTGAAGAAACCAGCAGGAAAGTTAAATCAATTAGTCTATTTACGCCAGCAAGTAACCAATTACAACCCCTCAGGCATATCTCTTGAGTGGAAAGAAGTCACGTAATATCGATTGTAATCTAAAGTTACGGGAGTAATCGAGAGACAATGTGACAATGACACTGCATCGCTCATACGAGTTTGGCTGCTTCCTCGTTCACTTTACTATATGTACAAAAAAAAAGAATGATAATAGGACGGTGCTGCATCCTAACGGACTGGCTTGAATGTGCTTCCAAAACTGAGCAATACGGACGCATGCACTCGCGAGTACACAGAAGACTCCGTTATATCTGCAGGCGTAGTTCCGTGACAGCACTGTGGCCAAGTGGGATAAGAAACGATAGATAAACCGCTTGAGTTCCTCCAGACATGTGCTTCGAGTTTTCTGTTTCTTTTCTGCTGGTTTGTATGTGTGGCAGGGAGACGAGAGCAAGAAATTCTCAGCAGAGAGCAGCGTTGCCAACTATGTCACGAAAAATGCCACCAAATAATAGTGACGGGACTAAAAATCGGTCATGGAAATGTAGTTATATTAATAATATAGATGCATCGTAACACAATGTAGAATTTAGTACGTTTAAATGTTCAGAGAAAACATTATAAGATTCGCGTACTTTAAATTTAGATTGTCTTCGTTTTTGAAAACCAAAGTATTTTTTTAGTTAAATTTAAACTTGAATCATTAAAATAAACAATGTGATTCCATGTTATCCAACTTCATAGCTAGAACACACTACATATATTTTACTCTAGGATTTGTTGTATAACTCCCAAGATATACAGCTCGAGATATACAAGCTTTTCATGGTTGACAAATTTATGCTGTTATCCTGATGAAACTATATGAATATATAATTTTATGAATGGTTATGGGTAACACGTTATGTTTGCATAAGGTGTGGTATTCCAATTATCTCAATTTGCATTATTATGTAACAACACTGTATCTGTTCTGCACTTCAACCAAGGATTATATATATCAGGATGACCCAGCCTCATAAGCCATGGCGAACGCGGAGATCACCAAGAGGGTACGGAAGTTGCTATACGACATTTCCGTTGGAGACGGAAGTCGCTAGCGCCATCTACCCGCTTGGACGAAAACTAACAGCCCCAAACTGATGGACAATTAATGGGATCTGCCCTGTCAAGGTTGCCATTAGTCCATGATCAGAGACTAACTCATAAAACGATCGTATAAATTCAAGGGATGTACATTATAAAGTATATTTGTATTAAGTTTATGTAGTACTGCGTTATGTCGTACAAGTTGCTGTAAAGATTTTAGACTTTCATGGAAGATTGTGACGCATTTCACTATTCTCAAAGTTGATTATTGACTATCCTATGGTAACATATCGTAGATCAAGTTTTTGTTACGTGTATAAGTACATTCGATTTAGTGTGGCTATATTTTACTTTCTGTACCAAAATCTAAGTTCATTGTGGAGAATTTTAAAGCTTCTGTGATTTCTTTTCTGCCATTCCTGGTATGTTTAGGAATTCAGCCTGGTGCTGTGAAAGATGTGTTTTATGTCTTATGTCAGGCATAGTGAATTGGGTATTCGTGTTTAACATAGATATCTCATTGCAAAACTTTTACACGCGTCGTTTACCTTCTAGGAAGTCTCAAAGCACAGAGGTTGAGTTTGATCGCTCTAAGCAAAGGTAGAAACGCTACATATTTTATGTGTGTGTGTAATTTAAATTCGTGTAGAATTAAATTTAAGTTTATTTGGAAAAGAAATCTTTCTTGTATCCTACAAATGAGTTTTGGTTGTATACGTGAATAGTTATTATTTTAAAGGAAAACCTAGACATATTTACAACATTTTGGAATAGTAAATGATTTTTAATTAGTGCCAGTAAGAAGACAATGTGCAAGGTCAACATTGACGAATCAAATAAGAAAACCGTATATAATGAACGTTACAAATTCTTACAGTTTGACATTATGTAGCTAATTCTTCCTCTATATTTGCCTCCGATGAAATTTCATTGTAATTCCACAGTACAATATTTCTTCTTTGGTAAATGTGCTGCGTTACGGGTAGTTTGTTATTTTAGTGCAAGGGGGAGAGATTTCGGTTCTACTATTGTTCATCCCATTGCATATCATGTGGATTGCAATCATTAACTCCAAGGTACAAAAATCCTGTAATCAATTACAATAATGAACCATCAAGTAAGATTTTTAGTGTAAGAATTAAAATGTTTTTTGTCTTGAATTTTACGAAAACCAGAAAATGACCCAATATCATATATGTTTAGTAAATGTATAAGAAATTAGAATATTTTTCTAGATCTTTCCTTTGTACAATCCAAGACTAGAATCCACAATTTTAATTATTGCTTTTTTAATTCTTCTTCTTCTTTGACTGTTCCTGTCAGCATTATCTTGTCGACTTTGGACATCGTTACTGTTTTATATTTGTTTTAATGTTTATTTCTAACATTGACAGTCTCTCAAATTCATCAGAATCACTAACATAAAACGATTATTATGAATAACTCACTTTTTATCCTTTTCCTGTTTCTTTCTATTATATATATATATATATATATATATATATATATATATATATATATATATATATATATATATATATATATATATATATATATATATATATATATATATATATATAAATCACTATATTTCAAGCCTACATTTTCGAGCATATGCATACAGAATCCATATTAGTGAAGGGGATAAATCTGTTAGAATGGATTAGAGTGATATTGGAAATGGAATTTTTAAACGTTGTATACCTTTGTAGAGTGTGATTTGTTGATTAGAAAAAATTGGACATTCTAGAAATAAATGTTGCGCATCAGGATTATTATTGCCACATTTACAATTTTCTTGGGTTTTAATATTTATTTTTGCTAAATGTGTTGGTGTACTCACATGTCCTGTTCTTAATCTATTAATAAAAACTATGACTTGCCGTGGGAGTGTGTATGAATTGAACCAAGGATCCTTGGATTTAAATTCTGTAATCCATCTATATGTATTGCCCACTAACTTAAATTGATCCTTGCACCATTCGTTCCATTGTTCCATGAGTTTAATTTTCACTCGTGGTAGTAAATCCGTATACATTAATCTATTGAAACTTATGAGTTGTAAATCTCTGGCCTGTTTAGCATATAAATCCACTCGATCATTTCCTACGTTAATATTATGTGCTTTAACATAACTGAATTATATGTCAATGTTCCTTTTGCAAACAAATTGAACTTGTTGTATAGGCTAATTAAAATAATAAGATATGATTGATAACATAGTTTGGGATAAGGTGTAGATAATGCTTGTAGTACACTCAGAGAATCTGTAAGGAGAAGAATTTTTTTCAAAACCTTTGGCTATTTCATATTGTAAGGCTCTGTATAGAGTAGTGTTTCCCACGAGACGAGACGAGACGAGACTTTGGTCTGTCCCGTCCCGTCTCGGGAAAATGCTGTCTCGTCTCGAAAATATTCGTTTGTCCCGTCTCGTGTCCCGTCTCGAAGGGTTCTGTCCCGTCTCGTCTCGTCCCGTCTCGTTTTGTCTCGTCTCGTCTCGTAAAAGTGATCCGGGATATCATGCCAACAAAAGTCAAAAGTAGCAGAAACACAATATTTTTCCGGAAAGTGGGATAAAGCTCCAAATATTTTACCCATTGCGTGGTGAGAATAAATAAGGTTCGTTAATCATGAGGACATTAATATTAAAAATGCAGTTTCTTGGTTACTGATTGCTAGGTATCTTATGAAATCTACCTTGTGGTTTTTCTGGCTTCCATACAAGAGTGCTCTTTTCATTACTGCTATACCTTTTGGAAGTTTTGAAATGTTTTCCACTAGACCTTCTTTCTTTCTGAATGTCGAACTTCCGTGCACTATGAAAATGTACATTTCTTCTTTAAATTCTAAGCTTTGCGCTCGGGAGCAACAAAAAAGTTTTTAAATGTGTAGTACGAACACAAAAGACTATTTAGAATTTCAATACTTAGTATATTACAAATGGAAAGCATTTATTGTTTTTAATATTGTTGAACATCTTCTATGACATAAGTTTCAAAAAGTGTTTCTTTGTGATATTGTGCTGTTTCTTATGCTCAGCTTATGACGCACATACTTCTTTGTTTTCTCTTTAGCCTCTATGTCAGATACCACCACCGCTTGATCTAATTTATCCTTCGGCAGGCACGCATCTAGAAATATATGTCGGGGGAGGGTGTCCGAGCCAAGTGTTTCAGAAAAAATGATAATAATAACATTAACGACAACAATTAAGCAAATGTTTAAATTAATACATTAATATAATTCATAGGTCTATTCACTTGAATATGTAAATTAATCAATTCTATTATTGCTATTACATGAAATGTTACAAAGATTGTAGAAGAATAGTAATATAACAGCACGAATATTAGCTAATATCTAGCTTACGTGTAGTTAAGATCGCCTAAATTTGCATAAAAACAACTGTCCTGGCAAGACGTTTAATGTCAAAAAAGGTGATGAATTGAATATTTGCTAAATAACAAAAAAGGATGTTAAGTCCACTTAACGAAAAATAAAATTCCTGATTAATATCTTATTCTCATTATTATAAGTAGTAGGTACATAAATCTTCATTGATACTGTCATTCAAAGCCGTATGATCGCAATAAAATCCTTGTTCGGCATAAAAAAGTAACCCTCGATTATGCTAAAGAAATATATTTTTGTTTAGCTAGAGCAAGGCCCCAGGAGGATGCAAGAAGCCGTTCCTGCAAAAGTGTATGTTGTACGAAGCGAAGAAACGTGACAAAACCACCACGTATGGAAGGCAAACCTGCATATATTTTATATCGCACATTTACAGAGCCGTGCCTCCTGAAGTTATAAAAATCCCAACTTCAATGATTCTTTTAGACATGCTATAGTTGAAAAAAATATGTTTAGATGCACCAAATGTGCATGAATTGTCTTTATTAAGCGGGCAAGGTTCAGCCTACGGCTGTCCTGCCACCTAACCCTTGTCAATATCCTTACATGTCAATGTAATGATTACATTTCGTATCCTGATTTGTTCTAAAATCAAATGTGCATTTAAATAGTACTAGTATATGCAAAATTTGATAATTTTTAGTAAATAATAACAATGCTTCACATATCACTGTGTACGTAAGAGAATGTTTTCCATTCTATATACAGCAGTACGAAATGACAGAAAATAGTGATGATTTTTGCAGTTCTTATGAGGGGGTAAATTAATTTGAGTGACAGGAATTCCCTAAGTCTGAGCCTTAGGTTGCCTTTGGCGCTTACCGTGCTTGACACAAATGTCATTCTCGTGGATTAAACTACAAAGCTCCTACTGCAACAACAGATCTCTTCGTTCTCTTACAAACCAAATGTGCAGTTGTCATTATTTCTTTCCCTTTTCTCTGGGTAATTTACAATGTGTTTCTGTATGTAGTCTATTGAGGGTAATTATTATGGATTCAAGAATACCGTGAATGATATTTCTAAAGAAAATATTACAAAAATTACGTGTGCTTTAATTGATTGATGTGGTTTATTTTACGTCGCTTTTCTGCCACTTTTGGCTTATCGCGAAGATGAGAATGATGAAATTGGTGAAGGGACACTGAAGCCCAGGCTTGATTCGAACCCGGGACCTCTGGCGTCGTAGCGCGGTCTGATTACCAGTCCGCCACGAAGGTCGGCTATGTACTTGAAATAAAACTCGCTACGAAATATTGGACAATATAATAACATTATTATTTAACACTCGTATTTATGTCTCGTAATACTTCATATCACTTTTCCCAAATTTTCAACTCCTCTAGGCATGTTATCATTAGTCGTTACTTGGTATCTTGTATACGACATTATTATGAACAATTATGCAGAAAAAACTGTTTTCAAAGAGCACAATAAACTTGTTGCTTGCGCTCAGTGCGACTGCCCCCCCCCCCCTTATCCAGTAGCTGCGGTTTTGTCATCAACAGACTCAAGGATCTCGAGCAAAATTTTCATACTGCCAGGGATGAATTTATCCCTTACCTTATAAAACGTAATAATCAATTTTGAAATTATATATTGCATTCTGTTCACAACCCTAATATTTCTCGTGAGTTTTCCAGAATGCTATTTTTTTCCAGAGTACTCAATACACAGTACACCCCAACTCGATATTTATTTTACAATGATCTCAATTTCCTCTCAGAAGAAAGAACTGATTTTGATCGAAAAATAAACAAAACACATATTGTAATGATTCGCTTCTATTGAAATATTGATAAACGCACGAACTAAAGCTAACAATCCTTGCGATAAGTGAAACTGCTATTTCGGTGAGTTAATGAAATATTTGTAAAATTTTATAAACGCTTAAGAAACCGAAAGGAGAAAAAAAATCTACTCATACGAGTATATACCATATGTGCATGCTACAGATGTGAAAACTGTTCAATATCGAAATTCCCAAAGACGTTCTTATAATTTCTTTCATGCAGAGAAAAGAATGTCTGCACATTATATAGTTGCAACGGGTAACTTGATGTTGTGTTGAACTGCATGCATTCATCTCTGTTTGAATTTATAGCTCTCTTTTCATCTTTATGGTACGAAATATCCACATCCCAGAGGCACACGCTAATGTTAGCACTTCCATTAATTGCATTCGTCATTTGTCTGATTTACGAAAAAATATCCTGAAACAAAATAATCTGTAACGTAGGCTAAGTCTTCTGCACAAACGTGCGTGCGAGCCGAGGACAATACGCACAGCCGCGTCATCCTAGGTGTGACGTCACTACTACGGTAGCCAATAAGACCGCAGAAAATGCTTCGCTATTTAGAGTTTGCGAAGTTGCCCCCGCCAGATGGCTCTGCTTGTACTGGGTATGAACAGTCTGTGGTTTATAAGGCCTTAGAAAAGTGTTCGCACAAGTGAGTGGAGAATATGCTGTGTGTCCCATCCTGTAATAGATAATCCTTGTAGATACCTATTCTGCTTTTGACCTAAGCTGCAAACTGTTGTGTATGAAATTCATCATTCTATTTTCTGTATGAACACTATTTTTAAAAATCGTTAAGTTACGAACGTAGTGTAACATACCTGCACACAAACACATCAGCTGGTGTAAGCTGCACCTTCAAGTCAGTACACATAATGCGTATATATTGTTCGTTGAACCAGTTTGTAAGAAACTAGATTTTGAACACCATGCTTTCGTCCAACACTTCCAGGATACGAAAGCTTTCCGAAAAGATTTTAAGGCTGTGTACATGTTGACAACTTTTGTAGCTGATGAAAAGATGCTCTGGGGCTATCAACCAGGTGAGTTGTGGAAAAGATTCCAAGCTTTCGAGAGCTAACGCCTGAAGATGAGAGTGACGTTATGTGCAGTTTCCTTCGATTTTATTTTTTCGCACCTCCCCTCGTGGCGGAGTGGTTAGCATATCGCGCTACAACGCCAGGTGTCCCGGGTTCGAATCCCGGCCTGGGCATGGATGTTTATGAGTGTCCATTCATCAATTTCATCATATCATCACTCATCCTCATCTTCGCAAATTAGCCAAAAGTGGCACAGAAAGCGAAGTAAAATAAAGTAAATCAATCAATCAATCAATTATTGTTTCGGATAGGCACTTACGTAATAAGCATGTACGCAATAGCTTTGTTTTTAACTTAATTCGCGTCTTATCTGAAATCTTTTTTATACGTATAACCCAGCATCAACCTAGGTTTACTGAACATTACGTATCTAGACGGAAAAAGTACGTGACTTCAGCTTCTTGTAATCAAAGTGTCAAAGATTTGATTTCGGTAGACACACATTCTGCACTTATAGTGACGATTGTCATATTTCAGCATAAAATGGACGTTCAACAAACGTACTTTTTCCAAAAATGGTGGTAGATGCTTTCTAGCAGTGTTTCCAACCGCCAGACCCCACTCCATACCGGACCCTTGCATCAATTATACCGTCGTCGATTTTCCATGATAATTATTGGAATCTTTCGGTGTTCAAAAGCTTTAAATTTGTTTTTAAGTCCACTTTATGCACAGATAGGAGGCTAATCGGAACTGGACCTACAGTTTAAAGTGGGATCCGAACCACCAGGCCCCTTTGATTACAAGGCTACGATGTTACCATGAAAGTCAGCACTTACCAAATTCATTTAATGATGTCAGCCTGAGGAAACTACAAGATTTCACTATTTTCAGAGGTTGACAACTAATTCAAACCTGATCGTTAACAAGCTTAATGACACAATCAGACTATTACTCTTTACATATTAATTAATATACAAAGTTTAAAAAATGAGAAAGTTTTTTTTTTACGAGTAACATTGTTGGGATCGGAGCATTGTGTTTTTGTCCCATCATCCATTGCATCTTATCACCAGTCATCCCAATTTTCGCGATTAGCCAAAAGTGACAGAACAGCGAAGTAAAGGAAATCAAATAAATCTTAAACATCTTTATGTATAATCACCAGATATCGTTATAAAGTTCCCAAGTTTGTACCACTGCCAGAGAGCGTCTTCCTCCATGCGGAGCCGAAAGCCGAGATGCTCTCAGGCGATAGCGTAGTCACTCAGCTTAGCGCGGAAACTAGGTTACCAAGGATACCACACACACACACACATCACGGACCGACTCAAAGCATACGGAAATTCTGTCACGGTTCTGCGAAAGTGCTAAAGAGGTAACGTGCCTTTTCATCGCGGAGTAATCTTTCTGCTCATCGTGCTCCGGATGCTTCCTATGCAAATAGGCCCAGGTTGGCGCGCAGGAACGCTTCTGTATCTTGTTCAGTGCTTTCCGGAACTTTTTTCTTCCTCCTTTGAAGGAGCATGCGTGTCAACTACTCTGGAAGTCAATTTGTCAACCCTGTGGGTTAAAAATTACCGTCTGTGGACAGTGGGATGCATAAGTATTGCCAAGCAAATTGTCCATCACCATGTTTATTCTCTTTGTTTACGCAATGAGAGCTTCAAGAATTAATGCAAAACACGGTCCTTAAAACACTTGGGTTGCAAGAGAGAAATTCACGGACACTTTTTCCGAGCAAATACTTGTGCTTCCCTCTGTACGTAACATATCCATGGGGATATTGAGCTTGACATTCCTGTTTCATATCTCCACTGTCATTTTTCTCTGTGCCATGAATATATATATGAAGTGCGGAACTACAGTTCTAGACCTCTGTCATGATGAGATCAGCACCGCGCTCCGCATTATGCAGTGCTCTGTTCACAATCTTCAACGAATGAATACACGTTCAATGAAAAACCTTTAGGGTTGAAACAGCATAGCTGTTAAGGTTGAGTCGAAATTAAGCACATTACGTGTTTCTCGTGAAATTGTATGCCACATGACCACCTTTCCATTTTAAGAAAATGAAGTTTTCAAGATGGCAGACTTCAAGATAGACGCCATGTTGATAACATATCGTAAAACATTTTGCCTTCTTTTTTAAACGGGTATATCCATACCGGCCTGGATATGGTATTCGTTTGTGAATGTCTCTTCGTCAGCCTTATAATCGCGATTAGTCTGAAAGGCAGAAAAAGCTACTCAAAATGAGAAATATACAAGCACCATGATTCAATCTTTTATCTTCCACTGCTCATGGATGTGTGCACTTTGGAGCCTTCCTATGTGGGGATGTCGTAGCTCTTTTTTTTAATAAGAGACATAGGTGTTACGAAGTTTGTCTCAAACTATTTAAAACACACACACACACACACACACACACACACATATATATTTTAAGCTCGACAAACAATACAGGCATGGGTTCAAACTCTGATCTCCTCTATAGCAGTCTACACGCACGGGTCCACAGCTGCTTGTAGGATTATAACATGCATCAACTCCCCCTGTCCTAGGTATAAAATACGAACACAATGCACTTTATATTACCATCGGAATAGCGTAGATACGACACTCCCATCTAATGGATGTTTCACGATGACGCTTCAGCGAAGTCTTTTGCTTTTTCACTCCTACTACTAGGTGGCTCTGCGATCGATAGTCCAAGTTATAAAAATGTGTTGTATACGATGCCGCACAGCTTGCATTCTATTACCTGTGATCTGGAAGTGATAGTAATACGTATTCCTAATTCTGTTTGCGTTATAAACACATTCTGGGAAAGCAGTACTTTCGACATATTCTCGGTTTTAATTTAAGAGTAATGCCACCCCCAATGCAAAAATAGAGAAAGAAAACGCTTGAAATTAATTATATAATGACAATTGCATTGAAATATACAGTACAGAGTTTATTTTTAAAATTCTTCAAGTACGTCATTTATAGCTGCTTTTCACCTGTATTTAATGCCATTTCTATATTTTTTGTGTGATAGAACATACTTTCAAATTGAATTATATTTATAATCAATCTACCATAGCCTTGCTAAATACCACACACACTGAATGTATGTGTTAGGAAATTTTTGTAACGAGAGATTGGTTTGTTTTGAACATTTGCGAGAAGTGTCCAGCGCATTTAAAAATCATAAGACGAAAACAACTTTGCACAACTCTATTTGGCATTTTATGACATTATTTTGACATGATGAGGTAATAGGTTTTCCTACTAGTGGCATTGAGTAAGACTTGTTTTGTCCCAGTGCATATTTTCAGGGCAGAACTTCTTTACATTATCGATTTTTAAGTGTAATAAATGCTTCTAAATAAAAAAAAAAATATATTATATCTTGTGTGAGACTTTACATAAATTATAAGAATATAAATTTAGTCACAGGATTTAAAAGCTTGGGGAAAACGGCGTATGCCCGCACAAATCTACATTACATCTGCAACAGTAACAAAGGAAGCAAGATGGCATTTGACAATGATCCTATTATATTTAAGACGAAATAAGGACCCACTTTCAATAGAAATAAAGGAATACTTTTCTGGTACATTTTTTTGAAGGTAGCAGAGTAGAGTAGAAACAGAGTAGCATCGGAGTTTCAATTAATATTTTTGTCAAATTCAACATCTTCTTTAATTTCAATACTGATCGAACTTCTTGTGCCATTATTACGTCACATTAATTTTGAACCACTTTATCGAACCACCGTGGACAACCACAGATATCGTATGTCGATTTTGTATAGATTCACCAGTGTTTGAAACCCTGGAACGGCAGCAGTGTCGCATAATCACGGGGAAGTGTGTAGCACGCTTATTTTCCGAGGTTTCAGAAATCTTGGCGCTAGTATAATGAAGATTTACTGTGTTCAGATTTGGAAGTCTGAACTTCCCGGATGTGAATCGGGTTGCACCTATGCAATTATCGCTGGCTAGAGTACATTCCAACCTCTTCTTGCTTTCATTTTCTTCCTTGATTTGCACGCAAAGGAATGACTTTCCAATGCACCACGTAGCACCTATTGAATCACTAGCTCGCACGAATAAAAGAATGTGCCCCAATTCTCAATCTTTCCCTTTTCCAGGTCATAAAAATACGTAAGAAGTTCCATTCGTGTAAGGTGATCCGTAATTCAGTGTCTTGACAACGCCCTCTCTGTGTGTGATTTACGCTCTGTTTCACGGCCGTAAGTTACAAAATGTTGAAAGGATTCGCCAGTTGGGAGTTTTGCAGTAACAAGTGAAGGGTTATGCAATACTCCAACTGCTCTTGCTGCTAGTACTAGGTCGTGTTACATTTCTTTTCTGGTAAAATAAATAGTTTCTTCCCTATGCTCCACACATGGTGCATAGTGGTGCGTAGGAGCGTAGTGGTGACGCTGTCTCTTTGTAACGAAAGGTTCCCATGTGAGGGAAATTGCACATTGGTTCGGAACCAACTTTAAACTATAGGCCCAGTCCCGATTAGCCTATTTGAGTATATAGTTTCCAACACTAAGTCTCGAACCAGAATTAGAGTTTTTGATACTAAGTCTCGGAGTTATCGACACTGAACCTTTAACGAAAATTAGTTTCCGACATTGTCTCGAACGAGAATCAGAGTTTCCAACACAGTCTCGAACGAGAATTAGAGTTCCGACATTAAGTTTCGAACGAGAATTTATTGGAGTTTCTGACATTAAGTCTCGAACGAGAATTTATTAGAGTTTCTGACATTAAATCTTGAACGAGAATTTATTAGAGTTTCTGACATTAAATCTCGAACGAGAATTTATTAGAGTTTCCGACATTAAGTCTCGGAACGAGAATTTATTAGAGTTTCCGACATTGTCTCGAACGAGAATTAGAGTTTTCAACATTGTCTCGAACGAGAATCAGTTTTCCCGACATTAAGTCTCGAACGAGAATCAGAGTTCCCGACATTAAGTCTCGAAGGAAAATCAGTGTTCCCGACATTAAGTGTCGAACGAGAATCAGAGTTCCCGACATTAAGTCTTGAACGAGAATCAGTGTTCCCGACATGAAGTCTCGAAGGAAAATCAGTGTTTTCGACATTAAGTCTCGAACGAGAATCAGTGTTTTTGACATTAAGTCTCGAAGGAGAATCAGAGTTCCCGACATTAAGTCTCGAACGAGAATCAGTGTTCCCGACATGAAGTCTCGAAGGAGAATCAGTGTTCCCGACATGAAGTCTCGAAGGAGAATCAGTGTTCTCGACATGAAGTCTCGAAGGAGAATCAGTGTTCCCGACATGAAGTCTCGAAGGAGAATCAGTGTTCCCGACATGAAGTCTCGAAGGAGAATCAGTGTTCCCCGACATGAAGTCTCGAAGGAGAATCAGTGTTCCGGACATTACGTCTCGATCTCAATATTAAAACATTTGTCCCATTAGTCTCTTATCGACGAGTCTTCGCTATACCAAAAGATCTACTACTTAGGCATCCTCAAGAGGGCGAAATTATTTTCTATCTCTCTACTAAAGTTAAATTAATTGAATGAGAAACCAGCCGCGCTGTCCTTGCCATCGAGTAGTTCTATAAGTTACATCTGTCAGCCATGGGAGCCGACGGGTGTTACGCCCAAATGGGTACCTATTCGGAAGTGGAGTTTGCGGTGTACCGTGATAATGAAACCAAATCTGCAGCTGCAAGCCTTCGCCATATTCCACTTTAAAATATGGTTTTGCTCGAGTGAATAGCCAGGGAACACAGCTTGCGTTTACAGAGCTGCCATCTGTCGGTTGGTCTGTGCTGCTGATACCCTCAATTCACACCCTCGCTGCACCATACAAAAAAGGCTGTTTGGTCTGTGTCTCGCGTCTATTCATGGCGACCTCAACTGGACGTTTCGGTTCGATAGTTACTGGTTGTGCACTTCCTGTCATCCCCTAAACCTGATGTTTCATTGTCGTAGTGAGACGAACTTTTCATCTGTTCCTACCTGGGAAAAACCCAGTTTTTCGTCATCCTACCTTGACATTCGGTTAATGTATTGCCCTCTCTGTTTTTACCGTATTCTGTCGTCGTAGCTTTAGTAAGTCTTACTTACTTACTTACTTACTTAAGCCTCGTATATACTTGGACTGTAGGAAAGTTTGTTATTCTCACCACTAGAGTACGCAGCATTCTATTTTTCGTAGGGAACTGGACTGGAATGGTAAAGGTGGTACTGTACATATCTGCAATGTATGGCGTGATGGCATTTTTAACCATCGTTTTTAAAGTCGTTAGACAAGAATTGCAATCGGGGTCTTTTTAAGGTGGGTTTGCATGTAGTACTTGGTTTTTCTCGAGTTTTCATTTGAAAATTTAGATTTGCTCACAATTTCAGGAAGGACTGTAACCTCATCAACTCCCCCACTGCGTACGCCAGTGATTCTCATAGAGTGATAATATTTTCGTAACATGTCTGGCTGTCTCTCATTTGCAGCTTGGGAGCGAGTTGTAACTTTCGACGCCTCCAACCAAACAGCGATCCGCTGACGTCATCTTAACCCAGCACCAATCGCTAACCATGTTGCTCACGCTCTAGCTTATTGGTAGGCTCGCACGCTAGACTCGGGCCGTCGGAGATGTTCGGAAAGACTCTAATACAGGAATGCAATCTTGAGTTGTTTTTTAAGTGCAAATTTTTACCAAATCACCGCCACTGACCGTAACAATTAAAAGTTCTTCAATTCTTTTATTTCGCTTTTTCTGCCCGTTTTTACTAATCGCGAAGATGAGGAGGACGAAACTGATGAAGGGAAATGCAGACGGGGGTATCCCAACAATAACTTAGCCACTGAGATCGGTCGTTGTCCAATATATTATCATACTTGCTGATTACCGGGCGTTGCCCGGGTATTTGTTTATCCCAATCTTGTATTAAGACAGGATTCTAACTATAGTGTAAAATGTAACTAATTTTAAATGTGATCTTGAATGTCACCAATTAGCTTAGCGACTCCGAAAACTATGGATTCGACACCAATCTAGGTCATTTGTGGCATTTTATTTTTCACCCCCTCTCACCCCGCATACCGATAGGTGATGAACTTGGAGTTGAACCGCATTGAGAGTGTCACGAAAACTATGGATTCCATTCGCAACACAGCCTGAATGTTAGACAACCCGAGAAACACTATCATTGTGCGGATTGCATAGAGTCACGGATGTCTGTTTGTGCGGAATTTAATATCGGTGGTTCTCGATTATTTTTACGTCACCCCTTCCCACCCACACCCCTAGGGGTGCCATGGGTGTCTAACACCCACAGTATTTCTTTACAGGTTGCAAGTGATACGCGTACCAAGTTTGGTTGAAATCGCTCCAGGCGTTCGAGAGTTATTGCTGAACAAACAAACGCACACATATACACACACACATCCATTTTTATATATATAGAGATTATTTATTTTTTGAATATTGCATTCCAACTATAAGCATGAATTAAGTAGAGTTTTTCTTTAAAATATTTTAAAAAATACATCAGATATCTTTTATGTATCACAACATGCAGTTTTTAATTTTCACATAATATTGGTACAAAATCAATGGAAACTTATAATTTTGCATATCTTCTCGGATAAGTAGACCGCGAAAGTGTCGAGTGGCATTTTTGGGTCCCCACGACGTATCAAAACCCATGAAAAGTGTCGGCGGCATCGGTAAAAAAAAAAAAAAAAAAAAAAAAATCCAATACCACTGGTATCGGCCGATAATATACATCGGCTCAGAGCCAACTTCCGTGAGCGAGTGGTTAGCATTGCGCGCTACGACGCCAGGGGTCCCGGGTTAGAATCCCGGTCTGGACATAAGTGTTCCTTTCATCATAGACATCACTCATCATAATCCTTGCGATTAGCCCAAAGTGGCAGAAATGCGAAGTAAAATAAACCAATCAATGAAACCCTTCCCTCATATACACTCCCCCTCCCCTGTGCCCTCCCCTTTAAGTCCGCCAATGCAACAACCAATATTCATCACAAGTAGGTTAGCCCGACCAAAGAACAATCGTGAATGTTGATAAGGACGAATTTAGGGGGGCAGAGTGTCCGGACCCCCCACCCCCCCGAAAGATTTATCAAGTACTAAATTTAAATAATGAAATATATATTCGTTTAGCCGTTGTTGTATAATTTCCTCTGAACTTCTTGGGAGACAAGGATTACATTGGGATCATACGGCTTTGAGGGACAGGAAGGACGTATTTAGGAGGGGGTCTAGGGGTCCGAACTTCCCGAAAGATTTACCAAGTACTAAAATTAATGAATGAAAATATTATAATTTGTTGCATAATCGATGGTTATTAATTTCCTCTGAACTTTCTTTAATTAGAAACTTACTTTTCTCCAACTACATGTGACATCATTTTTGTTATTATTTAAATATTCAGTTATTCATCTATTTTACATTAATTTCATTGCCAGGGCACTTGTTTTTATGTAAATTATTCCGATCTTAACTAAAGGTAAACTACGTAATGAATATGCGCTGTTATATCTCTATTCTTATATCTACAGTCTATTTACCTACGTAATCGTGTAATAATAATATAATATTAATTTATGTATTGTAATTTGTATTAATTTGATTTAATATTATTTTAATTTTAACATTATTATTATTATTCCTGAGACACTTGGTTCGCCCCCCCCCCCCCCAAAATATTTCTAGATACGTGCCAGGATGTTGAAGTATATTTTGAAGCTGCGAGTCATGGTTTCCGCAGCCGATTTCAACGCATTCCCTTGTTGTTGTGAAGTTTCCGCCATTTTCCAATTGGTCGCCCCCATACAAACACCAGCAGCTGATTTAGTAGGTCAATGTTCTTTGTTCTGCGCGATCCGCCATGTACGTGACAAAATCGTGATGGGAGTTTGCGCGCGTGACCAATGTAGCCAGGTGGGCAGCAAATGTCCATTGTCTTACCGGCTGCGCCAGTCTTTGCTGCCATTAGACACCATATCATAATGTACCATGGTTGAAGGTCTGTGTTAGTATTTATTTACATTTTCCTTGTGCGAGCTGTTCGCTGTACGCACTACATAACTTTTACCTTACGCACACTTTCTCTTAGCTCACAGTCATGTATCAATAATGCACCCTCTTTACGTTAGTATACAAATAACTCTTAGTAGTTGATCAAATAAAAAAAAATAGACATTGTAAGTATAGTTTGACAATCCAAATGCAAATAAAGTTATGTGTCCGGTTCATTTGGCCTCCAGCCCACACAAACTCCCCCCTTTGCACTATCGGGCTGTCTTTTACTCTTACAGTCTCCCCTCTTCGTTATGTGATAAGGGATGTTTACACTTTGTTACACAATGAAGATGGCTCGATTGGAGCATGATCACTCATTTCGCTGCCTTCTCTAATAGCTTTCCCCCGCCGTTCTCTTACTTCTCCCAGGTATTTCCCCACTTGCTGTCCCGCTTCTTTTATCTTTATTCTGTCGTCTACCACTTCTATCACCCCCCTCTCTGTAAAGTTTTTCATCCATTTGTCTCTTAGGTCACGTGTAGAAGGGCAGTTCAGTAGAATATGGTCGTCCGTCTCCTCCCCATCGCACAAAGAACATATCGTTTCCCCTGCTTCGTTTCTCTTCCTTAATTGTTTCCACCCACCTAGTCTGAACCATGCCAGCGCGCCTCTTTCCTTTTTACCCACAACATTGATACAACAGACTCTTAGCTGTTCTCCGATTGAGATCTTCGTTTGGCAGTCTGCTATCATTTCTTGTCTGTCTATGTCCAGTAACCTGTCTCTGATTTGATTTTCCTCCCATTCAACCAATTCCGCTATTGTATAGGAGATTTTTCACTTCCCAACCCCAGTTGTGAACGTTTTCCTGGATACATGTAGAAAGCAACCTCGTGCTTTTGGGCTATTTATGAGTGTCTCTAGAAATTGAGTTGTTTTCAATTCCAAACATGATAAGACACTGCAGTCCTGCATGGATCACTTTCGCTCGCTCGCTCGCTCGTACTCGTCGAGTCACCCACCCTCGAGCGTATTCCATAATAATATGACAATAAATGCAGACACATATATGATAAAAATTAGGGCTGACCCGATACAGATACCAAATAGTTTCAGTGGCTATAGAAGATCGGGAAAAGGCAACAACTCATCTCAACGTTTGTCCTTTTTCAAAGTTCGTTCAGCCTTCCTTGTGACAGATTGGGAGACCAGCACAATAAGTTCCATACATTTTCCTAGGAACACTGGATAAAACCCCACCCTCCTGGGAAGCATATGACAAGATCAAAGGCATGGGCAAGTGAATGCTGAACTCAAACGTGACTATGAAGACATGTAACTGCTTAGTTAACTCTGTAGCAAATAAACAATTCATTGCCAATTCTTGCTTGAAGCTCGTGGCGGTAAGAAGAGTTGATGTTTTTAACCCCCCGCCGCACTAATGTCGGTTCAGGTAATTGCGGAGTTCTTAGAAAAGAGGGATGAAGGTCACTGTGAGATTAGCTTTTGTTTTATCTACGTTCAAGCGCGAAGGGGAATCAGCAATTTATACTTATCCTCTTCACTTCGATCTTTCGCGTGAATGCCGCTATCGGCCAATCATGGCTATTTATTTCTGCCGAAAGCCGCCCCCGTGGCACTACGACGCCAGGGTTCGAATCCCGGCCTGGGCATGAATGTTTGGAAGTGTACATTCATCAATTTCATCACGTCATCACTCATCCCCATCTTTGCAAATTAGCCAAAAGTAGTACAGAAAGCGAGGTAAAATAAATCAAATCATTCAATCAATAATTTCCGCCGAGATTAGATTGAGAACATACGACTTTGAATGACAGTACTAAGAAAGATAAGCTAATTCGGAACTGAACATATATTTTAAAGTGGGACCTAAACCACTATGTGCTTCCACTGACTATCGAACCCGCGATCTAGTGATTACAAGGCGACGGCGACGCCATCGAAGAGGCCCCTCTAAAGAGTTATGTACACCACTACTTACAATAATGTACATAAAATATTTATCAGAAACTTTACCATTTATCAAATGAACGTACCATCATTATTTTTGTTATTCAATAAATATTCAATTTTTTTACTTCTTTGACATAAATTTCCTTGCCATGACTGTTGTTTTTACACAATTTTCTTTCTATTTATATAATAACAATATTTTTTTGTCAAGATAGAAACAACAAAATAGGTATTAACGTTGTCTTTCCTCCGTTTCTAAGTCTGTGGTTACATACAACAATACTCCATATGCATCGGAGAAATTAAGTACTAATTAATTGTTAGTATGACTGTAACTAGCCTTTGTTATTTTGTACTGGAATTATACAAGTATCGGTATCGGTATCGGCAAATGGTGGTATCGGCTCAGCTCTAATAAAAATCCACATTGGTAGTTTCAACCCACAAAATCATTTGTTTCATTTTCATATATCATTGTGTATTACTAACAGACGACTATACTACACTTTAACGATGATGACTATGTTTACTTAACTTTCAATTTCACGATCCATATTTGAGGATCCACTACCGCATACAAATTATACGTGTGCTACTGGTCCTCGAGTACGAGGGTATACCGCTCGTTTTGCCTGTTCGAGCGTTAAGGTCCAATCACACGGAACTTAATATCCTGTTAGTTGGCGCTGAATTGGATACCTGATGTGATTGCTGCCTGGCTGGTGGCTGCTTAACAGATTTGAAGGAATAGGACATGTTCTAATTGCTACTGGCTTTCCTCGACTGGATTCTGTGGAACAGCCAATCAGAGCAAAGTTTGGCCATGTGAACATAATCTGTGAGTTTGCAAAGGGGAGTTTTTCGTCTGTGGTTTCCGAGTGTTGGTTGTTTTTGTTAGTTTCTCGATAAAAAAGGGAAGAGGTTTTTATGCAAAAAAAAGCGATGAGATGTGTACTTGACAAATATGATTAGCCGAAAATGGAAAGCCTTATTATTTCAAGTGTATGAAAATGTTTGATTTTTTAAAATTTGTGAATGAATCCTGGGAATCTCATGTATGAATATGCATACCCGAGTTAATTAAAAAGCTTGTTCAGTACACATTGATTACTATATTTTTTTCGAGCCAATGTCTAGTCCATACTTTTCTTTTTTTAATTTTTAATAAAAGCACAAAGCAGTAATTCTCCTACAACATTCTTCAAATTGCTCGTCCATCTTTACAGATTGTTTGCTCTACGCAATGTCTTATGGGAACAAAACTCTATCGGCAAGTACGGTAACAATATCGTGTGAGGCGGAAGCAAGCAGATGGGTCCAGCGCCAACTAGGGCATTCCTACTGGAAATCCAGTTGCGTGTGATTCAGACTTCATTCACTCGATCGAAGAAGCTCTCGATTCCGTACGCCATCTTGCGTAGTCTTTCAGAACTATTTCGGGTCGAGCGAAATCCCCTTCCTGCCGTACTCTGCACATTGTTTGATTCATTGAGGTTGTTTTACGTCGCTTTTGTTCCACTTTTGGCCAATCGCGACGATGATCATGAGTGATGATGGAATAAAGAACACCCAGGCCGGGATTCGAACCCGGGACCCCTAGTGTCGTAGCCGATGAGTTAACCACCCCGCCTCTGAGATAGGCACTGCACATTGACAAGCCATGGAGGCTCTCGGAAGGATGTGTGGTAAGAGCTACACACGTTCACGATCTCTGCTGTGGTTAAGATGATGTGATCAGCACCGACCTGCTATCGGGGTGAACCCCAGAGCTGCCTTATGCAGGAACATGGTTTGAAAGATTCTCACATGAGATCTCAAAACTTTCACCCAGATAAAAGCTACTTTACGATGGGACTCACCCAGACATTTAAATGTGTGTTTAAACATTTTTGTGTGTACCATTTCGAGACAAGACGACACTGTACCAAGTCTCGTTGCAACAGATTTTGTAGTTTATTATTAACGGTTGGTTCCAGGATTCGGCCAGGGAAGTTAGGGTAATTTTAGCCAAGAGCTCGACCTAACGTTACCTGGTCTTAATTACCCGTTGCATTTACCAATGATCAGGTACTTAATTTCTACTTCTTGTACATGAGGGAAACAAATATAGATTTTTAACATATTTAATTAATGAAGAACTAAATCTAGCATACTTACATAAAAAGGATACACTTGTCACATGTAAATCGAGACGTATCTCCAATTGACACTTTAATCAAACTGGCACTTTTACCACACACACTTGTGCAACTTCATGGTACCTCACTGTCCCGGGTTCGAACTCTTATTATCACACGAGTCTTAACACACTTCTGTACCGTATCGCGGCTTCAACATTCTCTCTCCAAAAAATCTTGACGCGAACTCTCTACAGGTTTCTAACGCATACTGTCTGTAACAAATCTTGGCGGGTACTGTCTATTCCGAGCCTCGTTGCACACTCTGTGCTCTCTTCCAAACTATTTCCCCAAAACTGTAGCTTTTGTTGGATCACGTGTCCCCCTGGCCCAATGAGATTGTCCGGCGTTGTTTTGACCAAACAGTGGGAGCAGCATCCCCTAGACGTTCTCTGGATTCTCCAGTTTCTGCCACATGTTCCCTAAATTAGTTCAGCGACGATGGGCAGTGTCCAGTCGAAGGGATACAGAGCGCATTCGTCACTTCTCGCATTCCTTCGTCCTGGTCACTTCTGGGGAGGGAAGAAACATAGTTCCCAACTTTCCGAACGAAAGTATTTTCATCATGCAGCAAATGCAGCAACATAGAATTGCTATATCGTGCATTCCTGTTCTGAAGTCAAGACAGTTCGTGGCATGTGTGATAGCAAGCGAAGTTAGGTTCCACTACATCATCATCACTCCCAGCTATGCGCACGCAAGATATGTGAACCCGTCTGTAAATGGAAATAATACATAGTCCCTTGTCAGAATCAACAATAGAGGGCAGGACCATTGCAAATTAATCTATTTGCACCTAAAACAAAGTTAAACTTTAGAAAAAGGAAACGTGCAATAGAAATAAAAGAATATTTTATTTTTATTTTGTCAGAAACTGCAAGAAATTGTAGAACTTGAGATTGTGGTGACACTTTTCGTGATATTCCTGACAATTGCGATCAAGTTACAGAAATTATTCTATTTAGTATTTAGGTAACATGACCTAGCAAGATCTAAAGATCGTCTATGTTCATTGGTTCTCAATAAGTTTCACGTTTTGATGAAAAGACGGCTTCGCTGACGTCAGCCAAAGGATCCAGCCGAACCTCAGTGTCCACATTTTAAACAGCCTGTTTGTCGAGCATCATCAATAAGGAACGAATTTTAAGTATGCAAAAGTATGGTTGGGAAAGGGAAAAAAGGTTCTGATAAACTGCCTTCATTCAGGTCTAAACCAGTTACATTATCATTCTTTATTCAACACTGTAGCAAATAACATAATTAGTTATATACATAGTTAGTTACATAATGCAGGGTTGCTACGTGTCTGGAAAACCTGGAAAACAGAGGAATGTCAGGGAATTTTGCAGATCGTGTGGAATTTACGTGCATTTTGGAGTCTGCAAAGAGAAAAAGTTGCAAAATGAACAAGCAGTTCACTTCCACTTTTGGATTCGGTTCTTGTGATTCCACTCCCAAAAAAGATTCAGTTTAGAAACTTTCTTTCGTTATTATGATTCTCAGTGTTGTGCGAAATTATGGTTCCTTCGATTTCGGTAATAAATTTTCACTAGATATCAGAAAGAGTATCAAAGTAAAATTTGCAGTCCAGATATCCGATTGATAACAAAAGTACATTGACAATATGATCATAATTATGGGAAAGGTTGGTGAAGATGAGGTTATCGTCTATTTGTGTACTTGTAAAAATGTAAGCAATAACGGAGCATTTTCTACAACACTATAAATCCGACAAATATTAAAATTGTGTATGGCTTATGAACTTTCTCTGTTGTTTTTATATTGTGGAGATCTGTTATGGTGAAATAATGTAACTCTGTTACCTTAGCCTGAAGGCTAGATGCACGTGATTGTACCACCCAATACATTTGATGCCGATTTTACATTTTACCCTTCGAATTTTCACGTGTTCTTGTGTGTGTAGAATTAAATTTGATAAAAAGAAGTTGTGAAAGTGAATATTCATAATAATTAACGGATTATACTCGTATATTTAATTGAAAAACACAAGGTTCAAAAGCAAAATCATGATGGTAAACGTGTCTTGAAAAAAATCATTTTTGGACTGGAAAACCTGGAAATGTCGGGGAACTTCATAATCAAAAAATCATAGCAACCCTGATAAAGCTGCAAGTACAGATTAGGAAGCAAACCTGGCATTTACTGGCTTTCAAAGAACTTGTTATACTGGATTACGCTCAACATTTTTATGTTTTCGAATGTAAGTCGCTGATGCTTTGATGCTATAGGATTTTATGTAACTGCTCAAGGAGAATGAAAATCATTTATTTTTCTGTCCAATTTTTTAACAAAACATGAAAGAAAAGGAAGGAAAAAGATGCTGAAGCATCAAAGAGGGGGTAAAAGTGCAACAAAGTGTGTTCATTTAACTTGATTTCATGTCTCAAAATACAGGGTAAAAGAAGGGGTGTTCGCCATGCTGGGAATTTTGCCGTACTTGTGGTTTTTGTAATCGTAGATAGAAACTATAGGTTGGAAACCCTTACTGATGCCTGTAAAAAATCAAGTAACATGTGCCTTGTTTCCACTGAAAACTACAGTGTGGGGAGCGAACTAGCAAGCAAGCAGTACAGTTTGGAATGCGCAGTTGCGTCTACACAGAAGACAAAGAAAGGTGCCGAATTTCAATACTACGTTGGAAATTGTCATTTCGTGGCAGATTAGAATTATTTTTCTTCCATTTAATTATTGATATCGTAACCTCAAACCTTAAGAATGTCGTGAAAAGATTTGCTTTGGAAAGCGTAAATGTACAAGTAAACATAAGTTCTTTTCTTTCGAGTATGCATTTGCTGGTAAATTCGCCAGAGTAACAGAAAATGTGTCGAATTTCCCTTCTTACAGGAGATCTTTCACACACAACTTGTTCGTAATGCATATTTAGACCTATGTTTCTTAAACATGTTTGTATTGTATTGTCATTTGTAGGTCTTTTACAGTTTGTTGTCTGACTTATTGACAACAACTTGGTATATCATACACTTAAACTGACGATAAAATGATAAATAAGTTATATGGCGAGTTTCCCAGCATGTGGCGGGAATTTCGCCATTTTTTCTCATTTAAGTATTTTTAATATTACGCCATAAGTATAAGTAACACAGTATTTGTTATATTACTCATAATACACAATGACTACTTTTTGTATTGTATAAATTTTGTCCTTCTCCCCCAATTCCTTTAGAAGGAAAAGAATGAAAAGCATTTTGGTGGCGAACTTCCCCTCCTTTACCCCATATCTCAAAGATGGGCATGCATTTATCATGATGCGACACCAGTGAATGCTGGAAGCAAGGGAGGGGTATTACCTGAAGTTGCAGAGGCGTAGGCTTATCCGCAAATGATTTTTGATTTCTGAAAGTTGATTACCTTGAACAGTTCCTGCTTTCGGTCATGCACCAACAGGCTGACATCAGAGGAAAAGGTATCGGGGGGGGGGGGGGGGGAAATCTGCTGCTTCATCCAACTTTCTACTCCACCTTTGGCAGCAGCTGAAACGTTTAGTAAGAGAGGAAAGTGGAGTAACATCTATTTGTACAAAATTTGTATTATTACAACCACATAAAAGTGATAGCATGAAACTAACAAGAACAGCGGCGCGGCGTAGCCAGGATTTTATTCTTTTGGAAAAGGGGATCACAGAGAAAAACATTTTGGGGCAAGTTGAGAATGTCGGTAATGATTTATGATAGAGATCGTTTCGTGGCGTGGTCAAGCAAGGAGCGTTGAAAGGTGATATCTATTTTCACGTGGTGACGCTCCAAAGGAAGTTAACAGGGGTAAATTCATCACTTGAAAAATCTTCAATAACACCTTCGAGTAACACTTTGTATGTTTTCCTTCTTCCCTTGGCTCTGCAAATTTCTCCGTCGCATTTTCTGACTTTGTTGTCTTAAAGAAAGAAAAAAAGCTTTGCTATGCGCCGTAGGCTTTAGCCACAACTAGCCTACCCCTCGCTTACCAGTAGAAAACAGCCTAATTCATACTATTATCCCCAACTACAGTCCAGCAGAATTAACTTGAGAGAAATGGCCGCTCTGTGAGTGATGCAACTGCGCTCGAATTGGCTAGAGTTAATTCTGCTGGACTGTAACATACATAAGTTTCATGTGCCCCCTGGCGCGAGTAACCAGTTCTTGAATGGCAATCAGCAGCGGCGCCAAGGATGAATCATTTAGGGGTGCTGAGGGGGCGGGGAAAGAAATTTAGGGGGTGCGATGTTAGAGATAAATAAAACATGAAATATGGGTACATGTTTTAGCCACTAAATCAAATATCAATATGCCAATGAAACTGAAGAATATTAGCGACGTCCTTCATGTTTGCATGATTTTAGCACAACGGCATGTTTGGAAGTTCAAGGAAGACCAATGACATACATGGACGACCGAAGATTTTTTTGTCCACGGAGAGACGAGCAAGGTATTTTTGCGCTGGTAAGGGGAAAGGGGGCAAGGCAAACGAGGCATATTTTTCTCCCTGATAGCGTTGCTCTGTAGGATAAAGAATTACTTCTTCAGTGTGATGTTATCATATTCTTGCAACGCTCTCATAATAATTAACATGAATTACTGTGAAATGAAATTATATGTGTGAAACATATAATGTGGTCATATAATGTAAACATTCAGACACGTTACAGTTTTATTGAACATGTAGTGAAATACAAAATAAAATTTTCCTTGACTGTAAAAACACAGTTTGTGAGCCTTTGCAATACATTGTAAGAGTTAGTATTTTCGGTTAAACATAGGTTTTGAAGGTACTGAAGGGGGTGTGGAAGAAAGTTAAGGGGTGCGCAAGCACCCTTTCGCGCCCGCCTGGCGCCGCCCCTGGTAGCAATGAAGTTACGCTACAGAATCATGAAGTTGCATTTCTTGTTTATAGATGACAGCACCAGAGAATAATTTTTTATTGGTTACAGAAATTACACATAGATAGACTGTTGATAACATTTTATAGACTTTTGTGCACGGTAATTTGGTCTGAAAAATTCGTTGCAAATGATAGCATGCGAGTTAAATTTCTTCTGCGTTTCTTCTGATTGGCCGAGAAAGAGAAAGAAGCAATGTGAAGTAAAACAGTTTTAAATTATTTTCTAATTTTAGAAGGAAAAAGTCTTGTTAAAAGCAATCGTACATCAACTTTTTCAATTAAATGTTCATGAAAGTTAGTTACATATTTTAGGAGCTGAACGACACAAAATATTGCTGAACTAAGAAATACAAAAAATAATAATAATAATAATAATAATCACGAAAGAACTGAATAGCTGTTAAAACAATACTAAACACCGGAATAGACTGGAAATGAACAACATAAAGCTAGATGAGCGCTAAAGAAAAGCTGAGTATTAGAATAGTTGCAAAATGGATTGTTCGTAAGGGCTCGAGACGCGACAACAAATGTTAACACACAGTAAAAATACGACTACATATTAATTACCATTTATGAAGTCAATAGTTAAAGCAAAAACTATGAAAGTCACATTGACATTGGGCTGTTGATTTGTGGTTAAAACTTCATATAATTTACTTCCCTAATTAGGACAGCAATACCAGAAATGTTATTTTTTTTTTTTTTACTTTTGGAAGACCTTATTTTTATTACTTCAATTCAATCTTTCTTTTATTGTGAACCTAACAGCTTTTAAGCCATTTTTTGTCATGAGTTAGTTCTTTCTAGAATATATACATAATTATTTTACATTAAAAATATCGTAATATGTTATCTCCCCTCACAAGTTATAGTAAGACTATCTAGAACAAAAATAAAATAATTTCCCTTTACAATTGTATGTTACTTTTTATTATTATTAATTTATTATTCAAGGCAAGCTAAAATTACGTTTTCGTACGCGTTCGTGATTGTCTCCAACTTACGTCGCACGAAAATTCGCGAACGCAAAATAATAATAATAAAAAGTGGTGTGTCCACCTGTAGGTATTCCACTTTTATCCTCACCCCCTATTTTAGGAACATTTCTTGGTTATTGTAGCAACTCTTTTGCGAGAAAACCTCAAGATTGTTCCCTTCTTTTATCGTAGCGTCACCATTCTTCGGCACGCAGATATAACAATAAGAAACAATGTGTTCCTACCGGTTTCGTCAGTTCTTTCCCGTGCTATTAATTTGGAAATGGCATCGTTAAAGGAACGTCTTATCGCCTCTCCCGACACATTTTTAAAGCCCATGTCAACAGTAAATCAATGCGCCTTAACAGACAAGAACCTCGTATATTTTCAGGAACGACAAACAGACCGAAAATTGGTTCTTTTTAGGACTGGAATGGCCATAACGTTCCACCGAAGTGGCCAATATTAGGTGTGAATGAGTGTGAAGAGCTGACACGAAATGGATCCAATATGGCCGCCTGCGTAGTTCTTATGTGTATGGACCTTGCTTGACTGTTGACGTTACTGGATTAACAAACGGTTGATTTAACGCGCTGTTAAATTTAACTCTTGTTCCTGGCGCTGCAGAACGCATCACAGTCTGAACATTATGTCTTCTTTGTTGCAAGACAGTATTCCTTAGATAGATCAGAAGCGTAAAAAAGAATGCAATATCTGTATTTCACATTAACCTGGCTTTTATCACGACTAGATCTAACGACCTTCTATTTTACGTGTACTGAAAGCAAATCGATAACAATCTGTAGAAAATGGAACCGTTAATTTTTGCACGAAAGCGTGAACAAGAGTTTGACTGAAAGCATTTGCTAATAACGATGCTATCGATAAGTCTGGCAGAACACCTAGAAAAATGTAAGTCTGCGACACGAAGATTTGCGTAAGGGATTGATGTGGGCGTAAGAAGAAGCAGTTACAGCTTTTTGTGGTGCGTGCTACATTTTATACTTTTTCATGTATCCACGTTGTTGTTCTTATTAGTTGTTTTTTTAGGGGGGGGACCCAACCACACAGGAAGGGTATATTAACCCCTTTCAATTCTTCCCTTGCAGTGTCATTGCTTATACGGATGCATCTATTACATGTCACTGAATGTTGGATTAACTCAAAATTTCCAATTTTTGCAGAAAAAAATACGAAGGAAGTGAAAGAAGAACTGAATTGTTGAGAGTTGGGGTTCCTTCTATCAGACCAAATCAAATCATTACAAACAATGCAACACAATTTGCCCTCTTGTATAAGTAATTTATTGTGTGCATATCTGTGGGTACCTGGTGGCAACCTTGAGGATTAAGGGAGGTCAGAGCCTGGTGGTGATTACATCACGTCCACTTTGGGTCCCTATCACGACATTCAATGTTGATTCATCAAGCATCCTACCCCACCCACGTACCCCATAACTCGACCAAACATTCCCTCCACTTCGAGCACAGTATTATTACTGAAAATTGACAACGCGAAGTACAGTAGACTCGCGATTAACCGAGGCTCCGGGTTAACCGAGGGAGTGGTTGAAAACATCGCGCTTCATAACGCACCCCCCTGTTTGTTTATGGAGTCAAGTCACCATCCGCGCAGCACGTGGTCGTTACATTGTCGCTGTATCCGATTGTTGCGGTGGTGTTTAAGTCTGTGTAGGCCTATTCTAAGCGAAAAAAGTAATCTTCTAATTCATGTTGTACTAGTAATAAATAATTACTATACAGTTTTAAGTGTTGTTTCGTCATTTACGACCTATTAGCACATTATCTCCGTATTATCCGAGTTTTTCCGTATCCGAGGTAATCTCGGTCCCAATTAGCTCGGATAATTATCGAGTCTACTCTATTCTAAATGTGAATAAATAAACTGTTCCCGGAAGTTGCTATTGGTACTATGGAACGTTGTTTTTTTTCTTTCTTATTTTACGTTGCTCTTCAGCCAATGTATGGCCAAAATAAATCATATCAATCAGCCATTTCATGGGCAATTGCCACGGGCAATGTGAATGAATGATGAAATTGATGATGATTGATGAAATTGATGAAGAGAGACATACTCGCCCACGCAGAGATTCGAACGTGAACCTTCCGTGGCCAGACCATGAGTCGACAACACAATGTAATTACAGTAAATCTCGTTAATTCGGACCCCGATAAGCCGGACTTCGCCTAATCCGGACAGGCAAATCGGCGGGGGGGGGGGGGGGAAGCAAGGTTTTAAATGTGGCTAGAAGTCAACAAGAGAACTTCCCAAAGAAAAGGCAGTCAACCACTGATGAAATTCTGTTTCCCGCAGACTTTGTACTGTACTGTTTAGTGTATTTAGGCCTATGCCCTTTAAATACATCATAATAAACGTGTTTTGTTGTTTAAACAGAGTTTTAATTAACTTTCTACTGTTCATTTAGGTTATTTCAGTTAATCCGGACTTTCGTTCAACCTGTCAACTTATCTCCTCATTAGTCCGGATTAACGAGGTTTTACTGTAATTTAAAGAAAGACAATTGTGCATGGCTTTGGTGCAGAAACCTTTTCTTAAGAAAAGAACGTCAACGATAATAAGTAAATACTTGGTAGAGCTAACGTGTAACACCTTCCTAACCTTTGGATTGTTTGGAAACGGAGTTAAAACGTAACGTTGACAATTTAATACTCAGCAACCCTACGCAACTAATTGTGGAGATGTTTTGTAAATTTTACGAGTCTGTGGTTTGATTAAAAAGTCGTCCACGTCTGGGGAACGTAATAAAGGAAGCTGTTGCGCCCGATATTGAAAGTTTCGGAAGCTAATGAAGAGGTTTATAGCCTGTGCTTTCACTTGGCTTTATAGCCTGAACGAGGTCTCGCGGCCTTTTAAGCTGTTGAAGGTTACGTGAACGAACTCTTCGAGTGCAAGGACTAGAAAATGTCATGTGAAATCGCACGGGGACACTTAGGAAGGGAATACCTTTCGGGCCAAATTGAGTCAACATGTATTAACCAACCTCCCAACTGTAGGTGTTAGTATCGGGATATTAACTTGTTTCTGGTGGTACGCAACGGTACACCTTACCGGCATCTTTTTATATGTGAGAATAAAACTAAAAATATTATATTATAACGAAATAAATGTGTGTGTATGGATGCACGATCATTTATGAACATAACAATATTTAGAGTAATTATTATGATGAACACAGATAATAATAACAACAAACCAACTTGAAGAGTTCAGAAAAAGACACTGTGTGTGTGTATAAATTATGTATGTATATATACACAGGATGTGAAATCACGGACAAAAAAGGAATATCGAATGTGTGGGGAAAGTACGTTGAAGAGCTCTACCAGACAGAGAATCGTCCAGACAGTCTGAATGTAGAAAATGAAGAAGACGTGCCTGATGATGAGAAAGGATACTATATCCTGAATGAAGAATTTGAGCAAGCACTCAAAGAAATGAGGAATGGGAAAGCAACGGGCACTGATGAAATTCCTGTTGAACTTATCAAATGCCTGGGAGATGGAAAAAGAGAAATACTGCACTTATGCAATGAAATCTATGAGAAAGGGGATTGGCCACAAGATTTCACGGAGACTGTTTTGGTACCTCTGCAGAAGAAAAGCAATGCCAGAAAATGTTCCGAGTACAGGACAATCAGCTTGATATCTCACTCGGAAAAAAATCTTGTAAGAATTCTGAACAGACGCCTATACTCGAAGGTCAGTGGCGAGTTAGAGGGAGAACAGTTTGGTTTCAGGAAAGGAAGAGGTACAAGGGATGCAATTGGTTTACTGAGGACCATTGGGGAAAGATATTTAGAGAAAGGAAAGGAGGTTTTTGTAGTATTTGTAGACCTGGAGAAAGCCTTTGATAGAGTGAATTGGGTTAAACTTTCAGAACTTCTGAAGAAAATTGGTGTAGATTGGAAAGAGAGAAGACTTCTAAGCAACTTATACATGAGTCAACGAGTTAAAGTCAGAACAGGAGACGAAATGACAGAAGGCTGTGTAATTGGAAGAGGAGTATGACATCGATGCTGCCTATTGCCTACTTTATTTAATATCTATTTGGAAGATATAGTGAAAAATTGTTTCCAGGGCACAGGAGGTGTCAAATTGGGAGGAAGAAGAATAAACTGCATAAGATTTGCTGATGACATGGCATTATTCGCTGAGGATGAAAGAACCATAAATAGTATGTTAGAAGAGTTAAACAGCAGCAGTGAGCAGTATGGGATGAAGATTAATGTAAACAAGATAAAGGCAATGGTTATAGGACGGAAACCAAGGAATATTAATGTCAGAGCAAGCAGTGAAAGAATCGAGCAAGTGGATAGCTTCAAGTACCTCGGATGCACTATAAGCAGTGACATGAGCTGCAACCAAGATGAGCATCGCAATAGCAAAAGAAGCTTTCAATAGAAGAAGAAATGTTTTTTGTGGACCCATGGACATAGGTCTAAGGAAGAGATTAGTAAAATGTTTTGTGTGAAGTGTAGCACTATATGGTGCAGAAACTTCGACGTTGAGAAGAAATTAAGAAAAAAACGACTCGAGGCTTTTGAAATGTGGACAGGGCGAAAAATGGACGGACTAGGTAAGAAACGAAGCCGTACTGAAAAGAGTTGGTGAAAAAAGATCTATACTGGAGACTACAGCGCCTTGAATAACGTAGTGTGGAAAACGGCACTGTTCTGAGATCTCTGGCTGGTTCCACTGGAATATGATAACGCTAGAGGCGCTGGTGTCGGTACACCTGCTTGGTATTCGTCTGCTTATAATGTAAGTAAATGGAGTTTTTGCTGCAACGTCTGATTCTTTCACATGAATCATTTCTATGAATGTGATAATTGCTATGATATTTGGTACAGTGGTTGCGAAGATATTAACGAACGTTCTAGACAGTCGACCACGTCCTGTTATAGTCATACTTTCGTTAATAATACGGGAGAAAAAATATGCGTGGAATGCTCTTGGCAACTAAATTTTTGTGTATGAATTAGGTTCATTATTATTATTATTATCATCATTATTTTATTTTAAAGATATACACACTGAAGAATTTGTATTTCTGATATTTACTGTCTCTTTTCTTCCGCTTTAAACTAATCGCGGCGATGATGATAATGATGATTGCATGAAACGACAAGGGGAATCCCACAAAACTTTCTTAGTGCCATCGACATGAGTGTAAGGAAACTTTCAGACCAATGGGACATGCGACACGGGATGTTCCCACTGTCACACTATATAGTGACACACACTTCCAGACTGTAAAATAGCATTCATTGCACATGAGGGTCCAAACAGCAAACGACACTTTGACACGGCGTATTCGCGTGCTACATGTTGCTTCGGTCGGAGAGCTCCTTAAAGGAAGGGTGCTCAGACCGAAGCGACGCGCCACATGGGGAGTTCCCAAATAAGTGACAAGCGACATGGTGCCTTCAGCTATTAGCAAGTGTTTGCTGCTAATTGTGCGAACAACAGATAGGCGACATGATAAGCCACACGTGTCGCTTTGTTGCTAGTGCGTCGCTCAAACTGGGCTATTTCCTCAATAGCTTGCAACATGTTGCCGTGGTTTGTTGTTCGCGCATGCGCGATGCAATGAGTGTCTTGCTTTAGGGAGATTGCGCACCAAAGCGACAAGCGGCACCCAACACTTATCGTTTGAGGAACGAACGCTGGCCTGTGTTGTTCGTCATGCCGCTACGATGTGAAATTGAGCTCTTGATTTGCTCCTTTCCAAGCGTGTCGCGTGTCGCTTCGGTATGAAAGTTGCCTTGGACCAAAGGACCCGTGTCGCTATGGTGTGAAATCCTCGTATCGTTTGTCGCGTGTCGCTTTGGTGTAAAATCTCCTTGAGGAAACTGTGCAGTTAGAGCGTGTGTCCCTACGGTTCGAAAGGCTGCATTGATTACCAACTTGTGGTTTGTCGCCTCGGTATGAAATATCTCTCAGGATACTATTTATATTCTAATAACATGGAAAAATAAAACTCTAGTACACAATCCAACACATGACGTCCGGAATCACTTTGCGATGTTTCTTCTTGTGTTACGCATGCTATTTATTTATTAATTTTATTGTACTTTCCTTTCCAAATTAATGCCATTTCCTGATTACAAATCACTCCACAAATATAACTGTTTCCATCAATTCACGTACCGCATTTCAAGACAAACAAATCTACACAATATATTCCAAAAACTAACTAAGCCGCATTACTTTCATAAGAAAATTAGCAGTCTTACTGATCGCACTGCCATCTATGTTGTGATTCGTCTCGGGAACTAGTTTCTTGGGTCGTTTTCCACACTACGTTATTCAAGGCGCTGTACTGGAGACCATCAAGAAGAGGAAAAGAAACTGGTTAGGACAATGTCTAAGAAGGAACTCCCTGCTAAGGGATGCCTTGGAGAGAATGGTTGAAGGAGGAAAAGTCCGTGGAAGAAAGAGATATCAGCTTATGGATGATATTAAATTAACTGGGTCGTATGCTATTACGAAGCGTAAGGCAGAGAATAGGGAAAGCTGGAGATTGCAGTGAAAAACCTGCCAATTAGGCAGAAAACAATGAATGAATACACACACACACACGCATAACTTTATTTATCCCCTCCCCAAGAACCAAGAATTAGTTACCAGGGGGAGGGGATTCAGATACCGAAAGGGGAAATTTCCCCCTCATCCCCTTCTGGTGATACCCCTGCGCTTCCACATACTACACCCTGAACCTGAACTGCATTTTGTAGACTAACTAGGCTCTGGTGTCTGAACTCACAGCCAGTATAATCGTGTGTGGAATTAGTGTTGTGTCGTCCTCCATGTTTGTGATTGTTCTGTCATTCATTTCATTTTAACACCATTCATTCTCATCTACGCTATTAAGCCATAGTAGCAGAAAAGTGAAGTAAATATAAAGGAAACCAATTTGTTTGACAATATTTTACATAAATAAACTGTCCCTCCTCATATTTGTAAGTTATGAGGTACAGGTGCATAATAACAGGATGATTTTGTTATTAACTTTGAACTGGACTGTGTGCCTGTCTTATCTACATGACTCGATATCTCGAAGGTTATTCTTGCAATGTGTTATCTCATTAATTGTACTATTTTATTGTGTTCATGTGATGTTAACTCGATTCAAGCGTTCTTCCAACTGTATCTTAGTTGTTGTAATAAACATTACATTGTGTATATGCTCTCTGTTCCCTTTGACTCAGTTAATTAAAGCAATGTTTTCTTTTCCTTCCAGGTAAGAATGAAACTGACACTTGGTAATATCAAAATCAGATTCTTTCCAGAACTGTAAGTACGTATACAACAACTATGCTTATTTCAATGCGATTTTAAACTTCGGTTAACTATAGCATTCACACCCTGTAAACATAATTGCAGCAGTTTGTGGATATTTGCAGTATTCTTGTGTCGACTTATCTTTTACACATAGCCTATATGCAATCCATAATAATTATGATACATGCTCTTCAAATAAGATTTTCAATTTATATTTACAAATTTCAATTGCCTGTTTTTTTTAAACTAAGAATACGTTTCGAAAATACTGCTATTAATTGTACCAAAGGGTAGCGTTAGGGTGACCAACCGACCCGAACTATCCTTTTTGTCACTATGAAGTTCGAGTCCCGGAAAAAGACTTCGCCTGGATGCTTAATCTCAGCTAAATTCCAATATTTACCACAGCAGTTTCTGACAACTTTTAACATCATAATTAAATACCAAATTTTAGTGTTTTCTGCCTCTTTAGACTAATCGCGGCGATGAAGATGAATGATGATATATCAGTTTCATGATTCTACTACACTCATAAAGGAACCACCTTGCCCATTTTCGTCTTGAATAGTAATTTTATTAATAATTTATATAAATATGCGTTTATATAGCTTATATTAAAGCGTGACATTGAGGTTGTTAGGAAAATTAGGTAAAATTTTGTAAATATTTCTTGAGTTGAGTAGCTCTTCCTTACCTTGGAAATGAATAAATTCTGTGTAGTTCTTTTCAATTTGCTGTACGAAATTATTGATTGATTGATTTGGTGTTTTAAGTCCACTTTATGCACACGAAGGCTAATCGGGACTGGACCTACGGTTTAAAGTGGGATCCGAACCACTGTGCCATATGCCTCCACTGAGTATCGAACCCGGGACCCCTTGGTTATAAGGCGACGACGCTACCACTGCGCCATCGGGGAGGCCTGTACGAAATCATGTTAATATATAAATTACCCTGAACCAGAAGGAAAATAAAGGGGAGAAGAGAACTTTTGTGCCACGGAAGCTGGAATTCTTCTAATAGAGTGATTTTCTGTGGATCCGGACACACACTATATACGCCCCTGTTTAATACGGGTAGCCAGAAGTAAAATTTTCGCGGTTGTTCCTTTCGCGCTTATTCCTTCGCTGTTATTCCATTCGCGGTTGTTCCTTTCGCGTGTATTCCGGTGTTCAATTTTGATTTTTCTATTAATCCTTTTCGCGGTAATTCCGCTGTTTAACTTTCATTTCGCGGTTGTTCCTTTCGCGCTTATTCCGGTATAGAATTTTCGTTTCGCGCTTAATCCGTTTCGTTGTTATTCCTTTCGCGCTTAATCCGTTTCGTTGTTATTCCTTTAGAGCTTAATCCGTTTCGCTGTTATTCCTTTCGCGCTTAATCCGTTTCGTTGTTATTCCTTTAGAGCTTAATCCGTTTCGCTGTTATTCCTTTCGCGCTTAATCCGTTTCGTTGTTTTTCCTTTCGCGCTTTAACCGTTTCGTTGTTATTCCTTTTGCGCTTAATCCGTTTCGTTGTTATTCCTTTCGAGCTTAATCCGTTTTGCTGTTATTCCTTTCGCGCTTAATCCGTTTCGCTGTTATTCCTTTCGAGCTTAATCCGTTTCGCTGTTACTCCTTTCGCGCTTAATCCATTTCGTTGTTATTTCTTTCGCGCGTAATCCGTTTCGCTGTTATTCCTTTCGAGCTTAATCCGTTTAGCTGTTATTCCTTTCGCGCTTAATCCGTTTCGTTGTTATTCCTTTCGCAATTAATCCGTTTAGCTGTTATTCCTTTCGCAATTAATCCGTTTCGCTGTTATTCCTTTCGCAATTAATCCGTTTCGCTGTTATTCCTTTCGCAATTAATCCGTTTCGCTGTAATTCCTTTCGCGCTTAATCCGTTTCGTTGTTATTCCTTTCGAGCTTAATCTGTTTCGCTGTTATACGCTGTTATTCCTTTCGCGCTTAATCCGTTTTTGAATTTTGGTTTCGCGGTAAATCCGTTTCGCGCTTGTTCCGGTGTTGAATTTTGATTTCGCGCTAAATACGTTTCGCTGTTATTACTTTCGCGCTTATTCCAGTGTTCAATTTTGGTTTCGCGATTATTCCTGTATTCATTTTTGATGTCGCGATTAATCCATTTCGCGGTTATTCCTCTCGCGCCTATTCTGGTTTTGAATTTTCTTTTCGCGATTAATCCGTTTCACGGCTGTTCCTTTCGCATTTATCTCACTTCGCTCTTAATCCTTTCGCGTTTATTCCTTCGCGCTTGTTTCGTTTCGCGGTTATTCCACCGCCCCGTTTAATTCCCATTAATACTATAAAACAGTGAGATGGAATGACGTTTTTCTTTCTCCGACGGAACTTTCATAAAGGGTTTTGATCCCCTTAATCAGAGGGTCTGCGCACGCTTTTGTACGAATTACGTATGCCACAGGCAAGTCACAGACTCAGTACGGGTGAATACGAAAGAAAAGGCAAGTTTTTCCACTGTTCAAACGTCGGCCATTTCCAGTCTGGTAACCAATGATGCCAGGCGAGTTTTGCGGTCGGAAACTTGACATCATTCGGGACCGGCTAGTGAATGTGGGAACGGCCGGAGAGCGCAACCCTGATTGCTATCCATCCGCGGCGGGGCACGGGAACCCTCCCCTTCATAATCCCACCACCCCTCCCAGCAATCTGGTTTGGTCTACGTACGTTTCTCGGCGTGCTGTAATTCCGCCTTGCAGCAAACGCTCGTTGAGATCGAGTCGTGCATCTGGCATCATCGTCACCCAATGGTTAGAGGCGTTGAACGGCGCTCTTCTAGCATCTCGGTTGCTCCGTCCAGGATCAGAGATAGTTTCTTTGCCAGTGTTGCCAACCTCGCAACTATCTACCTAAAAGCGCGAGTTTTCGAGACGAGGATAGGCAATTTCTCGATCTCGCTTCGGGCGGTAAATGCCTATCTCATTGAAGACCAACTCTCGGTTTGGTCTCGAATCTCTTTATTTTTGTTATTTACCGTCGCCTTTCTGCCACTTTTGGCTAATCGCGATGAGAACGAAGGAGTACTAACAAAGAACAACCATTCCCAGGCTGCGATTCGAACCCAGGTTCCCTTGATGTCGATGCGCTCTTTGCTAACCACTGCGGGATGGAGGTCGGCTATGTCTCATATCTAGAAACATACCCTATACCATAGTATAAACAACATACACAGCGTCTCTGTGCACGAACATTTACAGCGTACATACATAATTAAAGTAAACATTTTTTCTATTTAATATTTTCTCTTTGATGCCTCCTTTCAACGTTACTATACTGAATGGAACTCACACTGGCGGCTGCCCTTGACGGCTATTTCTGGCCCTTTCTGTCCCCAATCGTCTTTGGGGGTGTGTGGCTCGATGGGAGTCAACAAACTCAGTTCCGAACATGTGCTGGACCCAACGCTTATTTGTTTGGTCCCGAGAACAACGTTCGGTACCTTGTGACTCGAAAATGCCCGGTTTCAGTCGCAAGAAAATTCAACTGATCCGTGATTCGCTGTTTCCCAGCCGCCAGTTGGAGTTGTGTTCAGTATAACCCTCGAAAACAGTATTTTTATCCTTAATACATATGCAACCACGCAGCACAGGCTCACAATTCCGCTAGTGCAGTGGTTTTGTAATTATGAAACAAAATATGACGGGTCACCATTCCTCACACCCATATTGTCGACTTGTGTGGAACCCATCCTGAACGTTTCTACGATTTACATGTATTATCTTTGCTCATGCATACATTCCATTGCAGTTTATATAAGAGAAAGGACCATTCAATTTTAGATCCTTTTCGGTCATGCAAGATGGAAACACTGACATTTTAGGTAGGCATCCAGATTTGTACGCTCCGCTCGAGTGATGTCTTTCAAGAGAAGCACAACCACTCTCCTGTCTTCTTCTTTTTTTCTCCTTTCGTTCTTTGGTAATGCATGACTTGTTCTTGTAATTTCGTGAGCACCTGTTGTGAGGGCTTGATCTCTGAGCGTCTTCTACGGTCTTATTCTTTTCGTTTTTATTCATTATACACTTACACTTTTTTTTTACGACGAAAGAACTATACACTTTTTCCTCGTGCAAGTGCAGGCACCCTCTGAGTAAAGTATGAGACAAAAGAAGATCATGTTGGACTCGGATTGCTGGTTGTTCCACACAACCCAGAAGATAGCCGAAACACCGAAATAGTGTTTCTTATTCTAGGCTTTAGAATACTTATAAAGTCCTGTTCAGATAAGTGCCACACTATCGATTTGAATCACAAAGAAAACTTGCAAGAAGTTGCAATTCCTTCTACGCATTAAATTGAATGTAATTCATTACGAATTTGATGTGATTAAGTAGTTATTATGAAAGTGTACAATCCATTGATTCGCGTTATGTTGGCACAGAGATACATCAAGCCCGTTGCAATGTTAAGCATATATCAAAAGGTTGATAAACTTTCTTGTATTATTGGATGCAGCTTGTGCGTACGAGTTGGTATACAGTGACACCTTGCGCCAGGTTCGAAATTGCCCTATGTATTCATCGCACTTAAGCAAACTTAAAAGAGAAAAATCTGAGCAGATAATGTTTAAGGAAACGGAATAATTAATTGATAGAAAGGAGAATTATTTATTCATACCATAAATGTAGATTTTGTAAACACTATTTTTCTACAGCCAGGTCCGAAATCCTACAAATGTTTCGTTAGTTTAAAAACCTGACACTGATAAGGGATGAGACCCCCCTTCCCCCAAATTAAGTTGTGGCAACGGCCTGTATACAGAAGGTATTCCGTTGAAGAATACGCAAATAAATTGTGTATCTTGCATTGCTTGCATATTTCCACTCTAAAAGCAAGTCAAAGCATTAGAGAATTTTCTTGGGATTTATGTGAAAATACCTATAAATATCCAGGAATATGTTTGGAGATTTTATTTGGAACCCTGTTTATTGTCACCCAACTGGTGGCTAGAGCTTGAAAAGATCGTAAGAATCAAGTAATACATCGATTTTTTCGTACAATGAGGTTCTTTATGCCCCCCCCTCCCCAACACACACGCGGCAGAATGATTATGTCCCACACTGACCATAATGATCCATGAGTATTATCGTGCAAATTGTCCATGACTATTTTCATTAATTTTTCTCTTACATGCTATGTGTTTTTAAGCGATGGATTTTTATGTATGCTGGTGCATAAATTGTTAACAGCTTGTTTTGAGTTTTCTTTTAATTCTTGAAGCTCTTATTGGGTAAAATAAAGTGCACGAACATGGTGATGAACGATAATACTCATGGATCGTACTGTACATTTTTTTTTTTTTTAGGTATTAATGTATGCAGTAAATTAAGTTGAACGCGTGCACTGACACCAATGTAGCAGTTACGTTAAAGTTCGCATCAAGGCGGCCATTTTGTATCTGACGACGTTCACTTACATTCCCCCTCGTGCCTCTTAACAGAGTTTTTAATTCGTGCCTCCCTGGATTTCGCCGACGCAGCCGGAAACTCATCTTAATTTCCATCTAATTTTCCGAAGATGAACCGCTCCAGTAGATGTTTACTCTCAGGGCTAACTACCAAAGATCTTCGCCAATTAAGATGGCGCACAGATAACGATGTAAGTTTTGCCAGGTTTGAAGCGCGTACCCCAGCGCCGTCATCAATCATGCGGCAAGACGCGGAACTAGCAAAGTTTCATCATGAAGTGGAAATATGATTTACTGGGAGCGAGGTAAGCCAGCGAAGTTAAGATGTAAGCCCGAAGAGGCGGGAAGATGGATGGACAATAAAAGTTTTGCTTGTTTATGATTCGGAAATGTGAGTCGAGAGAAATTAGCTTCAAGCCTAGTTTTCTGTATTTTTTAAAAAAGATAACAGCACCAAACACATTATTCCCAATTTCTTTGTGATTAACACAAAACCACTATTAACCACGCACTTCCATGAAGAATATAAACGTCCAAGTTGGTTGTATACAGGGAGGTCAATCAGAGGTATAATGAAGCATATTGGTTGACGAGAAATGACGTCAGTTTGCGTTTTGAGAGAGAATGTCTTGCAACACATCGTGGTAGCTTTTATTGTATCAACATCATTTATTCTGTTAAGGTCATTAATAATTTTAGAGTTAAAATATAACTATTCAGGCAGTATTTGAAATAAATATGTTACACTTTTATCTTAAAAAAGTGTTATCCATTGCATTTAGAATTAATTCAGAAGAAAATAAAAGCTATTTTTGAAATCATAACGCACTCGATTGTAACTGTTCGATACGGATACTTTTAGGAGTGAGAGAAGAAATTTGACAACAATGAAAAGAAGTAATCGAAATATTATTGGTTTACTTTAGGAAGAACGTTGTATTCCATATTTCGACACAAAACTGAAGGCTTTACAGAGTAATTGTAATTTACAACAATGTTTGTCGTTGTTCATTCCTTTCAGTTTTTGAAAAAGAGTACATGGCAGTAGCGCCAACTTGTATGGGCCTGTGGGACTAGAGTCCACCAATTTGCGTGCTGTTATATTTTATTTTAGAAGTAAAGTCCTAAAGAATTATCTTTGATTGGATGATTTGGTTTATTTCACTTTGCGTCTCTGCCATTTTTGGCTAATCGCGAAGATGACGATGAGTGATGACGTGAAATTGATGAAGGGACACTCACAAAGAACACCCATGCTCAGACCGGTTTTCGAATCCAGGACCCTGGCGTCCTAGTGCGCTGTGCTAGCCACTACGCCACGGAGGGCGGCACATCGTTATGACTAAAGTAAGGAAATATAAGGGCTTATAACCAGGATGAGAATCAATAAGCAACTAAAAATTCGCAAAATAGGGAGACAAATATCCACCGAATAGACAAAATAGGCACTAAATTCAAACGTCCGCAAATCTTTAATTTCACAGATTAGGGCCTCAAAAGAACAGTTATCTTCTAAATATGCACTTGCGACTAAAATAGGTAAAACAACCGCTATAAAATTAATGTATTCCTATCAGAAATGGCCCTTGTAAACGCGAAAGCCTACATTTTCAGGTCAAGGAACAAAATGGCATTTTAGGGTCAATCCTCCTACTTCTTATGACATTTATTGCATAAAATTATAAAACACATCTCAGAGTTCAGCCCACTCAATAACAGATGACGCCACTGGTACATGGTGTTAGAACCTGTCTTATTGCATAATTTTCCCGGAAAGGAATCTAAAAGGCATTCCAACACTCTTGCATCTGGAAGAAGTACAATTTATTCCAACCTGCGTCATAGACGAATACCGGAAACTTCCGAACGGCACTACGGCGCCACCTTATGAAGACGCCTATCCAGCGACATTGGTGAAAATTCACACCAAAATTTTTCGGTTGGCTCATTGAATTTTAGAGCCAGCACTTTGTGCGAAACGACTGAGTATAAAGTCTCAAAAGAGTAAAGTTAACTTACTTGTACTACCTATGCTATGTTGATTGCAAACACATGTATTTGTTATATTTGTGATTTTCGCCGCCAAAGGAAACAAAATGGAGGGCGTTGATGTGCTAAACTGACAGGCGGTTTCCGTCCACAAGAGACTCAAAAGGTGAAAAGCGTTAGGCCTGGTTGATTGTCAACGAGGATGTAGACAGAAAAGGGGCGATCCTCTTTCTCTCTCGTTGCAATTAGGGAAAAAAATAGTTCACAAAGCCTTTCGCGTCCCGCTTGTGAAAGCCATGGACCGCAAGCGCTTCCGTGGCCAATCCGCTGTGACGTTTCCTGATTCCGCACACCACTCTGCCATCTAGCGGCTGGCTGGATGTGTGCTTTTTGCTGTTTATGTAATGTGGAAGAGTTGTATGCATTTCTTTATCTCGTGAAATTTCAAGACATTTTTTTCGGGCGAGATGCGTACTCGTTTTTTTTTCTTTATTACTGGATTGTTCCTTGGAGATTTATCAGAACGGTATCTAACCTCTGGATCACGAAACTAGGCTGCTGGCAGGATTTGCGGTGTTGTCACATCTCATAATAGGTTTACAACATTGCAGTCGGACTTTTCATACACTTTTGCTGGCACGATGTAGTGATGACAATGACCTTTTTTCCATTAGGAGGGAGAACTTAAATACTTCGATTAGGCAACACTGCATAGTGAACATCGTGCATTGGAATCTGTTACCTTTGGTCCTTGTTCTCTTTGTCTTTCCACCTGATTTCGATGGCGCTGGTATGTAAGAAGGAATGCTCATTTCCTTCTAATGAGAGTTCAATCGAGGGAACAGGCATTAAAAACTTGTAAGCAAATGAGCATAAATTATTAAAATAGGCACTCGAAAATTATATTATTATTAAAAATTATATATTTTTAAATGCATCTAAATAAACAGGGAACAGAAACGTATCATTAATTTTCTTAGCTGCACGCTTATTGACTTTAATTTTTTTTTAATTCTATTCCATGTTTCTTGCATCGATTTTCAGTTATTTTGGATCTTGATGGTGATGTATGTTGATTAAATTAAATTGATGATGAGAAACTAGCAAAACAAGCGATCATCTTCAGCAGTATACTGTCGAGAAAGTAAAAATAGCGACAGAAAGCGAGGGTAAGCATAAAATGGGGGGCAAGGGCAGTTTCTTTTCCCTTGGTACATAATGCGCGGGCAAAAGTTGCAAAAAGTGGGGGGCAACTGCCCCCACGCCCTCCCCCCTAATCGCCGCCACTGTTTTTAGGGATACACAATATGCACTAAGCCTCAAAGTAGCCTTTATAGCACAGGTTCGAAACAACATGAAATTAATTTTAAAAGCTTAGTTCAAATTAATAACGAAGCAAAAACCCGTGCCCTAATTATGGGGGGACAGGGCTAATGGTCTGAGAATTACACAATTTACTGACAGCTGGTAACTAAGGGAAGGCAGCTAGCTGTTTTTGATCTCAGATATCTGGTATCAGATCTGAAAATATCGATTTATATGGATGGTGGTGGTGCACATTCAAATAAGAAAGCATTGGTGCAAACTTGTATTTTTTTTCGATTACAAGTTCATAGTGGTTCAAGGGGAAAGATTGCTTTGGGTATATGGGCAAATACAGGAAACCCTTCCCTCTTCCGTTAATCTCCGTTTTTTAATTGATTTCAGTGTTGATACGTGCACTTTCGTGTAAAAATGTTATTTCTACAACCCGAGTTTTTGTATTACAAGTACTTTATTCTCATGTTAAAATGATGTGTATGTCTCATAACTTGTGTTCCACTTTCTTACGACTCTTGTGTATCATATAATATATGTGTACAAACTTATGCAATTCCAGGAGTCTTGAACTTTAAAAAATGTCGACTGTATGAATGAGGAAGCAAACAAACGAAAGTTCATACCTATTTATGGATTTAAATTTAAAATCCATAGCAGGTAAACAACCAGTTCGCCACAAAATCTGTCCAAAATTCTCCCGGCTGCATAAAAAAGCACTTCGTCGTTTACAAATGAATTAATATTTACAAGATATAAAATATTGTTACCTGGTATTCATTCTTCATTCTCGGAAGCATGGGTGTTTTTTTCGAGTGTCCCTTCATCAAATTTTCATTCTAGGTATTTGTCAGGTATATTTATATTTTTCTAGAATGTTAAATGAATGGGGAATTAGTAATAAATGCCAGGCGTTTTTAAACATACGTATTTGTGACATTTTAATATTTTAAAATATATTTCACTATATTGTGTACATAGTTCGTAAGTTCATGCTACATAGTTATTTCCATGCACATTTTCAAAATGTAATCTCTGTTTTTTTGTTTGCTCGATAGAAAATGAACCTGATCATAAAAACAGACTTAAGTTAATTGTCAAGAGATAAGTACATAGTAAAGAAGGTACATATAACAGAAGAACTTGAGAATTCAACAGTGAAATGCTTTTCTCATTATTTGAAAACAAAAGAAACCAGAAACGTACACAGCGGCGCCTCTACCGGAAGAAATCGGGTTGTAGGCCATGTTGACCTAGGCCTCGAGTTATTTGCAAGAACCACAGTGTGACGTGGAAATTAATTGGAAAGTGATGTTATACGTGGTCAAATTGTGTTTATGTAGCGCTTTCCAGCATGGTGCACCCGCTGATTACTTTGGCGCCATATTATTTTTTATTATTCATTTGATTGGGTTTTGCGTATAAGCTTGCAAAAGCGACCTTTCATCTGCTAGATTGCTTGAGGCGTAAAGCCATGTCAAACTAAATTTCAAGGTACAGCGTGCATTGCTCATCTAAATAACATAAATTTCAAGGTTAAAAATCCCTGTGCAGCCCATTCGTGTTTATAATGACTGAATGAATATGGATGAAGAAACTTAAGAAGAGGTTGTAATGAAAGCAAGAATACACCCTGAACCTGAACAGAATTTTGTAGTGTTGCCAATTTATGAAAATTCTACTAGTTGACTCTGTTTCTTATGGGGGCTATTCACCGGATGTTTACATTTCTTCTGTGCTTCCTTGGCGCGGGCGGGAACTTTACTTCCGGTTTTCAATAGAATAATATGGAGTTCAAAGGTGTAAAAGCGACAATCATTGTGTGGCTTTTGGTTACAACACAAGGTTGGGCACAAATACATTTTCTCTGGTATCTATACATAGTTTTCAGACAGATCAGATACAGAAAAATCAGTGAATTCAGGCAGTAAAGCGAAAAGACTGGACACAAACACGAGGGAATAGGCTCTATAGTCGACACTACATCACCGGAGTAATTCAAATGAAAATATTTTACGTGTTTCGAAAATCATAATTGTCTAACGCACATGTGTTGACTAGATTTAAAAATTGAAACTGTTTATAATCATCCAGAATTCCAAAAATTATAATTTTTATAATTTAGTGTAATCATTAATCAATGTAAAATTTATTACTAAATTTTTACTAACTTCTAAAGTCTTTTCTTGAACGACACTTGCAAAAGTTAATAATAAAACTCTGTACGATAACTGTCCTTTTCAGTATTGTAACTGTTGTGCTAGATATGCACTCGAACAGGATAAATAAATAATAATAATAATAATAAATTTAGAATAAAATTTGTTTATTTTATTAGTTTACTAATTATTTATTGTATAACATTTATAATAGTTGTAATTATTATTATTATTTCTACTATTGTACTTTTATTACTGGCCTTTACCCCCTACAAAAATTTCTGACGACGCCCTCTCTAAGCTATATGATAAAATTAAAGAGGTTGTGTTTGACTACACGATGTCGAAAATTATACATTTTACTGTTGTAAAATTGAAGTATTTCAATTTATGTAAGCTTTATTTCAACCTGCAGAATCTTAACACCAAACTGTTGGTAGATCAACATTGTCTTCGAAAAGACTACTCCTTTTCCGTAACTCTTCATCCAAAGGATCCTGGAAATTGCCAATCTTTTCTAGGTACCTTTGTTTCTCTATTTCACTGAAAAAATTCAAGTGATCCATTTTGTATACGATCTTTTATAAGAAAATAAGCTCGGTGACGATCTATATTCCACTTGTTTACATTGGAAAATTGCCCAAACCGGAAGTTCTTTCCCCGCCATCTATAATCGAATTGTCTGATCGATTACTTTTTGTTTACTCAGGAATAACCCCCATAGCAACAACTGTCAATTTGCTTCATGAAATGTCACTTCCAGTGTAGTAAAGTTGCTAATATAGCATTTACTTGAGGCATTCAAATTGTCGACCATATTCACTTTTGCAATTTTATAATCGGTTTTGAAGACCGTATGTAAGATTTTATTTTTCCCACAGAAAAGTCAATGAAAGTTTTCTTATATTTCTTATATTACGTCGCTCTTTTGGCTAATCGGGACAAGATGAGTGATGATGTGATGAAGTTGACGAAGTTATAAAGAACACCCATGCCTAGTCCGGGATTCGAACCCGGTATCTCTGGCGTCTGTGTTAACCACTCCACCACGGAGATCGGAAATTGAGGATTTAAATCCAGGTTAACAAATAAATGTCCAGAATGATTGTAAGTGTTGTACGTAGCGACAGAGCACTTTTTCGAGTTGACACACTCTTGCCTTCCCTGTCCTTGGTACACCCAACATTTATCCAAAATATTTTTTCAGTATTTTATGCGGAAAAACAGTCCAGTGCTTCTCTTACAGATGCCCTTGATCATTTGCGACTCTACGTTTTTAATTAATGCATAGAAACGTTTTCAAACCTATTTCGGAATATCCTGAGTAAAGCTGTATGTAATATTCACATAAATGCTTTTGTTTTCCCGTGTTGTTTGTGAGAACAAAAGAGCATGACGCCTCAAACAATTTGTGGGTGTACACTCACACTCATTTCGTGAGAAAGATGTCGCAGCTGACGGTGACAATTGAAAGTAAGAATACGACGAGTTCACATGGTTTTGAATTTCGTGCCGTGCAATCAACATTGAAGAAAACATTTCGTGTTCTGAATCGAGGCCAACTGCTTATCAATTACGGGGCAATTTAGTTGAAAATTCGTATGCTTTATGCTCTTTTCCCTATTAAATTACAGTGCTAAATGTAAGTGCATTAATTTATTCGTTGTCAGTCAAGTTCCTCACCATATGACAATTAAGAAGTTTCCTGGCACGTACAGTGGGATCCATGAGTATTACCGTGCAAATTGTCCATCACCATGTTCTTGCACTTTATTTGACCTAATAAGAGCTTCAAGAATTAAAAGAAAACTCAAAACAAGCTGTTGACAACTTCTGCACCAACGTACATAAAAATCCATCGCTTAAAAACACATAGGATGTAAGAGAAAAATTCATGAAAATAGTTATGGTCAATTTGCATGGTAATACTCATTGATCCCACTGTACAATAGGAAAAATTTGAGGAAGCCAAAACTGTTTAAAATGAGTGGAAAACGATGTAATGAAACACAGAACGTTATCTGTTCCGGTATTAACCATAAAAATTATAAAAATTCAAAATTATTTTGGGATTATTGCTTTTTTTATTGGCAGTACAAGGTTGTGAAAAATTTTCGTTTTAGAAATTGAGAGCAATGTGGCCTACACACACACACACACTCGTATATATGGAAGTTGAACTTTGTACCTCCCGAAATAAAAAACTTCCTGCGCTACTGGCTTCGTCTGAGGTAAATGAAGCGAACACAGAAACAGGTCTACCATGAGACAGGGCAACATATAAGATTGGCATTTGTGTTTCCTTAATTTATGTCACTTTTGGGCTTCCCCGATAGCAGTGCATTTGGTGTATTTTCACTTAAGTTTTGGATAACACATTGTAATGGAGACTCAGAAATGTACGTTGCAATAAAAGTAGTTCATTTGAACAGGATGAGTGACGTTTAGAAGAGTTGAATTCGTTTTCCAGGCACACACGACTGCACTAAACAATCAATGGGACACAAATTCTCAGACCTCGGCCTACTGCAGAAGAATTTTTTTTTTACTTCCAGCAATCGGGGCTCTTCTTTCGCCTCGAGCAATTTCTGCGCCAACAGATGCCAGCACTTGACGTCTGCGTTCAACTCACGTAATTGAATCTGGTCTCTGCATTCACAGGTCCGCAAGAGCTGCTACTATTGCGTCGCGTGACAGTCTCAGAAGAATTCCCATGAGGGAAACAGAACTCTATAGGATGTCTTCCCACGAGATGTAGGTCATACACTCCTCTACAACGTTTCCTCTGCACAGCGCAGTAGAACAATCGACAGCGTTTCTTTTTTCTTATTCGTAAATCTGTCGTCTTGTGTGTTGAACTGAGACTGTAGGTTGAAAGTAATAAAATCAATACTGTTGATTCGGAAGTATCTGCGTGGCAGCAATATAAAAGTAAGTCCAACTATAAAACGTGCTAAGAAATGTGGGGAAAATATACACTGTACTGTAACAAGATGAATGAAGAAATGACTGTCGATTTCCGCTGCCGTAAATTTGCAACTACATAAAAAGTAAGCATTGCTGTTTTAAAATTAGTAAACTATTACATAGGCGGAATTAACTGAATTTTAATGATTCGGTTTCGTTTATAATGATAGATAAACTAAGCAAAATAAATTGAAAGTTTTCTTATGTTTAATTTTCCAAGCAGTTACCAACGCCATGTTTACTACTCATTGTAGCCGCAACACAAAGGTGTAACAACATAAATCAGCCCCGTAGCTAGATATATTGTCGCCCTAGGCAGAATTGTTGTTTGCCCCCACCCCCTGCACTACTGCACCAGCATTTTATGTGCGTCCATCGATATTTTCTTCTGATGGCATGTTTTCTGATTTTTGCATCCGGTTCGTACTTTGCGTATCTGATTAAAAAGAAGTTTAGCATATTAAATGATTGACTGATTTGGTGTTTTAAGCCTACTTCTTGCACAGTAAGGCTAATCGGGACTGGGCCTACAGTTTAAAGTGGGATCCGAACCACCATGTGCCTCCACCGGGTGTCGAACCCGGGACCCTTTGATTACAAAATGACGACGCTACCACTGCGCCATCGGGAGGTCCTTTTAGCATATTTAAGAATATCTCAGTTGTGCTTTAGTGTGTGAAGAACATCTTCAAAAAACATACTATTGCTACTTCTCTGGGAAACATAGAATTCCAGCAGTGTGTTGTCAGAATGTCCTCCTCCGTGGCCTTGCGGTCTAAGGCGCTGTGCTTTGGGCTCCGACTGCGGGACGGCCTGGGTTCGAGTCCGCCTGGGTTCTCGGCCTGTGCATAGGACCGGTGGCAACCCACAATCATGAGGTAATTGGGGAGCTACGAGAGAGGAGCGTAACCCGATCTCGGAAATCTCCTATAACGACTGGGGGTTCGACGTGCTGACCCCACGTCACCCCATTACCGGTCGAAGATCTCCACAGCTATAGGTAGGATTGTGGGAGGGAGACTGGCAGTCGGGAGATAGGCCAAGGCCCTTCAAGGGCTGTCGAGCCACGGGTTATTTCTTGTCAGAATATAAGCCTACAAGTAAAAGAAGAAAGAATAGTTGAGAATAATAATTAAATAATAAAGTGCTCAGTACGTTGTCAGTACACCCTATCCCAGCTAACTGTGGAGCAAGGCGGCGCATAGCGTCAGAGTAGCGGGGGAAATCTATTGGCCAGAGCGAAGCTGTACACGCTGCTGCGAAGGCTGGTAACCGTAGTCGCTTTTCCCTCCTTCACGCAACACCGTTCCCTCTCGCGTGTTCATTGGTTGAGCCGTCTCGCGTCACTACGTGCGCAGAGACTTGTTTTCGTCCGCCTGCTCCACAGTTAGCTGGGACAGAGTATAGAAGAAATTGTAATTTAAAATTATTCAACTGTACTAGAAGAAAGTAACATCGTTATAAATTATGGATTACACATAATTCTACATAAATTTTACAAAATATTTAGAAAATATGGAAACGTTATTTACCGAATTCAATGGGAACATATATTTTCACGTGTTGACCCCCAGACGATATTCATTTGTCTTAAAAAAAGCTTTGAATGACGTCCTAGGCTTCAGCCCCCCCCCCCCGCAGCCTATGTTTGTAAAGTGCGTAGGAGTCATGTACGTGGTGTGTGTCAATGGAGATATATAAAGCTCTCCTGAAATGTATTATTGACTATTTACTTGCTATGTATTGACACCGTGAACGCTTTCAGTACTATCCACTACGTTGCAGTTCTCGATTAAATTTCACTAATTATAATGTGCGAAGGCGTGGTCGACTTTTCACCTCACCACCGAAGTTCCCGGTTCGAATCCCAGCCTGGGCATGGTTGTTCTTTGTGAGTCTCCCTTCATCAATTTAATCTAATCATCAGTCATCTACATCGTTGCGATTAACCAAAGATGTCAGAAAAGCGACTGTAACAAGAATACACTATTTGCATAGAACACCCGCTTCCCTCGAGAGACCGATATGGCATCATATAACGATGTTCTCTTTGATTATGGTGGTCCCAACTATATTGAATACATCTGTTTTCCTTATTGGCTCACGCCGTTTGTTCTTCGCGGTTTCTTCCAGCCTCCGTGGTGGAGTGGTCAACGTAACAGGCTACGAAGCCAGAGGTCCCGGGTTCGAACCTAGGTCCTCCTGTTGATCACCCATCTTCATCGTAGCGATTAACTCGGAGGCATCGAAGCGACGCGATATAACAACTAGACCTCGGATTTTTATGTTCCTGAAACAGGCTCTAAAACCCTTAAATTAGGTTCCAAAAATCCTGAAATAGGTTGCAAAAAGACTTAATTTGGTACAAAATTTCTGAAAAATACTGATTAGATACAATGGTAAATCAAAATTTCACAAGAACCGCAAATATTAATTTTCTAAACAAATTTTCATTTCTTTGTATCATTTTCAAAATTATCTACAAATTATTATAATACTGCAGTTGTGATGTTAAAAAATGTTACTTGTGGATATGAAAAATGAATTACGTATGTAGGGCTATAAGTTGCTGCACAATATCAGGGTGGCTACTGCAAATAACAGTGACGTCAGACATGTTTTGTTTTGTTTAATGCTTTGATAAATATCATATATTTGGAGGGAGGGAAATCGCCAGGAACATGTTTCAAACACGCCAGTCATTGAATTATTTCACCACCAAACTAGTAAATACCTCTGTGAGATATAAAAATCCTGTAAAACCTAAAAAAAATGGTTACATTTAGGCACACAAACCTAAAATAGGTTCTAACAAGCAAAGTAGGTTATTTTAGGCACTATAAAACTTAGTCAGTTCTTTCGTTTTTTTATGAAACGCTGGCATAACTAGTTATTTCTTATTTACCTGCAAAGGAAAAATATAGGTTAAAAACCTAAAATCCGATGTCTACTTATAACACCTCGTTGCACGGGAACAACTAGAGTTGGCAACACTGCGAGGAACATTACGCATGCGCAACACTCAGCCATTCCCGCATTGTGTACTCTTCAAAGCGTTGCATACCAATTTAACGCGTCATTAACTCTAAGACAGATAATTGTTTCGACAATTTGTTTGCCCACCTTGTGTCAGGTGTGTCGGATGTATCGAAGCTTCCACTGGTACCGAACAGATTGCCAGCTCTTAAACAAAAATGAAAAAAGTGCTTTCAGCTGTTTAAACAAATCTGTAACGTCCTGTTTGAACATGCTACTGTAATCCTCTTGAAATAAGTAGATCCAGAGCAAACATTAGAATGTGTTTTAGGATCTTTAACGCCGCTAAAGTATGCACTCAGTTCATAGAGTGGATACCCGTGTGTACAGTTTTAGTAACGGTTTACTTGTTGAAAAATGGCATGAATGCATCAAGAGTTGACGGTTAACATCACGTCAAGAAAGAAATCTATAATATATTTTGTAATTTTGAGACATTTAGAAGAGTTTAAAAAACAAATTGACGAAAAGATGTATGAAATGAATTGATTGATTGATTTGGTGTTTTAAGTCCACTTTATGCACAGTAAGGCTAATCGGGAGTGGACCAACATTTTAAAGTGGCATCCGAACCACTCTGTGCCTCCACCGGGTATCGAACCCGGGACTCATTACAGGTCGAGGTTTGGTTTACGAATTGAAAATAAATGTTAATAAAGAAGCAGTCAATGCCATCTATTGGTTTAACAAGCAATCATTTTTTGCATGACCTTTCTACTAAATATTAATTCAGCCGTTTCAAGATCTGTCCCAGGTGGTGTGCTTAGGAACATATATTTATTTAATTTGATTTAATTTATCTAGCGTGGATTTTCTGCCACTTTTGGCTACTCGCGACGACGAGGATGGGTGATGATATGATAAAATTGATGAGGGACACCCAGGCCGGGATTCGAACTCGGAACCCCTGTCGTCGTAGCGAGCTGTGATAACCACTCCACCACGGAGGTCGTTCGATGACGTAGTAATCGTTGGATCTCGGTTTAGATAACCAATAGTGGCACATAGTGGTTCGGATCCCACTGTATGTACAGTCCCGATTAGCCATTCTGTGCATAAAGTGGCATTACACTTCAACGAGACAAAGGAGCGAGAACGTCTAACTCGCCGAATACTGAATTCACTTTTATGGGCTGTATTAGTTTCTCGACATTAATCATTTCCAATAACATATTAATACATATAACAACACATTAATCATAAGAACACCTTTTGTATTCAAATGTCACTTAGTAAACTTGATTTAAATAAAAACCTCGTAGTTATCTAACAAGAGAAAATTCTGAGAAGCCTGAGTATCACTACCATCTCGCGTCCAGGATTTTCATACAATATCACTACAATAAACAACCGAAAAAAATAGTAACACACGTAGCAATAAATCCGTTCTGTGCCTCCTCAAAAACACAAGGGAACAAGAATAATAATAGGTTCGTAGAAGTGACATCTATCGATTATTTTTTCTAATTCTCTTACCTTAAATATTAGTGAATGCATTTTCTTTTAGTTTATATTCTGCCACCTTTTTCACCATTTGACGTTCATTTCTTAGAAATGTTGGGCCATAAAAAGGTTATGGTCCTGACACAACTCACGGTCTAAACTGATCTGTACATTTTGATGCACAAGTATTGCTCGACAAATTGTCCATGACTCTTGTCATTATTTTTCTCTCTTCTGTCCTACGAGTTGTTTAGGAATGGATTTTTGCATTTTTTGCAGAGGGGGGGGGGGCAAGGTTCCAAACTATGGGCAATGTCAGGTTTCAGTTCTTGAAGCTCTTGTTGGATAAAACAAAGAGAATTATAATGACAATTTGCTTGGCAATATTTATAGATCACTCTCTACTGGAACACGATCAGATTACGTTTTTGCTCACGACGTTCCGAAAAGTAATTGTGCTGTGATTTTTTTAAACAGTTAATAACATAAATTACTCTTGGAAAAATTAAACTTAAAAAAATCTAGAATTACTGTTTTGTGCAAATTTCTGTTACACTTCGACCTAAATCTTACAAAAATTTAAAAAAAAAGTGACCGACGGTTTCACCTATATACTTTGTACTTTTCCCATTTGTTTGTTTAACTTCAGCAGTAAATAACACTTACTTTTAAACCGAGACCAAGGAGTGGCCAGTTTTTCCCTTCAAAGTTCACATCGCACAAAAGAAGTTTTGATAACGAAATGCATAATACAGAAACACGCTCCTGACATATGCATTTTCATGAACTTGATTCATTCAAATCTCTCGTAAACTCTTGCCATCTGGTGGACACAGAAGTAATTACAAGGTCCGCATGTGTGAGTTATGGTGATTCTAATGACAGCAGAAATGTGCCGCGTGTGTTTGCAGTTGACATGGTCGTGTAATTTAGTACAGCGAGTACGTGATGAAGTAGGTGTGTGTTTGTGGAGCGGAGTTGATTCCCCAGCATATGGTCCAAGGGGCAATGAAAGAGGGGAGGGGGTACTGTATTTCAGACAGAAATTGAAGTTGTAGCAAAACGTAATTTCTGGGAGTGTCAGCGTGCAACAGTAACGTAGCCAGGAAAGAAAAATAGGTTGAGGGTGGATACGCACCCAGATAGAGTGAGATTACTTTCGTAACATCTCTGGAAGTTCTACATTTGCAGCTTGGGAGCGAGTCGTAACTTCTGAAGCAACCAATCCACAAGCGAGCCGATGACGTCATCTCAACCCAGCACCTATCGCTATCCATCTTGCTCAGGCTATAGACTGTTGGTAGGCTCACTAACTGGATTCGCGCTGTCAGCTGGAGTTGTTTTGAAAATAATCTGACTACGTACATTTCTTATATCCAGGAGTATCCGACTTTATGTAACTTTTAGTGGAGGGGCGGGGGCAAAATTATCTCACTCATAAATATATATATAGTAAATATTTTTCTGTAAAAAATGCACTGTAGTGTGTTCTTAAATTATTTTTGTGTTTATTGTGTATTTACGTACAAACACATTATTCCCTAAAGCTAAAGTTGCTCGTGCATAGAGCACCGTGCCATGAAGGCACATTAAGAGGATGTGCGAGTAGGGTCCAACACATTCTTGATCTAGGCCATTCTGGAGGTGATGTGACCACGCTTCGTCCGCCTTAACCCCCCCCCCCCCCCGTACCCATTGATTTGAGGCTGGGTGAGCCCCAGAGCCGTTTTCTGCGGGCACAAGGCCGGAAAAATTCCGATCTTAGATCACCCAGCCCGGGAATCGAACCCTGTTATTCCGCGTAGCAGGTATTAAACTCTCTCATCCATTGGGGCAGCTTAAATGTCAGTCTAGGAAAGTCTTTACATTCTGTCTCGAATCTGGAAATGTAGAAGAAAAACTAATAAAGAAAAGTGTAATGAAAACAATCTAGAAACAAGAACATAGTCAGACTCGCTTAGTATGTCTGAATAATGGCCGCGTGCACCAACGCCGATTATTTCGAAGTTCAGATGAACGAGATCAATTTTAATCCACTCTAAATGAACTTGGATTAAAGATTTGCATTGCACCAACGAAAAACGACGTTCACGAGATTCCGTTCAAATGATCCGAGATTAATTTGTAAGGCTATACCTGATTGGTTGGCTAAAACAAATGACAATCAAGAACCCCACAGAGTAGTGTGATGTGTTAAAGTATCAACGTGTAGGAGAAGAAAGTAATTCGGGCCGCAAACTTATCTGAATTTGAGAAATGTACTGATCAACCTTGTCGACGAGTACAAGGATGTAGTAGGGTGTAAAGAAATAATAATCTTAAAAAAGAACTGACGGCGCAAGACAAAAGGATAAGGAGAAAGCATGGAACCTTCTTCTACGGGACTTCAATGCCTTACGAAATGCATTCGCGAGAGAACAGCGTACGCTCACATGGTATGGTACGCTCGCCCGCTCAATAAAGATATTTTATTATTATTATTACTGTATTGTGGTAAGTATTTGAATTTTTCATTTCTTAATTCTTATATATTTATATTGTCGTGTCGTGTAAATAGCCAGTAACATGTATTTTCGTAAATTTATACAATCATATTTCCTCTGTTGTAATTTACCTTGCACATGCATATGTTTTGTGTTCTGGGATAGAAAGTACAGTATTTAGAAACATTTCGACTTTGTGCCACAGAATCACAAATTATTATTATTATTTTGGCAGTTTTTAGTTTACTTTACACATTTCTCGAATTATCGGCATTGTACATCCAACATCTCTAGCGTTTGCACGCCCTCGATATCACTTTCCGCTCTTTTTATATTAAAAAACAAGTGCCTGTAGTCGAAGCGTCAGTATCGTGAACCAGGATCAGACACCAAAACGGTGGCGAATGGCCGATCAGAAGATAAACTCGTTTTGATGTTCCTAGATCGCGATCAAGTGTTGAACCGTCTTGGTGCAATGGAATTTTCCAGTGATCCTTTCCCGATCCGAGTTTAAAATTTGATCTTCGTTCGTGCACACGGCCATAAGTTAAACAATGAAGCAATTTTAATTGAGGCAAAATTTTCATATAATTTGATGAAGTTCTGTCACATCAAGATTTTACAGATGCCCTAAAAAGTTTCTTCAATTACCAGTTTTATCTCATCTGTTGGGGGAGTAAGAAATGACTGCCCGCATCATCACTGATGTGTTAGAATAGTGATAGATGCTTTAGGAATCGAAGAGGCACTTCTCTCAAAATACCAAACCCTGCTTCAGAGTCGGATAGAATCATACTTTTTCTCTATCTTCAGGTCTAGGTCTCTTTTGCAGTACTTTCTTTATAACTTTTAACTCTTATTGCTTGACCATGGCTTTCCTTCAGTGATGTTTGTATCCTATTTTCCAAAACTTCTAATGATATAGTATCATAAATCTTTCTCGTTTGGTCCAACTTCCTGTTTTTCTGCCCATTTGATCGATTCCTATCGGGAAAATGAAGTTTCTTAAAGTTCCGAACGGAAGGATGGACAACTTAAGCTGTACGTCGATACGCTCAACAGATGGAAGCACCTGCGTCTCGCAATGAAATGCGTTCAGATCCGATTCCTACATGAAGAATGAATCTTAAAAAAAGGACAAGATGTGCGTATTCTCGCATGCGAGGGAGGAAGCCTGCGGATATTGAACCACAAGAGACGCAGGGATTTTCTTTTAATATTTTAGGTTTACCCTCGACAAAGACAAAATACAAACGATCCAGCCCGGCTTGGTCGTAACGATCGCAGCGCCTCTACTCGGCTGCAGCTGACAACAGCGCGTTTTGCTCAACTGAGCACGTTTCTTCTTTTTTTTAGGGAGGGGGTTACGTTGCGAGACAGATGTTCGTTTTCGAACATCGGATTTGTCCAATAAACTGCTTTTTTGTTGCGAGTATGAATATTGTACAACGTGAAATTGTTGTTTGCTGTTTTGAAATGTGCGTTTTTGCAGTTTCAAATTCGCAAGAAGCAATAAGCAAATTATTGCTAGATCCTTGTGTGTTTGACCCCTACCCCTCGCCACTTCACTCCGCGATTTGCTCCATGTCTAATCTCATTCGCAGCTGCACATACCAATAATTTCCAGTAGCAAAAATGTTTTGGTGAAGTCCACTTGTACTCATATGGGCTAATCGGGACTGGCACTTTATTTTTTAATGGGATCATAACCTCTAACGTGCCTCCACCGGGAATCGAACCCGGAACTGCAAGGCGATAGTCTTAACCGCATACCTAGTTGCAAAATTTCTGTCATTCAGCCTTCTAACATCATGTTTTTATTCATATTACTAACGGCCAATGTTTTGATGGAGAGACTTTTGATTCACCCTGTAGTTTCTAATTTTGGTTACGTATCGAACAACTATGATCTTTTGCATTTTTATTTTACGTTGCTTTTATGCATCTTTAAGGTAATCGAGACGATGAAGAAGAATTATGATTGCATGTAATAGATGAAGATGCTCATGTCCAGGCCACGACTCAAACCTGTAATTTTATATGGCGTGCTCGGCCACTGTGGTGGCAACGAGGTTCCTTGCGTAGCATCCACAGATGGGTGTTATTACAGCATGTTTTTGAGGTAAAAATCAATGTCAGAAATACTCGAGATCTTTATTACCAAAATTATTGTTCTCGTATTCCCCATTCCAGTGGCGTGACGTGACGTTCTCGAAACTATGTATAAGCAGTCCTAGTAATAACTCATATCATTGACAAATGCCTGCTCAGCAACTTCAACTAACATAACCAGTTCAAAAATTAAGCGTACGTTAGAGGTAGAATGGTATATAGAATTATCCATATTTACCTGAAAATAAAAAGCCGCAGCATGTACTATTTTCACAATCAGCTTAATTCGAGTCACATAAGGACAAGTGTACATTATATGCACACTTCTTTCTTCAAGTAGCGCTTGCACTACCAGTCATGGTAAAAAATAATGGAGATTAATGGAGTTTGTCGTTGCTTTGAAATAATGTTCAGTTTGTCTGTGACACATCTTGCGCTCACGCTAAACGATTCTGCCATCAACAAGTTTTCAATAACACAACTGATAATAATGTTCCTGGGAATGAAGACGTTGCCATTGCCAAGATATTGTTTACACGGCAGGTTACAACCAGGGTTGTTAAAGGTCAATTGAACGTTACAGCCACACACTGCGACGTTCGTTGGCTAGCAGGGGACAGTGACCGCTATCGTATCTGGCTGGAGTGGCAAGTACGTTGCTTACCACGGCGAACGCTAAGCCACGCTGATTAAAATTTGAATACGTTAAATGTAGTAGCATTACACGCAGGATATTATATTATTATTTACTTGCAAGTATACTTACCTACTTCTGCCATATTACCTGTGTGCCCTTTTGTCAACTTGTGTTTTGGCGAAGCCTGCACAGACTACTTACATGTAACGTCATCATTGGTAGGTCATGAATCGCCATGCATTAGCATCATGGTTGCACAATTGTCACCGTATTTCATTTATAAACTTCGTCTACACACTAAATAACTACGTTGAACGCGTGTCAATTATCCGCCTATTCAACACTCATTTGTGACTGCGATATTGATACGTTGCGATCCATACCTACCAATCATGACGTTGTATGTAAACAAAGTTCCTGCACAGGCCTTGTAATAAGAAGGTATTGGCTTTGGACGAATGATTCTTAGATTTTTTTTGAGCGAAAAGAAGTGGAATGGACGCTTCATTAGCTTTTCAGAGTAACGCGATAATTTAAGGCATGAACCGGATGTAGAACACGGTTCACGTTGCTCGCGAACAACTAGTAGAAAGTTGACACAAGTCCAAGTAATTATTTATCGCTGGTGAGCCGTCCATCATTGGTGGAAACGTTCAGAAGCGTAATAGAACATCGCTTTGGGTGATTTATACCTGTTTTCCAACCAACGCGTGCCTGTTCGCCGGTCATGTTAAGTTGGGATGAACTGTCGCTAGGAGGGCTGCTTGTCAATCGTGACGTCGGCTCCTACGCTGGTTTGAACAACCTGCCACGACGAGGCGTCCGTGAGGCATTTGGTATTCAGTTTCCAGGAAATACAGATCTTGCTGTGCTCCTAATTATAGATATGAATTAATTCGAGGGATGTATGTTTTGTTTCACCAGTCATGTTTTGCAGTTTATCAAGGATCATATAAAATATAGAAGTCTCGTCTCGATTTTACACGTGTCTCGGTTTCGTTATACTGATCCATATTGCTGGAGAGACATTCTAGAATTCCGTAAGTTGAGATAGAGCAACAACTAGGGGAACATGTGGCTAATTTCCCCAATTTTTTCGCATATACAATGTTCTTTCTAGCAGTGTTCTTTCTATGTTGAAGAAAGACCTGGACTAGCTCAGTATGACACCTGAGTGGTCCTAGGCTATGGAGGACGGGAGAAGACTAGGATCATTCTTGAAGGAAGCCACGTTGCCATCCCAACGGTAGTTAGGTTGCAAACTTAATAAAAATTCAGGTTGCCAACTCCTAAGAAATCAGGTTGCCAACTTCAGATATCGCCATTATCTTCTCTTTGAAATCAGGTTAATTCACAGTTCCTAATCGATTTTTCTTCAGTACTTTTATTTCTAGACTTCAGGCTTCACAGATAGCCTAGCTTGCCTGAAATATACGCTCCTGCTTTCTAGGTAAGTTCTGTCAATACTTTCACACGGGGAGTATATCTCCCTATAAACCCTCTTACGGACACGGTCGTAACTGTATCCTAAAAAGTTGAAACTAAAGATGGCCAAATCCGAATATCCGAAATATTCAAATGTGTGCATTATTCTGACAGTTTATAGTTTATCCGTTTTACGGCCTCCGCATAGTCTTTTATTCATGTTCATATAATACGTACATATTCTCGGTATACTCTGTAAATGTTTAACGTTTCCCCCCTAAAACAGATCTCTGCATTATTAAGTCCAGTATTTTTCAATGTGGGTCATTTGTGCAAGGATAATATCGAACTCCTATCTGGTAATTATTTCCTTCATTTCAGAAATAATTCTTACCAGAATAACTTACTGAATTTGAAAAACTAAATAGCGATCTGCATACACGGGTTATCTGAACATCCGTTTCATACTGTTATCCGGATTATCCGTTGCACGAAAACAGATATCGGATAATTTGAAATCCAGTTATCCGTTATCCGGATGTTATGGCCGTCAAAAAGCTGTAGCCATCAAAGAACTTGTGATCTCATTTACATGTCATGTGAACTGAATCAGTCTAGCTCAGGGTAAACATATTCACCCCCCCCCCCCCCTACACACACACACACTCGAACCTACATCTTTGGCTTCATTACTCGTACTCTTTGTATCGAAGAGTTGCGGTTCTGGGAAAAGCTAATAATCCTGTATCCAAAACACCCAAGGGGAAACGCAAACTAAATGCGATACGCACGAGAAACGACACACGGAAAATTTCAATCAAGGTCAATTATGTGCTCTTCACGGAAATGTATAGATTACGAGGTGTATTGTTATTGCCTGGGAGAAAGCATCCAAATGCTAATAGGCGAAGACAAGGAAATGGAATCGCCGATCTTCGAATATCCGAGGCGCCTTCATTATCTCCGACGATATTGTGCAGTCTTTTGTTTATGATGTAGGTCAGTGTGAATGTGTGTGCGTTGCGAGGTTGCGCTGCAGGCTTATTCTCAAGCCAGCTGCTCTTCTTTTGTCACCAGAGTCCTTTGTTTCTCTTCTCTTTCGAGCTTTCGGGTGTTTCTTTTGTTTAGATCGCTATTCACATACAAGGGTAAAGAATAACTTTGACCTTTTTTTTTTTAATACAGTTTGGAATTATCATCCGAAAAGGTGGAATGTAACAGGTGGGTCAATCAAGGATGGCGAACGTTTATTGGTTTACCCAAAATGATGCCAACTGGAAATTTTCACTATTTTTTGCAAGAACATGATGCTTATTATTGCTCATTGTTTTCTACTCTATTTAACACAGACTTTCCGCGTGTGCTTCTTTGATTAGAAAATCATTTGAAAGCTGTGATTACAATTCAGTTTATTGGTAATTTAAACCGTCAAAAACGAAGACCGACATTTTTTTCCGACATTCTTGGATGATAACACGAACAGTGTTTTCACACCGGACTTAGCAGAGTAGTGCTTCAAGTTTGTAAAAGCATAGGAGAAAAAATAATTCTGATAAATCTGATTATTACGAACGACAATATTTCAAGAACAAAAAAAAATCACCAAGAAGGAAGCAGTATAATATGCGTCTTCGACTGAAATAAATAAAATTCAGTTGCACAGTTTTGGCATGCAATGCACAGAAACTTCAGTTTCCTGACAAATGCTTTTCCACCAACAGGGAGACTTTTACAAGTGAGAAACGAGGATTTGTAGCGTTACAGAAACTTTCTTAGATCTCCAGGCAATTGGTAAGCGCAAGTCCCAAAATGTGGTTTTGGTATCATCCTTCATTTTTTAAAAAAAACACATAACGAACGCAAAATTCGGAACATGTGACTCAAGTTCATATGAAACAGATCAAACAAATTTTACCTAACTGTAAGTGGCAGTGGCGGCGATTAGGGGAAAGGCAGTAGCCCCCCTCATGAGAAAATAACTGTGCTTGCCCCCTCCCACCTTCTTCAGTTTTGGCCGCCACTGGTAAATAGTGTAATTGATAATTAACATTCTAAAGAGGCAACGGTCAAACTGTGAATTCTTGGGAAATAGATTTGGGTGGAGAAACGTCGGTTTTTCTTATTTTGCGTCGTTTTTCTACCACTTTTGGGTAATTGCAACGATTAGGTGGTCAATGGGGACAGGTGAAAGTGATGATTGGGTTCGATAGTGGTTCGGGTTCCACTTTAAACTGTAAGTCCAGCCACGATTAGTCTTTCTGTTCATAAAACTAACTCAAACAATGAAAGTAATGAGGGAACACCCATTCATAAACAGGGACTCGAACACGGAAAACTCGTCCACCAGTTATTTGTTTGTTTTCTTCTAGACATTGTTAATATTAGTAGTAAAACTATGCTCTTATCTCTACCCCAAGAATATGATTTACTGTGCAAATGCACACACATACTGTACTTATACATTCCTTGTATTAAACTTTAATCAGGAAATAAATGGCATTCTTACAGCACTTAATAGCTACATATAACTCTGAAAATAGGTACAATTACGTACTAACACGTAATTACCCTACAGAAATTGCCAATGTATAAACTTGTCTTGTTTATATGCGAGTATACTATTTTTATTTTTACTTATTTTATCGTTATTTGTGTAACTTTAGTTTATTTTTGTGTTGTTTTAACTTATGTATACCGTATTTCTTAATGTTGTGTGGATTAGTAGTAAAGTGCTGTAAATACGTGAAATCTATAGTTAGAGTTGACGAGCTGTATCTCTGCGGGTGACCTTGACTAATTCGCGCAGATGAATGTCCGTAGATGCTACCTACTCGCCATTGAGTGGTCGATAGCTCTTACAAAGTTAGAGGAGAATGACACCCACTGGGGCTAAGACAGCCGGTAGCTCCTCCCGTTTGTACTGCGCAGCCAGTCATGGTCAAGGTTCACCCGCAAAGATACAACTCGTTCACTCTAGTAAGCATAAAAGATTGAGATTCGACGACACAACACACCAACCATGCTAGCCTGCAGATTCTAGCACCCACATTTTTTTTCATTGAACACTATTATGGCTGATATATTGCTCTTATCTCTGGATTTTGAATAATAAAATCGTCCTTGTTTTGGTAATTTCAGGTCACGGGGCTCGCCGAGGGGACAACACTACACTCCAGAAGAGGAACCGAAATCGTGTTGTGGTGTGGTTGTGACGCAGACTGTTTCTATTCGCTGGTTCATTGTCATGATCGCCTTTGTGGGAATCTGCTGTGCCGTTGTTGGGACTGTTTTAGGTGCTATGAAAGCAACGGGGAGGGAACATCTAACCGTGTCTTTGCTCATGATTGGTAAGTGTGGAAGTTCTACCTATTCTTATAGCTGTACTTATTTTGTTCTATTCTTTCCGATGCTTCGAATCAACTTAACTTTGGCACCAACCGGGGACGGTCAACATAGCAGCCTCCGCAATTAGTGTAACGCAACACCTCATCGTGCGTTAAGTCTCTATACTTGGTGTTTCATGGCAGCCTATGGTGTAACAACACCAAAGTTTGTGCTGAAGAGTACCAATTCCGTATTAAGGCCTCCCTGGACCTATGGACTGCTCCCAAAAACGTCGTTTTCACAAATTCCACTCCTTCCGAAAACTCGCTATGATATTCCAAGTTCTGAACAATTACATCTGTTTAAGAGTTTCTTCTGGAGCATTCAGGTAAATCGTCGGGGGGTTAGCTTTTGCTGTTATCTAGGTATTTAGCGTCGTAAGATATCTGAACAACTTATGATTTTTGTGAGTGTTTCGTTGTTTTAAAATTGCATTTTACATATACATACTATTATTAATAATATAATCAATAATTGAAATAATTCTTGGGGCGAACGATGGAGACGTTTTCTTGGATACCAATCAGCTGATTTTCGGTTGGGCTTTCGAGAACTAACATCACTCTCATCTTCAGGGATTGAAGGCATTGTTCAATCCTTGAAGATGAGAGTGACGTTAGCTCTCGAAAGCCTATCTGGAAATCACCTGGTTGATATCCAGAGAAATCCTTTTCATAATCAATAATCATTATGAACTAATCAATTGTCAATACTATATTTTTTTGAGGATTTTTCAACTCTATGCACCAGACGAACAAATATCTGTTGGGTCTAGAAATGTTTTGGTTTTTGTTAAAGATTTTCAATGGTTTGTACACTGAAATATGTAGTGATTCTCATATTTTGTTATAATTTTCAGTGAGCACAAATCAAGGAGAATTTTTTTAAAATTCCGGCGGTAGTTAGTTTAGAGGTGTATATATTTGGAAAGCTTTCATGAAACCATATATTCTTCCGATCAATTAACATAACACGAAAACACTACTTTTGAGCTAAGTCGAATGTTTTGCCGAAAAAAATAATTACCTGAAGTTTATTTTATCGTCTATCTTTAACCTAACATTTTTAATTTTTTTCGTACAATCAAATTAACGATATCAATTTCTAGGGGGTCAACTTCCCTCACCAGTGGCGACGCTCATGGGTTAAATATTTTTTTTCTACATATGTGTATACTACAAGTTATTTCATGAATCTCGTGAAAAATATTTAAAGAGAAAGGGTTCGTCTTCAACTTAACTAATTGCCCGTGTATCTACTGGACATGCAGGGGAGAATGTCGTACACACACACCATTGCGCAAATTAGTGATTGTTTGCTTGAAATGGCGTGAGATGCACGCTTTGGAAGCGCAGAAAGACGTCTGGAAGGGCCCCTGGTGTTAACGAGAATCGACTCTGAGCTTCCGTTCTTTGCTGACCGTGACATATGTGATGGAAGAGGGTACACTAGGGCTTAAAATGAGATTCCAGTGCGCGCCATTCTTCACGGTGTACTTTCAAAGAACGCAGCGCCATAATAGTTCTCGAAATGGCGTTCCTACTTTTTCCCCCTCGGTCTACAAGACTGATTACGGCGATCGGCCTGGCATCTTTAGGCTGGTGTGAGGATTACAAATTATCCTAGCTTCTTACGGTGCATGTTGCGTTCCGAGAAGAAAGAATGAAATGAGCAGTAGGAGAACGTAATGACATCTCCTTCATGTCTTTATCTGTTCTTTGAAACGAACATCGTGTGGTGTTGCGGAGAATGTAGGCAATAGCGTGTTCAGGGGCGGTTTAAGGGGGGGGTCGTCCCCTTGATTAGCACCAAACTTTTTTTTCTTTCTTTTTGATTACATAAGCGTGGCTATTTGTTTGTTTGAGTGAAGTTTAAAGTCTACTAAGGCTAATCGGGACAGTACCTACAGTTTAAGGTGGGATGCCTCCACCGGTTGCGTGGCCTTTTGTTTTAAAAAGAGTTTGATTTGCTGTTTACAAGAATTAATAGAAGTTGCTCTTTAACATAACAAGTATATTGCAAAATCATGTAGCAATTTAAGCTAAGACTGTTATGTTGATGTCATGTCATTGTGGAGGTATTAAATATGCACGTAACTACAATAAACACGTTCTTTAACAGTAACACTTAAAATATTTCAGAAACAAGGATGTTATTGTTCGTCATTAAAACCAAAAATATATAACATGATCATGTTTCTTAATGAAGGAAGCTTGCAAGTAAAGTGACCAGGGTTGGAAGATTTTTTTTTTGGGGGGGGGGGTTGCAGGGTGGGCGCCAATAATTCATCTCGCATGGGTGAAAATGTTATCTCGAGCCGTTCCTGATTGTAGGAATTCGTGTGGTGAAATGAAAGCCACGTTACAGCTAGGTTTCAAATTCTTAAGAATTAAAGAGTTATTTTATTTCAAGGGTGAATGTCAGGGTACTGCTGATGGAATCATGTCGTCCCTTTAGGGTACATCACAGGGATGCTTACTGGTTGAAAATCAGTGTGAACAAGTTGCAAGACTGTGGTGTCCCACGAAAAGTGTGGGATGTTACATGCCTTTTCAATGGGTTAGTATTTACATGTACAGCAGGGTCAACGAAGTTAGTAATAAGTTATGTTTTATACATCGTATATTGATACACTTGTATGTTGAATTGTATCTTCTGCAAATATGCTGTATAAAGAAACAAACTGCCGGAGTATTAATTGAGGCGAGTGTACTAGAATACAGTTGAAACCATTTTCATCGTATTTTCTTTTCCATGGTAAAGTCGAGTATTTTGCAAAATATAACATCTCTAAATCAGGTTTTCAATGCTTAAGAACAGGATATTGAACAACACTCTTTATCAATTATGAAGTAAGGTGGATTATATAGAGGTGGAAACGTCAGGTATGTTTTTGTTCTCGGAGATTTTCGTGAGGTGTAAGGCGTAAATTTGCGCAAAACTACAGTATCTTTTAAAGATAAGGGTAAGAGAAAATTAGATAGTAAGAGTGATCTTTTTATGTTTATACTCTGTCCAGTACTGCCATCTGTAATTCAGAATGAAACGGTTGTCTTCGCAGTTGAAAACAGAGATTGCAGGTCAGCAAAAAACGGAAATCATTGCAGAGAGAGAAAGAATTGCTGTAGCAAAGAAGGAAGAGCTCTTAACTCCTACACTTAAATTTTTTACGAGCAGCAGGGCATGAAAATCGCGATAAATGGCGCTCTTTTGACTTTAGCATTCAAAGATAAATAAAAAAGAGATATCCAGACGGTACAAGTGGAAAGAGTAAATGAAGAGGAAGAAGAGGAAAGATAAAATAAAAGAGCAACACCAAACGCTATTTCACGAGCACTTAATTCCTCCATTCGCCACCAGTAGCGCTCCGATCGCAAGCCATAACGGAGCAAGATTGTAAAAGCCCAAATGGACGCCAGTAAGAATAGGAGTTTCATGTACAACCAAAAAAGACAAGATCAACAATACGACATGGCGTCCGGGGATGAACAAAGATTGATTTTTCTCGGAAGAGCCCGCGAGACAGTAATCTTACCCCTATTGTTTCAGCGCGAGAGAATTCATGCGAGGTGGTGATGAAAAGAGGGTTCTTGTGCTGCCATCTATGGCCATTTATAAGAATTAGCCTAACAGCCTCGCATTAATGTTAAGGATGATGTATTGTCTCTGGAAAATTTGCTTCTGTGCCTGCTGAAATCAAAGTCATTTTTGTTCATCAGGGAAACAATGTTGAAGTGTCAGGGCAACGCCTCCTGGTTTAGATTAAAGACATATTTTATTTAGCTTTTCAGAGCACCATAAACGATAAAAAGGATTTATTAAAGTATCATTTTTGGATTGTTGTATCGATAGAACACGCACATTGAGATTTTGTGAAGTTGCCTCTCATTCTCATTTATAGAAAGTAAGCAGCAAATACATGCAACTCCTATATCATTCACTTCAACTTGGAAACGAATAAATATGTAATTTCATAAAAATGTCTGCTAGTTATGGCCTCTCTGAGCGCGCTGATATGTCTTAAAGCAGGTAATGATGCGGGTCGTGTGGCATGTAAACGGCATAATGATGAACATGGACGTCACGTGTCGTTTGATCATTACATAAGCACAACACCCTCTCACCCACAAAGCCAACGCATTTAGAAATATTACCCTCGTGGAGGCAGGAAAACCAACCGTGTGGGTTTGAAGTGACGAATTCATTACGAACATTAAAATGGAAAAGCCTCCTTTCTCGAAATCCAATCTCTGAACCTCGAATACTTTTTTTTTTTTTTTTGTCGAAAGGAACTTGATTAAAAATAAAGGCTCCCTTCTCTACAATGCAAGGGAGATTTGTACGTGACACATTTCACGGAATTGCTTATTTCCCGAACAGTCCCTGCCGTGCAAGAGGAGAGGGACCTGCAAAATGGAGCCGGGAGAAATAGCCCCGCTCGCTAGATGGCTCTGCTTTATTGAATATGACATTCGAACGTCCTCGAGATTCTTCTTTGGAATATGTGGTTCCTTTTTATGCCTTGCCTGTGCGAGACGGGATATGAATTTTACTGCACCCTTCTGTACGTTTTCCGATGCAGTTAAATTGGAGTAACTGCGCCATGAAATTTCCGAAAAAAATCTCTTTGGCGCTGAAGACCCGTAAAAAAGGAGTTTGAACAAATGAGCATGTCTCGTCTTTATCTCCTTGGCCTGAAGAATACAAATGTACCATCATAGCTTGACTTTTTTGAACGAACACAGTAAATCTAGACCAACTGCGATTTCACAAAACGTGAAAGTGTGCAATCAGATCTGCCGCCATCTTGAAATATGACACCATCGCATCTCCATATTTTTAAAGCTAAGTATCTGGAGAATCCCTGGACCTATTTTAACTGTATTTTGCTTTAATTGAAGTTAAACACGCGTGCATTTTCATAATTACATTATTTTTAAATTTCTAACTGATTGCTGCAGAAAGCCAGATAACAGCAGAGCAGTCATGGAATTTGATGTACTGATCACGTGTCACTCAATGAAAAGTTTCTTGATTGCACTCGACTCTGAAATTGTTATTCCACCATAGAGTTGATTTCATATTTCTAAATCCGTAGGATGAAATTACAAATATTAATAGCATTCTATCATTTCATCGGAAAACGTGTTGAACATCTTTTTAAAGACGATAATATGCGATGCACAGAGGTCCAAGGTTCGATGTGTTTGTACAGTGGGATCAATGAGTATTTCCGTGCAAATTGTCCGTGACTATTTTCATTAATTTTTCTCTTACATCCTATGTGTTTTTAAGCGATGGATTTTTATGTATGCTGGTGCAGAAGTTGTCAATAGCTTGTTTTGAGTTTTCTTTTAATTCTTGAATCTCTTATTGGGTCAAATAAAGTGCACGAACAAGGTGATGGACAATTTGCACGGTAATACTAATGGATCCCACTGTACCATCATGCATCTCATCTTTTTGATGGACAGAGGTTCTGATACCATTTTAAACTGTAAATTAACCTCGAATCATTTATCTACATCGGTGTCATTATCGCAAGAAGTAGAAAAGCGTCGTTAAAATGTGTGTGTGCATGCGTGTGCGAGAAACATAAGTTACAATGATTAAAGAGTGCTAAACTCAAGTATATCTACGTACAGTGGGATCCACGAGTATTACCGTGCAAATTGTCCATCACCATGTTCGTGCACTTTATTTAACCCAATAAGAGCTTCAAGAATTATAAGACGACTCAAAACAAGCTGTTGACAACTTCTGCACCAGCATACATAAAAATCCGTCGCTTAAAACATTTAGGGTCTAGAAGAAAAATTAATGAAATTAGTCATGGACAATATGCACGATAATACTTATGGATCCCACTGTACACTTAGGGCCTGGTCTGGTCAGGATTGAAAAAAGTAAATGTAAAATGAAACACCAAGGTTTGTAAGTTGATATATTTATACGACTTGCTTTGTGCACTTGAACCAGTCACTGTATCTGAGAGATAATTCATTTCTATGCGAGAGCAAACAGAGATATAACTAACCAGCTTTATAAGTCAGTCAAGTTGGAAAAAAAAAGACTGTGCAACAGAGAAATTAATAAGCCTGACATCTGGTGGTTGGATTGCGAGGTATCAAAACAACAACAGGGGCACTGGTGTTAATTGCATTGAGCTTTTTTTTTATTTATCGTTTTGTCTGCCCTTGTACACTTGTCCCTACCTCTCCCCCGCTTTAAATTATGTTCGCAGCAAGGCCGTTTGTTTCCACGAAACACGCTGGTACAACGTACCGACGATGGTTATCCAAATTAACGGCACAAAAAGGGGTATAATTAAACTTGTAAAGCAGACGAGGATGGCGCTCTGTGATAGGTTGATGATCCCATACGTCATGCTTCCTGCAGAGGACGGATAATTTTTTGAAGGGGGTCACCATTTTTTCCCCTCTCGAGTGTGTTTTGTCACTGTCATTTACTGAGGAGGTAACGCTGATCGTACGCCATGTTATCGAGTAGACGCAAGTCTTATTTGTCGAAAATATTTAAGTTCGTTTGTTCTTATCTTTTGTTGATGCACACGTAGATGTAATCAAGATTGACCTAACGGTGAGAGTGCCAGAGGGGGGACAAGGGGGCTGAGCTCACGGCAGTAAAAGGAAAATCTGAATAAATAAATTCTCTTTCAATTCAAATAGGCATTTTTGTTTAATATGTGAAGGTTTGTTAAAGATATGCTTCCCCTCGTGCAGCATGTTATTGATCATTCTGTCACGGATTTCTGCAATGTAAATTTGTAATAATTATATTGTATTTTCTCATACAACTTACTTCACGATGTTAGCTATTTACATGAGAATTAAAACAAATAGAGGTTAAGAGTATGAATTTTGAAATTAAGTACACCCACACACACAAAGTCTTGAACATCCTTCCCCTATATAAAAATAGCCAGCGGTTCAGATTCCATCATGCAGATTTTGGTATTACTGTATTTTGATTTATGAAAATAATATATTGTAAATTTTATGAATATGGCGAAGCATTCTACAATGTGTTTCGAAACTAGCGCCAGATAATTTTCGCAACATCTCTGGATGTAATGCATTTGCAGCCTGGAAGCGAGTCATAACTCCCGAAGCCACCAATCAACAAGCGAGCCAATGACGTCATCTCACCCTACCACCAATCGCTGACTCTCTTGCTCACGCTTTAGGCTGTTGGTAGGCCCGCTAGCTAAACTCGTGCAATCGGCTGAAAATGTTGTGAGGCCATATTATAAGTCACTATAAATAATTTAACCCGTTAAAAAGGTTTCCTGCCTTCAAAGGGGGGGAGGGTTTGTGGGGGTCATACTCCCCTAATTTAGCCAAGTATTCCTTAAAAGAAAGGAACGCCAAAGGCAGGCAAAGATGGCAAAATGAGAACTGATGAGAATAGTGTATGTATTCCCCACTTTCAAAAATTCTGGGTACGCCACTGCCTTCCTCCCCGTTCTTGCTCGATGCTCCAGGCATGAAGAGTGCAGGAAGAAGATGGTACATTGAACACAAAGAAGTAACATCAAGAATCCTGTATTCTTTTCAGGATAGAGGCTGATGTTTGGCGTTTTCGAGGGCGTTAAACATTTAATGGGAGAGCCATCAATCTCTACGCCTCCATAAATCATTTTAGTTCAGAGGGATTCCGCCAGGAGGCGTGAATGTGTTTTCTCGTGGAAATGACGCGAATGTGGGGGTAGGGGGATCAAAGGCTTTAGAGGACTAAGAAGGGAAAACTCGACATCACACGGTGGGATGGCCTGAGAAGAGAGAATTCCCCTGACAGATCCCTCGGCTCGTCTCTTTCCTAAACAAGAAGTTTGATCTATCATTGGAGTTCGAGGGGAAAAAGACGGAAAACGTAATGATTTCTTGTTCGCTTACTCCAATTTCCCTCGGAAGTGTGACGTTGTGGGTGACGCCGAAAAGGATTTCGGTTTGAACAACCCCTCGTTGAGCAAATCTTCCAAATTTTTATACTATAAAATATTTTTTCTCAATTAATTACGGTCTATCTGTAATACAAGTTTGTTCTTTCAGACACGGATAATAGATGGCAGGACACTCTAAGCTCTTTAAATTCATGCAATGTTTTGTTTACTAAAGTTTACGTTACACATCAATGCTAGAAAAACTTAATTGAAATTCGTTCATAAGTTTTCACGAAAGAACAGTACCTAATTAATATGTGGTTGGATAGTGAAGGAATTTAGTAAGTCACCAAGGTAAGATTGTGTTAGAACCGGAATAAGATAGAGTTAGACCAGTAAACGGTGTATTGTTTATATATTGTTCAATGTTTCAGATCACATCAACTTTTGACCTTTATATATACAGTTCAATTTTTTATGGGTAGTCTGTCAGTCCGCATGTTGTTGCAAGGATTTACAATTTCTACCGTTACTCATATAATGGCGCTGATGGCCGACCCATCTGCTTCTACCAAAGACGCTTCTAAGTAGGTGAACTTTAAGATTAAAAGGCTTATGATTTAAGTATTCAGGTCTTTCAAACATAGCCTATTTATTGTTGAAGAAGCAATGCATTTCAACACAATTGGAATGAAGAATCAGAAGATAAGTTCTTAGCGGGGCTATGGTTTACAAATCGATACAAGATCCGTTGTAGTGCCAACAAGTTCATATTTGTCCGTTTATTTATTAATTGTTGTACTGTACTAAAATGTCAATATCAGGGGCGCCGACTTGTCAAAATTATTGGGGGGGGGGCTCTGATCACTGAAATAAATGAATAAATGACTCACTCCCTCCCTTTTTTAAAAACAAAAATTACGTCTTCGTATAGCAGTTTTTAAGCATCTATTATATTATATTCCTCATGCAAATGAAATGTAACATGAAAAACATTTAGAAAATGTTTCAAAGTCTCCTTGTGTCTTTTGTGTCTGCTCATTTGTTTTTTAGATAACAATTACCATTTTTATTTAAAAGTAGGCTATGTATTTACATTAATAGGCAAACATAACAGTTTTATGCCGGCCTCGGTAGCCGAGCGTGTTGGGTGGTCGACTCAACTCGCTTTGATCCGGAGGTCTCTGGTTCGAGTCCCGGCGAGGGTATGGGTGTGTTTTAATGTCCGCAACAAACTTGTAGAGAAAGGACATGTGACGGATGCAAATAACCTTAGTGTTGACGTATCCATAAAAATAACGAATATTTACAATATTTAAGTTTTATTTAATTATTTACATAAATGCTAACACAAATCGCAGTAAAATTAGTTTTACTTTTTTGTTCTTGCTACAATATTTTACTTTTTAAATTTAATTTTGTAATAATAAAAAAGCACACAGCACGCTGTGCTTTAGCAATAATGCCTTTGATCATAGCCGTTTTCGCTTTCGCAATACAGACTTTTCATAAGCTTTCCTTGCGTACTTTACTGCAAGCCAGTGTCAAATAAACTCAAATACTTTAGAATTATTTTCCCCTTGTTCTTTGGACTAGAGGAAGAGATTTCGAGGATAACTAAATATCGTACATATCAACATTGCCTGAAAGTCGTGTTTACGACCTTAAATTGTTCAGAATTCACTAAACAACATACTGGTATAATTGTCATATCACTTCGTTATTTTGAAACTCTTTTTAGTAAAAATGTTAACAACACTCATAATTATATACTTAGTATATAGTAATAAGTCATGTGTTTTGCTGTCTCCGGTCATAGCCCCCCCTCGCACCCAAAGTTGATGGTTTAGCGGTCTCAGCTCCCCAAAGTTGATGGTCTAGAACATTTCAAATGTGTATTTAAAGTTAAGTTCATGTTGCACAATTCAGAGTAAACTTTACAAGAGAAGCAAAATAATACATTAGATCCTCTTAAGCAAAATTATTTGAGGGGCTCTGCCCCCACATCATTAACATTGGGGGGGGGGGGGGGGCTCGAGCTCCCCCAAGCCCCATGGAGTCGGCGCCTATGGTCAATATACAATAGTTTTGACATCAGACTTTTCACCAGTGGCGAAAATATTAACATATACAATATTTTGAATTATATTTTTAACTTCTCAAGAATTTTTGCCGTTCTATGCCCCTTCTCCCACCCCTTTCTATTTTTTTTGTGTCACTACTGCTTTTCGCTATTCAATATAATTTTGGCGAATATATCATTTTCAATGCTATACATTAGCCGTCAAATAGCGTTCAAGTATCTATATCTAGTTTCCCACTCTTCTATTTACGTTAATCGTGACGAGATGGGTGAGAATTCGAACTCAGAAATTTCCGTCGGGAGATCCAATGCGTCTAGCATATAATCAATCGCCTTTCTTGTACCAGCGCATAAACGTTTTGCATTGCCTTCTGGACAAACTGACGTAAACACCGAAACGAGAAAGCTTTGTCCCGAAACACATCCTCAGAACAGGCTGATGCCCCACCCCACCCCTTTTGTTGTTATGAGGAGCACTTGTTTCTCCAGACACGCGCGTGAACGCTCATTTGTCACTAGTATCCTCTGGGTATAACAGATGGCGTAACAATCGAAGGTGCTTGGCATGTCCAGTCACGTTCAGACTTTGTGCCATACAGGGAGCAACTGTTCGATCCTGTAATACACTGCTGCCAACAGATCACGCGCCGCCAGAATATAAAAAAGGTTATCTAACTCCGGAAGTGATGTAGGAACTGCTGTTCGATTGTCTCGTTGCTTTGTTTTTTAGGCATGTTTCGTTCTCCGCCCCCTTATCTTGACAGAAGAAAACTGGCGTTGTGGACTAGTTTTTTTTACTTCAGTGGGCTAGCGACGAATTTACAATTTCTTTTGGGGAGGCTGGTTTGTTTTTTAGTGCAAATTTGTATCAAGAAAGTCAATAAGATCGTTGCAACCCAGAAATGACTGTGGCCGTACTTTAAGTAAAGAATTTTCACAATACGTGGATAGTAATTTCAAATTGAGCAACAATTGAAGATACAAACATTATTTCCCCCTGTTCCAGGAAATGAAACTGTTATATGACGTTAAAGACACTACTTTAACGTCATGAGGTTTATGTTCGCGTTAGGTGTAAATTTTTACTTCAGTTCTGTCAAAATGTGTTGCGAGTGTTGAAAAGAGCCTCTAGAGTATGTATTGCTTCTTATTTGCAAAATGCAAGCCATTATTATGGTCATATAATGGCATAATAACAACAAACGTCTTCAGACTCTATGCAAAGCCAGATTGTGCCATATCTGGTCTGACGTCATTTTGTTCTTCTTTCAATCCTTGTGATGCGTGCAGTTCTACTGAGTAACATGTTCCTAGACTAAATAAGAAGGTGGTCAAAGTATAGAGAGTATCGGACACTTCGGCCACGATTAGGCCCTTCGCGTTTCGTGACGTAACTGCACTACCCCGTATCCTTGAAGGAAGACAACCCAACACACACGAAGGTTTGGCACGTTGCATAACATGACGTCATATCGTTTTCGTTGAATGTCGCAGTAGACCCATCTGTTCGTATTCCATCTTGATGAAGAATTAAAATATAAGGACACAAAATATTCTGAAATACGGATAGCTAAGTGATTCTTATTCTAGGGACTTGATTGATATATCGATTTTTTTTCATGTTTAACATTTGCATATTACACAAAAATTAAATAACATTTAGTTCCAAACCTTTAATGGAAACATTTTGCACATTTACAGATGGGCACACCCTAATAAATAGGAAGAATCAAGTTAGATTTTGTATGCTTATGTTTCGTAGCTGTAAACTGCTCCCCAGTAGCAAAAAAACACAAAGAACACAGTATATTCGAAAAGCAGAAATCTTTCAAGAATCGTTAATTTGCTACATTATAGTTCAGGAGTTGCAAAACTTAATGTTTGTTTTGTCATTCCTATTTGGATGTTATTGTAACATGTCTCTCTGACGTGTGAAATTAGTTTCTAGACGTTCTTGAATGTTATAGTATAGCTACACTAAACATATGGTTTGGGTTTTTGCAATGCAATAGGGAAAACAGATAATTATGAGTATATATAATTTTCATGTCATTGATCACGAAACTTTAACATTAGTCTGTACTACGTACGTACTGAAAAAGATAAACCAAATTTTCGTAAGAGTAGCAAGTGCAAGAATAAGGGGGAAAAATAACTTGAAAACATTTTAATGTGAATTATATAACAACTATGCGAAACTTTTAAGATCTAAATGACAATAACTCGCAGACATATGGAGATATCTCAATAAGAATAGAATGTACTACCTTTTCCTTGGTGAATTAGGATTGTTCATGCCTTATCTTGCCGTACAGGAAGAACGTAAATCGCACATGATAAAATATCTTGCACGAACATCGTTCTCGCCACTGTTAACGATCTATCTCACCCAATCTACATCGTGGAAATTACTAAGGTAATCAAAATTGATTTTGGAGTGAGTGGATTTACATAAGAATGAGAAGTTAATCTCAGATGTGTCGACGGGACGAAGTTGCAAAGTTAGCTCGCTTCTGCCCTCTGGTGTTCCTAGCTCGAAACACTGTGACGGTGATTATTACCTGCACGTAACTCTGTGGTGCGGGTTGGCCTCGGTCGCTACGCTGGGGACAGACTGGGGAATTCCATTTAATAGCATTTTTAATGGTATATGCCATTGCATATAATTGTACACTGTTCCCACTCTTCCATAACTCCGTGGTCTAAATTATTGAACACGAACTATTACGTCCCCACGTTGTTACGTACTTGTGCAAATAGAAATAACGAACATTCTGTTTCCGGAGTTGAAAACTTTAATAATGCATTAAATTTATAAATAATGTGTGCTGGATAACTATGGCTGCTGTTTGGTTTCAAGAGTGTAAACAAGAATTACTATAGCCTATGGTAGCATATACAAAACGTTAGAATTTCAGTCGATGTGTTTCAAAATGTATAATATCCATAATGTGTGAAAGTTTAAAGAAAAAACCTGACAATATTGATTGACAATAGTCTGGTTGAAGTCTAACATATCTACATTAGTAGTATCAGACACTGACATGACTAGAAATGTATAAATGTCCATGATCAGATTTCGAAATCTGTCATACTTATTATTATAGCATCGTCTGTGAATTTGTAATATTAAGAAATCTAATAAGAACGATTGATAAATACTGTATCTTCCCACTCTTTTAATTTAATTTTCAAAATCAAACGTTTTGTAATAAAGAAAAAATCTTGCATTTGCGATTTGCACACGCTTATCAGCGAGGGTAATATGTGGATATGTCATGTCAAAGACGATTTTTAGAGTTAGATTATATCGTACGTATAGGCCTGCAGTGTATGCATACATACACATACATATTATGTACACCTGCACCCTGAGTAAATTAGCACTATTAAAAAATCACAGTCTTTCTAGTAAGTTTTCTAGTAATAACATTGATTACTGAAAGATCCTAAGGATGTATGCATGCCACTAATTACCTTTTTTAAAACGTGAAGTCTGTGAAGATAACAAAATTCTTCCCGGTCCTCTCCAATAGAAAAGTTGAAATCCTTCTTATGTTTGCCATGCTTTTACTGCACCAATCAGTTCTCAACCCAGACATCTTCCTTGCCAAGACATAATCGCCACTCCAGACCAATCTCTTCTACTCTTCTCCCAGAGAATTCTACGCCTTTTTCAGAACTAATTTCCCCCGTGTGGAGTGGGACAAAGCAATTCTTTAAACGCTTAAGCGACGCTTGGGGAACTCTTCTTTTTTGACGTACTTGGTAATGCGTTAATGAAGTCTACGCAGGGGGTTGAAGGACAAAGGGAAGAAGCTGTGTGCTCTAATGGCGGTGGCAGAATTAGCTTTTAAGATTTCGTCCTCTTTCGGTGAATGAAAAGAGTTGCCAGGGTGAAAGGATGCGTTTGCTGCAAGTTGAAAGACTGACCTGCCCTCTGGTAGAATTCCGTGAACTATCTCAGTTAGCTTTCGAAGGTTGTGTAATAATCGAAACACACAAGACTTAGGAGTTGCATACATACAGGATAACAGGACAGTTATCGAACTGTTTAATTTGATATCCCCTACATGCTGGAAAAGCTCGTTAGCATTTTAAGTGTTTTAAAGATGTGTCCTGTGATGATCCTATACAACAGTTGTTTGCCCTATAATAAACTTTAACGATGGTCCGCCATCTTGAGCGAGGTGCCCAACCCTCTTGCCACCCTAAAACCCAATCCTTTGTAACTAAGCTGTAAAAAAGGGCCCATCTCATTATAGTCACGCTCAATCTCAACTGCATAAAGCAGGATCTACTGTATACAGAGTGCCAGTGAAAGTAAGCTGTTGTCCCAGTCCATTCTTCTAGGAAATTATATTTACGAATTCAAACCAGAACTTAGATGCGCTGTTTGCAGTTTCACAGTCAAATGACTTGACGGTTAATGTCAAAGAAATAATCAAATTACTATACTTGAAAATAAAAACAAATAAAATAAAATAAAAATTGTTCAAGTATTTCACAAACAACCTGTACTAGATTTTACTTCAATTATTTAAACCTAGAACTCCAGCTGAGCACATGAGGATGTTGCATTCTGAGGAATCACCAACTACGCGTAGTATGTGCCACAAACTTTCGGCCCACCCTGTATTGCTGTACCGGAACTTATACTGGTAACACATCTTATGACAGGAATTTACTTGAGCTGTATGTGTACTAAAATAAATCTTTTCACCCCTTTTTGGATTATTCTTGCATTTCCCTTTACATATATCAAGCTCTCACACCGCTACCATTCTCGGTAAACTGCAGAACCATGTTTCCACCACCGCGTTGCACTTACTCAACACACGAATCACTTTTCTCATCCAAACTGGACGAATTCTTTTAACACCTATTTAAATGCGTGTTAAGGATGTTGCTTTACGCCAAGTACAGTGCAGTGGAATCCATGAGTATTACAGTGCAAATTGTCCTTGACTATATTCAATATTTTTTTTTCGTACATCCTATGTATGTTAAGCGATTGATTTTTATGTACGTTGGTGCAGAAGTTGTCAACAGCTTGTTTTGAGTTTTCTTTTAATTCTTGAAGTTCTCATTGGGTCAAATAAAGTGCACGAACATCGTGATGGACAATTTGCACGGTAATACTCATGGATCCAACTGATAAGATACGACCTAGCACCATTAAAAAGCAAACGGGAAACGTCGGATTATTTTATCCTTACTTCGCTCCCGCGTTCTGCAGGCTACGGTGCATCAAAAGAGAAGTTAAACGAAAGAAGCATGGTTTGCTATTCGTACAACAACTGAGGATTTTTAATCCTATTTTCGTGAAAGTCCGAACTCGAGCATTGAACCTCAACAATTAACTTTTTTAGTGCGCTTTTAATTTTGAAAATCAATCTTATTGTTATACCGTATCAGGCGTTTCATACCACAATTTGAATATTACATCACTGACGACAAGTCAGCGTGTGCATAAAACCAACATCCATTGCCACATGTCAAATAAGGGTGAGGCTGCTATCCTGCACATATTCATGGGCGAGCAATAATATTAACACAACAAGGTCTATGACCAACAAGTCATAAGACACAAACCTCAATCATGCAATCGGTGGCCAAGTTTGAGCAAACAAGTCAGGAATTTTGCCCTGTGCTTTGTCTTAAAGGTATTTCCCGTGGATAAAAGACCGGAAAAGTTGGAGGCTTCATAGTAGGTCCAATCAAAGATGGTGGTGGTGCGCAGCAACCAATGATTTAGAAGAATATTGAGTGACTGAAGCAAATTGAGTGTAAGGTTGTACAGTCACGGATACTTATGGGTTGTAACAACCCCATTGAGGAAGGTATCATCTATTGGAGGGGCATTAATGCCATGTTGGAGGGTTGAGGACTCAGATTGCTGGTGCTTGGAAAATAAACCGGCCATTGGCTATAAGGAATTGGTCATTGGGAGGGGCAGGCTACTTGCGGTGAAGGAATGGATAGAAGAAACGGGCCATTGGCGGGGAGGAATGGGCTGCTGGATAGAAGAAACCAGCAGCTACTGGCAGGGAAGAAATGGGGTGCTGGATAGAAGAAACGGGCTATTGGCAGGGAAGAAATGGGCTGCTGGAAAGAAGAAACGGGTTTTCGGCGGGGGAAGGAATGAGCTATTAGCATGGAAGGAACTAACAGTTAGTTGGAAATTAAGCGCCTTTGGTGGGGACGACACCGGTTATTGACGGGAAGGAATTCACGAGAAAGATTAGTTATTGACTGCTGCAAGTTGAAAGTTACTTTTCTCGCCCACATCTTCGGTAGCCAACTTGGCATTAAGTTTTCATTCACAAAAAGACCTCACTTTCATAATAGAGAGAAAAGCGCTGGTGGAAATCACAGGCTACTAGAAAGGAATTATATAAATAGAATAGTGCTCTTAACGGCCATATTTGGATCATATCCTGCATGTAATGTTGCTGCTTGAACTTGTCTGGTGCTTGACAACTGTGATAAAAAAATGCATAAGTGGTAATTTACCGGAATGAAAATAACCTAATAATGTTTGATAATTGACTATCGTAAAGGCAACGAATCTCGCGGGGTAATTTGAACGCTGTTTTTGCTTCCTTTCATTCCTTGAAGCCATCCAGTTCGGTGCTAGGTGTTAGTTCTTCCGAAGGACGGCTACGGATTTTCATTAACGTTAAAATCATTTGAGTCGTGCGCTTGCGCGTTGACAACATACGTCTTCTTCTCCACCGCAGTTAATTGGATTCCTGGGTCCCAGAAGACAAGCCAAAAGACTCCGTCAAATATAATAAACTCCACTCTCGCTGACACGCGAGCTCCGGTCCCTCGCCTCCCCCTCCCCCTGCGAGAACGCCGCAAACGTCATTACATTCGTCACCCTCTTCCTTTAGCTCTCTCCCTCTGCCGGCTGTTTGATGAAACATGCACGAGGATTCTGCTGCAGCATGCTTGTGCAAGACAAAAACTGAAGGTACACATCTGGTAATCTGTGTGCTAGTGTTTCTGTGTGAAATGTACAGAATCTCTGTAATCATTGCGTAAACTTTTCAAACACGGTGTTGTTCAGTGGTGTCGTTGTTGACACATAGCTATGAATTGACCAAGGAAGAAATCTAAGGTAAAAAAAACTTATAAAATAATCAAGATTGAATAGGTTGTAGTTTCGTAAAGGACCTCAAAATCAAAATGTGTTTGACGACATTTTCAGAAAATAAAAGTAAAGTGTCGATGTTATCAGAAAAGAAATTTCTATCTATTGTGCGGAATAATACAAGCTAAGAATAATTACATAGATTTTGAACGTAGAAGAAATATGACACATCAGAATATGTGTTGCTGAATGACGATTATAGAAAGGGCATGAACGTCCGAAAGGGGTGGCCAGGGGAGGCACACCCCCTCTGGAAAATGAGTGTCAACCTAAAAGTATATATTTCACATACAATTTCATTTCATAGTAAATTATGTTAATTATTGAAAGGGCGTTCCAGAAACATGATAACTTCAGAGTGAAGGAGTGTTTTTTTTTTAGGGAGCAACACTATTATGAAGGTAAATATGCCTACACCCCTCCCCCCCCTGGAAAAGTCCTGCTCACGTCCATGACTGAAGACGTAGCTTTTTGAAGAACTGAGTTTGAATTGTGTGTTTCTCGGAATAAATTGCGGATATAGATAAAACTCGGTGCAGGTGAAAAAGAAAGCATGTAATCAGTGTCACTTTAAAAAAAAAATCCAAAATTTATCTTTTACAATATACCAGAAGATTATAAGTATTTAGCAACGTAAAAAAAAAATTACTTTTTTTTTTTACTGCCCAGAATGTATTGTTATAAACTTTTACTAATATTTCCTAAATGTGCGTAAATGTTTGAAGTCGTGGATTTTTCTCTTTAGGATTGACGACTTTTTCTTCTTTTGTCTGCGACGTCTGAGGCAATACTTTGTAGCCTGTGAGCGAGCTGACTGACTTTAAACGAACATTAACCTGCAGATGCGGAGGAACTTATCGATCGAATCGCTGTGTTGGTTAGGGGCGAGATGAAGGCGTGATAAGTCATGCGAGAAATGCGGAAATTCACCGGTGGAACTCGCATTTAACAATTTCTTTCGATTTCTGGCGTCTTTCTTCTGAAACACAAAAGACGTGCTCGAGGCTGCTGTTATGACGTGGTGTTCTCAGTCAGAGATTGTGTTGTGGTGGTTTGCTCATTTATGCTAGGAGTAAAGAACACCAGAACGATAAATTCTTTCCTGTGGTACCAGGACGACCTTGTATAAACCTAATCGAGAACGAGATGAACCTGTGTAAAGTCGAACAATTGATGATTGATTGAATTGGTGTTTTAAGTCCACTTTATGCACAGGCTAATCGGGACTGGACCTACAGTTTGAAGTGGGATCCGAACCACTATGTGCCTCCACCGGGTATCGAACCCGAGAACTCTTGATTACAAGGCGACGGCGCTACCACTGCGCCATCGGCGAGGCCTGTAAAATCGAACGAGACCGAAACTTTATGATATTGTAAAATCTAAACCAAATTTACTTTATCATGCAAGTTCTTCATACAAACCTGATTTTTTATAAATGAGCCTCTGCATATATTTTCAGGATATAATTCCCATTTTCGAGAGCTTGTAGCGTCGAAACGAGGCGTCACACAGAAAAAACTTTTATCACGAAAAAGTTGCTGGTCCTTGTCCGAAGCCTGCAAAGCCGTTTTCGAAATTTCATTTCATTTTGAAAAACCGATGTGATTTTTCCAAATTCGGAAAAATTAAATCTGCTTAGAATTTCTTCTAGAACATCGTTTCTCTACCTATGGGGTGCGAGCGACCCACTGCTGGGTGCCGAGGGGGTATTTGGTGGATCGCAAAGTCAGGCTCGAAAATATATTTACTGTGTCTTAAAAACCTATTAAATTTAAATTACACGTACTAAGACTTATTATGTTGTACTTGGTCCAAGCTTTTCATTTCTGTTATTCGCGTTCTACCATTGCTTTTCATCGGCATCTCGGTAAAACATAATCGGGTTTTGGTTAGATGTTAGAGTAACGTAAATTAGTCTTTTCTAGAATGAAGTATGTGTAATTTGTTTAAGCAAGCGCAAAAGAGGGATTCTTAAAGTACTCGATGTTAGCAAAAATATGACTATAAACTGGGTGCACACCCCTAAAAGTAATTCTGCCGGCGCTATGCTTATGGATCCCGTGAAGTGTAATATCCTTGAAGGTGGGTCCTGGACTGAAAGAGGTTCAGAATCTTACTGTGGTTCGCCTTCGTATTGTCTGATAGAAGTTAAGAAAAAGATAAAGGATTTAAGAAGATATACTGTGAACAAGTCTAGTTGGAGAGAGATTGTATTTTGTCTTTGTTGAATGTCTTTCATGTAGTTTTTATAACATGAAGTTATAAGTTAAATAAATGATGTGTTTTCTGTTAACGTTTTGCCTAATTGAAGATCATTACATTGTCGTAATAGTTTAATAGGCTTAGGTAGCTACCAGACTATTATGAATACCTAGAAAAGAGACAGAGGAAGCTCACGTGAATGCTCTAGAAGGAATTAATTCTAAGCACATTTAATTTTTCAGAATTTGATATATCATAGAGAGAAAATTTGGAAAAATGCTTCTCTGGCGTCAGCCAAAGGTCTATTCGTACGATGTGAAAGTTGGTGCGCTAACGTGCTGTACATGTTGTTCATATATTTTTTTTCCGGACGAGACAGAGACTGGAGTCTCGTCACGATCTCGTCTCGATACCATTTCTACATTATTCGATGTTACTCTCTCTTTGTTATGGACGTATTACGAGATTTGTACAGCAAAATTAGACGTCGCGAAATGAGATGGAAAGTACGTCTACTCCCCTCTCCTCACTCTCTTGAAATTGACATTGTTCATTTGATTGTAGAGAAAGGTAAGGTGCTTTTATATATGATAGCTGAATGATAACATACGTAAATTTCAGTTAGTTAAAGTTCCTGCAAGATAGCCGAAGAAAGAAAAATAGTTCGTAAAGTGTAAACCACGTTAAAACTTTGTTTTTATAATCAAAGAATCCATAGAATAATAGTTCCATGAGAGAGTTCCAAACTCGAAAATTAGTTTCTTTATGTGAAAGATCATGCAACTTCTTGATTAAAATATCCACAAAACTTTGAAAGTTTTTCCTTGATTGAGGTGCGCTAAAAGTTATAACAGAATATGAGAATGGCTCTACATAAAGTGGGATGCATAAGTATTACCAAGCAAATTGGTCATCACCTTGTTTATATAAAACTGAAACAGAAGTCCGACAACTTCAAATTGTCCGGCAATTTCTACATTTTTTACAAAATCTCAGTTTTCACCTGAAAATGAACCTTCATTTCCCTGCACCAAGGAAAATTTTCCTTCATGTAGCAACACTGCATCTGCCGGCGAACACTGTCATTCCGCCAACGCTGTTTCCAACGGTGGAACTGACCTCGCATATGTGTGTGACACTCCTGCAATAATTGGTTATTTTTTTTATTAATTATGATAATTTTTGTAATTGTTGTAATTAATAAATAAGTAAACTTGTATAACAAGAAAGGAATCGGTGATTCGATAACAAAATGGTTCCTTGAATTTTAGTGATGAAAAAAGATACGGTTAAGACTGCGTGCAAATATGTTTACCGCCCACTTGATAGGCACATATTACGTACGTTGTTCCTTTTTTTGACAGCGTAGAATATTGTTTTCAATTTTATTCAGGCGTGAGTATAACTGTTGGGGCCGAAAGACATTGCATAACAACTATTCTATCGTGAACGTTGTTGAATTGCAATGGCGTGTGGAATAAAGTTGTATTTTACTAAGAAGAAAGTGTTCATTTCTGCCGTGAACCGTGGGAACTTTTGAACAAATCGCGTTCGACACACGATGTCACGTTTTGAAACCCTTTCCTAGTAGAAAGCTGACGTAAATCGTGAACGAGGCGCCGCTATGCTTCCCGAAAAGGGGAAAAGGGGGCATTAAAGTAATTTTGTAGCAGCAATTTTGCTTCTAACTTTGTATGGATATAGTTTGAGGGTCACCCAAGTGCCTCTCGCTTAGCCAAGGCACGGTTACTCTCCTTTCCGATATGTGCTCGTGATAGAGTACCACATTTCGTCTCAGCCAATACGGAACGGGGCCCACACTAAACGATATTTTAATAGCCAGCATCTGTACAGTAACACACAACAGTGATATATTTATATATTCTAATCAGGGTGGAGAAAATCATTTTAGTTTTTAAAAAAACATGCTTAAAATTCCTTGCATGGTTTTTGGCACCATGCACATAGATATGTTTTTTTTATAGAAATATTTTTTCTAGTAAATGGCCCTGTAAAATATTTGAACACTTTGATTAAAGCAAATAAAAATTATACGTAAACATACACTTTCCTGTTTCTGCTAATGTAACTACTTTGGAAATGTTTGTTGAGTTTCTTAATGAAACTAATAATAATTTCAGTAACTTCTCTTCCAGTGAAACTAAAACATTCTCGATGTATTCTATTGTAAGTTACTTAAATATTTTTATAGTCTTTGGAGATTTTTTAATGATAGTTCGAAAAATATCAGCTGCAATGTTTATTTAGAATTTAATTATAATGACACTATTTATGGTTTATCATGATTTGAATTTTGTATTTTTTTTTACACAAAGTGTTTGCTATTCTTGTCCATAAAATTATTGTATTTTCATTTCCTCTCGTATGAGGTGCCTCCTCGATGGCGCAGTGGTAGCGTCGTCGCCTTGTAATCAAGGGGTCCCGGGTTCGATGCCCGTAGGAGGCACGCAGTGGTTCGGATCCCACTTTGAAATGTAGCTCCAGTCCCGATTAGCCTTACTGTGCATAAAATGGACTTAAAACACCAAATCAATCAACCTTTCGTATGAGCTTCACATCATCAGTACATATACAGGGTGATTTTAAAATTTTGATCCATTTTTGTGAAAACAGCCGATTTCTTCTTACCCTTGTGTGTGATATGAAAGATACTGACTACCGAAGAGAGAATTGCTGAGGTGTGTGGACGTTTCAGGGGAATAGGCTTCAAAAAGGTCCACACAACATTCGAAAGGAAAATTCCACAAACCTGCTCCAACCAGGGCTAATGGCAGGCTACTGGTTCGAAAAATTCAAGTGAACAGGTGCTGTGCACGATGCTAAATGTTTAGGAAGGACCAGCGTAGCAGACGAAACCGTGTAACTGGTAGAAGATGCCATCACCAAGAAGCAAGGCTAAGCCGAGAGCTGGTTACCACAACCGCCTGTGTGCGAGATACTCCATTACACCCTAAAAAAACTGTCAAACCACCTTCGGGTGGTGCACGAGTTAGGCGGGGAGGACTATGCTGGTTGTGAAACAATGTTTACAGAGCTGTTACGAGCACTGGAAGAGGACGATTTGGTCATCCCTCTTCAACACCTATGTCAACGTATCCAGCACGTTGTGCTCAACATGAAACTGGCAATGATCTCAAAGTGTTTGGTGAGACATTGGGATTCATGTACAGACATGCAGAGTGCTCATGTGGAAGTATGCTCAGGTGACACTATCATGGATTTTATTCTGTACACCACTTACCATGTCCGATATTTTTTCATTCAATCTTGATCATGTGTTACCAAGTAGTATGGAATTCATTCAATACATTTGTTTTAATCTGAAGCCTCTTTTACTAAAAAATGGATCGAGACTTTATAATCACAGTACTGTATACTGTATTTAGACCTATGTCCTTTAAATACACCACAATAAACGTGTTTTAATGCACTCTCTACTGTTCTTTTAGGTTATTTCAGTTAATCCGAACTTTCGTTAAACCGGTCAACGTATATCCCCCATTAGTCCGGATTAACGAGGTTTTACTGTATATTATTTATAGGCACTAGGACAATAAGCGCATACCCCTGAATGTATGCGGAGCGGAGGTTTTTTTACTTTGAGGTACATATTCGCTCATTCCAGTTAGGTATGTTACTCAGAAATTTGACACGTACAAATAGAGTGCTTGTAATAAAGTCGCACCTGCTAAACTGCTCATGAATTTTATAACTTCTGTCAACATCGTTCTTCAGCTGGGCGAACAATATATTGTTATGTAACCATGCTTTTATATTCCCAATAGGCCTATACGATATTTTAAAGGCAAGATAAGGCTGCATCATAAGCCCAAACGAACAAATAAAGGCTAAAGATATCAATGCAGAAACATCAGTTATCAATCTGCTTGCAGCACTTGCTTCCAACTCCCACGCACAAGAGGATGGAGGGAGAGTGATTTAATTGAAGATGGAGGCAAGAAGAATCCCCACTTCGGCAATAAAACGCTCGTCAATTGTTCCTGGGAGAGTGCTCTTCGTGTATGCCCAGCAGTAGGATGTGCTCGAGTACAAGGTCCGTGCATGCCTCAGGGTCTCATTATAAAAGACAAGTGGTCCACAGTGGGACCTGCACGTTCCACGCTACCAGCGCCATCTCTCCACAGCTTGGAGTAACTAACTACTTTCAGGCCAACTGTGGGGTCTAACTAACCTTTTCCCAAACACATGGATGAGGGAGATCGGACAGAATAATAGCGCCATCAAATGATCGGACGACAACTTTGTCACGAAACTCATAGTAATTTACTAAATGTTATCAAATTACAGTGCAGAGTATTTTGTATTACATTCTGTGTTTAATGTAAAATATTGAAACAATAATTTTCATATTGCTTATTTTAAACATCGGACAATAGTTTTTTATTTCATGTTACGTATAATAATAAGTACTTGTCAATATTTTAAATGTATCTGAAGCCAGAAACTGTAAGTTGTCTGCTTATGAAGAAGAAAGCAACTGGCATCAGGTAATGAGCCTATATGTGTACTCGAATTCGTGTGCTCAGTTGGACATTTTTGCCATCTATATAATGCAACACTAGCGTATAGAATTCTCATTCGTTTCATGATTAGATTCACCTTCTACCGTCGTTACGTCATCACGAATACAACAAACCCAACCTCTATATTTCTAACAACTTTACGTATTTTATCCACAGTAGGCCTGGTCTATATTTTATGTGAGTAAAGGTGTAGATAATTGGAAATTGTTTCAAGTTTCTTGCACGAGAAAAAAAAAGGCTTGTCTCGGAATCAACCCCAGCTCGAACATTTAGAAATTTCAAACCCGCAAAATCTTGGGGCCACGGAGTTTGTTGTGTACTGCCCTACATTCTAATGTTTGCCCTTCAGATGTAGTGTTGCCAACGAGACGAGACTTTGGTCTGTCCCGTCCCGTCTCGTGTCTCGTCTCGAAAATATTCGTTTGTCCCGTCTCGTGTCCCGTCTCGAAGGGTTCTGTCTCGTCTCGTCTCGTAAAAGTGATCCAGGATATCATGCCAACAAAAGTCAAAAGTAGCAGAAACACGAAATGCGTGGTGAGAATAAATAAGGTTCGTTAATCATGAAGACATTAATATTAAAAATGCAGTTTGTTGGTTACTGATTGCTAGGTATCTTATGAAATCTACCTTGTGGTTTTTCTCGCTTCCATACAACTGTCTATCTGTCATTACTGCTATACCTTTTGGAAGTCTTGGAATCTTTTCCAATAGACCTTCTTTCTTTCTGAATGTCGAACTTCCGTGCACTATGAAAATTTACATTTTTTCTTTAAATTCTAAGCTTGGCGCTGGGGAGCAACAAAAAAGTTTTTAAATGTGTAGTACGAACACAAAAGACTATTTAAAATTTCAATATTTAGTATATTACAAATAGAAAGCATTTATTGTTCTTAATATTGTTAAACATCTTCTATGACATAAGTTTCAAAGTGTTTCTTTGTGATATTGTGCTGTTTCTTATACTCAGCTTATGACGCACATACTTCTTTGTATGATCCCAATAGAATCCTTGTTTTCTAGTAAGTTCGGCAGGAATATGTAACCCTCGATTATGCTAAACAAATATATTTTTTGTTTAGCTAGAGCAAGGCCCCAGGAGGATGCAAGAAGCCGTTCCTGCAAAAGTATATGTTTTACGAAGCGAAGAAACGTGACAAAACCACCACGTATGAAAGGCAAACCTGCATTAATTTTATATCGCACATTTACAGAGCCGTGCCTCCTGAAGTTATAAAAATCCCAACTTCAATGATTCTTTTAGACATGCTATAGTTGAAAAAAATATGTTTAGATGCACCAAAAGTGCATCATTATCAGATTATGCATATAACGTGTTATTGGAATCAACATATTTGTGTAAATTGGGTGCCTCCCCGATGGCGTGGTAATAACGTCGAGGTCTTGTAATGAAGGGTCCTCGCGTCGATACTCAATGGAGGCACAAAGTGGATCGGTTCGCACTTTAAACTGTAGGTCGGTTCGCGATTTAGCCTATTTGTGAATCAAGTGGACAAAAAAAAACCTTAAGAATATTAGAATCCACTAATTCACCCCTCTTCATACTCGTTCATAAACTTCCTGCAATACTCTTTTGCATGTGTGTTGCATCCCACGAGGTTCGAGAAATGTGAAGTTATTATTTCCCTGTACATACTGCGTTATTTCTTTTCATAACAGTAAGGCTAAATTCTCGTTTTATCTGAACTTTTAAAAAATGTGCAAAATACGTCTCTATCTTTAAACAACCACCCTTTCTCATGTATGTGCAAAATAATTCCACTCTGTCTCAGAAAACCTCTTCCTACGATCAAATGAAGGAAACAGCTCTTAAGTCTCAACAATTATAAATTTTTGCTAAAATTTCCTATCATTTATACAAACAGTAGCACATATCACGTCCTTTGGTGCAACACTGTCAACAGCTAATGTTACTTTCCTCGTCCTAATTCATTTACTTCCAACCAGTGACGGAGCCAGGGAAATATGACTTGGGGGGGGGGGGGGGCTGGCAACAAAATATTGTAAGAGGGCAGTCACATTAAAACGCCCGAAAACACTACACATATATATACATATATAATAATACTTATAATAATAATAATAATTATTATTATTATTATATTCATGTATGGTGTTTTGTGTTTGTCTTTTATTTAGAGTGGACGTTTACTGCCTAAATTTACTTCTTGATTACGAGTTTATCTCCACATGATTCGTTTTAATAAAGACATTAATTCTTTTTTATTGGTAAGTTGCGTTGTCTCTAGTGGCCTATTTCAGTAGTATTGAAAGACATTCATAATTTTATAATTATCGTCTTTCTTGAGATGAAACTACTGATATAAATATTTAAGTTATAAGATAATAATATAAATGACGAAAAAAATGCTTCGAAGAGTTTAATTTTCTTTCAAAATAAACGTGACGTTGGAAGAAATTAATCTTCTTAAGTATTAGAAACAATGTGAGGCACTTAGTGAAGTGCAATTCTCGTGTAGGAGAATTCTGCTGTATGAGCTTTGGAGAACACATTGCCCACCTTTGGTACGCCCAGGACTTGACATTTCTTCTCAATGGCAAGAACAGCCAAATGAGGCAGTTTGCATCCAGCATCCTGTTTCGAGCAAGCCTCTTCAAAGATTTTAAGGACAACCATCTTCGTAACGCTGAAGAGTTTTGGGCAAAATTTGTGTTTCACCTTTGAGGGAAATGTTATCACGGGATAAAAAATCAGACAAAGGTTACAGTTATCTCATAATTCAAGAAATTTTCTGACCCTGAAATTACTTACTCTTACTCTACCACTCTAACGTATGTTTGTGCTACACAATTACAGGCACCTATGGAGTTCGTGGGAAGAAGTTCTTTGATTTTGATATGTACCAGAAAGAGCGAACCTGCATCTAATGATTGAAGAGTGGCAAATCCTAATAAGCGTTCTTTTACCTGCCCGCGATATGTTTTGAATTGAATTTTAAGTGTAATTTGCATTTTAAGGTTCACGTTCAATACATTTCCAAATAATATCCCCTCATTAACTTCAAGAGTATCGAAGAAATTCCCTTTGTTAAGGTTTCCTCAGACTCATCATCTCGAAACTCAAGTCCCTGAATAGTAAGAAACCTCGATGAATCCACAACAACTGACATGTAGTGTCGGGTTTTCTTAGATCATTTTTTGATCACCCAGTGGAGGCACTTTAAACTATAAGTCCAGTCCCGATTAGCCTTACTGTGCATAAAGTGGCACCAAATCAACCAATAACCAAATCTTGAATCAACTTTGAATGTCTTTTAATAATTAGCGTTGTCACTAACAACCACGATTAGAATAATTTGCCCGTACTACAGATGATGTCTTGTGGTCCTGAAAATATTCGTGATGTTTTAAAACAATCCACATTCAACACTTTTTCCCAGTTCTTAAGACTGGTTAAAACTTAGGTTAATCTCGGCTATTACAGGACATAAATGAATGAGAAATCACCTATGCCCAGGTCGGCGCTCGAATCTTGGACGAAAGTCTCACACACACATAGCTATATATATACTAAACAAATTAATATTTGTTAATCATGTTGGTATTATAAGCAGAATACACCACTTTGAAAAAGTCATACTCTTATAAATGGACTCTCTTATTATTCGATATTTAATTAACTTCAGTTGGGTGGCCCGGGGGGGGGGGGGGGACGAAGTGTCTGACATGGGGCGTCCCCCTACCCCCCTCTGGCGTCGTTACTGCTTCCAACCCTCTAATAACTTCACTGCTGATAGCCTGACCTTCGAAATGGAAGCTTGTGTGTCGGCGAGTAATACAGAGAACTTGTGTTCTTTCATTCAAAGTCTGCCGTTTTCCTTTTCAGTTTTTCCTGCAAAACTTCCTGTCAGCAAGCAAACCAAATTACAGAATTTTTATTGCCCCTCCCTTGCATCAACTTTCATTCCTACTTTAGGCCTGGATTTATGGCACTTACCCGCTACTGCAGGTCAACCTCGCCCTATGTTTGGGCAGGGCAACCTCGCCCCCTGAAGCAACGGTGTCCATTGTTCAAAGCGAAACCTCTGTCAGTGGGGAACGGCGAAAAATAGTCTCGGAATACACCCTGGTCGTAAACAAGCTCCCGCCACCATGACATTGCTGTCAGCTTCCCTCTGAAGTTTGATAAAACTACTTTGTGAAATGTGTTTAGTAACGAGTGAAAATGTAGACAGTAGATACTACATATATTTTGATCATAAACCTGAAGGCTAAATTTACAGAATAAAAAGAACAGCTACAACATTCCTTCATCTGATTTACAGAAAGGCTAATCGGGACTGGACCCACAGTTTAAAGTGGGATTCAAATCACCATGTGCCTTCACCGGGTATCGAAAACGGGACCCCTTGATTACAAGGCGACGACGCTACCACTGTACCATCGGGGAGTCCCCTCATAGAACAAAGTTTCCTTCTACGACGATTATACAGAACTTAGTGCACTTCCTTCATTTGAAATCTATTCTATATCAGCCTCAGTATTTCGTTATTACAATCCAAGGAATAGTATTCTCCTTAAATAAGATATACAGAATTTTTTAAAAAAAGGATGGGAAATAATCTTCAAACGGACGTAAAAAAATCGAATCCAACCACCTGTAGAATGCCTGAGGGAAACAACAAGAATTTTCTCAACAAAGACATATTCGAAATTTCCATAACATTCTAATAATTTCGTAACCTGTGCAAATAATCATGTGGTAAAATCTTGTCGTGGTTCCCCGTAAACACTAAAATCACCAAATTACTTCTTTCCATAATACCCGTATTTTCTCCTCCTCTTTTGCTCTCAGCAGTTCGGAGTGGGATAATACAAGATTATTTGTCCCTAATTATCTCCTTCTCTTAGTCTTGCTAATATCTTGGACTCCTTAATAACTTTCCCAACAACTCCTTATCAATTTGTACTGCCATGTTTCCTACATTGTTTTTCCTACTTCCTAATAACAATCACTTCTGTACACCCTTTGATGTAAAAATTAAATAATAATAATAAACCATATCCGTCGCTCCGTTTATCTTTCCAACCTTTAGAGCTGAGACTATTTTTACAAGATAAACCTCGGACGCAGACACTCCACGATGTTTTAGACCCTCCTTCCACGTTCTCTACCTGCGCTTTTACTTGATGTTATTCAGAATTGTATTAGTATCTGGAGTACTATCGTAACATAAAGTTATTAACCTGGAATAAATTGAAAAACAAAAATGGGGAGTAATGCTGTGTTTTGAAAGAGTATTGAAAATAAGTTTAGGTATTCAATTCATTCATTACTATCTCTAGAATAGCCTTCTTTTGACTTAATACACGCTTATCAACGTTTCTAATTGAACTACTTTATTCCAAGCAAACAAGCATTTGCAACTGATTAAAAATTTTGCTTGTATTTTTTCGAGACATTCGAGACGAGACGAGACTTTTCAAAAGCCGTCCCGTCCCGTCTCGTGTCTCGTCTCGAAAACGAGACGAGAAAGGCATTCCGTCTCGTCCCGTCTCGAATTTCAAAAGACTTGTCCCGTCTCGTGTCTCGTCTCGAAAACGAGACAAGACGGGACATGTCCCGTCCCGTGAGCAACACTATTCAGATACAAAGGATTTTAAAAAGTGGTTGGTGTAGATGTCATTTGCAATACCCACAGAGAACATCTGAATCTGCCGTCCTCTGCAGCGCCCAGTACTGCCATCTCGCGGCATATCCAGCTGTATTTTGCTTTGTTGCAAGACGAAACTTCCCTGCTTTTAATTGAGTTAACATCCCCCCCCCCCATCTGGCCTCGTTTAATAAGGCTGATTCGAAAGTTGAGTAGCGCCGGAGTAAACTCACGCGGTAATACAAATAGAGGGATAGGAAGTAGATCGAATATTTTCGGGTAAACTCGAAAAATGATCTGTTTTGCGAAGACTTTGTTGCCATGGTGATAATGGATCCTGTTTCCAGGATAAATGGTAAGACAACCGCCACCAATTCCTCCTCTGGTGCCCCCAATCTCCCCCCCCCCCCCCCCGAGTTTCTTCATTTCCAAGTCTCATCTTTGGAATTAATTATTCGCAATTAGATCCAAGACCCCTCCCTCCTCCTTTAAACTGCTTAGCATTTAAATGGTTTGTCAGCCAGCGACCTTCCTTTGTTTTTTGGAATACAAGAAGTTCTTGAAAGTGGAGATCTGCGAATCCTGCCCTCCCCCCCCCCCTCGAGCTTTCCAAGAGATGCGATCTTCTTTAGTTTATTCGAACTGAAAGCCTGAAACTGGTAGGATTTTCTAAATCTATTAGGCATATCCAGAAAGTAAGTTTCCCTGGAGTCGTTCACAAAAAGGAAACAATATTTCATTCAATGATTTATTGCCACAGATACAGCACTTGTCCAATTACTTGCCAACATAATTCCCTCCAGAATTCAGGCACTTGTCATAGCATGGGACCAACATCTGTATACCTGCGTCGTAGAAGTCCGCAGCCTGGGCGCCGAACTTCTGTGTGACAGCCGTCTGAACCTCTTCGTCGCTGTGAAAATGTTTGATAACAATGTCGTGCATCAACGACCGAGAAATTGCGGGAAATGGCTGCTGATTTCCGTGATCGTGACGCGACGATCCTCCAATATGCGCTGCTGCACCTGCTCCACAAGCCCGATGGCCGCCCACTGCGCTCGTCGTCATGCACATTTCGCCGGTCTTCGTAAATGTCCTGCACCAACGACGCACCATCTGCTTGCTCATGACGTCTGGCCCATACACCTGGCACAGCTGAGGATGAATTTCGATCGGCTGTATATTTTGTGAGTTCAAGAACTTGATCACCGAACGAACCTTGCACGCGGCGGGAGAAGGAATAAGAGCCGCCATGTTTCATCGCTGCCGCGACGCTACTGCGGACTTTCGGGAGGCGTCTTCTAGGATATTCACTAGCCAGGGCATGTGCCTCTCACGCATGCGCAAAACCGGTTTCAATACGCATGGCCTGCCACCTGTGGGCGAGTGGGAAACTTACTTTCTGGATGCGCCTAATATTTCCGATTCCTCAACTCTGATGCATTTTGCATTATTCGACTTGGAATAGTCTGAGAATAGACGTTTTAACTTCGGCCACACAGAACGCTATGTTCGCTACCTTAGCTCCGTCTATAAGTGTTCGATTCGCGACTATTTTTTGAATTACACATTATGTCGACGCTACGAATCGTTGAAAAATCCTTTTTTATGTCCTGATTGTCTGCCACGCGGGAGATCCGGCCTTGTCCCCGCATAAAGCGATTCTGGGGCTCACCCAGCCTCAAATCAATGGGTACCTGGAGGCAACCCCGGGGGTAAAGGCGACCGGAGCGTGGTACTGATAACATCACCTCCAAAATGGCCGAGATCGAGAATGTGTGTGGCCCTACTCCCACATCCCTTAAATGTGTCTTCATGGCACGGTGCTATATGAACGGGCAACTTATACCTATATTCTGATTGTATGCAACTGCGCAGCACAGGTTCGTAGTTGCCATACTTCCACTGTGCCAACATCTCGAGTGAGACAGAGCCTCAAACACGGAGTCCCGTCACTATTTTACAGAGGTCCATAAGCGCCGTCTTTAGGGGGCAAGGCACTGTCTTCCCTAAAAGAAATTCCTCAAAAATTATATGTATACGCATTATACATCAAAAAAATATTGTTGTCTATCTTGCCCCCACCCTCAATATGTATATGAAGTTCGAGCCTCTGCACACGTCTGTCTCGCCTATAGGTATTGTAAAGATTTCTTTACTTCAGCGTGTTTCTGCTCAGATTGCAAGAGCGTGAATGTTGGCCTACACTCCCGGCAACGCAGTTTTTAGCCAGTTTTTTCGCCACTTGCTTGCTAATTTATTGATCAGATCACAGATAAATGAAAACTGCAATTAACCGCTCGTTAAAACATTGCATTCTGTTAATTAATCATATCATAGCAGGCACACTGCTGTGGTAATTTTGACCTTGCCTCGGGAGATATGGAAACGTTACCTTTTAACGCAATTAAACATTGGGTTTGTTGCCGGGAAACTGTGTAGTGTAAACCAGGCGCTTTGTTGTTTCCCAATTACATACAATGGGCGTCGGGTGAATATTAGTGTTTACTGGAAGTTCAATCCTGTTGAAACTATTAATTGTAATTACTGATGGAACGAGCAATTAATTAGGGAATACTAATTAGCGTGTTCAAGGATACAACACAGTGCACGTGGTATCTGGTGAAACCAATATTAATCAAAATTCCTTTTATGGTTTCAGTTGCGGAGTTTTGTATTAAATATTCGTCTGGGATATTTTCCTTCGTTCACCAATTGTGCACTAGTTGCCAGACCATGAGCGTCGCTATTGGGTGGGCAAAGGTGGGCTGTGGCTGCCCAAATAGCCTAGGTAAGGAATTTTCAGAATAATTTATAGCAAAAGTAATTGAGGAAATTTTTTACAGCCAAACTGAAATGTATTCACAAAAACTGGAATATACATTTTGAAGGTTGAACATTACTCTACTTTTCCAGATAACATCCATTCACATTTATACACTTGTCCCACCGTGACACCAATTTTTCGATGCCCATGCGGTAGAAATCGTTCGGCTGGACGCGTATCCAACGACGCACGGCTGTCACAACTTCCGTGTCGCAGCTCAAGTGTTTGCCGGCAAGGTGTTCCTTCAATGGGCCGAACAGGTGAAATTCTGACGGGGGGGGGGGGGTCAGCTCTGGACTGTATGCTGGATGCTTGAGAATTTCCCAATGCCAGGAATCGATTTTTTGCGTCACTGATGCAGCCACATGGGGACGAGAAAACTGAGATTGGGGAAAATAAGAGAAAGTGATGTACGGACAGAGAGAGAGCTTGAGAAAGAGTGGAACAAAGGAAAGAAGGAAATATATAAACTGCACTGAGGAAAAGTTTGTTTGTAATAACCAAATACGTATTTGTTTAAAGATGTGACAAACAAATTATTGTTCAGCAGAACCAAAATTCTTTTAGTGACCGTACACGTTTCTTTATAAGAGTCACCAAATAATTTTGTCAAAATCATGAATTTAGTGAAGGCTACTCAAATTTTGTGTTTATGAATACCAAGAAGCTTAACCAAACGTGTTCTGTTAACTTTTTTCCTGTGTGGGAACGGAAAGGAAAGAAATAGTAGAACATGAAGAAAACGAGAATAAAGAAAGAAAAAAAATGATGGTAGAGATGGTATCAAGACGAGACGAGACTTGAGCTATCTCGATCTCCGTTCATCTCGAAATCCAGGGCAAATGAAAATAATTCATCTGATTACAGATGGCTGTATCCTCTTGAGTTTATGAAGATAAAGTGATTAAATGCTCATAAAATAAACATAACAGTCCAAAATTCTGTTCACATACGTTACAAATATTCTATGTGATAATATACGTATAAACAATAATGCAATTCCCGATATACGTGATCCACCATACTTGTTAACCCGATTAGACAACAAGAGGGGTTTTACAAGTGGCCTATAAGGCCTCCGGACCTGACCCCTGCAACTTTTTCTTATGGGATATGTTGTGAATATTTTGCAGTATGTTCCACCGTTTGCCGATGAAGTAGGGATAGCGTCGTCGCCTTGTAATTAATGGGTTCCGGGTTCGATACTCGATGGAGACGCATGATGGTTCGGATCCCACTTTAAACTGCATGTGCAGTCCCGATTAAGCTATCTGTGCATCAATTGAACATAAACAAACACACACACAACTCAACTTAATGAAAACATGAGTATAAAATTACCAAACTTGTAAACACCACCACATGACTTTCAAGTAGGAATGTGTTGGACGGAATCAGGACTTGCATTCCGGACTGGAAATATGTATTCAGAATTTCCCAGAATTGTGAAATATCGCGAGTTCTACACAGTATTTCTCCCTGATATTATTGTTTTCGGATTTCCAAACATCATTTTCAAGAAATTTACGACACTTACAATGTCGAGAAAACTTCGAAAACTAAGCGCATTTACTACACGTCGATTCGAAATTCCATGACACTTTGGGATTCGAAACTTCACAACAGGGACGGCGCTACAGGGGGCTAGGGGGTGCTGAAGCCCCGAAGATTTTTGTAGTACGGTAGACGCATTTTGACCGAAAACTTAAAAAGTTTAAGTTTACATTTTCCATTATTAAAATTTCATTGAGGCAAATACAATATTCAAGTACATTTTCTAGTTCAAAGATCGTAAAGTTTCTTTTAATACGATGTGCTCTAAAATCAAGGGAGAGGGATATATGCAGATATGCCTGGATAGCAGTGGCTACCATTCGATACTACGTAATGGGCCAATCATGAGTGACAGCCAAACTTGCTACGAAATCTGTTACCTACCTCGTAGGTGGACGACGTATTCAGTGGCTGTGAGATTGTTCTTGAATTGTTGGCATATGTAGTTAAATGTATACATTAATAGGCTCCAGAAATCGTATAGCTATATTTCTGAATAAATCTAACGGATGTGTAAAATGATTTTTTTAAGTAGGACAACGTTCAACATCTAAAGAGCCGTCAATGTACTTTTCTGTTTGTTAGTTCCTCATTCGAGTACCAACAATGGTATGAGTGTTATCGATGTTCTCTCATTGTTTACATCGTTATATGTATCCTTATCGTTGCAAATATTCAAGAGGGAAAAATAGGACGTTAAGAAATCAAAGAGTACACAAAGTAACTAATTCTGAAATGTTAAGAATTGGAAATATTAAAATTGGACCTCCCCGCCCTGGTTTTCTAGCAGCAATACTGCTGCCTTGATATTAAGGGGTCCCGAACTCGATCCCCGGTGGAGGCACATATCATTAAGTGGCTCGGATTCCACTATAAGCTGTAGGTCTCGTCCCAATGAGCTTCTGTGTATATAGTGGATCTTAATACAAATCCAATCGAGTAAACATTTTTGCATACGCTGCAAAAATCAGCACGCTTGGGCAAATTTCATTCTTCGCTGGCCTAGGCGTACATGCTAATTAATTATTATTTGTGATGTTAGAAAATAATTTCTGTAGTACCGTCAAAGTGGCCAAATTTGATTCCGTGCAGAAGAATCAATCTTTGAAGCACATTTCATAATTGATCCAAGTCTGGTCAATATTCAGAGCATAATATATTCTGAAATAAAATTATAATCTTCAGCAGTCACTTCTCTAACCAAAATGCCCAGTGCAAGAGTTGCAACTACACATATTCCTTGATTTTATGTCAATATATTTGTCTCGTAGTGGAGGTGGATTTGTAGTGAAAATATTTTTCTTCCTTGAGAGTGGCATGTCCTAAGTGGACGATATTTCTCACATCCTCCCCATTTTTAGCCCTAAGTTCTGAATCCCAGTCGTTGAACAAGAAAAGTAAGATATTTCATCATGGAAGAGAAAATGGTATCATTAACACAGTTTCTATTCAAGGTGTTATCGCTTATTTGATGCCTACTTTATTAAGTTAGTGCTGCTTTTATGAAGCATGAAAAGCTACAATCTGTATACGCTCCCTACTGTTGTGATTTGGACAGTTTAGAGTCATGGCACACTATGAGGCAGAATGGAAGCCAAAATAAAGACCTTCAGCAGCTGCTTGCAATGATTGAAACATTCAAAATGTCCTTTTACGAACTTTATAAGCCTTTGTGTTGTTGAAATCTTCATATCCCCATCAACGGTTGCTTGCGACAAACCGAAATCTATTTGGTGACGAGAGGTTGAGTGTTCTATCTGTTCTGTCCTTGAAGAGCTTGCAAAATCTTTGGATTTAAAAAGGGTTATGGCTGCTCATAAAAACAGACGTATCTTATCGCAGTTTCTTGCTGTGGTTCATTTTCTCATTTTAGCAACAAGTTAGTCACACTGTTTACTGTTCCCTGTAGTACTTATACGAATATCCAGCGAGTTGATGATAATCAGGGTGGCGACAGACCTGGAAAACCTGGAAAACCGGGAAAAGTCAGGGAATTTAAGGTGTCAAAAATAGTCAGGGAAATGTCAGGGAATTTCGTCTTCAGTGACTTTTTTTTTATTATTATTTAATTTAAAGATATCGTTATGGAACTCTGCACGGGAACAGAAAATTGTTATAACTCGGGCACTATGGGACCAATCTACTTCGGATAAGTTTTGTTTTGCAGCTAAAACATCAGCGCATGCAACCGTGTACAATTTAGAACGCCGGACCGAGGAAGGGGGTTTGGGAGGCGCGACTCCCGAATTTTAATAGAAAAAACAAAAACCTGAAGTTTGCCCCCTCTTCTCCCACTATTTTGGGGAGAAGGCGCGAAATTTAGTATTCTTTTCAAAGAATGGACATTTCTCAAGAGAATGAAACATGTTTCATGTTCTTGGGTGCCATACAAGTAGAATAATAAGTCAAAATGTGATTTTATATTTTTACGAAAAATATGTAACTTGCATTTTTGGAGGAAAATTGTTATAACTCGGGCACTATGGGAGCAATCTACTTCGGATAAGTTTTGTTTATCAGATAGAACATCACAGCATACAAACGTGTACAATTCAGAACGCCTGACCGAGGAACGGGGTTTGGGGGAGCCCGACCCCCGAGTTTCAATGAAAAAAACATAAAAATCTGAAGTTTGCCCCCTCTTCTCCCGCTTTGTGGGTATAAGGCGCAAACCTTAGCATTCTCTTCAAAGAATGGACGTTTCCAAAGAGAATGAAACATGTTTCATGTTCTTGGGTGCCATAAGCCAAATTTTGAAACACTGTTTTTTAGTAATTTGCATGTTGCTCAGAAAATTGTTATAACTCGGGCACTATGCGAGCAATCTACTTCGGATAAGTTTTGTTATGCAGGTAAAACATCATAGCATGCAACCGTGTACAATTCAGAACGCCGGACCGAGGAAGGGGGTTTGGGGGGCGCGACTCCCGAATTTCAATAGAAAAAAAAAACAAATCTGAAATTTGCCCCCTCTTCTCCCACTATTTTGGGAAGAAGGCGCGAAATTTAGTATTCTTTTCAAAGAATGGACATTTCTCAAGAGAATGAAACATGTTTCATGTTCTTGGGTGCCATACAAGTAGAATAATAAGTCAAAATGTGATTTTTTATTTTTACGAAAAATATGTAACTTGCATTTTTGGAGGAAAATTGTTGTAACTCGGGCACTATGGGAGCAATCTACTTCAGATAAGTTTTGTTTATCAGATAGAACATCACAGCATACAAACGTGTACAATTCAGAACGCCTGACCGAGGAACGGGGTTTGGGGGAGCCCGACCCCCGAGTTTCAATGAAAAAAACATAAAAATCTGAAGTTTGCCCCCTCTTCTCCCGCTTTGTGGGTATAAGGCGCAAACCTTAGCATTCTCTTCAAAGAATGGACGTTTCCAAAGAGAATGAAACTTGTTTCATGTTCTTGGGTGCTATAAGCCAAAATGTGAAACACTGTTTTTTAGTAATTTGCATATTGCTCAGAAAATTGTTATAACTCGGGCACTATGCGAGCAATCTACTTCGGATAAGTTTTAATTTTCAGCTAAAACATCAGAGCATGCAAACGTGTACAATTTAGAACGCTGAACCGAGGAAAGGGGGTTTGGGGGCGAAGCCCCCGAATTTCAATGAAGAAACCATAAGAATCTGTAGTTTGCCCCCTCTTCCCCGCTATTTGGGAAGAAGGCGCGAACTTTAGTGTTCTTTTCAAAGAATGGACATTTATGAAGAGAACGTAACATGTTTCATGTTCTTGGGTGCCATACAAGTTGAATAATAAGCCAAAATGTGATTTTTTAATTTTTTTTTTACAAAAAAATAGGTAATTTGCATTTTTGGAGGAAAATTGTTATAACTCGGGCACTATAGGAGCAATCTACTTCGGATAAGTTTTGCTTTTCAGCTAAATCATCATAGCATGCAACCGTGTATAATTCAGAATGCCGAACCGAGGAAGGGGGGTTTGGGGGCACTACAACCGAATTTCCATGAAAAAAAAAATCTCGAGTTTACCCCCTCTTCTGCCGCTATTTTGGGGAGAAGGCGCAAACCTTAGTATTCTCTTTAAAGAATTGACGTTTCCAAAGAGAGTGAAACATATTTCATGTTCCTGGGTGCCATACAAGTTGAATAATGAGCCAAAATGTGAAACTCTGTTCGGAAATGTGGCATGGATATGTTGCAGAGAAGGAGGAGGTTGGTCATCAATATGAATTTCCCAGGCTTGCTCCAGACCTGTGTCAGTGTTTCCACCTAAACATAAGTGTATGAAGGTCCAAAAAGCACATTCATTTCGTGTTCAGCACCATGATACCATATGGTATCATCAGGCGAGTACGACAGAAATAGCATGGACTGCAACATCCAACAAAAATCGAATGCATAAACAAGAAGAGCTTTAGACTGCAAATATGCTGCTGGAATTTTATTACTCTTCTGGCTCACTTCACCTTATTTAATGTAGCAGTACTTACGAAGGTTTTCTTTCATCATCCTGACGTATTACTGGTTTTGCACAAGTTAACATACGTTTACAATGACATTACACTATACTTAGATATCAAGAAGAATCCAACCAAATGGAATATATATTGAATACTATCACGAAAAAGTGAAACATAAATCTGCATTAGTGAACGTTATAAAAATTCTACTGCATGCTCCCAACCTCAAATTTACTGCAACACTGTAAATTCCTGTCTGTTTAAACTCATGAGAGATGGTCATTAATCTCTCACTGAGTAAGGTTAATGTCCAATATTATGAAATAAAATACTAATAATAGATACGTAAATATTTGAATATCATATTTACTCGAATCATTCAATCATAAAAGCAAATCACTTTCTTCAAGAATTGTCTTTTCTCTGCCAGCCCTGCTAAATTTTCACTTTTCGTCTACTGATTTATACGAGGGGTGGCCAGAAAGTAATTTCCAATTAGTAGGGACATTGATTTTTCGCAAACACGAAAACTGTGAAAAATGGTAATTGCTGCGAAGTTATGTTTAGGAATGTGCAGTGATGATGTCTGGACACATTTTTCGCCCGTTCGAAATAATGTGAATTTGGCATAAAATGCGAATTGTTGGCGTTTTTAGCGACTTTTTTTTAAAGAAATGTCCTAAAACAACGAAAAATTCCATGAAATCCAACATTCTTGTCTTTTGTAGGCCATGTTTGTGTACATAGAACATGCAAGGTTTCCAACATTTTACTCAAGAGTAAACTGTAGAGTTATATACGTACGTGGAATAATTCCGACAGCCACATTAAATCATGTATTTCCCACGATTTTTTCAACTTAACAAGTGAAAAAAAGATAATGCCAATTTTTGGTGCCATAATATATCGGTATCTGTAACGTGAGATTGATTGATTTTAATTTTTTGGGTGCGTCGCCACTTATGGTCATTATGCACCCTTCAGTATATACGGGGACAATTCCGTTATCTAAAATCCTTATCTTAAAATAAAAAAAGGGGTATGGAAAATAACTTTCCCGAAATAACTTTCAAGATATTAAACTCTCACGAAGAGGCGTAAGCAATTTGACTTACTTTGAAACAGTAGTTTAAAAACACGATGAAGGTATAATTTCAGATATTTGCCAGAAAATGCGCTAAAATGAAAATGTGAATTTTGGGGAAAATAACACCGTGTAGTAAAAAATAAAAAATAAGAAAATACACCAATTTAAAAAAAACAAACAAAATATCAAGGTCCCTACCGTTTAGGCATAAATAAGACAAGAATATCAGTTGTACTTTATTACATTAGTAACAGTGAGTCATAACCTAATTTTCGGCATAATCAACACTGTTGTTCTGGCATTTGTCGTAGCATGGCACTAAATTTTGTATGCCCATGGCATATGTGTCTGACAGCAAGGACTGGAACTATTTCTACCGCAGTGTAGCTGTCAAATCCTTGCCCTGCCAGAAACCTCTTTAGTTAAACAAAGAGATGAAAGTCGGTACATTCAAGGCCAGGGCTGTATAGGGAGTTGTCCAAGATCTCTCGCCCGAAGTGATGCAAAGTACCCGTGTGTACTCAGCTGTATGGGATTGTGCACATTCGATTGGCCTTCCGTGAATTGTCTACACCATCATCTGACCTTACTATCACTCACGACGTCCGGTCTGCACACCTCACACGATTGCTGGTGGCTCAGTGCCAAATTCTGAGCGTGCAATGTAGGCTACATCGCAGTCGGTGGGAGACTGTATGAGAGCTGCAATCTTTAACCTAGAACTGTCCTAAAACGGCTGCATTGCAACTGTACCAGATTACAGCTACATGCCACTTCTTCCTGACTGCATGTGTGTGTGTCTTATCTCTTACCACTAGTGCTGCGTATAGGCACCATTGAAGCTTTTTTCAGGATGCCCCTCGTATATGAACTTTCAGAAGCTTTTATTATTAAAGTGTTCCTATTTTAATGTGTAGTTAGCTAAATCAGGTACCTATACAATTCAATTCTATAAATTCCTTGCGTTCAATTTCTAATACCTACATACCCTTTTCGTCAGTATTAATGGTATAACTGCATATTGTCAGTTTCACAGTACTTCACTTGGATATATTGTACTGAAGCAGAAATCCCATTGATAATGTAAGGAAATATGACACTTTATTTTGTTCGATTCAATTGTTTCACTTATATGCAAGAGTTAAGTTGTTTGCTTTACAGAGAAGAGAGAACTAGCTTTATGCATTGAAAAATGAGTCCGCGCTCATGGTTCTTGCAAGCAGAGGGTTCCAAACCTGAGTGGAAATATCAACATATAATACGGAGAATGTATAGCTAAGGAGACTGATAAATTACAAATTGTATTTCTTAATCAATCGCTCTTCACTCTTATCTCATTTAGTCGTAACTTTAAAAATAATCAAGTATTTTATTTTAAAATTACTGCATATGAAAAATTCCGTAATCGTTCCCTAGCTTGTGAATTGTAATAATTTTCCAAATTCACTATTTTGCAGTTTGAATTCAAATCATAGAGAATAGAGAAATTAAGTCAATTTCATAGAAGATAATATTGGTACTTAACAAAACCATAAGTGGATCTGTGTGAGTTTATTATTTCTATTTGCAAAAAGATCGATTTCGTTAACTTTGTAATTGTCAGGGAAAAATGTAAATTTTGTCCTGGAAAACCTGGAAAAGTCAGGGAATTTCATTTCTGCTTGTTTGTAGCCACCCTGATAATGTAATGGGTGTAGTTTTCTATGGTGTATTTTGTACTCTTCACATGAATAGTAAGACTCTGATATTATTCCACTTAATAATGGCTTAGGAAAGGAAACAATATAATTATTGCATTTTATTTGACATAAAGGATTCGTGCCTAAAAGTACTTTTGTATATGATGGAACAAAATGCAACATCTCATTGATTTATCTTGAGTTCTGATTGTAAAATATGCAAGCGGTAAAATAATACCCTAAAAGTATGAAGTAAGTACATTTTAGTCCGTATTAGTTATCCCCCGAGAATTTGACTCCGAAATCTGTAGCCCCCCTCCCCCCCCCCACTTATTTCAGGCTGGCGCCGTCACTGCTTCACAAGATAGCTTGCTGTAGCATTCGTTGCAAAATCATGGACAAACCTACTACGTGAAAGAAAGATTTGAAAGGTTTTAACCATAAGGGTAACTTGCTCCATATTAATTCAGCTGTTTTTCCACCACTGACCCTAGATGAAGTGCGTTGAGCACTACTCTGCCATCTACCCCAGAGTGCTATATTATTAAGTCAACAAAGAACCCTTGCTTCTGTCTTTCCGGAATCGATAAGTTGCTCCGGCCACAGCATGAAGTTAACGGGGGAAAAAAGAAGTAGTAGTTCAGTGTTATGTTCAGTTTGTTTTTACAGCGTTTATTGGATCATTCTAAACGGTCGTTTTACAAACTTAGACGAGGGCATCATGCAGTTACGTTTAAGTTTTTTAAAATACTCTTTACGTGCTTGGTGAACCGAAAGCATGTTCTAGAATGCGGTGCAAATAAAGAAACGTTAAGAGAGCGTTTGTTTGTCTGCCATATTTTAATGACTTGAAATGAGGATTTTTTTTTTCTTGTTTAGGGCCTCCCCGATGGAGGTGGTGGCGTCGTTGCCTTGTAAGCAAGGGGTCCCGGGTTCGATACCCCCGGTGGAGGCACATAGTGGTTCGGATCCCACTTTAAACTGTAGGTACAGTCCCAATTAGCCTTACTGTGCATAAAGTGAACACCAACTCAATCAGTCAATCTTTTTCTTGTTAGAAAGTCGACAAAATGTCGGGTCTGAAAATTGGGAAATTGTATTATAGAAAGGGGAGTAAAATTACTTACATTTTTGTTCTGCTGTAAACAATCACGGAACTGTGAAGCACTAAAGCTTTGACTTATCTTAATATTATTTTTAGTGTACGTCGCTTTCTTTCTTTTAGGTTAATTGCGACGGTGAGGATGAATGGTGATTTCAAGAAGTTTAATCACTATCATCAGGTCAAGACTCCAAACTGGAACGTTGTATGGGAAGATAGTGAGTCGAAGCTATGAATTAACACACTCCTTTATTGCTCTCCTCAGTAGAATAAATTTTCAAATGCCAATGTTTCACTATAATAGAAGGGGGAGTTTCTCGCCTATTTCTGAGGCGTCCTAAGTAAAAAAACAAAAACAAATTTCAACAAACTACAAATTTGTACACCCTCCAACAAATTGAAACCAATTAAAATTGTAATCACCAGTGTTCCAATTGAAACAACAATCACAACAAGCAGATGACAATGTATCCTGCAGCACGAGCATAATCTCATTCCTTAAAATGATATAGAATATACAAGAAATGCTCGGCAAACTTCCATGACTATATTATTTTTCTTTTATCTTGCATCCTACATGTTTTTAAGTACAAAGTTTTTACTTATGATTGTGTAGAGGTTGTCAGCAGCTTGTTTGGCGTTTTTAAAGTTATAATTGTGTAAAACAAACAGAATGGACATGGCAGGCGCGGCTCGTGCATTATTTACCCGGGGGTTCACTGAAGTCATATGACATATATTCAGTTTCCGCAAAATAAACTTCCTTCGCCTAACAAAAGGATGGGGGGGGGGGCGGGCTTAAAAGATTTGTCCAGAATTTTTTTTATATGGGAGTATAAGGTTTTGTATTAGGGGTGTGCGAATAAATTTAGGGCTGAAACTACAATAAATTGTGCCTTTATGGAAAAAGTTGAGTTTTGTTGGAATGGACGTCCTCAAGTAGGGGCAAGTAATATATTTTTTCCTCAGGAGGAGCAAAAAACACTCCTTCAGTCTGAAGTTACTGCAACGCTTTTATAATAATTACCAAAAATTACTGTGACTGAAATTAAATTATATGCGTGTAATATATAATTTTTGGTTTACATTCAATTTCCATGGGGGGCTGCCCCCTTTTCCCCTTCCGGACGTCCATGCCGACTAATCAGAACTGGTCCTACATTTATTAAAGGGAAATGGCAACTAATGGCATGTGCATACTAGAAATCGAACCTGAGACCCTTTCATTGATACAAGATAGAGAAATTGTTCAAATTTGGGGCTGGTCGACCAGCACACGCTTTTTTTCAGTGGACAAGGAAGTTCGTTTACGTTAATTACGTGCATTTCTATCGGTCATTTCTTACCTGCGCGGATTGCAACGCCTACACTGCATCATGTGACATAACCTAGGTAAAGTCCATCCCTCGCTTCACTCGCAGCATCACTTAATACTTTCCAACAAGTATCCAAGCACTTCAAAAACTAACAAACTTGAGACGATTGACACCGGGCGACAGCGAGTCACGTCTTCGCGCCATTCTTTCTCTTTCGCGAACCCAAAGTGTTTCCACCTTTAAGGAAAAACCTCTGAATGCATGCACGAGCTATTTTGGTAATGTATCTCCTTTATTTTAATTCATCGCATCTAATTCCAGCTTTTATTTGTTTCCACTCATCCATCTCTGCCACAATTTTGCATTTATTCCAAGAAGTTCAGTACAAAAATGATACAAAGAGAATATTGAATATGTAATGTGTGCGCTTCAAACTTCAACCGCACACAGCAACACTGGAAGGGAGGAAGCAACGAGATCGGAGCCTTGTCCCGCGCCTTCTGCGAGAGAACGAACTGCGCATGACCGTTGGGTTGAACATAGGTTCTGCAAATCTCATCTCCCATGTATTTTGTCCTATACCCTCCTCGCGCTTCTGCTCCCGCACGAAGCTTTCACAATGGCACGAGCTGTCCTGTGGGGGTTCAACTGAGGGTCTGTATCAGGGCGGCCGAATCGCGGTTTCTTCTTCTCAGCAAGAGAGTTCGCCGTGTTACGGGCACAAATACATGACTTATTGTGTAGAATTTTTAGCGAAATAATGTGAAAATGTAAAGACATTGTTTATTGTTCATTCTCGAGGTGATTATCGTATATTACTGGGGGTTCACTGATCCTGTGCGCTATAGGGCCAACCGCGCCTGGGACATGGTGATGGACATTTTGCTTGGCAATATTTATGCATCCCACTGTACAACCTACAACCGATGACATAATGTGCGTCAATCTCGAACCTCATGTAATAAAACAATGCGGTGAGGTGTGCATAAAGTTCATGGTACTACATTTAAAGCAGCATGTAAAACTGTACTGTTTAGCATGTAGCACCAAAAGATATTGGATATTTGTACGCGTTTTGAACTATACTGACAGATGTCTCTTTTCCACAGGTGTCGGTATCGTCCTCATCACAGTAAGTGGCGTTGCGTGGAGACTGACGTCACATGACGCACCTTCCTGTCGAATGATGCTCGGATTGGGCGGCGCTGACGATGGGGCTGAACCAAATAGACGATTTGTTCCGAGGTTGCCACCGTCCTATGGCAGACCTCACCATCCGTACGCTGGTAAGTATAGCCACCAACTTTTCATTATTTATATGTACAGTCAGCGACCACCGTCGTGCGTGTGTACATTGCAGTCTGAAGTATTTCCTTGGCCAATATTAGGTTACTTGATCCCAATTTTGAATGCCATAGTATGCCAAAGCTTACTGGAATACGCTACAGATGAACCTACTCTTAGCCTGCGCCCGGTAGGATTAATACCATTCCACGTACTCGTCACAAATAAGAAGAAAGTGTTCTGGTGGCACCCTCAGTCGCCAGACCTCAACCCCGTATTCCGGTGGCACTCTCAGTAGCCAGACATGAACCCCATAAAATAACTATAGAGAGAAGTTCTTCCTAGGTATATATAATGCCGTAACTGAACAATTGAGAGTGGAATGGCTGCTTTTATTTCCTTCGTTACGATTTTGAAACTGTAATATGTAAATGTAGTCTTGTACACACAGAAGAACAGTTATAACAGAATTGCACACCTAAAAATTCTCGTAACAGCGAAAAACAACTCCCACTTTACCTGGTGGTGGTGTCGAACAAATAAAAGGAGTGGGAACTCACTTTTATGCTGCAAAGGTTTGACCAACCAAACATGTGAAACTGCATTGCACACAAGAAACGAAATTCTCCACTGCTAAAAGAAAGAAAGAAAAAAAATTGCAAGATCTATCAGATACGAATCAGGTGAAGAACAAACTGAACAAAATTTAAATTACAGAAATTTATGAGTGAGGACGACACCAAATCGTTAGTTACGTCACTGACAACGTCACATTTCTTAACTTAGTTTTATTCTAAGGGGTACTTTGTAGTTCACATCCAAGAACGTATTTAGGGGGAGGGTTCAGGATCAAGGATACTATTAATACTTATTATTACTACTACTTTATATGCTTAAAATATTAACGAGAAACGTTACTTTTCGTCATCTGGATCTCACATCCTTTTTTGTTATTCAATAAATGTTCAATTCTTTATCTAATTGACATTGTATTTATACAAATTTTGGCGATATTGAACTCACGCAATCTAGATAACGAATATCTATATTCTTCGTCGACGCCTTGTAATCAAGGGGTCCCGGGTTCGATACCCGGTGAAGGCACATAGTGGGTCGAATCTCACTTTAAACTGCAGGTCCAGTCCCGATTAGCCTTACTGAGCATAAAGTGGACATAAAACACCAAATCAACCAACCAACTATATTTCTATTCTTATACAGTTTTTTGATGCAATAATAACAATGCAACATTTATTCATTTACATACTTTATTAATATTTTAATTTAAACATTATTTGAGACATTGTTTCGAACCCCCCAGAAATATATTTCTAGATACATGCCTGTTCAAACACCCCTACAGTATAATTATAATCCCTACAATTACCACCCTGCGTATTTTATTATCATTTTGTACTTGATCAAGAAGCAAATAGTGCAAATAATAACTAGGAGGTAGATAGGAAGAAGCTAAAGGAGTCCCATTGCATGACCATCGAGTAGACAACATGTTAGTTCTCATCTCGTCAACCAGGGTGAAAAAGAAACGATGTGCAATGCTACTTTGAGCAGTGCGTTCGGCGAGCCTGACCCGTCGTGGAAGTTGATGCACGTTTACTCGCACTCCCTTGGGCACAATTTTTACCCGGTCGTGAAATGAACTTCAGAATGAAGGGGAGGAATCGATACCGTTAATGCCATTGCTGAAGCTAACGCCATTTGTCTCCCCCCCCTTCATTGTCCCCTTGTTTAAAGCGAAAGGACGAGTCGCGAAAATAGTATCTGCCCGCTTGAAAATTTCTGTGCCAATTTTCGCTCGGTTGAATAATTAAAAGTGTAAATATGAAAGCAAAACATTACTTCTGGTCCGCAATTTGCTTCTGATGGAAATGTACAGCAAAAGTGTTTATTGATTAAAGAATTTGAAGAGTAAGCATGAAACCTGGAAAAGTGGTGGATCCAGAAGTCACAGTTGGGAGGGACAAATTTCAGTCTGGTACCTCCTCACCGAGAATCAATTCTAAGCTACACTTGCAGTTTACTGTAAACAGGAACCAATTTGTTTTAGAGATTAGAGTATTAATTTGGAACAGTAAGATCCCGGGCTGGAATAGTTGGTTAATATTATATGTCGTTATCATAATTCCTCCCATTGCAGGGTACGGTAAACTGAACGATCCGATATTACGTAGGAGTAAAGTGAATGAAGAAAGAAAACAAAAACATATCATTGTAAATCCAATTTTAAATTCTAGGTTCAGTTCCGGTTAGCCTATCATGAGCATAAACTGGACTTAAATCAAACTTTTAAAAATATTCTGAAGCCTGTTAAACTTAGTGATCAGACACAACATTTGAATCTTCAAAAATATTAGGCATAATAATATATACAAAAAAACGACATTTGGGAGGGGCGATCGCCCCTATGGCCCTCCACGTGGATGAGCGTCAGTTTCCTGGATATATTTTTAAAAGAGTTTCGGACTTTTGTGTGTTGATGGATCGTGTTGCGAATTATCCTTAATACACATATGGGAAAGTAATGCAATGGGAAGTGTAAATGTCCTTCAGTCAGTGGCGTGCCCATGATTTTCGAAAGTGAGGGGTTACATATACTTTTTTAGAAGTCAGTCGTCTTTTTTGCTATCTTTTCCTGGGTTTGACGTTTTTTTAGGAATACAGGAACAAAGGGAAGAGGGGGGTTATGAGATAAAAGATATTTCGTATATTAAAAAATTTCCTCTCAAAAATGGTAATTGGAGATCATTTTAAGGCGAGTTTGTATTTACCACTCCTTTTTTCAGAGTTCCTTACTGCTTTTATTTGAAAATGCTGATTTTCTTAAAATTTTGGAGGGGGCCGTAGCCCCTTCAGCCCCCGTCTGCGTACACAAGTGGTATATTTGTCTATTAAGACTTCAGATATTTAACTAAATTAAGACTTCAGATATTTAACTAAAAGAACAAGCAGACTGCGCATATACATCATATGACAAATGCAGACGTATTCCACTTGTAACTTTATGCCATTCATTATGTAAGAACAGCGCTTTACAAAATAGGAATTCAAAGTATATCAATTCAAAAACTTTAGCAGAGGGGTATGGGGGGTAACCCAAATGTCAACTTCTCTTCCCCTCTGGCCTGCATTTTACAGACTAACGAGGCTGTGGCGCCTGCATCCACAGCCAGGATAATCCTATGTCGTCCATCTCATTTCACCACCCTTCATCCTTGTCGTTGCGATTACCCAAAAGTGGTAGAAAACCGACGTAAAAAAAACCAAATCAATAAACAGCAACAGTAACAAAGTGGCATATTTATTTAAAGTCATAGTCAGTTTTTTACTTTAAAATGCAATTTTGTATAAGTCCAAGATATTAAAATTTTACACAAAGGTTCAACATGCCGTGCTATCCCGGGTTCGGATCCCGGCCTTGGCATGGGTGTTCTTTGTGAGTGTACCTTCATTAATTTCATCATGCCATCACTCATCCTCATCTTCACGATTTGCCAAAAGTGGCAGAAAAGTGAAGTAAAATAAACCAAATCAATCAAACATGTGGTGTAATAGTTTCTCAAATGAAGTTTTTCATTATTAAAGTAATCAATGAAAATTAATATATAAAGACGCTGTATGACGGATCCACCTATACATCCTGCACACTTTTAAATATACTGTATTGGTATCACGTTCACTGAATATTTGGTCAGCATCACTGTTTCGTTCATGAAATATTAAGGTGTGATTCGAGTTTGAGAACGAATTATCAGTTTAGGTGAAACTACTAAACCACAGCAAGCATTTGGTAGGCAGATAGTTATCGCACACACTACCTCATATTCCCCAGCGTGTCTCGTGCGTATTGTATTGGATTGTCCAGCGGCGGATAACCGCGAGAGTGTTATTGCAGAATTTATGTCCTCCAAGGGAGTATTAATATTTTACACTCGCTCGTGGGATTGAACATTGGGAAAACCGTTTTTCCCAAGCGCTGACAGGTCCGAACATGTTCGCATGCTCTCGCACCCCACCATTTCAGCTGCTGTCGAATGACGTTACCAGCAGCAAGGCTCCTGTAAGTCTGGGCAATTTATCTTCCCAACTCGTCACGCTTTTTAAAGTGGAAATTCGAGTGTTTCGCCCAATGTTTACAGTTTTCTTTGCTACGTGCTGTGATGATTTAAAGGGGAGCGAACAAGCGTGTAGAGTAGGGCTGACGGCAAAGGCAACATTGAGCGAACTGTCCATCTTTATTCACTCAGCTTTATGCAATATGCACTTAATTGAAACACATGTAAGCAAAGGAAATAAGGTTCATTTAGTTAGTATTCAAACAGAATAATCAAAATGAAAATGCATTAGATTGAAAAAATTAAGCGAAGATACAGGAACCAGGTTATATTTAGATATTCTACGATTTACACCAAAGAATAAATGGTTCCACAGTTTTCAGAATTCCATAAATTATAGTTTTAGGTGAGAAGTCAATTTCCACATAGCCTTTAAGAGACGTGTAAAAGATAATAACAAAAAACAATAACTGAATTTCAAACACTAACACTAATAATGGAAAACCGTTGTTGAGTTGAGTTTAGTTGTTAAGTCCACTTTATGCACAGGAAGGCTAATCGGGACTAAACCTACAGTTTAAAGTGGACTCTGAACCACTGATACCACCGGGTATCGAACCCGGGACCCCTTGTTTACAAGGCGACGACGTTACCACTATGCCATCGGGGAGGCCCAGAAAACCATTGTGCTGGGACATTCACTCGCCTGGTGCATCGAGTAGCAAATCCTCCCTATTTTATGTAATAAACAATAATAATAAATTTCGAATAAAATTTCTTTATTGTTATTAGTTTATATTTTTATAGTATAACATTTACAACCGTGGTAATAATTATTATTTTTTACTATTAAACTTTTATCGAGGATTGCAAAAGTTACTAGCGACGCCCATGATTGTACCTAAGGATCTTAGTCAGCCTCCCTGATGGCAGGCGCAGTGGTAACATTGTCCCATTACAATCAAGGGGTCCCAGGTATGATACCTAACAGAGGCACAGAGTGGTTCGGATTAGATTTTAAACTGTAGATCCAGTCCCGATTAGTCTTTCTGCGCAGAAGGTGAACTTAAAAACAAAACAACAATAATGATTATTGTAGTCAATTCCTATATGTCGTATTTCCATCACTATTCTCATTCCATTTTATTTTGCACATCCTATAAATCAATAAACTCTAATACCATACGAATTACAAACCGTTTTACAAACAAAAGCACCTAATTTATACTGCTTCCTACACTCCCAAGAGTTATCAAGATTGAAAGAGATCCAATGTGTGTGTTATAAATGGTGTACAAAATATACACTAATACAATGAAGTAGGACATGTTTAATTACAATAATAATATGCAGTAACTCGAATTTCAACTTCGATATTTTAATACTTAATGAAAAGGAATGGTTTCAGATAAAAATCACTTAATTTTGCAACAGCACGCATAGAATCAGAGTAATATTTGATGGGTTCCCCTTCTGGTTACAGTATCCTCCTCTAAGGTTATAACTTTTTGGTGTTTGACGGGGAATGTTATGTACTATTTTGATGCTACCTACAACAGAAGTTACTGGAATTCTAGCAAATGCCACATTGTCTAGATGTACTGCTTTTACTGGGTTGTCCTTTTATTCCACAATTTTTAATCTGTAAAATTTGTATTACATATTGTTTTAATGTAATATGTATATAATGTTATAATGTGTATTGGAATCAGGGGTTTAAACAACTTTCAATCTGGGAAGTGTACAGTGGCGAAGCATCGTAAGAGGCCTGGAGGCCGAGCCTATCCTAATATATTTGCCCATTATGGATTGTTTTATTATAATTTCATTCCATGGCATTTAATACATGAAAACTGAAATTTTAGGTCTTACGATTATTATTATAATTACTGCAAATTTCTATCCCTACTCTATCTTTGCATGCAGTGCAAGAGCCTCATTTGGTCCCAAACGTCCGTTGTAGTTTTTGCGGGAATTCAAGTTTCAGGGTACAGCTGCCGTAATATACAAGAGGAGGCTGTCGTCACTGTGCTTTCTACTAGAGCAAATAGACTTCCTGAAACGTTCATTTCCAGAAAGGAATGGAAACTCATTGAATGAAATATGATAAAGTCTGTTAAGTTTGTCTTAACCATTTATATTTTACTTTAATAAAATAATATCATTTACTTCTCAAAAGATATTACGACAGAAATGTAAATGTTTAGGGAATGTACAACTGCATGAAGAACAAGCCGATAATGTTAACAAGCTCTAAGAAGTGGAAAGGAAGGCAAAAGAAAGAGAAGAAGTTCCATATAAAGCGAGAGAACAGGTAGTTTGAAGATTTATGACTAATATTTGTACCTTTCTCTCCCATAACCGTGAACAGGAGACTGGAGATCAGTGGCGTGCATACTTCATTCACATCTTGTGACAATAAAACATTAAAGAAAATACTATGCTTTTTCAAGGCCACTTTGTAAACTACTATGATTTCAACATGGAAGGAAGATATTCAGGTTGATTTATCCGTGTTATGTCGACAGTTGCTGAATAACCACGGTATGAGGGAATTAAATGTATGATAATGAGCTTAATAATTATCTATGAGGAGATTAAGGAAATATGGTAGGTTTTAGTTTGTATATAATCTGTTGGTAACAGTAGTATAAGCCGGAGACGGATTTCTTAAAATTTGCAGGAGAAAAGACGAGAAAGTACTTACGGAATTGTGTTCTTGAGGACTTTCTGAAGCCGGGAATATTGTTTTTTAGAATCATGCTACGTATTTTGCCTGTAAATAAGGTATTTTTCGTCAATCATGCATCTCCGTTGTGCGATAGCTCGTGCCGCCATTACCGTTGACTACGTGAATCAAATGTTCCGTGCGTTTGGTTATGTAACCCCCTCACAGTGTAGCAACCACGCGGTAGTTTTACAAGGTGACGTGTGAGCGGGTTTTTTTCCAATTTAAGGTAAGACGCTAGTTTACGTCCTTTTCCTAAGGAATACGTGTCATATATCGTTGGAAAGCTTATTTTATAAGGAATTCAACAACGTAAATCCCAAAGCGAGGAAAAATTTCCTGAAGGAGTGAATCGAGAAAAACTGATGTTGTCCGGATATGCGTAATTGAACGTACTGAGGATTTTTTTAGATGATGAAGCACATATTTAGGGGTGAAATGAGTGCTAATGGAACCTAACCTAACAGGCCTAACCTAACCTCGTAGGCATACCTCGACCCCGTGAATGGATAGTGGGGCTATCGTGAACAGAAAGTGTAAAAAGGTACTTACCCGAAGAGATGCCGGGTGCCGCACCACCATCGCGCACCGCGAAAGCAAAGAAGCAATCACCATGCAGATAAGGACGTAAAGTAGAGTCTAGCCTCAATTTTCGCTTAAAAACCTTTTGTGAATAGTTTGTGCGGCATTTATCGGTTCATAAGTTTGGAAACACTGCACATCAGCTGACGATACTGCATATCAGCTGACGATAGACAACGTGAGTCAAAATTTGCGCGCCGAATTAGCAACGACCAATAAATGATAATAATGTTAAAAATAACGCTTTTTCATAGGAAAAAAAGTGATCCCCAGCTTGAATAATCTTCCGCTATGCATATGAGGTAAGTAGCAATGATTTTTATTTGATAACAAACGAGTTTAATGTGTCTCCGGCTTATACTACTGGTACCAAAAGCTGAATTTTACACTCCCATTCAGTGTGTCCTGTATTTATGAATCTGTACTGTGATTGGATGAAGGAATTCTTCATCAGAGTATTGTTTAAGTCCATTGTAATGTACAACATATCAACTGACATTCAGTAATTATTTTCAGAATAACTCAGATTGTGTTTGTTTTTCAGCCATGATGTACCCAGAGTTCCAGTATCGTCCTCCACCTCCATCTTACCAGGCAAGCATGCAAGAATACAGATTGAGATTGCTGCTTCTAGATCGCCATCCAGGGAGTGGATCGGGGCCTTCGCCTGCACATGCAGTTTCCCCACCTCCGACGTACCGGTCCCATGCAGGAAGCACATTGAGGTAATTTTATTATTATAATTTTTATGAATGTCTATGTCATTATAATGGCACTATAGAGGACATCAAAATAAAGGACTTTTCTCAGTACCATTTTTCTGGTGCATCGTTTCAGCGCATTCAAAAAAGCCTGTTTTGATACCTGTATGCTTGCAACCTAATGTAACATTTGATCGCATCAGCGACGTTCCTTCCTCTCGTGAAACGACATCTACTTTACTGGGAACACACGTTTTTGTGTAAAATGAAAAATATTCTGGTGACAAAACGAATCAAGGATAGAAATGGTACTGAGAAAAGTTTTCGTTGTACGTTTTTATGGTCCATGTCCACCATTTAAGGACACCATCACAGATGGAATATATTGACAAGACTATGGGTCATGATGTTTTTGTAAAAGAGGGAGCCAGTTCATTGATATACGAGGGTAAATCAAAAAGTAAAGGCAATTTTCACATAACATCTTTATTTCCACACAAGAAGAGGAACATATCACTTTTCCACATATACCCCCTACATGGCAATGCACTTTTGGTATCATGCAATCAGCTTCTGTATCTCGTCCGCAAATAAGTTTTTTGGTTGCTTACGAAGCCACGTTTGCACCGCCTGCTGGACCTCGTCATCTGACCTTAACCTCCTTCAAAGGGCCGAAGATGTGGTAATCTGATGGCACCAGATCAGGGCTGTACGGAGGATGGGGAAGCAACTCAAAGCCAAGCCTCTGCACAGTGTCTACTGTTGTCCTTGCTGTATGACGACTGGCATTACTGCCTGTTCCTTGATGGTGCATTCGTGGAGTTGTGCGTCCATACGTGTGACCTTTTTGCTCTGCGACACTCGACTGAATGGGGCAGTGATGGATACTCCTACTTTCACGTCACTCCAAGTATACACGTGGTTACGTCAGACACACCCAGTCTTTGTTTATTCCTGCGAAAACACAAAATTGTCTATAGTTTTTTATTTACCCTCGTACAATTGATTAAGTACTACTAATAATAGAATAATCAATATCACCAATTACTATTAGAAATGAATAATAATAAATTATTATTATTATATATTCATGGAGGTCCTTAATATCAACACACAATCGTTTATTTCTCTGTTTAGGCCTCAGTAGTCTAGCACCTTGAGTATTGGGCTCGCAATCTTGCAACTGGCTGGGGGTTGAGATTTGAGCCCTAGAGGTGGTATTTGAGATGTTCAGAGCACAAATGCCATTGACTCAACTTGTCATGAAAATTGAATTACATGTATAACTTAGAAGTGTGAAGTATCAACATTTCAGTGCTAGAACAGAAGTAGCACCACAATATTTGTGCTTCCATAGCTAGACATAGTATTAAACTATATAGTTTCACCACTTGTGCTCTGAACTGCACATTTTCTGATGAGTCTCCCTTCACAAATTTCATGTAATCATCTTCATTGCCACAATTCCAATATGGGTGTTCCTGATGGCATATTGGTAAGGCCATCACCTGTAATGAAGAGGTCCCACATTCAACTGTGTGTTCAGTGTCCTGATTTGCCTATCTGAGCATAATATTGAATTTAGAAACTCGTAAACTTTCTCCTTTTACCCACCTCAATCAAGAAATGTAATTGAAAGTTGGAGCGAAATTAAAATTTACGGAGATAATTTATACTTAGCACCAACAGAATTTCATTCATTATGACAACTCAGGATGTAGAATAAAAAAGAATGAAAAATAGTTATGGACAATTTGCTTACCATCATATTTGCAGTTGGCTGCTCATGAAGACATTGAGTTCTGACCTAGTATCTGCATTGTATGCTAATTTTTTTCTTTCTTCAATTATTCTCTTGGAATATTATTGAACTGGAATTTATTTATTTTTGTCGATTATCATAAATATAGACTTTTCGCTTTTTATGCAATCAAATGAACCTCAAATACTTCCCCAACTTATTGAATAACCAGAACCATGCAGGAGACTAGTGTTCGATTCCCAAGATGGAGGATTTTAAGTGGGAATTTTTACAGGAATGTCCTTGAACAGAGGGTTCCCTCAGCCACTAATGAGTATCTGCAAGGAGGTAAATGGGAACGATTGTGAATCTCCCTCCTCCCATATGCCACCTTGGTGTGTAATGTGCACGCTTCACCTCATTTTCATTGATAGTAGATAGCACAGTACATGAGAGAAATACCAGGGAAAGCAGTATACTGTATTAATATGACCTAAACTTTTCAAAAGAAAAAAAAGAAGGTAGGAACCAAACTTTTAAGTAATCTACTTTTTAATATTTAGATGCTTTCCAAATATATGGGTTTGCATCTCCATTGTTTTTCTTCTCTCATGAGCTTCATCTAACCATAATTAATTTTGTACCCTAAAAGTATACAAATTTATTTAAATTATGAATTTTAAATAACAAAGCAACATAATGAAACCATAATAAATAAATTCTCTCGGACTATCGACCAGGTCAATTCTGGAAAAGTTTCCGAGCTTTCAAGAACTAACGTCACTCCCATCTTCAGGGTGGCAGTGCAGCGATGAGCGTCAACCCTGTTTTTATGTATCTGCATGTGACTGTTTCCGGTGTTCGTGTCTACTGCGTTCCTGCTGCCAGTAGACTATCGCTAGCCAGCCTGGATCCAGTTCAAATCCTGTGTCGCGATTCAGATTCTGCTTTTCCCCATGGATGGCTATTGCTTCTTTGATAATTCTGTCTCAATAGTTTGATGATTTAGCGATAATTTCTGTGTTGTTAAAATCTATTCTATGGTCTTTGTTGCTCGAATGATCAGCTAGGCCTGACTTCTCTGGATGGAAATTCTTGATGTAACTGTGATATTCTATGCAGCGTTGTTCAATTGTCCTGCCTATTTGCCCAATGTATGCTTTTCCACAGTTGCAAGCAATCTGATAAACTCCAGGTGCTTTAAGTCCTAAATTGTCCTTGGGTTGCTTAGTAGGTTCCTGATTTTCAACGATAGTTTGTGGATAGTTTTGATATTGTGTTTACTATGGATATGGCTTATAATTCTGGAGAGGTTTCCGATGTATGGCAGGATGGCTATCTTCTGGTCCTCTGTTTTGTCCAGATTCTCTGTTGTGTTCAAATTTCCTCCTGCATCTGGATTCCTTGATGTGCCAGGCTTTTCTGCTGTGGTGGTCTTGTTGGATAGTACTTGGTTTAAAGTTCTGTTGATTTTGTGTTCCGAGTACCCGTTCTGTCTGAAAGCCGTGCGAAGATGCTGAATTTCTTCTAGTAGATGCTCTGCATCACTGATAGAGATGAATGTGAGTCTGTTTTCGGTACACACTGTGTCCCAAAGTTCCATCCAGTCTTCGTTTGATGAGGATATCCAAGAACAGAAGACTGTTATTCTTCTCTGTCTCCATGGTGAACTTGATGTTTAGGTGATCCAGGGACGACTGAAGAGTTCCGGTGTGTAGTGGTGCTTCAGTAACTCCTGTACGTCTTGAAGTGGTACGTTGGTGAAGAGTGACACTATGTTGAAGCTGACTATGATGTCGCTTGGCGATGTTCTGATATGCTGCAGTGTCTTGATGAATTCTGTGGAGTTTTTTCATGCGATGTTCATAATTCCCTGTCAGTGGTTGTAGCTGGGCTGTCAGGAACTTGGCGAGTCTGTATGTGGGGCATCCAATGGCGCTGACGATCAGTCTCAATGGCACTACGGTCTTGTGTATTTTGGGAAGTCTGTGCAGTTGTGGTAGTATAGTTCCGTCCATTGTCAATTTGTCCCAAATTTGTTTCCGTAATGATGTTTTCTTCAGGAGTGCTCTGGTCTTCGTTTCAACTGCTGCTGTGGGATCTCTGGAGATTTTCTGGTATGTTGAGTCTGCTGTCTGGAGAATAACTGAAGCATTCTCCTTGTCGGCTGGTAGAATAATAATGTCCTCATCTTCTTTTAAGGCCTTGAGTGCAGCCTTCTCTGCTATGGAGATGTTGGGTCTCGGCGGAGCAGGCTTTAAATTGAAACCCATATAATTATTGCCTGAATACAAACTGGCCAAGCAGAACCCTTCTGCTTTCATCTTTACTTATGAAGCTTTTGTCAGACTGAATAATTCAACAGTTTGCCAGAGTATAGTAAAACATTGCAATTACATGTTCTATTCCCATGCAAGATCTTTCCCTACAATAGATACCATTTCAAGTGAATAGCAGTAACAGAGCTGAAATAGTAAACTGTAATAAACTTCAAAGACAAAATAGAATAAGTATCATACTTACAAAGGCAGATGGAATTAGAATACTAATAAAAATTTCATATTATTAAAATTCTTATTGTTACCTTTTCACTAAAAAACGTTCATGGTAGCCTAGAAAAGCTGCATAAAATATGACTAATGTTGTCTTGGGCATTGGCCTTGAAAGTGTACAAAAATATCAATGTGCAGTTTCTTTTTGTGCTGTTTATAAAATGTACTTGAATTTTTAATTCCTTAATTTTCCTTCCATCCTTTGCTTCTTTCATTTCTTCTTTCAATCCTTTTTTTCTCATTTCTTATTTTTCTGTTCATCCTTTTTCTTTTTCATTCTCCCTTCCATCCTTTCTTTGTCCCTTCTTTCTGTCTGTGAAAACATGAAAACAAAACTGACTACAGTATACTTGAAGTTCTAGCAAAGTAACTCCACATTTCCATTTGTCTCTTATTCAGGCCACCACTTGGTCTGCGACGAGAACAGGACTACAGTCGACCACCAAGCTATCGTTCCCGCACCAGTTCCACTCGACCGACCCTTGACCCAGGAGGCGGAGGTACGGGCAGCAGTGGCCAGCACAGCAGAGACCCATCCCTTAGCCTCAGTTATCTCTCACACGACTCAGACACTGGCCAGGGCGTGAACCCATGTGACTCAGGTGTGAACGTGATCAGTGTGGTGTCAAGTGATCCGGACCATTCCCCAAAAATCTACCCTGAAGAAGAGAAGGGGAAATTAGTGAAAGCAAAGGATGGGAACATGGTGACAATTGTACAAACCACGGATTCGAGCCAAGTGTTCGGGCAAGAGACTGTGATTGTGACAGTATCAGGTTCAACTAGTGGTAGTTCAAGCCAATGCCAGCAGAGGTCTCCACATGAAGGAGAAGTTGAGATTCTTGCACATTTGTGAGAACTAATGTACATTTGCTTTACTAAACTGTTACGATATCAGCTTTTTCAACCTTTACGTTTAGTAAAGTACATGCTACTCCTAGTATTCTTTTAAAAGAAAGAGTTGTGATACCAGATTAACATATCCAGTCTCAATGTTCGGCAAGTGTATATATGAACAAGTGGTTTATATGACTTTCCACATGAAAATCTCGTAAAACATCAACAAGTTACAGATTTATTAAACCTGGTTCAACTTTTTATTAGCAGCCAGTGAAATGTATTATTGCAGAAATTATGATAATGTAAAGATATTAGTATAACAAATTTTTAAAACATTATTTTAAAAATGTTAAATTTGTTGCATTTTTAACTCTTGATTTTATTAATCAACGATTCGGTCTGTTTCGTCAGTTAACTAAAAAATGCAGACACCTTTTCAAAACTCTTGTGTTGTGCTGTGCATAGTACACCAAAAGCACACCTGTATAGAAGACATACTTTTTATGATCTAGTTAAGTGTTTTGCCATATTACTTTTTGTGTGATTTTTTTCACACACTACTGTTAAAGAGTTATTAGAGAAATATTTTTCATAAATGTTTCATTGAACATGATATTTTTATATTTGGTGTGACATTTTTTGTGTTAATGAATGAATAAAGAAACAAATTTAAAATTTTTGATTACTTGTAATGTGAAAATACATGTGTGGTCAGACGGTTCTTATAGGTGAGCCTGATTGTAAGAATCACTCAGGAATCTCTTCTAGGGTTAAGATGAAAACAAACGATTATATATATATATATATATATATATATATATAATATTATATATAAGTCAACAATCGATAACTATTATATTCTAGTTGGTCCTGCACTGTGGCTGAGTGGTCTAAGGTGCAAGCTTTGGACTCCAGCTTCACGTCACATGCAAGTTCGAGTCTCCTTGGAGGAAGCATAACCGTTTTTCCTGAGATTTCAGCCTGTGTACGGGACTGGTGGCCACCCACCATCGTGAGGAAATTGGGTAGCTATGAATGAGTAGCGTATCTGGTCATAGAAAACCTAGGACGACGACTGGGGGTGGTTCATCGAGCTGGCCACAGGTTATTATAATAATATTGCAGTTGAGAAGATTTCAGGATCAAGTCTAGCCCAACCCAAATATGCCGAAGAAATGCATAGAATTGACATTGAAAAGTAAAAGTCTTGACTGAAACCTCACAGACACTTAACAATCTGAAAAATAATGTGATGCAAATAAAATGCCATATTTATGTTGCACCATCGCAATACACACCTTGCTAACATGATTAGAAATGGAGGTTCGTTCCTTCTCCACTTATAGGTTAAGACTTCACAATCAATTTTCACGTCAAAATAGTATTGATTTCAGGCTTTATTCCTATCTCGCTGCATACGTTACATACATGTGCATGTGTGGGCACATTACTGCATGTAGTTAAATAAGGGGGCTGGTTCAATGGAGTCACATTTCGGTGGTACTCTCAAACTGTAGGTCCACTATGATGGCAGCTAATCTAAGTCTCTACTGCTTCAAAACGGAGAAATCTGGATAATTCAATCCAACTTTCGCCACTAAATATATATTTATCCTGTGATATTTGCACAAATTTATGGAGCCTCCCATCATTTCCTTGCAAGCAAGGGATCCTGGGTTTGATACCTTATGGAAGCACATATAGTGGTTCGGGTCCCACTTTAAACTGTAGGTCCAGTCCCTTTTAGCCTATCTGTGCATCAAATACAAACAAATTAATTATTTACCTCTATCTTTACCACAAAATACTACCTCCTCTTTCCAATCAAAAATGAGGCCCCTAGCCATTCAAGCCCAAGATTGTTTAGGTATGTGAAGTTGCAGGTTTCCTAATGGAAACTCGCATGAGAAATAACGTACCCCAAATTTTAACAATGTTGAGAATATGACTGCAAACTGAGTATTCATCTTTTCATGTATCCAACATTATTCACAGCCACATCCCTTACATGCATGCATGGTGCAATCCATAGGGGATGATAAATAAGACCCTATAGATCTTTATTTACCTTGTTATACACAACACATTATGTTCATAATCTCTCTCAAAATTTCCTGTCTGGACTTCAAGATGATCATGTCTTGGATGTTCTTGTCGTTTTCTTCACTATAACTGTCTGAAATTATGAGATTTTCATAGCCTAGGGAAATTTTGAATATTTCCCATCCCGCACACTCCTAGTAAATACAATAGTTATGCTACAGTAAGCGACCATTTAAAATTCTAGTTTCAGTCTGCCACCAGACCACTGCATAGATCAATCTCTTTCTTGCTTCCTGAAGGAAATTGAACAAAGTTAATTTCAAAGATACGTGGATGCAATTTGTCCATGCTCATTTTCATTCACTTTTTGCTTCTAGGAGCATGTGAAATGAGAAATGTTCAAAATTTCCCCAATGCTGTGGAAATCTCGAAATTTTCTCCCTCAAATTATTTTTTTTGCATTTCTGAAATGAAAACTACTTACATCAAATTTCAGACACTTGCAATGTAGAAAAATCAAGAATTAACCATTGAAATTTCCCTGACTGTTCTGAATCCCGATAAGTCAGAAAATCATTGTCTGGTCCCGACAGACTTTTCAGGATCCCCTACCTACCTACCTCTAATGAATTTTTATGGGATGTTTTTGTACTTGGATGGAAAGGATCTGATTCTAACACTTGCTCCCGCCTCTGTCTCAGCGCATTCATAAATTCATTGTGTTTAAGTGACTTTGACATGTGTCACCTCAATGTCATTTGTTTTTCATCGTCGTTTTGTTTCAAAATGGAGGCAAAAATTGGGATATGCTAGTCCACTTACCTGTGCCACAGTAAGCATTCCCCGTAGCTACTGCCGCACGACTCGAGCTGCAGGTCACATAAGAGAAAGCAAAGTTTCACAGAAGAAATTACCACTCTTTGGAAGCAATGTTTACAGCGCATCTCTTTTATAATTTCTTTTGTCTCCCCTCATCTTCACTTTGGTAACAGAACTGGAATTGAAGTAATACGTGACAGAATCAAAACAAAAACCTTAATGTGTTGTATTTGATTGTTTAACCTTTAGTCCCCCCGCCGTTCCATATGTGGAACAAAAAAAGTATGTCCCTGTCAGCCGCGGTTGCATATATGGAACAAACAGCTTTAGATACAATTATCGAGGGTTTGCCACACTTATATTTGTATATTGAGGTTGAAACACTGACAGTTCGGTTCGGGAACATGTGTTTACGAAAATTCCAAATCCCCCCTCCTTTCTCGGAATATGCCACGTGTTTGGGCTCACACTTGACAGACACAATAAATGCTTGGTATTTACGATGTTGTTTTCCTCCAAGCTTCCAACGCTGTGATTTAGTACTGATAAGGCACACATTCTTCTCTTTGTGTTTAGACCTGGTGATCCAGCCGAAAGTAGTAGCAGGGGGGGGGGTCAAGTAGAGGCTAAATTAGAAGAGGTTTAGCGGTGTCAGCTTTCTGTCTGTCGCCTCTATGTTAGAAATGCAATGAAGCCTGACGACAGCCGGAGGCCAGAAGCCAGAATCATGAGTCTATCCAGAAGTATAGACAAAACAAAGGATTGCAAAGGCTCCCTCCCCTCCTCTGTTTCGGAAAGGCCTCGCCATAGACGTTCAGAGCAGTGGCTGTGAAAGACTGTGTTTTGTGCTTTCCGATTGTGTGCCCCCTGAGCTGTGTTGAACTTGTGTTGGGTAATTTTTTTGTGATATGTGCTTCTGATTTTTTTCGTTCGCACTTGCATCTTGTGTAGCTACTGTGAATCCATTTGTTCCCTGTTGACTCGGCTCTTTGTGGAAATATGTCTGGAAGGAAACGATAATGCATTAGGGAGATCGATGAGCTTTTATATGATACGGACAATGAAAGTGAGATCATGGGATCAGATGTTGATCAAGATGATGACTTTGATGATGATGATGATGTGGAGGGATATCTGATTCTTCTTCGGATGAAAATGACTCTCCTCTCCCAACAGCGTCATTATCGACGTAATCAAGTTCGTCAACCTGGGGCCCGCGAACCTCTCATGTTCAGGGTCCAACTCCTTTACCTTTTACTGGCCGGCCAGGACCCAAGACCTCAGATTTTACTCCTGATTCTTCACCTTTCGATTCTTTCCGCCTGTTCTGGACGGATGCTCTTCTCGACATTATTCTGGTAGAATCTAACCGATACTACCAGCAATTTGTCGATGAGAATAATCCGTCCAGGGTAGAAACCCCCCCCCCCCCATCGCCCTTGGAGAATTATTCCTTTTCTTTGCCCTCTGGATCTATTTTGGACATAACAAGCAGGACTTCATGGACTCTTACTGGCAGAAAAATTCCTTACACACACCTTGGGTCTGGCATGTTATGTCACGCAACAGTTTCCGACACATCCTAGCTTTCCTGCACTTTGCTGACAACTCTTTCCCTCCTCAAGACAACACCGATCGACTTTGGAAACTACGACAGGTTCTAGAAGATCTGAGACAACGTTACTTCGACTTGTATCACCCGACGGAACACGTAGCCATTGACGAGGCTGCTGTTCTTTACAAGGGAAAGGTGCTTTTCAAGCAATATATCCCAAAGAAACACAAGCGATTTGGCATAAAGCTGTACTTGCTTTGTGATGCTTTGGGATATACTGTTGATATGTTAGTTTACCTTGGAAAGGACAGTGCCAGACAGACTCCAACTGTGACAGCCACCCATGCCCTAGTCATGGAACTAAGTAAGAGAGTACAAGGAATTGGTCATAAACTTTTTATGGACAATTACTTTACCTCTCCCGAACTTTTTGATGATCTCGCAACAAAGGGCACCCAATGTTGCGGAACTGTCAATAAGAATCGGCGTTCCAAGCCCACTGACTTGAAAAAGGGGAAGACCAAACGTGGTGACCTGGACGTGTATACAAAGGGGGACCTGACAGCTATACGTTTGTAATGCGCCCTCGTGATCAACCACTCTCCCTTCAGTTTTCCTGTCCTCCAATTCCAAGAGGAGTCCTTTCAGGGCTGCCAATATTCCTATCAGCACATATCAACAGGTGAATGACTATGAAGAGCGACGCATAGCGTTACGCAAAATTAGGAAGGAAAACATAACAACTGATGAGGGAAAACGCTCAAAATCAAAATAAAACAAATAATATCTTTTTAAAATCATCATTGCTTAGCTGCATGGCTGGGGAGAGACCTGCGCTCGATCGCCAGCTCTAAACTTCGAAGGAGACGAAGAAAGTGAGCGGAAACATCCATCGCGACACTTTAGGCTGCTCTCATACTGAACTAGGCTTTGCGGAGCTTCCTCTCTCGAACCTCTCGAACCCTCTGTCGTCAGCGTCCTCGAGCATAAATCGCCTTCGAAAAACTATACAATCGCAGCTATTACATTAAAAAAAATCACGAAGACAAAGCGTCCATCCTCATCTTTACCTTCCTGTTTCCTTCAATCACCTTTCAATATCCTATGTCATCTGTTTCTTCACCTCGGCTAAAACTCAGTGGGCTAATGGGATACTCTGACCTCTCTCAGGTACAGGTATAGTAGTAGAAATACGTGGGATATGAAGCTTCGACTGTTATGTACTAAATCATTTGACAGGCTATGGAAAAGGGAGATTTTATAAATGAATAACATCTGTTTCCGAAGAAAGGTCTGCATCTTCAGTAGGCTTCTTTATGGGCAATTATTTTCCTGAAGATGGTTTATTTTCAAGATACTTTTATAAATTTACATGTTAGTTACAGATCTCCATAAATAAAGGACAGAACAGATTTCTTTCTTATAATTAAATCTATGCAACTTTTGTAGTTTATTTACATAATATGGATCAAACTGTCATATCAGTTATATACAGACGACCAGGCGCTTGCTTGGAACTTTATGAACGCTCCTTGACATAATGAAGCATAACTTTGACGTGACTGGCGAAGGTTTTAAGTATTGACTCCGATTTTAATATAAATTGGACATTATGGTCTGGCTTCAAGATATATGCAGAAATACAAACTGCTATAATTCGTAAAATATTAGAGACATCGACTTGATATCGGGTATGGCAACATGTTAGCATGTTCACAGGGCGAAACCTAACCATGCCAGATATCAATAATAAATAACCTGATCAATAAATAATAATCATGGAGACGAAATAATCTGAACTTATTCTTCCGTATGATGGCATGTTAGCACGCCCACAGGGCGAACCTACTCATACGGCAGAATAACATTAAGTCCTGTTGCATAATGCATATATTACGTATAAGTTTCGAAGAGATGAAACTGAACTATCACAAAGGTTGAAAGAAATCGTAAATTAACTTATTCTCACGCATGGTGACATGTTAGCATGTCCACAGGGCGAGCCTACCGATGCGTCAGAATAACAGTAAGTTCTGAGTCGAAATTTAACATTATTTTGCTAAGATTGTATTTAAAATTTCAGAAAACTTCAAAATAAAGTTTAAATTAACTTATTCTTTCGTATGGTGACATGTTAGCATGTCCACAGGGAGAACCTACCCATACGACAGAATAACTATGTCTCTAAGCTAATTTGGGAACGAAGACTGAGTTCTTGAACCCTCCCATTAAGGGAGCTGAGTATTTAAGATGTTAATCCATCGGAGTCGGTGATGAAAATGCCCCGGACTTAGGTTCCGAAGCTGTATTTATATCCTCGCATGTCAAGCAGAGCGCCTCCCGTGACACAAAAGATAAACATAGCTACAGCTGTGATATGCAGAACTAATTTGTGTATAATGGCAATATTCTAAAGATTAAACAGTATGTTCCATAAGGTTCATTTTTCTATGTCTAAAACAACAGTTATGATCCTTAAAGTTTCTATAATATTCTCTACTATAAAGTTGTCACATTCTTAAAAACTTCTTCCCAATGTCCATAAGGCTTATATTACTAATAACTCCAACTGAAATTTAGCTCTTATGGCTTTCATAATAGTTTGATTCAAAAACTGAGAACACATATTTTTGACTAATTGTCAACAATGAAATATTTTGCTTTCAAGAAGCTTGCAAATAACAAATTCTAAACTTCTCGAATGACAGAATTAGGTCATTAGTTCAACTTTTAAATATCTCATCTTTCATAACGTTTTCACAGTGAATATAAAAAGTAAAATAATTAAGAATAATATTAAATATGACCGAATCTTTGATATGGTTCGGGAGGATCATATCACGTTGGAAGGACAAACGTGACGCCCTTTCTTTTTTTGCAAATTTTCACAAACCCCCGCACAAGGAAACTTCACTGTTGACCACGGCAACCCTTTGAAGCCCCAGATCATACTAGACTACAATAGGAATATGGGTTACGTGGATAAGGCAGACAGAATGACATGTATATACCTGACTGACAGAAGGACGATAAAGTGGACCAATAAACTGTTTTTCTACCTTCTAAACCTAGAAAGCTAGGAACATGAAACAAGTTTCATTATGTTGCGAAAGGTCCATTCTTTGAAAAAAAGCAAAAGTTCTGGTTTTCTCCCCAAAGTAGCTGGAGATGAGGGGGCAAACTCCACATTTTATGTTTTTTCATTGAAATTCGGGGGATGCAGCCCCCGCCCGTAACCCCCCGGTGGTTGGGGCATCCAAATTTTACATGGTTGCATGCACCGATGTATTACCTACAAAACAAAAGTTATCTGAAGTAGATTGGTCCCATAGTGCCAGAGTTATTACGATTTTTCTCCATTATGTATACGAATTCAAATTTCGCACTCAAAGCCTCGGCGACACTGAGCTTACTTTCGTCAGACCGCACGGCGTACTAAGGGTTAACAGCACTTCTCTCCAACTTTTCTTAAAAAGCTAAACGCAATTTAAACACAACAAAAACATTGGATTTTCATATCTTGCAAGTAAAAATCGTCAAAAAAATTCTCACAATCTCAGGTGTCGTTATAGTAACTACATTTACTCACAATTCCTATCTGGGAACCCAAATAACACTGTAAATTTCTTAATATAACAAGTAGTATTATATGGGTGGCTCGGGAGTAAAACTTGATAACCTACACTCCCTTCAAAATTGATGCAGTTGCTGCACAATATTGAATGAAGATCCTTCAGTGGCCCGTAAGCCACAATACAACGGACAAACTTTCATTTGCATTTTCTCGGTTTCATACTTTTGTATGAAAAATATGAAACTAAGCAGCTCATATTACACTGTACAGTCGTCAGGTTATTGAAAAATCTTTACGTGATCATCCTTACCTTTGATTTTGAATTTCAAAACCCACATGTGCATGCATACTTTTATGCTTCTTATTATATGAGGGCTGAGCCTGAAATATTCATTATCAGTGCTCCTTCTGTAAAAAATGAACACAAGTATTACAATTAATATTTTTTTAGCGCAACTATTGTCACCAGGTGGTGAGACTATCAAATTGAGCTATTTAGATCAACATTTTCCTTAAGTACTTACACTATTACATTTCACACATTGTCAATGTTTTGTAAGACTCATGCTAACCATAAAGCATAATATGAAAAAATTGAAAAAATATGAGCAAATTTATTACTAATTTTGTAAAGAGATATATGGAAACTAACTGGCTAACCTAACAAGCTGCACTGAAGTTATTATCTGCATTGGGGTTATTATCGGCAGGTAATTTGAAATAATGCACTACTCTCAATAAACTTTAATATCTTGGAATATGATGGCAGAGTAAATGGGCCACTTGGAGCAACTGTTCACGTGTAATTAGAAAATCTTTATTGCATGAAACAGGTCAAAAATTCAATCACATCCAATAAAGCATTTTTACTCAAACAACTAGCTGCATGGATTTCTGGCCATCGTCATCATCCTTTGCCATTTCCTGCCTCCGGCTGGGTCGGCAGTGTAAATTGCAGTCACCGTCTAAAGCAATTATTGTGCTGAAGTACACGGTAAATAAATTTCCTTTAAATGTGAAGGAAGATATTCTCTTTTCGTTAAGGCTTTGGCTGATACTAGGGTAGCTGTTTTCGAACGTTCCACTCCTTTCAAAAAAACTACTTTCATATTCTAAAATATGAAAAATTGCATCTGCTTAGATGTGGATCTTGTTGTGGTTTGCTTTGTTGTTGTCTGGATATTATCAATAGATTAATAGACTTACGTAGCCACAAACCTATTGAGCATATCTAGGCAACAGCGAAAGCAAACTACACAGATATTCGCATGGATGTTCTAGAAGGAATTCTAAGATATAATTTTTGAGATTTTGGAATATTATAGAAGTTTTTTCGAAAGTAGTTAAACATTTGAAAACAGCTGTCCTGGTGTTGGCCAAAGATCCAGCCGAGCCTTAATAGATGAGGATGCAGTTTGTCCAAATCAAACTCTATCTCCCTTCGAGAATAAGTTTTCCAGGAACAGTTCATGGGCAATTCTCTACGTGATGCACGGGACATTCGCACATGGTTAAATGAGTCTGGTATGCTGGTTAACTGATATTGCACTGATCTTTCATATTCATTGTTTTTAATACTGGGTGGTTGCTTACCATATGCCAAGAAATAAAATCCTTTCTCAAATTAATAATGCAAAATTAAATAAAAAAACTGTGTAATGAACGGGACTCAGAAAAACATTTGAGAAGCACATAGTTATTTTTAATTGATTATTTCTGTGATTTGAAGAAGTTTCAGGGTACCATATTTAGACACAGTTTGCTAAGACTTTGTACTATGTACAATATGCAATGAACAACATTTTTATATTTAAAAAAACAAAATTTTAATATTTTCTTTCCTTGAGTGATGCACGGGACATTTAATATGTGATGCACGGGACATTTCTCTCCCTTATATTGTCACTCCACTGCAGGTGATGTCCGCCTCCATAAACTCTCTCAAAAGTTGGCAACACTATTTTTAAAGTATCTGAAGGACAAAAGATTTGGTATTTTAAGCCTTTAAGAAAAATTACCTCATAAATATATTCAACTATATGTTATTTAATTCTGCATAATGGTATTGCAGATTTGCAGATAACAGTATAGGACTAAACTTCTGTATCCTAAGGGCCTTCCCGATGGTGCAGTGGTAGCGTTGTCACCTTGTAATCAAGGGGCTCCAGGTTCGATACCCGGTGGAGGTACATGGTTTGCATCCCACTTTAAACTGTAGGTCCAGTCCCGATTAGTCTTGCTGTGCATAAAGTGGACTTAAAGCACAAACCCAATCAATCAACCCTATATCCTGTACATTGTTTACAGCTGCTTCAACATTCCATGGTGAATGTCAGATATATCTTGTGTGCTAAGATACATGCTTTAAGGTAAGAATACTGTTACTGACCCTAAATCAGAGACCATCGCCAATATTGATGAAGTTATATGATCGAATGAACGAACAACTTCAGAATTCAGTTTTTGCAAGAACTTGGTTGCAAATACAGAAAAACATTAATGCGGAAGTATTTTGCAACTTCACATGGGAAGGGAGTAGTAGATGAAATCGGCGGACAATCAAAATCACTTATTCATACTCATGTAATGAGCAAAAGTAAATCTGCACCAATTGAACAGACTACTTCAGATTTTTCAGAAGTAATTAGAAATCTCGTGCCCAAAACTAAAGTTATTTTGATAAATGAAGGAGCATTTCACGAGAGATAAGTTGGGATGATGCTCAACCAATTGTAGGCACCAAATCTATACATACCACCAAAGCTGTTCAAGGTAAATATTTATATACCCCTGAGAATGCTTCACCTCATGAATTAGAAATTCATGTGAATGCGAGTACAGGCTACAGCACTGGTGGCTGGGACATAGTAAGATATGAAGACTAACACTATTGCGATGCAGTTGCGAGAAAGGTTGCTGATGATTATGAGATATCCGTAATGGTGAAGGCTGGTGATACCAACCACTTGGCTGGTCCCTGTGGCGAAGTGGTTAGCACATCGTGCTACGACGCCAGGGATTCCGGTTCCAATCCCATCTTGGGCATGGGTGTTTGTGAGTGTCCATTCATAAATTTCATGATATCATCACTGATCCCCATCTTTGCAATTAGCCAAAAGTGGCAGAAAAACAAAATAAAATAAACCAAACCAAATCAAATTAAATCAAACCAACTATTGGAAGTGGCCTTTGAAGACTAATAAGCTACTGTACCCAACCAGGCAAAGAAATGCCTCCTCTCATAGATAATTCCTGAGGGCAGTTCAAGTTTCAAGATGTTATGCTTTGAAGTGTGATGCACGGGACACGAAAACTATTTGCACTGGTGTCTCAGTGGCTTGAATGAAATTGTAATAATTGCATTTCCAGTACTTCATGATGTGTATTCAAAGTATATTTTAGTTTCGAAATGTTTTTCTACAAAACATTATTTCTCCACAAGAAAAAATTAATATTTTGCATGATGCCCGGGACAAGGCCACAGAGTACTTTAAAAATGCCAGTTTTGAAGTGTATTAAAAGACTAATTCGTTTATTTCCATATTCAATATGCAGCTAAGTAACCCTTTATTTGACAGATAAAAATAATTCAAATGTTAATTATATATATATCTATAAAAATATATTCATATCTCAGGTAAAATTTTAGAGTTTTTCACTTGCAAATTGACCTCCAACTTTACAGATGTTTATTTTTTAATATTTTCTAATTATTTACTCGTTTTTTGTTTTTCATGATGGTTTGGATTCTACTCTACCTAAAAACATGAATATAACTTCGTTATTTGATACAGTATGTATCAAACAGTGGTAACATTCTTATTCGTACACACAGATTTTCAAAGAAAATGCTTTAATATCTGAAAGGAAATACACTCTTTTGAAATTGTTTCCTTACAATTCAATAACTAATATCATTAGGAACATAAAATCTTACCCAAATTCTGTATAACCAATGACAATAATAAATTAAATGAAACAAAGAGAAACATGCCATTTTTTTGTACAACTTTTCTATTCGTACACTTAATAATATAAAAGAAAAAAAGTATATTCAGAGCAAATTGATTGACAGTTCTAATACTTTGATGCATATCCTTTGGCTTTAATTACTGCTCGACACCTGTTCTTCATAGAATTAACCAGTTTCCGACATGTTTCAGAGCTTATTTTATTCCACTCAGCTTGCACAACACGCCTGCTTTATGGACTCGCCTCTTCAAAATTGCCCATAAATGCTCAATGGGTTTTAAGTCTGGACTTTGAGCTGGTGTTTGTAGTAGTTTGGGCACATTCCATATTAGCCAATTCATGTTAACTCGTGCCTTATGCTTACTGTCATTGTCTTGTTGGAATCTGTAGATAGGCGGCATGTCCATTTTTTGGACGCTCTGTTACATTGTTCTTCAATATGTCCAAATAGACACATGCATCCATGATACCATCAATAAACTGGATGGTGCCAACACCTTTGGACGACATACAGCCCCAAATCGTTAATTACCCACCACCATGTTTAACTGTTGGAACTGTGTTAATGTGATCATTGTCTTTATTTGATTTTCTCCAGACCCTATTTATCCCATCTGACCCGTATATTAATCTTGGACTCATCTGACCATATGACACTATCCCAAAATTCCTGGTCCTTGTGGATGTGCTCTTTTACGAATGAAAGTCTATTCCTGCGATTCACCTTATTTACATACGGCCTGTTTCGTGGTATTCTGCCATGATATTCATGCTTCCACAAGGCACTTCGGACGGTTTGATCGGACATTATCTTGCCAGCAACATTTTCTATTAACGGTCGTAACTGAGAAACACTTAGTCGGGGGTTTTCTCGCACTCTTTTTAAAATAAAGCGTTCATTACGTTTATTCAACCGTCTGTCTCTCTTTTGGTTTTCTCGGCACATTCTGTGTTGAACCTTCCTCTCTAAATTTGTTTACTATGTATTGAACTGTGAAGTGAGATTTATTGACTGTTTGTCCAATTTTTCTTAACGAATAACCTCTAAGGGCCAAATTTATAATAACATCCTTCAGATCGGAACTAAGTTCCTTCACCTTGCCCATTTCGAACATGCTGATAGATAGACGATAGGCCTACAACGATACCTACGCCAGCATTCCGCTTCACGGGGAGCGCGCCTGCATGTTCAAACTTGTTACGAAGTTGCAAACTGCACGAAATCGCCTGAATAGCGGTGGCGCTGTATGCGAGGAAGATTGAAACTCTTGCCTGTACGAATAACAATGTTGCATGAACAGCATGTTTTTCTCTTTTCACACAAATTATATGCTCTATTTATACACTTTGAACATACATTTTTTATTGAGATTTGTTGGTGAAACCTTCATTAACATTAATTTCCAGGTACATATGAAAATCATTATATTTACTAGTAGATATGACATTTTTCCTCGGAAATTCTATGTGTACGAATAACAATGTTACATATTGTATTCTGGTTTCACTTTTCAGAGAATTGCCCTCATATGCATATTCATTTTACAAATTAAGCTAAGCAGCAATATGCTGTATTAGTACAGATTTTTTTTTTTCGTTTTATGGTCACAAATCACAACACCCACACTAAGGAAATAGAAGTAAGAAAGCTTGCAATTCATTATTATTTATAATATATTTTAAGCCTTTAAGCCCTTAGTTATTGGGGCACTCCACCTAGAAATTGTTGGCATCTTTCTTAACCTTTTCTCTGTATCTTTACTTTACGTCATTGCTTAATAGTGAAGACATAAATGAATGATGAACAGACGAAATAGATCATGGGACACATTAAATGGTCTGACCACTCCATCATGAAGGCAGGCAGCAACCTTTTCTTACGAGGCGAAATCAACTTGTACAACTGTTGCCTTGATATAAATCTACCAAACCTCTGCTAACAAAGTAAGAAAACACTTCATTTTAGAAAGGCTGAAGAAAGCTTCGTTAAAAATGTTTAAAGAGTTAAACTACTTAAAACTATATTTGTTTCTTTTGTATTGAATTAACAGCATTAGTGATGATGCCTAATGATTGATAGGATTAATTTGGATTATTTTACTTTGCTTTTCTGGCACTTTTGGCTAATAACGAAGATGAGGATGAATGATATGATGAAGGGACACTCACAAAGAACACTCATGCCCAGGCTGGGATTCGAACCCAGGACTCCTTGTATCATAGCATGGTGTGCTAACCACTCCATTACAGAGGCTGAATGTGATGTAATATCCATCACAAAAATGGATTACAACAGCATTTTCTTTGTTAACAAATTTTAAGATGAAGCATTCATGAAAACTTGCTAAAAATATCAATATGCATGTAAATATCAGCAGAACAAGTTCTCATTCAAAAGCTTCTTAAAAAAATAAGCCTCTGCTCTCCTGCCAACAGTCATCACCATTATATTGCATGCATATTAAGTTTCCAACATAAATACTTGTATAAAAAGTAAATGTAGTCCCAAATTAACGAGGTTACCTTCACTAGTCATTCCGTGTCCATCTATAACAAGTCCAGTCTTAGTTCAGACAATAATGGTGAGGATCATTTGCATATTTTGTTTCTACGTGACATTCTGCTAATCTCTTTAGTTTCTGGTCAAATACTTAGTTCTTGATTCCAGAGACCTGCAAAATGACTGCAGGATGGCATGGTTTTGAGTCTGCCTGTGTATAGGCAGAGGTGGTCACCCTCCGGAGGGCGACCCTCATGAGGGCAGACCTCACCCTCCGAAGACTTGTGAGGGTGAGGGCGAGATCGATCCGTGAGGGTGAGGATGTGTAAGGGTGAGGGCGAAGCCGAGCCGTGAGGGTGAGGGCGTGTGAGGAGTCGTGAGGGTGAGGGTGACCTGTGAGTCGTGAGGGTGAGGGCGACTTGTGAGTCGTGGGTGTGAGGGTGAGGGCGAGGGCAAGGAAAATCCGTGAGGGTGAAAGGCAAGTCGTGAGGGCATGTGAGGGTGAGGGAGAGCCGTGAGGCATGAAGGTGAGGGAGATTGAACGAAAATGACCACCTCTTGTTTAAAGTTGCATCCTACTACAATGTACCTCCTCCACCGGGTCTAGTAAGAAATAGGCTTTAATATTTTTAATTCGTTTCATGGTGTTTCTAGTCCAAAAACGCATTTTTATATTGCCTATAAATGCCTATTAGGTGAGTGCCTATTTTGCTTAATCGTCCCTAAAATGCCTATTCTGCCATTTTTGCTTATTTCAGCTTTGTTATGCACCCTTGGCTTTCCCTATGTTGAATGTAAGCCTTCGTTGACTTTGAACTGACTGAAAGCCTCAATCGGGGTAAGCAAACTGGACAACCTGTTAGTGACTCATCATATATGTGGACGTAACGACGCCAGCTCTCCCCTTCTTTTTTTTTCCCTGAAAGATTTGTGGGAATCAATCAGTACTCATTTGCTTTGTTGTGCCTGTGAAAAAATGTGGTTGTATGAGGAAGTATCATGTGTTTCAAAATGACAAGGGATATGACAGCCAGAAATGTATTAATCAATGGCGTGCCAAGAGGGGATCCGTGGGGTTCATAACCCCTCCCCTTTGCTCCAGTATTATTTTAAAAAAGTGAAAGGCAGTAAATGATAGAAATTACTGCGAAAATCCTGGACACGCCACTGGTATTAATTAATAATTCAGCTTCGCAGGGAATTGTGAATTAAAGTAATTCTGATGTAAAGAACTTGCACTAACCATTTGGCCAATTTGAACAAATACCCCAATTTCGGATGGCATCCCATTTCGCCTAACCGCCTAAACCGGTCGGAAGGGGGAATGAGGGAAATTTTGATCCAAGTAAACACCAAACAATTCCCAACATGTGCCCATGCCAAATAGTCAGGTGTTGCTCCGAAAAAGGAGCATTGTCACACAATCCAGCAGCCGGGGATGTTTGTTATATTTTCTATAAGATAAAGGAAAATAGGACTCCATTTCTTGGTCGATCTTTTAGTAGGCAAAAACAATCCTCCACTCGACCCCCTTCAATCTCTGACTTTAGTCGGATTAGAAATTCTAAGCTGCTTCATTGACGCTTAATGTTCTGCTTGTTCTTGTTTTATCTAACCTAACCAGGTGTGTGATATCAAGGATAACTAAGAATGACTTTCATAACTTGCACCGGAGTTCGGGCATTTATTTTGGTTAGAATAGGCAGACAAAAAGGCATTTATAATGTGGAAAATAGGCACAATAAACAAAAATAAAGTGGGAAAGTTCCAAATAATTTATCTCTATAATTTCATTTTAAAATCAACATGTAAACAACATACTTACTTTCATTTGTTGCCTTGATTACACACAACCACTAGTTGTTTTCTTTTTTGTTTTTTTGCTTTCTTGAACATTCATTGATAGCCGTCTGTCAGAAAGAATGATTTTCATAACGAGAATGATCTCATTTGACCACCCATGAAATAGGCTATTGTAAGAACTGGATTCATATTGTGAATAAAATATTTTTTCTCGTTTAAGAATATCACAAATCGTTTTCAAGTTTTCCAGTTCTACATTTTTACTCATTACACATTTGCACTTTTCTGCAACAGCTAACTTTTTTCTCCTGACACTTCAATTAGTAGCTGCACTGATTCCTCCAAGACTTTAATGGATAAGAGTTTCACCCAAGGCTGGTTTCATACCTGATCACGTGGTCCTTGACGTCAAGCGTGACGTCACGGGCGGACAGATCGCTCTACGCTCCGGTTTCGCAGCCGAATCAAAGCAGTAATTATGAACAAAAAAGAGCCGAAATTATGCCCAGAAGCTAATTGGGAGTGAATACACAGACTTACTTAGGATCCGACATAACGTATGTCCTTACAGTTGGATTACACAGCCATTTACGCACACATTTTATCGGTAGTTTATATGTCGTCACATTCCTCTGTGAAACATTAGTTTCATGTAAAATTGGTAATGTAACGCGTTTTGTTAGGGCAGAAAGAAAAATATATGCTGAATGCGTAAAATAATTTTGTTAAATAAAGAAAGGCAGAAAGCCAAAATTATGGATAAGTTGAATATGTAAAACAAAACAATCTCATCTATTGCTCTCTTTTAGGAGTGAGGGAGGAGCTGTTTTTACTTAACTTCTTCAAATTTGGTAACTTTGCTTCGACTATTGATATTTATTTCTTCATTAATTTTCCTTATTCAGATTACAATTCTGAGTCTTATGAATCTTTGAACTACACAGGGAGGAATGTGAGGAAGTTCCGTGTGTATTATGTCACAAACACTTTAAACAACTTTTGACTGAACGAAAACTTGAGACATAGAACTGAAGAAAGTCGAGGCTCACTTTATATACGTATATATATATAATCAGTGGGATGTCGAACAGGGGTGCCCAGAGCCTGGTTGAGTCCACTTGACTTTGAGGGAGGGAGGGGGCGATTATGATGAAAATTTGACTGAATAAATAATAGAACAATGGAGGACGGAAGTTGAACTACGTTGTCATTTAAGCATCACTCGTATATAAATAGCAAGTTGCGTATTTCCAAGGGAATTATAACAGTTACTATGTATTATTAGTGTTGTTAACGTCGCAACACCTCACTGAAGGCATTGTGAACTGCAACATCTCACAACCCATCAGGGTGCGAAATCATTGAAAACTGGTGAGTGGGAGAAAGTTCTTAACCTACAACCCCCTCTCCACAAATGTGTGTGAATTATATGATGTACATATTTGTAATGTTATTAAGAGTAAAAATAAATTACTCAATTAAAATAATTATTATGATTATTAATTAGAAATTAATTTGTTACTTTCATACATATCAGTTAGTGTAAAGCAGCTAACTAATTGCATTACTCACCGGTTAAAGATGTTAATAAATTATGACATAGTTGAAGTGGTTTTACTATGTGTAAGTTTTTGTTTAGTTTGTGCACTATGTTAATATAAATAAATTAGATTTCATAGTTATTATTGTTTTGCATTCTTGTTTTACTTTTACTGTGCGTATTGATGTAGATTTGTTAATGATCTCTTGAGACAGAAAGCATTCAACACTCACAACCACACTAATTTGTGTGTGTTTTCGATATTATTCTTAGTAAAGTATATTTGAAATTAAAAGTAATTGCTTATCTTTTCATTGTTATAACTAAAACTCTTTCCCCCGGGAGATTTTTGGTGGGGGGATTTTTGAGGCCAAGATTGTTGGTGGGGGGAAATCCCCCTCGTCCCCTCCAGGATTTCGCACCCTGAACCCAATAATCCAGAAATACAAGAAAAAAGGAGCGAAAAGAACAAAACAGATCAGTCTTTCCACGTTTCTTTCCGTATGGGGTAAAGACTCAGCTGGGTTTTGTCCGCCCATGACGTCACACCCGCGGCAGTCGCGAAAAGAGGCATGTCTGACCCCAGCCTTTCCTTCTAGTAGTCTTGAGTTTCACCTCATTTTCCCAGCTTTGAAATTGTTTCTGGCAACTGGCAACATTGTAATGTGCTAATAAATAATGTTTTTGAAAGAAAACTAAGTTAAGTACAATTTTTTAAAAACACATTCTAAAAATGTCATTGAAAATTAAAAAAAACAGGCGTAAAAAGTAAAGATATAGGCAGTAGGGTATAAAGTAGGTAAAACGAAAAAGTTTCTAAAACATTATCACCAACATAAAAAATGTACATATATTAAGACAATTTTTTCAATAAATGCAGCAGGAAAAAACAGGCATTTCGCCTTTGGCTTTCCCTATGTTGAATGTAAACCTTCGTCGACGTTGAACTAACAAAGCATCAATCGGGGTAAGCAAACTGGACAACCTGTTGGTGACTCATCAGTCATCAAAGTGGACATAATGATACCTACCGCCTAAGTAAAAAGTAAAGTAAAGTGTTCCCCTGTGCATAGCACCACGCCATGAAGGCGTATAGGGGGTGTGGGGGTAACGCCCAAACACTTTCTTGATCCGGTCGTGAGTGGGGGTGATGTGATCAGCATCACGCCCCTGACCGCCTTTACCCCCCAGGGATTCCCCCAGGTACCCATGTTATTCGACGCTGGGTGGGCACCGGGGCCGCTTCCACAGTTAGAAAAGTTCCCGGATTTGAACCGGCCAGGGATCGAACCCGGGATCTTTAGCATGGTAGTTAGACGCGTTACCGACTGAGCCACCTAACTACCTTTTCTTTTTTCCACCTGAAATCTTGTAGCAGTCAATCCGTACCCATCTGCTTTGTTGCGTGTGTGTGTGTGAAAGGAAGTAGATAGTTATCTGTGGATATATCATGTTCATATTTTTAAAAATGCCAAAAGCACAAGACTGCCAGATGTGTATTGATTTAAAAATGGATTTCTGTAAAAGTTTGTTTAACCACCGACGGAAATTTTGATTTTTGTTATTCATCATCGCTTTTCTTCCACTTTTGGCTAATCGCGAGGATTCGGATGAGGGATGACATGATGACATTTATGAAGGAACACTCGCAAAGAACATCCATGCCCAGGCCAGGATTCGAACCTGGAACCCCTGCTGTGCTATCCACTTCCCCACGGATATCGGCCCCACTGACAGAAAAGTAATTTTCTGTCAAGCTTGTGTTAAATTACTATACAAATAAATATTCTATCCCACATACACATACCTATATAGTTTTACAAAATATCCTTGATCAAAACGCAGGTTCTTTGTACGTGATTTTAGGCTCCTCTGAAAATGTTTCTCTACCTATCGCGTTATTAGGAAACAAGAATAAATGGTGAACAATGCACACCGAGATGAACCCTCTTACATTGCCTCAGTTCTAAATGAAACAATGCTAAGTTATGTGAAAAACTTAGTGTAGTGCCTTTGTGTTGCATAAGTCACACGATGCTATTTATTATAAAATGTAACAGCATTCATATCATGACGATCAGATTTCCATTTACCTGGTAGAGGTAAAATCAAGAAATTTTCTTGACGGAAAATAAACTAAACTAAATGTTTGGTAATTGCAACGTTGTGTTCTCTTAAAATCGAGACGAATTACATGGGGTGTAGGCAGCAGTAGCATATGATATTCGTAGTATCTTTGCCATAACCCACTCTGTTAAACGCATGTGATTACTATGAGATTATTTATTAATCGAAACACTGACCGTGTATTATGACTGATTTCTTCCGAAAAAAAATTAAGTGAAATAGTTTTTTGGGGAGAGAAAATGAAATGAAAAGTTTCATGTGCCCAGATATGGGTTTTTCTTTGTGTTCCCTCGCCTATTCCTTATTCATGTATCTTTATCGTTGCTATTCTAGAGAAGTATAATTGGAACGTGAAGAAACCAAAATACGATTTGATTGATTGATTGATTGATTTGCTTTATTGTACTCCGCGTTTGTGCCAATTTTGGCTAACTGCGAAGATGGGATGCGTGATGAGATGATATGATGAAATTAATGAATGGTGACTCACAAACATCCATGCACAAGCCGACAGTCGAACCCAGGACCCCTTGTGTCGTAACGCGATGTGCTAACCACTCCGCATCAGGGGCCGGTTCAAAATAAGAAGAAAAAGAAGCAATGTACATTGCCCATCAACAAGGTAGTAATATTTTATATTCGTTATCAAGAGATGTAGTTTGTTAGACGTAAACTTTATGTTCAAATAAGCTAATATCTACTGCACCTACAATTACAATGGGAGAAGTACTAAAGTGTACACCAGCTGGAAGTGGAATCCTTGGATTCCAAAACGCAGAGGTGCAACAACGATTTTTTGTCGGGTTGAGGGGAAGTACCAGGGTAAAAGTGTAGTAGTAGTAGTGGTAAAAAATGACATCATCATTATTATTATTATTAGTAGTAGTAGTAGTAGTAGCAGGAGCATCAAAAAACGTTATTATCCTCTTAAATTACGCAAAAAAAGGGGTAGAAGTCGGTGCTAAAGCATTTGTTTGGTCAAACGATTTGAAATATTTTTTCAACACTTTCAATTTCACATTAGCTAATAATGGAAAACAAGCACACAAACTGTATTTTTGAATGGCAGAAAATGCACGATAAATGCATTCTGATTATAATTCTTTTCGTACACATGACATGTATAACTTTCATGTACATCATATGTTGAACACATATGCAACATGCTGCCACTAAATTGTGTACAAATTCAAAATTTATTCAATACATATATGTACAGTGTCTCTCAAAAGTTTTAGGACAACAACATTTTAAACTAGGCAACCCAATTTACACAACGCGTTGGTGGGTTGCGTGTAGAGCTAGGCTCAATTTCAGGGTTGCCACATGCACAATAGATATTTATAAAATACGTGAAAGAAATAAAAACAAGTATTATTGTATAAAGTATTAAAAATATCACTATAATATCTCGTGTGACAAAATTCCTTCGCAAATTAAAAAAATAGGTTTTCTAGTATTTCATCGCTGATGATATATACAGAAAGGAAAAGAGGTGAGAGAAAACGAAAGGTGACAAAGGACAGGATAAAGAGAAAGCGAAAGGAGAAGATGAAAAGTAGAGGAGAGAAGAAAGAGAGGATAGACGAGGAGAGGAGATGTAGTGAGGAGAATGGAAAAAGATTCTAGGAGAGATGAGCAAAGAAGAAAAAAGAGAAGAAAAACGAGATGAGAGAAGAGGAGACGAGAAGAGGGGAGTGGAGAGTAGAGTAAAGGAGAGAAAAAGAGAAGAATGAAAAGAAGAGGAGAAGAGTGCAGTGGAGTCGGAAATCTAAGACAGGAGAGAAGATACGAGGAGTGGAGATGAGTGGGATGGAGATAAGATGCGAGAAAAGTAGGGAAGGCGATATGAGATAAAAGCAGAGCAGAAGGAGAGGAGAGAAGAACAGAAGAGACTGAAGAGAAGAGGTAGTTGCAGAAAATATCGTCTCAGCGTCAAGAATTGATGCATTGGTGAAATTGTCGACATGAAACATTCAATAACATTTTGAAATGTATTGGAGAATGTATTAGATCGGTGCGAAATACCTTTTCGCTTAGTTCAGAGCAAGATAAAATCTTCCATGTAAGATCTTTGATTTTACCTGCGATTATACCACTAAAAGCATGAATGTAATTTTAATATTTATAAGAATTATCCAATTTTTGTCCACTTCTCGATTCGTTGAAATGGAGATTTTGTAATTTAATATTCCCCCCCTCCTCCCATCGTTAATCCCAAACTGAATTATTCCATTTCACACGGCGTGGACAATGAACACAATGGGATAGGTCTAAAACTTACGAAAATTTTCTGCCAAAGGAAGGGTTTGAACCTACGACCATCAGATTGACAGTCCTGAACGGTAAGCACTACCCTACAAGCTTTCGCTCCATAACGTAAGTAGAAAGAGCTGACGAATGTGAAATGTAGATGCAACTCTCCTCCTACATGTAATGTGCAAACAATACTTGTTTGTAACAAAGAAAACGAAGGTAGTACGACTCGGCGAAAACATTTAATGGAGAATTGCACATCATGATGAGAACTTTTCATTGGATATTTGCGGATGTATCCTTGCATTGAACTCGAGTGGGAAAAGGGGTAAAATTAGTACATCCTGAATTGCACAAATATAAATAGTTATTTCATAAATATTTTTCAATGTCTTTGAAGCAGTACACAGTTATCGTTAGAGTATCATAATTCACGATCTTATACATGAAAATATCCCTTTGAACGTGTGTCAAATCATTTATTTGTTTATAAATTCCATATGCAGAACAATGTAGCCACTATACACTGCTATTACAAATAATGTTACCATGCTCTTGTTTAATAGAAGGGGATTTAAAAAAAAGAAAAAGAACACCTAGTATGGAGGATCGAACCTGGGACCGCAATCAATGCTTTCAAGAACTCTAACCAATACACTACGCCCTTTGTTTCCCTTGGAGCAACAGTTTTTAATTATTCTGTCGCATCAATATTGTAACCGTTATCCTGCAAAAAGAAGTCCAATACTCTGATATAGCTCTGTATTTCTAGAATTACTCTATACACATGCATTTGAAATTTTACTCTGAATTTATTTCTTCGTTGTTAGTATATCTAATCTTGTGAATATATTTTATTTGTAATTTTATAACGGTTACATGAACATCTACGAAAGAGTTTCTTATAATAACCTCCGGTTGACCAAGTTCCCAATATAAACAAATGGAATACAGATTGTCTTTGTGTTGGTGTTTTAACTCCACTTTATGCACAGTAAGGCTAATCGGGACTGGACCTACAGTTTAAAGTGGGATCCGAACCACTTGTGCCTCCACCGGGTATCGAACCCGGGACCCCTCGATTACAAGGCAATGACGCTACCACTGCGCCATGGGGGAGGCCAGATTGTCTTTGTACTTACATTGTTAAAAAGGAGCGGATACACGTATTACTATTCCAATACTTATTCAATAAGGTTTCTTCGTCGTCGCCTTGTAACCAAGGGGTCCCGGGTTCGATTCCCGGTGGAGGCACATAGTGGTTTGGATCCCACTTTAAACTGTAGGTCCAGTCCCGATTAGCCTTAGTGTGCATAAAGTGGTATTAAAACAACAAATCAATCCAATCAATAAGGTTTCTTGTTTGTCAGAAATTACCACTTAAACTATTGCATGTTGAGCTAGTGACCACCTAGCCACCTCTGATGAAATCTATCATTCTTCAGATTCTCTTTAAAATTCGACTCTGGTCACTTGTAACTTGCTGGGTGCAGACACTGTGCATCGACGGACAGTGTTTTGCGATAAGAAGCGGCCTTGAATAGCGTGAGTCACTTTGAATGCGAGCAAGCTACGCTACCAAGTTTGTTTGCCTTTGAAAACCAAGTCATTTTTTTCACCGTTTCCGAACGCGATTGCTATTGTAGAAGTATATATTCTCTCAAAAGAGGAAGAAGGGAAATTAGACCAATGTTCTCCAGTCGTTTAAAACCAAATATTGACTATTAAACGAAAAGTTCACGATTGTCAATAAACCTATCGGAGCATAAGTTGGAATAATTTAATAGAAAGATTCTCCAAAATTTCTCTCCCACTGTCTACGTCTGGCCAGTACCCAGGAGGGCATGGGGGCGCCCCCATCTCGAACCCTGAAATATTTAAATGTCTGTTTTTAGAAATGTGTAAAACTTTCAATCTTGTTTTTACATAAATGAATCTGTTTCTTGCCAAAAGTCTTCAGGCTGCAATATTGGATGGTTTTAGTTTTATAATGCAAGGCTAGCAGACGTCAGATTCACCGATTTAGTCAGGACAGTGCGTTACTTTCAATCCCTGTCCCGATTTTTTCGAACTGCAATCGTGATGCGATTATTATTGTTTTTTTTCTTAACTCACAATTAGACATGTTCTTTATTGTAATAATAATTCCTAGTACGCAAAATTAAATTTATAAATATATTATTTTCTAACCATAGAATTATCATGACTTTTCAATGGCGCTCGCAATATTTGAACTATTTTGTAATATCTGTCTCTCTCTCTCTCTCTCTCTCTCATATATATATATATATATATATATATATATATATATATATATATATATATATATATATATATGGGTCTGGCCCCTCCCTCAAAGAAATCCTGCGTAGGGGCTGGTCTACGTCAATGACAGAAATGCAAGCAATATTTTTATTTATTTTGAACCCAATTAAAGGAATGTGGAAGAATTTAAAATAAATAAGAAAGAGCAGAACGACTGTTGCTCTACGTTAAAAATTGATGTTCTTCGGGGAAGAAAAATAAGAAGGATTTACTCCAGCACTTTAACACAATGTCCCACGAGACTCTCTTGACTAATACTGTTAAATGTGAAGTGATTTTTATTCGCAAAAGGGTGTAATTATTTCGTGTTACCTTACGGAACAGCAAATACATTTCATAAGACTGTTCTGAACAGGAGACTTGCGTCAGTAAACAAGCATTTCGTCCGTTGCAGTTATCACAGGAAAATAATATCGTCCTGCAATGTTCAAGCCTCTAGATATTTTCTATTAATAATGTATAAACACAATAATAAGTTAGAAGAAATAACTCGCATTTTACAACTACCAATATTCTCGTTTTTCATCATCACTTCGAAAATTATTTGTCGAAGATATGTGCTATACTACAAGAAAGCAATTCAAAATCAAAGTAAAAGTTCAACTACATGTATACCCACCGACATTTACAATATTGGAGGGACAGAATAATTAAAAATTGTTGTTTCATCGAAGGTAAGGGCGTTAGGTAGTGGTTAGAGTTGTCGATTGGGTTGCTAGCGGTCCCAAGTTCGATCCTCCTTGGAAGATATTTTCTTTTTAATTTTCCTTTTATTATAAACAAGAGCATGGTAACATTATTTGTAATAGCAGTGTATAGTGGCTACATTGTTCTGCATATGGAATTTATAAACAAATAAATGATTTGACACACGTTCAAAGGGATATTTTCATGTATAAGATCGTGAATTATGATACTCTAACGATAACTGTGTACTGCTTCAAAGACATTGAAAAATATTTATGAAATAACTATTTATATTTGTGCAATTCAGGATGTACTAATTTTACCCCTTTTCCCACTCGAGTTCAATGCAAGGATACATCCGCAAATATCCAATGAAAAGTTCTCATCATGATGTGCAATTCTCCATTAAATGTTTTCGCCGAGTCGTACTACCTTCGTTTTCTTTGTTACAAACAAGTATTGTTTGCACATTACATGTAGGAGGAGAGTTGCATCTACATTTCACATTCGTCAGCTCTTTCTACTTACGTTATGGAGCGAAAGCTTGTAGGGTAGTGCTTACCGTTCAGGACTGTCAATCTGATGGTCGTAGGTTCAAACCCTTCCTTTGGCAGAAAATTTTCGTAAGTTTTAGACCTATCCCATTGTGTTCATTGTCCACGCCGTGTGAAATGGAATAATTCAGTTTGGGATTAACGATGGGAGGAGGGGGGGAATATTAAATTACAAAATCTCCATTTCAACGAATCGAGAAGTGGACAAAAATTGGATAATTCTTATAAATATTAAAATTACATTCATGCTTTTAGTGGTATAATCGCAGGTAAAATCAAAGATCTTACATGGAAGATTTTATCTTGCTCTGAACTAAGCGAAAAGGTATTTCGCACCGATCTAATACATTCTCCAATACATTTCAAAATGTTATTGAATGTTTCATGTCGACAATTTCACCAATGCATCAATTCTTGACGCTGAGACGATATTTTCTGCAACTACCTCTTCTCTTCAGTCTCTTCTGTTCTTCTCTCCTCTCCTTCTGCTCTGCTTTTATCTCATATCGCCTTCCCTACTTTTCTCGCATCTTATCTCCATCCCACTCATCTCCACTCCTCGTATCTTCTCTCCTGTCTTAGATTTCCGACTCCACTGCACTCTTCTCCTCTTCTTTTCATTCTTCTCTTTTTCTCTCCTTTACTCTACTCTCCACTCCCCTCTTCTCGTCTCCTCTTCTCTCATCTCGTTTTTCTTCTCTTTTTTCTTCTTTGCTCATCTCTCCTAGAATCTTTTTCCATTCTCCTCACTACATCTCCTCTCCTCGTCTATCCTCTCTTTCTTCTCTCCTCTACTTTTCATCTTCTCCTTTCGCTTTCTCTTTATCCTGTCCTTTGTCACCTTTCGTTTTCTCTCACCTCTTTTCCTTTCTGTATATATCATCAGCGATGAAATACTAGAAAACCTATTTTTTTAATTTGCGAAGGAATTTTGTCACACGAGATATTATAGTGATATTTTTAATACTTTATACAATAATACTTGTTTTTATTTCTTTCGCGTATTTTATAAATATCTATTGTGCATGTGGCAACCCTGAAATTGAGCCTAGCTCTACACGCAACCCACCAACGCGTTGTGTAAATTGGGTTGCCTAGTTTAAAATGTCGTTGTCCTAAAACTTTTGAGAGACACTGTACAACAGATGTATATTGCCTAAATATATTACATTACAGAAAACAATTGTATTGCGAGCAAAGCGTATATGAAAATTTTTAGATCCAATTTTTCCAAACTGAAAAGAATATTGATTTAATATGACGCAAATAATTTCACGGGGCGCCATGGCAATCTCTTTTTTATAGCATTTTTTTTTTTTAATTTAGATCGGTCAGCGTCCATGGCCGACTCCCGCCGCCCCCTAACTACGGCTCTGAACTTGACGAGATTGAGAAAACCAGACAGTGCGAGCGAAGCGTGCAAGAAAATTTTACGAAATGTATTTTTATTTGCACAAAATTTGAAATCAAGGGGGGGGGGCAATTGCTCCTATGTGCCCCCTGGAAATGCCCTTGGCCGTCAACGTTTGCCCCCTTAGAATTGACTTCCGTCGAAGCTTTGGGGGGCAATGCCTCCCTGCTCCCCTGTAGTTGCGCCACTGTCAAAATGACAGCGTGGGCACTAGTCTGTTTGACAAAGGAAAGTTTATTTAACCACGATACAATCAGCGATTCACGAATCAATGAAAAATAATTTTTGAAATTGACTGGCATATTCAAAATTGTAGCACAGTACTATTGTACTTTGATTGTTCTGTCTTCATAATCACGAAATTTATGCCTCGTCAATATATTTCCCCCTTTTAAAAGCTTCTACGTTCTATTTAGTGAACATATTTCCATTTCCAAGCTGACTTCAAGCTACTCTAAATACTCCTGTTCGCGGTGCAGATTTCCATCACGGTTTCCAAGAAGATCAGTGAATGGAATGTTGTTTTTCAAATCCAAACTGTCCTTGCAGACAAGAGGGTGGGGGTAGGGACTTTGAACGCCTGCGGGGCAAGTCTTTCTCATCTATGGAATTTCGGTAATTGTGACGTAGTGAGATCAAGTCCAACATCTCTGGGCAGAGAATTAAGTGATACAACTCAGATGCTTGTATATTATCATTGTTATAGTGAGATAAACAACAATAAATAACGACGGAGCAGTTGCATCTTCCATTGATAAGGTGTTTATAAAGTGAACGCTACTGTCAGTGGCCCACCCACAATACTGAATATGACACGATTTTTGTGACAAAGTATAGTTAAAAATAATAAATATATTAAAAATAATAATTATACTTGATGTAAATTAATTATGCAATATATAACTCAAACAATCTTAGTCCAAAATGATACTCCTTGTTAAACCTTATTGCTTAATAAAGAAAATTTATTATTATCATTATTATTATTAACTTCCTTCACATGAATGAGTTAACAATTTCGTGTCATTACAATGTATGAAATGCACGTGGTAAAGGAACCAGTTATTTCTTCAAACATCGCTAACTCTCTACGGAGGGCAACCCTCATGAGGGCAGACCTCGCCCTCACCCTCTGAAGACTTGTGAGGGTGAGGGCGACTGGTGAGTCGTGAGGGCGACTGGTGAGGGTGAGGGAGGTTGAACGAAAATGACCACCTCTGTGTATAGGACCTATGGCAACCCACCATCGTGAGGAAATTGGGGAGCTATGAGTGAGTAGCGTAATCTGGTCTCTGAAATCTCCTACAATGACTGGGGGTTCGATGTGCTGACCCCACGTCACCCCATTACCAGTTGAAGATCTCCACATCTTTAGGTAGGAATATGGGAGGGAGACTGGCAGTCCGGAGATCTGCCTAGGTCCTTCAAGGGCATACATATTTCAAATATGTAAAGTAATACGTAGGTCCACTTTCAACAAATAACTTACCTAATCTAACTAGTAAAGAATCCATTTCAATCTTCAATCTTCTCAACAGCTAAATCAAGAGTCACTTGAAATCTCTTCTAAATCAGAATCAAATTGTCCTCTCCTCTGTACCATCCAGTGCATGACTAATGCCACATGTCTTAAATGATTTAACCACTGTCTTAGTTTTCACAGCACCCCATGAAGCTTTGATCCATTCCCAAACTTGTGAAAAGGTATACCTCTACCTTCTCGCTTATGGTTTAACCTGAGTGTACAGTCATGGAAAAAAGTTCTTCCCCATAAGGCTTTAATAGGAGCAAGTAATGCAGGAGGGTAGGCAACACATAATGCACCCTTCGATGATCGGGTGATTTTGCCTGTCTTAACACCAAGAAATGTGTTCCACGCGAAGGTCAACATGACAGGAAAGCAAAGAGGGTCACGTGACTATTGGTTATGTGGAGTGTTGTGCTTCTCCACGTCCCCAGTTCTTGATCCACATTGCAGAAAAAGTAGAGCTGCATGCAATATATGAAAATAGGTTGTTTTCAACTACACGCTTAGTTATGATTTTCCCAATTGTAAATCTATCAGACGTGTCTCCAGATTTAGTCGGGACAGTCTTTTACTTTGAATTCCTGTTTGTCATAGGCGTACCTTGACGGGAGCAGAAAGGGCATTTGTAACCCCCCCCAAAAAAAAATCAGGTTTCTTAAAGCTGCTAAAACAGGAATTAAATACTATGATTTGACGCGTCCAAAAAAAGTATTATATTGAAAGATTTTTCCCAAATACGTAGATAGAAATTTAATACTTTGAAAGTGTCTCAGATTTGTTTATTGTCACAACTTAGTGTGGCACAGGTCTACTACAAAAGTGGAATTTCGTAACAGAAATATGAACCCACTCCTTTTATTTCGTAGCCGATTTCATCTTGAAACTGAAATTAAGAATGTTAGTTAATAATGTCATTGGTAAACAATAAAAAATGTGTTAGACCCAATTCTTTAATACCTTATCATAATCTTTATCGCAAGTTGAAATTTTGTTGTAAGTCCACTGTATGCAAAAAAAAAAGGTAAAGTTCTCACCTGTGCTTGGCGATACGCCATGAAGGCGTATAGGGGGTGTGGGGGTAACGCCCCACACTTTCTTGATTCGTTCGTGAGTGGGGGTGATGTGATCAGCATCACGCCGCCCCACACTTTCTTGATTCGTTCGTGAGTGGGGGTGATGTAATCAGCATCACGCCCCTGACCGCCTTTACCACCAGGGTTTCCCCCAGGTACCCATGTCATTCGACGCTGGGTGGGCGCTGGGGCCGCTTCCAACGTTAGAAAAGTTCCCGAGCTTGAACCGGCCAGGAATCGAACCCGGGACCTATAGTTTGGTTACCGACTGAGTCACCGGCAGAGATAGACTAATCTGAAGTGCATACAGTTTAAAGTGGGATCCGAACCACTATGTGCGATCACCTGGTATCGTACCCCAGACCCCTTGATTACAAGGCCTTACCACTACGCCATCAGTGAGGCGCACACAATCTTTGTATTTTGACCTTTTTAAACCTATATGTATCATATAAGAGGTTGTTTAACGTTGCTATGCCTCTATGGATTATATTTAGCCAGTATTCGAGCACATAGCATCAGGTTTCATAGAATATAAGCTTCTCTTCCATGTTTATGGTTTCCTGTCTGCAGTAGAAAAACTGGCAGGTTCCCATAGCTTTTCTTTCAACAGTCTTCCAATGGTTGCATATCATATCACTCAAATTTGATTCATTCGTTTCGAACACAATCCCCGATGGCGCAGTGGGATCGTGGGCGCCTTGTAATTAAGGGATCCCGGGTTCGATACTCGGTGGAGGAACATAGTGGTTCGGATCCCCCTTTAAATTATAGGTCCATTCACGATTAGCCTAACAGGACATAAAGTGGACTTAAGACACCAAATCAAGCAACTAATACAATCCCGTTATTGTCCAGATTATCGAATCCAGAACCTTCGTCGCGAATAACATAAGCAGGAAGACAACGTGAAATAACCAAACAGAAACAGAACCTAAAACCTACATCGGATAGATTGGATCAAGTCGACGATACAGCACGGGTTCTGAAATGAAAAAGAATACGAAAGTTGAAGGACCTCTATACGCACCCACTTTTCCTCCACTCAATGGGGAAGATATCCTTCTAGCTGAGAAGCCTTTACGTAGGAGTGCCCTGAGGGAACTTTAAGGCCACGACGATAAAGTGCAATGACGGGACCAAAACGTACGGCAGATAGCTGTGTTCCTCCTTATTTCGTACGCCATTGATAACTGGAACACGTGACCTCGTCTTTGGTAGAGCAGAAGCCTGCTTGCTTGCCACCACCCTTTAGTTCAGTGACCTTCGCCCGTAGTCAGCAAGAGTGAATGACTCACCATATACTTGTCTGTGAGGCTACACAAGAATAGATATTTCGTTAGTGGCTGTAAGTATTGTTTCATCTGCAGTTATATCAGTTACCATTTCAATAGTTTCCTTCCTAATGGTTACGTTAGTGATAAACATGTAAATTAGTTCTCGATAGTGAACGTTTTATCTATTTGAACGGGGGATTTTTATACAGCCTGCATGTATTATTTTTTCCTGAAACAAGAAGAAATTCGAAGATGCAAAAAGAGTTGTATAAGAGTAGTTAACAAAAGGAAAAAAGAAGAAGAAATCGAAAATGTAAATGCTGAAATAAATTATGGTAGAGATCGAGTGAATAACATTTTGTCATGGGGCCTCCTCGATGGCATAGTGATAACGTCGTCGCCTTGTAATCAGTGGATCCCGGGTTTGATACACGGTGGATGCACATAGTGGTTAGTATCCCACTTTAAACTGAAGGTCGAGTCCAGATTAGCATATCTGTGCACCAAACCAAAACTAAGAAAGAAATTGTCACAGTGTAAGAAAATTTCATGTTCAACCACATACGAAACACAAGGGAATAATATATTGCAGTTTGGAGTTCACATCTGTAGCATCTAACCAGCACAATTATGAATCGCAACATATCGTATCAGATCCATTTTTATTATACATGTATGATAATATAAGAGAAGTAGAGGAAAGAGAAAACCAAGCGAAACACGGACGCCTTCTCCAGAATTTCAAATCTCGTTACATAAGGTTCTGGGTTGGAGTCCCGAACAGGCATGACTTTCTTGTTCTTGCCCTTTTATCTGCTTCATTTCATCATAATTCATCGTTATGGTTTACCTGCAGGGGAAGAATACTGGCAATAATTGCCAATACAAAGCCAATGACAAACAGAACAACTCGATTACGGAGGAGCCAAGAAGAAACGAGACTTGACAGTTTCTCAGTCTCTCGGTTTGTCGAATTGAAAATTGCTCTCCCGTTCTCGGTCTCGATTAGTTAAATATAGAAATCGAAAATGTATGTGAATGAATATACATGTATTTTATATATTCCGGTTTTGTAGGAGATTTCGTGAGAGATGAAATAAGTACTCTTCCATCGTAATTATTTTTACAATTTTTATTCCCTGTTCGATGATCGCGACGATAAGGACGAGTGACAATTACATGAAATTGATGACGAAATAGTCAAACACCCGCGACAAGGACGGTACTCAAACCCGGGAACTTTGGCGACAATATCGAATGTTAATCACTTAATGAGCTTGACCACCGAGCCTGCTTAATGTTGTTTCTGTCAGGTAATTCGTAATAATATCCCACATTCATTTGCTTCATAATTTATCTTATTGTTGTGATTAACCTGAATTCAAAGAATTAGTTGAAAGGCAAAAATGCAAGATTGAATGTCTCTGATGTTACTTCGTGCCGAATAATATGACGTGGTATTATGATATGAATGGGCCGCGGTGGCTCAGTCGGTAACGCGTCTGACTACCATGCTCAAGGTCCCGGGTTCGATCCCCGGCCGGTTCAAATCCGGGAACTTTTCTAACGATGGAAGCGGCCCCGGCGCCCACCCAGCGTCGAATAACATGGGTACCTGGGGGAAACCCTGGGGGGTAAAGGCGGTCAGGGGCGTGATGCTGATCACATCACCCCCACTCACGACCGGATCAAGAAAGTGTGGGGCGTTACCCCCACACCCCCTATACGCCTTCATGGCGTTGTGCTAAGCACAGGGGAGCACTTTTTTATTATGATATGAATTTATTAATCATATCATATGCCTATTCATTCCATTGATTGATCCCAATTGAGCACACAAAATATGCTATAATGTCCACTCCATGGAGGAGTGGTTAGCACAGCGCGCTACGATGCAATGGGTCCCTGGTTAGAATCTCGACTTGGGCGTCCTTGGTAAGTGTCCCTTCATCAATTTCATCATAGCATCACTCATCTTCATCGTCGCTATTTGCCAAAAGTGAAAGAATAGCAAATCTAAATAACAAACATCCAATCAAATCGAACATCTCTACCGATTTAATTCTATACGGTACCGAATTCCCACTTTATTACTGCATCTTAAGTCATTTTACAGCATCTCAATTGTTTTCCGATTCGAAAACATTTGGAATGTTGTTTTGTGCAGTTGATTGTGCATTGTTTCGTTGTTTGGATTGTTTAATTAACGTCGCATTAATTAGTTTTAGACCAATCGTGACGGGGGAAGCAAGAGCACAAAGAAAGACAAGGGAGAGACCACGGCTTTCTTTAAAGATAGCATCCCGTGAATACAACTCAAGTGACTGCAGAATATTATGAATAAAATTTATTTCGCTTTTTCCTTTTATTTCTGTTTCAGTTATTTTACTTCGCTTTTCTTCTACTACTCGCGTTACTCGTGTCGGTGAGGAAGAATTATAAACTCGTGAAATGGACGATGGTACAAAAAAATATATGCCTCTCCCACGGTTCGAAACTGTCAGTACAAAATATTGTCTTATTTTTAAAATTTACGGGCAAATATGGTTTGTCACGTAGCAATTTTCGCTTATCTCTTTCTCAAGGGGTTCCATTGCCTCTCTGATGTCGTAGTGGTAACGTCTTCGCCATGTAATGAAAGGCTTCCGAATTCAATACCAAATAGAGAGGCATTTGGTTCGGATCCCATTTTAATCTGTAGGTCCAGTGCATGAACTGGACTTAACAATTAACGTGTGGCATGTGGTCTGTGATGAGAACCATCATTTCAGCGAACCTCTTGACAATGACTCTAATATTACTTGAAAGAATAGTATTTCTTTACGAGTAGGTCTTGTCAAGAAACCAGTTCCTGAAATTTTCTTCTGGAGGCATCGTAGCACCCAGCTGTTTGTTGTGGCTGGGGCACGAGTCATGTGACTCATGCTATCAAAGTTCAATCCTTCCCGAGAACTCAGAATCACCAGGCAAACTTAAGCGAATATTTTGTTATTTGGGTTGCATAAACAACAGGCTTTAAGACGTTACGAAATTCTACGTCCCGTGGCCAGGTATTTTTTTCTAAGACTGTACAATAAGATGCACCCTGTTTTTCACTTATTTTTAAAGGAAAAAAGTACATCTTATATGTTGGCAAATACAGTAATTCTAATTATATTGAAAAAATATTTTTGTGTATAGGAAATTGGCTCTGTGCATATAAAAATAAGCAGTACAGGTTATCATTCAAAAGCTTCTAACAAAATTAAAAGCCTCCTGCCATCATCTATCACATGCATGTTACATTGAATATGAATACTTGTACATATATGTAGTCCCATATTAACGAGCTTACCAGTAATTCTGTGGATACATAAAGTTATCTTCAATTTCAGATACAGTGCTGTGCAAGAGTTTATGAACATAGTGTCTTTTTGTGATAACTTCGCTCAAACTTCATAGACTCAAGTGAAATTTTTGTATGTTGGGCAGCAAGGTAGGTGCATCTGTATCAATGGGTGATATTTCAGTTCAGACTAGAGCTGCCAAAAAACAACAAGAAAACCTGCTTTTTTGATGGAAAGTTTTTTTCTGATAAAAAGCTGGCTTTGACTTTTTACCAATTGCAGCTAACCAATTTCACTTGCAGTGTTTGTTAAGAGCTTAGAGGTTTTGTAATGTCATATTTTGGAATTAGCGAAATAATTTTACATGTTGCAGCAGCCAAAACACACACATTTGCCATTTCTTCTACAGGGTGCCCAAAAAGTCATTAAACTGAGACTGAATGCATGTAACTCTGGTACAAAAAGTGATAGAGACATGCATCTTCCACTGGGTATTAACTTTGTCTATGTGGATATTTCTAAAAAAATTAAATTAGAAAGTCATGCTGCACGTGAACGTTCTGTATGGGGAAAAGTTAATAAGGCGTAAAAAAAGGATTTGTATGAAGTGAAAACAAACATGGATGTAAGACAGCTGTGGAGTTGCCTGTGAAAATTTACGATGTGTTATCGATGGTCTCTGTGGGTATTTATCGAATTGATATAAGAACGATAAATTTTTAATCAGTTTATACATTACAGACGATGGGATTAATTAAGGCATATTCATGAGAAAGATTCTTTTATTTCGAGGTATACAGGCAACATTGGTCGTGTCAGAGTGCAATATGAGGTGTGCCCTACAACTGGCTATGCTATTCAATGAGTGTCCAGATAAAAGAAAAAAAACTAAAATTTATCGTACAAGAAGATAGGTAAGTTAGTTTTTGTAGGAAAAATTTCAAATCTTTTCTTTCATTTGGACATTGACTGAATACCATAGCCAGATATCGGGCACACCTGCTACAGCCCTCTGACACGACCAATGTTGCCAGTACACCCATAAATTTAAAAAAAAGCAAGGCCGAGTCTGCTGCCACGCACGTGTCAGCAGTAAGAATAAGTGTCAAATTTGCTCCTGCCACGTAATTCGTCTGCTAAAAGGATGTTGCAAATCTTAAGAAAAGATGAAGACGAGAAAAATGCAAGTTTATGATTAGTGGGAATGAATGTACAGGTAATTTAGAACCCTTTCTTTAGAAAGCATTTAGCGATATTACTTTAATGCTAACAGAACCTAACCTAACTACGAGAGCATTTAGGTTAGTAGATGGGGAATACGCCAAGGCCGGTCGCTATTTAATATTCGCAATTTATTTGCACGGGTGTTAATTAATTTGCACGTATTTAGAATGCATTTGCATGTACTTAGAATACTTTACATTTATGTATTTCCTTATTTATAACTTTTATGAATATATAATTATTCATTTTATGAAAAATATGTATATAAAAGGTAATTAGAGGTACTAAATGCTATGCATATGGTATTATATTAATTACTGCAAAGTATGTAATGTATAAATCGATAATATTAAGGTTTATAATATTGAAAATAAGAGTTTATGGTTTATGAACCGCTATGAAAGGTGTTAATGGTACGAAAGAAGACTGTCCCGGTACTCGAACCTGCGATATGTAACGGTAATAAATGGTTAGGCCTATAGTGTATACTACGTATGTAATAATGTATGTTATTATGTTATGAAAGACGATGGTTTGAAACAGGAGATGGTGAACTCCGTGCTGAGGGTAGACGAGAAAGGAATTTGGGGGATGTGCGATCTAGGTCAAATGACGTCAGAAAGCCTGAACAAAGAAAGAACCCGATTGACCAATCAGAACCGGTTTTCCCAAGGTTAATTAGAAGGCAAGAACAGGAGAAAGTTATGCAACGCCATAGGGCATGGGAAGGGATTGAACCAGACAACAAAGGATGTCTGGGAATGCGCAGCAATGGTCAATTTTTGAAACTGTGCGTCGCTTGCATGCTAGAACATGTTTCTGTCTAAGTAGGCCAAGGTTTTCTAGAACACTAGAACAAAGGATGATGGGAAGGAGTTCAAGGTGAACTAGACTGCAAGAACAAAGAAAGTGTCGGTTTTATTTCAACCGATCAGAAAACGCGTCGGTTTTATTTCAGCCAATCAGAGAAGGTGTCAGTTTTGTTTATGAAGTATAAAAAAACGATTAAAGCGAGAAGATGTTAGTTTGAGAAGAATTTCTGAACCATTGTGTCAGAAAAGATATCAACTTGTGATTATTGTCTGAGAGTTGAAGACAAAGAACTCAAAAGAAGCTATAATTAAGGTAAGTGATTTTTATGATGTAGTGTGTTTTTTAAATAATATGTAAATCCAAATATTGAAACGCAGCGGCGTATACTCTGGGTCACCTAGGTAATCGGAGATGACCCGACTATAATTTAAAAAAAAAATGTTTTTATTTCTTCGCAATATTCTTCCGAACCAATCTTTGTTCGCATATTTATTTACTTCCAGCGCGCGAATGTTTTTCAAACGTTTGCCGCTGAATGTCCGAGAGGCTTTCAGCCACTTTCTCCAGCTGGTGGAATCTGGTGACGTCAGGGTGAGATTCCACCGGCTCCCTTTAAATCCCTTGACGGGAGGGGAAGGAAACACTGCTTCTCAGCCGCGGTTATTTCGTGGCAAGGGTAAGCTCCTTCTGGAGAGAGTCCATCGGTCGCACTCTCCACCCCAGAGCCTTTGCCGTTCCCTCGGCTGGCACCCTCTTCTGGCATTCTTCCCCGGTGGCCTTTGTATCGTAGGAGCTGTGTTGTTTACGACAGGGAAATTTCTCAGGAAACAGAATTCTGGGTTCGCAAATTACGTACTGAAAAGGAAAGTAGAGAAAATACATCTGAAAGTGCGCGAGAAACAGGGAAATGTGAACAACATTTGCGAACCAATTCTATGTTAATTCTCATTTTACATTTGCTTCTGTCTTCCTGATATCTGGTATTTCAACAGATATTGTCATAGGAAAAAAAAGCTTTAATATTGAAGATGAAGGTAATTAAATAAATTAAAATTTTAACTAGAAATTCAAGAAATTACACCGACCTCTGTGGCGGAGTGGTTACCACAGCTCCCTACGACACCAGAGCTCCAGGGTTCGAATACCGGTCAGGGCATGGGTGCTCTTTGTAAATGTCCCTCAATCAATTTCATATCATCACTCGTAGTGATTAGCCAAAAGTGGCAGAAAAGCGACGTCAAATAACAATTTAATAAATCGATTAATGAAGTATTTAAACTATTTATATGCTTACTTTTATTCATTTTTGTATTTTAAAATGCGTGATTACTTTCTTTGTAGCCTTCAAAACCAGTGAGAGTATTTCTTTCACAGAAATGAATAATTTTTAACAGGGAAAGCTATCAGAAATATATTATATATATATATACGTACACATATATTAGGTAATTTAAGTTGCTTCTCCCCCCTCTCTAGATTAATAATGATCATAATGATAAAAGATGTTTGAATGTAAAATATATAAACAAAAAACGCAATGATTCCAACTTATAGAACCTCGCGCATCGCAGGGAATATGAAGTCTGTGTCAAGCAGGAAGGAACCACAATAGAAGATTGGCGCAGGGAATTGAATGCGTGTTGTAGCGATTCGAGAATTTAATATTTGTTTAGCTGTTAGTGGTTTAGTATTCGTGCTAGTGCTGTGTTTAAAGTTAAAGGCAATGGATATAATATAATATTTTCGTGTGAAAATATTTGGAACGGGATCTTTCCGGAGAAATTGCAAATAGTTAATGTAGGTAGGCCAGTAGAATATCTTGTACAGTGGGATCCACTAGTATTACCGAGCAAATTGTCCATTACCATGTTCGTGCACTTTATTTGACCCAATAAGAGCTTCAAGAATTAAAAGTCAAAACCAGTTGTTGACAACTTCTGTACCAGCATACATAAAAATCCATAGCTTAAAAACGCATTCCGTGTAAGAGAATAATTAATGAAAATAATCATGGACAATTTGCAGGGTAATACTAGTGGATCCCACTGTACCACAGGTCTTGAACTCAAACTTCCGTGTATAAAAACAAAAATCAGGAATGTACGAGTAACTGGGTACTGGGGTAACTTGAATTTTACACTTCAATTAATATTGAGGGTTTTTATTTCACTACCGAATTCCTTTCATATTCTTTGTTACAGGTTTTTTCTTATAGATTTATTATATTATCTTGTTTTATTGTTTGAAATTCTAAACGTAGATTAACTGCAAGTGCAATCACAACAATTATTCGACAGTGGTCGCAACAATAAGGTAACATTTTTCACACATACATTCGTAAATCCTGTATGAATGTTGAGGTAAATTTGCAGGGATACTTCAGGAGTGGGTGGATGAATCAAGTGTCTGAGATTACCCACTAGTTAAAACCAGCATACGCCACTGTTGAAACGAAGAAAAAGTCAATGCAAACCAAAAAGAATATGCGTAATGTGAACAAGTACTACAACTATTTTTCTATTTTTTACAGGTGATTTTATTTTCTGTGTACGTGTAACTGGAAGGAACTGTTAGTGAAAGATGGCGTCTACAAGCTCCACAAACAAGGCTAACCACACTGCGGTGAGTACTTTGGACGAAATTATACATAATTTTACCTCTGGAATGTATACTTCCCCACTAGAACTTGTTAATGCATATTATGATATGTGTGACAGAGTTGTGTTCCACGACGATATCCCTTCATGTGATCCGACTTTTTTCTGCGAGTCAGTGGAAACAGCAATGTGTCAATTAGGGGTGGGGGCAAGTCAGTTTTCAATTGTGGATGAAAAAGAAAGATATTTTAGAGGATTTGGAATGCTAGGGCGGGAGGTATCCATTGAAATACCTAATCAGGTTGTGGGGGACCCTGAATATTTGGTTGGGTCAATGTTCCAATTTCTAATGAGAAAGATTTTCTTTGATGTGTCACCGGACAGTCAGGTTGGTTTGATTATTTTCGGCAATGAAACCAATAAGGATATTTATATCCCTTGGCGAAGCCTTTCGGCATTAAATCCTAAAATTATTCAACACTATGTAACCAAAGTGCTGAACAGCAATGAATCCTTCTTTGTAGATAACACCATCAAATGCATGGCGCATATTGTCGAACACAAGCATGGTAGAGGGAAAAAAAGTACCCCCTTTACAGAAAATATGCCCCCCTACTATCAATAAACAATCCTAATCAGAGACAGACTGCTTTTACTATTATGACTAACGATGACAATTTATGTTTGCCGCGAGCTATTGCATTTGCGCAAGTCAAAGTCGACAAGAACACAAACAAAATCAAATCATTTCGAAGATTTGATAATAAATTGAAAGCCGCCGCTCTTAGGTTATGCCACGAAGCACATGTTGATCCAGCCAATGGGTGCACTGTAGAGGACATTGTTAAATTTCAGAACCAATTGGGACCAGAGTACCAAATTGTTGTGTTTTCAATGAAAGAGGGAGAAAGGGAGTATGAAGTTATTCGGTCAACACCGTTCGCCCCTAAACAGATTAATTTACTCTATCACGATCAGCATTTTGATATAATCAATTCTGTCCCCACACTTCTTGTGAAAAATTATTACTGCCCCAAATGCCAAGTTGGATTCTCTAAAAAACCTCAACATACTGAATGCACTAGGTATTGTTCATTGTGTAAATACAGTCATGATGGCAATGAATCCACTAACACTATCCCCAGAAAATGCTCTGCATGTAATAGGAAATTTTTGTCCCCAAAATGTTATGAAAATCATTTGCGCACAGAAGGGCGGAAATCCAGTGTTTGCCAATCTATTCACCAATGTAACATATGTTACAAAGTAGTTAACAAGAGAAAGTGCAAAACACCGCACAAATGCGATGAATTCTTTTGTAAAAGCTGTAATGCTTTTGTTGAGCCAGCACACAAATGCTATATTCAGCCTGTAAAGCCTGAACCAAGTCCAACATTTCTTTACATTTTTTATGATTTTGAGTGTATGCTGGTAGAGGGAGAGAATGACCAGAAACACGAAGTCAATCTGGCTGTTGCTAAGCAAGCTTGTCATGTCAGTAAAGACACTGATGTAGATTTCTGCGAGATGTGTGGTTCCCGTGTCCATATTTTCCCCAATATTCAAGAATTTATGCAATATATACAAACTCCGAGGGAAGGGTTTAATAAAATCGTGTGTATTGCACATAATGCAGGGCGATATGATTCTCATTTTGATTTAAATTACCTGATTACTAAAGAGAATATTACCCCCTCCGTAATTATGCAGGGCAGAAAAAAGATAGAGATGTCAATTACCAAGAAAACAGTGTTCAGGGACTCGTTGAATTTCATGCTTATGAAATTGAAAGACCTGCCTGCAAGTCTGGGACTAGCGGAAGATTTGCAGAAAGGCGATTTTCTGTATTTGTTTTCCACCCCTGCAAATCAGAATTATGTAGGTCCATTCCCTGATATTCAGTATTATGATATAGATTCCAAGTCACCCAAAGAAAGAGAAGAGATGCTAAAATGGCATAAAGAAACTGTCCAAGCAGGGAAAATTTTTGATTTTCAAAAAGAGTTGCGCGAATACTGTATTAAAGATGTGGAAATTCTTGCTGCTGCATGTATTAAATTCTCTAATCTGATCGAAGATCTGACTGGAATACAGTGCCTTGTTCGCTGCGCGACTCTAGCGTCTTTGATATTTAGAAGTAAATATCTGAAAGAAAACACTCTTATTAAAGTTCCGCCATTTGGATTTCGTGAACAAGACCAACAGTCTCTAATTGCATTAAAATGGTTAAAGTGGGTAGAAAATACTGAAAAGATCACTCTAAGACACGCAGGGAATCTGGGGGAGGCTAAAATAGGACGTTATAAGTTGGACGGGCTCCATGAAGAAAGCAAAACTGTTTATAGTTTCCAAGATTGTTATTACCACGCTTGCCGGATTTGTCTTACTGAAAACAGGGATAAGCCTCTTAACGAGACTGGCGAGACCCTAGACCATAGGTACGAACGTACTGTTACCCGTAAAGAAATATTAGAGCAAATGGGGTACACGGTTATAGAAAAATGGGAATGTGAATTCAATGAGGAAATTAAAAAAGATCCAGAATTACGCAAATTCATTGCTGAGAATTGTTATTCCCTGAATAACCCACTTATCCCAAAACAAGCTTTTAATGGGAGAAATTTGGGATTTTCCTTCGGCTGACCAGAATGATAATGTGTTTAAAGACTATGTAGACACATTTCTTAGAGTGAAACAACAGTATTCAGGATGTTGTTCCGGCTGCAGTTCAGAACATGACAAAGACAAGTATATTCAAGATTATTTTGATCATGAGGGAATCCAACTTGTAAAAGATGAAATTGCACCTAACCCGGGACTTAGTTTTATTTCCAAAATTCTGCTTAATTCCCTTTATGGAAAATTTTCTGAAAATACTTTAAAAACTAAGTCTATTTTTGTAAATACAGAACAGAAATTCCATGATATAGTGTTTAATCCACAGTATGAAATCAGTAATGTTGTCCTTATTTCCGAATCTTGTTTATTAGGGAATTATATTGATCTGGAAAGCAAAAATGAACCGTTAGTACTCTCAAATGTACTTGTCTCTGCGTTTATTACTGCTTATGGAAGAATGCACTTATATTCTTTTATGGACAAAGTCAAGTAAAGTATTCACTACGTGGATACGGACTCTGTGTTCTATGTAGAAAGAGAACATGAAAAACTTATTCCTACAGGCTCATTTCTTGGTGAAATGACGGATGAGATTAAAGAGCCCTACCAAATTACATGCTTTTTGGGTGGTGGTCCCAAAAACTATGCATATAAAATGGTGAACAAACATGATCCTCAAGATGAGAAACATGTTATTAAAGTAAGGGGCATTACCATGAATTACAGAACTCGACTCCAGATTAATTTTGATTATTTTAAGCAACTGGTCAAAGGGGAAATTGAAAAGCGAGTTGTTGAGAACCCACGTAAAATTAAACGAAAAGCCAATTTTGAAATTGTTTCTGAATCTGAGCAGAAAACACACCAAGCAGTCCACACGAAACGAAGAAAAATTGAAAATTTTGAAACGGTTCCATATGGAATCTAAATAAAAAACGAGTGTTTTTTTATTTTTATTTTTTATTGTTTCTTAAAGCCCCAAGATTGTCTGCAAAATCTCAATTTGACGGGAAATCCATGGGCATTCCCCATCGATCCTCCGCCTGGCGCAGAAACCGCATCTGTCAGATGTTCTTCGCCGCCTCTGGCGCGACGAGGGAGGGGACACCAGGCGCAGGCGGTGTTCCGCCCTTATATGGTCCATAAGGGGCTTTTTGCCCCTAAATCCCACCTCCCAGCATACTTCGCATTCTCTTTTGATTTCATCCTGAAAAGAAAAGATAAAATTAATTTGTGGTTTATAGTTAGGTTTAAAACTTATGAAAATATATAAATGTCCCATTGTGTGTCTGCGCTTCAAGCAGAGAACGTGTGTTGTTCAACATGGAACTGCGTTTTACACACCCTTTTGCAATGATGGTTTGTGGGCCGTCACAAAGTGGAAAAAACACTTTTGTGGATAAGCTTCTATTTTATAAACATAAAATGTTTACACAAGTTCCAAAGACAGTAATATGGGCGTATGGTGCGGTTCCTCCCAGATTAAAATTAAGCCAAAATACAAACATTCAGTTCATTGAAGGAATCCCTGATGTAGCAAATATGGATATTGAAACTCCTGGATTAATTGTCATTGATGATCTAATGAATGAAAGCAGCAAAGATTCCACTGTTGCAGATGTATTTACGAAATATTCTCACAAAAATATAAGTGTTATTTTTATAGTACAAAATTTATTTCACAAAGGTGCTAAAATGAGAGACGTAAGCCTCAACTCACACTATCTTCTGATATTCAAAAATCCATGTGAGAAACACGAAATATACCATTTAGCACGACAATTCAAACCTGACAATAGTAAAAGTGTTTTGGAAGCTTTTCAAGATGCAACTGAAACACCACACAGTTATTTAATGTTCGATTTAATACAAAATACACCTGAAATTTTACGTATGAGGGCGCATATTTTCCCCGATGAACAACTGACTATTTATGCCACTGGAAAGCACGTAAATAAACCATTTCATGTGCGAACGTCATAATGACATCACAACTAAAAGAACATGCTCCGGCGCTTAAATTATTGTGTAAATTAAAACCTATTCAACGGAAACACCTTTTGCAACGAGCATCACCAGGACTAGTTCGTGTACTAGGACAATGTGCAGCCAATACAGTACGCGGTAATATTCCGGTTTCAGAGGTACAAAAAATAAAGCTTCAAAAGTATAAGGCTAGTTTGCGTAAACTAGTGGCGAAGGGCACTTCGCTCAAAAATAAAAAGAAAATATTATTTCAAAAAGGCGCCGGCTTTTTACCATTTTTAATCGGTCCGATTATATCAGCGTTAGGTAGTGCATTGTTTTCACAATGAGCGTGAGAAAAATGATTCTTGTTCCAGAGGACTTTGCCACTAATATGCATACCTCCGTTGAGAAAGCTCACACACACGAATCAAGATTAGATTCTAATATTCGTACAATATTAGCACGTGACGATATAGGGGAAAGTTAAAAACGGAAACTTTACGAACAGGCACTTCGACTATTTGTTAATTTTACTAAGCCTATTCCCACACGCCTACCAGTGATCGAAGAAGAAAATAAGCTGCCACAAATAAGTGAACCAATCCAACAAGACGACCCCTTCCCCTCCTAGTGTTACTCTCAGGGAAGAAATTCTTGCTTCAGTACCGAAAACTGTTCACAAGAAAACAGAACTTTTGCTTAAAAGACTATTCTCTTCTCAATATATAAATTGGGACGCATATGGAACAGTGTACATAAATGGAAAAAGAATTCAGAGTTCAAATATCATAGATCTGATTAATGATTCTGTTCGCCCCCGTAAGAAAAGTCGAGATCCTGTCGGGAGAGATCAGTTCCAATCTATCCTTCATTCTCTAAACATACCCAAAGAATATATAGTTACACGCACGCCCCCACCCCCTTCAAGAAATAGGAAAGCTGAGTTTATATGGGAAGATATATAAAGTATGGATCTTAAAACATTGTATTATACACATGAACTACCGACTTCATTTTCCAATACTGAAAAATTATCCAAACATTCTACGCAATCACGAAAGAATACTTCTCAGCGGCTATCAAAACAAGATGCATATACTTTACATGTTCCAGTTAGAAAAAAATTCCCACGTAAACTTACGAAACCACTTTCCCCTGGAACTTATGCAAATGGATTTGGCAGATATGCAGAATATAGCCAAGTACAATGACGGTATGCGCTATATACTTTGTGCAATTGACGTCTTTTCAAGGCAAGCATTCTGTATATCAGTGAAAAGCAAGACGGGTGAAATTATGGCAAAAGCAATCACTAAAATTATAAACATGTTAGAATATCCTCCTGTTTACTGCCAGACAGATCAAGGAAAAGAGTTTTATAACGCTCAAGTGAAAAAAGTGTTTGACAAGTACAATATTATTCATTATAGCGTTTATTCAGAACTAAAGGCAGCAGTAGTGGAACGATTTATTCGTACTTGAAAATCAAAATTGTATAAACACTTCTCAGCCAATAATACGTATCGTTATGTAGATATTCTCCCCCTTGTAGTAAAATCATATAATCACTAGTATCAACGTTCTATAAAAATGGCTCCTGTTGAGGTGAGCGAAAATAATGCGCTGCAGGTCTGGTCTCAGTCTAGAAAGAATACAAGTCAAAAAACCAATAATATCAAATTTAAATTTAATATTGGTAATTACGTAAGGATAAGTAAAGCCAAAATGAAATTCGAGAAAGGATATCTACCTAGTTGGACAGAGGAAATTTTTATAATTAGCGATCCTATGAGTACTGATCCCCCTACATATTGTATAAAAGACTGGAGTAACGATCCTGTCAAAGGCATTTTCTATGAACCAGAATTACAAAAAATTACACTTGATCCAGACAAACCATTTACTATCGAGAAAATTCTAAAATGAAAGGGGGACTTTGTTCTAGTAAAATAGAAAAACTACCCCCTCGCATGTGCAAGTTATGTACATAAATCAGATATTACGCATGTTTAGATTAGTTGCCATTATGCCGCGGGACGAATTCTATGTTACATTACCTTCCAATGTAAACTTGAACATCTTTCCTGATAATAAAATAGCACATTACCGTACTAAGCTGAGCGAACCAATAGAATTAAATGAACAGTGGGTGGTGACGGCCACAGAGCTTCATTTAACTTGGAGTTTTTATAATATTGTTTCCGATACAAATACCATTTCATATAAATTTAAACCGAAAAAGTAGGACCAGATTTTTTATAGTGAAAGTATAGTTCCTAAAGGTTACTACTCCAATATTCCATTATTATTAAACAATATTCCCCCTTCAAAAAGAAAACTGCTTGCTCAACATGTCCGATTTGATTATACTTTGTCCACGCATAGTATGTATACACAAACAACACTAGAGGAAGATGAAATTATGAAAGTGTATATATATATCTCCACAATTAGCTCCAGTGTTTGGTTTTTCGTTGGATACTCCTCAGTTAGAAATATCTATACATTCGGTTATTTGTCCAGGTACGGCAAGATCAAGTTCTATTTATCCTTGTAATTTAGATCATCATATTCCCCATGAAATCAACATATGCACAGATATTGTCAAATACAAGCAAATATAGGTCCTGAAATATGAACGGTTAGTGTGGCTGATTATGAATATGGAGCAATAAAAAGTTATATATTTGAGCCCAGGCAGTATCTAAAAGTCGAGAAGTGTTACTTTGAAACAATTGAAATTATATTAAAAACAGAGCATGGAACTTTGCTTCCATTTGAGTTTGGAGTGTCAAGCGTTACATTACATTTTAAAAAAGTGTAATAATGATTTCTGAAGGGACACAAAATCATTACTATGTAACTTTGGTTTCAAATGCATCCAAAAAAAAAATTTCCCGAGTTACAGACCTTCTCATTTTTTAACTAAACTTTCTAATGCAGTTAAGCTAGAGTCTGGAGGATGGTTAGTGGGTCTGTCTGAAATTCATTTCACAAACAGTCTGTTTAATATACAAAAAGAAATTATGTACTTTTCATACCCAAGAATCAGATCAGTCAAGTAAACAGAGCATTAAAACAATTGTTCCCCCTGGATATTATTCAAGTGTGGACTCAGTTTCAAAAGTTGTAAATCAAAATTATATTGGTGAAAGGCTTTTTCGATTCGGTTATAACCAGTCCACCAATATTGTTGAGGGAAAATACAATACTCGGTTATCTACACTGAACTTCTCTGATATTTTGGCTCTGCAGTTAGGATTCGAACCAAATAGAATTCTTCTTAAGCAACAACATAGTTCTAAACAAACCAACCTAAATATTGGGTTGCCTCAGCAAATTATGGTTTACACTAATGTACTCAGTTACCAGTTTGTACGAGATACAAAGGCACCTCTTTTAAGAATGTTTACATTCTCTTCGGTCCCTTATGGACGGTCACAATCTATAATATTTAACCCTGTTCATTATATGCCTGTATCGAAATATTTATTTGATACGATAGAAATTGTTTAAATAGACAACACAGGTCGTAAACTCTCATTTGCCTGGAGATCTGAGTGTTAAACTACATTTCAAGCGACATAGGGAAGTTCTACAAAACAGACCTCTCAAGGAATCTCTCAGGGACCGTGTAAATCAAGCCGGGCAAGATCTTCGTGAAAAAGGGGAGAGAAAAATTTCTGATTCTTTCAGGAAAAGGGAAACAAAAACATATGGCTAAAACTATATAATTTAAACAACCATTTATTACCTGCCAGTCTCGCAAAGAGAGGCGAAGGGTACACAGAGATATATTCGCCAAATAACTACCACATGTCGTTAGTAAACTGTAGCTCATCGGAATGCACCAATACAGAATTGGATTAGTTTTCTCTGCCATTAACTCAAACTAGCATTGAAAATTCTTGTTTAATGGAGTATCGTCCCATTTCATCTTTAACTAGTAACAGTCCAATCGAGTTTGCCATTACTGGAGACAGTGGAGAATACATTGACCCAGCACACATTTATCTGTACCTAAAATGTAAAATAACTAAAAAAGATGACACGGCCTTAGTGTGCCGATAACCTGGTTGGCTCAGGAAACAATTTTCTGCATTGTCAGGTCGACGTTTCGTTAAATGACAAATTGATTTCGTCCTCTGCAGGGTGTTACGCTTACAGAGCATACATTGAAACATTACTCAACTATTCTAATGAGGCTAATAAATCACATCTCAGTGCTGCTTTCTCGTATCGCGATACTCCTGGAAATTTAGAAAATCTAACTGAAAATAAAGGAATTTAAAAACTAATGAGTCTTGCTGCGCAGAGTCAGTCATTTGACATGTATGGTCGACTGTATTCTGATTTTATGTGCCAACCTCATCTTCTCTTGAACAATGTGTCCATGAGAATTAAATTACATAGATCAAACGATGCATTTTCATTGATGGCAGCCGAGAATACTTCTTATGTAGAAATACAGGACATTTCTCTTTATGTAGAGAGAGTTTCTGTATCACTAGATATAGGTCTTGCTCATGCAAAAGCTCTTGAAACTACTACAGCTAAATATCCAATTACACGCGTGGAAGTAAAATCAATAACTATCCCTCAAAATATTACTTCTTATAATCTAGATAATACATTTTTAGGCACTGTTCCTAAACGTGTAATCATAGGTTTTGTTGAAAATTCAGCTTTCAATGGCCAAATACATTAAAAAAAACTTTAATTTCCATCATTTTGGATTGAATAAAATTCAACTCCAAGTTGGAACTAGAACTATTCCAAACCAACCTCTTTGCCCAAACTTCACAGACAAAAATATTATCCAAGCATATTACAATTTATTCTCTGGAACAGGAATACATTACCACGATACAGGAAACAGTCTCTCCCAAGATGATTTTGATAATGGATTTGCTTTGTATCCCTTTATTCTTTCACCCACAATGGAAATTGACTCAACGTGGGACATATTGCGTGATGGGAGAGTAAGTGCTAAACAGTCTCTCTGCTCCATTGGTTACGGCGGTCACGTGCATTATTTATGGGGAATTTGATTCTTTAATTCACATAGATAAACATTGTAGTATCTTCCTAGATAATACAAAATAATAATCAGTTGAGTTCCAGCCTGGAGGGAGATTAAAAGATTTTCTGATCTCTTTATCCAAGAAGTATTAAAAGCTAATTCTTCTATCTTAGCTCTATTAAGTGGCTGTACCGATCACAATATGAGGGCTGTCGTTGATTTTCAAGGATTCCGAGACAATTCTGGCAACTTTATTCCTAAAGAACTCGCTATTATCGATGCAGACCCAGATAGTATGCAATCATGAATATTTCTACCACCTTACGAATGGGATACTTTAGATATTGGGAGGAAAAAACGAAAATATGTGGCAAACACAAAACAAGCATTCTCTGGAATGGCCTAGCGGGGAAATTTATTATTCCAAATTGCCTTCTATCCTTTCCTAGTACACCGAAAGAGCCTGCTATTTATTCATTTGGAGCTGACAAATGCAAGTCTCTGATTACAGTACTTCACCGCACTGTGGTTAACCTCGAGGACCTAGGATGCCATAAAGAGTCGCTGTTAGCCTTCCCTACACAAAATTGCTGTTGCAAATGTGCTCTTAGAGATGCACATTTATATGCATCGTATCTCCGTAGCTTCATGCTCCAACAGCATATTATAGGAGAAGGCACAAGGACTTCACCTAAACAGGACACCTCAACATTGGACAGTGGATATTCATCATTAGCATTCTTTTACAACGACGCTGCAAGTGTGTATTACTTATCTGAGCAAGGCTCCTGTTCCAAGGACAGTGCAATTTCGGATAATTAATTACTTTTCACATAAATTTTTTTTGTATAATATGAGAGAGAGCTCATTGTAACTTTCGAAACAAATTGTAAAAAAAAGCATGTACAGAAAGAACAATCGAACGAATATACATAGCTACTTTTGTACTTTTTGTACAAGGGAACATATTGTTTAACTCGCTACAGGAAAGTAGCTTTGTTGTGCACCAATGCCAAGTTTATAGGTGCTTTGCATAAACCTAAAAGTGAAATGAAAATATATAAACAGAAGGGGTGGATGGGAGAAACTCCAGCATCTTTACATAAATAACAGTTCCTGCATTTTCTTTTCGTCTTCACTGAAGACCAAAAGAAAAAAGAAAATCAGCCTGTCTTTCGACTTGGCGGGAAATTTTAGGTGACCGTAATCACTATGCATCTCATTGATTAGAAAATATGACATTACATGAGCTACAAATTTTCTTCATGTTTCAGATATAAGAAAAAAATTACCAAACTATGTTGTTTTATGTAAAGTAAATTAGCAAATATGTAACATAAAACTTAAGCAAAATCATGTCAGTTGTATAATTCGTTAACATTTTCCTATTCAAGGTATGTATCTAGAAAGGAATAGACTATGTAATTACATACAATTCCGAGCTCTACTTATAATGATTAATTTTAATACACTAAAATTAGTGTCAATACAGTGCTAATTTTTTCCATTCCATGAAAACAGGTAACTCTATAAGAATCATTTAACACTGTCCTACTTATATTTAAAAATCATTATAAAAGCTTCATGCTTGTTTAATATGCTTTGGTATTTTATGCCCAGCAAGAAAATAAATAAAAAAATTCTGTTTTACTATGCATGTAAAAATCAGCACAACAAGTTCTCGTTCATAAGCTTCTAAAAATTTAAAAGCCTCTGTACTCCTGCCTATATTCATTATCTCATCACATGCATATTACTTTTCAAACATTAATACTTGTACATAACTGTTCAACAATATTAACAAGCTTACCAATATTTCCATGGCTATTTAAACCAATGTTCCATCATAGATATCTACACAATAGTGAAAGAAAGTAGGTCACATGAATTCTCTGGAAGGAATTGTAAACAGGTGTAATTTTTCAGGATGTAGAATATACAAATGGCTCGGTTAGTGCATGCCAAACGTACAAAGGAGTCCTCAAGTGGGGTCCCAACCATTGTCCCCCTCAGGGAACTGAACCTGGCACCCATTGATTACAAAGCAATGACAACACCACTGTGCCATAATACAGGTCCAGGATTCCATACGACAATGATTACATTAGATTTTTTCAGATATAATTTGTAAAGATTGATTCTGATACACTACAAACTTATTCAGCAGAGTTGGATACACACCAGAAATATGTCACATCTGTTCCTTGCCTAGCATGGGGGTTGTGCAGATGAGGGGTGAGGTGGGGCAGAAAGCAACAATGTATGATTTCTGTCTTCTGGCACTACTACACCAACGCTTCGAGACAGCTCTGTGCGTGTTCTCTGCTGAAGAATAGAGGTCTCAACAGTTTTCAGCAATGGAACAAATAGTGTATAGGATTTCATCAAGGGGGGGGGGGATATTTCTAAAACTTTCTCCAAATAATACTAATAATTGATTAATAACTTTAATTACTACCAATGATACTACTAATGCAGCTGCTGTTACTAATGGAAGCAAAGAAGAAAATTATTTACTAGTCATTCGATTTTTAACAAATTCTAGGATAATTTTTTTGTTTCTTTGTTACGAAATAATTGTTGAGTCAACGGCTATTTGTGTATGATAGGTGAGACATTTTAAGTGTGAGAAAATCCATAAAAACAACCAAATATATTAAAATAATCTAAGTATGGAACTCATCCAAGAAGCCGCGGTGGACTTTTCGATAGGACGTCTGACATGACAACCACATGGGAGAGACTTATGTTAAGTTAGCCTGATACGAACCAGCCTGAATGTTACGCGCACGTGAATATAGCACTCGAAAGAGAATCCAAAACACACCAGATGGGAAACCGTTACATGAATGCATAGGTAATTAATAATTGCTAATTTAAATACTGCGTACAAATAAATAATCCGATTAAAACAAACACATATACCTTATTGCATACAAATAAATAATCCAATAAAAAACAATAGATGTGTTTCCTTTATAATATTAAACAATCGAGTAGAAGTATACCGCATTCCAGAAATATGTATAAAATTATTTTAAAAAAAACAACACAAAGAAGAGTTTAATAAAATTTATCACCTCTCCCCAAACATTATTTTTAGACAAAGACCGAGTAGAAGAGAAATGTGAAGCCTATTTTAAAATTAGGGAATCATAATAAACTTCACGGAATACAGAAGGTCGTTTCATGTCCATGGTAACAAAGTTAGAACCCACCTGATCTTAAGAAAAACCATGACGCCACGAGCGGTGGTGCTCCACGTGATACCCCTGTCTTGCAGCAATGGCCCTGCAGCGGAGTTTCCATTGGAGGAGACTGCGTTGAAGAACATATTGGTCCAAATGATCATATTCCTCCTGACAAGCTTTCCAAAGACCCTCAATTGTGCGGGGCCGTCTGCTTCCCAAGGCTCGTTTCAACAACGGAAACCCACAAAAATCCATGGAAGAAGCATCGGGGTATTTCACAGGGATGTCTGCAAAGGGGATTGCATGAATGTCCGTTTCACGTGCCATCCAATCCATGTATGCCTGCGTGGACTTTGCCGTATGACTGGAAGCCTTGTCCTGGTGGAAGACAACACGAGATGTGTCGCTGCCATAGAGAGAAGTAATTTCATGTCTGTAAAGTGGCTCCAAAATATTCGTCTGGTAATAGGCTGCATTTATTTTAGTCTTTTTTACCACTCTGCACGGTGGAAGTTTGCCGTTATGGCAGTAACCACCAACAACCATGAACCCGCCTGGAAAACTTTCAGCACATTCACGTACCCACTCAGATCGACCTCTCGCATCACGTGGACGATAGTAGATGGCCCTTTTTTTTACCACATCCCGACAGATACACCCATGCTTCATCCAGGGACACCACATACTTCCAGCGGTCCCCTGCCAGATGGCGTTCGTAGAGCTTCCGACTGTTGGTCTTCCTCTCCTGGACATGTGAGGCACGCAACTTATGAACTTGAGCCTTGTGCTTCCGCACAACTTGTAAATCTTGGGCTATGATGCGATTTACAGTTGCAGGGAAACATTGCACTGCCTGTGCAATCACTCTTTGCGTTGCAGGGTTTTCACATCGCACCAAGGATCTCACTTTCCGCACAACATCGGAGGAACGCTTGGGATTATGATATGTCCGAGGCCCAATTTGACTGGTTCCAGCAACAGGTACAGTGCAAGCTTTATGGCGATTCAATACTCCATTGATGCCCTTCTTTGACACATGGAATGCTTTCATGTTGCACTGTTTAATTATCTGGCTATAACTATAACCAACGTCGGAAAGGGCACAGATGTACCCCTCCCAAAATACTGGAATTTTTGGTGCCATATAAACACTCACTCACACACCAACTATCGTTTTTGCAAGTCAACACACAGTACTTTCGTCCTACTGACTCTGGCTGCTCTCTGCTATGCCTACGTGCTGCTCCTTGGTGATCGAAATAGTTACCATCAACGTGAAACAACCTTCTGTAGATCTAAAGTTGATAACGAACTTACGTATATTATGATCGATCGAATACTCCAAAAACAACCTAGAATGCAATAAAAAGAGTAGATCTGTTCGTGAAGTTAGCCTGACGTGCCAGCCTGATCTCTACTTGAAGGTAAAAACGGATTAAAAGTACCCGCCTATTTCTAAACGAGGCCATCTACTTCAGTGAATTGTACTTAGAGTCAAAATGCTTATGTAGGACTTACGAAATTCAGTGTTTCACCTATCTACCCCCATAAAGTAACGTCAAAAACTGTCAGGCTGAGCAAGTACTCAGACTGTACACCCAACACTGCACTAGAACCGATTTCAAGCAGAGCCTATCTCTTCATGATGTAATGAAACTCCACTGTATTGATTAAATTGACTCTAGAAATGTTACACTACAACACCTTGCCATTAAAAATTTCATATAATCAATATGCATCCCTCAGGGAGAGCCAAAAAGGTGTAGAAATATATCGAAAAGTCTATTTATTTCAATGACGGACTATTCTAATATTATGGTATTATAATTCCTCAAATGTACCAGGACTCAATCTACGGATGTCGCACAACAGGACTACGCGAGAGAAATCAATAAAATCATCTATCTACCCCCTCAAATTGAACTCCAAAGTAGTCACTTTGGACGTCGCGTCAGCCTGAACGAGGAACAGACGTCGCGTCAGCCTGAACGAGGAACAGTTCAGCAAAAAACTGATTTAAAGGACAGCCCTATTTCTAAACATTTAATGAAATGTACTTAGGATTAAAATACCGTGCGTCCATTTCGATCTTCAGCCGAGAGATTGGGAGAAGCGCGGCGGGCGGCGCTGTCGGAGGAGCCGACATTTGCACCCTGTAATGCCCGCTTATTTTTATGGACATATGCAGACATTTATATAAATATTGCAAAACGAGCACTAACCTGTGTTATAAGATTACGGTTTTAATTTTAGTAGCTTAGTTAGCTTAGTAGCTGTATGTGCCGATGATTTTGACACACCCACCTGTTTTGAAACACGGCGTAGAGGTTTGTTTGGAGAACGTTCTAACGCTGCACCAATATCATCGAGTTTTGCTTTGGTTAGAATCTGTCATTTTTGCTTAGGTGTTTTAAAATTTAACGATCCAGTTTCTCGTAATTTAAGGACAAGATGTCTAACCGTATCTCTATGTGGAGGTGAAACGCCTGGGAATTTCTGTAGAAATTGCCTACACACTTCTCGACACGAGTCTGTTTTCACGTAAGTGTCATTCATAAAAATTCTTTGTTCTAACGTGAACCTTGCGGCTGGCATTCCAATCGTCTGACACAACACACATACACACTGCAATAAAACAAACAAGTAACTGCAAGTAACCAAGAATAACACTCTTGCGCACAGTACGAAATTAACACGCTCTTGGCTTACATTGCTCGCCACTATATTCACAGCTCTGTCTTCATCTAGTCGCGAAGGAACAAAAAAACTCGAGCTCGGATATTTCGGATTGCAAGGAAGCTCACGAAAACCATTCACTTTTAACAGTTTCGTCTGCAGCGTAATCTTGATACAGTGTTGCACATTCGAAACCTCCAAACGATTCCCATCGCCACAAAACTCTTTCAAGGATATAAACTTAAGCAGGACGTTACTGGTCAAAATTATGATTAAAATGTTTTATTATCTGTGGCTCTTAACATCGTTTCTAAAGCGTATTTATTTGTGTATATAAGGGCAGAACTTGGATGAATTACAGATGATAAATTATAACACAGGTTAGTGCTCGTTTTGCAATATTTATATAAATGTCTGCATATGTCCATAAAAATAAGCGGGTATTACAGGCCGCAAATGTCGGCAACTCCGTCAGCGCCCCCCGCCACGCCTCTCCTGATCTCTCGGCTGAAGATCAAAATGGACGCACCTTATGTAGAACAACAACGCCCATGCTATGAATGTGTCTGTTTCACCTATTTACGCTCATAAAGTAACATCAAAAACAGTCAGACTGAGCAGGTACTTGGACTGTACGCCAAGCAGAACCAGCGCAATACCCATTTCCAGCCGAGCCAATCTCTTCATGATGCAATGAAACTCCACTGTATTGACTTAAATTGACTCTAGACATGTTAGACTACAACGCCTTGCCATTAAAAATTTCATATAATCAATATGCTCCCCTCAGGGAGCGCCAAAAAGGTGTAGAAATGTATCGAAAAGTCGATTTCAAGGACGGTCCATTTTTAAATTATGGTATTATAATTCCTCAAATGTACCAGGACTCAATCTACGGATGTCACACCTCAAATGTACCAGGACTCAATCTACGGATGTCACACCTCAAATGTACCAGGACTCAATCTACGGATGTCACACAACAGAACTACGCGAGAGAAACCAATAAAATCACCTATCTACCCCCCTCACATCGAACTCCGAAATCGTCAGTTTGGACATTGCGTCAGGGCAAACGAGGAACACTTGAAGCGAAAAACAGATTTAAAGGGCCGGCCTATTTCTAAATGAGGCCATCTGTTTCAGTGAAATGTACTTGGGGACAAAATACTTATGTAGGACAACAACCCCCATGCAATGAATTTCTCTGTTTCACCTATTTACGCTCATAAAGTAACGTCAAAAACAGTCAGGCTGAGCATGTACTTGGACTGTACACCCAACACTAGAAGTGCAGAACCAACTTCAACGCGAGTCTATTTTTTTCAGGATGCAATGAAACTCCACTGAATTGACTTGAATTGACTCTAGACATTAACAGACTACAACGCCTTGCTATTAAAAAATTCATATAATCAATATTATCCCCCTCAGGGAGCGCCAAAAAGGTGTAGAAATGTATCGAAAAGTCTATTTCAAGGATGGACTACTTTTATAATATGGTATTATAATTCCTCAAATGTACCTGGACTTAATAGACGGATGGCACACAACAGGACTATGCGAGATAATCCAATAAAATCACTTATCTACCCCCTCAAATCGAACTCCGAAGTAGTCACTTTGGACGTCGTGTCAGCCTGAACGAGGAACCGTTGATCGAAAAACAGATTTAAAGGATCGGGCTATTTCTAAACGAGGCCATCTGTTTCAGTGAAATGTACTTAGGGTCAAAATACTTATGTAGGACAACAACCCCCATGCTATGAATTTCTCTGTTTCACCTATTTACGCTCAATAAGTAACGTAAAAAACAGTCAGGCTGAGCATGTACTTGGACTATACGCCCAACACTAGATGCACAGAACCGACTTCAAGGAATCTATTTTTTCAGGATGCAATGAAACTCCACTGCATTGACTTAAATTGACTCTAGACATTAACAGACTACAACGCCTTGCCATTAAAATTTTCATATAATCAATATGCCCCCCTTAGGGAGCCCCAAAAAGGTGTAGAAATGTATCGAAAAGTCGATTTCAAGGACGGTCCATTTTTAAATTATGGTATTATAATTCCTCAAATGAACCAGGACGCAATCTACGGATGTCGCACAACAGAACTACGCGAGAGAAACCAATAAAATTGCCTATTAAAAGCTTGCCAAAACAACCTTTTAGCACTAATAGCTTGCTTTGCGCAACTCACATTTTTATATATTTATTTTAAAAATTCACAACATAATAATTTACATCGAACTCCGAAATCGTCAGTTTGGGCGTTGCGTCAGCCCGAACGAGGAACACTTGAAGCGAAAAACGGATTTAAGGACCACCCTATTTCTAAACGAGGCCATCTATTTCAGTGAAATGTACTTAGGGTCAAAATACGTATGTGGGACAACAACGCAAATGCTATGAATTTCTGTTTCACCTATTTACGCTCCTACAGTAACGTCAAAAACAGTCAGGCTGAGCATGTACTTGGACTGTATGCCCAACACTAGAAGCGCAGAACCGACTCCAAGGAGAGTTTATTCTTTCAGGATGAAATGAAACAACTGCATTGACTTAAATTGACTCTAGACATGTTAGACTACAATGCCTTGCCATTGACAATTTCATATAATCAATCTGGCACCCCTCAGGGAGCGCCAAAGAAGTGTAGAAATGTATCGAAAAGTAGATTTCAAGGACTATTTTTATATTATGGTATTATAATTCCTCAAATGTACCAGGACTCAATCTACGGATGTCGCACAACAGTACTACGCGAGAGAATCCAATAAAATCACTTATCTACCCCCTCAAATAGAACTCCGAAGTCGTCACTTTGGAATTCGCGTCAGCCTGAACGAGGAACCGTTGAGCGAAAAACTGATTTAAAGGACCGGCCTATTTCTAAACGAGGCCATCTATTTCAGTGAAATGTACTTAGGATCAAAATACTTATGTAGGACAACAACCCGCATGCTATGAATTTCTCTGTTTCACCTATTAGTAGTTAAGGGGGGGCCATAGCAGGATAATCAATAATTATCGATTACCTTAATTGATTTCCAATAATCGATAAGTGATCAATACATTTTTTTGACTCGATTTTTTTTATTTGTTGTGGGTAGGGGTGTTTCCAAATAAGGAGATGTATGTTAGGGTATGTGGGTTTTGTTAACCTAATATAGTGATTGATTGATTGACAGGTCATTTTTATTTATAGTTTTCCAAATAAGGAGTTGTTTTTTTGCTTATGTGGGTGTAGTTAACCTAATATAGTGATTGATTGATAGGCGTTTCCAAATAAGGATTTGATTGTTTGGGTATGTGGGTGTCCTAATTGTGATTGATTGATAGATGTTCGATGTAATAATATGACTAGATTGTTGTATTAAACCTTATTATAGTTGTTAGTAATAATAATAATATAGATTGATTGATTGTTGATAGAGGTGATTGGTGATGTCATCGATTGTAATGGATGCATGGTAGATGATGTATCTGGTTGTAGTGTCGTTGCTGATCTGTGCTTGCTGTGTGTGTGTTTGTGGTTTATATAGCAGCGTGTGTTTGTGGGGGGTGAATGCGTGCGCATGCGGATCGAATTTTTTGCTCTGTGGGGGAGTGCAGGTGGTGTCGACAGTTGTGTGAATGCGCGGCTCGAATTTTTTGCTCTGCGTGGGAGCATTGACATATGTTCGGCTGTGAGTATTGAATTTTTTGCTCTGCATGACATCTGGTTCGGATGAAATATATCTCTCTGTGGGGGAGCGTTGACATCTGTCAGATGCTCATCTCGAATGCCTCTCTGTGGGGGGAGCGTTAACATCTGTCCAGCTCAAATATACCTCTCTGTGGCGAGCGTTGGCATCTGGCCAGATCAATTTTTTTTTTCTGTGGGGAAGCGCAGGTGGGGAGTGCAGGTGTTGGCATCTGTGTTGTGACCAATGCCTTGTTCGTGTGGGGGAGTAGTCTCCCAGCACTCGGGTGTATAAATATGTTGTGGCAACGACGAGTTCGATGTGTCTGTCTCTGAGAGTGGAGAAGTTTTGTTGCTGCTGCTGAGTCTGAGGTGTGTATACTGTCTGTCTTACGCATTACCGAAAGAGGTTTGTGGGTTGTGATGTCGTATCTGGGGACTGTAAAAAGTAGTCGTTCAATTCACTGTCCATACTGTAAAGACGTTCAAGTGGTTGATTTCCCAGTTTACGGGTATGCTCGTTACTACTGTGTGAATGTGAACTGTAGCGAGTATAGAATGCATGTGCTCCATCGCGAAGGCAAGTTTTTGTTTATGCCGGGTGGGTTGTGGACCAGGTTGTCAGATGATTTTTTCTGTGTTTATTGCAGGGAGTTTAGTTATAAAAGTACTCGTGATTGTACAGATCGTTTTTGCCTTTGACGACGGACGTGAATGTAGATTCAAGAAATTTGTGTAACGCAGAGTATTTCTGTTTTCGTTGTAGGTTGTTGCGGCTTCATTGTTGTTGTTTTCTTCTAAGAGAAAAATGAATTGTGAGCGTCCATGGATACGTTTCTGTGTAGATGTGGAGGCTGATAGTATGGATGGGGAGTTATTAACGAGTGTAGAATGTAGGGAAGGGGATGTGGTTATGATGTATGTCCCTCGTACGAGCATCCCAACAGCTCGTTGCAAGGTAGCTGTGAGTGTTTCATCAAAGAAAGGTGGTGGTTATGTAATGTGTGAATCATTTGTGTTACACAAATATCACCCGTCATATTTCCACTTTAGTTTTAAGACTAGGGATATGTCTGTGATCAGAGATTTGCAGATGAAGGGGGAGGAGTGTGGTCCTTTGTATATCTACAAAGTGAGCACGATAGGTGAGAAGGGAAAATGTCTTTGTGAGGAGAGAGTAAATGTAAAGTTTGGTCGTCAGCTTTGGTGTATGGATGAATGTAATGTCCAGTATATTGTGGAGAAAGAGGTGCCAACAATGGGGCAAAGAGATGGGGTTGCTGTTTCGTTCGGAAATCGCGTTTCCACTCTGGAAATGTTTCTTCAGGGTAAGATGGAGGGACATGGTGTTGCTAGATATCGTTCGTTTCAAAACATGTACATAGTAAACACGGCAAGGATGGATTTGCTGACCGCTGCTGCGGAAACAGCAAATCTGGAAGCATCCTATGCTATGTCGAAAATGTTGGGATTTGCTAGTCTGTTCCACGGGTGCCTCACCAAGGTGTAGCGTCAAATCATCGCCGACAAAACATCGCCAACAAAACATCGACGGTACAAAACATCGACAGCACAAAACAACGACAGCACAAAACATCGACAGTACAAAACATCGACGGCAAAAACATCGACGGCAAAAACATCGACGGTAAAAACATCGACGGCAAAAACATCGACGCCAAAAACATCGACGGTAAAAACATCGACGGCAAAAACATCGATGCCAAAAACATCGACATCAAAAACATCGACGGCAAAAACATCGACACCAAAAACATCGACGGTAAAAACATCGACACCAAAAACATCGACGGCAAAAACATCGACCGCAAAAACATCGACGCCAAAAACATCGACATCAAAAACATCGACGGCAAAAACATCGACACCAAAAACATCGACGGTAAAAACATCGACACCAAAAACATCGACGGCAAAAACATCGACACCAAAAACATCGACGGCAAAAACATCGACATCAAAAACATCGACGGCAAAAACATCGACATCAAAAACATCGACATCAAAAACATCGACGGTAAAAACGTCGACGGCAAAAACATCGACGGCAAAACATCGACATCAAAAACATCGACGGCAAAAACATTGACATGAAAAACGTCGACGGCAAAATCATCGACACCAAAAACATCGACGGTAAAAACATCGACATCAAAAACATCGACGGCAAAAACATCGACGGTAAAAACATCGACACCAAAAACATCGACGGCAAAAACATCGACGGCAAAAACATCGACGGCAAAACATCGACGTCAAAAACATCGACGGCAAAAACATCGACATCAAAAAACATCGACGGTAAAAACATCGACGGCAAAAACATCGACGGTAAAAACATCGACCCCAAAAACATCGACGGCAAAACATCGACATCAAAAACATCGACGGCAAAAACATCGACATCAAAAACATAGACACCAAAAACATCGACGGGAAGATCAGTTTTTGACAAAGTTTTCCACACTAATGAATTCAGATCTAATACCGAATATTTTGAGATTGGCTACCCTAAATTATAAAGTGTTTCAGTGAAACGAACAATGTGTAATGAGCGAACTCAAGTTCGTGCTACCGTGCTACCAATGTGTAATGGTCATTGTTGTAAGAACGGTCCGCGAGGCCGAGACACGCCCTCTCAATAAAGAGGTTATTATTATTATTATTGATAAAATTACAAACAATGAGGTTGCGCAGTGAACGTGATTGTTTAGTTTCTGGTAACCATTTATCACTTCTCGCCGGCAGCGTTTGTTTTCGGGGAAAAGGGAAAGGAAGGCTCCTCCGTGTGAAAGATGAAAAGACCACCGACTGTTGTTATTCCTTGTTTATTAGACGCAGGAGACCGAAAGGACCAATATACAACTTGACTTTTCCGTAGTGATTTCTTTTGGTACATGCACTGGTACACACCGTGTGCAAGTAATACAACTGCCCCCTTGCAATATTGCCTTGCCCCCTTCCTCTCCAGACATTTTCCCCGGGTGTCGCACGACGAAGCGCCTTCACTGTGTATCAGTACTGCTATTGCATTTGATTCAAGGGGTCCGAGGTTCGATCCCCGGTGGAGGAAAGTTGCACAGTGGTATGGATTATTTAAACTATAGGTTCAGTTCCGATTAACCCTTCGTGGGTCACACTAGAATAATTAGCTTGTTGATCGCTCAAGGTGCCAGAGACCGGGCTCTTAATATACAGTGATGGACAAAAGTAATCATACAGTGGAACTGAAAGGACGAAAGGACGAATTGCAGCAGCTAGGAAAACAATAAGGAAGTCAAAACTGTTAATGCTGTACCATGTATGCACCAAACAGTATATTGACAACAAAAATAAATATCAGATGCTGCTTGTAGAAAAATAAAATACAATACTTTCTCAATACCCGCTTCTTTGGCTGGACAAAAGTATTCATACACCAACATAAAAGTTCACTTTGAAGAAAAGAAAGAAACAAATACCATGTCGTCAGAATTTAGTATGCATTCCTCTGTTATGGAGAACAGCTCTCAGTCTCTTTTGCATAGAATGAACAAGAGGCGTGGTTATTTCAGATGTAATATTGTGCCGCTCATGCAAAATTACCTCTTTCAGTCTATTCTTGCTTGTTATGTCATGTTTTCGGAGTCTGGTTTCTAAATGGCTCCAAAGATGTTCAATCGGGTCAAGGTCGGGGGACTGAGGTGGAGTTTTGAGTGTGTGGGGAGTATTATATAACAACCAAAGGTTGACAATCTCAGCTGTATGTTTAGGGTCGTTGTCCTGCTGGAAGTAAAAATCATTCCCATGACCCAAATGATCGATACTCTGCTGCAAATTGTTCTTCAGAATATCCAAATAGACAAATCTATGCATAGTTCCCTCAATATAGACGAGTTCTCCAACACCTGAGGCTGACATACAGCCCCAGACAATAACGCCACCACCTCCATGTTTAACTGTAGCCAAGAGATTTCGAGGCTCAAGCTCAGTATATATTGTGTATATATATGTGTAGTTGTTTTGAATCTGAACCTGAGAGATTAATTTAAAGTCACATATAATTTAAACAGTGTGATCTTTTTTTTAATAATGCAATACATATATAGCTTAATTGCAAGTACTTCAACAAGGCATGGTATATTCGAAAGCATCTTAAGAGATACAGGATAGAAACTTATTCCTTTAAGGATCCTATCTGTAACAAGATGGGCTTTCTGTGCGAATGCTACGACAGTCATAAATTCTTTCCGTAAATATTTGACATCAGGAAATAGTCTGAAACACAAAAGTAACTGAAGTAAAGGCAATAGAAGAGAACTGCTTTCGCAAATGAGAATGGCGAAAGCAAGGGGGGCATTGGCCGTCTAAAATTTTCAGGTTTATTAAAGTTTACAACTCAATGGTACTTTTATTGACCTCTTCGGGCCAGAGGAGCAATTTTTATGATTTCACAAATGTGACAGTTGTTTCACAAAATAAAAATAATCTTGGACGCTATTTTTATGGCCTAGAAAACTTTTTAATCCTCTCCAAAAAACTTAAGCGGCAAGTTCGATTCTGACCCCCTAAAGTTAGATTCCAAGTTACGCCCATGAATTTGGATAGAGAAATTCCTCGTCAAACAAAAAAATAGATAATTCGTGGCAAAATGATGTCCAAATGTGGCGGCGATTGGTTTCCAAAACTGGGGGGGGGGAGGACAAGGACAGTTTATTTTCCCTTGGTACATAAGGTTTATAATAGTGCGAGAGAAAATGTGGCAAAATGTATGAGATGGTGCAACTGTCCCCCCACGCCCCCATAATCTCCGCCACTAGTTAAATGTGAAAGAACATTTTTCTACTTTGCAGCAAATCATGGGTTACCTTCGTAATGGGATTGGTAACTAGAGGTTGAGTGCTGTATTTATTCCCTCAAATGTAACAGTTATTTAACAAAATAGTCCTGGATATTATTTTTAAGGGATGGAACAACTTTTTGATTCTCGATTAGTGCAGTGGCGGCGATTAGGTTGGCACGGGGGTACAGATGCCCCCCCCCACACACACACATTTTGCCGCTTTTGCCCCCGCATTATGCTAAACCGTATGTACGAAGAGAAAGTAAATTGTTCTTGCCCCCCCCACCCAAAGTTTTGTAACCCAATCGCCTCCACTGCATTTAACTGTTAATGAATAACACAAAGCTTATAAAGTTCGTTAAATCCAATTTTTAAAGTTTCAGCTTTCCGTAGTTCATAAATTCGGAACTTTCTGAATTGAAACGGCCAAATCCAATAAACAATTAGTAAAGCCTTCCCTTAATTTAGAAATTAATAAATCATAATTTTAATATTCTCTTCACATGTAGCTCTTCTGCTTTCACATGCTGGAATCGAAATGGGCTACTATGACAGTGCACAACTTATTTTCTAACCTCAGAAATGAGGTTAATATAAATCCAACCAACTAAATACTGCAATACGGTGCAAAAATCAGCACGCTTGCGAAATGTAGGCATACTCCTAAGACTCCGAAGAGCATTAACTTGCCCAAGCGTGCTGACTCTTGCACAAATTGCAGTATTTTATAGTGGAATTCGAGCCACTTAATGAAATGTACCCCCACCAGGGATCGAACACGGGTACACTTGGTTACAAGGCAACAGTCTTATTGGTCTTATTGCCAGACTACCTGTCGATGTTTTTGGTGTCGATGTTTTTGCCGTCGATGTTTTTGGTGTCGATGTTTTTGGCGTCGATGTTTTTACCGTCGATGTTTTTGCTGTCGATGTTTTTGGTGTCGATGTTTTTGCCGTCGATGTTTTTGCCGTCGATGTTTTTGCTGTCGATGTTTTTGCTGTCGATGTTTTTGTCGTCGATGTTTTTGCCGTCGATGTTTTTGGGGTCGATGTTTTTGGCGTCGATGTTTTTGCCGTCGATGTTTTTGCCGTCGATGTTTTTGGTGTCGATGTTTTTGCCGTCGATGTTTTTGCCGTCGATGTTTTTGCCGTCGATGTTTTTGTCGTCGATGTTTTTGGCGTCGATGTTTTTGGGGTCGATGTTTTTGGCGTCAATGTTTTTGGGGTCGATGTTTTTGGCGTCGATGTTTTTGCCGTCGATGTTTTTGCCGTCGATGTTTTTGGCGTCGATGTTTTTGGCGTCGATGTTTTTGCCGTCGATGTTTTTGCCGTCGATGTTTTTGCCGTCGATGTTTTTACCGTCGATGTTTTTACCGTCGATGTTTTTCGCGTCGATGTTTTTCGCGTCGATGTTTTTGGCGTCGATGTTTTTGCCGTCGATGTTTTGTACTGTCGATGTTTTGTGCTGTCGATGTTTTGTACCGTCGATGTTTTGTACTGTCGATGAAATGTAGGCGATGTTTTTGTTGTCGATGTTTTTGCGTCGATGTTTTGACGTATAACCCTCACCAAGCAGCACACATTAGGGGATTTCCTTTTGAATACCACACAGCCGAAACGTAATCTGGTGAAGCCGATAGCAATGAATCCAGGGGAGGGTTTACCGCTGGACGAATTAATGTACAGTCTCTGGAGGGTGCGAAGACAGATATATGCCAGAGAGAGACCGCAAAGAAAGAAAGTGCAGCTAAGTGAAACATTTTCTACCTGGCTACAGGATCGTGACGAGGTCGACAGAGGCAGCGACACAGCTGAGAACAAGGGCAGCGGCAGCGAGAGCTGCAGTAGACGAAGAAGAAGGCGAAGGAAGAACGAGTTGAAAGTGATAGCGGAAGTATAAGGGGAGGGTACCTCGCTGCTAGCATCAGAATTGTTCAACGAGTAAGACAAGATGGTGAGTACAAAAAATAATAACACTTATATGTTGTTAGTAAAATAAATAAATAAAAAAAGTACTTACGGGGAGCTTATGTTTGAAGAAGCAAGCGTGTAGAGGAAAAGAAGGGGAAATGAGAGGAAGAAGGGAAGAAGAAAAAAGGTAGAGGAATAAAGGTTATTGTTGGGGGGAGATCAATAAAATCGGGGACTTGGAGGTCTTCAATAGGTTCAAATATGTCCGCCAAGCTGTCCGGGGGTGAGGGTGTGTTTCTAACAGGTTGTGGGGAGTAGGTGTAGGAAGAGTTTGGGGATGGAGGTGTTGGTGCATGTGGATGAGGTGTGGGAGGTCTATGATGGAATTCTTGTTGTTGGGGTTCTAAAATACACCCTCGGAAAAGGTTCGCATCAGCTTGAACGTAAGGGTGATCGGGTGTGACACAATAGAGGTTCCCCTGTCGCTCTAACATGCATCTTGTTCTGCGCACCATCCACCCTCCTACTTCTAGTCTCCACCTCTAAAAGTTCCTGGGTGACAACCTGTAAAAAAAAATAGGGAAATGTAGTAAAAAAAGAAGTATAGTTACGTTTTGTATTTACAAGTGTGTGTTGAGAGAGGTATTTTAAGTTTTGTTTTCTTTGCAGACATCGCCACCAGTTTTGTTTCCCGGGGACTACTGTCTACCATGCAAAAGAATCCACGTGATGGGAGAAAGGTGTGGTGAGAATGAGGTTGAAGAGTCGGCGTACTATTTGGAAGCTCTGACAAGGAAAGAAGGAGGGATCGAGAACCTGATTATAGCATTGGATTGATTGATTGATTGATTTAGTTTATTTTACTTCGTGTTTTGTGCCTCTTGGCTAATTTGCGAAGATGAGGATGAGTGATGAAAGGATGAAATTGATGAATGGACATTCACAAACAACCAAGCCCGACTGGGATTCGAACCCGGGACCATTGGCATCGCAGCGCGATGTGCTAACCGCTCGGCCACAGGGTCGGGTGATTATAGCATTGGAGACCAAAGCACACTGTGCATGTGGAACCCCTTGATTACAAGGTGAAATATCTTGTCCTGACCCACGAAATGTTTAGTATGAGCAACACTTGCATTGTGTCACCACTCAACGTTTTACAACTATATATATGTCATTGAAGTAAAAGTTTTCTTAATAACGTTTTTCTGCTTTACATCTTGTTTCGATGCTGCGAACCGTCGAAATACGGAATTTTATCCTGAATAGATGAAACCGGGCATCACAGGATGGCAATTGACACTAATGGATTAACTTTGGAATTACGGTAAACAAAATATAGGATATTTGATTTTTATTTGACGTGATGTGCTGCTCGGTGGATATCTTCCTGGTAGATTGGAGATCACCTTAATCCCGATCCCTGGGTGAGAACTGATGCTTCCAACTGTCTAGCCAGAGCAAGAAGCGTGTCTCTAAAATCTCCTTGCCCAGGGTAAAAACCGAGGCGGTACTGGAGCACTCAGCACATATATTCCTATGAATTGAATTGAATTGTTGTTTTAAGTCCACTTTGTGCACAGAAAGGCTAATCGGGACTGGACCTAAAGTTTAAAGTTGGTTCCGAACCACTATGCACCTCCACGGGCATCGAACCCAGGACCCCTTTATTACAAGGCAACCTAGCTACCACTGTGCCATTGGGGAGGCATATATTCCTATGAGCTAAACACTGAAGACAATACATGCAACCATACAAAGGTAGCCTCCCCGATGGCTTAGTGTAATGTCGTCGCCTTGTGATAAAGGGGTCCCGGGTTTGATTATTAGCCTTATTTTCCCAAAAAACTTTGTTCGACACTTACAACTGTTACAGACAAATTTAAAAAAAATCTAAGATCTACACTCACATTACGTGCAAAATCATGACCCTTTATCAGTTTAAGGTATCCTCTGGTGTAATTGTTTTATTATAGCTGAAAGAACTTTTAGTTCATCTTTTAATTCAGTAGTCTTCATGTGATAAAATTACGGGAAGTTTTCTACACTTTTCAGAGAAAAGATGAGATGTCTTTATGCTCACTAATATTATAAATGAAATGGAAAATTCACCATCATGTTTAAACTGCTCAAATCTTCCTCTTAGAGCTACAATAATTGTCTTGGATTTGAAAATAAAAATCAATATTGAACTGTTTTGGTGGATCGTCAACAGTTTCATCATACTGAAACTGCTTCTTCTTTCGATTTCCGACCTGTAGTGTGTTGCCTATCTTTGGATCATCTATATCTAAATTCGATGCCAATTCTTTCTCATCAACCGGGAGTCACAGGTCACCGCACCCCGACGAATCTACGAGTGGAGGGAGATAGGCCAATCTGCCAAGCGCCCCTAAGAAAGTTTGAAATTTTTCATCACTCCTGCTTTTTTGAAAGCGCTGATATGTTTGCAAGAAACCATGTAACAACATCTAACAAATCGTAGATTAATGTTTTGAAGACATTTGCTCATTACATTACGTGAAGTAAAAAGGAACGTAAACCACACAACTGGTTTGCAATACACTGAGCCTCCTGGGCGACCAGTTGGACAGTTTTATTGTCGCCGATTATTTGAAGGAGCACATCAAAAACCACTCTCACTTGATATCTCAATGGAGTTAAGGCATCGAATATGCTTTCCCACCTTGTGGCACTCAGTGGTTTTAAAGTGAGACTACAGATATGTTCCTTCAAAAGTGTGGGTTGGCATATACGAGGTGTGGCTAGAAAGAAACCGGACTGTTGCTATAAAATCTTTTATTGGTTATTTTGTAAAATACGAATATTATCCCTTTCAAAGTACTCCCCTGAACTATCGATACACCGCTCCATACGAATCTTCCATTGCTGGAAATCATTTTCTGAAACCATGTTCATGACCTCCGTCGTTTTTGTTTTCACAGATTCTACGGTCGTAAATGTGGTTCTTTTCAGTGCTGATTTGACTTGTTTTTCCACAAATCAGGTTGTCATCTTCTTATTCGCTCACGAAGAATCGTCAGCACCGTAATTTACTCCCTCTGTCCCATAATTATTGTCCGGTACACCTTTGTTTGTTGTCTCATAATAATTGCCCGATATTCAAACTGTGACATTGGTGTATACAGAAGAAGAACATGAAACAAGGGAATAAATAAAAGTCATACAACTTTACTACTCAAGGATCAGTACAAATTGTGCTTTCCATCTGCCTCTTCGTCTGTCATTCCTGTACTACCATTTTGGCATACCGGACTATAATTATGGGACAGAGGGAGTAATAATGTTGGTTGTTCTGCAATAGCTCGAATACTCAAGCGATGATCATTCCGAATCAATTCACCGACATTTGCAATGTTTGATTCCGTTTTTGACGTGCAAGGCCGTTCAGGAAATTTTCCGCGGAATTTCCGAGTGTCATACGAGACTTCAAATTAATATGCTGTTCCACTTTCACACTTAACATTTTTCCGACGGAGCACAGATGTACGGTTCACTTCGTCCACAAGCTACAGTGGAACTGATCGCCGCACACCCTGGGAAATCACACAGTCGATAGGCAGGATATCACGTTGTACACTCATTCACCACTTGACCTTGACGTGCTTACCGTTAGTCGACAGCAACATAAATCCAGCTTTTTTTCTAGCCACACCTCGTATTAACTTCCAAGTTACATAATATACTATAATATTATAACTTTCAAGTTTTGAAAAGGCTTTTTTTTTCTCTTAAAATTTTGCCGCTCTGAGCAGTGGCAAGGTCCCCCCCCCTTCCGCCGGTCATGCCTTCATACAATCATCCCTCACCCTCAGCGACTGGGTCCCAATATCCCTCGAGACTTCCAAATTCATGCACTTTGAACCTTAGTCATTGCTATCATAAAATCAATCCGCTAATTAATTGGTTATACTTCATGTTCACAATCGCTCGAGATATGTGATCTACTTGAGATCTCTTGGAGCCATGGGCGTCAGCAAGGGGGGGAGGGCAACCCCCCTGGAAATTATTTCCATCTACTTTTTTTTTTTTCAATTTATGGCAATTTATAAACGAAGCACTTTAGTTCCCCTCATTTTGCGTAATTGTTAAAAAATGGTCTTGAGATCGAATTTGGCACGAAACTTTCATAATTTGCAACACTGAAACTGTTAGTTTGTAACTTTCACATGTTTTGAAGCTTCTTATATTACTGCGTTTGCTGCTGCTGCTACTGCTACTAATGTTTGAAGTAACTATTGTGCAATCTTGGTTGTAACAAGTACTATATTATTCAAATAAAGTTATTGGATGCTAAAATAAACTAAATAAAATTACTACTACTGCTGCTGCTACTACTACTACTAGTAGTAGAAGTAGTATTAATAATAATAACAACAACAATTTAAAATACCGATAATGCAATAATTTTAAAAATGAACCCCTCTTTAACAAACTTCTGCATATGCCACTGGTCTGTATCAGAATATTTTTGAGGGGAGGGGTTGTCCTCGACATCATCTATTCGACCCCCCCTAGGAAAATTTCTGGCGACGCCCATGCCTGTTCTGACAACTACTTCAGTGTAGGACGAGCATCAAAGTTTAATCGGAAGAGAACAGAAATACTGTGTAAGCCACACCAATATTATAATAATTGAATCAGCAGTTTGAAGAAGGGAACAAGCGCCAAAAAATCGAAATTCGTTTTTTTGCTCCAAATGTGTCTTAACATATACCCGCATCTAGGACGTTAGAAAAAGGGACCGAAAACCACACGCTTGATGGTGTAATTGCCCTTGAAAATATTCGTACGTTTGAAGAAGGGAATGAATCCAGGTTTTGTTCCCTTCTTCAAACTGATTCATCCGTTTCCCACTAGTGGCGCTGAGATCGCACTTGCTAACAGCTGTTACAAGTTGCGATGGTATGCAAGACCTTGTTGAACCTTGTGAATATTATTGTACATTTCTGTTGTGTTTACCAAGGTTAACCTGCAATTAGTATCTGGGTTACAATCTGTGATGGTCTAAACGAGTAATCTAAACGATTGTGAAGTGTTTGCAACTTATTGGAATGTCTGCTAGTTCATCGGACAGCGATGTTGTTCTTACGCCTAAAAAGAAGAGGAAAGGTGTTCGGCGCCCAGAAACGTATAGTTATGTAGTGCAGAAAAACAGAAGACTTCGAGGTGAAGAGTATGTAAGTATTAGAACTGGAAAGACAGTGCCTGCAAAGTCAAATAGAGATGGGGATTGCTCTTGTAAGAAGAAATGTAGTAAGAAATTCAGTGTAAATGACAAAGAACACTGTTTGAATATTTTGCGAGGGTTTCAAACGAAAAATGAGCAAGACACATTTTTAATGGGACTCATTGACCGTAAATCACCAGCACGTAGACGTTCAAAAAGTGCAGTTCCACTTAAACGTGATAGCATTTTTGTTTACCACGTAATGAAAGGCACTGAACGTGTACCTGTGTGTAAAAAGGCATTTTCAATTTTGTACGGTATCACAAATAAAGCACTGTTTAGGTTAACATCATTGATTATGTCAGGTAAACTGGCCGTTGATAATAGAGGGAAGCATAGTCACCGAGGAAATGCCATCCCTGATGATGTTCGTGCAATGATCGATGAACATATGAAAGAATTACCTTTACACGAAACACACTACAGTAACAGAAGAATAAAATATTTGAGTGCTGACCTAAATATTACAACCTTGTATGAGCTCTTCTGTAAAAAACACCCAACTCGGGCCAAGCTAGTAAAATACGATTTTTACAGAAAATATTATAATGAAAATTATGCTTACAGATTTGGACGTCCCCAAATAGATGTGTGTAGCACTTGCGAAGAGCTAACTACAAGAATTAAAAGTCCGCATCTCAATGATAATGCAAAACGTGCTGCTGTCGCCGAAAAGATTGTTCATCTTCGCAGAGCCAACAAGTTTTATAAGAAACAGCAAGAAGTCAAGAATCTATGTGCTAATGACCCTGAGGTTGGAGCGATTGTTTTTGACTTTATGCAAAATCTTCCATTACCGAAAATACCGGTACAAGAAATGTTTTACCTCCGGAAACTTTGGTTACACGTGTTTTGCATTCATGACCTGAAAACTAATGCTGCCGAATTCTATGTGTACCCTGAAGGTGAAGCTAAACGCGGTCCCGATGAAGTTTGTAGTATGTTATGGTTAAAAATACAAAATATGAGCCCTGTAGTCAAAGAACTTCACGTTTGCAGTGATGCCTGCGGAGGCCAAAACCGTAATAATACATTAGTACGGTTTTTCATGGCATTGGTTGCTACAGGACGATTTCGTAAGATCTATCAGTACTTCCCTGTGCGGGGTCATTCATTCTTGCAATGTGACCGTAACTTCGGGACTGCCAAGAGAAAAATCAGAAAAATGGACAGAATTTATGCACCAGAACAGTACATTGAGTTGATTAAAACATCTAAGAAGTCAGGTTTTAACGTTACTCAGATATCTGCCGAAAGTGTCTTTGACTTTAAGAACTGGTGGCCGCAGTTCTACAAAAAAACAGCAAAGTCCCTTGACAAGACCACATCATTTATGATATCTAAATACAGGCAAGTGGAATACTCCTTACCGAGAGGTTATTTGACCACATCTGAGTATATCGATGGCCTAGTGAAACACACTTTCCTGCTGCAAAAGCCAAACTCAGCAGTAGCCCAGATTCCAACTGATCTAGCGTATGATGGACACATCCCCATTAATCACAAGAAGATACAGGATGTAGCCAAGATAGTCACGTACATTCCCGATGAATACAAACCATTTTATGAAGAGGTGTTGACAAGGCCAACGACTGCGACAATGGAAGATGATGGTCTGAGTGAAGGGGAGCAATAGTTTTCTGTGTACGTTTGGACACTGTATTCAATAGTTCAAGATTCCTCAATGTAGAAATCACAACATAATGCATGCTACTTAACATTTCTATTATATTTTCTGACAAATAAATATTTGTTTCTTTTTCAATCCAGCATTTATATGCATAATACCCAATGCACATCTCATCAGTTTGAAGAAGGGAACGAATCCTTACTTTTATAATCCTCATATTCCTTTTTATTAAAGTCCAATACTAAAAATACTACGCACTAGGATAGTAGGTATATGTAACGTATTTCTTATCCGATTTTGTTTCAGCCATAATGAACAATAACGAAAATAGGCAGTTTTTTTTAATTTCCCAACAATCAGCTTTTTGGATTTGTTCCCTTCTTCAAACTGCTGATTCAATTATTATCTTTTTATTTCATTTATGTTTGTGATGTATCATACAGTACATGTGATCAATACTTTAACGAATATTAGTCATAGTGATAATAATAATAATGACATTAATGTAATAATTAGGCCTAACCGATATTTAATGGGGGATCTTGGGATGTACCCTTTTTGGGCCAACATATTATCCGCACCTTAGATACCAGGCCATGTATATCTGGTTCGAATACTGTTATTTGTTAGTGTCACCACCAATTTGATGAAATGACGTGATAATTCATCCTCATCTATGCGATTAACCAATGGGAGGAGATAAGGAAAGGCTAATAAAACAAACCAAATCAATCAAGAACACCTAATAACTGTAGGATAAAACTTACGAAGCCTGTATGGAAATATACAATTTGAAACAATGATGACCAGCGTTTCTGGACGAAACCGTTGACGGAACATTCAACGTCTACGTGGATTTTACGTCACGCGCAAAGGAGCCAATTCTTTGATGTCTTTGTAATATTTACATTGGAAGCCTTTATTCGAGATGGCCAGGGGGGGGGGGGGTAGAGTGCACCGCACAAGAAATTATTATTATTATTGTAGTAATGGTGGTCTGCATTTAATCTGTTCTTAGGTGTAAATGGTTTTATCCCCTTTTGAAACGTTAATGTCATAGATGCAAATAGATTTAAATTTCATTCGTTAGCAATATTCCAAACAGGCCGTCATATTTTACCTCACCGGAATTAGGAAGAGTGGCATCCTTCTGAAATTACTCCAGTACATGTGTTCCAAGTTGTTAGTTCCTGTCAGAAACAGCAATATTTATTTTCAAACATCAAGTATGTCATGACTCAAATGCTCAGTGAGAAGAAGGGAGGAAACCCTACCCTGGCAAAAGACTGTTGTGTCAACATTGGAACATGTGCTTTGCCTCAGCAGGCAGTGGGCAGAGCTAATCCTCTGCCAGGGAAAATTTATTGACAGCTCGCGTAGGGCATGACCAGATGTTGCAAACTGAAAATCTTTAGTTTTGCTTTTGGAGTTTCGTCCCCATGTCATGTTCATTTCGGCTCTGATGATGCCAATTATTTTGAAGTATGTGAAGAAAGGATTGAATAATATTAAAATGTTTGGATCGTTAAGGTCTCACAAGGTGGCACGTGTCGAAAATCCCCACGGGCGGCCCTGTGTTCAAAGTAGGAAAACTGCTAATCTCACATCACATCAGTCATTCAATTACTTTTCCTACATAGCCCTGCTTGGCTACAAAAACTGACGGGATGGTTTTTTTTGCCGAAACTCGTAATAAGAGGGGTGGTGGTGTGCTACTTGATAAAAGGGGAAAGCATCGACAGCAGCCTTGCTCATATTGCGACCAAGAATATAATAATAACCCTCGACCGAATAAGGAAACATTATAAAAATGGTGTTCACATTTACAAGTTTCATGTTGTGCTATCTTGCCACTTTCATTTCTGAATTGCGGTAACAGCCGAGACATGTTATTGCACAGAAATATTTCCCTGATTCTTATACACTAGTCATAAAATAAATTTTCCCAACATATACTCTATCCTTGGAATTTTTCTAGCAAGGACGCGCAGAAGTAGATGAATTAGGTGGTCGGAGCGAAGCAATCAACACCAATACAAACAGCTGGAAGCTACTGTCGCTCTTCCCCCTTCCCGTTCCTTTGCACGTGTTTATTGATCGAGCCCTCTCGAGTCACTATTGCGCAGAGATTTGCTTTGGTTGCTCGCTCCAGAGGTTTCCGGAACAGAGTATAGGTAATGTTAGGAATCTCAGTCAGCCACTGTCACAGCAAATACATTTCTGAAGACTTATAAATAACCAGAGAGAAAAGGCAGGTGAAAGCAATGTTATAAGGCAAGCACCCGGTAACTCCCATGGAACAATACTATATTTGTGTAGAGACGCTAGACAACTTTTCAAACAAAGTTTCCACACAAACCTTTTCATCAGGTAGTTTTTAGTACAGATGAGGCAGCAGCGGTGAGCAAATGGAATGGGGGCCAGAAATGGAGATACAGGTTTCCTGTCCCTAAAAGTACTTTACAACTTTGATGTTATACAGCACAACTTGTAATCGGCCTAAGGGAACATACCTTGCCCCATGTAATTTACCAACTCGTGAACTTTTGTTGTGTATTAGTCTACTTTAACATGCACACCTCTGGTGGTGCGTACAATGTCTTATGGAAATTCCAACTCTGCCCATACCCTCCGTAGCATTTCCCTGTGAAATGTGGCCATGACAGCTCTTATTCTCGCCAAGACCATACTCGGAGGATGTTCGCTTCAAGTACGGTCTTGCACCTTTCGGACATGGCCTCTATGCATACAGTGCACTTAAAACAACAATTCAAATTCAAAGAACATCCTACTTCTCAATAATTTGAATACATTTACCTCAATATTTAATCTTATCTTTGCTACTGACTAAAGATGACACCCGGAGAAATCTAGATCAGAGGGAGATCATGGTTCAAAAGTGAGACTAAAACAAGGCTCATTGCAAAATAAAGCAAACTGCAATCTAAGAGCTATTCGATGTGATTTGTACCTCACAACAAAGAACATAATGGGTTTGGAAATAAGGGTTACACACATACTAGTTCCTCCACGATAACTGTCAACCTCCATCGCAGAGTGGTCAGCACAGCGTGCTAAGAAGCAAGGGTTCCCAGGTTCGATTCCCGGTGGAGGCACATAGTGGTTTGGATCCCACTTTAAACTGTAGGTCCAGTCACGATTAGCCTTACTGTGCATAAAGTGGACTTAAAACAAATCAATCCAATGAATCCAAATCTTTTGCAATCTTTCCCACAATTTCGTACTTAACATCCACAGAATATCAACCACTCCATGTCACATTTTCATTCGTGCCTTCGACTTTCTTCTCATTTGACTTGCCTTGAACTCGAATTTTACACCACATATATCTATTCCATTTATTGCAATCTGTCGAATAAAGTTTTCGGTGCTCGGCGACATTATGTAACCACTAGAGGGAAGCAGAAATCTATTTTTTCTATAGACAAAAGGAGGTCAATGCTTCCCTTTAGTGATTCATGTTCAAACCTTGTCTACGTCCACAAAAAAATTGAGGTAGCAGTTTAATACATTTAAACTTTGTCTGGAATTCAGAAGCCACCTTATTTTTTTTTTTTCAAATATGGGGTGAGAAAAACATGATGCACTTGAGATAAAGCCTTGTGTTTTGAAATGTACCCGTAAAACAGTTGATTTATTAATTTATGAAGCCGGTCCCCGTTGCGGACTGGTTAGCACATCGCGCTACGACACCAGGGTTCAAATCCCGGCCTGGGCATGGATGTTTGTGAGTTTCCATTAATCCATTTCATCATGTCATCACTCATCCCCATCTTCCCAAATTAGCCAAAAGTGGCTCAAAAGGCGAAGTAAAATAAAGCAAATCAATCAATTAACTTATGATTCGATGAAAGTAACTAATTTTCGCAAGGGAGTGACCTTCTTAAAAACTTTATGTACATGACTCTACCGGTAGCAGTATTAATAACTATGCAATACATTGTATCTATTATAATATGTAATAGACTCTACCATACCACTTCAGACTTCGAAATTCGACTACCAACAGTGCAAAAATATAAAATGGCATTTTTTCTTAACCTGGTTTAATTATGCTCGTGGTACATGCAAGAAACAGCGTATATTTTACTCCTTAATTTTGTTAAGTAATGAAAATTCTTGTATGGGAACAGGAACAATAAAAAAATATACTATTTTACAACCGAAGTTTAAGATTCAAGGGCCTCTTGAATTTGTTTACCTCTGGTATATGAAGTAGGAAGGAGCAGCAAACAAGTAGAGGGGAGAGACCGGAGGGGGAAGGTTCGCTCACAGAAATTGCCTCAATCTGCAAAGAAATTTCTCAATTCCTTCAGTATTCCAATGGACCAAGTCTGTCCTGCCTGTCCTGCAAAAAAAAAAAAAAAAAAAAAAAAAAAGTTGCTGGTATCAAGTTAAAAACTCGACGTCTATTATATACACAAGTGTCTGTGGCAAGTATAACGTCTTGCTTAATTTTCAACATGTACAATTTCAGAACATTCTTTGTGACTACACAAAAAATTAATTCTATAATGTAGAATAATTACAAACTCAGATAGTTATTGCAGGGTGTAGGTGTAGCTGTCGTCATCGGAGAAGTCGCATTCCCCCTACGATCATGAAAATCAATTACATATATGTAAATACTGGGTTTACTATGTGCATGCCCTCTCCTCGCCCATTAATCTTCCCGTAAATGATGTATATGGGTTTCAGCATGGGTTTCTTCAAACAGGGGAGGGTGACATGAATTGAAAGGCAATTGGAAGCTTGTGTATATTTTCTTCAACGGTTAAAATTGAATGTGATGCATTTTTAATTGCAAGCATGGATGTTATAATCCATACATATTAAAATATCAAGTGAGAAAAAAACAAATGCAGCAAATAAGAATACAATAATTCTTACCTTTCAAACCCATACACCTCTCTCTCTCTCTCTCTCCGTAATGTCGTCTCTCTTAATTCTCTCCTTCTCCTTGTTGTTATTTCCCCTAAGTTGTAGTTTGGCCAACTTGAGTGTTTTTTCATGAAGAAGACCCTTCCAAGATCAATAGATCTGCACAAATTGCTGGGACCTGGAATGGGAGGTTGTTAGACAATGAATATTTACCGCTTTACAATGCGATTAAATTAATGATACTGTCATACGTGATTCTTGACTCCCATAAGGCAGCGCTGGACCTTTCACTGACGACAGTGAAGCAATTTTCGAAAATTCCCGCTACTTTCAAGAAATCGCTATGTTCCTATTACTCAACAATTAGATCTGCCTATAAATTTTTCCTTTGGGTGGTTTCCTTTCGCTCTTGTCTAGATATTCGAACGTTTCGTGGCTACGTAAGCCTATTATCAATCAAAGATATCTAGACACCACCAACAGCACGCCACACCACACACTGGAATGCATTCTAAAGAGAAGTAAATTTTCAGTTCAGAATACCATTGCGGTTTCTCGAAAGCAGAAGAATTTTCGAAAACGGCTGGACTGACGAAGTCCAAAGCTCCAGAAGAAAGAGCGTCAACAGTTTCATGTTAGGGACAAAAGTTAAGTGTTGGTGATGGAACAAATTAGATAGAGATTCACACATTTTGAACCATTGTGTTAGATAATAACAAAAAAAGGGAAAACTCAACGATAACAATAGTAATAAACAATTGTATGAAATAGACCAAAAGAGTTAATTATATCTAGAAAGCTATTTTTTTTCTGTGTCTTTAGATACATCAATGTTAAAAACTCCACAAACACAATATTCCTTTTGGATCTTTTTGTTACAAGATATAGTACTAATGTTAACTTGTTTAACTACTTGCCTGATTAACCAGAGTTAACTTGGAATTTGTTTTTGCTTTATATTATTTACCCGAGTTATCTCGTTAAAATCGTACAACTGCAGTGCACTTTTCTGCCTACCCAAACAGTCTCGTTTGAGCTTAAATAAGTGTTAATTCCTGTTTTGGCCACTAGTTGGAAGGTGTAGATAGCTTGTCGAGGTACTGCTGCCATCTATCGGATTCCTGTGACACTACGTAGTTGTCGCCTTTCCAGTGGTAATGTGGTCATTTTGTGAGTCTGGCACCAAAACGTACTGGGCATCTTTGTGTTGTGAATACATTCCATTAATGTTTTAGTGTTTTGCATCGTGTGAAGAAAGACAAGATGAGTAATGATGAGCTAACAGACAACAGTATAGAGGAGGTGGAGGAAATGGACATGAGTGGAAGTGATACATCAGTGGACAGTGTGTGTACTGACGAGAATAATACAGATACAGATAGTTGCGGTAGTGTAAGTGACGCACGAGTATGGTGTGAAGTTGACCCTCACAACCCACCCCCTGCCCCTCCTCCATTTCAGTTTACTGGTCAGGCAGCTGTACACTGCAACGTTAGTTCAGATACAAGTGAGTTACAGATATGGGAGCAGTTTTTTGATGAGAATCTGACAGATCTAATTACAACTCAGACAAATAAATATGCATCACAACAACGTCCTGCTGGTCAAAAATCATTTTTTGTGACATCGAATGAAATACGAGTTTTTCTAGCACTAGTTATAATGCAAAGCATCTGTAAGAAGCCAGATTTACAGCACTACTGGTTCAAAAATCTCCTGTTGATAACCCCATTTTTTCTGAAAACAATGCATTATAGTCGTTTTTTGGAAATAAAAAAGTACTTGCATTTTTACGATGAGATATATGACGCTGCTGTTCATCCCCATCCAAAATTAAATAAAATATGGCCCATGGTGGGACACACGAAACAGAAGTTTCAAGCAATGGTCACACCGGAAAAATCGATTACCATTGATGAAAGTCTGCTAATGTACAAGGGTTGATTGGGTTGGGTGCAGTATATTCCTTTGAAAAGGGCAAGGTTTGGAGTCAAATTCTATATGCTCTGTGAATCCAAAAGTGGGTATGTGTGGAACTTTATAACGTACACTGGTAAGGGTACAACAGTAAGCTGTGAGTACAGTCGCCTTCCAAAATCTTCGCATGTCGTGATGGCTTTGGTACATGTTTTGTTGGGAAAGGGGTACTGTTTGACAATGGACAATTATTATAACTCCCTACAACTTGCGGATCTGTTGATTTCTAAAAAGACTGATTTATTTGGAACACTGAAATGCAGTAGGAAAGATCTACCACATGCTCTCAGAACAGCCAAATTGAAGAAAGGTGAAGTAGTAGGGTTGCAACGCGGCAAAGTGACAGTCATGAAATGGAAAGATAAGAAGGATGTGACATTGTTGTCAACCATCCATTCTGTTCAAATGGTGAATGTAACACAACGTCACGAAGAAAAAATGAAACCACGACTGGTGGTCGATTACAATGACAAAATGGGTGGTGTTGATCGTGTTGATCAGCATCTTGCTTCGTACGCCACACAAAGGAAGTGTGGCAAAAAGTATTATAAGAAGATTTTCTTTCATCTGTTGGATCTGTCTCTTTGGAATTCATACATGGCTTACACCAAGACAGGTGGAACAAAATCGCACCTTCAGTTCTGAATGGAAATTGTGAGTGACATTATCAAGCAGTACCATTCAAATGGCATGCTTCCATCAAGTGGCAGACCTAGCACCATCCCAACACACCACCGCCTGTCTGGACGACACTTCCCTGAATACCTTCCCCCGATGGATAAGAAGCAAAACCCAACGAAACAGTGCACCCTGTGTTGAAGAGTTTGGGATGCGAGAGGAAAGAAGATTTGTCGCGAGTCAAGATACTATTGCCCAGATTGCAATGTTGCACTCTGTGTTAGCCCTAGCTTTCGGGTTTATCACACTGTGGGTAGCATTTGATGTGAGACAGTATATGTGATAGTCTGTAAACTGGGACAGCATTAAAATGTGAGGTGATTTTATTTTCGACAGTTTATATGCAATATTCAAACATTTGTAGTACTTTCCATGTATGTACGAGTTAACTCGGGTTAATAATTATGGAGGTTTTTTAAATAGTTTTGTGACCTTATTTGGACCCCAAAAATGAAATTTCGTTACGGTTTCTTAATTGTCGATATCGGGACATTACAAACACACAATAAAAAAAAATGTGTAAAATAGTGGCCATTTTTGGGAAAATAATGTGTCAGGCAAGTGGTTAAGAAGACATCTATATTTCCATTAGGCATTCTATATATTTATATTACACATATAAGTTTTAAATACGGAGAAACTAGTACTCACTTTTATCCGCGAAGCTGTTTTTTCTTCTTTTTCAATTAATTTCAGTGGCCACTGCCACCATCCTCGTTGGAATTTGCTGCACTGTTGCTTGGCGTGTGTCTTTTGTTCGTAGTTCTCTGGCTGCCGCTAGGTGCACTGTGCGTCTTGGTGTGTCGTCTGTTATTTCCAGGCGATAACAGACGACACACCAAGACGCACAGTGCACCTAGCGGCAGCCAGAGAACTACGAACAAAAGACACACGCCAAGCAACAGTGCAGCAAGTTCCAACGAGGATGGTGGCAGTGGCCACTGATATTAATCGAAAAAGAAGAAAAAACAGCTTCGCGGATAAAAGTGAGTACTAGTTTCTCGGTATTTATATACTACCGCGTCTCTTCCCAATTATGAATAAGTTTTAATTAGCTATTTCAATTGCTGCACTTTCAAAGTCTTGTTCTACAGACAACTTCACAGCTTGCTTCATTTCAACAATGTTACTTTTATGTTTATACTTAATGAAAATTCAAGACCCACCTCTTATTATATTTGGCCTACTGTAACTGGATGCAAAGCATAAATTATTAATACAATCAAACTTTTTTTTATCTTTTACTAACCAGTGTTCCGTGCAACAAAAAAAATACTAATTTCTTTGTTCCTTTATTTTTGTTTCTAGAAAATTATCTCAATACCTGACGCTTTTGATCTCAACCCTTGAACCTATGAAATAAACAGATAGTTTCAAATGCAAGGTCATTTCTTGAGGGATTCTAACCTTGCCTTTGTTCCACTCTACAGAACTCATTTTGTTTCTATTCCTCAGCTGCATCCTGGAATCCTAGGGGTTCGATAGTCAGGAGTGACTTTCGCTAAGGGTGGGGGGGGGGGTTAGTTGGGGGTAGCAGACACTTGTGATTCATTCTCGACACTAACATTTTCATTTACAGATGTATTTCTAGGAATTTCCTGCGTTGCAATATTTCTTTGCAGGGAACGTGATCTTGCATGGAAGACATATCAATCAATGTTTTCAATAAAAAAAAAAAGTAAAAATAAAGTGCTCCCCTGTGCTTAGCACCATGCCATGAAGGCGTATAGGGGGTGTGGGGGTAACGCCCCACACTTTCTTGATCCGATCCTGACTGCGGGTGATGTGATCAGCATCACGCCCCTGTCCGCCTTTACCCCCTAGGTACCAATGTCATTCGATGCTGGGTGGGCGCCGGAGCCGTTTCCAACATTAGAAAAGTTCCCAGAGGAATGTTTGCGATATTTGCTTATATGCAACATGAATAGGTATGCATGTTGACTCAAAGGCTATAGGGTTGTTATACGTCCATGAGCAGTATCATCTGTTCAGGTGTCCAGAAAAGATTTTGGGACACACTAATGTCTAGGAATATGATGAAAAGGTAATTGTGCAGAGAAAAAAAATGACTGAGCCCAAAAAGTTCGTCTACATGTCTCCTTAACGCACGTCCGTGTTATTTACACGTTTAATACATGATCTAGTATGATAGGTCCACAATAGTTTATAAGTCTTCCATTTCTAAGACTTTTGTTGCATAAACATGTCTTCTAAATTTGGGCTATATAAGTAAGTGTTTCCATTCCTCCCTTATACTTGAAATATCTTACTGTCTTAGGAACCCTAAGGCAATATCGATGTTTTTTACATATAATAATTATGGTGTACATGTACATGCGTACCACTTTGTCGGGTCCAGCCCCTCTCCCCTCGTCAGTCTTCCCGTCAGCAGCATCCTGGATGTTCACTTAATGATTTAATGATAGTTAAGATTCATGTACCCATCCTATAATTGTTTCTAAAATCCCAAAGAAAAGGATTTGTTTGACCCATAAAAGTAACAAGTTAAAACATATTACACAATTCCTGGATGTGGTATTGACTCTAGACGGTAAGTTTATTTAGATAATAAAACACAGAACACAATACTTACTTCTTTGTAGGTTACGTATGAATCTTGAGAACTCCTTGTAGTCTTTAATATGACATGTGGGCTATGGGAGGAGGCACAAGAACTACCACTTCATTCCAATGTTCCTCCAAGATGTCCACTATAATTTGCAAATTGCGATATGTCATGAATCGGTACATCCAGTTTAAAAATACACTGCCCTCCAGAAATTAAGCAACAAGAAGAAAATGTGAGGTAAAAGAGAAAACAGTTGGAGAATAGAGAAGAAGAGTGGTGGTCACGCTGAAAGAAAGCAACGAATGCGTTAGGGATCATCTCTTATTAGTGTCAGACAACGGTCACTTTCGTTACAAATAAAATATGTACACCCTCCGGCCTTGTGTTTCATTCTATTGGATGATCACCATTTGTTGCTTAATTTATGGAGAGCAGTGTATTAGAAACAAGATAGAATACGTGACATTTTCAGTGTTTTCATACATGACAAGTTCGCATAATTCAAAATGTTACTCGGTATTTTAATGAGGCTAAGCTGTTACCCACACATATATCACAGTTGATACCACTGATATCGATATCGGAAAGTATCGGATGGAATTTGTTTACCAATAGCTTTCTCCATTTTGGTCTTTCACAAGCACCCCCTAAATGTGCACTCAAAAAATATGAAAAATGTAGAAACTACCATTAAATTAATGAATGAAAAAAAATCATGTTTTTAAATGTAAAGAATTTAGTTTCATTTTTAGATGCCACCCCCTCTCTATCTCTCCCCCGAAACAATGTTGTGTTGTTTACTCTTATAAACATTAATAACGTAGTATTTTGGTGTTTTGATGTTAGTCGATAATGCAACCTTCTTCAACTCATAGGGCCTCTTTGTTTATTTATAGATACCATGAATATAGCAGTAGCAAGCCAAATTGCACACACAAGAGGAATAAATGCAAAATTAAATAATAATACAATTTGGAAATTGATATTTCTAATATATTTTAGCTACTGTCAGCGGCTTTGCCACATAGTCATCAATAGGAATATGGTACTTAATTCAGATTGTTGCAAATTTTCAGGTCAAGTTAATCTGTAAAGGGTAGTCCTAAATTTGTTTGTAGACAAGTATGAAAAAATGTTAGATATCCGGAACGTGTGTAATACTAACACACCGTTGTATCTATACTATAAATAATTTTTACTATCGGTTTTAAGTTGAATATAACATAAAAATAATAATAACCAGTGTCGCAACAGCCTACCGAGAGTTCAGGCTTACCTACCGACTGCAGGCCTCACTCCCACCTGCCGAGGTGGGAGATCATCCACGAGGTGACGTGTGGTCAGCACGACAACCCCCAAGTTGTTGTTGTAGGTTTCCATGGCCAGGCTACGCTAGTCATTCGTAGCTGCCCAATTGTCTCTAAAATCCCAAAGAAGAGGATTTGTTTCACCCAGAAAATTAACAACTTAAAACATATTACACAATTCCTGGATGTGGCATTGCCTCACGATGGTGGGTTGCCACCGGCCCTATTCACAGGCTGAAATCTTAGGAGAAAAGTTCTTACTGTTCCCCCTGATAACTCGAACCTTTTCGCGTTACGTAGCCTTAACCCAAAGCATGACGCCTTAATCTTGACGTCCACTGAGACTCAGCGAAACAGATATTTCCGGGAACAGAACTTCTGTTGTATGCTTCTATTTATATCAAATGGTGTAACGCCAAATACACGGAAACGCGAGGGACCGAAGCACGGAATTTCAGGCTGCAGGTCTGCAGATTATCGCAATGGTTATTGCCCACTGGGACGCCGGAAGTACGTCAAGCTTTAGACTGCACGGCCAAGGTGCGGGACCTAATTTGAATATGCTGTAAATGAAAAAAGTATTCTATAATTGTAATGGTTTTATTGTGAAATATTTTTTCATTCATGGAATACTACGTCGCATAAATTTGTGTAATGTAAATCTGTAAATCATAAAAAGGCACTGTATTAACTCCAAGAGAGTTCAAAATTCGTTAGAAAACGTGGAAAACTGAAACTACAGATTTATTGACAGAGATATTCAGCTGTGTTACCTGTGGAGATACAGCCTTGTATTTTATTACATTTTCTAGAATTCATTATTCTGTACGAATGTGAGTAGAAGGGATAATACTTAGTGCCAAACAATAGACCCTTTAATTGACATTAATGGCTTTTTTATTCAGTTTCGAGGGGTGACGCTATTAATTAATCAAGGGCCACATGTCGGGGTTGGAGGAGATGAGTCATCGATGACTCATGCACACATGAGAGTTTGGAATTAATGGTTTTCCATTAGTGCACAAAAGATACTATTATGTATCTCGTTTTTACCCTAACCTAACCCTATTGTTGTACTTTATATATATATATGTGTGTTTCAGCCGGATATGAGTTATGGACGATTCGTGGAAGCTCGATTTTAAGGGTTTTCCATTAGTGCATAATAGATACTATTATGGTATTTGGTTCTCGCCTATTCTAACCCAGTTTATTTTTTTCTTATATGCATTACGCCCGGATATGAGTCAAGGCTGATTCAGGCACTCGTGGGAACTTGAAGTTAATGCGTTCTCAGGACACGTTTTTCGCTATTCTAATCCAATTTTTGGCTATTTATGCATGGTTTGCAGACGCCGTTGACGTCACGATCGGCCATTTTGGCATCGGTGGTGAGTCATATTTGGTATAATTGAGGAGCTCGAAGAGTCCTGGGTAAAGGCTAGAAAATATTAACCAATGAGAGAAGGTTTTTAATAAATGAATCAACTAATCAGAGAAGAGCAATGAAAAATAATATTCATATTGACGGGCTTTTTGTCTAAGAATCTATAAATAACGAACGGAAGACGAAGAGGTCCAAGAGTGTTCTCATGTGTTTGGCTTGAAAGATGTGCTGATTTTTAGCGTGACTGAGTTGTTACAGTGCAACTAAAGGCTTTTTTAATCTGGTAAGTATCTTTTTTGCATACTATTCTTTATTTCAAGTTGTTTTTTAGCTGCCATGGAAACAAAGTTTAAGCGTTTTACATTATTTTTGAAAATATTATACAAAGAATACTAGAAAATAACCCTAACAACATGTATTGTTATTGTTCCAGGTTCTGTCACTTTCTCTCTCTGAATTCTACGTGTGTACGAAGAATGGCTTCCAGCTCCAGGTCCATCAGTGCGGTGAGTACTGCCAAATCCATTTTAACCCATTTTAGCCAGGGATTTTACACTTCACCAGATGATATTATTAACGCATATTACAACTTTTGCGAGAGGGTGGTTATTTACTATGATTACCCATATTCTGATCCGACCTTGTTTTGCGAGACTGCTCACAACATACTGAATCAAATTGGCGAGGGCGAGCCTCTTTTTTCAGTGGCTGGTGAACGGAACAGATATTTCAGGAGCTTTGCCATGCTAGGCTGGGAGGTTTCCATTGATATCCCAGCGCAGGTAGCCCAATCTTTTGTCACCGCGATGTTCCAGTTCCTGATGAGAAGGGTTTTTTTATGATGTACCCGAAAGTCAAGTAGGGATGATTATTTCTGCGGGAGGTAATGACAGGTATATCCCTTGCCGTCGCCTTTCAGCGTTAAATGCGGACATTATCCAGCATTATGTTGCAAAAGTGCTGAATAGCAATGGGTCTTTCTTTGTGGGGAATACCATTAAATGCACGGTGCATATTGTGGAACCGCGACGCAGAAGAGGAAAGAGCAAAGTCCCTCTCTACAGAAAGTATGCTCCATCACTAACAATGAATAATGCTAATCAAAGACAATGGGCTATCACTGTAATTAACAATGATGATAATCTTTGCCTCCCTAGAGCAATTATACTTGGCAAGGCTAAAATCGATAGACACACACAAAACATCCAGATCGGATCATCTATTTACATGAACGGATCATCTATTTAAAGAAGCTGCTATGCGCTTGTGTCATGAAGCAAGCGTCTGCCCTTCCAAAGGGTGTACAGTGGAAGATATTATGAAATTCCAGAATCATCTTGGTCAAGAGTACCAGATTCTTGTTTTTGCAATGAAAGACTGGGAAAGAGACTATGAGGTGATACGGGCTACTCCATTCGCCCCTAAACAAATCAATTTGTTGTATCGTAACGAACACATTGACATAGTCAATTCAGTTCGGAACCTGCTTGTGAAACAATATTATTGCCCCAACTGCCAATTAGGTTATAACAACAGAAACCAACATAGTGAGTGTACATTGCATTGTTCCAAATGTGAAGGTAGTCATTTAGAGGAAAACACTAACTCTGTCCCGCGAAAATGTGGAGAATGTAACCGTACGTTTCTGTCTGGAAAATGTTTCCAGAACCATTTACGTACAGAAGGCCGTAAATCCAGTGTGTGTGAATCCATTCACCAGTGCACAATCTGTTGCAAGATTATTAATCAAGGATCCGTAAAACTCCCCATAAATGTGAAGAATTCTTTTGCAAAAGCTGTAGTGCTTTTGTCGAAACTACACACAAATGTTATATTCTCCCGGTCAAAGTAGATCAATTCAGTAAATTTCTGTATATTTTTTATGATTTTGAATGCATGTTGGTTGACGGAGAAGATGCACAGAAACATGAATTGAATCTGGCTGTTGCCAAACAGGATTGTCACACGTGTAAAGCCTCGGAAGCAGATTTCTGCGAAACGTGTGGCCCTCGTATGCATATTTTCCCCAACATTGAGGAATTTATGCATTATATTCAAACACCCAGGGAAGGATTTGAGAAAATTGTGTGTATTGCACATAACGCAGGATGTTACGATTCTCATTTTGTACTGAATTATTTGATAACTAAAGAAAATATTACGCCTTCAGTAATTATGAGAGGCTGTAATATTATTGAAATGAGCGTGGGCAAGAAAATCATTTTCAGTGATTCATTAAATTTCATGTTAATGAAATTAAAAGACTTGCCTACAAGTCTGGGTCTCTGAGATGAACTGTGTAAAGGCGACTTTCCCTATCTTTTCTCTACGCCTGAGAACCAACATTATGTAGGACCCTACCCTGATATTTCATTTTATGATGTGGACACCAAGTCCACTAAAGAACGGGAGGAAATTCCCAAGTGGCATGAAGAAACTGTTCAGGCTGGGAATATATTTGATTTCCAACAAGAGTTGCGACAGTATTGTATTAGCGATGTTGAAATCCTTGCAGCTGTGTGTATTAAATTTTCAAATTAAATTGAACAATTGTCGCAAATTCAGTGCTTTCCGAGATGTGCAACACTTGCATCTTTAGCCTCAAAGATATTCAGGGCTAAATTTCTAAAAGAAAACACGCTTATCAACATACCACCGATGGGATTCCGGGACCAGGATACTTATTCATTAATTTCGTTGAAATGGTTAGAATATACCAACAATATCACATTGAGGCATGCTGGCTATCTCGGGGAAGCGAAAGTAGGCCGTTATTAGCTGGACAGGCTCCATGAAGAGACTTAAACCGTGAACAGTTTTCTTGGCTGTCAATTTCACGCTTGCCGGTTATGTTCCCCTGAAAATAGGAATCAACCACCCCTTAATGAAACAGGAGAAACATTAAATCAGAGATACAAACTCACAGTAACAAGAAAAGCATTGCTGGAACAAATGGGGTACATGGTAATTGAAAAATGGGAATGTGAGTTCCATAGCGAAATCAAAACCAATCCGGAACTACGCAAATTTATTGATGAGAACTGCTACTCACTTGACTCCCCGCTTATCCCCAAACAAGATTTCAATGGCGGTCATACAGAACTTTTCAGGGTTTTATACGAACGCCAAGATGGCGAGAATTCATGTATGAAACTTTTAGATGTTGTTTCCCTGTACCCGGCCTTCATGAAACCGCTGAAGATGCCTACGGGCAAACCTGTGATTTACACTTCTGAGTTTCCCGCACTGGAGAACATATTCGGAGTAGTAAAGTGTGATGTTCTCCCGCCTAAAGATTTATACTTACCTGTGCTTGGCATGTCGTGCAATAGCAAGTTAATGTTTGCTCTGCCGTGCATGTGCACAAAGTGAGAATCAGGAAGAGTGTCCACACACCGAAAAACAAAGACACTTACATGGCACCTGGGTATCAGAAGAACTCAAGTTGGCTGTAGAGAAAGGGTACAAAATACTAAAAATTTATGAAGTATGGGATTTTCCTTCAGCACAAGAATCAGATAATGTGTTCAGAGAATACGTAGATACTTTCCGTAGATTGAAACAACAGTCCTCAGGTTATCCTTCCACTTGCAGTACAGAACATGACAAAAACAAGTATATTCGAGATTATTTCGAACATGAGGGTATTCAGCTTGTCAAGGAAGAAATTGGATACAATGCTGGGCTGCGTTACATATCCAAAATACTCCTTAATTTGATTTTCGGTAAATTTGCAGAATCCGTATTAAAAACTAAGTCAGTTTTTGTCAACACAGAAAAGAAATTCCATGATATCGTATTCAATCCACAATTTGAGATTAAAAATGTTGTCCCTGTTTCTGAAAAATGCTTGCTAGTAAACTTTGTCGACCTGGAAACTGCCTATTCACCGCTAGTACTCTCCAATGTGCTTGTCTCAGCATTTATCACTGCTTATGGAAGAATACATTTATATTCATTCATGGATCAAGTAAAAGAATCTATCCATTATGTGGACACTGACTCTGTATTCTATGCTGAAAAGCAGGGTGAAACGCTGTTACCTACAGGTTCCTTTCTCAGTGAACTGACAGATGAGATTAAAGACCCGTATGAAATCTCATGTTTTCTTGGTGGTGGCCCCAAGAATTATGCATATAAAATGGAAAACAAATATGATGCAAACGATGAGAAACATGTCATTAAAGTGCGCGGAATTACCATGAACAACTGGACGCAATTGCAAATTAATTTTGACTATTTCAAGCAACTTGTTAAAAGAGAATCTGAAAAGAGAGTGGTTGAAAACCCTCGAAAAATTAAACGTAAAGCTAATTTCGAGTTAGTCGCGGAAAAGGAACAAAAAACTCACCAGGCAGTTCACACGAAACGCCGAAAATTAAAGTATTATGTCTCCTTACCGTACGGGATGTAAACAAAATATAAATGGCATTTTTTCAAAAAATCTATATATAATGTAAAATAAATACTTACATTTTTGTCACACATACACACGCACTTTGATATTGTTCTCTTCTCACTCGCTCTTATATTGTCTTTCACATATACTGATAAATGTTCCGCCAGAGTGCTGCATCCTTGATGGATTTCTACTTCTTCTTAGGTAGGGGGGATGGTGTAAATATATATGGTGTAATAGTTCATTCATCCCCATAAACCCTTCAATTTCGCAACACGTGAACTCCTGCTTTGTGTCTTCCTGAAAAAAAAATGTACCATGTAAAAAATATGTACTCTGACTGAAGGTTGTGGGTTATCTGACATCAATTTTTCAGCTCATGCATAAAGTGGCTCTAGGTCCCACCAAGCCTCAATAAAATGGAAAAATAGAGTAGGAAACTTAACCCACTTCTAAATAACAAAGAAACTCTAAAATAACCAACTTTTCCTATGTATTGGCCATAATCTGTTCTGTATATCTTTATTCTTTCACCATCCATTGAACCTGATTTCATGGGGGTGTTATCGTGACTTATATTTTGATTATAGCAAATATCCCTTCAGTTGAGTGAGTGTCAGCCACAAAGTCTGATCACAATATGAGAGCAGTTATTGATTTTATAGGATTTCGAGATAATCATGGAAAATATATTCCAAAAGAAATAGCTGTTGTGGATCCAGATTCTAATTGTCTGCAATCATGGGTATTTAAACCACCGTACGCATGGGAAGATCTCGATATCAGAATACAAAATGAAAATTTATGGGAAACTCAAAATGTGCACGGTCTCTCTTGGCAAGCTGGAGAAGTGAATTTTTCCAATATGTACACTATTTTATCCCGCTGTACCGAAAATGCCTCAGCCAATTATTCCTTTGGCGCAGAAAAGTGCCAATTCCTTTCTACCTTACTTCACAGCACTGTGATTAACTTGGAGCAACTTGGATGTCCTTAATCAGCTCTATTAAGTTTCCCTGAGACCGCCTGAGAAAAATAGCTTGTGCTCTGAGAAACGCTCACCTGTACGTTCAGTTTCTACACCACTACAGTTTCATTCAGCAAGTTGTACTTGCATGTGCCTCAACCCAAGACGAGAACAACTCTACATCAGACTGCAAAGAAGCCAGCATCTCGTCGTCAGAAGAGAACTTATATTCATTGAATTCGGCTGCAAAATGGATACCATAAGCATTGCCATGCCAGTGTTCTATGTGAAAACTTTTGTTGGTCTGGTACAGACAATACGTTACCGAAAAATATCAAGTTTCAATTTAGACAGAGATTCGGGGCCTGGAATACATTGGACTGCCCTGTACATTGATTCGAATTGCCACGAAACACAGTTTAGGTGAAAACTCAAGTGTTTTTTTTAAACTAAACTGTAAGTGTATAACGAGAATAATTATTCCTTGGCCAATGTGTAGCAGGAACTGATACACAATATCTTTGCGAAAAATTTGAAAAAATTTACAAATGTGTTTTTCTTGACTATATCAACAGTGTGGATGCTGTGAGAGCCTAATCAATGAGCAGTGCCTCGTAGAAGCTGTGGCCTGGACAATAGTGTTTCAGTATCCGCACCCTACTTGTGTGGAATGCGAGCATGGAGAAAAAGAAGAAAGGAATAGTAGTTATGGTCCCGGATATAGGCCGATAAATCAATTGATTGGAAAAGATCGATGAAAGATCAATTGATGATAAAGGGCAGTGGACAAGCAAGCATTGTTTGTATTTGGAGTTCGGCCAGAAATGGGCGGGGTTTGAGATATGGGGATGGGTTGTGATTGGTTTTTGGGGTATGGGGAGATGGTGGCGTGGGATGATGAGTGAGAGTGTTGTCTGAGAAAGGTGAAAGGTTACAGATGAGAGTTTGAAATGACGAAATCAGGATGTGAGTGTGGGACTGTTGGGTGATATGGAAGTGGGGTAGAACAAAGGAGGTATTGTGGACGATGTAAAGGTTGGAGATAAAGTTCGTTGTATGTTTCCGGGAAATGTTTGTGCGTGTTTATCGATAGTGGCGTCATTGTATGTGTGGTTGGTATAGGGTAACGACCGTATAGGGTAACGACCGATGGAGGGAGAAGTGAAAAAGGAAAAAGTTGTGGAGAAAAAGGGAGTAAATAAAGTAAATAGAAAAAAAGTACAATTTGCGTTAGAGGATAGTGTTTATAGTATTCCGGGGTGGGAAGAGGATAGGAGGGATACGTGGGCGTTGGACGCTTTGCGCGAGAGGATGCGCAGAGAAAATAGGTGCGTGATAAGCAGGGAGGATGAGGTATATAAGGACGATTGATCTGTTTATGTTTACATCACAGTGAGCACCCTGTGTGGCCATCATCTTCTTCCAGAGACCCAGAGACTATCTTTCAGAGTCGATTTCGAAGTGATTTAGCAGGTATATAACGGTATCCGGAGGTAAGTATAAAATGGGTATAGTATCGTGGATGATGAAATTTATAGGAGGAATGATCGGGATGACTTCATCTCCTGATCGATTAGAGAAACCGGTAACTAGACAGAGTTCTCGTCCATTACCGACTCCTCCACAATCACCACGATCATCGATACGGTCAGGAATGTTGTCGAAAAAAGAGACATATGTGAATATTTTACGGAGAATGAATTTCGAAAGGTGTGGGAAGAAAAGAATGCTGCCCAACACGGGTACGAAAAAATTAAACGTTATAGAAAGAACAGTATCGATGATGCTGGTGAATTGTCAAGGAAGAGAAAACGTGATTTGTATAATAATGTAAAGTGCAATCCTATGTATGGGTATACAGAGTGTTCTCCCGAAAAGACTGTGTATCAGACATATCCTGTAACAGTTAATAGGTCAAAGAAATTTAAAAGTTGTAAATCGGAAATATTTGGAAATCAGAATACAAAATTGATTATTTTTGACGCCCCTGTAAGGTTCAGAGAATCCTTTTTAATTACCGTCTACAATCAAAATTTAGTGTCTGAAACGTTTTTGGAAGTTGAAAATAACGGTTTTCCGATCAGTATGTGTTTCATTAATAATCGCAGAGCCGGTTTATGTGAGACACACTATCTGTTCGAAAGAGCACCTGTATACGGACATCTGTCGTACGGTATGTGGACAAGTCGTGTAGCTAGTGAAATAGCGACACACGGATACAATGCAGGACCTTTTATTTTAGTATCAGGGCTTTCCTCATCGGATTGCATCTGTATAGAAACAGAATCGGAATTAAATTCGGAGTATTTAGATACATCTGAGTTACATGCTCCTCCACGTTGCCGGGAAACAAAATATATCATGATGGCAAATGAAAGACTGAATTGCGACCGTACCGATGTCGAATTGACACGGTACGAAAATTTGGAAAATCTGCTGAATAACGGAATTCCTCAATTATATAGGGTCGGCTGCCACGGTAAGTATATGATGGTAGATCATTGCGATGTTGCAACGTTAATGCAGATATTTCGGAGAGAGTACCGAGAATCTGTATTAACACTGGGGGAGATATTCCATTGGTTTAGATACAGTGTGACCCCTGAGGACCTGATAGGTGAAATATTAGGGGTAAAAGGTCCTACATTGGATCTGGAAGAATTATCGGATTATTGTTACAATCCATTACGACGAGATGATGTAAGAAATAAATATTTGTTTATTTCTAGCCTTCATAAAGTAGAAGAAAAGTTTACCAGAACTTTGACCCCACCTCACCGTGAATTCCCTGACATCATCGAGGAAACCGATACATCAGAAGTGGAAGACGTGTAAAAATAAAAGGTGAGAAAAAATATTACCTATATTTATTGATAGATTATAAATCACCATCCTCTTCATCGGTGATATTGATAATAGAAGGCGTAGCAGGAGGAGACGGGGATGCCGCAGCAGAAGAAGGTGGCGTAGCAGCAGAAGACGGTGGCGCAGCAACACGAAGGACCGGCACAACGGCGGGAGGGACTGGCACAGCGGCAGGAGGGGGTGGCACAGCGGCAGGAGGAGGTGGTGGTGCAGCAGCACCATTCCGGACGAGTTCCAGGAGAGGTTCCGGCAACAACCCGAAGAACCGAGCGGCTCGTTCTTCGTGCATACGACGGAGCCTGAAAAAAAGAAGGGAGTTAGAATAATAATATTTCATATTCACACATAAATCTGAAAATTACGGAATTTGTATAGGTGGGGGTGATGATGTAATAGATATAATTGAAAAAATATATCACCTTTCCTGGATCTCGTCGATCTCTGCCTCCAACTCTCTCCTAAACTGTTCCCGCCTGGCGATGAATCCGTTGGTTGCGGTAACAACATGCTGGAGTATTTCCACCAAACGTTGTCCAACGCCCTCCAATTCACCGCCTAAACGGTCACCGGTTGCCTGCTACTCCACGTTGACTCCTACCACTCTATCCGTGTACCGGCGAAATGCCCTCTGCAGGTTTAGGATTTCTTCCTGCACATCGACGTTAGCCACACACAGAAGGAAGGCTTCTAAAAGAGCCAACCCCCGATTGTTCTAAAACAAAAATGTATAACTATAATCGAGGTGTACGTGCGATATATCTAACATATTTTCTTTATATTTTCAGATATGGCATCCCTACCATTTGAATTCAATGTATTGCATGGGAATCTAAAAGATACAAAACATTCTGGGGAACGAAGGAATCTATGGAGCAAGGTCCAAGCTCGCCAAGTGGAGAGACAGATCGCATGCTACATAGATTTCTACGAGGAGAATGGATTAGCAGAGAACCTGATGAAGAACCTGGAGGAGGTCTGCCGTGATATGGAAGTCCAAATCGACACGCTCACTAAAATGTTTAGTTACATATCAGAAAAAAAGAACACGTCCCCAGTATTTGGGGATTTTTTGGAAAATGTAAAACAGGCACAGTATGTGCCATCTCATTTATCCCTTCGTGTATGTTTCGAAATGATGGAGGTTTTCAAAAATATTAGAAAACAAAAAACGGAGGAGACAAAAAAGAACGATGAAAAGGAGATGGAGAGTAAAATGTCAGAACTTCTAAAGAAAAGAAAATTGGACAAATAAATACTAATACCACTAATACACTAACACTTTTGTCCGATTTTCGTTTGTCTACACCCGAAAAATTAAATGAGAAAGTGTATAGGTGATTTAGTAAATGAAATGTATATATTTTAAAATATAACTAGATGGATACGAAATGTTTATAATAAAATATATTCAGAAAATATGTTATTTTTATATTAATATGAAATACCTGTATGTTAGTTATGTTTTTCTCATAATACATTGGTGACATAGCTGTTTTATAATCAGAGTTCCGGATCGGCTATTCCATAAAAATGGTTCGAATCCGATTTTAAACTGTAGGTCCGGTCTCCGTGACACTATGGTGACATGTCTCATAATTAAGGTCCCGGGTTTGACACCTGGTAAAAATACACAGCAATTCGAACTCTTGATTTTGATTGGTTGTTTAAAGTCCACTTTATGCACAGTAAGGCTAATCGGAACTAGACCTACAGTTTAAAGTGGGATCCGAAATGTGCCTCCACCGGGAATCGAATCCGGGACCCTTGATTACAAGACGACGACGTTACCACTGTGTCATCGGGGAGGTCTAGCAATTCGAACCCCGGTGTAAACTGTAGGTCTAGTTGTGATTAGTCTTTCTACATAAAATAAGTTTGAAACAGACAAAGATGCAAATTACTTACCAAGTTTCCGTTCTCCATTTCTGTTCTGCTGCAGACGGTAAATGTGAAGAAAGGCTGCTATAAATATTCCATATATATTGACGGTATAGTTTGATCCAAATTTTGTAACATCCTCCGTGTATCATTTAAAGGTTAGTGGTCAAATTATAATTGGGAATCAGGAAACATATTTTACAAGTTGTTTTGACATTCTAAAGGTTATAGAGGTTACGTAGCAATTAGTGGAAAACATATTTTACAAGCTGTTTTGACGTTCTCTGAAAGTATCTCTATGTATCATTCTAAAGGTTAGAGGTTACGTAGCAATTAACAGTCTCGAGAAGAATTTCACAGTGATTCTCTGTTACATTTGAGAGTATTGAGAAATAATGAAGGAGTCGATAAACTCTCGAGTCTTTTTCATTCTCTGGTGTTTATAAATTCTGTGTTTCAATATCTCGGTAGACGTAATGTTTAAAAGTTAAAGATGAAATTGTAATCAACAGTTTTGAGATGAGGGTTAAAGGTTTACAAGAAGAATAAACCCTAAGGAGGTTATTTGCGGTCGATCTTTTACGAAACTACACAGAACAGACACTTTAAAAATATGGAACCGTGTTCTGTGTCAAATGATGTTTATTGAAAACCTGGGCCGGCCCGGGCCCTTAGGAAATGATGAACAACGTTTGGTAAAGTTATCACTGCATGTTAAAACCAGGGCCGCTCCGGACCCCTTGGGAAATGGTGAATAACCATCGTAAAGTTATTTCTGTATGTATATTGAAAACCAGGGCCGGCCCGGGCCCCTAGGAAATGATGAACAACGTTTGTTGAAGTTATCACTGCATGTTAAAACCAGGGCCGGTCTGGACCCTTTGGGAAATGGTTAAGTGTGTTGAAAACTGGGGCCGGCCCGGGCCCTAGGAAATGATTAATAACGTTTGGTGAAGTTATCACTGTATGTTAAAACCAGGGCCGGCCCGGGCCCTTTGGGAAATGGTGAATGACCTTTGACCCCGACCTTTGAATTTTTTTTTTTTTTTTGCTAATTTTCAAATCGTTATATCTCTGCGCCTAATTGAGATAGAAGGATGATCGATATGTCGTTGAACTCGGAATGAAGTCCTCTTTCTATTGGAAAAGGTTTCATCATTCTAGGATCAACAGTTTCCTACTTCCTTTATTACCAATCGAAGACACCCCTTCCGACACTCTACTAAAAAGTCTCGATGTGCAGATTCCAAATCTGTAACGGTTTTCAGGCTAACTCGATCAGCAACGCGACTATGCCCCTTTGAAATGTTTAGGTTTTCTGAAATTTTGCCAGAAAATTCGACCTCTGCAATTGTTGTTCTATTTTATTGGAAATATCTTTTCATTATCAAAGACTTTAACCTTGTTTATAGATAAGAACCAGGAAACAGTTACACATTTCTAGAAAGTTTACAAAACAGTCAGTAAACTGTTAGATAAATCATTAAAACAAAAAGGGGTCGTCGATACCGGAAAGATTGTTACTCATTTCCTGGAAACTTATAAATCAGACAGTAAAACCGTTAGAATCAGTATTGTGATGCTGAGGTATATAACATAGACACCCTCTTTCGTGAGTAGTTTCTGGAATGCTATTATCCTCCTATCATGGACTTACAGTTATCTGCTGACGAATTGTTAGTGTTATATCGTAACGGGTATTATAAAACAGCTGACCAGTTATGAAAACTGCTGGCGTACATTGCACAAAGGATAATTGAAGGGGAGACTGTCTCTTTAGTTGAAGAGTATGACCAATTACTACGGGCAGTAACAACAACTACACCCGAACTTTTCGGAAAAGGAGCATCATCGCCACCGAATGTCCACACATCCGATACTGCATCATCTCAAGGAACTTCAAGGAATGCCGTATCCAGACCAGACCCGGAACCTCTACCTGGACCGTCTTGGAGAGAGGACCCCTTACCGACAGTTGAACAGTCACCTCAGAATATTTCTGAATCACATAGAAGAGGTAAGAAAAGAAAACGTGATACAATACCTCGTGAACACACAGGAAATATATTGTTACACAATATTCAGGAACGTGAATGCAATAAATTTCGTTCCAAGGGACAACGTGTGGAATTCAGTTTCTCACATCCTCCAGAAAATACTGACCCTCACAGTTGGATTCGTCAAGGTGTTGAAAACCTTCTCACCTACGTGAAAAAGAATGCTAAGGATGGAGATAAAATAGGTTTAACACTAACATATCTGACCCAAATGTAAAAGATATTTATATCGGATGGCATAGAAGTGATCAGTTACATAGTGATATGGTATGGACTGTTATGCATAAAATACTACAAAGTGCAAAAACATTTTCAAGTACAGACCGTCTAATTTTACGGGCTGACCATGTTGATATACCTGTCGGAGGAGGAGGAGACGGTAAGCGTGCCTATTGTTTACCAAGTTATATACTAAGTACACTGAAGAGAAGTGTTGTCAGTGTACCAAATAGAAAAAAACCTCTTTGTTTAGCTGAAGCTCTGGTTATAGGGAAAGCCTATGTAGATAAAGATCCTTCGTATACACAATATAAAAAAAATAGAAATCTTCTTAGACCTGTTTTTGAACTAATGCGAAAGGCAGGTGTAAATCTAACAGACAATACGTGTGTCGGAAGTGGAATTCCTGAACTCAAAAAATTTCAACAAGTTCTTACAGAATATAAAATCACTGTGTACAATAACCTTCGTGATGTTAAAGATATTCTTTTTGAAGGAGAGGTCGAGAACGTCTCCAAATATATATATCTTCTATACGACAGTACTCGACAGCATTACGATGTTATTGTGAACCGTGTTGGAGCTTTTGCAGCAAAACAGGAATGTCAGGGATGTAACGAACTTATATTTCGTAAACCACATATTCATCAGTGCAAACAATTGTGTTCCATGTGCCGCGCAATCCCTCCATGCGTACCTGAAACAGGAGTTTATAAAACATGTCAAACATGTCACAGGATTTTCAAAAATGAGAAATGTTTTACAAATCATGCTTCTACGCTATTTCGAAACGGTACAGTATGTAGTGAAATCCAACAGTGTCCTCGATGTTTTAGAATTGTTCTCACAAATAATTCATATGAGAAAGTACATAGGTGTAACATGAAATACTGTACTGTCTGTAACTGTGTGAAACCTATAAATCACATGTGTTACATGTCTATTCCAAAATCTAAACAGAATTCGAAATTTCTATTTGTGTTTTATGATTTCGAATGTTATACTGATATTCCGTACTGTGATAAAGAAAAAACTTTTCTTCATGTTCCGAATCTTATCGTTGTACAGACAGCCTGCCATGCATGTCATGACAAAGAGGATTTACAGTTTCATGTTCTGTTTGTGGTACAAGACAGTTTATATTCTGGGATGATCCTGTAGAAACTTTTCTCTCCTATCTCGAACTGCAACATAAGTTTTCCAATATAACTATTTGTGCACACAATGCACAAGGTTATGATTGCACGTTTATATTGAGAAAAATGTTGGAAAAAGGGATGAAACCTCGTATAATCTTGGATGGAACCAAAATCATCAATATGACGTACCAAAATCTCTACTTTATCGACAGTCTTAACTACGTTCAGACGAATCTTGCAGGGTTTTCAAAACTGTTCGGTCTACCGATACAGAAAGGATATTATCCGCATTTGTGGAACACATACAAAAATCGAAATTACATAGGACCTACACCTCCTCCTTCTGCATACGGATATGAATATATGAAAACAATTGAAGATCAAACAAATTTCATGTCTTGGTATGATACTGAATGCAAAAAGAATATGCCTTTTAACAACAAAACAGAACTACTCCAATATTGTATTAAAGATGTTACTCTGTTAAGACAAGGATGTCTGAAACAGACAGAATTTTCTGGATATATGTAAAATAGATATTTTTAGAAATTGTATCACTATAGCATCAGCGTGTTCATTAATTTACAGACATAAATTTATGCCCACTGACACTATAGGAATAATTCCTAAAGGAGGTTACCATCATGCAGATAAAATGTCAAAATTTGCGTTGAAATGGTTGACCTATGTTGAAGAACAGAATCACATAATACTTCTCCACGGTGGACGTACTCGTGAAAAATATGTTTTAGGAGGACGTTATAAAGTAGATGGATATCATGAGGAGACAAATACAGTGTACGAAGCGCTTGGATGCTTCTGGCACGGTTGCAGACTATGCATATCAACAAACAGGGATATGTATCCTAAAGATATCATGGAAGATGAAAACACCCAGGAAAATGACGATCAAACCAATAGTGACATGCTAAACACTGCAGCTTTTAGATACGAAACAACATGTCGTAAACTTGCAGCTTTACGTTCTGAAGGATACCGTGTTGTCACAATGTGGGAATGCGATTTTGATAGAATATTAAAGACTGATCCTGAACTCGATAGACATCTATCTACACACCCTATTGTCTGCTGTATTCCTTTAAATCCGAGAGATGCCTTATATGGTGGAAGAGTTGAAACAGTCAGAACTTATTACAGAATCAAGGAAAATGAGAAATTACAATACTACGATTTTACAAGTTTGTACCCTTATGTGAACAAATATTGTACGTATCCTGTAAGACATCCTACCATATTTTTAGGAAATTCTATTCCTCCAGTCGATGAAGTATTAAACATGGAAGGACTTGTTAAATGTACAATTCTACCCCCTACAACCCTTCTCCACCCTGTTTTACCCTACAAAATAAATGGAAAACTGATGTTTGTATTATGTAAAGAATGTGCTATCACGCTAAAATGTGAAGGTATTTGTGAACATTCAGATGAACAGCATGCACTTTCAGGAACTTAGGTTATCGCAGAAGTACGTAAAGCTTGTAGTTTAGGTTACAGAATGTTGGAGATGTCGGAAGTGTGGAAATATGAAACATCTATGTACAATCCTGTTACACAAACTGGAGGACTGTTTGCTGAGTATGTCAACACATTTTTGAAAATAAAACAGGAAGCTAGTGGGTGGCCTACTTGGTGTCAAAACAGAACGGATAAACAGAAATACCTACAGGACTATTTTGACAAAGAGGGAATTCTATTGGAGGAAGACAATATTGAGATCAATCCTGGAAAACGTACTTTGGCTAAACTTTGTCTTAATTCTTTATGGGGCAAATTTTGTCAACGAGATAACCTTTCCCAAACATCAATTATCAAGGAGTCGAAAAATTTTCTCGATAAAATGACTGATCCTAATATAATTATTGGAGGAGTTATATTTATCAATCAGGATACTGTTATAGTAAACTGGAAATATGTTGAAGATGCTATCACCCTGAACAGAAAAGTAAACGTTCCTATTGCTGCTTTTACGACATGTCATGCTCGTTTGAAACTGTATGAACTTCTTGAAAAATTGGATGACAGAGTATGTTATTGTGACACAGATTCGGTGATTTATATAGATAGTCCTGAAATGGAATATCATCCCCGAACAGGTGACAAATTAGGAGACCTCACCGATGAATTGAGTAATTTCGGTCCCGATGCAATTTGTGAAGAGTTTGTCTCAACAGGACCAAAAAGTTACAGTATGAAAATTAAAAAACCTCTTTCTGAACCCCAATATATCTGTAAAGTTAAAGGGATCACTTTAAACACTTCCACATCAAAATTGGTCAACTTTGATACTATGTGTGATATGATGAACAATGAAAAATCTGACGTTACAGTAGAAAATATCTTTAGAATTAGAAGAACAAAACAGTTTCAAGTTATCAGTACAAATGAAAAGTAATTGTTTCAGCCAGTATTAATGAAACGGTTTTTTGACCACCAACATTTATCATTTCCTTTCGGATACCGTACAGACTAGGTTATAAATATGTCTGTAATCCTAATCTGTAATAGGTATTGTAATAGGTTTTAACCTATAGGTCCAAAGTTCAAGTTTTTGTTCCAGTGTTTTTATATTGTATACTTGTATTATATAATCTTGTACAAAATAAATATAAAATGTATTAATAGTCTGGTAAACCGTCATTTTCTTTCAAGTTCCTGGATACAAATCTGTAAAAATTTTTGCTTAACATAAAATGTTTCCTAAACTTATCCATCCTTTTACGATGATGGTTTGTGGAGCATCAGGAAGTGGAAAAACCACTTTTGTAACAAAACTTGTTAATTCTATTTTTTCTTTTGTCGAAAAACCTGTTAAAAAAATAGTATGCTGTTACGATCAGGAAAATAGTATCCCAAAAAATATCGGTGATGTGGAATATCATAAAGGAATTGTTAATTGGCAATCATGGAACGGAAAAACTCCCACCCTTATAGTGCTAGATGATCTTATGATTAGGGAAAGGAACTTTAAGTAAATAAATGTTTTTTCTGCGATAAGATAGAGACCCTCATTTTTGCCAAAATTCTGATCATAGCCTTATATGTCAACACAGCAAATTTTATTTTACATAAAAACACATTTTCCAGTTTTCTGTATGTAAATACATATTTTGCGAATTTTCATTTTAAATACATAAAATCGCTCATTGACTTCATCTACCTCGAAATCCTCGAAGGAAAAATGTTTATTCTCCGCACCTCTTTCATATCGAGAGTGCTAGGTTTGTTTTGTCTTTGAACACCCTCGCTGGCAGACTTCTGACACCTCGCCTATGATCCTATTGTGAGAAAATAGCTGTAAGTAGCTGGGGCTGGCTACACGTAACGATAGCAAGGCTTTTTAATGAAGCAATGCAGCTATTGTGGCCAGAAGGCATAAAATTTGACAATGTTCTTCTCTTGACAGATGCTGCAGCTTACATGCAGTGGTCTTGCCGTTAGCTACCCCAAAATGGTGCACATTACATGTGTGGCGCATGCATTGCATAGAATATGTGAAAAGATAAGAGCTCTTTATCCCGATGTCGATAAACTGGTTTCAAATGGGAAGAAAGTTTTTATCAAGTCGCCTAGAAGAATAGACATTTTTAAACAAAAATGTCCTGAGGTTCTCCTTCCCCCTACACCTGTAGTTACGCGATGCAGATGTTATGCCCAGAACTTTGAAAAAAATTGTATCTGTTGTAAATGATCTCAACAAAGAAGAATTCTGCAAGAACTGTTGATGGAGCCCTCCTTAAAAGTCGAATTGGCATACATTTCAACAAACCTGTCCATTCTCTCTAATTCCATAGGAAAGCTTGAATCGTCCGCGAACACTTGGGCAGCTTCCATTGGTGAAGTCCGTATAGTAGAAACGAAACTGAAAGAACTCACTGGATCTAAATGTCTAAATGTACAGAATTTTTGGGGAAAAACCAAGGTTTTCAAACAATGTGCCAAATTGCATGTGAGGTGAAGTAGAGGAAGAGGAAGCTTTGGAAAACTTCGGCGTTAGTGACATTTCATGCTTCAAATATGCAAGAATTGTTTCTTGTGACGTGGAGCGATCTTTCTCACAATATAAGATGCTTTTTAGAGATAATCGTCACAGATTTACAATGAGAATTTGGAAAAAACTATGGTGATCCACTGCAACTCTTCCAAAAAATAGCTCGCTAAGAGGTAATCATTTAGAAACTAATTTCAGGTGTTTAAAATGCATGTTATAGTTTGTTTTTGTTACCAAATGTTTTTATTTTTGTCACATATTTTCCTGTTTTTATCACATATTTTCAACATTTATGACACATAAAAAATAAATATTTCTGAGTTTTTTAGCACATAAAGTTCCGTTCCCTACTTATGATGGTTGCTGAAGGAGAAAAAGTTGCAGACCTTTTTACGAAAGATAGTCACCACAAAAATATTTCAGTTGTTTTTATAACACAGAATCTTTTCCACCAAGGAAAAAATTGTAGAGATATTTCTTTGAACGTAAAACATTTTGTTATATTTAAAAATCCACGGGATATGAACCAATTTACTGTTTTTGCACGACAACTTCAACCTCATCACATGAAGGAACTAGAAAAAGTATATATAGATTCAACAATAGAACCTCACAGTTATTTGTATATTGATCTTTCCCAGTCAACACCGGATCCTTTACGATATCAAACAGATATTTTTAATACAGATCATTCAACCATATATCTTCCTCAGGAATGCCTGAAACCTCGAGATGAAGAAAACGAGGAAGAGACGTACCAACTTACGTTCTAAACAGAATATTTCTTTTAAAACACATTCACCTTTTTTGCACATATTGAAAAATTCCCCAACAAAAGTTCGTAAAACATTATTGAAAAGTGCTCCAAAAAAAACAATCCGTTTTATCAGTGAATGTTGTCTGAATGTTTTAAAAGGTAATATAAAACTTCGACCGTCTGTAAAACATCGTCTAACACCTTACAAAACTGTTTTACGTAGACTTGTAAAACCTAAAGTAGATATCGAAAAACGAAGAAAAATTCTTGTTCAGAGAGGAGGGTTTCTACCCCTACTTTTAGGATCTCTACTATCAGGTCTTCTCGGAACTCTCATTCCACATTAAAAATGACACCTGTTTACAAAAAAATGATTGTTCTTTCACCAGAACAATTGACACGTATTCGCGGTTCCGAACAGTCTATAAATAAAAAATTATCTATTCTGGATAAAAAAATGAACGAAATTTTTAAAATGAAAAATATACCAGATGACCAAAAATGGCGTCTTTATAGAAAAGAATTGGATGAGTATTTATGGTTGAGTCGAAAATTGAAAGAACCATTAGAAATTCCTATTATCCAGGATAATGGTGATTCTAGTATTTCACCAGGATCAACGTATTTTCCTCCAAACCTGGTAGAAACATTACCACGTAATACAAGACAGCAGTTAGAAAATATTATTGATGAGTATCAATCTACAGCCCGACGTCTAATCGAAAAAGATCAGGAAAAAACACTTCCGGACCCGAGATCTTTAAATTTTTCATCGTCATCATCACCAACGGAGATTCCTGGTCCGTCTCGTAAACGAAAACCTGCGAAAAAAAAGAAGAAAAATGTTGTTTTACGTGTTTCCAGAAAAACTTCACCATTTTTGAGAACACCTGATGCATACAAACTCGTTCCTTTAAGAAAAAGTCGTAGACAGAGAGACCAATCATGGGAGTCCCTAAAGTAAAACATGATAAAATTCTTGCTAGAATATATTACGATCCTCAACACAGAGCCTCATTTTCATCTGTGGACCGTTTATGGAAAGCTGTACGAGATAGGAATATATCTCGTGATACAGTAAAAAATTGGTTAATGCACCAGGAAACATACACTCTCCACAAAAGTGCACGAAAAAGGTTTCCTCTAAACCATTATAATGTATGGAACATAGATATGCTCTGGGAAGCCGATCTTAACGATATGACATCGATACAAAAACATAACAACGGATTTAAATATCTCCTAACAGTGATAGATGTATATTCAAAATATGCTTATGCATTACCCCTAAAAAATAAAACAAGTAATTCTGTAACCGAAGCTTTCAGAACCATTTTTGAACAAAGCAAAAGAAAACCTGCCACATTACAGACAGATCAAGGAACAGAATTTACGAATTCTGTGTTCCAGAATTTTCTGAAAAATGAACAAGTAGACTTTTCGATCGCAATTAACCACCCTGTAAAAGCAAGTATAGTGGAACGTTTTAACCGAACGTTAAAAGAACGAATGTGGAAATATTTTACAGCAAAACAAACAAGACGTTACATAGATATTTTACCTCAACTTCTTGAAGGTTACAATACTGCGATCCATCGTTCCATAGGAATGGCACCTCAAGATGTAAACGAAACTAATGTTTACACAGTGTGGAAACATCTCAATAGACACAACAACCGTATCTCACACACAATTTCAGATTTGAAAGTTGGGGACATTGTGCGAATTTCTGTTGTTAAAGGACATTTCGAAAAAGGATACGAACAATCGTGGTCACGAGAACTTTTTAAGATTCATTCCGTCGTTCAACGACAACCGGTACCTGTTTACATATTGGACGACTTAAATGGTGAGCCTGTAAAAGGAACATTTTACGAACATGAGGTTCAGAAAGTATATTCAAATCCTGACGAAGAGTATAAAATTGATAAAATTTTAAAAACACGAGGTAAAGATAAAAATTTAGAATACCTTGTTCGTTGGCTGGGTTATCCCTCCAGTTTTGATTCATGGATCAAGGCATCATCGCTAAAACCGATAGCAAACAACTAAACCTCAATATATATCGAAATATATCACCATTTCGAATCAGTGAGTTCTTCTTGTTCAGTCAGAATGGATGATAATTTCTATATCTACCTCCCATCGTCTTCATCAGAAAAATATTTTTCAAACAACACATTAACTCATTTTACTGTAAAATTGGCAAAACGTATCGATCTGCCTCCAGATTTGTGGGAAGTCGGATTAGCAGAATTATGTCATTCAACTCTTTATGATAACGTTCTGGAAACAGATTCAGGACAACTAACATTTCCTGTTCGAACACATACAAATGTTGACGACTTGATTTCGTCGATCGTAACTTCCCTTCCCGATAATCAAGAAATACGAAAAACTGTGCTTTACAAATTCTGGCATCTTCTGGCTGACCCGCAATGGAGTTCATTCAAGTCATCTGTTTCTACAGATAACACACTATATATTAACGATCAACCGTTTTATTTTCCTGCAGCTACTTATACAATAGATGATCTTATTTTTTTTTTTCCTGAAAACCAACCCTGCAAATGTAGCTATTCCTACTCATCTTCGATTCTATTTTAAAGCTGCCGTATATAAACACTTGTCCGAAACAGGAATGTTCGACCCTGAACCCGATGCCTCTGTAGACAATACAATAACACCAATAGATTTAACAGACGACTATGCTAAATTTCGATATGATATATTAAAATCTATCTATTCTTCGCACGTAATATCTAATAACGTTGTCGATAAAAATCCTTACATATTTGTATAGTCAGATATTGTAAAACAACAGTTGGTCGGTGAAGAAATGATACGTCTTTTACGTCTTACTCGAAAACAATGTTCAGAAGTAGATACCACATGTACGATACCTGTAGCTCATCACACATTCAATCCGATTCACTATGTTTCTCTGGATAAAAGTTCTTTCGAAACAATAGAAATTACTTTAAACGATCAAAAAGGAAACTTTTTACCTTTAAGAAACGGTTCCGTTCCTACTATCGCTGTTTTACATTTTCGTAAAAAACAAAATCCTTTTAAAAAACCGACATAACACTATTTTCTCAGTCTATATTGGTAAACGAATGAGTCATCATGAATTCGCAAGCAGAATATTACACACCCCAAATACATGGAGGAATCGGACCCATTTTTCGTTCTAACAGAATTCAAAACGGAAGAGGATTAGGTTCTCTTTTTGCTGGACTTTTCAGAATGGTGAAACCTCTTCTCTGGAGTGGTGCAAAAGCTATCGGAAAAGAAGCTTTAAAAACTGGTGCTAATATTGTTACAGATATTGCAACAAGTCAGCAGACTCCGAAAACTATTGTTCGTCAGCGAATACGTGAAGCTGGTCAGAATCTTAAAACTAGAGCACAACAAAAAATCGATTCTCTGACAGGTTCGGGTATAAGAAGAAGAATTGCAAGAAAAAATACCCATTCGGTGTTAAAACATTCAGGTACCCGTGCTAGAACCTCGAGAATCAAGAAAAAGAAAAAACGTACATCCGTAAAACATCGAAAAACATCATCGAAATCTAGAAAAACACGTAAAAGAAAAATCAGACAAAATATCAAAGTCAGAGATATTTTTACATGATGATACAGAACAGCACCTGGATTATTTCACAGTTCGACCTTTTTCAGAAAAAACATACTATTCCGTACAAACCAATTGCTTCCTTCGATAACCAAAATCTAACTTCATTTCTCGAACCTGTCTATTTTCGTTTACAGCTGAAGATGGTTAAACAAGATGGGAGTCGTATGACTGCTCTGCCGCCCAATAATTCTCTCCTCAATACTATATTTTCACACTATAACATTGTTAGGTCAGATAATTTGAAACTATAGAGCACAACGAGAACTCGATTCTCTGACAGGTTCGGGTATAAGAAGAAGAATTACAAGAAAAAATACTCATTCAATGTTAAAACATTCAGGTACCCGTGTTAGAACCTCGAGGATCAGAAAAATCAGACAGAATATCAAAGTCAGAAATATTTTTACACAATGATGCAGGACAACACGTGTATGATTTCACAGTTCGATCTTTTTCGGAAAAAACCTATTCAACAAAATGTCGAAAAAACCTACACTGTTACCTACAAACCTATTGCATCCATTGATAACCAGAACGTGATACCATTTCTCATACCTGCAACAGCAACAGATTTTCTGGATCTTGCATCTGTTTATCTTCGTTTACAGGTGGAGATGGTTAAACAAGATGGGAGTCGTATGAGTGCTTTGCCGACCGATAATGCAACCACAAAAAATTGTGGGGTAGTAAATTATCTCCTCAATACTATATTTTCACAATGTAACGTTGCTATCAACGGTATATCTGTAACAAATGCTGACAACAATTATGCATACAAATCGATTTTTGAGGTACTTCTGAATTACGGTACCGATGCTGCAAATACACATCTTACTAATGCTTTATGGTACCTGGACACACCTGTAAACCAAGATAAAATCACAACCTATAACGAAGGTTTCACCACCCGAAAAAAAATTTTCCAGTACGTTCCGTCATCAGGAAATCCTATGGAAGTAACAGCCGAAATGGAACTTATGGGAAAACTCCACATAGATTTTTTCAATCAGCCTAAATATCTACTCAATGGTGTGGAAGTACGTATCGAACTTATCAAGTCATGTGATGCTTTTTATATCTGGGGAGATCAAGATTCACCTAGCGTACAAATAAAAATTTTAAAAGCTGCTCTCGAAATAAATCACGTCATTCCTACTCCTAGCACCAGTTTGGCTATAGACAGAGCACTTTCTTATGCTCCTGCACATTATCCGTTCACAAGAAGTATTATCAAGGCATACTCTTACGTTGCAGGAACGCAGCAGATTTCTATCGACAATGCTTTTCAAGGTCCTTTTCCGAATGTTATTCTTTTTACTATGGTATCCACCGCCAGCTTTCTCGGAGACAGTAAAAAAAATCCGTTCGGCTTTAGAAGTTTTAACCTATCTTCTTTCCATCTTGTAAAAAATGGAGAGCTCACACCTTCTGAACCTTTACGAATCAGTACAGGAGGAAATGGCGGTTTAGTAACACGTGCCTACCAAACTCTCTTTTCCGGCACAGGTATCCATCACAATAATTATGGACATCAGATAACAAGGAAGATGTTTGAAAACTGATCATTTTTTCTGATTTACGACATTACACCAGATTTTTCAGGAAACGATACACACATCAGTCTACAGGAACAAGGTACCTTAGGAGTAGAAATGCAGTTTTCTCCCCAACTGTCGGAAAATGTTACCTGTCTTCTCTATGCTGAATTCGAAGTGGCCTTGGATGTGACAAAAGACAGAGGTATTATCCTTCACTAATAAACCTAACAATTTTACTCTATAAATTTGGTGTGTTCCTGTTTTCTGCCACAGAAACCTACCTGTATCGTAATAGAAAAAGACTATCGCGTTTGTGTACTTTATTATAAACGTATCCGACATGAACACATCACAGATCAGACATATTTTATCTCACAACTGTTCCACCAAAACAATTTTTTGTGGTGTTTACCCGAGAGATCTTCTGCCTCGAACGTTCTCCACCCCTGCTTTGATAATCGCAAACACGGATACTTCCGATTCCAAAGGAACACACTGGGTTGCTTTCTATTTCGACAAAAACAATAAGGCAGAATATTTTGATTCATACGGTTTCCACCCCTATTACCCAGAATTCATAACATTCTTGAACCGTCATTACTCTGTCTGGACTCTCAATAACACCCCCTTACAAGGAATATTTGCTACAACTTGCGGACATTACTGTTGTGTATATGCTTATTATAAAGCACATCACGTCACAACCAGGGATTTCATCCGGATATTCCCACCGGGTATCAGTAAAGATGAATATATTTTACACCGTTTTCGTCAGATCTTCAAATGTTTACCGCATTCAAAGTGTCCTAAAGGAGCACAAGTGTGTCGTTCCATCAAACCAGTTCGGGAGTGTATAAGGTGATTTCTATATAAAATATGTATGATGATTCTGCTCACTATCAGTATCATCTTGACACCTTTAGTGAAAACATCATGGACCCGGTCAAAAATTCTACAATGGAAAAACATGATCAGCTTCTAGACCGTATTACTCATAAGGATGGTGTTTCTAGATGCAGAAAACGTAGACGTCTGCCCCCTACCAAAATTGAGATTCCTGTTATAAAAACTGAACCGATCGAGAGTGAACCGGATGTGACAAAGGATTGTGATTTCATAAAAATACGTAAAGAAAACAGTTCTTCCCAAAATAAAACCGAATGTTCGGAACTGCACAACATAGATGTCTGTTTGGACCTTTATCTTGCAAATATATATTTTCTGAACACCGAAAAAACCAAATATGTAGCAGTAGGATTCGAAAAACAAACACCTTTCAATCTGGTATGGGAGTTTTCGCAACAAGGAAGATTACCCGTACGAATTAATTCTTCACAGATTAGAGAATTGTGTATTTTGAAATCTGATGTACTTAATTACATCAAAACAGGTCGACGATTTAATTATCTCGTCACAGGGAATGTTACTGTCAGTGCTGTAAATTTTTTCGGAAAACGTTGTATTTCCATGTATCAACATTCCTCACCGGATGCTTTTGTTTTTACACCCCCGGAACTACATTTATTTTTTTGTGAACTTTTCACACCCTTAAGAAAATTAATGAACGAACGTTATCATAAATTACAGCCACATATACAGACTTTTGTGCATTGTATCGAAAAGAATATGTTTTCAGAAAGAAAAGAAGTACCGGAAAATCTGATAAGCCATTTTCACGTTCTCTGGTACAACGAATTGATGATTGAAATATATCTTCAACACAATCTTGGACATTCATTGTTATTATAAATAACTTTATTATCCATTATGTATTTTTACTGTAAATGTATATCCTTATATGCATATTATTAAATTGTAAATAAAACATTTGAAAAAAGGTTAAACATTTTTTATTTTCCTCTATTACAGTAGAAATGGTACATTTTCCAAACATTTTCAACTGCACAGGTTTTGTTCACATTTTTTGATTCACTATGTTCTCTACATTTCTTTTTCTCTACCGAAAGTTTCACACTCTCCAATTTTGGACACCCAAATTCTTCAATATTATCTACGGTTAACGTACTCATACGTTTTTCTCCAATACATTTTTCCAGCCATTTAGCTTTTTCAGTACCTTTAACATACACATTTTCATTTACAAGTACAGAATATAAAAGATCTCCTAACTTCTCATACGGTACCCAACCATTTTCCCAGGAAAGTCCGTGTTTGTTTGCACGGAGCCAATAATTCACACGACGATATTTTTCACTTAACAAATGTAGACCGTATGGAAGTTTTACTAAATAATCAAATGTACATTCAAAAGGAGACTTCAATATTCCGACTTCTTTCCACACAAATTCACAGTCTTTTCCTCGTAAACCTTGAACGTCCAAAAAACATACATCCATTGTTCAACAGGTGAAAACTGTCAATGTATTTTTAATAGATCCACGACATATAGCACACTTATCGAGTTGTGAGGCACAGGATCGACAACTGACAAAATGTCTGCAAGGGAGAAACACTATATCGCAAACATTCAAAAAACAGATTTTACAAATCATTACAGAATCTGCATTTTTTTCAATAACTCTTTTTGCAGAGTTTTCTCTATTAGCACAATATTTACATTCGGCCTTATAATGTAGTACTGCAACACTTCATATAAAACTACAATGGGGCACTGATGCCAGATGTCCTATAACAGGACAATCTTCCGGTGTCCAATCACAAAATCCATAAAAACAATATGAACACAGTACTCTATCACCGTGGGCTGAATAGTAAGATCCTGCAGTCACTAACTCTTCAGGTGTCTGTTGTAATCCTACAGGCCACTTTTCATAAGTTTTGTATCGAGAATCGACTGATAGGTAGTTATTACAATGCCCCGAAAATCGGTAGCAGGGGTAACTGAACACTTTCATAAATCAGTCAAAGAAAAACAATCTGATACAACAGGTGATGGGGTTCCAGGTATTGGTGATAATGGTACAGGTACAGTATCTTCTACATCACTATCGAACAAGGATCTGGAAAAACCAAGACGATTCGAAGATACCACTGGAAAACAGGGATGTCCATCTAATTTACGTAATAGAGAACGGTTGCAGGTAGTACACCACAAAATAGTTCTGTTCACTAACACGGCAAGCCACTCTTTCACTCTTTGTTTTAAAGCTTCAGCAATCTCATCTTCATCCTTCCTCTGAATGAGTTCACACGAACATCTGTGACTGGGAAATCCTGTTCTCCCATCCGTAAACTTTTTTCTTTCCACTATCTCCTTCAACGTCTCGCAGGAATGATGGACTGCTTCTCCCGATCTATTGAACATGTAACATCCGCACCATGGAGCTTCACGTAGTGCTACGTACATAAACGGGAAATGTTTCAACACTCGCTGTACAGCCTCACGATCGGTATCGACATCGCCGCAGGGTTCTATAACTTCCCAAAACTCGTCGTAACTTATCCCGTAGAAATTCAGAGCTTTCTCCGGTAACGTTATGCAATACTCTGCCATTGTGACACACTTGTTCTTTTATACCGTCTACATATATATACCCTTCTTCCTATTACGTCATTTTCCTTAAACATGTCCAAATAAATAACTTTTTGTATTCTTAAATTAATACAACGATCTTTGAATCAAATGAGTCAGCAACTTTTTCCCGGCTTCTCAAAGACAGGTTGTTGACCTCTATACTGAATGTGTCATTAAGTTCGAAAACCTAAATCAACCTCTGTACCGAAAAACAAACATAATAAATAAAAGAAAATAGTAAAACATTCCCCCATCCATTATCTATAACCTTTTAACCTCTTATCTATCTCGAACTCCACACATTTTTGGAACCCTGCCAAGAAATAACAATGCCTGCTTGTTCGCTCAAAAATTAATCCCGAGCCGGGAATTTCCGGTCACGTGACTTTCACGTGATTTTGGCGGGAAATTCTCAGAATCGACACGAAACAAAAATTTCTTATCACGTGATTCACACATTTTCTAAACCTCAACCTCTTATCTATAACCTTTCACCTTTCTCAGACAACACTTTATTCATCATTCAACTGACTCAGTAATTTCCTGTCGAAATCAAGCTCGGGAATTTCCCGTTACGGGGTCAAAAAACTCTTCAACCAATCAAAACACAAAACACCTATGACGTCATCATCTCCTCATCCAAACAACCAATCAAAACTCTCACCCATATCTCAAACCCCGCCCATTTCTGGCCCAACTCCAAATACAAACAATGCTTGCTTGTCCACTGGCCTTTATCATCAATTGATCTTTCATCGATCTTTTCCAAATCAATTGATTTATCGGCCTATATCCGGGACCATAACTGCAATCATAGATGCCTTAATCTCAAGTGCATAAAGAAAGAAAAAATGAAGCAGTTGATCAACAAATACAAAGGACGTGTCTGGAGCCTATTTCAAACCAGGCACAACAGAATAGTTGTGAGAAATAAACAAGCCTTTGAAACAAAAATAGACAGTCTGGATATTACTTTTGTTATGCAATTATATACCAAAATGCTATCTGATCTTCAGGTCATCTTTGCATATACATGCAACGATCTGTGGCAAGGAAACAAATCAAGGACTGAGCAAAAAGGTGTAAGGCACATAAATAAATTTGTCACCAATGATGACAAAGTGTACTTTTCTTGTACCCCTACACAGACATTACGAACAAGGGAGTTGTACGGTAATCCCGTACGCCACTATTTGTTTAAATATAATGAAGTCCCGTCAAAAAAGTTTCACTTTTGTGGCCAGGGACCGATCTATATACCAGATTCTACGTGTGCATTAGATTTGCACCCTGCTCACATTTATGATTGTTCTTTAGAGGACGAGTTCTGGGAGGAAATTTGCAACAATCAATCCAAAAACTAGCAAAAAAAAAAAAAAAAAAAAAAAAAGAGGAGCTCTTTCTCAAACAATAATGTAATGTTTACAAATGTATATTTGAGATAAAAAAGCATTAGTATAACGCTACTGTGTAGTAGAATAGTATTCTCTGATATGTAACAAGTAAAAAAGCTTTAAATATTACATACTTTGTAGTAGACTAGTTTGTGAAAATAAAAATTTCATGTGTAGAAACCATTTGTTTGATTTAAAAAAGTGGTATTGAGTTACTAAAAAAGATATCTGAAAAGTAAATAAACCACCACAGTAATAAAAAATATACTTACAATACTCATTGGCAAAGATGTCATCTTTGGCTAGAACGCTCTTCTCACCACACTGAAAAAAGTAACAATTTGGTATCAGATTACAAGAGGGAGCAGCTATATACCCCCAAGCATCATAAAGTACCTTATAAAAAAAATCCAGCTTTCATTTTACCTGATAACTTTGCTATTCAGTCTTGCAGTTACTTCATAACCCTCCCGGATATATAACTTAATACTTCCTATTTATAGAATATGAGATATGTGGCATGTCTCTTTCCAGTAAAACTATCTATATTCGGTAAACAATTATGGATGGTTTTTTTTCACAGAAGTCTCGACTATCAGTGGGCGTGTGCAACTTTCCAAAATAAAATATTGGCGACATGCGCTAACCACTACAAATTTAAGCACCATTCAAAAATCATAATAGTCAGGGTGTAATGCCCTTTAGATGAGAGAAAAAAAAAAACCTTTTAGCAAAGACCGCGAGAACTAACAATGGAGGCTCACCCCACGTACGAGCGACTGGTGGGAAAATTTCCCCCTGGGTAAGGGTTTGGCAGTCTTTCTTTGCTCGCCGCAAAACGTTTGCCCCCCCCCCCTGTTCAGGGGATTTTGTGAACCGTGTCTTCTATGCTTTTAGAGTAATGATTAGTAATGTCAACCTTATATTTTCCTTCATACACATAACACTTGTATGCTATTGATCCCTTGGATATTTCTTAACATAACCAACTTTTCACGTGTAGACCGCGTGCCCGGATACCTTAGTTGGTATAGCATTAGGCTTTTAACCTATCGGTCCATGGTTCGAGTCCCTGTCTGGGCTGTTACAATTTTTAAAATTTTGTCATCGGTCTTTTGCAAAAGGCTATTTACATAGCAGAATCTGCTTTTGTAATTCTCATAAGATTTCTCTTAGCTCCTGATATAGTATAAATCGAAGTCTAGTTAGAGTTGGGGTGCAAGTGCTTCTGGTACATGTAGTTACTTGAAATAGGAAATATTGGTTATATAAAAGTCAAACTGATTCTTTTTCTTTTGTAGGAACCATGTATTGGAGAAGATTTCCCTTACTTTTGAAGTACCTTGCGCATATTTTGAAAAAATTGTATATATACTCAACAAAATTACTAAGCATTGCAGTCTACTAGAGATACACATAAAAAAAACACAAGATGGAACCAGAAAGCCGGCACAACATTGATAACAACATGGATGTCGTTATTCGTGGTACTTTCACCGACACTGAATTGATTTTGAATCATGAGGAAAATTACATTATCTTAAGCCCCGCGACAGGCTAAGTTTGCAGCAATATTTCGCATATATAAACCCCAATCATGCCCGTAGAATAATGTTCCGCTGCAATACTGCAGATTTTCTCACTGTATGTGATTGAAGTGTTCGGCGGTTGAGGCAAGACTGGCACAGGAGGTGCTGATGGCCGTTCTCGCGTGGATTAATACATAAAACTTGCTGCAAACTTAACCTGTCGCAGGGCTTAGATAGAATAGAGTACCCGGAATGCGTCTATAAATCAGATAAAATCTACAAAAGTTACATGGAAGCACTCTCCACACATACAAAAGTGCCGGACCGGACGAAATCCCTGTGCATATGCGCAGAACTTTACATTGTCTTCAATGGGAGTGGAAGAAACATATCAGTGGAAGTCAGCAACGCCACCGAAGAAGCCACACTAAATTTTGAACAATGGCGAAAATTTCTCTCTTACCACGAAACCCTCATGGAGGAATTCCAGTGGCGGCTAAATCGTAATGACTATCACTTTCGCTTTTTGGTAGTCTACTTTTCGTGTATATAAATCTGATATTTCTGAAATAAAAATAAACTTTTAAAAAATACTGCAATTGTTTCATTTGAATCCTAAATGAATATGTAAACTAAAAAACAGGTACAAGTCAGCATTATTTCTCGATGTAAAAGGTTCTTGCAGGCTAATGACACTCTGTCGCCTGGGTCTACGGCCAGCTTAATCTGTGGTTCGTGTGAATAACCAATAAACAGGCTATAGAGTAGGGTGTTTCATTTTGTAAGGCAAAATATAAAATGTAAAATTTTTGCAGACTTTGCTTACGCCCTGAGTCTCAGTGATATAAAAGATATATATGCCAAATTTCAAGAAGATTGAATAATATTTAGAGGTTGCACACTTTGATCAGTTTTGTAAAAGTAGGCAAAAAATACGATTTTTCAATGTTAATTACTTTTATTGGGAAAACTAGAAATCACTAACTTAAAATAATATTAAAACTAGACAATAAGATTAATAGGTAGTATGATAGGCAAAACATGTGTTACATTAATCAACTTTGAACTATGCAATCCCTTCTTTTGTTCACTTGGTGACTACTTTTCTATGATGCTCGACTACCCTCAACAAGAATTGTTTTTCTTGTTCGTCCCTGACCGATTCGTTAAACTTTTTTATCAGAGCAATTCCTCTTTCTGCGGTATCATTGACCACCTTAAGAGAGTTCACATGGCTTCTTAGAGAATCACTGCAGTATTCTGTCACGTCGTGGATCCCAAACAATTCAAAGAACGTCTTTGTTTTATTAGTAACGAAGTGGCTCAGGTGTTTTCCTTCAAAAACTAGGTTTTTACCCTCTAATCGTTTCATTTCTTTTTTCTTTGCAGGTTTGGTGTCTAAATTTTTAGTTATATTTTCCTTATCAATCTGAGTAATACGTTTGTCCAAAAAAGCCAATCCTACGTTTGTTTCTGACAGATACCAAAGGTGTCTCTTAGCAACTGTGAGAGCACCTTTTTTTACGTCTGCATCTGGGTAAGTGCTCAGAAGTTGTAGCATATCCAAATCATTCTTTGGAGCCCATCGACTTACAATTGCCTCGTGCCAAAAGTGAACATATATGAGGCTGACAAAATGTGCAACCCGTTTCATTCCTTTCAATTCTCGTTGAGGAATATTCAACTGTTTAGTGAAGAGGACAATTTTAAGTGCATATATTGCCTTTGCCATCCACCTTGCTTGATACAGGGCCCCTGAAACTGAAGTCGTTTTGAGACCAACCTCCTAGGTACATGAGTGAGAGTTGTAATAACTCTTTGTAGTCTTCTCTTGGATGAGTTCCGTCTTTTAGGACATTTTGGATGTAGTTAACTATTTTCACTCATTATTCTTCTAGAAAGCCTTGAACGGGACTTTCTTCATCCAGCATTTTCGTATATGACTTCTTATCAAGTGAAGTCCACAGACTTTGGAACTTCCGAAAAATCTGGATGTCAGGACCACTTGATGGTACGCCACAACACTCCTTTCAATATTAGTTCATGGGTGTGATGACGGCAAGCCAACCACAACAATGTTCATCCGAATTCCCTTTCAATACTGGTACATGCCCCTTGGATCAGTCCTGTACTAGATGCTGTAGCATCAAAACACATACCGATGATATTGTCACGTAACCCAAATCGGTCCACTTCCCGAATAACTACTTCAGCCATCTGCTCACCAGTCCTTTCCAGGGCAACACGTATGCCAAGAAAATGCTCAAAATCTTTGCCAGTCACTAGAACTGCAATTCTATCTTCCAAAGTTTTGACACTCCCATGGGTAACTGAGGGAAACAGTTTACTATCCCAATGCAAGACCAAATGAGGAGGATTTTCAAAGAGTGGCTCTTCGATTTTCTTTGCCATTTTACTTCTATTGACCGCCGAGCTCGGTAAACGGTAGCTGGAGATACCGAAATTTTTGAAACATCGTGGCCAAGGCTCTTTGCAGTTGCTATAAATGAAGTACTTGCTTGTCGAATAGAGAGCTGTTCTCGATCCCAAGTAGACGTGAGTGTCTGATCAAGAGGTTTTAATCTAGGACTTGAACGTAATATTTTCGTTGCTGGAGGCGAAAACTCTGCCTCTTCGTCACTAGGTGCTGATGATGATGGAGACGAGTATTCCAGTATAACTGTCTTATTGATTTCAACAATAGCTTTGTAATGTTTATTCTTATATGAATCATTTTTGTCTTCTTTTGTACACTTAGTTCTTATTTTCGAGGCGAAAACTGTGTCTACTCCACTCATTGACGAACCCATACAATCTTCTCTTTGTGACCTAAGAAATTCTTTATCTTCTTGTGATATGCTAGTCATGTCCATCACATTTTGCTGGGAAATGTCAAATAACTCGACGTGATCACCTTTCCAAATCTGCCGTTTCACATTTGCTTCATCAGTGTTTCTCGATTTCTCTTTACCCAGATTTTGGTATTCTTTGTACAGCTTCTGTATACCAGCATGGATATTCTCCTCCATCTTAACAGGGATATTTGCTTTCCTCCACACTTCCTGTAGTTTAGTACTGGTAGATTTAGCAGCATCCGAAAGTGTTTCTTTCATTTCCTTGTGATGGTAAATAAAAAGCAAAAGTACTTGTTCCTTTGAAGGGAACCGAGTTCCTAAAAATGCACCACTAGGCACCTTTTCTAGCAGCCAAATTCCTCCTTTGGTTCCCATTTTAAAGTTCAATTACCTGCAAAAGATGAAAGAAATACATGAAGAGCGCATTAGTACAAAGCACTTCAATATTAGAAATTTCACTAGTTTGAGATAAAAGTGATCAATGTGTGCAACCCCTAAATATTATCCAATCTTCTTGAAATTTGGCATATATATCTTTTACATCACTGAGACTCGGGGCGTAAGCAAAGTCATATAAAAATCACATCTTTGGAAAAATGAAACACCCTACTATAGAGCCTAAGCATAAAGTTTCAATAAGTGGAATTTAGTCCTGACTAGTAAAAATAAGCCTCGTATGATACAGTATAACAGACACAAATAATCCCTGGTATTACTAAACACTCAAGAAAGTCAGTAGTTCTTGAAAAAAGGCCTATAAGGCTAAATAACAACATAGAAAACAATTATTTTTTCACAAATATTTTATTATTTGCTCTAAAATACATTACATATTAGTAATTTTAGTATTGTACCAAGATACAAGTCTTTGTACATTTCTGAATGCACAACCTTGTTCTGATGGAGGCGAAGTATCAGAATGATACTTGCACAATCCTCCTTGAAACACACACAAATTTCTAAGCGAAGGACAGTTTGCACTTTGCAAATCTACAATATTATAAATATTGAACAAATCTTTGAGAAGTTTGGATTCCTCTTCTCCCTTGCAATAGAAAGTTGAACCTTGACATTCAACTTTCTAATTACACTACGAACATAGTACACTTCAAATCCCAGAGGAGTATCGAACGATAATGAATGAATATTTTCTTTCACCCATTGGGATTCATTATTGTCTTTGAATTATTCTGGCACTTTTACAAGAGCATAATACACAGTATCCAAATTTGTAGAACTAACACACATCTCACGCAATATAAATTTATTATTGTACATAAAACCTTGCGCATCAATAATATATTGTGCCATTTTCACTTTAGATATTTACAAATATTGTTTCTTAACCTTGGGCAAGCTCCGCTTCACGTATAGGGGCTATAAGAGTTTTTACTAGTTCGAAATCATTTGAAATTTCACACAACACACTGTAAAAGTCTCTGTATCCTGTCCATTCCTCCTGTGCCTTCAAAGCATCACCTACATCTTCATGGTTAGCAACATAAAAATCAAAAATATGACTTGTATTGTCCGGATCCTGCAGATAACACTGGATTCTCTTGCACATCCACTCTACACAATTCTGGCATTCATTCACTCTGCATTTTTCTTGGCAAATTATAAAACAATCGGAGAGTTGAACTTCATCTTTACTGCGCACATCCTCGCACTCGTAAAAATGTTTAATAACGCAATCGTGGGCTAGTTGGTTGCCTTCATTTGAATAACAGCCCCAGCATGTAATGCACATGTAAGGAGTATACTTTTTCACACAATCCTTATCGATATAATCGAAGAAACATGGACATATAAGCACCAACTCACTCATCTCCCTTGGGACCTAATCAATAACGTCAGTTTTCACTATTAGTTTCTTCCAATCCACCCTTCAGTTCTTTGCAGAGTACTTCACAACTGCTTCTCAGAAAGAACATGCAACAATAACAATACATATTGTTAGTGATATTTTCTAATATTTTTGTATAATATTTTTTAAAAAAACATCGCAGTGACAAAAGATTGGGGGTCGCCGACTACCTGCGCTGGGATATCAAAGGAAACCTCCCGGCCTAGCATGGCAAAGTGCCTGAAATATCTGTTCCGTTCCCCCGCTACTGAAAAAAGAGGCTCGCCTGCGCCAGTTTCATTCAATATGTTGTGAGCAGTCTCACAAAACAAGGTTGGATCAGAATATGGGTAATCATAGTAAATAACCACCCTCTCGCAAAAGTTAGATTATGCATTAATAATATCTGGAGAAGTGTAAAATCCCAGGGTAAAATGGGTTAAAATAGATTCGGCAGTACTCACCGCACTGATGTTGGACCTGGAGCTGGAAGCGATTCTTCGTTCGTATGTAGAATTCAGAGAGAAAGTGACAGAACCTGGAACAATAACAATACATATTGTTAGTGTTATTTTCGAGTATTCTTTGTATAATATTTTCAAAAATAATGTAAAACGCTTAAACTTTGCTTCCATGGAAGTTAAAAAACAACTTGAAAAAATAATAGTACCCAAAAAAAGATACCAAGTTAAAAAGCCTTTAGTTGCTCTGCAACAACTTAGTCACGCTAAAAATCAGCGCATCTTTCAAGTCACACACTTGAGAACTCTCTTGGACCGCTTCGTCTTCCGCTTGATATTTATAGAATCTTAGACAAAAGGTCCGTCAATATAAATATTATTTTTCATTACTCTTCTGATTGGTTGATTCATTTATTAAAAACCTTCTCTCATTGATTAATATTTTCTAGCCTTTACCCAGGACCCTTCGAGCTCCTCAATTATACCAAATATGACTCGCCACGGACACCAAAATGGCCGCTCGTGATGCCTTAGAATAGCCAAAAAATGTGTCCTGAAAATGCATTAACTTCAAGTTCCCACGAGTGCCTGAATCAGCCTTGACTCATATCCGGGCATAAGTCGTATAAGAAAAGCATAAACTGTGTTAGAATAGGCCGGAACTGGGTTCCTTGGGTTAGAATAGGGCAAATCCGGGTCCCATAATAGTATCTATTATGCACTAATGGGAAACCAAGCTCCACATCTGTATAAATCATGTGCGACTCATATCCGGCTGAAACACATATATAAAGTACAACAATAGTGTTAGGTTAGAGTGAAAAAAACAAACTCCATAATAGTGTATTTTGTCCATTAATGGAAAACCATTAGTTCCAAACTCCCACGCGTGCATAAGGCACCCATGACTCATATCCGGCTGTAACGCATATATAAAGTACAACAATAGGGTTAGGTTAGGGTAAAAAATGTAATACATAATAGTATCTTTTGTGCACTTATGGAAAACCATTAATTCCAAACTCACACGTGTGCATGAGTCATCGATGACTCATCTCCTCCTCCACCTCAGACAGGTGGCACTTGATTAATTAACAATAATGTCACCCCTCGATAAGGAATAAAAAAACCATTAATGTCAATTAAAGGGTCTATTGTTTGGCGCTAAGTATTTTTGATTCTACTCACCTCCCCCATTACTTTCAATTGATAATCCCCACCTCCCCATTACTTTCAATTGATAATCCCCACCCCACCATTATTTTCAATTTATAATCCCCACCTTCCCATTACCTTCAATTGATAATACCACCTACCCTATTACTTTCACACATTACTTATGTACAAACTCCGTTTTTTTCGAAATGTTAAGATGGTTAGTGCAGAAAAGTGGCCATTTGTGACCAAAAAGAAGTCTGATTTTTTTCAGACTTTTTGGAGGTCGTTTAGGTGGCACGCATCGACCTTGAAGTTTTGATAGTGATTTGGTTATGCAACACGCACAACAATTTCACAAAAATGTCATTATTTGGCTATTTCATGTCTCTTTTTCTGCATTATGGTCATTTATTGTTTTGTTTATGGCAAATATGCTACATTTGTGCCTCAGGGGTGGTTTCCTATGCTGTTTACGTATACTTTTGGTCAAAAATTGTCAATTTGAGGCTAAAAATTCAATTTTTTCTATTGATGGTTTCCAATTGGTTTCGACTTTGTGTCTAATTCAAAAGTTTTCCGATATAAAAGACTAAATAAAATATTTTGGCTTTCTAATTGCTAACAGTTCCTCAATTACTGTCCAGCGCTTCGCTTATTTTCATAGCTTATTGTGCTTTGAAAATAACCCAGAGCTCACCACGAGGAGGTGGCTGGACTACGAGCTACACCCACCCACCCACCTAAATTATGTTGGCAAACATAATTTTACTAAGGGGCAGGCCACGATTTTCTTCTAGTTTTCTCCTTTAACTTTATAGTCACTTTTTGTTCAAAATGTCGGCATATGTTCTCTAGATTATCAATTTCGCTTTGATGTAGCCATAACGTGCGCTGGCACCGAAAACGGAAGAAGCAGCCTCTGTGATGATTTTCACAAGTCGTTCCACTCCTTGTGTGTGGCAGGGAAAGTCTTGAATTTCCGACATTTTTTGTTTTTAATGTCATCTACTTCTTCATTTCTAATATTGTTGGTCAACGGAGGCTCGTGGAGGGAGCATGAAGCCCAATCAACCATGTCATAGTATTGGTCTGCATTAAAATTGATGGTTGGTAAATCAAAAGTGTGAATTCTTTTGCCTTTTTTCAATCCTCTTGCTTTCTTAATTCTTTGCCAACCAAGACTTCTTATTTCTGGGTTTTGGCCCGTTATTAAAGCCAGCAGGAGATTTTCAGGATGGGCGAAGAATCAGATCTCTCAAGTGGTGTGGGAGAAATCTGGACAAATGGATCAAATTCCAGAGGTGTCGGGCTCAGTCAGTTATCGATGGTTCCTTCTTGATCCCAAACCACACATACTACATAATGAAGGTGTACGCACCGGTGTGGTTTGGGATCAAGAAGGTGCAGACCAATAATGTGACATGGTTGATTGGGCTTCATGCTCCCTCCACGAGCCTCCGTTGACCAACAATATTAGAAATGAAGAAGTAGATGACATTAAAAACAAAAAATGTCGGAAATTCAAGACTTTCCCTGCCACACACAAGGAGTGGAACGACTTGTGAAAATCATCACAGAGGCTGCTTCTTCTGTTTTCGGTGCCAACGCACGTTATGGCTACATCAAAGCGAAATTGATAATCTAGAGAACATATGCCGACATTTTGAACAAAAAGTGACTATAAAGTTAAAGGAGAAAACTACAAGAAAATCGTGGCCTGCCCCTTAGTAAAATTATGTTTGCCAACATAATTTAGGTGGATGGGTGGGTGTAGCTCGTAGTCCAGCCACCTCCTCGTGGTGAGCTCTGGGTTATTTTCAAAGCATAATAAGCTATGAAAATAAGCGAAGCGCTGGACAGTAATTGAGGAACTGTTAGCAATTAGAAAGCCAAAATATTTTATTTAGTCTTTTATATCGGAAAACTTTTGAATAAGACACAAAGTCGAAACCAATTGGAAACCATCAATAGAAAAAATTGAATTTTTAGCCTCGAATTGACAATTTTTGACCAAAAGCATACGTAAACAGCACAGGAAACCACCCCTGAGGCACAAATGTAGCATATTTGCCATAAACAAAACAATAAACGACCATAATGCAGAAAAAGAGACATGAAATAGCCAAATAATGACATTTTTGTGAAATTGTTGTGCATGTTGCATAACCAAATCACTATCAAAGCTTCAAGGTCGATGCGCGCCACCTAAACGACCTCCAAAAAATCTGAAAAAAATCAGACTTCTTTTTGGTCACAAATGGCCACTTTTCCGCACTAGCCATCTTTATATTTCGAAAAAGTTTTTTTTCGATACACCCTAATGCACACATTCATAATGAACAAAATTCACAAATTAACAAGAATTGTGCCAAATACGAAAAGAGAGAATGAAATATTTACAATTAAACCTAAACATATTGCTTGTCCTACTACGTTTACATCAATATTACAATAAATATTCTAGTTGACAACTTGTTAACAAATTTCAGATTGTAGTTATTGTGGAAAATGGTTAAATGGTACAACGTACATATGGGAAAATTACATGAACTTTCCAAATATTGCAACAGATCAAAGAGTACAAATCCACAGTCAATAGAACATACACATTATTAAAAAAATATTCACATATTAATGTTATTAAAAATCTCATTTTCAAGCACTATATTTCGTACAATAATTGAAACTGTAGATAGTTAAACCATATAACCACTACATTTTATTCAATAATATAAAAATAATGCACCACAAATACTTGTACACAAATTCCTTCTCAAATTTAACATTTTATGAGGCTAAGCCTTTTTTTCATCCTTGCTTCCAGTATATAAGAGGGATCTCGGATTGACATTGATCTACTCTGGCGTGGATCCACCAGCTCTGGTAGAAGGCAATTCATGTAGAATTGCTCGAGTTTTGGAAGCATTTTCTCTTCCCAGAACTTATCGTCTCGCTCAATTCTTGCTACTTTTATGCCGAGCGAAGTCCACATTGCATATATGCAATATTCTCTCTTTGTTACGTGCAATTGTCCCTGGACCTGGTAATAGTGGTTATGAGTTGTCTTTATTCCTTCAATTGTGCCTTGTTTTGACAAATTCCTCGCAGTAGATTTCTTGGAGAGGATTGCTTCATCAGGTGTTAGCGTAGATGCAGACGAAGGACATTTCACTTCCACTATACCCTTGTCTCCAATTAGGCCATCAGGGAATGCTCCAAGGAATGGTATTTCGGCATCAATGAAGAGTCCACAATCCACCACTGCTTCTTTCAGTTCTTTCTCCACATCTCTTCTTGCTCTTTCTTTGTTTTCACGTCCATATGCCATTGAAACACAATCAAATTTTGAATACAGAATTTCCCTTGACAATTGACTGGCAGCTAGTGGTGGGCAACATCTTGCAGACTTGTCCAAAATATGAGGCAGTCAGAAGTTTCCGGCGTTGCCCCATCCATTTACCACTCCTGGATTGAGCTACAGTCATTCGCTCTATTTTGGCACGTTCTGATTCAGACTTCCGGATGCTGGCGAGAAATTCCTTGCTCTCTCTCTCAAAATCTGCTTCTGGCATGTTGGGTCTCTGTGCATGAGGTCCGTAATTCTCGTCCTGTTTGCCATTCAGTCGCAGGAAAATTGATCTGAGACATTTCTTGCTCGTTGAATGCGACTTTTGTTCTGCCTTCCTTTTTCTGCTCCATTCAGTTTTCTTGGCTATTTCACTAGGACTGCAATTGTACATCGTCTTGTGCAGTTTGTAAAATGCCAAACCAGTGTTATGACTAACAACTGCACCTGCACAGCTTCCTCCATATGAACGACCAGCAGAATAATTAATCCTCTTTCCTCCAACAAACCTTGCCACAGCAGAATTATAATGTTCCATGCGATTACTGTCCACGTCTTGCATGAGACTTCTACTGTGCAAACTAAGTTGCCTCACTACACTGTTTATCTTCTCCAGCAAACCACATTCTTCCAGTTCCTTGATAAAGCACTTTTCATGCAAATAATTTTCTTGCAGAAATAATCTGAGCAGCTGTTGTGATTTCCAAATACATGATTGGTTATGTTCAAAATGTATTTTCTAACATTCTCTGTTTTGTTAGATGTTGGTTCATTTTCACTTCTTCGATACTGAACAGCCTTGACAACTGCTGTTCTAAATCGCAATATGTTCTCGCCCAACTTCTTCCTCATCGCTGTCGTGTTTCTTTGTTTGTCACTTGTGATAGTGATGTCACGGAGTTTATTGCAGAAGTTTCGTAATAGATGATTCCTGCACTCCACTTTCTTCACTGTCACATTTTTGTATGGTCGTGCCTCAAGAATGTTTTTATAGACACTGCTGTCACAGTCTGCTATAAGTTTGTTATATATCAAATCATAATCAGCTTCACTTTTGCAGAAGCCTTCAACAATTATAGCCGCTTCCATGGCACTTGAGCAGCTGCTCTCGCTCCAGTTTTTGAAGCACAGCAGGCATATGGTTCTCTGAAACTTTTACAGAAACTGACTTTTCTTCCAGGTAAATCCTTGAAAATTAAGAAACAGGCTCATAGGTGACAGAAAGTATGCATGCTGCCCTCCCCCAGCTGGCAAGATATTTTTGTACTTCAGAAGTAACCTGTCCATCAGCTTGCTTAGTTGACGCAACACCTACTCTATAATGGAATGTATACCTGTGTAGGGAAAATAGGTCAATGTGTTGAAGTTTGGACGAGTCTGGTCTTGTATCACGAGAAAAGAGAAAACTGGATAAGTACAAATATATAGATAATTTGAAGCATGAAGTGTTAACGGAGGCTGGGGCCCACATGCAGCCCGCGAGTTTGACTGGCCGAAATATCAGGAGAAAAGTTGTTACGCTTCTTCCAGGAGACTCGAACCTGCGTGCGTCCCGTAGCTGGAGCCCAAAGCATGACGCCTTAGACCGGACCGTCACGATGCAGGACAGCAGGCCCGTAGGCAGAATTTTATTTTGGGGGGGGATGCTCATCCCTTACCAGCAGCTGCCATCTAAAGGTGAAAAAGTGCTATGCCGGTCGTTTGAGTATCTTGAGTTTGAGTTTCTGTAAGTCTTCTTTATGTATAGATAGGCTAATTGGGACTGGACCTACATTTATAGTGGGATTGAACTATTGGGCGTCCACCAGGTACCAAACTCGGGACCTTTTGACATTACGAGGGTCATCTTTACCATTACGCTATAGGGGAGGCAAAAATATCTGAAACTAAGAAGACATTTTGAATGGATATGTAGAATGTAGGAGGCAGGGTTCGCGCTGAAGAGGAAGAAGACTGAATTCTCCCTCCCCTTTCCTAACCTGTACATCTCTAATGTAATTCTCAAACAAGCCAAGAGTCTTGTCCTTCTACATTTTATGTCACTTTTGTTATTGTTAAAGAAGAATTCAAATTAATAATTTGTCTTTAAATCTCAAGTAAGCAAGTCAGCAAAAATTATGTTTTTATACTAAATTTTAGATTAATTGAAAAGTTGCAAAGAAACAGTAGACCTTTTCATGATCCTTCCACTCCAAAAACAAATGTTTTGTAAGAGTCACATCAAGTTTATGCTTGGAAATAGTGAAGTTCTAGGAACCACACACACATATGTAAGCAACAACAATAGTAGGCTATTGTAATTTGGAGAGGATGTGATTTGTGAGCTGAACAAGCATGGGAATTTAACGAAGTTCCTTTGCGAATCATCAGTTATGTTTGTGTGTGTGTGTGTGTGTACACGTATTTCCTATCTGCACCGTTAACTCACAAAGTACTACATGTGAGGTAAAACTATCGATATGTAAAAAGAGGAAGCGCTACCACCCTCGCCGCCTTTTCTACATTTTATTCAAATCGAACACGAGGCACGTATCTAGATATATATTTCGGAGCAGCATCATAACGTTATGTCTCAAAATAATAATATTCATAATGTTAAATTAAAATAAGTATAATTATATTAAAATAATTACTATATTTTTTAACATGAATAGGTAAGAAGGCGGTATAACAACAGTGATACAGTATAACATCACGTATTCATTATCTAGCTTACGTGTAGTTAAGGTCGGCAAAATTTGTAAAAAAAAATAGAAACTGCCCTGGCAAGGAAATTAATGTCAAATAGATAAAGAATATAGGGTTATTGAGTATGAAAAAATGATGTTAGATCCAGTTGACGAAAGTAAAATTCCTGGTAATATTTTGCATGTTATTATAAGTAGTAATAATCCTTGCATAAATCTTCTTTGGTACTGTAATTCAAAGTCGTATTGCTTTCCAATAGTTTTGCGAAATAAACAATTTGCGAATAAACAACAACCTTATTTTCATTACTTAATGGAAGTTATTTTATGATCTCATTATTTAATTTTTTGTACTTGGTAAGTCTTTGGGGGGGGAGGTTGGGACTACTGGACCCCCCTAAATACATCCTTGGCAGTAGGGGTCGAGATAAAGTTACTGTGTCACTGGTTCCAATTCACGGTAAATATGCTCTGTTTCTCTACACTCAAACATACACAAACTCATGGCCTTCCTGCTTCCTTGGTTTCTTGCCTGGGAAAGAGGCAATAATTCAAGCTGTGACAGCTACGGGACCTTCTGACGAGGGGACGGAACCCAGCTATGCAGAGGATTCAAAAACCCACGTGAACTAGCCCTCCCCATCAGCCTGAGGCAATTTTCGAACAGAGACATCTAGTGGCCAAGTGGCAAACTATGATGGATGAAATTCGGCTGAAGCGGCCGTATCTTTCGCCATCGATAATACATGACATTTTTAAACAATCATTTTGGGCTGTGCAAGTGACTTTTGAAAGAAAAGCCCTCCCTAGCTTAGTCATAAAAGGATTGAGCATTACGTTAGTATGCATCACAATGGCCATTTTCATTGGTGCTGCCCACAAATCGTATAACCATTCTGTGCTTATTTACGTATTTCCTTATGGGAAATTGAAAAAAAATAATGAAATTTGTGCACATTTATCAAACTGAAATTGCATAAATGTATCATGTACTCAAAGTTCCATAAGTTCCATAAAGTAAGTTCACATCTACTGCGTGTTTTCCGGCAAATTTTTGTCCTAAAACGTTATATTCAACAAAATATAAATGTATATGTATATGTATATATAAATGTAATATTAAATGTAAGCGCTTTCCACGGCGACCTTCGCCAAACTCCACCTCCCTCTTAATGCTATTTACTGCATAGGAAATATTGCCCGTATTATTGTCTGGTGCATAGTAAAACTTAAAGCAAGGGTCATTTCTTTCTTCTTCACACTGATGATAAAAGTTCTGTCTTAGACAGTTGAGTTATCTTAATTGCTGAGGATTTTCTCTTTGACCACCTGTTGCTCAAACTTCCAGCCAGTCTCCTTGTTTTTTACACTGCGTCTGGCGCCAGTGTTTTGTCTAGCATTTGCAAAGCTGTCGATTGCCGATAACAGCGATTACTCATCCAGCGCGAAGAAAAGTCATTGTTTTGAACCTCGCAAAGCTGTTTTGATTTGAAGATAACTAAATTCGATCTCCAGAAAGAAAAACAAGAGTTAAAACAACTTTATGTTCTGCACCTTCTGATAAGGAAAACTGTAAATTTTATTTTGCATCTGACAAAATAAACTTCCTCAACAGTGGGAGCATGTTGGAAGAAAATGCACACAATATAATCGCCACTTTTCTCCAGAAACATTCATGTGGGAGAAAAGAAAAGTGCTCAATTTAGGAATGGATGCTGAGACCAATTTAAAGAAACATTATTCAAGGGGAAAAGGTTTGAGCGGATGTTTGACATCGAGAATACTCCTAAATCCAACATTAAATCGTCAATTAACGTGAGAGTAAATAACGATCTCCCAGTTTGATATCGAAACATGTGCAGGTTTCATAAAGCTTGTTTTGAGTTCATTTTATGCTGATGGGCTAATCGGGACTAAATATACAGTTTAAAGTGAAAACCAATTCCAGACCCGAATGATTATCGACTGCGACGCTGTTTAATGAGGTGTCCTAGAATAAGTATTGGGTGAAAACAGGTCGCAGTTGCAGGTTTCCTTTTTCACGCTGGATTACAATGCAAGTCGAGGAAGGAGTTTGGACTGCTCCCTTGAATGGGGGAGGGGGTGAGTATGAAGTTGGTTGAAGCAAAGAAAATGCGACTTTTTCTACGTTGTATTTTACACAGCCGAGCCAGAACAAAATTTACAGCCCCGCCCCTTTTTTTTTTTTTGGTCAGGTGCCTAGAAAGGTTGTGTTGTTTCTCCCGAGAGATCTTATCTAACAAGTTAATCTTGTAACAGACAATGCTCCAGCAGACCCGTATAAAATCCAACATTCATTCTGCCCGATTATCTCCAGACTTTTGCTGGCGCCAGTGTGACTGGTGTCAAGATTCTTTGAGTTTCGCTTGCAATAAGCGAGAGATTGTTTTCCTTTCAGTAGGTCTCAGTGAAAACAGGTTTCTCATGAACTAGAATTGTAAGAATTTCCTGGAAGAGCAACGACTGTGCACAATTGAAAGAAAGTAACATTATTTTAAATCCTTTATTTGTGAAAACGTTTTCATGTTCTATTTTCCTTCTCACAACACGCATCATGTGCATAACAGGTTGTATAACTACCAGGATAAATTGTGTTACAGTCTCCTAGGCATCTTTGTGTACATTTGAGCTCCGTTTAAGCTGAAAATTGGTGCAAATTCCAATAACGAGCTCTTCGAAATAACGACCCTTTTCCCGGGAACTGTGAAAGGTCGTTGTTTCGAGAATTGACTGTATTTAAAAATTAACAGGAAAGAGAAATGTGCAGACTCCTTAACGCGCATTCGTGTTATTTACACGTTTAATACACAATCTATTATGATAGGTCCAAAATAGTTTATAAGTCTTCCATTTCTGAGACTTTTGTTGCATAAACGTGTCTTCTAAATTTGTGCTATATAAGTAAGTGTTTCCATTTCCTCCCTTATACTTGAAATATCTTACTGTCTTAGGAACCCCAGGACAATATCGGTGTTTTTTACATATAATAATTATGGTGTACATGTACATGCATACCACTTTGTTGGGTCCAGCCACTCTCCCCTTCTCAGTCTTCCCGTCAGCAGCATACTGGATGTTCACTTAATGATTTAATGATAGTTATATTCATCTACCCATCATATAATTGTTTCTAAAATCCCAAAGAAGAGGATTTGTTTGACCCATAAAAGTAACAAGTTAAAACATATTACACAATTCCTGGATGTGGTATTGACTCTAGACGGCAAGTTTATTTAGATAATAAAACACTGAACACAATACTTACTTCTTTGTAGGTTACGTATGAATCTTGAGAACTCCTTGTAGTCTTTAATATGCCTACTTAATTTTGCCATGTGGGCTATGGGAGGAGGCACAAGAACTACCACTTCATTCCCATGTTCCTCCAAGATGTCCACTATAATTTGCTGATTGCGACACATATCAATCGGTACATCCTGTTGAAAAATATAAGAAACAAAATAGAATACGTGACATTTCTAGTGTTTTCATACATGACAAATTTGCATAATTCAAAATGTTACTTGGTATTTTAATGAGGCTAAGCTGTTACCCATACATATATCACAGTCAATACCACTGGTATCGATATCGAAAAATATCGGATGGAAAACTCGAACCTTTTGGCATTTCGTAGCTGGAACCCAAAGCATGACGCCTTAATCTTGACGTCCACTGAGACTCAGCGAAACAGATATTTCCGGGAACAGAACTTCTGTTGTATGCTTCTATTTATATCAAATGGTGTAATGCCCAAAACAGGGAAACACACGGGACCGAAGCACAGAATTTCAGGCTACAAGTCTGCAGATTATCTTAATGGTTATTGCCCACTGGGACGCCGGAAGCACGTCAAGCTTTAGACAGCACGGCCACGGTGCAGGACCTAATTTGAATATGCTGTAAATGAAAAAGTAACTATTCTATAATTGTAATGGTTTTATTGTGAAATATTTTTTTCATTCATGGAATACGTCGCATAAATTTGTGTAATGTAAATCTGTAAATCATAGAAAGGCACTGTATTAACTCCAAGGGAGTTCATAATTCGTTAGAAAACGTGGAAAACTGAAACTACAGATTTATTGACAGAGATATTCAGCTGTGTTACCTGTGGAGATACAGCCTTATATTTTATTACATTTCCTAGAGTTCGTTACTCTGTACGAATGTGGATTCTCAGTTGTTTATTTCCTTTCTATTAATAATACAAATAATGACACAATGATAGGAAAATCTGTGCTGTAGTGATAACCAACCGTATGTGTGCGCACAGGGTGCCAATTGCCCCCTAATCATGGACGTCCGCAGATTTTTTTCAATGGAGGGACAAGCAATGTATTTTTCCATGGGGCATATTGCCCCGATAATAGTGTTGCCCCCTCAAAAAACACCACTTGAATTTGAATTTATCGCATTCCTGCATCCCCATTATAATAATGAAAGTAAATTACTGTAAATGAAATCAAATTAAACGTGTGAAATATATGCTTTTAGATTGACATTCATATTATAGGGGGGGGGGGTCCTGGGTTGGAATCCCGGCCTGGGCATGGATGTCTATGAGTGTCCATTCATCAATTTCATCATATCATCACTCATCCCCATCTTCGCAAATTAGCCAACAGTGGCACAAGAAGCGAAGCAATATAAAGCAAATCAATTTTGCTTCCTTTACAGACATTATTCCCTTTGTACTTGTATGTTTGTTAAATGTTTTCTGTCTATATACTACATTGATCTGTGCAATTAATCAATAATGTTATCACAAAATTATTGTATAATGAACGCGATAAATTGGTAATATTTCTGTTGCGTTCAATTTCTGAAAAAAATAAATTATTACACTTTCACCCAGAAATTTAATGTAGATGAATTTTATTGACGTTATTAAACAGTAGTATACTCTCAAAGAAAATGAAGTATTTTCAAGCCGATGAAAGCTCAAAGCAACTGCAAGGTGCCACCACAGGGGGCCCCCAGAACGTGGACGGAAATAAATTCTTGGGGGGGGGGGTAAACATTTAAGTAAAAGAAAGCAAGACGAGCAGAATCTAAGAGTAGCACAACAAAAGGATCTCAAAATGGTATAAGTTTTTCAGAGCACCTGCAATGGGGGCACAGAAGGGTAATTGCCCCATCGATTTAAAATTTTATCGTGAATTGGCACTGGACGCTGAACGATCTAAATGAACAAAAATGTTAAAGAGAATGCCACGGCACCCCATTAACTTTTTGTGCCCTATTAAATCAATATTGTTATCAGTTTGCAAAAAATTTGGATCTAAAATTTTTCTTGCTCGCTTCTCTCGCAGTTTAATTCTTTTCTGTAATGCATTGTAAATTACTAGAGAGAGAGAAAGAGAGAAATAAGAACAACTAAGAACTTCAGACTGTTACTGTTAAATAGTGTTGTCTTAAATGCATGAACTATTGTTCGGAGGTAATGAAGCCCGCATATTTCAGACACAATTTATATCATGCTTGCTGTTAGTTTGGTATGGGGAGGATGGATTGGTCATGTAATGTATGTAAATAATATATATATTATATACACACACCCTCAATGCAATAAATCTAAAAGAGAGACAAAATTAGGTTTTTCTTTCCCGACAACTTTCATCACAACTTTTGCCCCCCCCCCCCCCATAATCAGAGGGTCTGCACAAGCATGGTGATAAGGAATAACCAGAGACTATAATCTTGAAACTTCATATTCATATAGGTACCTAATAGTTTGTGCGAAAAGAATATAAAGTTACGCCAACTAGGCTAGCATTGTCCAGATAGACAATTGAAACACTCCTTAATGCACAAAAAATAAGTTAGCCTATGACCTACCTAGTCGTAAATCTTTGAGTTGCATTTTGTAGGTTATTGGAGGTGGAAAGTCTTTCACAACACACTCAAAAGTTGACGGTCAAGTAAGGGACGATAATGTAGTAGGATAAGCGTACTTGTGAAATTTGAATTTTCAATGCACTAGATGAAAAAGTAATTTGTAAACCACCTAAATAACGACTTGCGTGTATAAAATCTAAATAACTGGAAAATAAGATTGCCAATTACGCTTAAATGACAATAGTGTTAAAATCCACAGACTACCGAGTGAAACTGAGAAATTCTTATTATATTTTGCTTATAATTAAAATGTGTAACATACGATGGAAGGTGTGTGCATGGTTATCCTTCAGTTTCAAAATAAAGTTGTTAATAAACTAATGTTTCATGAAAAAAAACACTAGCCTAGCACACTTCATATATGGGACCGGTTTACTCTCATTAATATGAAAACCACTAACCTGGAGAAAATCGTCAGTTCCTGTCATAACCTATAACTTTTCTGTTGAATGGACCATGGAATATTGAATGTAACACATCCAGCGATGTTTGGCCTCTGACGCACCATCCCCAGTGGCGGACATTATTTGCTTTGGAAAAAAATATTATATATAAATTAGTAGCTCTTCACTTAACCGTTTCTGAGCCATGATTACCACACTCCCATACTAGTGAATTCTCTCGTTTCCTAAACTCTTGTACATGAAGTATGATATTTAACTCTTCGTGGTTGAAAGTGATATTTCCCTATACTTGCTGTTGACGCCAGCATTTGGGTTTTTGCTTTTAACAAATGGTTGAACATTCGGGAAGGATTCCCGTTGCAGTTATGAAGAATGCTACTGGAGATCGCCGGTTAAGAATATGGCTTTTGGCGATAGTGTTGCCGCATGCCGTGTAGCAGAAGACTATTCCAACGCACATTGAAAGTCTATTGTAGTACACACAGAAACAAATAGTTATTAACACCAACAGGGGCGGCGCGAAGGGTAGGTGCAGGTGGGTCAGTGCCCGCCCTGAAATTCCTCCACCCACCTAAATGCCTACCCATACAAATAGTCTCTCGCGTATATTGACGATAGGTTCATTTTAGGAATTTGTATTTCGTAAGTTGGAAATAGGCCAGCCTTGAATTCGGCTTTTCGGTACGTATATTTGTATCTTCAGTTATTTGACACTCTCTGAAGGAGGGGGGATGTAGATTATATGAAATATTTAACGGCAAAGCATTGTAGTCTGACATGTCTAGAGTCAATTGAAGTCAATACAGTGGAGTTTCGTTGCATCATGAAGAGATTTGTTAGCCTTGATATTGGTATTGCGCTTCTTGTGTTTGGCGTCCAGTCCAAGTACATGTTCAGCCTGACGGTTTTTGACGTTACTTTATGGGAGCAGATAGGTGAAACTCTCAATTTCATAGTATGAGAGTTCTTGTCATATATAAGTATTTTGACCCTAAGTACATTTCACTGAATTAGATGGCCTCGTTTAGAAATAGGGTGGTCCTTGAAATCAGTTTTTCGGATTATCTTATTTTAATATAAAAGTTTACGAAATTTAAAATTATTAACGTTACAATTTTTCAGACTATTGTACGAATCACGCATGCTACACCAGGTATCGAAGCCGGTTCTTTGGCATGGTATCAAAATGTGTTTAATAATAATATTATTATTAATAATAATTTACCTTAAACTTCAATGTAAACCTTAATTGATTGCTGAAATATAAATCAGTGAATGTCCATATAGTGGGAAGGCGGAAATGTTTCATGTAACAGCAAAACAAAAGGTTCAACACAAAAAATTATTACATTCATCGATTTTTTCTACTTCACTGACGTTTTCTAACATTTTGCACTTACATCCCTGGCAACCCTTATATCATACATCCTGCGATAGCGGGAAGGTGACTAAGGAAGGACAATGTGTGGCTAGCTTCACTGAGGGATGAGCAGATCAGGCTGGCGCGACAGGCTAACTTCACGAACATCGTTAGATTCCCGGAATTCCACTTGAAAGCAACCCTGGAAGGAGGGGGGAGGGAAAGGAAGGTAAAGGCTGCTGGAGCATGGTGCTGATCACATCTCCAAAATGGCTGAGATCGAGAATGTGTGGAGCCCCACCCCTACATGTTCCTTCATGGCATGGTGCTATATGCATGGGGAAATTTACATTACCTTTTCCTATGGAACTCACCCAGGATGATGACGAGGCGTGATATGGAATACATGCTGCTATATTCCATTAAGTCCATTCTTGCATTCAAAAGTAAGTGTAAAGACATTCCAACATATTTATCACTTCTACGTGATTCACAAAGCACTTCTTCAACATTATATAGTGATGTGGATGTAGATTCAGCATCACTTCAGACTTCACAAGGGAATGCGAAATCAGAACCGGGAAGAATGTTCGCAATAACGTCGACACACTGCAACGAAGCAGGGAATTTTCACAATTCTCAAGAGAGTCACTGCATGCTTTTTTCGCACAAAAATTGCAAAATTGAACTTTATGGCTGCTTGGATTGTTTAGACATATTGATGCATCCTAAACGACACTGTAAAGATTTATGAGGAATGTGCCAATACCACTCTCAAATTCCACCATGCACGTGCACGATAATTCACATCTAGATTGTCTCGCTGCTCTTACCAACAAAACATTTTACAATAGTTACGCTTATTGTCCTTCTAATTAAGAAATTTAAATGTGACGCGTAAACAATGGGAAGGCTGACTGGTGACTGCGAATTCTTGTCGGCCTAGCCTGTCTGCATTAGCCACTTAAAACGAACCAAGAATTTTCTTTAGTTAATTTGTTCACAGAAAATAAAACACATGTTTATTGAACATTGTTGCAGCTGAGATACAAAACAACTTTTTTTCTTTTAAGTCATTGTTGCCCTCATATTATTTTTTCAATAATTCGTGTTTATTTTCAAGGCATTCACTATCAAAGACATGTATGTTTGGAATGCTGTGCTTTTCTGCACCGGGATAATAATTCAATTTATTATTATTATTATTAGTAGTAGTAGTAGTATTGTCGCAGATCTTATACTGTGGTAAATTGGTCATTTTAATTTTTTTCCCACGGCATTTTTCATATTTCAAAAGCTCAAGTGGGGTTTAACCCAGTAACCCCCCTGCGTACGTCACTGAATGGAACACATTTCCCATTCTAGGAATTTTTACATTTTCTGTTGACGTTCTGGAGGTCCTGAAATGTTTCACGTGTTTGCTTTCTCAATGTTCTGTGTTTCAGTTAGGTGGTTCTTGTTGTAGTTAATTTATTTCCAGTCTTTTTCGTAAATATTTTATTTAATTATTATGAGCATGCAGTATACCAACTGAGAGTGGGTGTAAATGAAATGTTACAAGAACCCACAGTTGTTTCAAACATATATGATTATTCTGGGTCAAAGGAAGCAATAGAAGGCATAAACAATGAGGCATTTCTTAGGAGGAAAGGGCATGATATACGTCCCCACAATGCAGGGCTGTTTCACCACTGCACTTTATACTGAGATAGGTAAATGGAGATTGGACTAAGTGGAATCCAAACCACTAATGTAATATGCCTTCATGAATTGAACCCTAGACTCCTCGATTACGTTAACTACTTTGCAATCCTGGGTATTCTGGTTTCAAAATCTCTTGTTTATTCAAACTAGTAAAAAAAAAAATTGCCACCTCAAATTTTAGCTATTAAACAACATGAAATAAAAATAGATTTTACACACAATTTACTTGATCTTTCTTGTATCACTACTGGATAAAAAAAAACTTCTTCCCTTGTTTTCAGTTGGAGCAAGAATGAGACTTGTAGCAAAAGCATAAATTGATGCTGCTTTTCATTTCTTTAAACTTCTAACGTATCAACATCTCAGCACTGAGAAAGAACAATGACGTACCGTATATCCAATTTGTACCCAATTTGTCTGAATAAGTCTGCAGAATTAAGCAGTTAAGTCCAATGTAAAAAATTGGCACTGAACACTATCATACTTATTGAAGATTATGCACATACAGGAGATGTACTACGTAGAAATTTTCAGTAAAAAATGCAGGCTTGACCAGGACTCGAACCCTGGGCCTCTGGCATACCTTGCCATTGCAATGGCATTTTTAGCTGAAAATTTCTACGTAGTACATCACCTGTGTGTCCCTAATCTTCAATAATTAACATCTCTATGCTGGGAGCAGAGCGTATAGAAGAGAAAGTGTGTGCACTTTGTTTTCTTCCCGTAAGGCAAGTGAATAGAGCGGTGCCCCACCGAAACACTGGCAGCACCTTCGCTTGCGAGCGTCTTCTGCTTGCAGTACGGCCGCGCTTTACGTAGAGCGTTGTGTTTTGTTGTGCTAGAATAACATTGTGTACTTTTATTAATGACAACGTTGTTACGTTATTGAGTTTAGTGTCGTTAGATTTGTGATTGATACGTTGTGACTAGTTTGTGTTGTGTTCAACGCATTATTATTGTGCTTGAGACAGCAGCGATCGAAAACTACAAGATGCCTACGTGTTTCGTACCCGGCTGTAGATCTGGATATGACCGCTGTTCTTCAGGCAGTAGACATTTTTTTAGGCCACCTAAAGACAGTAATGGTCTCTCAAAATGGGAGAGTGCCATCCCTAGAAAAGATAAAAAAGTCATAATTGCTGTGTGTGTGATATTCATTTTTCCTTTACCTTTACCTTTTAGTGAAAGTGGATTCGTTCATAGTGGATGGCGATACAATAGAAATTCCACGACAAAGGTGGAAATTAAAACCAGAAGCAGTTCCTCATATATTTCCTAATCTGCCCAAATACCTCTCTAAGACAGTTAAGAAGCGAAAATCTCCCATGAAAAGGCAATCCTTGCGGACAGATGATAATAAAGTAAGTACTCGTCGCAATGTATCATTAAGCTTATCAGTAGAGGATGATTTGCTTCACACTGCGGATGCTAGCAATACAATAGCATTGCTAAAGAAGAAACTTAAGAATCAGAAATGCAATTTAATTAGAACGCAGATTAAACTAAAGGTCGCACAGGCTAAAATAAATTTGCTTGAAAAAGGCGTTCAAGATGCTAAATTAAAGACAACGGTCACACAGTCAAAACAGTTCGAGTCTCTTTGCAAAAATCAAAAAATTGTAATTGATACAATCTTAAAGAAATGCCAACTGAAAAGTAAGACAGGAATGAGATACAGTTCTGAGTTTATACTGGATTCTCTTCTATTAAAAATTAAGTCCCCCAAGGGGTATAGACACTGTTTGCATCACGATTTGCTACCTTTGCCTTCTGAAGCTCACTTGAGAAAATTGGTGAAGGGTCTTAAATGTCCTTACGGCGTAAATTCCCATGCCATCGACGCTATAACACATTTTTTTAGTGAAAAGAATGAGAATGAGCGTAGCGGAATGCTGATTTTTGATGAAGTTAAACTTAGGGAAGCAATTCAGTATAACTAGAATTCCTTAAAAATAGACGGCTTTGTTGATTTGGGAAATCTTACTCCAGACGAAAGCAAGAATCAATTAGCAAATAATGCTCTAGTTTTTATGTTTGTTCCTTTTCTGTATAATTGGATTCAACCCATAGCAGTATATGCTAGCAGGAATGCCACCCCTGGTGACATTCTCACAAAAATACTTATCCAGGTAATCATACATTTGGAAAAAGCAGGGGTGAGAATTATTGGTTTTACATCTGACGGTAGCCAATCTAACTAAAAGTTACGGAAATGCTTAGGAATTTCCGGAAACAGAAACAATCTTAAGTGCTCTATATCCAATCCAGCTGACCCTAGTAGAAAGCTTTGGGCATTTTCAGACGCAACACATATATTTAAATGCATAAGGAATAACTTCCATGATAAAGTGCAGGTGTACTATAATGGTGATATTGTTGTTTATTCATTTTACAGAAAAGTGTATGAACATGATTCATCTACTGAACTTTCCGGTATGAAAGCTTGCTACAAAGTGACCTCTGCTCATTTGGATCCTAATTCATTCCAACGAATGAATGTAAGACTCGCAATGCAGCTGTTCAGCAGATCTGTGGCTAATGGAATAAAATTTTATCGGAGTATTAATGCAGAGGGGTTAGAAGGCAGTGAAACAACAGAAAATTTCACAAGGGACCTAAACTGCCTGGTTGACGCATTAAATTCATTCACTCCTGCACAGGCACTATATAAAGGATCAGAAGCACATACAACTTTAATAAAATGGAATGCTGTCCTTAGAGATAATCGAAATTCCTTCGCTTCAGAAAAAACTTGAGTCCTTAAGAGTGACTCTAGAAAGTACTTTAGAAGTGTCCGAATATTTGTGGAAGAACAATTACAAGTACGTTTTGACAGGAAAATTTAATCAAGATCCCCTAGAATGCCATTTTGGTATATTGCGGTCGTTCACTTGCGATGATCATCCCTCCACTGTGGATTTTCTGCACTTACATATGCTGCAATCAATTTACGTACCAGCAAAACTTGCTTTATTTGCGGGCGGAAACTGTGAATACAGGACTGAATCTCCTCTGACGTCTTTTGTTAATCAAATGCGAACTCTGGCAAGATCAACCGAAAATAAAAATATTTCTGTGAAGAAGCAAGCTGAAAATAAAATAAGGGAAAAAATTTCCATTGTTGAATATGAAATTCAAATACCAGACTGGGAAAACAACATACCGAACTTAAATGAACAAAGTGTTGGTAAAGAATACTTGGTGTATCATTTGGCAGGATACATAGTGCGGTATACTTCCAAAGTGACGGATTGTAAACTGTGTACAACTTTTCTGCACGGGGAACCAACTAATGTACCTGCCTCACTTACGTTAATCCAAGACTATGGTTCGAGCGACGGCTGTAAATACCTTACCTATGCATCGAAAAGTGTTTATGATGTGCTGTTACGAGTGGAAGAATTTGTTGCAGAAAAAATATCATGTGCTAATAGTTTATGGGGTGATATATATTTTTTGAGTGTTTGGACAATTTAAACATAATTGCTGTAAAAACTTCGCAATTAGGATGCTGTGAAGATCATGTGCTGCGTACGCTACCTAAACTCGTATTTCACTATCTGAAATGTCGATTTTTCTTCCGCACCAAGCAGATAAGAAAGGAATTAAGTGCCTCGAAGACAGCAAAATCATCTCAGAAATTCTCCAAACTATCCAGCTGCTGAGCTTTTCTCCAAACGTAAGTAACATGCATTTTTGTTTATAATGTAAATAGTTATGTAAGCAACGCGAGCATCTTCCGCGCCGTCTCAAACGTCACCACTGCCATCTAGGCGGTGGACCACGGCAACTCAGGGAGTGCGCACACTATTTCTTCTATACGCTCTGCTGGGAGGAACCAGGCAACGTCGAAGTCTACTATGTTTCAAAGGCAACAGATCCTGTTGTGGTAGCACTGGCAGAAACGATGCTACGCAGGTAAAACAGCGACAGCGAAAAATCAGGTGAGGCCAGGCTGGCTCGGTAGCTCAGTGGTTAGAGCAATGGTGCAGTATGCCAGAGACCCGGGTTCGAGTCCTGTTCGAGCCTGCATTTCTTGCTGAAAATTTCTACGCTATCATACTTGTATTTAAGACAAGTGGTCAAAACAGATCAACAGCAGCATATCACTAAAACTGTTCATCCCATAGAAAAGATGACAATAATAAACTTACATTTGTACTAATGAAGGTAGAAAATTCTTCATTTTAGGAAAAATAATGAAAACCTTAAAAATTATTAAAAGAGCAGTGCTTTTTTTCTGGCGGTACGAAACTGTATGCCGTACACTAAGGATTTTACCAAAAAATCTTTTGTGTGTACATCTGATCATTTAAAAACATACAATATTTTCAGCACTTCTTATGATGAAGATAACAAATCAACATAAAGAGTACTGGAGCCTTTATTCCCAGAAAAAAAAAGCAATGCTTAAGAGTCTACCTAAAACTTTATGCTTGTTTATTGCATTATTGTATTCAGTATCCACCACAAAATGAATGCAGAAAGAAACACTACTTGTACTTACTATGCATGTAAAAATCAGTAGAACAAGTTCTCAACAAAACTTCTAAAAGCCTCTGTACTCCTGCCTATATTTATTCATCATCTAATCACATGCATATTACGTTTCGAACATCAATACTTGTATATAAACGTAGTCCTTACGTTAACAAGGTT